>NC_044294.2:4040728-5387638 GCF_004027225.2 Strigops habroptila
TTTCAAGCATTAATATCTGTATCTCCCGCTGCTTTGTCACTGCAGAATTGAGTAACATGAGGGGAAAAAGGTACATTTTTCTGCTCAGCCGTAATGAAAATTGTAGAATCAGAGACTGGTTTGTGTTGGAAGGGGCCTTAAAGCTCATCCAGTTCAACTCCCTGCCACGTGCAGGGACACCTTCCACTAGAGCAGGTTGCTCCAAGACCCCGTGTCCAACCTGGCCTTGAACACTGCCAGGGATGGGGCAGCCACAGCTTCTCTGGGCACCCTGTGCCAGCGCCTCAGCACCCTCCCAGGGAAGAGCTTCTGCCTAAGAGCTCATCTCAATCTCCCCTCTGGCAGGTTAAAGCCATTCCCCTTGTGCTGTCCCTACAGGCCCTTGTCCAAAGCCCCTCTCCAGGTTTCCTGGAGCCCCTTTAGGCACTGGAGCTGCTCTAAGGTCTCCCCTTCAGGAGCCTTCTCTTCTCCAGGCTGCCCCAGCCCAGCTCTCTCAGCCTGGCTCCAGAGCAGAGCTGCTCCAGCCCTCGCAGCAGCTCCGGGGCCTCCTCTGGCCTCGCTCCAACAGCTCCACGTCCCTCTTGTGCTGTTGCCCCAGAGCTGGATCAGGACTGCGGGGGGGGTCTCCCCAGAGTACAGCAGAGGGGGAGAATCCCCTCCCTTGACCTGCTGCTCATGCTCTGGGGGTGCAGCCCAGCACACAGTGAGGATCTGGGCTCTCAAGCTCACACTGAAGTTGGGTCATGGGGAGCTTCTCCACAACTGACACCCCCAAGTCCTTCTCCTCAGGCTGCTCTCAATCCAGTCTCTGAAGTGTGAAATGCTTCACTGTCACTTAGTTTTGCTAGTTGAATAACCTTATTAATATGAATCTTTGGTATTAATCTTTCTATCTTAGTAAGAATCTTGCAGAAGGCAGTGAAAGCGTTCTGACTACTTGTCACCACTGCTTGTGGTTTGAACCTGGAGTTATACATATTTGTAAATCACAGGTATTTGTATTGTTGAAACAATGTTCTTAGCACATTTTTTTAAACATAAGCACAGATGAGTGATTTGCACAGTTCTTCATTTAAAGCTGTTTTCCTGTAATTAGCTGTCTGCCATCCCAACTGTCAGTTACTTTTTAGAGAAACACTGGCAGCATTTGTGCTATCCAAACAGTTCCTTATCCCAAGTACTGAGAATTGGAACTCTCTGGAGACTGGAGAACCTGTTACTGTGCTGTGATTTGTATAAATTCAATAAACTCTGGCTATGTAACAGTCTGATTTTAGCACAAATCCCATAACAAAACCCAGGAAAGACAGGTGTGGCTGTTGGAAAGCAGGATGGTATCGGCTTTCCCAGGCCTTTTCAGAACGAGGAACATGGAATGAATGTGGAAAAGACTTTGCGGATGGTCTACTGTTTGAACTGTGCTGCTGACCATTGCTTGGAATGGAGTTACCTGCATCAGGCTGTGGTGATCCTGGGGGCAGTTGTGGCCCCAAGGATGGGATCCTGGGGTCTTCATTACCCTTTTTATCAGGCTGTATCCATACACAAGTGTGTGTAGTATATCCACAGGGAAGTTCTGAGGAATTCAGAAACTTACCAACTATTCTCTGCTTTTTATCTCAGTTAAAAAAATAGGATATGCTTCCATTCAGGCATCGAACCCGGATACGTAATGCAAAGTGTCGTGCTGTGGGAATAGTGAAAGGGTTTTTACCTGAGGAAGTTCTTTCTGTGGACTGTTTTTTCTTATACAGGGTGAAAGAGAAAAAGGACTTAAATCAGTGTCTGCTTTGTTGAATCACCTTCGGGGAACATAACATTTGTTGGTCTGAAATCCTTATTTATTGGCTCTTGGCAAATACATCCCATATTTTTTATTCCAATTGAACTATGCTCTTAAGAGGTCTGTTGCTCTTGGGGTGTGTGCTTGCAGAGATGTTGGGTATTAAGGAAATGGTGAAGAAAAACAATACCTCTCATGTTTCTCAAAGAACCCCAGTTCCTTGATGGAACTTTCTATCTTACCTAAAGAAATTGAAATTGGGACATGAGAACTGGGCCCTTTCTTCAGGCTTGCAGCGAGCTGGAAAGATATGGCATTCATTGTTACCTGGCAGTACAAGTTTTAAATGCAAAGTGTAAGGCTTTTCTTATGTTTAACAAATATGCAGAGATAAAAATAAAAACCTGCTTTTTGAAGTAACAATGTCCATCTGATTCAAATGCAGAAAACTCAAGCAGTGCCTCCAGATATAGCTGGACCTCAGCACAACTGCAAACCTCTGCAAAGAAGCAGAGGATATCTGAAATTTTATTCTTCAAAATGTATTCTTAGCCTGCATGCTGGACATATATTGGTTTTTACAGTAACAAATGATGCAGTTGCCCTTTCCAGTAATACTCCTTGTGGCGCAGGAACCCGTCCTGCCACACGCAGGACACAGGGTGCTGAGCTTCCCGAGCACATATCAATGTGCTTCTTATCAAACATACACAGCATTGGGTTCACCTGATTGCTCTGACAGTGCTTTAGGAAAACCCCATTAGTCTCTTATGAAGAATATAAACTAGCAGGTAAAGACAAGCTAATCTCTGTTTCATCACATTATTAATTTGCGCAGCAAGATACTTGGTTTCTTTGCTTTGCTGTGTCTGTACAGCTGCCAGTGAGGCCTGAACAGTGACTTTTGGAATTTAAATGGGTTTGTTCAGGAACAACTGCTAGCTATGTAATTGCTACCTGATTCTGACTCGGTATTTTGAGTAAAATTAGGAAGGATCTTGCCCACATTCCAGTGACAGTTTTGTGAGATGATCGATATTGTTAGGATGGATACTTGCTGGCAGATTTGCTTGATATAATTCTTACGATCACAGGTGTGGGGTAGTTTTTCATCATCTAGCTGTATGTTTTATTATATTGGTAAGTTGATATATATCATATACTTGTATTCAAACAAAAAAAAGTAACCTTTTAAAAGGTTCATGTGTGTGTCCTGGAAGCAAGGAGACAGGAACTATTTTAATAAGAAGTATCTACTGTGGTTAACAGAAATATCTGCTGTGCTGTGGTGATAGTAAAGCCTTTCAAAGAGGTTACTGCAGAACCTATATGGTCAGACAAGGATGACAGAAAAGGGAATGATGCAATAAATACAGGAAAAAACCCTACTGTGCTGTCAGCTTGGGTTTTCCTGTTGGGATGTTCATCCATAGCTGCCTTCTGATTGATTGTGAATTGAGAGCAGAAATTAGATTTGGCTTTGCCTTCAAAGCTGTCTCTTTATTTGAAGTGCTTTCTTATGAGAATTCCATTTCTGTGTCAGTCTTGAATTTAGTGAGCTCTTTAAGCAGATCTAAATGAGCTCAGCCTTTGGAGCCAGCTGCATCAAGACGATGACTGGCCAGCTTCCCGAGCTGAATGCACCTCGATCCAAGAGCTGAGCACTCCGAATGCAGTGAAACTTGTCATTGTAGCTGGAGGACACTTTCTGTGTCATAGTCTCTACAAACATTATTATTTTGCTTACAACACCTACCATGTGCTGAACTTTTGGGGGCAGAAATTAAACAGAAAGCAAGTGGTGAACCACTGAATCTAATAGATTATCATCTGCACAGTTGTTGCAGACATCTGCTGCGGAGCAGTTGTTTTCTGCCCTGTTCTTTAGTCTTGGATTCTTATTTACTCCTGATATGTCTGGTTTACTGTACATAAGGGAGAGTAGGTGGCTTGGTGAGGTGATATGTGTGTTTGTATCTGCAGCCATGGCCCATGCAGGCTTTCTAAAATCAGATGGTTTGAGTTTTTACATGTGGTTGTATGTGGCTTAAATAGACTCAGTTTTATGATGGAAAGCATGAGGTAAATATGAAAACAGCAGTTATCTTACTGTGAAGTTGCTGTTCTTGCTTTTCTGCTCTGCTTCAACTACTTCTAGTTTATAGTATATTTTAAAGTAGTGGAAGAAGTTTGTTCTGAAGCTAAAATAATTGGAAATGCAGCTGTAGTGTTCCCCATGTGGAATAACCTGTCCATAGGTGAACAAATGCTAACATGTGCCAGCTAGAAATTCATGTGCTGCAGATCTGATCTGTGTTTTGTGCTCAGAAGTTCACATAGGTGACAATGAAAGAGCAAGTTTTCTTTAATGTTCAGTAAATTCTTGTTATGAAAACTAGATTTATCCTTTTAATGAACAGGGTATTTGCCCTTTTGTACTCTGCCAATTTCTTAAGCACAGGTGTTCTGAAAACTGTATTGCAGAAGCACTTCTGAAGAGAAGATTTTGTAAAAGCTCTTTCTTTGGAAATGTTATGAGTTTCCTGGTTTGCTTGGTTGGTTGCGTCGTGTGGGGTTGTTTGTTGGGGTTTTTTTTGTTTGGGTTTTTTTTTTGTTTTTTCATTGTTTTTTTTGTTTTGGTGGTTTTTGGTTTTGTTTTGGTTTTGGGTTTTTTTGTGTTTTGGGTTTTTTTTTTTACTTTGATAATATTTAGCAGATAAAAGCACAGAGGAGAGGCAGCAAATGCATCTTTTCAAAGTAGCTGGGCACTGTGTGTCATGTTCTGGTGGCTGAGGGAACTAAGTGCCTTTGGTCTTAAGACATTGGACTCTGTGGTCACTCATCAGGAGGTGCTTTGGTAAGTGCTTGAGAAGGGGTCGGAAGGCCAGATCTTGCAGAAGGTGTGACTCCAGGAGTGTGTAATTCCTGTTATGTGCTCCTCCTCAGCAGCAGCAACCTTTAATAAATGCCTTGCAATGAGGAAATCAGAACATCTCTTACCCATTTCCTGTCTGCTCTAGGTGGGTTCCATTCTGTAAGACATGGGTTTATTATTAATCTGAAGGGTTCTATTTTAATAGCTGTTAGTTACCAGCTTCTCTTTCCATACACTGACTGACATACTCTATTGAGATTGTTTTCTTACAAACTGTTGATAAGAAGAAATGCTGAAAAGCAGATGTTGCATGACCAAGTACCCAGCTGTGTACTACCAGAATGAATCCCATGGCAATTAGTTAACAATTCCTTGGCAGTCAGAGGCAAATGTGAAACAGTAAACGCAGCATGGGAAAATAATAATAATAATTAAAAAAATAGAAGCATTTTCTGAGCTTACAACATTGGCAACATCGGTTCCACCATCTGTGTTGCTGAAGAGCTGACAGTGTTGTGGGTAAGTCATACCAAGGTCAGTTGAACTGACTTAAATTCCTTAACCCGTTATTAGTAAAATGTAACATTTCTGTTTTCTAAGCATGGGATGCATCATAATTTAAATGACATGAGAGCCATACCATGGATATCAACTTAAACTGTCAATGGAGGAAAATAATCATTAGTGCTGTGGGGTTTTTACCTGCTATTACATGAAGATGTTTAGCCAGCAGCAGCATAGCACAGGAACTGAGAAAAAAAAATACATCAGCCATTTAAAGTTAACATTTAAAGTTTAATGTTAATTCTGTTATTGGAGTGGAGTTGCCGTTGTTGTATCTATGGGTGAGTACATGCAAAGGAGGAAGATAAAGATCACTATGACCTTCTGGCTATATAATTTAGAGCTGTGGCTGCAGTTACGACACTCTGCCCTCTGGAATAATTCTCTTCTGCAATGCCTCTTGTTTTATTTCCTCATTAGAGAAGTAAATGAGTATGTGCTTGGTGTCATCCTTCCCTTTTCACCCTCTTCAACGCCCTTCTTGCCCCCACTGTCCAACAGAGCAGCATGACTGTTTTTCTGACCAGTTACTCATCACAGGTAATAACAGGTCAAGGAGTAAATTTGGAGAAAGTGTGTAGGTTGTGAACAGTGCTGTTTAGCACATGGCTGTAATGGGATTTGTTAGATCGAAGATGTATTTATGAAATACAGAATTAACATTTCAGTTCCACAGGAGCCGCTCTGGTGAAGTGGCTGGTTTGCCCATGTTCCATGCAGGCAGGGAATGGGAAAGCATGTGGATTCTCAGGGTAAATGCTGAATGTGATCTGCATGTTCCTAGCATGGCTTTGGGAACTGGACTTGGCTTCAGTGCTGCCCAGAGCCCCATGGGAAGTTCCGCGGGTGCAGATTTACAATGAACCAGACCTTGTGCACAGGGATGTGAGGAATTCCTGGAAGGGAAGAGTTGCTGACCGGAGGTTGGTTAGTTGGGTTTGGTTTCGCTCACTGGCTGCTGTTCCTGAAAAAAAGCTTCTTCCGTGGTTCTGTCCTTTACACATGCAAGATACTGTTAGGATAGTGCAGGAACTGACATAAGGAATAAAAACTTTCTATTTTGTGCAAGACGTTGGAAACGCTTGTCTGATAATGTAACAAGGAGTCTAAGGGGTTTAATTTTTTAATATTTTAATTGGTATTGTCATGTGCATATAAGCTTCACATGACATGCAGATTATATAAATATAAAGGTTGGACCAAATCATCCTTGAGGTCCCTTCCAACCTGGGATTCTGTGATTCTATGTTATGAATCTGCATAAGGCATAAACCTCTCTACCAAGACATGTTTTCCATGTTGGGTGTAGGCATTCCTGCCTCTGAGAGTATTTATTGATTGTCCCAGTGCTGTTGTGCAGTCAGGTCAAGGAGTTACATGTTCCTTGTGCTGTTTATCTGATTACTGGGTGGCTGGGTTCAGGTTTTAGCCCAGAAATGTGCTTATGCATTTGGAGGCGTTGATGACCATCTATCTTAAAATACTCTGGGATAACAGGGTTTTCCATTCAGCATTAGGACTGAAAGCATTCAGTAATGCTACTCTGAATGTATTGTGTATATACCACGACATGGCACATTGGCTAAGATAAATTACAGTATCATTAAGGACTTAAAAAATGTAAGGCTTTAAACTTTATTAAGTAACTTCACAATGTTAGAGCCTATGCAAATACTAGAACTTCAGAACATCAATCTGTATCTGTCCTGTTAATTTTTTTACTACTGCTTACAAATACTGTGCTTCTTGCTTGATTTTGTACTAAAAGAATATACTAGGTTGCTAAATAATTGACTTTGTAATGTTTCAAGCAAAAAAAGTAAATTCCTTGGTGAACTTTGATCAGAACACTGGCGTGAATGCATACGGTAAGTTTCTGCCCAAAGAAGTAAACGGATTTAAATTAATTATATTATGAGAAACCCAGTCATTCCCTGTGAAATGTTGTCTCTTGTCAGATGTCAGAAACGTGTACGTGGTGTACAGCACATGGCGAACAACAAACTGTAACTGTGCTGATCACCTCAGGTCAGTCAGAGTAGCTGTCATCTCAAAAATTGAGCTGCATGTCCTGGTAGGCTCAGTCCTTGTTCCCAGGAGATGCTAAGGCAAAAGACACAGCTGTAGGGGAAGGTAGCTGTTCCTGTAATAATACTAGTTCAGTTTTGGAACTCTGAGATGATATTTAGACCTTGGGCTTTGCTGCTGATGCATTAGAGGTCAACTTGCTTCACGTGTACCCTTTGAATGGCAAGCTCTGCTTTTCCTTACCTGCCCACTATACTGCATTTCCTTTTGTGTTTCCTTGGGTGTTGGTGTTGCTCATGTAGCAGCACCTCGGTGGCTGTGGGGAGGTGTAGCTAGTGGGTAGGAAAAGTCCTTCTACCAGGATGCAGTTTCTCCCCAGTGCCGATGTTGGCTCTTGTGAAGAGCTTATGGCGTTGACTGGAGCCCTGTGCCCACGGCTCCTGGTGATGGCAGAGCCCCAGCGTGCTCATGACTAACCTGTGTGTTTGCCTCTTTTTTCCTTTCTTTCCCACTTGCTATTAAACTAAATGAGTACAGTAAATATTCAATTAATTCCCAGTTCAGTAGATGCTCTTCATGGGGAGACAAAGCAAGTGTTGAAATGTGGACTCAAATGTACATAGTGCAACTGAATCTTTTAATTTTTTGCTGCTAGTAGTGTTGCCCTAGAGAAAAAAAATATTTAACTAGGTTATAATAATCATACTTTTGGGGATAAATAGGCCATTTTTGTAGGAATCTAATAGTTGTGGTTTGTTCTTAGAATGGAGTTGTACCTATTTTTGTGATTTTGTGCATGCTTAATCTGTAGAATAGGAATTGTTCAACTGTTTGATTTATCAAATCACTTTTAGTTCACCAGTGGTTTTTTTCTGAGTCCTCCAGGGTCCAAACACTTTTATTTACGGGACATGTTAGAGTGGGAACAATAATGAAGCAAATTTTTTCAGTAAATTGGAAATCTTCAGTATTTATATCCTCCTGTAAATTTAAAGCTACTGCATTGTTTTGCTTCAACATAGTGGTTCCTTCTTTATGTTGCAGATTCTCTGCCTGCAGGACCATAAAAATAAATTGTGAACCATCAGTTAGGACAGGAGATGTAATTAGTTAAAGCTTAATGAAGCTTGTACTTTAGAGCAGGCTCATCTGCAAAAACACTACGTCGGCTGAATTGCTGCTGCAAATGGGTGGTTTCATAATTGCATTTCAAGTTGGGCTGATAAAACACTTTTATCTTGATGATGCCTCGTTACAGCCAATCTGCCCTCAGTCACTGAGCATTTGTTGTGCAGACCTGCTCTCAAGGAGCAGGAAGGTTGAGGAGCCTATCTCTGCGTTGAAACCTGTTTGGATGAGGTGTGTGTGAACCTCGTCATGCTCCCACTGGCTGTGCTACTCTATGGAGTGTTTCAAGCACATTGCTGGTTGGCTTCCATGTCAACAGACAAGGCAACGATTAGCTGAATGTTTAAAGACTTACTGGAAGCTGCTCTGAACCCAGGCAGGAGTTGGTGAGTCCCCAGATGCTGAGAAGTGAGCATGGGCAGGTGGGTGCTCGCTACACTGCTCACAGCAGTTTCAGACCCCATGGACCCCTCTCGACCTTGGTTCTCCTGGAGTGCAAGTAACAAGGAGGAGATGTCAGCCTCAGCTGCCTGAGGGTGTTAGCACTTATGCCAAATGGTGGAGGTGAGCACACGGTTGTGCTGACAGCAGGTTGGACAGGGCTTGGAGCAACCTGGTCAAGGGAAGGTGTGTCTGCCCATGGCAGGGAGTTGGAACTGGATGAGCTTTAAGGTCTCTTCCAACCCAAACCAGTCTGTGATTCTATGACAGCTCTTCTGAATGAGCTGTAGCTTTTGGTGATGGTGACTTAAACCATTCCCATGACTCACTTTGGAGCTCATGAATCCGCACCATTGGTGCGATCACACGAAGTTAATTGCTCTGATTCTCTTTGTTGTGGAGCTGGGTTTCTGGAGTGAAGAGCTGTGATGGGATGCAATAGGACTCCCTGGGTGATTTCAGTTCTTGCTTGCACTTCACTAAAAAACAATTGGATCCCAAAGGCTGAGCAGTTCCTCTTTGCTGGCATCCAGCTCGTGCTTGTTCTCCTCAAAGAAAGCACTATTTCATATTTAACTGACAATCTTGGGTGCCATAACTGAAAATAAATCTAAATGAATAGTGATGAAATAATAGGACATAGCGTGTGAGGGAAAAGATAAATCCCTCTCACTTTTAATATTATGTGATTAACTTAATGCACAGGGGAATGTTCGTTCGTTTTGTGATTATTTCAACAAGAGCAGGAGGCTGTTAAGAGTGAACCACAACTGATACTAAATCCTGTTTTATAGGTTGTGTTCTGAGAGAAAGTATTTTTCATGTTTTATTTTTATGAAAATGTGACTTTTGACAAGGGCCTGTAGGGCAGGACAAGGGGAATGGCTTTAACCTGCCAGAGGGGAGGTTGAGATGAGCTCTGAGGCAGAAGCTCTTCCCTGTGAGGGTGCTGAGGCGCTGGCACAGGGTGCCCAGAGAAGCTGTGGCTGCCCCATCCCTGGCAGTGTTCAAGGCCAGGTTGGACACAGGGGCTTGGAGCAACCTGCTCTAGTGGAAGGTGTCCCTGCCCGTGGCAGGGGGTTGGGACTGGATGAGCTTTAAGGTCCCTTCCAACACAGACCATTTCATGATTCTATGAAACCTGTTTCCTTCCAGCCCTGCTTGTGCAAAGAGGGTGTCTGTGGGAACCATGCATGGCCTGTGCTCCTGCAGGTGCTGTCCTGGGCTGGTTGCTGGGATTCCTCCGTTTCTCACTGTGGTTCCACCAATGTGCCCTGATCCCGGCTGTTGGAGCAGCCTGAATGAAGCATGTCTTGATGCAGAATTGCCGTGTGAACTCTGTAGGAGTCAGGCATTAAGATTAGTCATGGCCAGTGCCCATTTGGAGTTAGGATTTTGCTGACTGTACCGATTGCACAGAGAGAAGGGGGGGGGAGGGGTGTGATAGCCAATTAAGTTTTCCAGTTAAGTTTTGAGATGTCACCCATCAATACCTCTGTGACATGGCACATCTGGTAATCTGATCAGTGGAGTGCTGACCTGGCACTGCAATGGTGGTGGTTTGGATTTCTGGGAGTCCTTGGGAGTGTAGTGAGGCACAGCTGTGTGATCTGCAGCATGAATTTAATGCTCAACTGCCTCTCTTCTAACAAAGCAAAGCTATCCACTGGGAATGCCACAGCCCATCTCTGGGAGTGTGGGGATTTCCCGAGCTCCTTGAAAAGCCGGTTCAAGAAGCTCTAATTCCTTCATAAAAACTGCATGACAACTGTTCCTTGGAACAGGAATTGCTCCAATTGCTCCTTCACCATGCGTCCAGTGCTCAGAGGGGCTCCTTCCCTGGCTGGAGCTTGGGGGTGTCCTGTAGTAAGTAGGGGTTGAGCCCAGCAGAGCTGTGTGCCCAAAAAGCCCATCGATGATGTTGCTGCACAGGCCAGTGTGTGGGAATGAACCACACTGTTATGAGAACTGTAGTACTTGGAGGCAATGTGAGGCAGGGACGTTTGGGATGGGTCCAGTATTTCAGAGCCCAGTTTGCAGTGGTATAAACTTAGTTTATGGATCCAGCTGTGCTGGACCTTCTACTGCCACTCACGGGCAAAGCTGAAGAATGGTTTTCATAGAATCAGACTGGTTTGTGTTGAAGGGATCTTAAAGCTCATCCAGTTCCCCCCCTGCCACGGGCAGGGACACCTTCCCCTAGAGCAGGTTGCTCCAAGCCCCTGTGTCCAACCTGGCCTTGAACACTGCCAGGGATGGGGCAGCCACAGCTTCTCTGGGCACCCTGTGCCAGTGCCTCAGCACCCTCACAGGGAAGAACTTCTGCCTAAGAGCTCATCTCAATCTCCCCTCTGGCAGGTTAAAGCCATTCCTTCTTGTCCTGTCCCTACAGGCCCTTGTCCAAAGCCCCTCTCCAGGTTTCTTGTAGCCCCTTTAGGCACTGGAGCTGCTCTAAGGTCTCCCCTTCAGGAGCCTTCTCTTCTCCAGGCTGCCCCAGCCCAGCTCTCTCAGCCTGGCTCCAGAGCAGAGCTGCTCCAGCCCTCGCAGCATCTCCATGGCCTTCTCTGGACTCACTCAAGTAGGTCCATGTCCCTCTTGTACTAAGGGCCGCAGAGCTGGAATTTTGAAAACGTTTTGCTGTGAATGTTTTCTGTTGTCCCTGTTGGTTGGTCACCCAAGAGGTTTGTTCTCCTCCTGGAGAGCAGGCAGACATACAGCATCTTTGCAAGTAGAGTAACTTTGTCAGGCTTCTACTCTGCCAAACTCCCGACTGAAATAGGTTAGTGGGCCTAGAAATTATGCAGAGTGTAATTGCATGTCTTGCATCCTATGGAAAGCAGGCTAAAAATAAATGTGTCTGTGATTTGCATAAGTTCTATTCTAACCAGAACACTCAAATTAAAAGGAAAAAAAACAACCCAAAAACCAAAACCAAAAAAAGGCAAAGGTCTTGGCATGTGAACGCATACCCTTATGCTGGGAAAACAGTGCCAAGTCCCAAGCAGATTAAATGGCTTGTGTAACATCGAGCAGCTGCAAGGACATTTTTCTTTGGGGATGTGACTGAAATGTGTCATTTTATAGGAGTACACACTGCTCAATAAGACATGGTATGTTATGTGTACATCAGTGCCTGAAATGTGATGCTGTGTTAGGGCAAACACAAGGGTACCCCGTTTTTGCCAAATACTGCAGTAGTTAAACCTGCAAAAGTACCCTGTTGTCGTGTGGAATCCCTTGTTGGGGTGGGGTATTGAAACAACACTTAGAAAATGTCAGCGAGTTAGAATTTGCACATTAGCAGTAGAGTATCAAAGGGAAGCATTAATATTAGAAGAGTTTGGGGACTCCAGTACCATTTTGTTCAGTTGTGTATGATAATTGTGCTTTCTAGACCAAATTGGTTTGTTTGCTGTCTTAGTAAATCTTTCTCTCTAGCGTGAATACACTAAAACCTCACATTGTAAATTTAAGGGAATGAATGGAAGATTGTTTATAACTCAGGAAAAACAAACCATCTTTACCCTAAGGAAAATCACCTGTTATTTGAGTTCCTTATCTTTTGGTTCGGAGTGTTCCACTTCTGTGTCTGCTCAATTAAGAGCAGACTAAATGATTTATGTATGATAACCTGTGACAGCTACAGCGTACGCTGTTTTTAAGGCTCCCATGTCTTTATTTGACTTTGCAGTACGAGCGATGCAGTGACAGATGCTGCTTATGCCAGACAGCCTCTGTAGTTGCAGTGAGTTGCTTGGTGATTAAAACTCAGCAAGGGATTGAGTGCATAATGTGGAAGCCTTAATAAAGTGCTATTATTAAAACAACCCTGTATTTTAATTTTTTAACAAGTTTGCATATTACAAATTCTAATTGTTGTTTTGACCCTTTAGATGGGTGTAAAACACTCTTGTAGTGTGTTTGAGCCCATGTGTGTGTCTCCATACAGGCTCCATCACTTGCATGGTGGTTCAGTTAGATCATATTCTGTCTTGCTCAGTGTGTTTGGATTCATCCACTCTTGTGATGTCCAAAGCCTGTTGCCTCTCGTGCTTTACATTCTTCTCTTACTTTGAGATGGATAGATCTTGCAAATCTATGTTTTGTGAGGTGTTTCAAGCTCCCAGGCTGTGCTCAGTGAGCTTTCCAGATATCCCTGTAAATCATAGAATCACAGACTGGTTTGTGTTGTAAGGAACCTTGAAGCTCATCCAGTCTCAACCCCGTGCCACAGGCAGGGACACCTTCCACTAGAGCAGGTTGCTCCAAGGCCCTTGTAAAAGTCTCTCTCCTGGGTCAGTGTCTTAAACTTGGCAGTGGAAGAGGCTTCCAGGGTGTGGTTTATCTGGATGTATGCAAATACATCTTATTTGAGATGGAAATCATGCCATTCTAGTGTTTGGAATATCAAGGGTTCTGCTACAAAATGAGGAGGCCAGGGACAAGCAGAGCAGCACTGATGAGGAGGAAGAGCAGCTACAGCAGAGTCAGATGGAAGGATGCCTTTCCCTGCTGACCTGCAGGAAGGACATCTTCATCTGGTATGTCACAGCAGACGCTCATCACTGACTCTTCCCCCAGCCATTGTAATAATATCAAAATACACACTCTGCTCCAGATTTTATCTCTACTTTTAGGTACTACCCCACAGTAATTAAAGCCAAATTCTCTGCAGTGGGTCTTAGTTATTTTAGGAAGTTGTAAACTGCTTCATCTTTCCGATGAATTAAGGAGGATACATGCTGCCTCCCAGTGAAATGTGGGGAAGGATCTTGAGAGAAGCAGAGAATTAAACCATCTCTTGAAAATATAGCAATCTTTATAAATAGACAAATGATTGTTGATCTGTTCAGTGCTTTTTTCACTTCTTAAAAAAACACCAAATCAAAAAGAGGAGAGGAGAGTCTCCATATATAATCTAAAAGGTCAAGCTGTTCTCTTGTGGAAAGTTCTTTTGCATTTTTCTTCTCTTCAATAAGTTGAAGGAAATGGTTATGTTTGCGTTTTATTTGAAACCCATTCATTATTTTAAATCATTTTGAGTTCAACTCGTATCTCCTTCAGTGTCTGATCTTCTATCAGAAACAGCTGTACAGCTCTTTCTGCCTTGCTGTTCTCCTCTTTAATAATGGTACATTAAAATACTTGGCATTATCAGAGAAAACCCTGCCCACTGGTAATCCTCCTGACTGTACTCCCATGGGCAGTGGGTTTCTTTGTGCATGCAGTGCACTATTATAATCATATCTGATACTTGTATGCTTGAAGCTGGTATCTGAAAGTTTGAATTTCACTCAAAAGATTTTAATTTTAAAAATCCTTAAGGTTACAGGCAGAAAATGTATTAGGCGATGTGAGCTTTTTTGCTACCAATACATTGCACAAAACCAACTTAAAATGACGTCTGCTGTCACTCCACAGAAATCATGTGCAGGCTGAGAATATCTGGAGGTGTAATGAAATACAGAAAAGAAAAAGCAGCATTCAGTGAAAAGTAATGAACTGTGTGGTCCACCTGTAATTGCCAGCACTTCTCATCATCTCTTGGTGCACTCATCTTTTTGGGTTTTTTACATGCATGTTTTGTTTCAGAGAGGGGAGATTGAGATGAGCTCTTAGGCAGTTCTTCCCTGTGAGGATGCTGAGGCGCTGGCACAGGGTGCCCAGAGAAGCTGTGGCTGCCCCATCCCTGGCAGTGTTCGAGGCCAGGTTGGATGGGGCCTGGAGCAACCCAACTGGAAGTCTAGTGGAAGATGGTTTGAACTGGATGAGCTTTAAGGTCCCTTAAAGCTCAAGGGGAAAAACACCACTCTGGGATTCCGTGAACCCCATTAAATGTATATACTTCCATGAAAAGATACCTACCTCTTCACAAAACTGCCAGGCTCTAACGGAGAGTCTCGTAACTGAAATAACTGCTGCAGCATGCTACTTGGTTTTGAGTCCAGTAGAGCCTTTACCTGTTGTCGTCCTACTTACGGGTTTCCAAACGAGCCTGCTGTTAATTAACAACTGACTCTGCAGTTCCACAGCAGTGCACATCCCCATCCTTCCATGCGTTACCAGCTGCGGGTGCCGCTTCGGAGATGCGGCGATGTCTGAGGTGCCGATCGGATGGAAGGGGCAGCCGCTCTGCCGGGAGTCCTGCTCTCATGCTCCTTTGCTTTTGAGCTTTACTGCTGCTATCCTCACTTGGCGTGTCTTCTGGCATGTGAGCTAAATGCTTTTGCTTCTAGGTGGTTTAAAGAGTGTTTGTTGTTGGTTGTGGTTAGATGGGAGCTGCCCTCTGTTCGTGCCCAGGAGTGTCCCCCCCCCTACAGCTGCCTGTAGACGTTTCTTGCTCTGGAGCTGGGGGGGGTGATAAGTTCAGGGTAGGTGGTAGAAGATGCTTCTTTCCTCTGTTTAAAACCTCTTGATTTCGCAGTGCTGGATCCTTATTCTTCACTTCCAAGACTAAGCCAACTATGATGCATTTATTTGCAAACGGAGGCAATTGTTGGTTGGGTAACAAGTGTTATTTTCATATAGCAACCAAATGGCACTGAAAGACTCTGTCTAAATGCCATCTGTGTTCTGCCAATGTTTTCTTTCTTCTTCCTTCTGCACTTAACAATAGATTTTTTTTATTTTTTTTTTTCCCCCATGGTAGATAAGGAACCCAGCCATGTTTATTCACAATCTAGAGGCTTCTGTTACAGTTGAGTTCCCTGTTTCTACACTGCCAAAAATAAAAACCTGGAGGATTACATATAGGCTCCCACTGTTGATACTTCATCTCTTGTCCTTCTCAGCTCCAAGTGTTTTTCAGAATAAACAATGCATTATTTGCTAATGCTTTTTGTATTTCTTCAAGGTTGTTTGGGGATATGCCTTACAAAGAATATTTTAGTTATCTTAAAAACTTGAAATGCTTTAAGGATGAAGTTCATAAGCAAAAACACAAAGCCAAATTATTTTTGCATAGGTTTACCAACAATGGGCTGGTTTGTTGGTAGAACATTTCCAACCCTGTAAGATTTCAAGGAAGCAGTACAACACAGTATGGTGTGACATTCAAGAACGGGGATTGAGAGACTTTATCTCCCTGAATCAGTCACCACTTTGTCTGAAGAGCTGAAGGGGTTATCCTGTAAAGGCTTGTGTGGTCGCCCCTTTGATCATTTCTAGTAATGAGCGATCTCCTAAATCTATAGGCTTAAAAAGTCAAAGCTCATAGTTATTGCTGTTTTCTGAGTGTATTTTGTATTACTAACAAAAATAAGAAGATCCCTAAAGTGAAGTGGGATGTACATACTATAATGAAGTTCGTGGCAACCTTGTTTCTTAAATCTGGATAAAGAGTTTTTCATTTATTCCAGCAGTACCATAAAACACCCTTCCAGTATTCTGAATGCAATGGTAAATAATTTATTAATACCGGAAGGCTTCTCTCTACCATAATTTCTGTAAATCAAAATATATATTACCAAGAATTTATTGGACAGCATATAACAAACTACAATTAAACAAGCCTTTCAAAGTAGACCTTTCTAATATTTTTCATCTTTCAGCTAGTAAATGAGTGTGGTTTAATGGATTATTGTGGCTATGAAGTGCCTTGAGGTTTTTTCTTTACAATAGGCCCTATGTAAATTCTTCTGTGAATTGTTCTGCATCTATCATGTTAATGTAATTAGATTAATCTGACATACTTACCCTTTACTTTTTCTGAATTTGCAGAATATCTTTAATGACAAAGCCATAATTCAGCTGCATGAAAGATCCTTAATTCAATTTTCTTTAAAGAAGATTGACGCTACTAACATTTAGCCACTTAACAACCTTTATTTCACTTCATGGGAATTGGCAAAGGGCTCTGCACCATGATTTCTCTTCAGTACAAAGAATCAAGATTTGCTGTTGTCATTAAAAGTTTAAGGATGAGTTGTGTTACTTGGAGGAATTAAATTCTTCCTTCTGCTGCTCGGGCAGGTCCTGCTGCTTGTCAGCGAGGCCCCTTCCAGTCCTGCTTCCTTCATTCTGTGTTTCCCACCCATACCGGTTGGTCTTGTGTTGTGCTCTGTGCCTTGGAGTATTTGTAGAGATTTGTAAATCAGTCTGATTTGTAAAATCAGTCTTGTAAATGTAGCTATTTGCATAGATCTTCATTATTTATTAGATGTCAGTTTCTATTGCATAGGAAAACAGTGGGCAGGACAGCTTGAGAGTGCACAGAGCAGGTCAGATTCACCTGCAAAAACCACCCCAAGTCTGAATCTCTCCTGAATCCATCTCTGTAGGACACTGGCATGCAGGAGGGTAATGATTTCCATATGGCTAGTAGCCCCTAAATATCTTTATGTGATGCAATTAAAAAGCATGGTAAAATAAAGCATAGCTGCAGCAATCCCCTCTAAGCTGTCAGAAGGCTGGGATGTTCTCGGTGGGGCTGTGTACAAAAGCTCATCTCAAAGGAAGAACAGCGTAAAGGTCTTCTCCCAAATGGTTCTTTGCCTGAAAGTTTTGGTAATTCCTCAACTACTCTTTTCCTTTATCATAACATGTTTTCTCCAGATGCTGGCATAACTTCCAGAACTGTGGAACGAGGCCGATTTGGATTTCCCACGCGAGGCCATGTCTCTGCCCGTCTCTCCATGTTTGCTCCACTTGTTCCTGAGCCTCTTGCTCTGTGCACGTTCATTGCCTAAATCTGGAATGTCTCTGCTGCTCCTGCAGTCGAGTCGCAGCCGATGCTAACCCTATGCCAGCAGCTCCAGTCCACAGCTTCGTGTCTAAGTTTTTTGGGGGGATGCTCATGTAGCTTGCAGAGTGCAGCATGGCTTAATAAAAGTTTCTTTGCTGTCCCTGTCTTCAGTCAGATATTCTTTGCAGACACGTAGTAAAGGAAAATTCACCCAGCCCAGCATCTTTAGTGGGATTCTGTTAATAGCTGAAAGTTTTTGTAAGACATCTTGACAAGGAATTTAAAATCTATTTCAAAAATATTTTCTTCTTACAACATTATTCTGAATCACAGTGCCTCCTTTGATACCTATCCCTATTGCCAAATACTCCAGTTCAGTTTTATCTCTGCTCATCAGCTTCTCAATCCTCAGGGCTTTCCTTTCCCTTATCAAACAACTTTCCCAAGTCATTCCCCAATTCTCCCCCTGCTGATACAGTGTTGGTAATTTCAGGAGAGTGTGGTTCTTGATGTCTTGTTAATCTGCTCTCAACCCAAAGCTCTACAAATGATCCTGGGTTGAGGGAAAAGGTGAGAAGTCTTGCCAGTATGGCCAAAACAGATTAAAATATATTTTTGCTCCTTTTTCATGCCCTTTAATAATCTGAGGGTTTTTTTAATCTTATCTTTGTAAAATGCGTAATTTGCATTTCACATCTGAAAACAAGCTTCCAATGTATCTGGCTCGTCTCCCATATTTGTTCTAGGAAATCAAGTTTCATTCTTCACCTTGTCTGTTCTTTTCATTGCCAGGGAAAAATCTCTGTCTTGTGACAGATCTCTGTTTTCAGACAAATGTCACTACCTACCACTGATAGAACAAATCAAGATGCCTTTACAGCATCCGAGCCAGAGACCTGCCTGCTGTGGCCCTTTGGAGAGTCTCTGCTGAATTAGTCAATGGTTGGCCTTTTCTGGTGTCAGGTCTAGCAATCAAAAGTGGTGATTCATTTAGACTTTGGCAGCAGAGCAGTGTGGACCTACTGCTGCTTGAGTCTCATTAAAAGGCAAACGAAGCTGTACATGTCACATTCCTGTGATGATTATCTGCTTTTGCACTTTTGAACGTTCATGCAGTGACTTACCTCTGAAGCAGCAGGTCATCACCAGATGGCAGATAGGTGCTTATTGAGCCCTGTGGACTGAACATGACTATTTTCTTGCTCTTTCTAGCTCTTTGTCTCTTTAGACAGTAATCCTTTACCTGACAGTGAGCTTGATTGCTCCTAGTGAATGAGCAGAAGTTAACTTGAGATCAGCCCATAACAGGACCAGGATCTCCCTTCCCAGGTGGATTGCTGGCACAGATGTGGTCATCATCTCAACTTCCTTACTGGCCTGAATTTTCTCATGGAGCTTCCCTCTGTAACAGGCAGAGTCCAAACTTAGGTTCTTGCATCCGTTACCTGGAAGACAGAGAGGGAGGTGTTGAGCAGGACCATGTCCATGGAGCCCTTGGTGGGATGTAGCACCAGGGTGTGGGCTGCTGAGCAGCACTCTCTGCCTTGACTGTCCTCCTTGGTGGTTCCAGGGCCACCGGAACCTGTGAAGGAAAATCAGACTCCTGCAGTAACCCATCAGTGTTTCTGCCCCATGAGCTGAGGAAGCCTGTGCTTGCTGACTGGGGTGGACATTCTCAAAGTGGTGCTGTGTCTGAATTCAAATAATTCATTCCCCCCGTTTCTTGTACGGGGAATGCAGGTGTGTGTTGGCTGGGTGGGCAGCATCAGTGAGGGCTATGGCACTGTTGGACTTTTCCATCTTTTCCGTCTTCTGTGAATATGGTGATGCTCTTGCATGCTTTCAGAAATTGTCTGTGTTCAGTGAACGCATGTGTTAGGACCTGTAACTTGTATTAAATTATTATATGCAAGTAGTGGCTGAGGATATATCACAGAGTTAACGTGTTGCACACTAGTTATAACTTTGGTTTCCTGATTCAAGGTAACTGTTCAGCAGAGTGTTTCTTTAAATGACTTTTGCTTAGTCCCATCAACAATCACTTCATCTTACTGTATTGATAGCCTAGGTTTAATTAAACTGTAACTGTTTTCCACTTGATCGAACCTGTAATTCCTATTTTAGTTAGCCATTTCTAAGCAAGGCCATTTAGCTGTTTTATTAGCCCTTAATGTGTGTTTCACATGGAATTTTCATATTCCGGGTTGGCTTTTGCAACTGCTTCTTACATTAATACATCACACAGCTGAGTGTAACCTTGGGCAGTGAGGAATTCTGTTTGTATGTATGACATTCTGAGTTTAACCAGAATTGTGAAATTCTGGTTATGTTTTTCCCCTGCTTTGCTCCCATTGAGAAAACAAAATCATATGATACGGAATCAACCAGGCTGGAAAAGACCTTTAAGCTCATCAAGTCCAACCATTCCCCAGCACTGCCAAGGCCACCACTAACCCATGGCACTGAGGGCCTCGGCTACACGATGTGTGAACACTTGCAGGGACGGTGACTCCAGCACTGCCCTGGGCAGCCTGTTCCAATGCCTGAGCACCCTTTGGGGAAGGAATTGTTCCTCAGCTCCATCTAAACCTCCCCTGGTGCAGCTTGAGGCTCTTTCTTTTTGTTCTATCTTTTCTTACTTGGAAGAAGAGACCGACCCCACCTCTCTGCAACCTCCTGTCAGGCAGTTGTAGAGAGCGATAAGGTCCCTCTGAGCCTTCTCGAGAAGGTATCTAATGCAGTATCTAATCTGCACGGTTTTCGTTCTGTTACTGCTTCAAAGCCCTCGTGGACACGGTGCTGGGGTCAGCCGTGGGGAAGGAGGGAGGGCTGAGGGGGGTTTGGGGAGCGGGGAAGGGTGGTAGAAAGGGGGAGTTAAGCTCCAAGGCTGCAGGCTGATCTGCACCGCCGCGGGGGCACGACCCGGTCCCAGTCCCCGGTCCGGTCCGGTCCGGCCCCGTCCAGCTCTGCGGCGGCAGGCCTCGCTCGGCCGGCGGCACAGCGGGGCGGCCCGGGCCCGCAGCCCGGCGGCGCCGGGAGGTGGCGGCAGACTGCCGCGGGACCGGCCTCTCGCCGCGGCCATGGCCCGCCGCCGCCGCGGGGCCTGTGGGTTCCGGTCCTCCCTGAGCCGACCGGTCCGAGGCCTCAGCTGCCGCCCTGCCTGCTGTGAGCCTCTGAGGGGGTTTTGTCCTTTAACTCACGGGTGCAGCGTACCGGGGCTGCAGACAAGCTTTTAAAATTTACTGCACGAACGAGGGAGTGCAATTTCAGTTTCACATCTGCTCCCTTAAAATACGTTTTAGTGCTGAAGGCTACAGTGAAAGCATAAGCCCTAGTAATTAATTATATAGCTTAATGGGAAAGTAGCGTGCTCTTAATAAACTGCTACTTGAAAAATTGCTTTTATAATTAACAGTATTTTTTGAGAATCAGTTTGAAAGAAAAATGCCATCATTCGTCCCTCAGCATTGCAGCTGCTTGTTTCCAGGAGGAGTTGGCAGAGTCTGGCCCCTCAGCCTCACAGGGAAAGTGATGTGCCTTCTCACAGTGGTCACCTATGACTGCCTGCATGAAATGCACATCTGAATGAAATGGAGAATTTCCGCGTGGTCTTCAGAGTGATTTGTGGGGAGGTTGCATGTATTCCATATATTAGCAGTGTTAGCCGGACTAGATGATCATAAAGGTGCCTTACGGTACCTAAAGGAGCCAACGAGAAATCTGGAGAGGGACTTTTGATAAGGGCCTGCACGGACAGGACAAGGGGAATGGCTTTAACCTCCCGGGGGGAGATTGAGATGACATTTTAGGCAGAAGTTCTTCCCTGGGAGGGTGCTGAGGCGCTGGCACAGGGTGCCCAGAGAAGCTGTGGCTGCCCCATCCCTGGCAGTGTTCAAGGCCAGGTTGGACACAGGGGCTTGGAGCAACCTGCTCTAGTGGAAGGTGTCCCTGCCCGTGGCAGGGGATTGGAACTGGATGAGCTTTAAGGTCCCTTCCAACACAAACCAGTCTCTGATTATTTTGCTATGACTTACTACTGGACAGCGACATAAAATATTCACAGATTGAATTCTTAGAATCTATTTGCATATTTCAACTTTGAGCTTTGTTGTTTTACCAGCATTACTAATCTAGAAATGGACTTTTTTGTGTTGACTTCCAGTAGCACCGTGGCCATACCCATCTGTTTGTAATTGCAACATGTATACCTCAGCGTTTCCATGACAGGCTGGATGTATAAATAGTGTCTTTGTCCTGCTTAGGTGTAGCAGCAATGGCAGCTTGACCATTGGAGTTTGTGGTGTGATGAGAAATAAAAGCCATGACCTCTGGTTTTTGTAATGTCTCTCTCACTCATACTCATCTCTGTACTTCACGGTGCTGTATTTTGCTGCAGTGCTACTTAAGCCTTTTTTTCTTCTGCAGTCCCTTAGTTTTCTTCACCAAACTGCAGTGTGCATATCCTTGTTGAAACAGTTCCTTTGTGCTGAAAGTTAAA
This sequence comes from Strigops habroptila, assembly GCF_004027225.2. Classification (NCBI taxonomy): domain Eukaryota; kingdom Metazoa; phylum Chordata; class Aves; order Psittaciformes; family Psittacidae; genus Strigops; species Strigops habroptila. The sequence continues at coordinate 4,062,729 of NC_044294.2, forward strand.
ACTGAAAGCAAGAGGCTTGTGCCTGTTCATCTTGCAGAGCCTGAATGGTATAAAGTACATTATTCCTCTTGACTGGTCCCTGTGTTGCATGTGGCATCCTTCAGAGGCAGCTCAGCAGTACAACGAACACCAACCCGACATTTATTAGATCATTTTAGAGAGTCTGATACATGAGAGTCTTCTAAAAGCCTGCGCGAAACAATGTAAGGAGCACGTTCAGCTCCTGAATGGGGAAATGTCTGGGCTTTGCATAAAACAAGCTCTGGAGGTTGCCTAAAGCGTTCTTGGTATTACTGGATTTTTTTGTTTTCTAATGCATACCATTCTCTTTGTGACTTTGTCATTTTTCCTTTGCCTGCTATTTTGTTTGACTTTCTCCTGTTTTCCTCAGGCAATCTTTTCAATCTTCAATTTAGTCCCAGGATATAGTCTGATCTTGAAGGTTTTTATGTTAAGATCAACCCCTCAATGTCAGCATATTCTTAGCACCAGCTTTGCTTTTACTTTTTTTATTTAGACTGAGTTGATATTTATTGAAAAGGGTTTATGAGCTTTTAAATTTCAAAACATGAAGAGGGTAAGATCAGTGAATAAATAAAGCCTTTGTAATTCTACATCCAGCACAGATTTTCACCTCTTGCCAAGTTTGTCCAACTTGCAACACTCTGAACAGAGATAACAACCAGCTTCATCTGCCTGAGTGAAATATGTGTGTATTGATCTGCCTAAGTGAAATATGCATGTATTGTTGAAGTACAGTGCTATAGATCTGGCTTTGACAGGAAGATGGATGGACCATTTTAGGGGTGAAACATTTTTTAATGCTGAGAAACCATCTTGTCTACAAACAATAAAGTGATTTGTAGTAACAAACGGGAAGTATTTTTCTTGCTGGAGATTACACCATTTGTTTTCATTTTCCATGACATGTTTTGCTCGTTATGCTGCAGGAAGCAAATCCAAAGTTTTATAAAAAACAGCTTGTGGTGGCAAAATAGGGAATTGAGCTGGGGAGCTCGCTGTCATAACAGCATCAGGCCCGGGGGAGCTGCATAGGTGCTGCCAGATTCCTGTTTGGGAAGGAGTCAGGGGACAGGGGAGCTGCTCACCCCACCCATACTAGTGGGAATTGCTGTATTGCTTGTAGAACTCCTGGAAAGCTGCGAGGATTGTACCGTGGTGTTGTCTCAGTGCTGCAGAATGCTCTTTGTGTTTCTGGATGTGATTCTTAAGTGACAGTGTTCAAGAGGGGTGAGAAATACGCTTTTGGAGCTCAGGGCTCACATTAGGCACCGGGTGTGCTGCCTCTATGGGCTTCTTTCTTTGCTTGGGGCTTAGGGTGGCTTGGTTTGGGGTTTGGTTCATTTATGGACAGCACAGACCTCTGTGAAGAGAGGGCTGATAGGTAACCGTGGTTTCACTCACAGATACTTTCCAGCATGCCATCGTTTGTTGGAGGACGAGGGTGCAAATTAAAATACAGTTTGCTGTTGGTGAATGGTGATAGCTGAGGTAAAGTTTGAGATGAGTATAAGGTGTGTATCTGCCCTTAACATGGCAAAAAGGGAAGGGAAAGTATAAACTTGCCAAATGAAAACGTGCAGTTAACTTTCCAGCAGTGACACGTGGTTGGGAAAATTTGGTTAGTGGTGGAAGGGGTTTTTGGGGTTTAGTGGTTTTGGTTTGTTGGGTTTTTTCCAAATTTGACATTCCATGTAAGTACAGAAATCTCAGTTTAAGGTGTAGCTGAGCTTTTTGTTAAGACTGATGTGGGCCTGTTCCCCATTTCATTCTTGGACCTTTTGAGGTGGCCTCTTCAGCAGTTGGTCTCGGCAGGATTCAAAGGCTCCTGCAAAATCACTCCTGTGGCAGGTTGATGCATTTCATAACCTGTTGCTGATGTAATTTAAAAGGAGCAGCATCTGCTCCAGCTTTTGTTTGCTGTTGTGCTACACAAGCATATGCCTGCTAATGGCCATCTCCTAGATTGAGTTTGGAAGACAAAGACTGAGTCTTTTCCCCTAAAGCCCTGAGTGTTCTGCTGTAGTACATAACGTAAATTTATCAAGGTCACTGAGCCCTATTTAATGTGCTTTCTGGGAATGACAGGGTACAAAAGATTGGTTTGTACCCTTCTGTCAGAAGGATGAAGCGGTAATACAAGAGCTCAGTTATTTGTGTGCTGAAGGGGCTGTGGTTATCTAGTGATATGACAGATTCACTAATGATACCTGACAGAAGTATTGCAAGGGAATAATTGTAAAAAAGCTCTCTTCTGTCATGCAGGAGGTTTAAAAAGAAAATATTTTCTTTTTATAATATCAACAATGCAGATTCCCATGTGATAAAATATTGAGTTCAAGTGCTTAAACAGTAGGTGTAAATTGAGTAGAAAGTATTACCATGATATTTTGAAGCCATTTCCTGCCTGTAGAGACTTTTAATTTTGGTAATAGATTTTGTGGTTTAATACTTCTTAGTGATTTCCAAACAATTCCAGAACATTGTCGTTGCCTTGCTTGGAAGATACTGAGGGTGGATGGCTGTTGCTCAGCTGTGCTTACAGTCCCCATGCCAATTTACATCAGCAGAGTCAGGCTTTGGTAGCATAGAATGTCTTTTCTGTTCAGGTCTTTGCATTTAAAACAACCCAACTCTTTCTGCTGCTTTCTCTATTTGAAACATCTATAGCAGTGAAAGGGGGCCTATAAGGATGCTGGGGAGGGACTCTTCATTAGGGACTGTAGTGGTAGGACAAGGGGTAATGGGTTCAAACTTAAACAGGGGAAGTTTAGATTAGATATAAGGAAGAAGTTCTTTACAGTGAGGGTGGTGAAGCACTGGAATGGGTTGCCCAGGGAGGTTGTGGATGCTCCATCCCTGGCGGTGTTCAAGGCCAGGTTGGAAAGAGCGTTGGGCGACATGGTCTAGTGCGAAGTGTCCCTGCCCATGGCAGGGGGGTTGGAACTGGATGATCTTAAGATCCTTTCCAACCCTAACTATTCTATGATTCTATGAAATGCTGTTCTTGTGAGATCCTGCTTAATTTTTATGAGTTTTCTTGTTTGTGTTTCTTAAGGAAAAGTCATCAATAAAGACTTGCGCCACTACTTGAGCCTTCAGTTCCAGAAGGGCTCAATAGACCATAAACTCCAGCAAGTGATCAGAGACAATCTCTACTTGAGAACCATCCCTTGTAAGTATGTAAAGATCAGCCTCATTCGATCTGTTCCTGCTAACTGCCATATAATTTGAGAGCTTTAAATCCTTCTCTCTTAATCTGGTTTAGAGTTTTACCTTGCAGCAGAAACTTCTGTCGATGGCTTTGCTGGAATAGTTTCATATCTTAAGTTGCAGTGAAAAGTTACAGCCAATATGGACAGCAAAACTTCAGGATTCAAGCTCAGAGTATTTTGGTTCTATCTGTGTTTTACTCATTGGAAGTTTGTCAGTTGTTGTTAGAATAACCACAGCTGCCATGGGAAATAAATCTTCCTTAGCATGATCAAGCAGGGCAAACACATCCTGATTTTTGTCGATGTATTGGGTTTTGCACAAAGAGGAAACCGAGACCTTGAGAAGGTCACGTGCATTAGGCAAAGTAGTGCAGCTGGAAGGAGAGTTGCAGGAGGGATTATATGCAGAAAGGGTTGCAGTGACAGAAGGTACATGGGAACTGTTGTTCACTCATCCTGAGAAGACAGTAGAAGGAAGTGGTAGCAAGAGGCAGAGTGAATCCATGGCCCAAAAAAAGGAAGAAGGAACAGCACATGGACAAACTTTAGAGTCACAGCAAGAATTAATTAGTGAGAGAATCTGGATGGTCCTGTCTCATCAGTTATGCCAGCCCTTCTGCTCTGAGCATCTGTTAGCACCTCCCTGTCCAACCAACACGGGTGTTAACTTGCCTTTAGCGAGGTGCCTAAAGGTTACTGCTCCCACGAGCAGACATTTATAGAAAGCACAGCACAAGGTACAGGACGCTCTGCCAGCTGCCAGCTATCCTGTCTCTCACCCTTCTGTGTCATTTCAGTCCTTAATTATCTCAAGATCATCCTTTACTTTGTCTCAGAGGTTCACTGATTAAAAAGGCTCATCATCGACTGCCTTTAAGTATTCGCTGCACTAAAAACTTAAAAGTTTGTCAACTAACATTTTTGTAACTACAGGAATTCCATTCTTCATTTAGCATTGTTACCTACTGAGTGCGCCCAAGAGTTTGTGATTTTCTGGAAAGATAATGATAGTGAAATAGTGAAATGCAGTTTATTTAGTAGCAGCTCTTGTTCATGCTGCTACCTGACAAAATGACGTTATAAATGCCTTTAAGACATTATAAATGCCTTTAAAATACTGTTAGGATATAGGCAGTAAGGAATCAGTGGAGTCTTTCCCAGGAGAGCTTTAATTAAGCTGTTATAACTATGGGAGGCACGTATTTATAGGCATAACACTTTGAGAACTTCTGCATTAATACAGCAATTTACTGATTATGTTGAAAAAGCTTACCTACAGCCAGGGTTTGGACTGTGCCTGAATTACACTCTGAATTATAAGGTTAAAAAATAGTTTCTGTGCTCAGTTATGGGTTTGGTGGCCCAGAAATGTAGTTAGTGAGTTGGTACCGGTGGAAACAGGAGATGAAGCACCCTAACAGCTGTGTTAAAATACCACAGCTGTTAAACTGGTCTCCAGAATCCCAGACTCCAAATGCCTGGCCCAGGCATTGTCAGCTTCCACAGAAGTTGGTTTTGCTTCACTGAGCATAAGAAATAATTCTCTCTAATTACCACCTCACCCATCTTTTTTTAACTCCTCCTTCCTCAATGCCAGAACTGTCATTCCTACATAAGTTATTGGCCTAGTTTTATACATTATTGTTCACTTGTTCACCAGTGTTCCAACTCTTGATCTTTACTGGAATTGCATCATCACTGTGTAAAGATTCAAACATCTTTTGGTTTTACTGAATTGTACAGCAGGCAGTATTTGGTAAACAGGCAGCACGTAAGTATCTTACAAGAGTGTTTTCTCTGTCTTTTCAGGCACTACAAGGGCTCCCAGAGATGGGGAGGTCCCTGGGGTAGACTATAATTTCATTCCTGTTGAGCAGTTTAAAGCACTGGAAGAAAGTGGAGCCTTGCTAGAAAGTGGAACCTATGATGGTATGTCGATCACATTTAGTGGAATGGGAATAAGGGTGCAGTACTCATGTCCAGTGTCTTGGTCAAAGTGTAGCAACTTGTACCCAGGAGGTGCCACTTTTCCTGCCCGTTGACAGTCATTACAGTAGTAGAGCAGCAATATATTAAGTCTATTTTTGGACTACCTGTGAAGAGGAGTAGCAGGCTTGTTTTAAATCACAGGTTGTCCTTTCAACCAGACTTAATGCCATCGGATTATTTTCCCTATTGTGTTTCTGAGGAAGGACTCAAAAATGTTTGTTTGTGCTTGGTACAATTTTGATTTAACAAAGTTCAGTCAATTGTGTTTAAATCTTTGAGAACAGATGCATGTTCTCAGAGGCACATGTCAGAAGGACAGAAGGCAAGGATAATTCTGATACAGCAGGAAAGAGAAAAGTATTTTGCAATGAAAAATTAAAGAACAGTAGGTCAGATTGTCCAAATCTGTAGCGAAGTTGGTTTTGCTAAATGTGATGGGGAAGAACATTGTCATGAAGGTAGCAGAACAGATTGCAAACATCTCATGTTGCTTTTTGTATCTAAGTTTATAAAACCTGAAATATGATCTGCCTGTTTTTTTGGGTTTTTTTTTTCAAATGTGTAGTTGTACTTGAATTCAACTAAATAACAGCCAAATTTTCAGAAATGCTGAGTACGTGCAGCTTTCATTGATGTCATATAGAGTCACAGAGAGGTTTGGGTTGGAAGGGAGCTTCAAGCTTATCCAGCTCCAACCCCCTGCCACGGGCAGGGACACCTTCCACTAGAGCAGGTTGCTCCAAGCCCCTGTGTCCAACCTGGCCTTGAACACTGCCAGGGATGGGGCAGCCACAGCTTCTCTGGGCACCCTGTGCCAGCGCCTCAGCACCCTCACAGGGAAGAGCTTCTGCCTCAGAGCTCATCTCAATCTCCCTTCTGGCAGGTTAAAGCCATTCCCCTTGGTCCAAAGCCCCTCTTCAGGTTTCTTGTAGCCCCTTCAGGCAATGGGAGTTGCTCTAAGGTCTCCCCTTAAGGAGCCTTCTCTTTGGATTTTTCCCTTAGCTCCCCTTTAGCTGGCTGACACCACTTTGAGCCTTGCCCTCACTGATATTTTCAGAGGGTTTCTTATTTATTTTACTTACATGGTCAAACCCATATGCAGCCACCAAAAGTTACCCCAGGAGGAATTCTGGGAAGCTCTCTTGCTGTGTGCTCAATTCCCTAATAAAAATCATATGAGCAGTCAGGAAAGAGGTCAGTTGCTGAAATTCTTTTCCAAAAAATAAAAGGTGATTCCTAGACTTTGTGGTTTAGGTTTAAATACTGAAGTATTTAATTTATTTTTCTGAAGTACAAATCACTTTTAGATGAAGATATATTCACAGCTTTGCTTAGGAAGTGTATTGTCAGTAGAAAATTGGAGGACTGTAGTTGTAAAATCAATTATTTAAAAGTAGTTTAATGTAAGTAGATACTTTATGTTTCTGCACAAAATTAATTTTCTTTTTGGCTTTAGTGTGTTTCTGCATATTACTCCGTTAATCAGTTAATCAGTATACAGAGTAAGAACTATTGATTTTCACTGGTTTGCTTCTCTCAGACTGTTCCCCAAGTCTCTTTATGACGCATTAGTGGATTCCCGGCAAAGTCACACATCCATCTTTTTCTTTGACAACATGTGGCAGGATAGGAATTCTGAATTACATCTATTGTTTTCTGATGTCCAGTAGCATCACTGGCATAAAGACAATGTAGGAATAAATAGGAATGAATAAGTTTTGATGGTACATTGGTTTTTGATAGTGCTGATGTTTTCTTTAAGAAGGTAAGTTATGGTTCAGGTCTTTCACCAAAACCATGTTACATGGGCAATAAAACCTTCGCTGCCACTGCCAGTACTTGCAGCAAGTATCAGTGCTTTAGTGATCTTGATTTCTGTCTCATTGTCAGGTAATTTTTATGGTACTCCGAAGCCTCCAGCAGAGCCCAGCCCCTTTCAGCCTGATCCAGTGGATCAAGTTCTTTTTGACAATGATTTTGATACTGAATCACAGAGGAAAAGAACCACGTCAGTCAGCAAAATGCAGAGGATGGACAGTTCTCTTCCTGAAGAGGAGGAAGAAGAGGAAAAGGAAGCAGTTAATGGCAGCGGAGGGATAGGTTGGTTGACAAGGGGAGAAATTCCCTAAAGTATTTGTATGACTTGGTAAGAAGTATACAAATAACATTCATGCTTGCTTGAACCCGTTCCTTAGTCTTCATAAAGTTTGAAGGTCCATTTCTATTCAAACTGGTGGTTTTACTCGATTTTGAAATCATCTTTTAAAAAGAAACAGCTGTTCTCCCAGCCAGATGTGCAATTGCATCATAAAATGCACTGCTCAGTAGAGAACATGTAGTGCTGGGTATCAGCCAGTTACATGAGGAGGAAGGAAAAATTTATCCACTCTTCAAATAACGGAATCCTTTGCAGAGCATAACTCATACCCTGTAAATGTTCCTGTTTAATTTTGAGGAGATTACTGACTTTGTTTGCAGGAGATTTGAGTGAAGCGATTGGTTTAAGGAGCCATACCAGCTCATACTGTAAAATTCTCAGATTATTTTGGTTAAGGGAACTATCTCACAACCTGAAACTGCCCAAAGGAGAGTTTGTGGAGAGGAATAAAGGAGAGTGTGTTGAGACTGGACCAGCATTTAGTTGGACCTTTCAGAGATGGGCGGGATGCCTGTTTCCTTTTGCTGTCATGGTTACTCACCTCAAGGGGGAAGAGCTGGTGGTGGAGAGAAACCATCACATTGCATTTGTAGATGATCTCGTGTGTGAGTCTTTAAGACAGACTTATATTGACCAGACCTGACCTAATCTTGCTAGCTTCAGGGCTGTCAACACCACAGCACAGAGTGGCCCAGTGGCCAGGCTGGTGATTAGGTGAAGGTCATGGACGTCATTGTGTGATGGAGGATACTGAGCATTAGCTTGGGACCAAAGGGTGGAGGCTTGGGTTTAAAGCTTTCTGCAGGGATTTTTGGGAGCTTTTTCTTGCTGTGGCTTGCAGGAGGGTGGTGTTTGTTTTATTGACAATTTGGGTCTTCTTTACATTTCATTCTGGTGCTTTGAGGAATATTAGTAGGATTTGGGGGGGTTCTTTGCTGGTGTTACAAACCCTGTTCTCTGTGCGGGAACGGCAGCAAAGTGTAGCCAACTTGGATTTCTGCCAGTGTTGATTTTTCAGGGTAGGCTCAGCCACATAATACAAGATTAATTCTGTTTGGCAGGGGAAGAGCAGAGTTCAGTGTTCTCATGTCAGCATTTCAAAGTTCACAGCTGAAAAAAAAAAGTGGAAAAGTGCACATCACATACAGGGGCGTGTTTGACATCCACTCGTAGCCAGATTAAGAGGGTGGTTCTTTGTGAGAAACAACATAAACATCTGACAAATAGTAACACTTTCCCTGAACAACTGCAGAAAACAAAGAAAAACATTCAGATTCTCCTGACTGGATGAAACCTGTTCCCAGCTACAACCAGACAAGCAGCTCCATGGACTTCAGAAATTACTTGTCGAGGGATGAAACCCTGGAACCCCTGCCCAAGAACTGGGAGATGGCCTACACTGACACTGGCATGATCTACTTCATTGAGTGAGTAGACCAACACTACGGAGGGGTTGCTGTGCCCTTTGGAGGAGGGAAGTGATGATGGGCTGCAGGGCTGAAGTCTAGGAAGCTGCCTGCTGCTCTTACACCTCTCTATTTCTGCTCTTACTGCTTCTATTTCTACATGAAATTTACTGTATCCCTACTCTTTCCTTACTGATAGTCGTCTCTGTTGCATACTTGGTATGATTGCCATCGTGCAGGAAACCTTTATGGTTGCACATGCAAAGTCAGTTTGTCATACGAATTTTCTATCTCACAGAATACAAAGCTGGGTCAGTATTTCTAAGTGAGGTGTAGAACATCATATAAACGTTTGCTATGTCAAATTGCTCTGAAATCTGAGAGCTTGTTTATTCTTTCTTTGCTGCTTGTGTTCCTTGGCCGGGAATGCATGCTTAAAACTACAAATAGCACAGATTAAAGCCCAGGATAGAAAAGTAGCTCATATATGCACACGTGAAACTGCCTCATTTATGAATTCTAAGGCAAAAATGAAGCAGAAACCTTGCTGAGAGTTAAGCATAAGAGGAGGCTAAAACTATTTTTTCCTTTCAGGTAGAAACAGCTGCTATTCCCACATGAGCTCTTGTGGACAGGGGAGAGTGTTTGTACCTCTAACATTTCACATCTGTCCTGGAGAGTCTCTAGTGTGCTGGTACCTCTGAGCGTCATTGTTGCCTTTTCTTTTCAGCAATTTATGATGTGACTGAGGCAAAAATAAAGGTTATATTAAAGGCTACAGTTCACCAATGGTAGTAAATATTTAAAAGCTAAAGTAAAGCAAAGTTTCTTCAGTCTGAGAGAGTTCTCTTCCTTTAATGGTCCGTGTTCTGCTCCACAGTCATAACACAAAGACAACCACTTGGCTTGATCCACGCCTCTGTAAGAAGGCCAAAGCTCCTGAAGATTGTGAAGATGGAGGTGAGATGTTCAGAACTTATTTGTCCCCTGTGACTGATAAAGGTCTGAGTTTATCACAGCTGGATACAGTCCATCACTGCTATGGTAGAAGCTTCTTCCCGCTACACGCGACTCTGGAGCAGGCAGTGTAGTGCTGAGTGTCCCTAGTTTGGTGGCAACAGAAGTTTATAGAAGACTGGGGAAGTCCGTAGTGTATTTTCCCTGGAATAATAGAATCAGGCTGAATCATGGGCTTATCTGCATTCCTGAGGAGATAATGAGATATTTTATTCCAGTAACTGTCATTATTGAGGAGAAAGCTGCATAGATTAGTGACAATCTCGGTGGAAATTGTTGTGCAGATGGAGGAAAAGGTCCATAAGTATTAGAATATAGGAATAATAAAGAAGATACAGCATAATATCTATTGCTGATGATACTTATTGCATGTGACATGATACTATATTTGAATGCATAAGTAGAGGGAGCAGTCTGACTCCACCTCTTTGCACTGTTGCTTCAAGACTTACAGGTCAGGTTCATGATTGGCCTACAGACAATACCTGCAACCATGTCCTACATGATAATGCAATTTAGTCAGCCAGAAAAGAGTACTAAATAGTTCTATCTTTGGTAAATGCCTGACATGTTACAAAAGCTGAGGCAGACTCAGAATAGCCTGTTGTCTTCCTAGATTGCATAGCCTAACAACCACATATTCATAATGAAGCCAGCTGGAGCAATGGACACATACTGCTGCTTATTAAACATATGTGCAGCTCACCACAGGATAAAAAGAGTGCTTTAAACAGAGACATGCAGGATATCCAAATGAACAACATCTAAATGAATAGACCTACTGTGTCTTTTGTCAAACCCTGTGGAGTGATGCTGGTATTAATAATTGGTAACATGCTGTCATATGCTAGGAAAATTCCTATTACCATCAAACTTAGGGCAGCCTCAAACAAGATTACATAGCAGTTTTACCCTTAAAATGTCTAGTTACCTGACTGTACCCATTATTCTAATATTTAAATTTCCATGCTCAAGATAACTAGTACAGTAAAGGTAAAATAATTGGACCTCTGTTTTAACTGCTTATCACCTTCAGTCAATAATGATCTGCTACTGGGCACCATCTTACCAGACTCTGAATTTGCCATAAAAAGGAGCTCTTCACATGTAACTTTCAGTGCCTGTATCAAACAGGTAATTTTTTTTATTTTAGACCCCTACTTTAGGGATGTCGAAGGCAGTGCAAGCCCAGGTCACTGTCAGGTAGCTTGCTGTGGCTGCAGGAGCAGCTTTTGGGGTGTCTTACTAAACTGTAAACATCAGGATGAAATAGGCTATAACGGTGGGGGCTTTCTTCTGAATTACCACATGTGGCTCTTACAGTTCTGACTGAAGGTTTCTTGAGTTGACTGAAAACTGAAACAGTGTGAGAATACAGTGAAATATCCCAATGTTACTGAGAGAAAAAATAAACATGGCATTGCTTCTGCCAGGTGATCTTAAACTGAAGGTACAAGAGGATGGAGGTACATGGTTTTACAAGCTTGGGATGTGATACAGCAAGGCATTTATAGTTCTCTTCTGTGGTGTATTTGGGGGCAGAAGCAGTGCGACCGTATTCATATTGTATAGCTTAAAAAGTCAACAACTATCAAATCACATTCATAATTTCTAATTAGATTAATTTAAAATAATGTATTTTTCTTCCCCTTTATAGGTTCTTCCTCTCTAAATAGGTTAGTTTGTATCTTGTCTTTAAGTTTATTATATGTTTAAAGTGGTGTGATTTTGTTGAATAAAAGTCTCCTCATGTAGTGGAACAAAGAGTGAGAGTTACAGGGTTTTAGATTCCCTGGAACAGGCTGATATCCTTTCATCAGAAGGACCAGCCTTACACAAGTAAAGGGAAGAAAAAAAGGACCTTTATTTTCCTTGTATTTTTCATGAGTCTGTAATCTGTCCTCTCGTTCCTTCATGAGAACTCTGATATTTGCAGATAGTTTTCCATTGAAATGGAGAATTTGGTCTTTCTGATTACAGAGCTTCCTTATGGATGGGAAAAAATAGAAGACCCTCAATATGGAACATATTATGTTGAGTAAGTGCTAATTGTTAATTTAACATATTTATAAATTGAAAATAATGAAGCACTTGATATGCAATATGTATAGGTTGTAATGCAATAAAAGTATTAAACATATCCAGTGGAAACAGTCCTAGGGGCAGGGAACACACGGTGCACACTTCTGAAGCACTGGGCTGTGGAAATATCCACGGTGTGATCTTATTGACTTACTGGAGTGTATTTCATTTGGGGAGGGAAAGCAAGTAGCAACCGAAGTAATTTAGTAGTGGGTATGGGCTGATGTAATTTTTCTGAGCTTTTACAAAACTCAGGTCACTTGATGTAAAAGTGGCACCTGGTAACTGTAAAAGAGCAAAAATAACTTCTCTCTTACTGCTGTTTCCAAAGAGCCAAATAACTAACTACTAAACTGCTGCAAGAGCTCTTTGGAATCTCCTTCAGGTCAGAGTAAATGAAATCTCTCGTCAACCATGGAGAAAAAATAAGTGGAGTTGAAAATGTTAGCTTCAGAGAAAAACAAGCTAACAGTATTTGAATTTGCAAAGCCAACACAGGTATTTAAATTCTGCTCAAACTCAACTGTTTGGTGGTTGGGGTTTTTTTTCCCCCCTCTGCTGTACTACTCAAGCATCTAATAGTAAAAAGGTGATGTCTGAGATTGTAAATGTTATAGGTAGATGGAAGCAACACATAGGGTCAAGAGAAAAAGCAGGTTTCCTCAGTTCCAAACTATTACAACCTTCTGAATATTTGCAGAGTGGAATGAAGCTCTACCTAGTGTTTACAGGAAGTAAAATTGTATTGGCTCTTAAAATCAAGTTGTTGAAAGAACAATAATGCTTTCAGTGTTGATTATGATATGATTTGTTGTTCATTCCTACAGAGCATTAAGCTGAGATAATAAGAAATTGTATCTGTAGATGTATCTTTTGTGGTTGTCTTTTCTGTGAAATAGGCAGAATGCTTTCTGCTGAAATCCTGATCTGCCTTTGGTGTGTTTACAGTCATATTAACCAGAAAACTCAGTTTGAAAACCCAGTATTGGAAGCCAAAAGAAAAAAACAGCTAGGACAGACTGATGTTGGCCCTTCAAAATCAGGTATCACTGAATATTGTCTTCTTTGTCACCAATATCTTTATCTGCAAATATAAGTAACCAATTTTAGAATTCATGAAGGCATTAGTCTTGTCTTTTTGCTGCCCATTGTGGTGTTGCCCTCCCAAATCTCTAGGGGCTTTAGAATTATTTTTTAAAGTTAAAATGGAACTGAGACCCTAAGACTGCTTTAAAATAGTTTGGATTGCTCTGAAGCTGGTTGTCATAAGCAGCTTTTGAATATATGGAGGGTGAGAAGAGCCAGCTGGAAGATACGGGTAAAACCATACCTTGAATTTTTATGCTTTTAATCTACTTTAATCTTGGTATTCAAGGGTTAGTGTGGTTAGAGTGTAAAACTGGAAATTAGAGGTGGGAGCTTTAGTTCCAGCTCTGTTGTAATCTGTACTATGGTCTTGAAAAGTCTTGTCCATTCACCAGCTCAGCTGTGAAGTGAGTATAACGGTATCTTGTTTGTTTTAACTCCATAGCAGTGCTGCAGAGGTTAACCAGCATTAACCAAAAAATCATTAGCTTTTATGACTCCTTAAAAACCAACCAAACAACTTCCCAAAACTAACCCTGGTGGATTCCAATCTTCATGTCTCTTTGTTCCCTAATTCAAAAGGAGCAGAGAAGTCTGTCTTCACTAGAGATCCATCCCAGCTTATAGGAGCACTGATACGGACATCGCTGAAGAAAAGTACAATGGGTTTTGGCTTCACAATCATCGGAGGGGACAGACCTGATGAGTTTCTTCAGGTGAAGAATGTGTTAAAAGATGGGCCCGCTGCACAAGATGGGAGAATTGCACCAGGTCAAGTATTGTTTCTCTAAACTTCCATTTCCTGTGGCGCTTTTAGAGAAGGAAGCTGCTGAGGCACAGGAGTTGGGTGACTGCATCCACTGACTGAATAGGAACACCTCAGTAAATGAAAGAGTTTTAAGATTTGTGGAAGATCTGTGCAGAGCAGAGCGCGAAAAAGAAAAGAAGCCATGGTCTAGGCATAAATCTCCTTTGAGGACATAGATTTATAGAACCACAGACGGGTTAGGGTTGGAAGGAACCTTAAGGCTCATCCAGTTCCAACCCCCTGCCACGGGCAGGGACACCTTCCACTAGAGCAGGTTGCTCCAAGCCCCTGTGTCCAACCTGGCCTTGAACACTGCCAGGGATGGGGCAGCCACAGCTTCTCTGGGCGCCCTGTGCCAGCGCCTCAGCACCCTCACAGGGAAGAGCTTCTGCCTAAGAGCTCATCTCAATCTCCCCTCTGGCAGGTTAAAGCCATTCCCCCTTGCCCCTGTCCCTACGGGTCCTTGTCCAAAGCTCCTCTTCAGGTTTCTTGTAGTCCCTTCAGGCCCTGTGAGCTGCTCTGAGATCTCTCCGGAGCCTTCTTCAGGCTGAACCAGCCCAGCTCTCTCAGCCTGGCTCCAGAGCGGAGCTGCTTCAGCCCCCACAGCATCTCCATGGCCTCCTCTGGACTTGCTCCAACAGCCCCAAGTCCTTCTTACATTTGGGGCCCCAGAGCTTCAGACACTTCTGAAGATGGCAGTAGTTCTGTTTTAGCTAAGACTTCTGGTTTCATGGTTGTTTACATAATGGTTTTTGTTCCCTCTATACGTAAAGTAAAAATAGTGTGTTTGGATCCTGGCCTGTGTTTTGCCTTGTTGCTGCCAAAAAACATCACACCAAATATTCAATCTGCAAAGAAACCTGCAGCAGGAATGAACAAGCAAAGTGTGATGAACTGGACAAGTGAGGAAGAAAGAGGCATGACAGTGCCTGCAATCCATGAAGAATTGCACACTTTTTCATATATGTTACTATATGTTTAATTAAACTAACCTATAAGCTTATTGGAACATACAGTTTATTGGAAAAGGCAACGTGATTCTTTACATATAACTGTAACTCTCTTAGTATTCAGATGAGTAAGAAGAGTTCATGCTTTTGATGATGTAATACTATTTATTTATGAAATGAAACAATTTCTGTTTCATTGCTGATCTGTTGTTTGAACTTGTTTGTATGTGCTTCATTTCCTCCTCTGTAAAAACTAGGCCGATCCTGAGGCATTGTGTTGTGGTGCACACACACATTTGAGTGAAAAGATGTATATCCATTCCTGTTGTGTTCATGTGATAATAGAGTTACTGTTTTACTGATGCCTAGGCATTTAAGTGATAAGATGGTTTGTTTACCGGGAGTATTGTATTGCACATGCGAAGTTTCTTGATCAGAACGATGCAAACTATGAAACAAGGTTTTGGAATCTGAAGGCTACTTCCACTTCATTTTGAAAATACACGCTTAGCCGAGTGTGGCAGCAGTGTAAGAATACAGAATGTGTGTGGGTACAATCCTAGCTTCAGTTTAGCCACTCCTAAAATAAACATAGGACCCTCCTCCCCCAGAAAATCTGATTTATTCTGGGTTGAGT
Source organism: Strigops habroptila (assembly GCF_004027225.2). NCBI lineage: Eukaryota > Metazoa > Chordata > Aves > Psittaciformes > Psittacidae > Strigops > Strigops habroptila. The sequence continues at coordinate 4,078,098 of NC_044294.2, forward strand.
TTAGGATGCTGTACAATGCGAATTAAAGTAGAAGACATCTGCTTGCAGGAGTGTGCGTGCACTGCTTCATCTCCTGTGGCTGGACAGTATCATTTTTTAAATCTGCTGCAGATTAAACTTTATATATTTAGGACACTGTGTTCTGAGATGAAATAGAATAAATGCAAAGAGGAAATCCTTTATGCTTTTTTGCAACAGATAGGCAAGAGGTAATAGCCCAGCCACCACTTGTTGCTAGTTTTGAAGGCTGCACTGTGACTTCCTCCAGTGAGGCTTTGGTTCTGAGCCCAAATGTGGATGGTTTTGTTTCTGGTTTTGACAACATTGTACTTTCTTTTGTAACAGGTGATGTCATTGTAGACATAAATGGAAGTTGTGTCCTTGGCCACACCCATGCAGATGTTGTCCAGATGTTTCAGCTAGTTCCTGTCAATCAGTATGTGAACATGACATTGTGTCGTGGTTATCCTCTTCCTGACGACAATGAAGACCCTGTGGTAGATATAGTGACAGCTACACCTATTATCAATGGACCGCCTGTGACCAAAGGAGATGTTTCTCTGTCCAGCCAAGATCTAATACCAGGAACAGTTGTGTTGGACCAGAATGGAAAACTGGGCCCTATGTTGGTCAATGGTCGTCTGAATGGCCCTTCCATGGATACAGCTGAGCAGAGGATCTCTCTTGCATCTTCAGGAGGCTCTCAGCCAGAGCTGGTCACCATTCCTCTAGTCAAAGGTCCTAAAGGCTTTGGGTTTGCCATTGCAGACAGTCCTACAGGACAGAAGGTGAAGATGATTTTAGACAGCCAGTGGTGCCAAGGCCTTCAGAAAGGTGACGTAATCAAGGAGATTTGCCATCAGAATGTACAGAGCTTGACACACCTGCAGGTGGTGGAGGTACTGAAGCAGTTTCCAGTAGGAGCAGAGGTGCCACTGCTTATCTTAAGAGGAGGTACATATGTGTCTTTACAGCTGTCATATATGGTTATATGCTTTTTAAAAGTCCCTTTTTAGTGCAATACCTAAGTCCAGTATCGACTGCCAAGTAGCAGCTTATTATGTCTCCGAGCCGCAGTGTTCTAAGTTTAATTTATACCTCTGAGTATTTGGGGTGAGAACACGTTGCTAGGGTTTGCCTGGGGAGGTTTTTTCGGTTGTTGGGGTTTTTTTTTGCCCCCCAGCAATTTTATTATGGTACGTTTATGCACTGTCTCTCAGAAGAGTCTGGAGAGTGCTAAGGCAAAAATTTAATCAGCATAAAACAAAGCGTATGATGGACAGAGTTTTCTGAGGCTCTCCAAATGTATTCCAGTAGCTGTAATAGAGAGGTGATCACAGGAGGCAGGAGGAAGCATCAGCAGTGTGGTGGAGCTGATCACTGGAAATGCCAGAAGAATACTTATTTGTGCTTTCATATATTTATACCTCTTCATTCAGTCAGTCACAGACCAGAATGTGTCTTCTCCACAAAAGTCGACTAGTAGGTAGTGTGTGTTTGCCAGGAGGAAGTGAATGAATTAGGGCTGCTCAGTGTCCATTTAAGCTTTTATTGTAGCCTTGAGAGTATCACTGCAGTCATAGACTTTACAAAGATCTCCAGGTCTTTTTCCTGGATGAATGGTACTAGTCCTGAATCTGCTAAGAAAATAATCAGATTTCTTTGGCAGCAAGTGAAATTTCTACAGACAAATTCACAAAGTCTCCATACCCAATGAAATGATGTGTGATTTGGTTGACCAGTGTGTAGCAAAAAGAGAAATAGTATTTTTCATTGTTGTACAGCAATTTCTGTACAACAGATTCTAATTCTAATTTGAGACTTCTCTGAAGTGATGTTTTCAGTTGACTGAACATTCACTTTGCTATTTAGAATCATAGCATCATAGAATGGTTAAGATTGGAAAGGACCTTAAGATCATCTAGTTCCCACCCCCAGAGAAGAGTGAATTAGTTACTATTTTCAACCCAGGAGGAGCTGATTATATTGCTTTATTGCTGTGTAAACTGTGGGTGATCTAATATTGAAATTGCTTTCTACATTGTGTTTTCTTCAGGTCCACCCTCACCTACTAAAACTGCCAAAGGGGTGAGTATTAGTGATGTATTTAAATTGGTTGCTGATGGAGAATATTCAGGGGGTTTTGGTTGCAAAACAGACTCATAAATATGGTCTACTTAACGCAAGAGATTCTTTTGAGGTTTTTGAGTTGTTTAATGGAAATGATGGATGTGTCTCTTACTACTGAAGAATCAAGAATGCAGCAAAGAGCTTCTATGTTAGAATCATAGAATAGTTAGGGTTGGAAATGACCTTAAGATCATCTAGTTCCAACCCTCCTGCCGTGGGCAGGGACCCGTCACCCTAGACCATGCCCCCCAGGACTGTTCAGCCTGGCCTTGAACATTGCTAGGGATGAAGCATTCACCACTACTTTGGGCAACCTGTGCCAGCACCTCACCACCCTCACAGTAAAGAGCTTCTTCCTTATATCTAACCTGAACTTCCCCTGTTTACGTTCGAAGCCATTACCCCTTGTCCTGTCGCTATAATCCCTGGTGAAGAGTCCCTCTCCGCATCCTTGTAGCCCCCTTCAGACACTGGAAGCTGCTCTGAGGTCTCCAGCAGCTTCTCTTCTCCAGGCTGAACAGCCCCAACTTTCTCAGCCTGTCTCCATACGGGAGGTGCTCCAGCCCCTGATCATCCTCGTGGCCTCCTCTGGACTTTTTCCAACAGCTCCATGTCCTTCTTATGTTGAGCACACCAGAACCAGAATAGGCGTAGTATTGTTCATTTGTCATGTTTTTAAATATGACATTATGACTTATGTTTTATCATTACTTCCTTCCGCCCCCCCCCCCCACTGTATTGAAATTGCTGTCTGTGTGCACGCTTTGACCTGCTTTTCCGATCTTGTCTCCTCTGGATTTTGGTCCCCGCGGTGATCTACAAGATGATTTAGCAAAACCACATCTACTTAGACAAAGAATTTGTGCCAGCTTAAGTAACTGCTGTCAGAGTACCTGTTAAAAGGGGAACAAAATACAGTATCTATTTTTTTTTTTCATTGCTAATTATCTGTAGTAAAGTGAAATGGGATTTCTAAAGGAAGTTTATGATACTTCAAGACTTCTCAATCCTCACATAGATTTAATGGACTGCTTAGTACACCCTTCTTAAAATGCTTGCTTATCTTTGAATCCGTATTTTCAAGAAGTCTGTCACTGATCGTTTCTGGTTGGGTGCTCACTGTTCTTGAAGTTCAGTCTTTTGGGGTATCTGTGATATATATTAGCTCAGTAATGACTCCTTGGGCTTAATAAAATACCCTCTGATTTGATAATGCTGATAGTAATGGATATTTTTGTCATGAGTGCTTCTTTTACAAGTTGGGCTAGTTGGTGAACAGAGCTGTTTCTTTAAAAATGTTTCTTGTACAGAACCAAGTATTGCATTTTAGGAAAACCCCACTACCAGTATGTAGGTGTAGCTTCTTTTTCTGTCTTTGTCATACTGGTTGAATATTAAAGTCATATCTCAGCAGTGGGATAAAGTGAGCACACAAGTTCAGTGTGCTTGAAACAGACTGCGCTCAATAATAGCTTCAGTTTCTGTTCCTTGCAAGCATACAGCTGCCTGCACTGAATAAATCAGTGCATAAATCCCTGCAGTCTGAGGATGCAGGTCTGTCAGTCTGGCTTCTGTGTCAGTGCACTCTGTGCAGGCAAGCTAAAAATACCTTGGATTTGGGGACTGGTGTTCTAGCACACGTGCAGTAGCAGCTTCCCATGGAGCACTCGATGTTCAGTGGCATTAAGCAGCATGGCAAAATAATTCAGTTAAAAAGGGCAAGCTCTTGCACTTATAAACCTACAAGAAGTGTCAAACTGCTAAATGGCTTGTGGGGGAGTTTTCTTCCACTCCTTGTAAAAGGGCATATCTAAGTCTGTTCTGCTTGTGCTTTTGTTTAATGTGCACAGACACATGCAGACTGCCATGTTCCAGTTTTTTGGGTTGGGTTTCAGCCCAGAATAAGTATTTAGAGTTACTTTAGTGTATAATTGATTGGAAATTAAGGTGAGAGACTACAAGGATCCTTGGTGTCCTTTCTTTGTGAAATACTAATGGGAGTGTTGCAGCTATGAACTGCTGAATTCCTAATTCCTCACGCCAAGTGTGAATGAACCGTGTTCCTCCTGTTCAGCATTATAACGCTGTTGGGGACACCTGCAGCAAACAATCTGATATTGAGCACAGCTCAGGTGCTCTTGTTTGGAGGTGGTTTGACAGTAGGCAGAAGGCAGTGCCCATGGAGCAGCTCATGCCCATGGTGGTGGTTTGTGCTCCAGAGCCCAGCAGGCGCCTGCCAAGGAATCGCTGCTTCTCCAAACGTGACTGGTCCTGTATGCCTGCTTCACCCTGCCAGTTAATAACTACCAGGAGCTTTACTCATCTCTGAGCAGCACTCACTTCAAACCCCCTCTGTAAGCCCAGTCCTCAGTAGAAATCTGTGGCCTGATGAGGAAGACCTCAGTAGTCTGGTCAGGCCAGGCACATACCTTGGAATAGCTACGTTGAGTTATAATAGTATTCCCTTGTTTTGCTCTGTGTTTCACTTCTGTGTGATGTTTATTGTCTTTGCACACAAGCACCCTGTTACGCTTTTGATGTAATACAGATTTGGTGGCGTCTGTTTCAGAAGGACAAGCAGGACAGTTCAGGGAGCTTGGAAGCTGTCAGCGATACCATCCCACAGCCAATGCCATTTCCACCCACTGCTGTACGACCAGGCTCTCCTAAACTGGACCCTTCAGAAGTCTACCTGAAGTCTAAGACTATATATGAGGACAAACGTGAGTATATCAACCTCAAGTTGGAAATGCTCATTTTTAAAGGATTTTTTTCATTGTTATCTATGTGGTAAAACTACTGCGACTTTCTTACTGAGTTTGATAATGTCCTGTAGATAAAACATTTCAATAAGTGCATAATTCATACAGAAATCAGAAAACTGTGGAGCACTTTTTTAAAAGAAGATACAATGTGTTTCCACCATATTTACAATAAAACAGTTAATCATAGAAATGGTCTCAAGGATGATCTAGATCTGAAGTAAACTGAAGCAGACGTGACCATTTCAGAGTTTACAGAAGGTAGCTCGGAGTTGTACTACAGACTGGCTTTTCTCCTGGCCCACTGTCCAAATGCAGCTGTGATTTCTCCTTTGGCATTTGTCAATCTGTTCTTTCCCTTTTCAGCCTTTTCTTAAAAATATATTTTTCCATTGCGGAAAGAGAATATCAGATTTGGCTGTTCAAATGATTTACTGTGTTTCTGATTACTGTGTTCTGTCGATAAGGAGAGTCAGAATGCAGCACCAAAGCATTACCTTTCACTAATCAAAGATAACTCCTTACATGTTTTGAAATGTTTTTTTTTCTTAGCTCCAAACACAAGAGATTTGGATGTTTTCCTACGAAAACAAGAGTCAGGCTTTGGTTTCCGGGTGCTTGGAGGGGATGGACCAGATCAGCCCGTGAGTGAAACTGTTTACAGTTACCTACGTGTTGTCTTACAATATTACTGTTAGAATGACTCCTACTCTGTCATCCTCATTTCCCTCTCATTGGAAACAGTTCAGTGATGGCAAAATTGATCAATTCAGTGACTGCCTTTTAAAGAGCAAGAATAGATTCAGATTACCTTTCTTTTCACCCCCCCTTCATGGCTGACTTTAATCTGCAAGGCTCCCATGCCCTTTCACTATCTGAGTCTAGTTTTGGCAGCAGTTTTCTCTGTCAGGTTGATAATACTGATGGTGTTTCTGTAGTTGTTGCTGTGTCTCAGGAGCCCTCAAAAGGGCAGTGCTGACACCCAGCCTTTGCCCCTTTCCACCTGATCCCAGCGGTGGTCTTGGCACGAAATGTGCCCTGGAAATGTGTGTGCTGTGCACGTCAGCACATCCCAGAGAGCAGATGAGTGGAAGGAAGCAGCTGCTTACCCTGCAAAACTCCATCGGGCCATTCTTTTGAACGCAGCCCAGTGAAACAAGGCAAGATTTGGGGTTGTGTTGCACCCCTTTTCCACCACCTCTCCTGCCAAATTTTTAAAAATGCATTTTGTTCTGTCAGCCGTTGGGTTTCTGGTGGATTCGTCTCAAGGAAACAAGCACAGCCTTTCCAGGGCACTCTCTCAGGCTTTTATTTGCCTTGTATTTTTCCCTCTCATCTCAGAAAATGCAAAATGTGGTACTTAGGATTTTCATGAAAGCCTAGAAGCAGAACCTATTAAGACTGGCTTACTTCTGCAAATGGATGTGGGCATTGTTTTGCATTGTAACTGGCATCAAAACATAGTTCTGATGTTTGCACAGGAGGAAGAATACTAGCTAGAGCCTAGTTTGCTGAAACCTGGTCAGTGACTAGAGTTCAGGTATGTTTCTAAGTTGTCGATGTAGTCGTTTTTCCAGGCCTCAGCCTGCAGAGTTGGGCTTTCATGACTCTCTGCTTGAGAGGTAATTGCCAAGGAATGGCGGAGTTGGAGGCAGATGGGCAAATGCCAGTGCAGAAACCCCTGTGTAGTCTGTTCTTCTTTAGGAGACTCCCCTTTATTTCCAAAAAGGCAACAATTTTTTTGCTGGGAAGAGGTGCTGAGACTTGTACCATATGTCGGGAGCCATTCCTTCGGCTGTCGAGTTAAGAGGAAAAGCTTTTGGAACAGACACTCATAGATTGTTTTCTGATTACAGTTAAGGAATATGTTTTTTTCCATTCACAGCTGTGATCCAGTACTGGCCTTTTTTTTTTTCTGTTTTCCTAACATGCATTTAAAGAAAAGGAAGAGCAATACCAAAGAATTTTCTTTCAGTTGCACTTTATAGCATTTGTGGTGTTTTGTTTCCATGACAGCCATAACTGTTGGTAAGTGTAAAGCTGATGTTGTGAACACTGTGTGCAGATGGTCTGCCCACCATTGCTTAACCTCCAACAAGTACTGGCCATAATTAATCTTAATCTTTCATTTAACCTGAATATGAATAGTGTGTTCTCAACTTATCTCTGTTATATTTAGTAGCACTTTCTGAGGTAGGAGTAAACAAAGTTGATAAGGGGAGTGCAGCTGTTTGAATCCCATTATCTAATCACCAAAAGCCGTGTGCTGAAAAAGCTCCAAGCATGGAACTGTCTGAGCAGCTTTTCAGAAATAAATTTGAATTCTTTCAAAAGCTTTTACTTTCCCAATCACTCTGACCTAGTCTTGGTTAGAAAAATACTTGAATAAGTAGAGTGAATGACAGAGGCTTTTGTTTCAATAATGTCTGGGAAATAATATATGTGTAAAAAGTACAGTCTGTGCTTAAGTCAAAAGATGACCATTATGCTCAAGAGGCAGTGACATTTCCAGAATTCATGGAAATAAGGATTAAAAAGCCCTCAAAACTAAGTATTTACTGAATGCTTTGAGCCCCCAAATTATACCCAGAGTCAGCTTGTGCAAAGTACACTCGCTGGCTGTTTCTGCTACAATTGGACAGTTAAATAATCTTTAAAATTACCTTCCCAAAAGCGCTTATCCGTCAGGATTCACCTGGATTCCATTACATGTGCTGATGAGTTCATGTTCTGCTGCTCAAACCCCCTGACTCTGCTCTGCTGACAGATTTATATTGGAGCCATAATCCCGTTGGGAGCAGCAGAGAAAGACGGCAGGCTTCGAGCTGCGGATGAGCTGATGTGCATCGATGGAATCCCTGTGAAAGGGAAGTCACACAAACAAGTTTTGGACTTAATGACCAGTGCTGCACGGAATGGTCAGGTGCTGCTCACAGTCCGGAGGAAGATCTTCTTTGGTGGTATGTTTCTGTCTGTCCGGAGAGGGTACTACAGGGCACACATCTGGCTGAAGGAACCCTTTTTGTAATCAAATCATCTAAAGCTGCTCTGAAACTTGTCAGTTATTGCACTAGAGTTGAGCAGCCTGAGATTCAGGAGGGTCAGCTATAACTCTTAGTAAGTGGAGAAAAGCAGAATTCAGTAAGCTGATGCTTTGATGCTTGGTGGTTTGCTCTGCTCACACAGGTAGGGCAATAAAAATTATGATGGCTTCAAACCTTTTTGCAGATGTTAATTAGAACAGCCACTAATCCTGTGCAAATGGAGTAATGACACAATCTCTTTTCTGTACAGCAGCCGTATTCTCAAATCTCTTGGCACCTGTGTGTAGCAAGAGAAAGTGCATTCAGACCAGAGATGACTCAGGACAGCATCTTGTGATTCTGCAGTTTTAGATCAGTGTCCAGGTCAGCAGTGCACAGAGAAGCATTGTCTGTGATTTGATGATGCTGATCAAGTGAATGGCAGAGCTGGGATGGGCTTTAGGAGAACTGATAACAGTCCCCTGTTCTGATTACCAACCATTATTGCCTTTCCATTGCATTACTCAAGCATTCGTTCTGAGTACATACAAGTAAAAGGAAGAAGTATTTTTAAGATCAATTCTCAATGTCTTTTAAGATACCTTCTGGTAGATGAATACTTCAGGACCAAAAGTTTGTAGGTTTCCTAAAAGAAAGCCTGACTTCAGTCTTCAGGCTCTTTTAAAAACCATTTCCATTGTTCCAAGTAAACAGTTTTTCCTCACTTAAGATAGCAATAGTTGTGGTTTGTAGCTGAATCTCTGCCATAGACCTTGTAGCATGCAGAAAAGCCACAGTGGGATTTTTTTACTATAAAGAGGCATCAGGTCACTCTGACAAAGTCTGTGTACACAGAGTCAGGTCTGTTCACCTGTGTGCAACCAGTGTGCAGCAGGCTTTCCTTGCATAACTGGGCCTTTGAATGCTTTATCCTGCATCTGATTTCTGTCTGATCCAAATTGCATTGTTCATAAACTCACCCCTTACTTTCCCAGGCAGACAGTGTTTCCTCATGCTGGCACTGATACTGAGACGTACAGTTTTGCTGTAGCTGCTTTGTAGAACAGCAGTATTGTTTTTTCCTTATTTGTTGTTTGTCTGTTACCTGAAAGGGGAAAAGCAAGCAGAGGAGGAGGAGTCACAGCCTGTCTTCACACAAAACGGCTCTCCCCGGCTGAATCGGGTGGAGTTTGCAAACTTGCAGTCCCCAGAGGTCTACGATGTCCGTCTGCAGCGGAAGGAGAATGAAGGATTTGGCTTCGTCATCCTCACCTCAAAGAACAAACCTCCACCTGGTGGTAAGTGCCGTGTTCTGGTGGTGGTGTCACTGCCTGATGCTTGTACCAAAGCTGCTCCTGGCAGCAACAGCAGCAAAGATGGGATGCAGCTTCTTTAAGGATTTCTCCTTCTTTGATGTGCTGGTGTTACCTACGCAGCACTCTGCAAAGATACAGTCATTTTCCACTCACACTGTTTCACAGCCCAAATAGCTGAGGCTTGGTCTGTCTTGCTTCATGTTCACGCTCTTCTTCACCCAACTGTGACATAAGTAGGGAACAGGGGAAAAGTCTGTCGCATGCGACCAGCCCATACACAGGAGTGTGAGCTTGTCACAGGGCAATCCTCAGGACGTGGTGGTGATGATTCCCACACTGCATTAATTCATAGGTGTTTTAATGGAAGTATAGTTTCAACCTTTATATTATCTAATCAGGTAGAATTTCTCATTTTGGAGGATCTGAGAAAGTAGAGACTGCAGTACTTGGAACAAAGCAATGAAGTTGTTATTGTCAGGCAGGTAGGGTGCTTGTCTAGAGAGATAATCAAAATGAAAAAGGAGCATGCTGGTATTACAGTTCTGACATATGGACATGGCTTCAGGCATAGCTGTAAAGATAAACAGCAAAAGAACCAAGGTTAAAAGCAGAAATAAAAAGAAATACTGTGAGCAGAAGTGAATGAGAGAAGCTGCTTGAAGGAAGCCCTGGAGACCAACTCAAGGACTGGAAAGATCCGTGACCAGTCTGCTCAGTGTAATCAAGTACTTCTCGTGCTGATGGCTGCTACTTACCTCCCAGTGCCAGGGAGAGGCTGTTGAATATTTTTTGCAAGAGGTGGTGAGTAGGATCATCTTTCTGAGATTCATTCCTATTGGCCATCACGAAATAGTTCATAGAATACTTTGGGTTGGAAATAGGTCATCTACTTCAAAGGTCATCTAGTCCAAGGTTTGGTTATTCTGTGGCAGCTCTCAAAATACAAGCCAGCTCTGTGTTCACCCACAAATGAACTCAATTCACTGACATTAAGGTAGAGATAACTCCTGAAATCCTTACTCAGTTCTTTTAGTTCTGTAGTGTAAATCACCCTTCTGAACTCAGCTGGTTCCAGACAGACATAATGATGGCTTGACAGTGTGTCTCTCTTACTGAGCCTCAGACACTTCTGTTTTTCCACTTCATTTTACTGCACAATAAAAAACCAGCAGGAGCACAGAATAAATAACACTGTGCTGAATTCATGTGATATATATTTAAAGTGTGATGCAGTCTTGGCTCAGACAATACCTTTTCAAGAATGTTAAAACTAGCCACTCTGGAAGCACCCAGCGTGGTCGGATGGTGCAGCAGCAGTGGTGCAGGCACGGTGCATCCTCTGTCTGAGGATCTGCTGCAAGTCCCTGTTTATTTGTTATTAGAACTGAAAGTAGGAGGCAACTAAAACCAATTCCAGTGCTGGAAACATAAGCCCTGTGGTCTAGGCTGTTTCTAACACACAGGGAAAAAAAAAGAGATGCTGGTGCAGCCACAGGTTGTGCTGTGCAGAACTTTCCTGTGGCACAGTTTAATATGAAGCTATTGTGTTCTTCTAAAGCCAGGATTATTTTAAAACAAGTAATCAGCAATTGAGTCTGTAGCCCTGCAGTGCTTTACTCTTCACAGTTGGCTCTTAGCTTTATATAATAGTTAAAACCCCAATCTATTAAGGGAAGATTAAATAACATTTAAACTCATGGTGAATGCTAGAAGGCATCAATGTCTGTTCTTTCACAGCAACTTCTGCATGTGCTAGCTCATTAAAAGAATCCTTGATGGCTTTTTAATCTTGGGTGCCTGATGATGCTGTGAAAGTGTTTCAGATTTGCTGCCATGGATTTGAAAAGCCAGTTGATAATTCTGACAGGTCATAATGTTCCTCACCTCTTCAATCCTGCAGGGAAAAGCATGTTTGGGAGAGCAGCAGCTACAGACAATAGGTATCCATCAAACCTGCTTCAGGCTTTGGAGATGCAAACAGGCTTTTATATGAAGTACCAGTAAGGGTATTTATGACACATGTGGAGGTCAGTCTGGAGAGGTGTTTGGAAATGAGTTACCAAGGAGCAGTGCAGCAGTTCCTGTGCAGAAGAGCCCTGATGAAGGGTTTGGGAAGGACAGGAGCTGATTTTGCTGTGTTTTCAGGCATACAGATGAGTGAAAGACTGCTCTAGATGCATGGGGAAGCACGCTGACTGATGTACTTTGCTGTAGTGTGAATGGGCTGTTGGGGCCACGTCAGCACCCAGGCAGCTCAACGAGCTGCTCTTTTGCCCCAGGTTTTGGTAGGTTTCTCCCCTCGCAATGGCACCTCACTGGCTGCCCAGTGCCATCTGCAGCACTGATGTTCAGGTCAGCAAACTGTAAAACAAGATCTCTCCCTGAGCACCAGCACAGTTCTTGGCAGGGAGACACGGGAGCCATGGCAGGGCTCTCCCTCCAGAGGAAGAACCATGCTGAAGTGGAGCATCCCTCCCTCCTTGTGCCCTTTTAGTTCTGCTCCTTCCTGCATCTGTGTTCATCTCTGGGAAAGTAACTACAAGCAGCCTTTTTTCCTTCTACTTCTCATAAAATTCCCTCTTTTCCCTGTTCTGTCTTTTCTGGCCCCATCATTTTGGCCTTTAGAGGAGTCTCTATACGGAGAAGAGTGTCACCATGGGATGGACTAGGAAACCAAGTCAGGAGAACTAGTTAAAGTTCAAGATGATTACTACAGGTTCAAATTCATCTTGGAGAGCAGGAATAGGGAATGGGTCTATGCAGACTTTGTTGTGCTACCTGGGTGTGCTGAGGGTCGCTGCTGGTGCTCACCAGGTTACTAGGTCAGTCTCTGGTAGGAGAAGTTGGATTTCCTTTTGGAGTGTATTTAAGGCTTAATTTTTGATTTCAAGGAGGAAGACTTAACCTGTGCATCTGGATTTCTAATGACTGTGTTAAACTGGACGTCCATAACTGTCTCTGAGTCTGCACAGTGATCCAGGGTCTCTCTGTGAAATGGAAAAGAATACAAGAGGCAAAGAAACTGCTTTAGAGCGCTCCTGGGACACATGGTCTTACTCATCCCTTCACAGATGTGACCTGTTTCTTTCCTGTGTTTTCCTTTAGGCATAACACCTTGGATGTGACAAGGCCGTGCTGGCAGGGGTTGCTGTTTCCATTCACTCTACTTTCTTCATTATTTGCAGGTTTTTCTTGCACAAGCAGTGCCACCCTTTAAAGCAGGAGCCATCTCTGGGGTGACTGTCACAATCTAGGTCTGTGTGGTGCTTGTCTGACATAAATCACTGTGAGGGTGCTGAGGCGCTGGCACAGGGTGCCCAGAGAAGCTGTGGCTGCCCCATCCCTGGCAGTGTTCAAGGCCAGGTTGGACACAGGGGCTTGGAGCAACCTGCTCTAGTGGAAGGTGTCCCTGCCTGTGGCAGGGGGTTGGAACTGGGGGAGCTTTAAGATCCCTTCGAACCCAAACCATTCTGTGATTCTATCATTCATATGATTGTATGAATATTAATTATGAATATCAAATGAATATGTTGCTGTGCCTGTTCTTGATTTCCTAGTGATTCCTCACAAGATTGGGCGAGTTATAGATGGGAGCCCAGCTGACCAGTGTGGGAAGCTGAAAGTGGGAGACCGTATCTCGGCAGTGAACGGTCAATCCATCGTTGAGCTCTCACATGACAGCATAGTGCAGCTCATCAAGGATGCAGGCAACGTGGTGACTCTGACTGTTGTGGCTGAGGAAGGTAAGGAAGGTGCATGGTCCCAGCAGGTTGATGGTTCGTACTACGCTGCCAGAGTCTGATGTTTGTAACTTCTGAAGTTAATTTGCTTAAAGTGGAGTATTTTAAGATGTTTGGAAATTAAAGCGAGTGAAGCTCATCCAGTTGCTTTGGAAGAGCTGAAGGCAGGTGGGGCAGAGAGACAGCTGCCAAGGTGGTTATACTGAAAAATAAGATACAAGTATGAACAACATGGTGCAGGGTAAGAGAAATTCTCATGATTTTTCACATGAGAGAGGCAGACTGCTGCTCACATGGAAACATGCCAGAAGACCTTGTCTTCTGCAACTAAAGAGAAATGACCTTTCCAGGAGTGGGGGGGGGGGGGCTGCAGCAGACGCAGGATGATGCCCAGAGAGAAAATCTTGTCTCCAGACAGTGCCCGTCTCTTGCTGCTGCCAGGAGCTGTGTTCCAGATGAGCTCTGGAACATCTGGATGCTCTGGAGCAGCTCTGCTGAGCAGAGTTGGGGTGCTCTAAGGCCATAGGGACACTGCTTTCAGATCCTTTTCATTTAGGCACTCTGAGGTTTTCCATCCTGCCATGTTAAAATACACAAATTGCCTAATGCTGCATCTCTGGGATACAACAGAAGCATCCAGTAGTCCTGTCTGCCAAAACCACCCTTTGAAAAATGGTCACATCCCACCATGAAACCCTTGCCTTGGGGTTTTCCTGCAGAGCCTCTGGGGTGCCTAGTGGATTCTTCACATGCAAATGCTGTGTCCATCTGAGCATCAAAGTGAGTATTTGTGACTGCAAAGTCATCACAGAGTCACAGACTGGTTTGGGTTTGAAGGGACCTTAAAGCTCCTCCAGTTCCAACCCCCTGCCATGGGCAGGGACACCTTCCACTAGAGCAGGTTGCTCCAAGCCCCGTCCAGCCTGGCCTGTGTTTTTAATGGAAGCTCCCATGCAGCACTGCATTCAATATGGCATTGTTTCTACACAAACAGTTCACTATAAATATGTAAAATCCAATCATTTGAGGAGGAAAAGCTGTTTTCTAACCCTGCTTGCCACTGTGTTTTTCTGGATCACTGCTTGTGGGTTTAATTAAACTTGCTAGCGTTACTTTACCAGAAAGTTGGCTTTCTTCACATTTTAAATAATAAATACCGAAAGCCAGAATGTGAATAAATCCAATAGATGATTCTCTAATTTCACATTCATGACAAATATTTAACATGCTCTCTCAGCCTGTAATAAAAAATTTCAAAGACTTAATTTTCTGTTTTGTTAATGCTGAAGCAGAGAGACTTCAATAAATTGTTACTTTTCTATTAAGATTTTCATTCTATCAAATCTGATTCATTCCATTTTGAAGGGACACACTTCAAAGCAGTTGCCCAGGGCAATGTTTATAATGCAACTGAAGTTGTGTTGGTTGCATTAGATCAGTTTCTCTGGTGCTCTTAATCAGCTTTGTTTTGAGAATAAGCTTTCTGAAGGTAACATTTTTGTCCCTTATTAATGCATGAGCGTACCTGGATGCTGTGTAAGAACTTGTCCCACTTCCTCAATTACAGATTTGGAGCCAAAAAGTAGATACAAAACAAGAACCTGAGGAGAATTAATAAAGAGGGGGAAAAAAGCTCTTCAGTAGCAGGTGATAAAATCAGACTGAAAAGACTGGACAGAAAAAATGTGTGGCATAGAGGAGGTGGAGTTGGCGTGTATCAGATGTAGACAGTGAAAGAGAGAGAAATAGAACCTGTTCCACCAAAATGGGCATATATCACCACTTGAAAATTCGCCTTGATTTAGCTGGAGAAATAGTTTACCTCACAGCACAACCCTGTATACAGCAGATCCTGTAGAAAGCCAGGGTGGATGTGAATTAGTCAGGAGTCCAGATGTTTTCCCCACTGGGTTGCGGGGGGAGAGCTGAGCTTCAGAGATGATTCACAAGACAACGGTGAATGCTGAGGAAGGTGCAGGATGCAGCTCCAAAGAAAAAAATGCCCTTTTGCCAGAAGCTGTTCAGCATCACAAAGTATAAACCCTGATGGAGTTTGCTGTTCCCCATCATCTTCAGTGCTGTCCTCTGGGACTGCCAAGAACAATACTACCATGTCCCCCTTCCCTCTACCTCCCAGATTTCACAGATGCGTGATATTTCCTTTTCGTATGAATAAATGAATTGTGCTTCATGTGCCAGAAAACATTCTTTAGCATTTTTCACAAAAGCAGGAGCCTGTCAGCTTTTGGTCGTGCATTAGCTGGAAACACAAGGGAGCAGGCTGAAGGGAGGACTGGAGGATTTGTACAAACAGATGGCATATTTCTTGCCTGTGCTTCTAAATTAAAACTCTGAGTATAAACCAGGAGTAAAAGTTGACATTTTGTCTCTAGAGAAAAAACTCCTTAAGGCATATCATAGTAACAGCACCAAGCAGCCTGTGAAGGACTTGAGAGGTCTCACATACCCGAGAAATTCAGTCTAATAATAAGCATTATGTTTTCCTTCCGTTAAGATCATAGAGTCACAGAGTGGTTTGGGTTGGAAGGAACCTCAAAGCTCATCCAGTTCCAACCCCCTGCCACGGGCAGGGACACCTTCCACTAGAGCAGGTTGCTCCAAGCCCCTGTGTCCAACCTGGCCTTGAACACTGCCAGGGATGGGGCAGCCACAGCTTCTCTGGGAAAAGTCTGTGCCAGCGCCTCAGCACCCTCATAGGGAAGAACTTCTGCCTAAGGGCTCATCTCAATCTCCCCTCTGGCAGGTTAAAGCCATTCCTTCTTGTCCTGTCCCTACAGGCCCTTGTCCAAAGCCCCTCTTCAGGTTTTCTGTAGGCCCTTTAGGCACTGGAGCTGCTCTAAGGTCTCCCCTTGAGGAGCCTTCTCTTCTCCAGGCTGCCCCAGCCCAGCTCTCTCAGCCTGGCTCCAGAGCAGAGCTGCTCCAGCCCTCGCAGCAGCTCCGGGGCCTCCTCTGGACTCGCTCCAACAGCTCCACATCCCTCTTGTGCTGCTGCCCCAGAGCTGGATCAGGACTGCAGGGGGGGTCTCCCCAGAGCACAGCAGAGGGGCAGAATCCCCTCCCTCAACCTGCTGCTCATGCTCTGGAGGTGCAGCCCAGCACACAGGGGGTTCTGGGCTCAAGCGCATGCTTGTGGGTCACAGGGAGCTTAAAGCTTGAGCACTTTGTGTATTTTACTGGGGTTGGTTGGTTCTTAACTGAGCTGGATCTGACTAGTCCCTTTTGTCTGTATTTATGTCTGAATACAACATGGGCTCATTCACTGTCTTCTATCAACCTGCAGTCAGTCTAAAACCCTTCTGTTCATGTCTGGTTCAGTTAAAATGATGTTTTTCTGAAGAAAAGCAGCATAGGTAAGAATAAAATTCCTGGGTGTTTATTCCATGGAACCACTTGGGTTCCTGGCTTGTCCCATTAGACCTTGGAAAATCCTCTTTGCCTTGTGACCACAGCGAGCTCAGCTCAGCCCAAGATGCCACAGCAGTAGCAACAGCAGACACTGCCCTGATGGCCACTGTGCTCTCGTGGTGGGTGTGTTGCCTTTATATTTGTGAAGTTCTGATTGTTGATTTTTTTTTAATCTATTAGAACACCGTGGTCCTCCCTCGGGAACAAACTCCGCCAGGCAGAGTCCAGCTCCGCAGCACCGACCACTGGGGTCAGCCCAGATCAACACTTCCAGCACAGACAGGTACAAAGCTTTTGGGGTTGGCAAAAGGAACTGAGAACAGCTGAAAAAGCTTAACCAGAGGGTTGTTAATGCAAAGATAACATCCACATCCTTTTCCCTCTGTGCAGGGGAGCTACGGAAAGTGAAACTGGAAAAGAAGTTTCAAGTAGTTACAGGCTTTCCTGGCCTGAGCATAAGCACTTGACACAGTCTGATGCTGGCGTGGCTTCAGTTGTTGGTAGCCGTCATTCCCAGGTACAGGTAACCCTCCACAGGGTGCAGAGACTTGCAAACTATTTGTCCATCAAGATGCTACAGTGGCATTGCCATGGAGCATTCAAATGAGAACAATTAAACATTCCCTTGTCAGACCTGGGTGGAGAAGTTGCGTGTAAAAATGCAGTGAAGTGTTGAACAGAATGTTTTTGCTAATGCCTTAAATGTTATTATCTCCTTAGTATAGTTGAGGATATATTATAATGCTAAAAGAAGCAGCAAATGCTTGCAATAAGGCCACTACAGACCCTTTGGCAGTTTCTTAAAGAAATTTCATGCATATCTAAAACTTAGAAAGAAAAATGTTCTGTATGCTTAGACTTGGGATGAAACTATTGCACCCAGTTGTACATGAGTGGTGATGAATTCAGTGTAAACCGTGGATTGCATGTTTCTCAAAACGTGTGAAGCGTTTTTCCGGAAAAACAAATGTTTGAATGTGCCTATAAGTCCTCATCTCTTTTTTCTCTGTGACTTCCTGCACAGAATCCTGGCTGTTTCCCAGTGGAGTTGGAAAGGGGCCCTCGAGGGTTCGGATTCAGCCTTCGAGGAGGAAAGGAATACAACATGGGTTTATTCATCCTTCGACTTGCTGAAGATGGGCCAGCTGTCAAAGATGGGAGAGTACATGTGAGTTTGTCTTCTCTAATCAGTTTGTTGATCAAGTTGGCTTTTTGACGCAGTAATTTACCCACAGTAGCAAAATTCTTATCTTTGTGCAAGGCATTCACTTTCAGATGTTGTAGTAAAAGCAAAGCATATGGGTACAATGCCAAAGAGCAATGGTAGGTGACAATCTGTGACTACTACAATCTGCCCAGAGCTGAATTTTCAGAGGCTGGAGCATGATGCTTTCCGTGTGCAGTCCTGGTGCTTCACTGCATGTACCACCACTGGCACAAGGCTCTGCCTCCATTTGTACTGTAGTTCGCAGCGCAGGGCTGACACAAATACTTGCTGGAGCTACTGTGAGGCTTAATTGGATGTGGAATTCTAAGTATTGTTAACTCCTATCATCCTATTCTTTACAGTAATTCCCTTCTTCCCCCATGCTTGAGGGACTACATGAGTGTAGTGTTCAGCAGTAATATTTTCTCTTGCATTCCAAGTGCTGTTACACTGAGCTCCAGGGCTTTGCTTTCCCAACAGGAACAACCAAAAGGTTCCCAGCTGACTGCACTCTGCTTCATGTAGGCAACCTGTGCCAAGGCATCGGTTGGTGGGGGACTATGATAGCAAGATACTCCTGAACATTCCAGCATGATGCCCCCTTCCACCATTTGGCACCTCACTGGGCAGGGGATGTGTGTATGTAGGGATGTGTTCACTGCACCGGCGGGCGGCCGTGTTCCATGGGAACGTGATTCCTATGGAGGAGCAGTGCCGTAAGCACTGTGCTGTGTGTCCCCAGCAGCTCGAAGCACAGAGGGGCTGCACTCACCCAGCGTGAGGTTATTCACACATTTCACATCATTCAGATTCTCCCTCCTCAGCAGGAAAATGGTGTCATTTTCTGGCTGTACTTTAAAACTGTGAAGAGGAATTTCTCGCCCAGTTAATGGCAACTGAGCATGATGGGAAGCACGTTGTCTGGAGCGGGGTGTCCTGTCCTGTCCGATGAGTAACCAGACTGTGACCTCCTTTGGCAGAGACAGTTTATTTAACAAAGCCCAGTCAGTTCCTTTAAACTGCTAATTTTATACACTAGTGACATCCATTGGCCGATTCATGTATTGTAAAATAGATTTCATGACCCTTTTTGTAGGGGTGCTCTTCCAACCCCTTCTCAGCAGCCTGCGAAGTTAATGTGAGCAGTCATTACCTGCCCACTGCCTCTGTAAGTTGCTAATTCATAGAATCATGGAATGGTTTGGGTTGGAAGGGGCCTCAAAGCTTCTCCAGTTCCAACCCCCTGCCACGGGCAGGGACACCTTCCACTAGAGCAGGTTGCTCCAAGCCCCTGTGTCCAACCTGGCCTTGAACACTGCCAGGGATGGGGCAGCCACAGCTTCTCTGGGCACCCTGTGCCAGCGCCTCAGCACCCTCCCAGGGAAGGACTTCCTTAAATGAAAATGCATTCAGGCACGCGGCTGTATTGATCTCATCATTTGTAAATAAATGGAAGATGTGCTTAAGTAACCTGAAATCTGCTGAGCAGAAGACCTATGTGAAGAGCTCTGAAACACCAGAGTGTTGTGTCATATCATGTTGATGAGCAGCCATGGAATGGTGTTGCTGTTGCTGAGTGAATTTTAGTAGGAGAGGAAAAATAGAAGCCTCTTACTTTTTAATTTCTAAATTAAAAATCAGCTTACAGTGTCAGAGAGTCACAAGGACTAACCTGGTTGCTCTTTTTTCCTCAGGTCGGTGACCAAATTGTTGAAATTAATGGAGAACCCACCCAAGGAATCACTCACACACGAGCCATTGAGCTGATTCAGGCTGGAGGGAATAAAGTTTTGCTGCTGCTGAGACCGGGGACTGGCTTGATTCCAGATCATGGTATGTCACCTCAGGGGCTGCTGCATTTTAAGGGGCCAAGGCCATGGAGTCCAATCTGAGAAGGAGACTTTGGTGCTTGCTCACAGGAATAGTTAGCAGTTCCCTTTTTGACAGCTGTGCAGCTCTTCGGATTAATTTTAAAATATAAGGAATATTTTTGTAAAATTAACACAAGTACCTGGGAATATCACACAGTGTGAAATTACTGCATATTTGTAACTGTAATAAGTTTCTGAGCTCTAAGCTAATCAAGCTTTCCTATACAAATGTGGTAATTAGCACTGATTGACTTTTAAATTAAAATCTGCTATGATACAGTACTCAGTTCAAAATGCCTGTATTGTTAAGAATATTATTTCTGTACAGGTTTATATCCCTGCTTTTAGCCTTCTAAATTATGGACTGCTTTGTTTTTCAAACCCAAGCCTTCAGACAGCAGGGATAGAGGCAGCTTTCCTCTCAAAGTGGGTTCTGCTTGTTTAAAGCGGTGACTTCTGCATCCACAGCAGGAAAGCACAACTTTGTAGGCAAAGAAAAGAGAAGGGCAGAAACTCAAACGCTTGCAGGAGATCTCAGTTCAGAGAACAGAACTGAGGATTTTGAATCTGACAAATTGAGCTTAACTCAAGTATCAGCAGAATATCCATCAGCAGAACTGATGGACAAGGGCAGAGCAGCTGACATCATCTACCGGCACTTGTGCAAAGCGTTCGACACCGTCTCGCACGACATCCTTGTCTCTAAATTGGAGAGACATCAATTTGATAGATGGACCACTCGGTGGATAAAGAACTGGCTCGATGGCCGCACACAAAGAGTTGTGGTCAACAGCTCAATGTCCTGTTGGAAAACAGTAACGAGTGGTGTCCCTCAGGGGTCGGTGCTGGGGCCGATCTTGTTCAACATCTTTGTTGGCGACATGGACAGTGGGATTGAGTGTGGCCTCAGCAAGTTTGCGATGACACCAAGCTGTGTGGTTCGGTTGATACGCTGGAGGGAAGGGATGGGATCCAGAGGAGCCTTGACACACTCATGAGGCGGCCAATGCCAACCCCATGAAGTTCAACCAACCCAAGTGCAAGGTCCTACACCTGGTTCGGGGCAATCCCAGGCACAGCTACAGGTTGGGTGGAGAAGAGATTCAGAGCAGCCTGAGGAGAAGGGCTTGGGGGTGTTGGTCGATGAGAAGCTGAACATGAGCCGGCTTCAGTGTGCGCTTGCAGCCCAGAAACCAACCATATCCTGGGCTGCATCAAAAGCAGCGTGACCAGCAGGTCGAAGGAGGTGATCCTGCCCCTCTGCTCTGCTCTTGTGAGACCTCACTTGGAGTATTGTGTACAGTGCTGGTGTCCTCAGCATAAAAAGGACATGGAGCTGTTGGAGCAAGTCCAGAGGAGGCCACAAGGATGATAAGAGGGCTGGAGCAGCTCCTGTATGAAGACAGGCTGAGAAAGTTGGGGCTGTTCAGCCTGGAGAAGAGAAGCTGCATAGAGACCTCAGAGCAGCTTCTAGTGTTTGAAGGGGGCCTATAAGGATGCTGGGGAAGGACTCTTCATCAGGGACTGTAGTGGTAGGACAAGGGGTGATGGGTTCAAACTTAAACAGGGGAAGTTTAGATTAGATATAAGGAAGAAGTTCTTTACTGTGAGGGTGCTGAGGCACTGGAATGGGTTGCCCAAGGAAGTTGTGAATGCTCCATCCCTGGCAGTGTTCAAGGCCAGGTTGGGTGGAGTCTTGTGTGACATGGTTTAGTGCGAGGTGTCCCTGCCCATGGCAGGGGGGTTGGAACTAGGTGATCTTAGGGTCCTTTCCAACCCTAACTATTCTATAATTCTATGATTTAGGAAATGCTCCAAAGCTACAGATCAGAAAGGCTTGAGGCAGTATTATAAAGCAGAGAGTGCTTTCTCTGTCAGTACACGTTTTAGTCTTTTCACCTTGGTGCTGACACCAAGATTCTGATGGTAAGCTCAGCATTGCAAGGTCAATTCTTCTGATGAAGAGCTTTTCACTAATAGTGACCGAGTGTGAGTTTATACTTGGAAAATTTTAAAACACTCAGACTGAACTACCAATTGTTGTTCAGTCATTTACAGGCTGCAACTGGCACCTACACAAGGGATAAAATCTGCTTGGAACTTCCTTCATTTCTTTCCTCCAGAGAGTTGGAAGGCGGCCCCTTAACATCTTATTGTTCCAACCCACACAGCACAGACAAGTCAGTGAATTAGCTCATGGCATGGAAACAGCCCATCTGTAAACCATGAGGGCTGTTCTGTGCCATCTTGCTAAACTCCTGCCTGGGTTTGTCTCTCCGTGAATTACCTTGTCTTAAGGGTGAAAGTTAAATATAGCCTTCCTTGTGCTCTGATGAGCTTCTGCTAAGGTCCTCTTGAAAAGCAGCATTTACAATCTAGAACAGGAGGAGACAGCATGTGTGGGCACCTCCAGTGCTCTGCTTACAGCTGTGTAAGCATAGTATAATTTCAGCATTGACAAATAGTGTTTATCCTGCAGCATGAGGGATGCACAGTAGTGATCTGGAATCACTCCTGGCCCTCTTGCTCACAGAAATCTCCTGAGTCGGAGGTAGAAACACAGAATGATAGAAGAGCTTTCATTCCTTCTTCAGCCTGCAGAAGAGAAGGCTCCAGGGAGACCTTAGAGCAGCTCCCAGTGCCTAAAGGGGCTACAAGAAGCCTGGAGAGGGGCTTTGGACAAGGGCCTGTAGGGACAGGCCAAGGGGAATGGCTTTAACCTGCCAGAGGGGAGATTGAGATGAGCTCTTAGGCAGAAGTTCTTCCCTGTGAGGGTGCTGAGGCGCTGGCACAGGGTGCCCAGAGAAGCTGTGGCTGCCCCATCCCTGGCAGTGTTCAAGGCCAGGTTGGACACAGGGGCTTGGAGCAACCTGCTCTAGTGGAAGGTGTCCCTGCCCGTGGCAGGAGGTTGGAACTGGAGGAGCTTTGAGGTCCCTTCCAACCCAAACCAGTGTCTGATACTGTGATAAGAGTTTGAAGGAACCTCCAGAGACCATCTGGTCCAGCCTTCTGTCCAAAGTGGGGCCTGAGATTAGGTTAATCAACTTAGATCAGCAGAGGTGGAGAGGGGAAGGGTTTTGTTGCCTCCTGTCTCGCTGTTAATTATACATTTCTGATTGAAATCTTGCTTGCTATACTCTGTGATTTTGGTATATAGTTCTGGGCTTTTTCTCTTCCTCCTTCAGGTTTGGCTCCTTCCAGTCTGTGTCCCTACGTGAAACCTGAGCAACATTAAGGGCTTTCAGTGCTTTTCTTGGTTTTTCCTTAAAGACTTGGTAAATCTGCATGTCTTGTGTTTCATCTCTTCCTATTATTAAAATGCAAAGCTATGAATAACCTCAACTTTTCACTGTTTCAGTTTTCTTTTAGCATAACAATTTCAGTTCATTTGGTTTTCTTGCATTAAATAATGTAGGTTAGGGACTTTGTTTTGCAGTTTTGCTGTGTAGGCTCTAAAGCTATGCTGATACAAGACTCTGTCAGTCCTGCAGAGATCACACCAGCATTCTAAGGGTTTTCTTCCAAAATCACATCCTTATGGTTGTTGTAGGTTGTAGAACAGTGTAATATAGAAAACTGACTAAACAAGACCTTGAGAGTATGCCACTACATAGTCCTTTTTAAATGGAGGGTTGCATATAACCTCCTGAAACCTCAGTAGTGTGCACGTTTCTAAAACATTTAGAATATTTTTCTTTGATTTTTCTAGTCATTTAGTCAAATCTCTCCCTGTTCGCTTCCAGGTGATTGGGATAGTTCTAATCCATCTTCGTTAAATGTAATATATGAAGAACAGTCACCATTATCTTCATCTTCACATTCTGCTTCCCCATCTGAAGTGTGTTATTTACCAGTACCAGGAGAAGCTTTAACAAGAGTCCAGCTGTCTGAGAAACTGGAACAAGCAAAGAACACTGTGCCTGAAAAGATAAGCACTTTAACTGAAAACCAGTTTGAGATGAAGCCTCAGTCTTCTCCCCAGAGAACAAAGAACAGATGGGAATGTCCCTCCAGTCCTGGGTTTGAAATCACAAAAGGTACTTTGGAAGTAAGGACCACAAGAGACAGATCGGCAAGTCCAGAAAAGTTTGGGGCTGCTGAGAGCCACCCTCAGGCAGGATTCCACAGACAAGGGGATCCTGAAAAATCCTACGGCAATCTCTCACATAAATCTGAGGGTTCCAGAAAGAGTGAGAGTAAAGCCACAGAAATAGGGATGAACAATAGTAACAGAAAAGAGTATTCCAGTGGAAATCCAGGAAGAGCTGCCAGTCCCCACAAGCATCTCGGTAAGCAAGGAAGCGTAGAAACGCTCAGCAGGTTACAGGAATATCAAGATAGAACAACTGGTGGTGATAAAACAACTGCTGAGCAATTGAAAGGTGGAAGTGGTAAAATTGGAGTCACCTGGAAAGACATAAAGCAGAAAACTTCTGGAAAGAGGGAAGGATGGTCTCCAGAGAGACAATACGCAGCATTTGACGAATATCATCTTCCATTCAGTGACTCTAGGAAAAACACACCTGAAGACGAAAAAATGAAGAAGTCAAACTCTGGAGAACCAAGTTCCAGCAGATTCAAGACTTCCAGCCTTTCCAACATTCCACTGCTTTCCGTGGAGAAACAGAGAAGGCTGGAAACACAGGACACTATTACACTGACCAGACAACATGGAGAGAGACACATGGAGCTGCCCGATGAAACCAAAGATGATGGAATTTCCAAATCTGAGAGTAGTTCTCCAGTCAAGAAAACACCAATAACTCCTGGACCTTGGAGGGTACCGAGCGCCTGTAAAGTCACCCCAGCAGCAGGTGTGGCTGAAAAACGGGCCTGACTGACACTTTTTTAGAACCTGTTTTAATCAAGTTTCTAATAACGGTCATTTAAAAGCGTTGTTTCTTTTCACAGAGTTGTCATTTTTCTTCCAGAAACTGGTTAGAGGGTGGAAAGTATTTGATTTGTTCTTAAATTATCTAAGCTGCATGAAGGACCTTTTGGATTGCTTAACTGAAACTTCCTAAGCTGCTGTCCCCTTGCCCTTTTGAAGGCAGTGTTCTGCTGCTCATCATTGCACTGCTACAGCTTTCTCTGATAGTATTGTGAGTTTCTGAACAAATTATTTAATGCCTATATCGCAAATGTGATCATGACTCACTCCTTGTTCTTGTGCCAAGTTATCCGTTGTATCCAAGTCCATCTAATCCTTCTCCTATGTACTCCAGTCACAGAAGAGGCAGGTGTCTGAAGTGGGTGTTTGCTCCAGAGCATGCTGCATGTTTACACAAGGAAGCACCCATGTTCTTACTGAGTCAGTAAGACGATGGGTGAGTTGGTTCTGTCGATTCCAGGGCAGCAACGAGCCACTGATGCTGTTCAATTAAGGGGTTTTCTTAAATTTTTATACCTACTACAAAATCCTGTAAGTAAAAACTATATTTCACATAATCACTGTTTTGTAATTTTGCTTGTTATGACCATGGCAAAAATGGCTTTATTTTCTTGACTCATCAGGATGCTTGGAATAGCTGTGTGCACACATCTGAAAATCCTGCCTTCTGTTGAGTAACATCATCCCTTCAGGTTCACTTGTGGCACCATGGCCCCCTCAATGCGCTTGGTCAGTGTGAGCAGTGAGTGTACATCTTCAGCCTCGCTGTGCTGCTATGTACTGAATCCCAGAATTACTTCATGTAATGCTAGTTGGGAATCAGATTTTTTTTCCTTCTGTATGAAACCAGGTGACCTTTAGGACAGAACCAGCTTCTCACTCTTTCCTGTGTGGATTGGACATCTCCCATATTTTACTTTGAATGCGTGATCTGTTCTAAGAGCACTAAATAGGTGATATACAGGGTCCATGAGGCTTAATATCTATTGTTTGGGCTAGAATACCCAAACAATAGATATTAAAAAGAGGAGTGATGCCACCAGATGCATCAGTCCTACAGCTGGAAGAACAGCAGGCTGCATAAATGGAAGAGGTTTATCATTTTAGTGATGATTTCCTGACAGATTTTTAGGGACTGTGAAAAGTGGTAAGAGGAGCCCGTTGGTGCAGTTTGGAGGAGGAAGTGTCAAAGGCCGAGCTTTATGTACTCACGTCAGAATTCAAGCTAATATGACTTGCTGTTTGAATGAGTTAATATCTCATTTTGGCTTTGAAACATGAAATGTTTCCTAAAGAGTAACGAAGCACAGGGTGTCAGTTCCGAGTGGAATTCTTCAGCAGTACAAATGCTGCTCAAACAGCGACCTTGGAAATTAAGCTGGCTTTAAAGCCGAGCTGAACTGTGCTCTGCTGCTGGACCTCGGGTGATCCAGTGAGAGTTGCTGTGTAGCATAATACATGCAAATACCCCCTTTTGGGGAGTACGACTGTGAAAATATTTAATACTTTGAAGTAGCCTGTGTAGATATTAACCATGTATTCTTATCTGGAGATTCTGTTCTACGTGGAGTTGTATGCACTCGCATACCTGACTACCGAGTACAGTAACAAATTCAGACATTGAACACGAAGGTGACTTACACCACCGAAATCCTCTCCCCATCATAACCACCTCCCCTATTTTTTCTCTCTGTTACTGTGACCTGATTTCGTGTCTTCCCTGTCTGTGATTTCTCCTTCCATAGAACTTGTATCCGTTCCAACTGTAACAGATGACTTAGCGACGTGGCCTTGGAATGCTAAGTAATGTATGGATGTACTGGGTGTAAATGTTTATATATTGTACAGCACCTTTATACATACTTCTGAGGTTCTGACTAGAGAGAGACCTGTAAATCGCTCATTATTTTTTATATAGATATTAAAAAGAAACTCCAGTTCATGGCCTGTTGGATCTGCACTGTATAAAATAGATTGTTGACTTTCAGTGGTGTGATACCTTAAAACAGCTTAATCCCTGACCCAGGTCTTACCTACAACCATAGTGCTCTTCCAGAAAACAAATGCAATTTATTCCTGGAAGTTTCTTTGACTCCCTGTTCAAATAACAAAGGTATTATAAAAATGATCAAGTCATGTAGAAACGGTTGTTAATGATGAAATACTTGTACTGTAGGTTTATTTGTACATTTTGATATATAAAATTGTCATCTCCTTTTACATCTTACAACTTTTCCTTGTACAGAAAATAGCTGTAAACAAACAACTTACTACCAAAAATTCTTCTGCCATCTCACCCCTTCTGTGAAAGAATGAAGCTATGAAAAGTTCCTGTTTTTTGCTTTTTTTTATTACTAATAAATAGAAGGGGGTAGAGCCAGTTAAGGGAAATGTAACTTTTAACAGATGTCTTGAAAACATTCTGTTTTCCCCCGTGCCCTTTCCAAGCATTAACCTGCTCGTGAGGAGGAAGCCTGTGCTGTGTCCCTCCTGCTGAACTGATCCTCCCTGCAGCTTTCTCCCCTTGGGTGCTCCAGTGTGAAGCACCACTGCAGCGCAGACCTGCAGCAGCTTCTCACGCCACCACCAGCACAAGACATGACAGGATGTGCTGGGGACAGGGAATGAACACAACAGAATACTCTGCACTGATAAAGGCTTTACCTGTTGTTTGTGCTGGAGCCTTGTTCTCATGTAACTAAGGCTGGCAAAAAGTGATCATTGTTAATTTGCAGAAGACCCAGCATCAGCCAAGTAACGAATCTGTTACTGTTTGGTTGTCAGCACAGAGGCAGAATTCATCTTGTGCAGACCACATTTCACTGCCTGCTGCAGTAGTTCAGGAGAGAGGCAGGGCCTCAAGCACGCTGAGATCAAAAGGAAAGAAATGCTCTTCAGCACAGTCAGGTAAATGCATCTGGGCATAATCACTCTGAGCAGAGCACTGGAGGATGCTCAAACGGATGAATCTCAGTGCAGCTCCAGAGCTCAAACAGGATGGTGCTCATCAAGAGGAGGGCTGGCTCTTCAGTCGTCACATGCATAGGACTTGGGTTTGCAGGAACAAGGCACCTGTAGCCCCATCCCTGTCCCTCCAGCCAGAGCTCGGGGCACTCACATTGCTGTTGGTCGCTGATGCCCTGCGCATGCTGTGCCCAGTTCTGCTCTTTGCAGTGCAGCTGCTCCTGTTTGACCCCATTAACTCTGTTCTGCTGTGTGCATATGCCATAGGGTGACCAGTTCATTCTGTCTGTTGCAGAACACGAAAGCAGAGGGAGAACCTTTGATACGTACGCTGAGAACCTGTTAAAAACCTGGTAATAGCAGCTTTCTGCAGCTGGAGAACACCTCTGCGTTCACCCAAGGCTGTTGGTTCTCTTCTCTGGTCGGACTGTCAGGTGGAGATGGCCAAGTGCCCATGTCCGGTCAGTTCATGGTTTAATTTTCCATAACTGAAAAGAGATTCTGAGTGTGAGTCTCGGTCTGAAAGCTGATGGCCTGAGGGGTTTTCATCTGCAGGTAAGAGTCAGTCTCCTTTGCCCAGCCTGTGCTGAATGCTCTGTGCAGTGAGCTCCAATTTAAGTGTGAGCCACAGGAGGACTGTGTCTTCATTCCAAAGGGAAAGGACACAGGAGTCCAACTAATGGCATTAAGTGGGCACCACAGACCTGAACAAGGCTGAAATCTAAGTCATCCTTGTCCTTCCCCGCCAAATCTGGCTCAGGGAGGTGGAGGTACATGATCTGTTCTCTGAACTACTACATGGTAGGATCCTAATTCAAACCCCGACCTTCCTGCTGGGGCAGGAAGAACTTGGCTGCAGCACAAGTGATGCATTAGTCTGGCTCGGAGTTATACTTACTCTGATATTGAATCCTAGAAGATCACTTATAACACCTGAGACAGCAGAGAGTATTACAACACGTGTTATGTTGTAGATTAATGGGTTCATGGTCAGCCCATACAGCCTGAATGGAGTATCCAGCTCCTGTAGAGACCGGAAAAAAAGTCCATTAGCATTTATCCATATCAGAAGCAATTAATCCTCTGAGTTTTAACATAATACCAGCTCTCTGGCAGACTTGCCAACCACGCACGGCCTCCATATCCTTTCTTAAATGTATGTACAGAAACTGCCTCTCTCTTTCAGGCCTCCCAGCTCAAAGGTATTTTCTAACTGTTGAATCTGAGGAGGCTCCTTTGCCACTCTGGTTGCATAATAAGAGCTTGATGCAACAGGCTGTAGAATTTGCCTGGGCTAATTTATGTGACTCAGACTGTGCTCTTTCTTTTCCAAATATCTACTCTGCTACTCTCAACAAGCTTCAATATTGAAGCTGCTGAAGGAACATGACTTCAAGCAACAAGGAGAGACGCCGGGTTCATATGCGCCTCTCCTCTCACTGATCTAAGTTGCAGCAAGCCACTACTAATCAAATGTTTGCAGGACTAATTAACCACACTGGTCCTGTATTGCTTGAACTTCTGTTGTAGGAGCCAGGCTGAGAGAGCTGGGCTGGGGCAGCCTGGAGAAGAGAAGGCTCCTGAAGGGGAGACCTTAGAGCAGCTCCAGTGCCTAAAGGGCCTACAGAAAACCTGGAGAGGGGCTCTGGACAAGGGCCTGTAGGGACAGGACAAGGGGAATGGCTTTAACCTGCCAGAGGGGAGATTGAGATGAGCTCTGAGGCAGAAGCTCTTCCCTGTGAGGGTGCTGAGGCGCTGGCACAGGGTGCCCAGAGAAGCTGTGGCTGCCCCATCCCTGGCAGTGTTCAAGGCCAGGTTGGACACAGGGGCTTGGAGCAACCTGCTCTAGTGGAAGGTGTCCCTGCCCGGGGCAGGGGCTTGGAACTGGAGGAGCTTTGAGGTCCCTTCCAACCCAAACTATTCTAGGATTCTAGGAACTTGCCTTAGCAAGGACAAGACAAATGGGAAGAGGAACAACAGCCAGTGTCGTTAGTCATTGCTTCTGTAAAACTACGTTTTTGGGGAGAGCAGCAGCTCACCTTCAGTAGCTTTGTAGATAATTTCAAAACGTTGTTTACCAGAGACAGCTGTTCTTTCTTGTTTGGCTTCTTCTCCATCTTTAGGTATAAGTTTATCTGTGACAGAGACGTTACAGATTAGATGTTAATACTCCAGCAATAGCCCCCAAGTGATTCCTAACGGTGGGAATTGGAGCCATTTTTGCAGTCTGTTGCCGCTGCTGAAGAAGTGATGCATCCACAGACAGGAATTCCACAGTGATAATACTCTTTCTGTGATTGATATGGCACATGTTAACACAGGGACAAAAATCAGCTAGAGTCTTAGATTTTGTGTCTGTCCAAACATTTGCCAGCTCATCCCTCCCCAGCTACACAGAGCTTTAGTGCCTTCTGTCCAGCACAGGGGTTAAGTTCTAATTTAAAGATTTGATTCCAGTATTTTTTAAGCTGGTTTGAAATACAATAATTATATTTAAACAAGCCACAAAGCCAAAAGGAAAATAAGCTAAATGGGGATACCTGCTCAGTGAGCAAGATGGAAATGTTACTGTATTTCTTATTGGTTTCAGAGCCCAAAGATGCCAGGCGTAGTAAAAAGAGAAGAAGTGCTGCCTCCCAGATGAGGAACTCCCAGTTGTAAGCTGCATTCAGAAATGTTTTGTGACCCTTAAGAACCTGTAATGGGAAAAATAACAAGTAACATGCCTGTTCTGAGGAAAAGTGCCAAAGCATCACCCCTGCTCCCCTTCTGAACAGAGATCCGTGCTCTGGAGCTACTGAACATTCTCCCCTTGGAGCGCAATTCATTCGTGCAACCAGGTTAGAGTAAAAGGTCTTGTTTCCAACCTGGCTTTAGCATGGAATTTTGATTTCTTTTCTTTCTGCTTAGAAAAGGACACTTGTTCTTTCTCTTTCCTCGCTCTTGCCAATTACTGAGCAATAAATTGTCTTTCATGTCTGCTTGTCCCAAGGGCAAGCCTCAGACCACCCCAGCCAGGCTGCCTTCCCCAGGATGTGCTCACTGGGTCTGTCATTACTTCCTCCCACAAACCTGTGGCTTACAAAAGCCATCACAGAAGAGAGTCAGTATCTACTCATCACCAACCTCACTGCTACCACAACTGTGGTGCCATGGTAGCAAGAACTTGCCTGAACAATCCAATGAATCTCTTGCCAAAAACAAAGAAACCAAGAAACTACTCTACAATCCCTCCCGAAGCCTCCTGTTAGAGTGAGCAGTGTTATTATTAAAGCGTGACAGCTATTGACCTGCTTTTCAATGGCTGGTTAAAGAAGGTGCTGCAGTCAGCCCTCTTCAGTAACATGCCCTGTGAACACTTGAGATATCTGGGCAGAGAGTTCTCTCCTTCATGCACAAAAGCCAATGATGTCCTTAAATTTTCCTAATGATTATAAAACCCCAGACTTTCCTCTGCAAACAGAGAATTAATATCTAAACATAGAGAATTACTATCTATTACCAACAAAACAATACAAAGCTTTTTAAAAATACAAACCACACTGTATTATTTTGGAGACAAACAGCTACAGTTCAAGCACTTTGAAGGCTGGCAAAAGAAAAGCCTCCAGTAATTTGGGTTTTTTTCCCCCTACTTCCTTAAAGAAAAAGGTTCAAATCTCACCTGGGCGCAGCATATAAAAGCGATTGAAAGAGCCAGTAAAAAGATTGATGACACAACAACATCCACGGACCGCTGGGGGCCTCGCCTCTGCCAAAACAAAGACACTGAGTCAGGGCTGAGAGGAATGTGGAGCTGTGAAGTCAAAGCTCACCACAAAGAGCTCTAAGTGTTCACTGACTCGAGCAATGCTACCAGCAACAGCAATGAGGCAAAGAGCCCGTACTGAGAGCCTCGCTTGTGCCCTCTCTAACAACCAAATCCTGGCTCAGAACTCACCTTTAGATAGGAACGAAGGGATAACCAGATCTTAATGTTTTCTACCTTCTTGAGTCTGAAGTGAGGAATTTCATATTTCCTGGCTTTCCGAGCAGATGTGATGTGACTAAAAAGCTTGGCAAACAAAAACCTCTGCAAATTAAAAACAAAAACATACACAACATAAATTGTCTAAACCAAATGAGATTGCTTGGGATCGCTTAGTGGTAACTGGCAGGAAAGGTTGTGGCACCCTGGGAAAGCTTAACAGGGGCCCTTGGGGCCTCTCCAGTAAACAGTAGCTGCTGTGGACTGGGCTTGGAACAATCTGGTCTAGTGGAATGTGTCCCTGGCCATTGCAGGGGGGTTGGAATTGGATAAGCTTTAAGGTCCCTTCCAACCCAAACCAGTCTGTGATTCTATGATTATATGATCTAATGCTCCATCTCAGAACAGGCCAATTCAGCAGGCTTTTTGTTCTTCCCAAACAGCTCCATGCTGAAGTGTTCACTTCCATGCAGGGTGCCATTTCAAGATGTGAAAAGGTAATTTCTCTCTCGGGGGCAGGCTAAGAGGGGGAGTGCAGGGGTCAGGAAGGGTACTGACAGGTTTAAGTTTGTGACTTAAGTCTTACCAGACTCCCCTACCTAAATCTCATGGACCTATTACCAGCTTTGACACCACAGCTTGCTGAGACACACTCGTCTTGCCAGCATCTTCTACGACCGCAGCACAGTTTTGGTAGAACACCCACGCGAGGGTTCATGAAAGGCAACAGCACATTTAAACCCACCTGTTTATATGTTCGCTCAGCAACACACATCATGAAGAAAAACATCCAAGTTAAGCACAGTCTTTCAAGGAAGTTGATCGCAGACAAAACAATGACCGCAGTGCTCGCAGGTGCTCCACAGAAGATGTGCAAAAGCTCCTTTAGAGAAATAGAGCAGAGCTGCTCCAGGTTGTCTGTGCGGAAGAGTCTGTAGAGGAATGGTAGGAATGCTAGTCCGATGGTAATGATGTTTCCCAGCATCTGATAGCCCACTCCTTGCTGGTAAGCGTTAACCTGGCAAGCAGGAACAAAACCAGGATGATTACATGTGTTTTGCATCAAGGAGAAGACATGCTGCTGTGGCAGAATTGATTCGATCAAGGATTCAGTTCCCCTTCAAAGGATACAGCCTAAAATAATTCCATCCGTTTCATTCCAAAACCAGCAACAATCAGTCAATAAATAATAAAACCACCACCTTCAGCACACTGCAGAGACACAGCCAACAGCAATCAGCACTCACTAAAAGAAAGAGGGGAGATTGAGATGAGCTCTTAGGCAGAAGTTCTTCCCTGTGAGGGTGCTGAGGTGCTGGCACAGGGTACCCAGAGAAGCTGTGGCTGCCCCATCCCTGGCAGTGTTCAAGGCCAGGTTGGACACAGGGGCTTGGAGCAACCTGCTCTAGTGGAAGGTGTCCCTGCCCATGGCAGGGGGTTGGAGCTGGAGGAGCTTTAAGGTCCCTTCAACCCAAACCAGTCTGGGATTCATGAGTCTTCAACAGGAACTCCTCAGTTTTGGTTTGTGCAATTTTTAAGTTAAGAACACGTAGAGCAACTGTACTGGCCATTGAGGAAGGACCACTTTTATACTGCACTTCATATTTGCACGTAAAGCCATTTTCAGGTTTTCTGGTGGTTGTTTTTTAGTGCAAGGGAGAGGTTGCAATGCTCTAAAGCCCTCTTACCCTGCTCATGATAATCCCACTGATCTCCAGCACAGACATGTCCACCTTCTTGCAGTCATTCCCTTCCCAGATTAGTGCACTCACTTTTGCAGATGCTGGACTCGTATTCTGAAGCCAAAACAAATGGTTCTATAGAAGAGAAAAGAATGCAAAAGGTGTATCATCATTTCTGTCCCACTATTAAATAATGCTTTTTCCTAGAAAGTGTTTAGATTGAGAGGGGAGATTCCCAATTTGTCTTTGGGTGAAATACTTTGCTTTAGAATTAGCAGTAGTCAGGATAATGCTGGCAGGGAGAAGGGAGCTCATCATTGATGCTACTTAGATCATCCCAGACGTCCAGGCGATTAACAAGGCTGACAGGATGGGCTCATCCAGCAGCACGCAGATGGGTCTTTCATATTATTTGGGCATACAGGGGGGAGGGGTGTGCGGGGTGCGTGGAATCTTTCACAACATTCTCAGCTACTGGATACAGATCAACAAACCTGCTGGAAAACATCTTCCTTGGCATCCCGCCTGGAATCCCTCACAGTGATCTCCTCGCTGTCGCTGGTGCAGGAAGAGCGACATTCAGGCCCATGAAGCAGATCATCCCAGAGCATGTCTTCTGTCTCCGAGTCATGGCGAGTACTTTCAGAGTCTCTGCGGGTCACGCTGCAGCTCCGGGATCCAACATTAATGCAGGACCTTGAGTCCTGTGAGGAAAAGCAAACTTTACACAGTGCAGCCCCACAGCCAATTTGCAGAACCAACTTCCTAAATCAGCATCCGGGGCAGCTGAAAACTGACCTGAAGTCACACAGGGAGCATTAGTTCCCCAATTTTACAAAATAAAAACTGACTTATTCATTCTAATGTAAAAGTTTTCTGACTTTTGCATAAGCTATTTTAAGATTTAATTTCTATTTTATATTTATGGATTTTTATATTTATCATTTGATGTCCTGTATATTTCTATTTCATCTTTGGGTGGTGGGAGTGACAAGGGGCAAGATAAAGTAACGAGATGAATGAGTATATATGACAGAATAGATTTATTTCTTCTTTTTAAAATCAAAATTTATTAAAGCTACAACACAGTGCTGCCTCCCAAACCACAAGAGCAACTGCAGGAATTCAAAACGAGCAATTAGAGGCAGCTTGGACTAAACTGTGCTGCCAAGAGTGACTTTTTGGGTTGTTTGGCTGTTTTTGTTAAACAAAGTATTATATTCCCAATTGTGAACAAAGTTTACGAAGCTGCAAACAAGCAGGGAGGCCACACCTTATATATGAAGATGCTGAAGTGCTATTGTTTAATATTGGTCTATTCTGATGGGGAGGACAGCCCTGCACTGTCCATACTCAGTAAAGCTCTGACTCTTGTATTTATGACCATACCTGACTATATAATGTGGATTCTAGTTCAGATTCCATGACACTATCAGAGTCTCTGGTACTTTTCAGGGCTTCCTTGACCTGCCAAAACCAAAGGAAAACTTATTATCCATAGCAAAAAAAACTGTGTGGAAAATGCATAAATTCAATGTGGGTACCTGTGAGACAGCCTGGTTCAGAGAAACAAGAGGCCTTTCTTTCTTCTCCTCACAGCTGTTGTCACTGGAAGCCCCTTCTAGATTCTGGCGTAACAAGATCCGTTGTGCCATTGCTTCAGCCTCCTCCTCACTTGAAAGCTCATCAGAAACACCACCTCTGTTGGTGCAGTCATCCTAGAAACACAGCAGTCAAAATAATACTGAGGCACTGCTAAAGGAGCAGCCTGAACTACATCAGATCAAAGGTTCAAAGCCATTGCTGCTGCTACACTACTGCACCCAGTAATCCCTTGTTACCTGCAAAAGCCAGGACATGATCTCCACAGAATATGCAGAAACACAGAATCCAACTTAGCATCACAGGGACATCCCAAATTTTAACTCATTACCCCTGTCTTGCCACAGAGGTAATGAGGGAATCATGGTGGGGTGGAGCTGGATTTGGGGCTTGGGTGGGAAGAGGAAAG
This sequence comes from Strigops habroptila, assembly GCF_004027225.2. Taxonomy (NCBI): domain Eukaryota; kingdom Metazoa; phylum Chordata; class Aves; order Psittaciformes; family Psittacidae; genus Strigops; species Strigops habroptila. The sequence goes on from NC_044294.2 coordinate 4,113,088, forward strand.
GAGAACAGCAGCTCTTGGCGATGTCTTACCAGCAAACTTAAGCCCAGGAGAACAGATGTATCTACAAGCTGGTGGCTAGCAGACCAGAAATCATGAGATGTGTCCCTCCACACCTAGCTCTGCTCCTCTCCAAATGTCTGGAAACAGGAGTGTGGATGGCACGGCACAGTGGTATTCTGCAGAGATTCTAATCTAAGTTCTTCTTGTGGGAGTTGACACCTTACAACCCAGAGGAGCCCCAAAAGTAACTCCACAAAGCTTTATATTTTAGGGATTTCAAGAGAGGTCACCATGCTTTAACTCTCCTTGCAAAGGATATTTCAGTCTTTACTTTCCTGCCTCCCGCTGAGAGGATATTGCAGGGAACTGTTTGCAAGGCTAATTATTTTACAGAAGTGCTTTTGAAAAATCGCTCATTTATTTTTCATCATTATCTTAATCATAAAGAAGATCATAATCTTCTTTAACTGAACATCGTGTGAGCAGAAGGCTCTGCAACCAAACGAGCACTTTGGTAACACAGGTATTTTCCAGGATTCCATAGTATGTGTTTGACATACTTGACTATTGTAACAGATTAAACGATGCTGACAGCAAAGTGTCAGCACCGTGTCAGCTGCTCAGTCAAAAAGGAGAAAGGGTTTGTAGGTTTCCTATAGGCAAGCAAAGATTAGAAGGTTGTATCAAACCACACAGTCAAATAACACCACACTTTTGGGCACATACAGAATATACTGAAATCTGTGACTTTGAACGGCTCTTTCCTGCAGGTACCTGATGGCTCTTTTCCCCATCAGAAAGTTTCTTTTTCTCTTTGAAGTGCAGCAGCCTGTATTCAGATCTGGCGGGTCTGTGTTTAATGCCATTATTCACACCATTCACACCATTCTCTGTCTCAGTCCCTTTCTCAGCTACCAATTTCACTCTTCTAATCCTACGAGAGAAAATATAATTAAATGCTTTTATGTTAAGAGAAAAACTCTTTGGGGAAAACACCATGCTCTCTTTCACCTGCCACACAGGTACAAGAAGAAACAATATAGCTAAGGGAATAAGTAATTGTCTTCTGCTGACAGGCTCTTTGTGTCGTGTTTCTGTTCAAGGGACTTTTATCTGCTTCACTCTCACTGGATGCTGCTTTTGTAACTCTAATAGTACCTTAAAACTCCTAAACCCAGAGGGAAATTTTTTCTTATTATTATTTAGAAAGAAAGAAAGAAGTACAATTCAGAAGACAAAAAATCCTTGTCAAAAGAAAGGAGCTGCCAGTTGAAAACTCATCAAGAAACTCATCTGAGAAAACAGTAGAAGACAATGAAATACGATCCCAAACAATCTATCCTCCTTGTCCTTGAGTTACTATAACAAAAAGGAAGGTGGGAAAGTGGGATGACTATCCAAGCAACTTAAACTAGAAGGCACAATTGCTTCTGGAAATCAGGTAAAACAGTAATTTGAGCACACACATTCAAGACAGGTCACTTATACACAAAAATAAGCTCTGTCACTTTCTCTACTCAACCAACACTCAGTTTAGCTACACTGTGAGATATGGTATGATCTCCTAATAAGGGTATAATATAAATTCATGAGGATTCAGCCTCCTACAATACATGCTTTGAGTTCAAAACTAGCTGGCAGCCTGTGGGGATGCCAGTGACAGTACACATTCTGTCTTCATTATCCAGATATCAAATTGTTTGCAGTGCCATAAATACAACAAACCCAGTGAAGATCACATACCTCCTTTGGAAAAGCGTGCTAAATAAATTGTTAAGAACGGACGCAGACTCTGACTGCTCTTCTTTACTGGTTTTGTCAGGAGAAGACCAACTGTTCCCATCGACACCCCCAGATTTGCGTAACTTCCTGATTTTTAAGAAAAGGAGAATTAAATTTGCATAGCAAGCTGCTTTTAGGTCATTCTTAAAAGATCTGAATCAGATTTGGACAGCTTTTTAGATGCTCTTTTTCTTAATTCATGCAGACAGAATGCTTATTTCCAAATTAAGTAAAATGTTATTTGGATTAACTGAAGTTATGCATGTACCCACAGGACATCAGTATATCACTAGCAATAGATGCAACAGACAAAATCTGGACAAAATCTTTGCTGTAGAACACTAATGGAGGCAAAACTCTATCCACATCCATCATCCTGTGTTCAACTACATTGTATGAGTGTTTGAGTCAGACACCTAACACTTAAATATCTAGCAGAGGGACTGTAACATCTCCTACATGAACAAACTGCCAGCAATTAATCCATTACAGTCCTCTCTGTCCTGTTTCTCTGTTCTCAGTCCACATCAGCAATTCCCTGCAGTTCACACCAAAACAGGACACCAGACTGGTTTGCAAAACCTTGGAGATGCCTTTCTGCGCAGAATGCCCTCCTCTGGCCACGAAGAAAGACTTTTAAAAAGCTGTGCTAGAAAGAAAGTTCAACTGACAACTGAAGAAGACCTGTCAGAGTCTGGTAAACCTGCAATATCTGTCTTGGTTATGAGAAGATTATGAGCAAGACAGAAAATACAGATTAATGGTTAAATGACATATTTACATAAAAATAGGAGATATTTACCCACTAACTTCTACCCTGAGCAACCCACCATATGCTTTGATGCCAACAAATGACCTGTCACCCCACTCACCTCCTCCGCCTGCTGAGCCCGTTGTTTCCTGAAGTTCTATTGATCTGGGTAGACACTATTTGACAGTGAACGGTTCCCATCAGCAACATAAGGCACATTGGTCCCATGACTTCACTTGCATTCACCACAGGCATCATGAAATACAACACAACTGCTATGACTGAAAGGGAGAAAATGGTATCAAATGCAAACGAGCATAGCCAGTTCCTCTGTCTTAACTGTTTCCTTTTACACAGTTTTTCTGTATTTTATTGGTATTTCTGCAAATACTAGTGCTACACGTCTTGAAATCTACATTAAGCAGGTTTCGGATCCTTATGCTTTAGATGACAGACTACAAACTGATGTCACATTCCTTGCAGAAGAAGGATTGTGGCACAGGCTGCTACCAGCCCTTACCTTGCATAACATAGAGCACCAGAAGCCACATAAAAATACGCTGGGAAGTAACCTGTATCCACCACTGGCTGAATAATGGAAAAAATACAACTCTCACAATTCCTTTCCGAGTTAGTGACGTCCAGGGAATTTCAGGCTTGGCTTTAGCAAACGTAGAGCCTTGAGATTAAAGGAGAAACAAACAAATGAATTACAGGAACTTCTGTAGTTGTGACTTCCTCTTTGGCTAAGAGCAAACCCTGCCAGAACGCTGCAGTTCAGAAGGGTGACAGCAGCCCAACTTCAGGCACTTGTCCAACCTACACAACTCCAACAGGCAGGGCTAAAAGCAGCCCTCAGTGCACAGGGCTGACCCTTCCCCTCCCTACCCCAGCCTGCTCTCACCAACTACTCCCTCAATCCCTCCTGCCTCTGCTTTCAGGTTTTCATTGCTCCTTTTGCACCGGTGCTACCGAGCACCGGGCACCCTCCCAGTGCTGAGGTCTGGGGCTTCAGCAACGCTCGGTGCTGCTGCTGCCAGAAGGGGAATGACTCAGGCTCCGGACAAGCACTTAATGGTTCAAGAGGAGGTACTGGCTGCCCTGCACTAGGCTGCGATGCGGTAACGACTCTGCAGGGACGCCGGACACCTGCATCTCTCTCACCTCTGATTAAATCCACGTCGATCAGATCAGGCTGAATGTGACCCTTCTTCTTAGGCTTGCTTTTTAAGCCCTAAGACGACGAAAACAAAGGCCTGTTATTAGCTGCGACGGGAATCGAGCCCGGGCTGCGGGAGCGCGGTAGCCGCCGTTACCTTCATCTCGGTGTGCTCGATGGACTTCTCCCATATCTGCTGGTCGTAGGCCCCGATCTGGAAGGAGAGGAGGCTGAGGGCACGGTCGGGCCCGCGCCCGCCCTCCCCGCTCCGCACTCACCTTCTTCTGGTACCAGGAAATGGCATCCCTGTCGGGAGAGGCCATGGGGCGCCGCGGGGCGCGGGCGGGATGGGGGCAGCCGGTCCCGGTCCCGGCCCCGGCCCCAGCCTGGTCCGCTGTTACTCTGGAGACCGCCACAAGCGCGGTGCTCGACTGCTTCCGCCTGCGGTCGGCCCGCCCCGCGCAGGCAGCACTAGCAGAGGGCCGAGCCCCCCCCACCCCGCGGCGAAGAGAGCAGCCAGGCGGCTAAAGGACAAAATCAGACTTTGTTTATTAAAAAAATACTTTACAGGAAAAAAATTCTATGCATTCCGTTGGACTATTTTACAAAGAAATAGCTTAACAGTTTGACACTCGTGTACAGTCAGCTACTGACAGAAATGCACTGCGTTATTCACAGAGAGGCCCGAGCGCTTGTGGCTGCCCGGCTGTGGTAAAAACCTCTTCGAAACACTTGCTAATGTCAATAAATATACTAAGGCCGCACAAAGCAAACAGTCTTCCAGGCAATTGTACACGTCCTCTGTAGGCAGAGACCTTAGATAAATTAAAACCACAGAAACAAAAAATAAATCTTAGCTGCCAATCAAAATCAAATTAAGAATCACAAAAACAGCAACACAGAAGTCTCTTTACATGTTGTACAAAGAAAGCAAAGTGTATGTGTTTCTCCGAGCCCCGCAGACACCTCCTCAGCCCCCATGCCATCGCCCATGGGTGCTGTGCCATGGGGGTGTCATACCAGGTGGGTTTTGGGGAGCAGAACCAAGCCATCCCCTCCTCTCGCACCCCTTGAGCAGGTTCCAAGCTGCCAACACTTTGCACTCCGTGGAAACTACAATTCCAGAGCTTATGACTCGGTTGAGACCTGACAAGAGTAGGCAGGGCCAGATCAAGGGCTGGAGCTCATGCCGTGGGAAAGCTCCGACAATCTGCCTTGTCCAGGGGAACCAAACTGTAACAGGCAGGGAAGGTGAAGAGCACAGTAGAGAGCCCTTTTCTGTATGGCAAGATCTACACCTGTGAAAAATGGTGATTATAAATCCCCTGAGAACACTTCACCGAGTGTCCCAACTTCCTGGAAGAGAACGTGTCAAGGATCTGCACAAACTGACTTATGGCATGTTTAAAGGAGAGAGGAAAGGGAAGCTAACAGATATTTCATCTTTAAACTGCATTTTGTTAGCCCCCTTCTAGCCCTGCTGAGCCACTCGCCTTTATCCCAAGTGACATTTTTCACCAACACCACTTTATCTCACAGCCTAAGCCTGAGTTCACACATCAAAGCCAATGGATCTCTACACAGGGCACTTGGTCACTCAGCAGTTGTCTCCAGCATAAAGCAGGAGGGTTTCCCACTCCCCAAACTCACACACACATGCCAGGGCAAATACTCATAAATGGAGAACTGAGGATTTACAGGATCCATGTTTACAAATTGTTCTGCATCTACCTGGGTACGACCAAGAACAACCCATGACATTCGCCAGAGTTTGATTATCTCATTACACAGGCTGTTGTATGAAATCTTAGAGAACAGCCAACTTTTTAAACACCAGAGAGATCAGAAATATTTATTTGGACCTATCCAGAGATTTGTTCTGCTTAGCAAACACTAAGTGGCTTGAACTCATTACTTCATTTCTAAACAGCTTATGAAAATCAGTATACCACAAGTCTTGTTCTGGAAAACATTTGCATCTTTCACAGAGGTATTGTTCTAATTCTGCTCTGTTGTTTTTAGTGCAGTTGAAGTGATCTTGAAACAACAGCTGTCTAGCTGTAGTAATCAGCTTCACAAGCAATCCCTCTCATACTTTACATCCAGAATTGAGGTGGAGTTTGAAATGTTGTCTTGGTTAAAGTGTACCAAAGCTGATAATGTAGTTAGGTAGTAGATTTTTATCGAGTTTCCTCCTCTCTTAAACACGCTAGAACAGCATCAGCAACAGTCAAGACATTTGCAGATATATTTCTGTATTTAAATCTGACATTAGATATTAAGTTAGTAATTAAATGGAACAGAAAGAGAGCACGATGCTATCAGTCATGTCCCTCCATCCAAAGAGGTAAGTCAGAGCATTTTCTTTTATTTCAGGCTATAGTCACAGATTTCACTAAACCTACAGTTTTGAAAGCAACATGAGCCACTCTAGTCTTCTTCCTTCATCCATTTGAAAACATGCTGTAAGAGTTTACAGAGAACTTCCAAATCGATTCCCTCTCCATTCTGTTTCAGCTCTCATTATAAGACAGACAAGTTGGTGTATGGGGGCTCTTAATCTGTTTATTCTTCCTTTAAAGTGATGTTTGCAGACTCGCTGTGGGATCTGCAGATGTGTCGGTTCCTGAGTGGTTGTATGCAGTGCTGGCTGTCAACGAATGGCCACCGAGTTGACGCACCTCTACTGACATGACCAAAGAATAGCACATGTGAGAAGTGAAATGGGCACTTGGAAGACTAGCAGACTTCATAAAAAGGAAAGAACACCCTTGGATAATATGATCTTTAAATGTGAAGGATGAACTGAAACCGCTATTGCCTGTGAGGAATTTTACTTTGCACAACCCTTAAAGCTATGAAATTCCTCTCAACATAAGAAGTGGAAAAAACCCACCAGAGAACAGACGGCTCATTTATGAACCAGTCTGGGTCATCTAGAATTTCTGCTAAGATTAAATTACACCCCTGCATGAATCACATTACTTTTTATCATAAAAGCTCTCCATTCTAACACCTTATTTACACAGATTACTAAACAAGTCACTACCACTTCAATCTGTAAATTAGTTTTAAATTGAAATATTTCCTAGTCCTCATTTTGTACCGAAGACAATACATACATACACATAAGGAGTAATACAGGTTCTAACTAATCACTGCAGTATCTTCTGATGATTATTTTTCTATCAGTTTAAAATAGTGACCTCTACACTGAGGTGCTAATATGTATATAAAAGCCTACACAAACAATATTGCACAAAGTAAGATTTATAATAGAGTAACATATTTTAGAGACCCTTATAAAGAGAAGAGTAATAATTGATATTAAAAAGATGCATCCAGAACTAACACAGCATCTTCGCTTTTGTCTAGTCTAACATAGTGTTTCAAATCTTTCCTACTCCAGTGAGGATTAGAACAAATAAAGTTATCTGGAGACAGCTTAAGTTGCACCAAAACCCAACTTGTACTCTAAACGGGGGGAGAGAGAAGGGAGGGAAGAAAGGGACAGGACTTTTCCTTCTGATGACTGGAAAGGGTGGTAGTAAATGGAGTGAGTGAAAGTCAAATACAGATTACACGTTAACACCCAGAAATATTGAAAGATCAGTTAAAAACCATTGCTAGCTGACACTCTACACATTTAGCATGTGCCACTGATTTTTCCACAGTACCTGGGCACCCACAAGCTACACATGGAAAAAGCAGTCCAATGCCACAAGACTTTTTATTGTGAAAGAGTAATACAGAACTTCCTGGCATATGGACAGCCGCGCTGTGTAAGTCAGTTACCAACTCAATGCTATTAAGTGCATCAGTACAAGGGAAAGTGTGGTTCCATTGGACACATTACGACCTGACCAAAACAAGCTGCCAAGTTGGTTAGTATTTTAAAGCCTTAAAGTGCTCAAAGATAGCAGTTTCCTCCACAAGACTACCAATAGGTTCTCTAATTTTAACACTAGTATTAATCATGTTCAGGGAAGATGTATTTTGGAAGCAAAACCCTCACACCAAACAATATAAGCAGTGCTATGAGAAGTGTTAGGTCAGTAAGTCATTGCATTTCAACAGGATCAGACACTTTCTTCAGTTAATTCTACTGTAAGAAATAAGAGATCAGTTTCTATAGCTTGTATATATAAACCCAACTCATATATAAACCAACATGTCAAGAACAGACATACCAAAAGTTTCACAAATCATCAAAAGTGCTGTGCTTTTTTTTTTTTCTCTGTTGTTGGGTTTTTTGGGTTTTTTTTTTTTAAGCAATTAAAATGAAATGGGAAAGTCACTTTGCAAGTCTTCTACAAAAACATCCCTTTCTGGTGAAGATTAGAGCTAAAGTAAAAGTAGGGAAATAACACTGACCAATGTAGTTTAATCGTTTTATGTTCCTGGAGGAATTTCATTCTGACTTTGAGGAGATATTAAATATCTCTTCACTTAAACAGAAAGAAGTGGTAGACCACTGTTACAGGTTGTACTAAGGGGTTAAAATACAACTTGAATTTTGCATAATCTGTGTAAAAAAGATATGCTTGACATTTTGGAATGTCACCTTTCTTTATAGAATTATAGGCAAGATTTCTCCAATAAAACATAAGCCAGTTATAAAACTATAACTTCACATCAAAATTTTAAAAAGTTGTTAAAAAATGTTTGCTTATATACATATCACACAGCAGAGCCTGCATGATCCTGTGGATTGTGGTGCTGACCAGACTCTATTTTAAAACCTGGAAGGGGCTGGGCCACCTGATCTGGTTGCACAAGTCCTGATACTGAAGAAAGAGAGGAGGAGAGCACCCCTGGTGTAAGCTGCATTTTTATACCTGGTTCTTCAGACTCTGTTTTTACACTCACACATTGGGGTTCACCTTCTGCCTCTGGCTTTCCAGGAACACTACTGTTCAAGCTTGAATTGCTTTCTGCATTTTGAGAAGTCTCCTCCACAGGGTGATACTGTTTAAGTCTTATGTGCCAGGCTAAGCTGCAGACTGCCGACACCGTTTTGAACTGATGAATGACATTTCTAGGGATGAAGTAGATGTCATTGTCACACAACTGAATTCTAGCATAGCGAATGCCTTCCCGTCTCATTTGGTTTAGTTTGGCTTCATCCACCCATTGAACACACTGAGAGAAGGAAAACAGTAAAGTTAGTGGTATACTCTGTTAAAACAATCCAGTATCCACCTACTTTCAACACACTTCCTGTCTAAACCAATGTTTAACAGATAAAACTTCAAACTTAAATGAGAATTGGACTTTTAAAATATAGTTTGTCTAATGTGTACATCTTAGGAGAGGACAGTGATCAGTTAAGAACATTCTACAGTTATAGCTGAAAATACCAGGTTCAACATGAGGCCTCACTGTTTTGGCTGACAGGACTGAGTTTAAATGCCTTCACATCCTGAACTTCACATCCTAAACCAACATCAGTATATCAGAAAAGGCCAAAACAGGGATACATGGCTTCTTAATCAACTACTAGTTGTTTCTATAGCAGGTATCAGGACTAACAACTTGGTGGAAAGGAAAAGCAGCTGGACTACATCATCACTGTAGGTCCCTTCCAACTGAACTATTCTGTTCTGAAACATGAGAAGGGAAATTGCCCAGGAGAGCTGTGAACTGAAGGCCACCAAGGATACAACAGTGATATGCTATGAACCTGAAAATTGTCAGAAGCTACCACCAAATGCTAAGAATGAGCTGTCACTAGGGAAGGTTCGATACCTGTGACACTGGAGGTTCATGCAGGTCCAGCTGAAGTCTCTGCACAACATCAGTGAAGTCTTCAGCATGAAAACAAACCACATCTTTGGTTATACGAGGCTGGTCACTCCTAAAAAAGATGAGAAATCCAGGAGTTTTTAAACAATTGGAGTTAGAAAATTACAGCTCCTTCCAGCAGAAAGTCATTGAACCAACAACCTACTTCAGTTTTACACTGCACACAAAGTCTCATCACTTCTCAATACACATATTACTTTGAAAAGGAGGTAATTTTTTTTTTCCCCTTCATTTTACTTCTTTCTTGATACATGCACAACAGAAGCGATGTTTTCATGGACAAATACTATACTAAAACATCTGAGAACTAGGTTGAACCTGGCAGTATCAAAGTTTTCTGTTTTGCCTCAATTCTTCCATTCTGTAATTAGACAGAACCATTCTGTCTTAAAGGAAAACATAAAGTAACCAAGTAATTCTGAAGCCAAAGCAATGAGAAGCTAGGTGTTACTCAACAGCTTTGAATCAGAATAAAGGAAGTTCTGACACCTTTTATTGGTATCAAAATCTAATGATATTGCTAATGCTGCTATCCAATTTCTACTGGAATTGCTAGAAAAAAACCGTAATGCAAATCTAGTTTCTGTGCAAGGTGAACAGGAATGTCCTGGGTACATGAAAGGAGAATGCACTGTAGCTCTGAAATGAGTGACATTGAGGTCTTCTATCGCTATTAAGGAAGTTAGCATTAATATACCTATTCAGAAAAAGAACAATCACAGATGATGGTCCAGAAACGGTATCTTAAGGCTTATTTCATATATCACTAAAATTTTCTGCAAACTGCTCTTACAACCCTTCTACTGTCTCAAGAAGAAGGGAAAAAATAAGAGGTATATAGCTTGTGAGTTTCAAGCTCTAGACAGCACATTTCTTTTCAGGGTTTAAATCGTTTCATTGATTAGGCTTATTTTCCAATGAATTTTCTTTTTTTAAGATACAAAACCACTTTAGAATCACCCCCTCCTACAAGAACAGTTGCATTTCAGTGGCACTTACCATTCCCCAAACTGTACAGCCTTCAGAACGCCAACAGCAGCTGTACTCTGCCAGTCAAACCCTTGGCCCACATGATCAGCGTGAGCTCTTGTTCTGTCTTCAAACAGAACCTCCCGGGGCTCACTGGTCCGAGGTAGGTACTGGAGATTCTTTATTTCGTTCATTGACCTACAACATCAGAAAAAGACATACTAAAAATGTTTCAGGCTACTCCAAAATAACTATTTGTATTAAAATACTCTTAAAAGTCTTGTGTGCTGCAGGCTTCAAAATCAAAGATCAAAGCACTTCCCTCTGATTTCTTCAAGGTGCTTGTTCGACAAAAGATTGGCACAAATACAGCGAAGTACAGTTCAGGTGACAAAATCAAACTTTTAATAGATACTGAAGTTTAGTTATTTGGGAGTATGTCCTAAAATTCTGCTTGAAATTACAATTAAAACATGATTCCAATTCTTTATCTCCTAAAGTTTGTTCTACAGCACACTCTCTGAGGAAGACAGCAAGTACATATGTACCCCACTATATTTTCTGAGAAGGCAGACAGTATTTCAAGTGCTTTAGCACTAACATTGTAATGCAACATGAGCAGCACAAGGATCTCTGCTCTTTTAGAGCATTTCATCTGTCCTAAATAAGTTCTTTCCACAGAAGTAAGATGAATAAAAGAAGTCTCCTGAAGGAAAATAAAAAGGGGTTTCAATCTTAAGAAAGCACTGATCTAGGATATAGTGGTGAAATAAAATAACCATCACAAGTAACATGTTTGTCTTATCCACTGAGCCAGCTGAAACAGAAATGAAACTCAGATCTGTGAATTAACCTTCTGAAGAACTAGCTACACATAAAGCATTTATGTTTTGTTCTCAAATCTAACACAGACATAACTGCAATGTTTTACCTTTAACACGGAAAGGAAAACAAAACATTACCGGCGCCGTTTGAATGGTGATTTTGGCATATCAGCTGTTGGGATCATCTGCTCTCCTGGTCTCACCCACATTATGGGACCATCATCACTTTGTGACCTGCACTGAAGTCTGAGACTAGAAAGAGTCCCCCAGGGCAAAGTCATCTAAAAGAAAACAAAAACAAAACAACCCACAAAACACACATAACACAAAACACTGGGTGAGATAGAAAAATTAAATGATGCCTTTGGTAAAACTGGTTCAAATTTGCTGTCAAAAGAATTGCACAGAAACTAATTGCACAGAAACTAAAATACATTCAAGATGTAAAATATATTCCAAGCTGACTTTATCAGACTTGGTTTTTAGGGAAGTAGATGATTATGCAGTGCCTATATATGATAAACTATTTAATTTTTTAATTATTCACACCACTGTTGCTACCTAATTCAGTGTCTTTCATTTGGACACAGGAAAGAACGTACCTTAGTAGCCCAAACAATAAGCACATCAGTAGAGAAAATACTTTATGGTTTCTAATTACTTGGAAATAGATAAAACTCAGTAATTGCTTAAGCATCCACAGAGCTCTAAACAAGACACCATAAGTTACTGCTTACTCTGAGAAATGGAGATTCTTCTAACATATCTAGGAATTCTGGGAAGTAGTCTCCAACTTCTTCATCCACTGCTCCAACAAGGCTGATCTGCCGCATTGGTCCTGCTCGGTAGGTTCCACAGCAGTACGTTCGATTGACCTGAGGGGCCAGAAACGAAAAGACAATACCACCACAGCTTTAGTTCTGTTACAAGAGGCTAAAATTGATTAACATAATACAGTAAGCCACAGCTCAGATGAATCTTGGGCTCATCCACATCTATTTCATCAGAGATGCTTTTGGGAATATGCGCAGAGCCTGTTTAGAACAGATGCCCACAGGGTATCCCAAGAGAAAAGAACTCCTGTCTAAATTTCTGTCAGGAAACACTTCTAAAGTTTGAATAATAGTGAGTTAGTATTTGACTAATTCAGGAACAATTCAGCACTTCCAAGCTGACTTTAGAAAACCTCCCACACAGTTTTATTGTGACTCAGTCTTTCAAGCAAGCTTCAAGTCTCCACTAATTTGTGCAGCTGACTCTTGCTTCCACATTTCAAACTGTGTGCTACTATGTGCATTCTTCTCTTCAGCCACATCCTAGAGGTCGTTCCTCTGTGACTGCAGTGAAAAACCTCCATGTCAATCGAGCAATGGCTGTAGTAATATTGTTCTAGTGTATACACAAAATTGGTCCAAAAATGGAGGAAATTAGAGGTCTAGGTAGAAATCCAGTGGTCACGCACAAGTTGAAAACTACCATTTGCAGTATAACCTGCTGTCACTCCTGTGCCCAGAAACACTGTGATCTCACTCACAGCTTTTTGACATCCTCTGCAGCACAAACTGTCCCACTTTCCCAGGTCACCTGGAAACTTTTCTTGCCCATTTCCTCTTCGCAGAAGAGAACCACTGGCACCAGTCCAGTGTTCTCTAGTACCCTCCTATGGACTTCAGCTATAACACACCATACAGCCAGAGCAGGTTGTGTGTAGATACAGCAGCTATTCAATCTTAAAAGATCAGAAACCCTGCTGTAGTTAGTCTGTTTTGTATACTCGGTTGTATTTAAGCTCCAACCTTCCATCACTCTTCAACAGCCTCTCTACGTTCATCAAGCGGTTCCAGCGGTGAAAAGCTACGGCACATCTCCATGGCTAAAGTGGTGGGACGGGCACGAAGGACAGAGGGTTACCGGTAAATTTGCAATTTTATAGTCATGTTCAGAAGTGCGATACCTTTCTTTTATAACTCATTTATAGATACATTTACAAAGCAGCTTAGTTTTAAGGTGTTTAGTTTTAAGTTCTGCAGTTTAGCTAACAAACCAGATGTAGTTGAACTACTCCATGAAGCTGTTAAAGGTAAATTAGGAGAGACTAATAAGGCAAGAGTTACAGTTACTGTTGCAGTATCTTCCTCTAGCAGCAACCATAGATATTTAGCTACTTAATTATAGGAGTTCAGCTCACTCCTGTTTCGAGAGTTCTCCTTTCTTTAGCTTTGTATATACAAAGTTGGCAGTTCTGCATTGACTGCACACACATTTTAATTAAAAGCTAAGAAGGAGCCAAAGATGACTTCACATACAGCTTTATTCCTCAGCTGTAAGCCAACTACTGCACTGCATCACCTCTGCCTTCATGTGCTGAAGTTTACATCCCAAGTCACTCTCAGAACTGCACTGGGCAGCTCAAGCACTCTACAAGTCCATCATGACCAGCAGCAGCTGGATGAACCCATACAGACTTTCTGGGTTTGACCATACAGATTTATGAGCCAAGCACTTCCTTCAGGGGCTGTTAATTCTTTTTGGCTTTTGCCCTAGGAGAAAGTTTGCAAATCCTATTAGAACGTTACTGGTGAAGGGTCATATCTAACATCAGTAAAGTGGAATGATTTTTACCGTGAGAGTGGTGAGGCACTGGCAAAGGATGACCAAAGTGGTAAATGTTCCATTCTTGGCAGTGTTCAAGGCCGGGCTGGACAGAGCCTTGGGCAACATGGCAGGGGGTTGGAACTGGATGATCTTAAGATCCTTTCCAACCCAAACTATTCTGTGATTTAACTGGCTAGCCAGAATGCAATCCAGAACACTGGAAAACTGCATTAATTTGGAAATTAATGGAAAACTACAGCATTAATCTATGCACCTATGGGAAAATTAAGGCCTGAAATACTGTGGTCCTTAAGCCAGTTCAGTTTAACTACCTGGTACTATGAAAGTAAGCAGAGATAGACTACTTCCAGATGCAACTTGTTTCCTTGAAGCCACCTCTTGAGAGGCACTAGTATTTCACAGGTGTCTGTCACAAGTTAAATTATTATAACACCATACAGAGGTTTTCTTTCTAATTTTTTTCACAGGGAATAAAAACTAGAAGCTTTAGCATTATTTTAATGCACTGGAATGCAATATAAAATAAAATTCAAGAGCTATAAAAAGATTTACTAGAAGTACTTTAAGGAAAACTTGGATTTCAGTGTTTTGCTAGTTTTTATTAGAACTTCAACATATGCACTACACTTGAGAATTAAAACCAGGATATGTTTACACTGAAAATATGTTACCAACTCATGGCAATCCACAGCAGGCTGTAGTATTCATCTCAAGCACCTCAATCACAGGAGAAATAGTCTACTAGATTAGATGCTGTAAATATTTCTTCACATGTAGTTTCTCTCTCATCCTTAATTCCTCCAGCACAGCACAAATACTAACATCATTAGTTAGGTTAGTGGTCTCAAGAATAAGGAGTATGCCAAGACTTTGTGTGTAATAACAAGCATTTCCGTGCCAAGAACATGCATCTACTCATGGGACACTAAACCGCCCAACCATAAAAGAAGAGCAAGTAACCTGCTTGCTGCACATTCTTACAAGCTACTTTAACATGTCATTTGCAGAGTGCTCCCACAGCTATATTTATTTGACAGCCATCTTCATGCACCCCTGGTTTCACAGAAGATAGGTGAGACTATGAAAAACCTGAAGTCACTTTGTTCTATCCACTAAGACCTTTCTCAAAGTTTTAGGTAATTTTTTTTTTTTTTTTGTTGTTTTTTTGTTTAAAGTTCAATTCCTGTTTAGGAGCTGGCTCATTCCAGTTCTTATGGCTGTCAGAAGCTGTTAACTTATTACTACAACACGTACATTGCTCTCATCTGTTCACTACGCTTCTTAAAAATATTAATGGATCATATGAGTACTAACTGCCACTATCTACAGATCAGATCATACAGATCTTTCCTGTTGTAAAAGGACCATCAGGCTGGTGAGACCACTCAGGTGTCTTGTGCCCTTTCAAAATGCCAGACAGCTCTCACTACCCTGTGTACCCCCTGCTCCATACAGGATCACACTAAAAGTTATAGGCATATTCGAAATTAGTTCTTCAGTGTTCATGGAGACATTTTATAGCAGCTGAATGATGTATCTATCAGTGTTTCACACACAAGAGCGAGAACACAAGCAGACAGCATCAGTGATTCCCATAGAAGTTACAGAGCTCGTATTTGCACATTACTGAGATAATTCAGACCCTGCCTCATGAAGGGGCAAGCAAGCAGTACCCTTGTACAACATTACTTTCCCTACCTCTGTAGGGAAAGACGACACACAGATAAGGCATAAACTTGAGACAAAAGAGGTTAAGTTTCGGAAGGTGCTCTCTTGTTTCAAGAAAAGCATGAATCAGTTGACACTGACAATATTTTAGTATGTCAAGTTATAAAACCAACCACACAAACACTTAGCTAAAAGGAAGAAAGCCAGAACACAAGGCAGAAATGAAGGAGGACAGAGTGACATGCCATTACAGCAAGGGTTATGTTTGACTAAAACGTGTCAAATATTTCAGTCAGACCACTGGGCATTATTATACGGCTTAAGCAATAAACTAAGTTAAGTTCACAGTGCAGAGGCACAATTTCTCCATTTCATACTTTGATAGCTTCTGCTAAAGAAACTGTCCTTCCAGAATAAGAGATCTTTTTCCAGGAGTAAGTTAAGATGGGGCACAAAACCAAACTGTGATACTGTTCATTAACCAAAGCTGCAAGGAATATTGTAAATTTTTCTGACAGTATGATACAGGAGTAGGAAAGCCTACCCTATTATCACCTGTTAGCTGCTTCTCCCACCTCCTTCCCAGAAGGAACAGCAGCTTATGTAAAACCTACTTCCCCCACCTCTTTCCTGGCCTCTTCCCAGATGTGCTCCCCCTCCTTCCCCCCTCATGACAGTTTAACTGCTCTTTGGACCATACAGAGAACTGATCAAGTCCTTTTTGGGGAAAAATAAAATAAAATAAAAAAATAAAAGGGAAAAGCAGAAGTGGTTTTTCAAGTCTAACTATATTCCAATTCACTGAGTAGACCTAAAAGCAGTTGTACTTAAACAACTGATGGGGAAATAGATATTCATTCTAGTTGCACTGCTAAGAATTTTCAAACTGAAGTATGCCCTTGAGTGAAGAAAGCTTACAAGTTACTGTTCAGTGATTTGAGTCTTGAAGGATCCTAGTGCAAGTGAATAGCTTCAAACTAAAGCTCAGCTTTAGCACTGAAGCATTAGAATGAATGAGGCAGAGTAAATGCAAGAAAGAAAATCCAGAAAGCACTGAAGCTTCATTATTTTAATATACAGAAACCACAGTTATACTACAAACATTAGAGTGCTTTTTTATAAACATTCAGTTTATATTGTCCTCACTGTCCTGATAACAACTGAATTCACCTTGCAAGAGAGTTTATTATCACTTTATTTTTATTAAATCTTCCAGATTAAAGTCCTTATTTTGAACTGGAGTCACTTCCTAATTAAATTCAGTTTGTCTGAAAAGGTACACGAACAGCTACATGTTGTACAAGCCAAAGGTCACATTAACTTTTAGTTAATTTGCAGTTTACAGATTCAATTTTGATTTCTTGATACCAAGTCTCCAGGACTAAAGACTACCAGAATCCCCCTGCCACAGTATGGTTCAGTATAGCAGACAAGTCCATGCATTCAGAAGGTTCAACCTAGAATGGAGGTGACTTAAAAAACAAGTATCTTCAATTAAAAATAGTATCACCACTACTGTGTACAATACTGTAACATGCTTAATCTGCAGAAAACTAACTATAAAGTGCTTCTGTGTTGTACCATTCTCATACAGGAAGGTCCAAAAGTGAAGCTTAGCCAATCCTGTGATTCCTCAACACCACTGCCAAGGAACAGCAGTGAAGCATCCAGACTTAAGCAGGGCATTTTAGCCTTCCCTATTAAGCTAGCTTGCAAAACTTGAGTCTTGGCAGCATGCAGACACATGACTGAATCCACTACCAATTTAAATGCATCTTTAAACTAGATACTTTACTATCATCTACATTACCTGAAGAATCCTGCTTCAGCTGTCTTAGGAGTCATAATTCTACTTCTGTTTGCTCAGTAATGAACGGCACTAACATACAGAGTGGATTAACCAGGTCATGCTGAAGCTGTGTTTAGAGAGGCATTTTAGACCAAGTGAACCTCATGTCATGACTAATCTTAATCAAGTTTAGACAGTACTTAAAATAGAATTAATTGAAATACCAGCACAGACTATAACCCAGTGAAGCCACACACTCCTCACATGTATTTACAGTATAAGCTATTCATGTTCACAAGACATTCACCAAGAAAAAGTACAATTGTTAAATATCCAGTTGGCACCATTTAGCCATTTTAGGGGATCACCACGTGTACTCAAACTAAATTAGGATGTAATCATGATTCCAAAGAACATAGATAAATCTCTTAATATAGAGGACTTTAAAACCTAACCTGTGGACAAGTGTCACGTCTGCAGAGCACAGGTGGGTACTGTGCAGAAGTGCTGCAGTCTGTACGCTCAGACTGGTTTTGGAGTACTAAGCACTCTGATGCAGCTCTGTCAATGCAAAGAATTAGTTAAACCAAGAAACAGAAGCTGTTTTCAAATCAGTGCTGCAGCAGTTATTCATTGCCAAATTCATAAGTATTAGAATTACTAATTTAATAGTATCTATGATTCAAAGTCTCCCTAAGTGACCATGCAGGAACTTTCTGTAAAGCAGTACATGTTTTTCTAATGCAAATCTTGCTGATAAGCATTTGATAAACTCTGGAGAGATCCAGATAGCCCACCCACAAACATTAGCATTTCAAAATCTGTTACTAAGAAGATCTGTTCCAATAGCACTGAAGTGCACTCTGCTACAGAGTTTCAGGTTTCTTCTTCCAACAGGTGAACCAGTAAAGGTAATTAAGGTCTTGAATCAAGACTTCAAAAGTAATCAGTAGTCTGAATCTGTTCTCAGACTACACTAAGCAGGGAAAAGTTTTATTCCACCTTAAAGTAATTTATCTCATCTGTAATGTTGTTGTATGTCCATAGATACTTTTAAGCTTGATCACAGGAGTCAAATGCAAGGGGTTTTCATACGGGAATCTTGAAATTAGCATAGTTACTACTGTTGCATCCATTTAAGCCACATGGAGATACAGTTTGAAAATTTAAGATAGTTGAAGTGCAAATCAAAGTAGTATTTAAAATGAAAGCCTTTTTTAAAGGCAATTAAAAAGATATTCTAACCAACTCTCTGAAGCTGGAAAGTTTAAGCACCCAGCAACAGCTACTGATAGAATTAAGATATTAAAACACCCTTATTTGTTGTGAATGATACACTAAAACCTGAAAAGTAATGTCATTGCAAAAAACCACCCAGATTACTGAATAGAAAAGCAGTGTTAGTATTTGCAATCTATACAACTCTTAATACAGACTTGGCTATTGTTTTGAACCATGTCAGCATTCTCCCAAGTTTAGAAGATCAGCTGAAAGTCTGCAAGAAGATCAGTGCAGATCTTTCACATTTAGCAGTGTCTGAAGTGTGATCCACCAACTAAAGCAGGCACAAGAGAGC
Organism: Strigops habroptila; assembly: GCF_004027225.2. Taxonomy (NCBI): domain Eukaryota; kingdom Metazoa; phylum Chordata; class Aves; order Psittaciformes; family Psittacidae; genus Strigops; species Strigops habroptila. Next base: position 4,132,027 of record NC_044294.2, read on the forward strand.
CTTCAGCAGAAACAGGAATAAACAGCACAGTAGCAGTAGTCCCAACACCATCTTTTCTCATCTGCTTGGAAAAAAATTTTTGCCTCGCCTATTTTAGGTGATCCCTGCTCTGGATTAGAGAATAATCAGATCTAGGTGTCGTGCAGCTTTTATGCCTTTAAATAGTTCTTACCTGAGAGTGAAAATTTGAAATTGTTGTTGTTTCAATGTCCTTCTTGCCCAAAATTTCCATTTTCACTGGAGTGTTAGGAAAGTTAAAAGCAAAGTAATCCAGGAAGTCTGGTAAATAAGCAGCTGCTCCATGTACTATGGCTAAAGCATAGTAAGCTGCATTTTTATCATTTTCACTGAATGACAACGCAAGAAACTCTTCTGCAAATCTCTCCATCTCCACTGGAGACAAAAATGAGAGTTCATCCATGTAAGCGTGAAGGACCAGAGCACCACCATTGGACTGATGTTCTTCATGAATGAAGTTACTAAATTTAGTGCCAGTTTTCAAGAAGCTGCTGCGAACAGAATGCTCCTGGTGTGTCACAAATGGTGTTTGTACTCCCTGGGGTATTCGATATTCCTGCATACCCAAATTCAGTCTGCAGAGCTGCTCATCCTTCAGGTACCTGAAGGATTCCTTGTTCACTTCCAAGTTATCACACTGTCCTTGAGAAAGAGTCTCCTTGTCAATGCGGGTGAGCCCAGCACACACTGTCTGCACTTCTTTGTTGTACATCTTCAGGCGTTTCCCCCTCATATCTTCCCGGTGTTTCTTTTTCTTTTTTTTCTTTATCTTCTTCATAATAAGACTGTCAGCTCGCTGGGTTTTGCCATTTTCATCTGGAGTTTCTGGCAGCAACAATAAAGAGAAGATTAGAGTTCTGCAGTTGCAGCATGTTCACCTCTAAAGAATTAAATCCTCCCATTTGCTAAAGCTCTCTATTCCCAGGAAGTAATACCTTGACTTTTAACTTACAAGACTAATTATACAACGAAACCTGCTACACCTCTGGTTATTATGCAAAGAAAACCTTGAATTAAGGAAATCTTCCAAAACTCAAGCTTAATACTTTAGAGATATTTCATATTTTAACAGAAGTATTACAATACCTTTAAAGGGAATCCATATTCCCAACCATCTAGAATTAAGTACATTAATAACTCCTGACATTTAAGGCAGTGCCATGCAGGGGAAGAGGATAAACAAGTTAACAAGTAGCATTTAAACATTAATACTTTCATTACAGAACACTTCCCTGATTTTGGATACAAACTATAATAGAAGCAAAACCGAGTGCAAGGGAAGAGGTACAAATATTTAAAGCAGTCAGCTTTCTGGATTTAAAAAAAACAAAACAAAAAGCAAAAAAACCACAATTAAAATAGTCTTAGACTGCAGATCTTTTGTATCTGAATCATCACATCCACATCTTCAGCTATCTTTCACTAGTCTTAACTACTCGGTTAAATCAGAGCTAGAAATTAAGAGGAGGCTGGTTGGTTGGTTTGTTTTTTACGGTTAATCAACCTGTAAAAGGCTAAAGGCTAAGAGATAAAAAGTAAAGAAGTAGTTCTGTTTGGCAAAATGTAATAGTTTAACTGCTCATCTTTTAGGAATAAAACCTAATTCAAATAATATTTAGCAAATGACAATGGTAGTTAGAAATCTTGATGGTCCAGCTGTTAAAAAACTCGGTTGTCAAGACAAGTTTCTAATCTGCCTGAATCAACGAACTATTTCATGCCACAATGCACACAAACCTCCAAGAGCCATATTACCACGAGAGCTGTGGCGATCCAAACAACGCGCTGCTGAAGGCAACATCAGACTGGAAGATGCAATGGCTAAAGTTTGTTTCCTGCAGTACAGGGCTCTGTGCTAACAAAATTTCCTTTCTCTGTCTGCAAAGCTATCAAATTTGTATTTCCTCTTTATTCTCTTGCAGTACTTGAAGAAAAAAAATAAACATGTTACACTGATCTATGAGAAAGGGTGTAAGGATATATACATGCAGCTTCAAGTTATTTAGTCTACCCACAGTATTTAACTATATCATTACTAGGTTGATTTCAGAGCTCTTTAGTAAAGACAGCTGACCTTCGTAACAGCCTGGTGTAGTGAACAGAATTACTCATGAAGCAAAGAAAGAGTCGATTGCTTAATACTAACTTCATACGATTGTCTTAGGACCTGAAATACAAGTTCACACACTACTGCTGTTAAGCCTTTACAAACAGCAAATGTCCTTATTTTTATATTACAGCTAGGGAAACCAGGAAAAGAAAGGTGGTAGCACTTGTTTTGGTAGGTCAGCTGAAACAGTTCTTTGAATAAGCTTTTCTGGAAGTCTCAGAAGTTGAGGTTGCATAAGCTTACTCAATCACTAAGCTCTCAAGTATAGATACTGCTTTACTAACTGTAACAAACATACTAATCACACAGAAGATCTTTGTTCTGCTGGAGCCAGATTCCAAGTTCAAACTAAACAAGAATTTCATGGCACCACCAAGCTGTTGGAAACACTTCCCTGTAGATATTTCTAAATTAATTTTTGGTTGTTAAATGTGTCTTAAGTATTTCTAATTCTAGAAATAGTTTAAAAACCCCAGACATGCACTAGTTTTAGTTCAGAGTACCTGCCTGTTTGAAGATATCCCCTAATAGCAGGCACACAACTAGCGCTCTTTGCATTTTGGAACTTGCAGTGAAGACTGGTCTCTTTTCATGATAAAAGATATCCCAACTGTGCTGTATCCACTGAACACAGCAGAGTCCCACTAAGCAGTGAGACCAACCTCTGTATTAAGTGAAGCTAGGCAGTGATATTATGGTAATGCCTGACAGTCTTGAAGGAAAGAGTTTTAATTATTCCTTTAAATAAACGGAATGCCTCCAGTACCTCAAACACAAGGAAAGCTATAGCCAGGCCACCAAACTATGAGCATAGCAGCAGTGCCAATAACTCCACTAGTCTAAAACATTACATAACTGAACACACCAGTATTGCTATCAACCAGCAAAACCACTGGAGATGATCATTGTCACTTGTGGCCGAAGACAAGAATAGTATAGTCAAAGAAATAGGCAATTAATTAATTATACTTAGAAATAAAACCTGATAGCTAGGAAAAGAAATCCAGCCTCATCCCAAAACCCACTGCACACCTGCAGTCGAGGACTAGTGCTAAGTGTCACAACTTCCAGTGCACAGACACCTTTCCTTTGCTAATCTGGAATTCAGACGGTAGTTTTAACAGTGTTTAAACCTTCATTAAAACAAGGCCTCATTTGATTACTTGTTTAGAACTGACATACAGTGACACTCCCAGTCTACAGAGATATAGTACTCCTCTATTATCAAGCTAAAGTTTGGAGTTACAATCCAGTAGCTTTTACAGTCATTATTCAAACACAGTTGTGAAGAAGCACTAATCCAAGTGAAAAGTGTCTCCCCATAACAGGTTTGCCTGTTCTTAAGACAGCACTATCTAGAGTTTACACTACAAACCTAACTTCTGTAAGCAGTACATCTTTGGCACAATACCTTCATGTATACTCCTGCAGCACGATTCACATTAATATCTTTATTACAGCAACTTTTGTAATGGCTTTTTATTTTTGTTGCTCTCACCAAGAGGCTTTTTGCTATCACAAAATAGGTGAGCAGAACCAAAACAGTCATTCTGTACTGTGAAAAAAGGGAAAAAAATCCAGAGAAAACTTGGCCTTCATTAAAGCAATCTCAGGGTATTTAACTCAAGAAAAACACCACACAAACCACAGCACCTTCTCAGTTCTGGTGCAAGTTAACGCAGGCACCGCAGAAAGCAAGCTCTACTGTGGAAGTGCTCGCACCGTGAGCCGCGCAGAGGGCAGCCCGGGGCGGCAGCGCTGGAACCCTGCTCGCCCCGAGCCCCGCGGCTCAGCCCCCGCCACACGCTCCGGGGCTCCGCTCCGGGTCCAGCGAGACAGAGCGTTGCGCCCCGCTGCGACTGGGGACACCGGCGGGGTCGAAAGCCACGGTATGTTCACCCGTCTTTGCCCACCGCCACCAGACCACGCACACGGCTCCGAAAGCCACTTTCTCTGCGGCTCCCAGCTGGGCGGGCGAGGACGAACCGGAGCCGGCCCCCCGGCCGAGCCCGGCCGGCCACGGACCGGCGTGGGACGGCGGAGTGCGAGGCCGCCGCTGAGGGATGCGGCGGACAGGCTCTGCCGGGTACGATCCGCGCGGGCCGAGCGAGCACCCGGGTGCGCGGACGGCTTCGGTAAGCCCCGAGCCCACACCCGCTCCGCCTGCTCACCTCGCTTGCTGGGCCGCCCGGCTGCCCCGTCCGCGGGGCTGCCCCGCCTCGCCTTCTGCGGCTGCCCAGCGGCCAAACGGCCAGGCTCGGGGCCGGCGGCAGGGCGATGCCGGTGGTGGTGGTGGTGGCGGCGTTCCTCCATGGTGGCGGGCGGTGGCAAGCTGAGCGGAGAGAACGTGAAGAGCCCGGCGGCGGGCAGGCCGGGCAGGGCGGCCGGGGGCAGCGGCTCCGCCGGGCCGGGCCCCGCCAACAGCGGTTGGTTCAGCCGGGCCCGTTTAGCGCTCGTCGCCTCACCAGAGGGACCCCGCCTCCGGCGCCCGCCGCCGCGAGGCCGGCCGGGCCGGTCTCCTGAAGGGAGCTGGGGCGGCTCCTCCGCGGCTCGGGACACGGCGCGCACCGCAGCGACCTGCGCAGCCATTTCGCAGCCTCCCTCACATACATTTAAATGGGCCCGAGCGACAGGAGGCGCTTGCGCGCACGCGCCGCCGCCACCCCCCCCCCGCTCTGCTCCCCCGGGAGCTGTAGTTCGCGCCGGAGCGACGGGAAGTGTAGTGCGCGCGAGGGCGCGTGCGCGGAGAGCAGCGGGCAGCGCAGGCGCGCGGGCTGTCATGGCGGCCGCGGAGGAGGCGTCCCGTGATGCTGGGGCGTACCCGCCGGTGCCGCAACACATAAACGTTGTTTTCACGGCATTGCTCGCGCGTTAGCACAGGATCACCTGGGTTGGAAAAGAGCTTTAAGCTCATCCAGTCCAACCGTTCCCCAGCACTGCCAAGGCCACCACTAACCCATGGCACTGAGGGCCTCGGCTACACGGGGTGTGAACACTTGCAGGGACGGTGACTCCAGCACTGCCCTGGGCAGCCTGTTCCAATGCCTGAGCACCCTTTGGGGAAGGAATTGTTCCTCATCTCCATCTAAACCTCCCCTGGTGCATCTTGAGGCCATTTCCTCTTGTTACTTGGGAGAAGTGACAGACCCCACCTCACTACAACCTCTTGTCAGGTACTTTCAGAGAGCGGTAAGGTCCTCCCTGAGCCTTTTCTTCTCCAAACTAATCACTTCCAGTTGCCTCAGCCATTCCTCATGACACTTTCAGGAAGGGTGGTAGTGGCTTTGCTGTCCTGTCCATAGGGGTAAACGCTGCTCCTGGTGCCACCTCACCCCAAGCACAAGTGGGACAGAGGAGATGAGCTGGCAAGGGGAGCCGGCGCTTGGAGATAAATGTCCTGCAGGGTTACACAGTATTTCTCAGACATGATAAAATGCTTCGCCAACTCAGTGTGTGGCTGCTGAGCGCTGGGCTGCCTGCCCAAATTAAAGCTCTGTAGAACGAGGTAAAGTGGCTGCAGTTGGTCTTGTGGCCATGGTGGAGGTCAGGAGGTGTGACATGGTGGCCAGCATGGCGGGACAAGGCACTGAGGTGAGGCCTCCACCAGCACCAGGCTTGGTTGACTGCAGGATGCCACGGCTAGGTCTGCTACGACCCACAAATATTTGACACAGTGAGATAAAATCCTGTAAGCAGGGAGATAAAATCCTGTAGGAGCAGGGCCCGGACGTTCGTGCTCAATGCGACGGGCTTGGCACAGCCTCAAGTGGGCACCGTAGATGTTGCATTCAATTGGACTTTAGGTGGGAAAGCGAGGAGCGAGAGCCATGCCAGTGGCACCGTTGCAGAGCTCACTTTGTGCAGAAGAGGCCCAGCACCAGCTTTTTATTCTGGCTCTGCGGCTGTGGGAGCAGGGCCCGGACGTTCCTGCTCAATGCGACGGGCTCGGCACAGCCTCAAGTGGGCACCGTAGCTGTTGCATTCAATTGGACTTTTAGGTGGGAAAGCGAGGAGCGAGAGCAATGCCGGTGGCACCGTTGCAGAGCTCACCATGTGCAGAAGAGGCCCAGCACCAGCTTTCAGTCCTGGCTCTTCGGCTATGGGAGCAGGGCCCGGACGTTCATGCTCAATGCGACGGGCTCGGCACAGCCTCGAGTGGACACCGTAGATGTTGCTTTCAATTAGACTTTTAGGTTGGAAAGTGAGGAGCAAGAACAATATCAGTGGCACCGTTGCGGAGCTCACTGTGTGCAGAAAAGGCTCACCACCGGCTTTTTCTCCTGGCTCCTCGGCTGTGGGAGCAGGGCCTGAATGTTCATGCTCAATGCGACGGGCTCGGCACAGCCTCAAGCCTACATAGTAGAGGAAGCACTCAATTGGACTTTTAGGTGGGAAAGCGAGGAACGAGAGCAATGCCGGTGGCACCGTTGCGGAGCTCACCATGTGCAGAAGAGACCCAGCACCAGCTTTCAGTCCTGGCTCTTCGGCTGTGGGAACAGGGCCCAGATGTTTGTGCTCAATGCAACGGGCTCAGCATAGCCTCGAGCCTGCATCGTAGATGTTGCATTCAATTGGACTTTTAGGTGGGAAAGCAAGGAGCGAGAGCCATGCGTGTGTCACCGTTGCGGAGCCTACCATGTGCAGAAGAGGCCCAGCACCAGCTTTTTATTCTGGCTCTTTGGCTGTGGGAGCAGGGCCCGGACGTTCGTGCTCAATGCGACGGGCTCAGCACAGCCTTGAGTGGGCACCGAAGAGGTTGCATTCAATTGGACTTTTAGGTGGGAAAGCGAGTAGCGAGATCAATGCCGGTGGCATCCTTGCGGAGCTCACCATGTGTAGAAGAGACCCAGCACGAGCTTTCAGTCCTGGCTCTTCGGCTGTGGGAGCAGGGCCCGGACGTTCGTGCTCAATGCGAAGGGCTCGGCACAGCCTCGAGTGGGCACCGTAGATGTTGCATTCAATTGGACTTTTAGGTGGGAAAGAGAGGAGCGAGAGGAATTCCGGTGGCACCGTTGCGGAGCTCACCATGTGCAGAAGAGGCCCAGCACCAGCTTTCTGTCCTGCCTCTTCGGCTGTGGGAGCAGGGCCCAGACATTCGTTGTCAATGTGACGGGCTCAGCACAGCCTGGAGTGGTCACCGTAGATGTTGCATTCAATTGGACTTTTAGGTGAGAAAGCGAGGACCGAGAGCCATGCGGGTGGCACCGTTGCGGAGCTCACCATGTTCAGAAGAGGCCCAGCACCAGCTTTTTATTCTGGCTCTTTGGCTGTGGGAGCAGGGCCCGGACCTTCATGCTGAATGCAACCGGCCCGGCACAGCCTCGAGTGGGCATCGTAGATGTTGCATTCAATTGGACTTTTAGGTGGGAAAGCGAGGAGCGAGAGCAATGCTGGTGGCACCGTTGCGGAGCTCACCATGTTCAGAAGAGGCCCAGCACCAGCTTTCAGTCCTGGCTCTTCGGCTGTGGGAGCAGGGCCCGGACGTTCGTGCTCAATGCGACGGGCTCAGCACAGCCTCGAGCGGGCATCGTAGAGGATGCAAGCAATTGGACTTCTAGGTGGGAAAACGAGGAGTGAGAGCCATGCCGGTGGCACCGTTGCGGAGCTCACCATGTGCAGAAAAGGCTCACCACCGGCTTTCAGTCCTGGCTCTTTGGCTGTGGGAGCAGGGCCCAGATGTTCGTGCTCAATGCGAAGGGCTCGGCACAGCCTCGAGCCTGCATCGTAGAGGAAGCATTCAATTGGACTTTTAGGTGTGAAAGCGAGGAGCGAGAGCAATGCCGGTGGCACCGTTGCGGAGCTCACCATGTGCAGAGAAGGCCCAGCACCAGCTTTCAGTCCTGGCTCTTTGGCTGTGGGAGCAGGGCCCGGACATTCATGCTCAATTCGACGGGCTCGCCACAGCCTCGCGTGGGTACCGTAGGTGTTGTATTCCATTGGACTTTTAGGTGGGAAAGCGAGGAGCGAGAGCAATGCCGGTAGCACCGTTGCGGAGCTCACCACGTGTAGAAGAGGCCCAACACCCGCTTTCAGTCCTGGCTCTTCGGCTGTGGGAGCAGGGCCCAGAAGTTCGTGCTCAATGCGACGGGCTCGGCACAGCCTCGAGTGGTCACCATACATGTTGCATTCAATTGGAATTTTAGGTGGGAAAGCGAGGAGCAAGAGCAATGCCGCTGGCACCGTTGCGGAGCTCACCATGTGCAGAAGAGGCCCAGCACCAGCTTTTTATTCTGGCTCTTTGGCTTTGGGAGCAGGGCCCGGACGTTCATGCTCAATGCTAAGGGCTCGGCACAGCCTCGAGCCTGCATTGTAGAGGAAGCAGGCAATTCGACTTTTAGGTGGGAAAGCGAGGAGCGAGAGCAATGCCAGTGGCACCGTTGCGGAGCTCACCATGTGCAGAAGAGGCCCAGCACCAGCTTTCAGTCCTGGCTCTTCGGTTGTGGGAGCAGGGCCTGGACGTTCATGCTCAATGCGACGGGCTCGCCACAGCCTCATGTGGGCACCATAGATGTTGCATTCAATTGGACTTTTAGGTGGGAAAGCGAGGAGCGAGAGCAATGCCGGTGGCACCATTGCAGAGCTCACCATGTGCAGAAGAGGCCCAGCACCAGCTTTTTATTCTGGCTCTTTGGCTGTGGGAGCAGGGCCCTGACGTTCGTGCTCAATGAGACGGGCTCGGCACAGCCTCCAGTCTGCATCGTAAATGCTGCATTCAATTGGACTTTTAAGTGGGAAAGCGAGGAGTGAGATCAATGCCGGTGGCACCATTGCGGAGCTCACCATGTGCAGAAGAGACCCAGGACCAGCTTTCAGTCCTGGCTCTTCTGTTTTGTTCTATTGAAAAAGTGGGTGACTTAAGTGAAAAAGAAGGCAGGTTGCTTTTGGGCTGTATGGGCCATTGCCCCAGCAAAAGTAGCTTTAAACCAGCTTGAGGTCTCTGTTCCCAGAGCAGGCAGCAGATTGCTCTCAAACAAATTCCCCAAATCCCACTTTGAATCAGAGAATTCCAGGTTGGAAGGAAACTAAAGGATCATCTGTCCAATCTTTCCAGGCAAAGCATGACCTAGACTAGATGTCCCAGCACCCTGTCCAGCCAAATCTTAACAGTGTCCGGTGTTGGGGAATCCACCACTTCCCTGGGGAGATTATTCCAATGGCTGGTCGCATTGGGGAAAATTTTCTTCTTGCGTCCTGTCAGAATCTCCCCAGGAGTAACTTCTGCCCATCACCCCTCATCTTTTCCATGGGACTCCTTGTCAAAAGGGAGTTTCTGTTGCCTCTGTAGCCACCCTTTAAATACTGGAACATGGTGACAAGGTCTCCGCTGAGCCTTCTCTTCTCTAGGCTGAACAAACCCAGCTCTCAGCCTTTCCTCCACGCTTTCCCAGCCCTTGGATCATCTTTGCGGCCCTCCTCTGGACCCTCTCGAACCTGTCCACATCTTTTTTGTATAGCAAGGACCAAAACTGAATACAGTATTCCAGGTAGATATTTATTTTTTTTTTAAATAAAAGGGAAAAAACAAAAAAAGGAAACCTTTTTTAAAAAAAATCAAACCTACTTTGTTTTCCTCTTTCTACAGAAAAATAATCATACAAAGTCATTTTCAACATCTTTATCCCTCCCCACTGAGGATATAAGTAGCAGTGGAATTTGTCTAGAAATCTTGTCATCTGAGATAACCATCTGAAATTTTGTGCTACAGTCACAAATCCTTAAAAACTGCATTGCTTTAAAACCACAATATTTTGCTTGCTGTGGTGGTGTTTTGGGTTTGGGGTTTTTTTTTTCAGACAGCAAGGGCAGTTTGATCAGGGAATTCTGCAGCCTGGTAGACTGGCTTAGTTTCTGTATGATCAATCGGCATCTTGGTCTTAGTGACCAAAAATCTAGATAAACTGATTCACTCAAATGAAAAAAAACTTAAAAATTATTTCTGAAATCTGAGATGCTCATCTTTTTCAGTCCAAGTGATGTAAACATTTAAGGAATTTGACTCTGTAAGTGTCTTTGATTATGGCAAACCTACACAGGTGAGTGAAGTCACACAGATGCTGTGGCTACACGATCCGGAGTCTCATTCCGCTTTGGTCCACTCTGTTGGCCTTCCATACCATTCGGTAGTCTTCACTAGATCCTATCACCAGTTTCCACTGCTGTTTCAGAAAGCTCAAATCCATCCTTCTGCAGAGAATACATTCCAAAACACAACAAAAAAATTAACCCTCCTTAGGATAAAATATCTATTCAGGTTTTCATTTCCATCCTGCTATAGATTAACTGAAAGTACTTAGCTACTGGTACTTTCATACTCTTCTTTACTTCAAAACTTTAGTCAATGAATGAGCAAGTAGTGCCTTACAAATCTGCAACACCAAATCTGTAAAATGTACCTAAATATCCCATGCTGGTGGCGGATTTCTTGGTCCTTTAGGTTTTGAAAATCGATTTGCAAAGCCTAGGAAAAAATTATTTTTCTTTAAGGCAACAAATTCTGTATGGTATAGAAGTTGATCATATAATTCCTTAAGATAATAAGATAACACGGTACTTGAAAATACTTGTAATTTCAGTTCTTTCCCAAACTTTAATACATATATATGGGTGCGTATATATATATATATATATATGACATGGTAGACAAGCAACATCCTGTAGTTGTAAGTCAAATGATGCCAAAAATGTCTATCAGAAAATACCATCATTATAGCATGAATATCAAGATAACTAGATTTTATGCACAATCTAATAAGTATTTGCTCTTTAGTAGATTTTCAAATGGAAAACGGTATTTCTCCTATGCCATATTACACAAGGCAGCAGCCTAATGGCAATGCTGCAGCTTTGTATTTGCCTTCTGCTGTGTCTGTTGCCACATAAAAGCTTTCAGATACAGGGGAGCCAAATACATGCTTCAGACTCTTCACACACCAAGAAACATTTGTCAGAGTAGGTTTCAGTGTTTGTGTTTTCCATCTTCATGTGTTCGTTAAACAGTTTGCAGATGAAGTTGTAAATGTGTAAAAAATAACAAGCATTATTTGCAATGTTTATAATTTGTTAGCATGCTGCCTGGCATTTAGATTTTCAAAAAACAGGTACTTCCTACGCAAAAAAACACAAAGGGAAGAACATACCAAAGTTAAGGAAGGACCTTGAATCGTTTGACGGGGCAGAATCTGGTGCTTTTGTCAGTGAAGATGGACTACAGATGCCTAGAAATGAAAAATCAGACTGAAGCAGTTTGTCACTGTGGTAATACCCCGAAGAGCTGGACTCTGACACAGCTATGGGAAAACACGTACTGCCATACGCACAATGGCAGCAGGCATGGATGATTTTCCAGCTCAAGACAAAATTAAGTACTTTCCACACTAGCAGAGCCGGAGTACCACCCAGTTTTAACAACCTTATTTGCTTGTAGCAGGGAACAAGTGTACTACTGCAGAGCAATCCACTGGGAAATTGCTTGCTCAGTACTTTAAACAGTTTGAACAGTCCTATTTTCAAGCCAAGCACTTTAATTTTAGATCAAAGGGAACCTAATGAGAAACTCCTTCAAACAGATTGGGCAGAGTCCAGGATGGGGCTCACATTCCCACAGCACTCCTGTCCTCCAGTTTTGGAGTATTTGTCCCACAACACTGGTTTGAATGACCTGAGGAATTTGGTAGTTTGGGTACACTGGAGCTGTCCCCAGGGTATCCCAAGGGCATTACAAGGGCACCACAGCATCCTTAGGATGCTGCTAAAGCAGCTATTGCTATACAGATGTGATGGTAGTCAGCTGGCCAGCTCTGTCCTACTCCGAAGTAGGCCGGCGTGCAGTGTTTCACACCGCACAAGTTCAGGATCCCAGAAGTCCAGTCCCATCTATTTCCTTATTTACTTGCTTAAAGTCATCAGGAAGATGCACATTAGCCTGAAAAACTTACTCTTCCTCATGCTTTTCAGTATTTTCAAGCTCTGTGAAAAAAAGAAGAAAAAAGCAAAAGAAGGCTTGATGGAAAACAATGTAGCAAGCAATAGATCAGCTACTATGATAAAGTGTATTTACTGATATAGACACACGTATCTCATCTCATAGAAAGTGGTGTGCCTAGCAGCTGAGACTGAAGGGCAGACTTTTGCCATTCATTTTGTCTCTGGCTCTTTTCCAGAGAATGCCTCCAGTTTGTAGTCTTCTTGCTGTGTTCCTCAACTGCTTTTCTGCCCAACCATAACATCCCAAAGTACAATTGCTCATGAGGATACTTAACTAGGGCCACAAGAGGAGACTGCTGATGAGCAGACTCATGTAGGACACACTCACACTCCACTCGAGCAACTTTTTTCCAAGAAGAACTGGTGCTTCAGGTGGACATAGCACCAAGGAATAACCCTTTGCATGGGCATGGCTGTGTTGCTGTGTTCCTACTGCAGGCAGTGGATTTGTTTGCAAGTTCTACTGCAGACTATTTCTAGCAGTCTTGTTTCCTTGCCATAAACAAGGGGGTATCAAAACAGCCAATTTTCACAAGGTTAGCAGTGAGAAAGTAGCAATAGCTGTAGCTAGAATGACTTCTTCTCACCCTGTCCATTTTCAATAGCTTTGTCTTGTCTTGTTTTTACCTTGCTTCTCCTGAAGCATTTAGTAGACTCTTTTGATGATGTTTTGGCAGCATTGCTCTCCAAGCCCACAGGACACGTAGAATTTCTTGCAGCAGGTTGCAGACCTGGGTACACACATAAGAACATTTGCAGTGGTCTTTTATGAATCCTTCTGCCTTTGTTGTTGCTTTTTATTTCCTCTAATGCAGCAATTTTAAGAATTTCCAGCAGGTCCCCCATTTCATTGAATCACAGACTGGTTTGGGTTGGAAAGGACCTTAAAGATCATCCAGTTCCAACCCCCTGCCATGGGCAGGGACACCTTCCATTAGACCAGGCTGCTCCAGTTGCATTCATTTTCTTTATATCTGCTGAACTCTCCTGCAGTTAAGTTGGTAATGCTTTGAACAAAGGGGCCACGATCTCCTCAGCTATCTACAGGTTTAGGTGTAAGTGTAAGATCTTGGTTACATGCTGAGAAAAGAACTTGTCACTCACTTGCAGCATCAGCAAGAACAAATGACTTCGGGGTTCTTTCAGGAAGCGGGGGAGGAGAGCTAGAGCAATCCCAGGTTGTCTCTGAGAAAGCAAAGATAAAAGAGTTGGTTGCCTAACTTTAAATATACATATGTCTCAGTTTACTGAGAGGTCCACAGCACTCTACCCAGCATATCTCAGTCATCTCAGAGGAAACACACAACATGAAGCAAAAGACAATGATAACCCAATGATGAGGAACATCATCGTGCACAGGGTGAGGCAAGAGCTGATTAGGAAATAAAAACCTACCAGTTTCTTTGGTTGTAGAACTGTCTAGTTCTGTTTAAAATTATTTACTTGCAGAACTATTTAGCAACACAAAATTTCCATTGACTGAGCACAAACCGTAAAGACATTTACTGAATATGGTAAAGCAGTACAGAGCAGACCTTATTTCCAAAGATAGCTTATCCCAGCATTAAACTTATACCTGTTTGTGGGCTCTGAAGCTTCACGCTCTGAAAACAAAAAACAGGGAAGGTATTTAAAATTCCCACCACCAAATGTCATTCTCTTGCACACAGGCAAGCCAGAGAAGACAAGGAAATGATGTTATGTGCAAACACCCTCCCACACACACCTCCATACTCATGTAATGGAAGATAGACTTACGCCTTATTGTTTCACTTTACAAAGCTATAATTCAACACTGGGATGATCAAAGATGCCTAAATTTTGTTCAGCTCCTGCCTGTTCCCCAGGGCAGTGTAAACCTCAGTGGATCACTAACTTCCTGTCTTCATTATCCTTCTCTAAATGAGTGACAGTATGTATGGGATTTACAACCCCAAAAGATAATGTTTGGTGTAAAGTAGGTGTTGGTAAGGAGGAGCCTGACTGAGACCACATCTTCTTTCCAGTCCTGAGCCCTGAAATAATTTATGGAAGGTACACAGTGCCAAAACTGGGGTCTTTCTCACAGACAGAAACACAATAAGGAAATTGGCATAGTGATAGTGCTGGAGAAGAGGTAGAAAAACCACTTTCTTACCTTACATGGTCTCAGTCTCACTAAGTCATTGAACACCTCTGAGTGAGACTCACCACCCCACTCCAGAGAGGTTCCGATATGTGTGTTTCTGGCTGGAAGCTGGAAATCAGAAGTTGCCAGAGGAAGTTGTCCTAGAAGCAATTGAACACAAAGAGGTCATTTCCCATCCCAAGCAGCCAGGGCAAAGGCACAGCCAGATGCTACGATACCAAACAAACAACGGAAGAGCCCTCAGAGCACTTCTTAGCCCCTGCTTTTTAAATGCACTTACCAGAGTCACTGGCCACAATAAAGGACTCGGGGGTTCGCTCAGGCAGGGGTGGAGGATCATCATCATCTGGCTTTGGCAGTGTGGCTAATTGGAGAGACAGGGACATTCATGGCACAACACAGCAGCAGAACTACAGACCTTTTAGAGACTCAGAGCTGGCTGTTGTTGCCCAACCATGCACCAGAGATGGTGGTGAAACACCTCTAAACTGTAGTTAAAGACCCAAATACCCCTTGGCACCAATTCACCTGCCACTAGCTACGTGGCCCTAAGGGGAGACTTCCAGCAGTGTTGGCTGCAGAATTCCCATTGCACAGGGGCAAATGAGCCCAGCACGCAGCCAAGCCCACAGCTGGCAGTACCATTACTGCTTGGCTTGTGCTGCAACTCCCATAACTTCTTGAGTCTCTAGCATCTAGATTAGGAGCACACTGTTGTGATGCTGAATGCTAAATAGCCTGAGTAGGACAAAGCTGAGCAAATGCCAAAGCTGTGGCATTGGCATTTGGGAAATATCCAACTGGGCCAGGACTGACCAGACCAAGGAATAATTAATTTTACCTTCTACATACTGCAGGTCGTGATTTTAAGGCTACAGAACCGGGCAAAAAAAATAACGTTAAAGACCTGGTTCTCTCAGTGTCAGTGGGATGTCAGCATCCTGCTGCACGATACTACAGGAAGGAGTGGGTTTTGAGCTGGAAACTAGATCCTCAGAGAAAACCATTTCTGGGAGCTTTCTGAACATTTCTTGGAGCACTCTTGTTTTAATAATTGGTTGGCACCAATCCCTGCCTGCCTTTGAGAGCTGTACCGAGGTAGACACAGGAGTCCAGAGCAGCTGCGTAATGCAAAACCCCAAATCATGCTGTTCTAAAAATGTTGCTTTGTTTTTATAGAAAAAATTTAAGGCAGGAAGAAACGAGTGCAAGGATGAAACCAGTTGCTCCCTCAGCTCCCATGGGAATGCAGTCCCAAGGAGCAGCTACAGCCCTGCCTGGACACCAAAAGACATCATTTGCCACCCCTTCCAGTATGCCACAATCCAGAGGGACCAAGCCCAGCTTGTCACATGCCACACCACTTACTCAGGGAGGATATCCTCTCATCCTTCAGCAGGGGAGTGTGGTGAGATGCAGATCTGGATGGTAGGGAGCTGGCCACAGCAGGCTGTGGTGGGGCACTCACAGCACAAGGAGGGAGAAGTGCATCCTGGCCCTCCACAAAGCACGCAGTAAACACCGGGGACGTGGGTTCATCTGGGGAGAGTGAAGAGAAGTAGGGGTCTTCTGCTGAGCAGAAGCAAGAGTAAGGACGTTGCCCATAGTCCCTGTGGCTTGGATGGCCATCCACTTCTTTCCTCAAGTGGTTCAGCTCAACAGGGGAAAATCCGTACTGCTTCTTCATCCGAAAGCTTGAGGAACAGGCATTTGGCAACTGTGAACTCAAAACAGGCTTTGCATCCCCTCTGTCCCATTCCCAGCCTTTTCCCCGCTGTGCCAGCACAAAAGGGGTCGATGCAGTCCATGTCAGAGGTGCTCTGCCATGAGGTCCTCTCCTGCCTGCTCCCGTTGGCTCCAGGTTCAGAGGCAGCTGCTCAGGAGAGATGTGGTTGAACTCCAAACTATGGTGTTTCTGAAGAGCATCCCCAGTGCCCCACTTCTCAGCATTTGCTGCCTTCCTGCAGGTGATGAAGTTCAAAGCGCTGAAGGAGGTGGCCTGTCTGATGGGAGGGACTCCACATCCAGAGCTCTCATGTACTCCTGTGGCAGACAACGATGTCAGGGATGCTTTGCCTTGTACCACCGGAGGACAACGCTGATGCACATCTTGCTTCTCTTGCTCTGAGCTGCAATAAAGCGCCATGATGTGAAGTCAAAGCCACCTAGTTACTCAGAAATCAAGGCCCCACAACATTGCTCCTAAGATCAGATCCATCCCCCAGGAACGTAGAGCCTGGCTCAGCCTCAAGCAAGGAGTGCAGGGAAGGACTTTGCACCCTAGTGCTCCATTTGAACACCATTAAATGGTGAACAGAGAAGGCCCCTTTATGCACGTAAACTATACCAAAAACCAAAATCATTTACAGAAAGCAGACACTGCAAACCAAACCATGCCTGCAGAAAGATCCTGTCACCCTCTGAAGCTGCCCATGTTGGCAAATTGGATTTCTCAGGCTACAGCAAGAGGCACTGGAGCAGCCCATGCAAATGAAAGATGGGACCAATCTAGGAGCACAGCTCCAGGCAGAGGGCTGAGATGAACGAGCACTGGGGTGTCTCCATGTGTGAGCTTTTTTGTACTGCTCTGCAACATGTTTTCAGTTCATATGTTGGAAAAACATGAAACACACCCAAGGGCAGAAGAGCGAGATACATGATGGCATGCAGAGACTCAGTCTTGGAGACACATCAGTAAGAAGAGCAGGAAATATGTTAGGAACAAATGTGAGAGTCAAAGTAGGACTCAAGGGAGGCTGCAGATCCTGCTGACAACTGAAAGGCAGCATTCAAACAGAACTGTGTCACAAAACACACATTAAAAAGGCGCTTCCTGAAATCCTGTGAGTGACTGAAAACACTAACCCAGGGGATACTTGTGCTATGGCCTTACCAGGTTAATAAACTCAGGGCATAAATATCTTCCACTGGACTCAGAAGTGGCTTGACTACAGGATGCTTTGCTTGTACCTAGTGAAAGAAAAGGTTAGAAAACAAGAGTGAGGAGGAAGAATGCAAAGAACACGAACAGTCTATTTCAGGACCTGGAATTTGTGCCAACTACTTTTAATTATTAATGCAGTTTGGAAATGACAAACACCAACTTGAAAACACCAAGTTGGAGCTGAAAACTGGGTTCAGGATCTCCGGAACAGCAATTCCTGTCCGCACCGTTTTCAAATGAGAGCCCATCAAACCATACGAAATGAGACCCCATCCAGCTCTTCCAAACACCTGCAAAACAGCCTGCACAGACCACTCTGCCTGCAGGACCCCACCGGTCTGGCTAGTTGGGCACTGGTTTCATTTGTGACACTTCAGGTCGTGCTCATCCCCTCTGCTCTGCAAAGTGCTTTCAGAGGGCTGTGAGGTTTAGGCAGGGAAGAGGTTTGGGCAGGAGCTACAAAATCACATCTAGACTTGAGCCATTTTCTGCATTTTATGTCAACCTGATCTTGCGCCTCCTTTGCTTACAGGCTGTTCACAACTCATAGAGTCTCTTCACAGCTCTTTCCTCACTCAGCTTTGGCTTGGAACATCCTGCAAATCCTATGGCAAAACTAAGGCACAAGTCCCATAGCAGGATCCTGTTCCCAATTCTTTAGACAAAAGCTTCTGACAAAACAAGCTAACTGTAATCTTTAGCCTTTGCAATGCATTTGATTCAGCCAGCTTGCAAACAGCTACACAGGAAAGGTAAGGTTTGTGCCAGCAGTCACAGAAGAACAACAAAAGCAAAGCAAAGCTTAACCGTGGATGTTTTGGATGTTCCTGTTTATATGCAACTTCATACCAAGCCCCTATTGTTTTTCCTTGGAGGTGTATCAGATTTGAAAGACTTTGACATGGTTTTCACAAGATATTTTAGCCTTCTCTCTCCCACAGACAGGCTGCAATGCTAATTGCCTCACTCGCATACTCCAATGCTGCAGGCTAATACTTCTAGCCATACCACCTTGTGCACCCAAGCTTCCCAACCTAGACAGGAAAGTCATCCTGTCACTTGCAAGCATTCCATGAAAACAAGTCTCACTGGCAAATCCACATCGAAATCAGCTGCTGCTGTAGAAAGCTGGTGCTTTTCTATTCACTCATTACATTGAACAACTATAAAAGTATACAGAAAATGGGCTTGAGACTGAAGGAAATTTAGCTCTTGCTTGAGGCTAAATCCTGTGATAAGCATTGCACATTCAGAGAAACAGCTGGATTCTCATGAGTTAACTTGAAAAGAGACTCAGTTTGGGCATCAAAGATAGCAGAAAACATGGGGATTCATTCCAGGTCTGCAGAGGAGACCTCTGCAGAAGGCATCTAGGTTAGAGCTGGTGTGCCCAAGCCTGCAAGAGGTGGCGTGTTTATCATGGGGACTTTTACCTGTGAAGCAGCAGAATCTTCCTGGGCATCGAGTGCTTTAATCTGCCTTTTGAAGAGCTCAATCACTGCATCATAAACCAGCTCATACTGCTCCTGTGTTCCAGACAAATAAACCAGACATGAGAGCCAGCATCTGCAGCACCCAAATGGTCACCTGTTACCCAAATCAAGCATCAGCCCCTGAGAGAAGCTGCCACTTTCCAGTCCACCAGCAGGGTAAATTCTCAGAAGGCGTAGAAGCCACAACTTTCAAAGGGTTCAGACTGAAGCACTTGGGGTTTTTTGGGTGCATAAACAATGCTGTTCTGCACTGAGCTTCCTCTCAGCTTCTCAGCTAAGAGGAGTTCCCACTTGATTTCCTGGACAGTCCCTAGTTTCACAGCATTCACATTTGATAAGTCAGACTGCAAGCACTAAGCTCCAGCTGCGGACAAGGAAATGCTCAGCTACCAAATTAATTTCTGCAAAATCAATCTTCTGTTCAGAAAAAGGACCTTACAGAACATCTACACACTCCAGTTCCCAGCAGCACAACCGCTCTGTGTTTCATAGAATCACAGAATTGTAGAATAGTTAGGTTTGCAAAGGACCTTAAGATCATCTAGTTCCAACCCCCTGCCATGGGCAGGGACCTCTCACACTAGACTTTGTCACTCAAGACTCTGTCCAACCTGGCCTTGAACACTGCCAGGGATGGAGCATTCACCACTTCTTTGGGCACCCTGTGCCAGCACCTCAGCACCCTCACAGTAAAGAGCTTCTTCCTTATATCTAACCTGAACTTCCCCTGTTTAAGTTTAAACCCATCACCCCTTGTCCTATCACTACAGTCCCTGATGAAGGTCCCTCTCCAGCATCCTTGTAGCCCCCTCCAGACACTGGAAGCTGCTCTGAGGTCTCCACGCAGCTTCTCTTCTCCAGGCTGAACAGTTCCTATTGCGGACCTTCCTGGTGAACAGCTGAGGCCCCAGTATGGACACCTGAGGTCCCAGCAGGTGAAATTTCCCAGACGTACCTTGGTCTGCACTATGGAAGGCCTTTGTGTGCGCATTTCCTGGATCAGACTAAAAACACTGAAGTTCACTGGAACAATCTTGCAAGAAAGAGAAAAGACATAAACATACAGACAGGTCTAATTCCAAGCAGCTTCCATGCCATGATGCAGTTTAGAGAAGTGTCTAAAATTCAGGGCTGCCATTACAAAATTTTTTAACCAAAGACCTGCTTGAAGAGCTATTTTTCATTAGGAACCAGCTTGCCTCCTCCCTCCTGCCTTGTGCTCCACAGCAAATACACTTTTGATATCAGCATTGGTAACAGCTGTGAATAGCATGAAAGACAAGACACTGATTTCCCAGATCAGTGGCTTCAGGGTTGCTGTAGTACAGAGAGCAGCCTCTCCTCTGCACCCCAGCAGCCTGCTGCATGGACAGGGATTACTCCACATCCATTTTTACTGAAGAGTCAGAGTAAAGCAAGGTATTAGTTTGGAAATGCTGGATTTCTGATGCGTAAGTGCAGAGAGACAAATGCAGCCAGTAAAGTCATATTGAAGACTGAAGGCCAGCGCAGAGCCACACTCCATGATCTGAAGGTCCTGCCAGAAGGAGCAATGGGAGTGCTGCCCCACCAGAACAAGCATCAGGGACTACTCCCATTGGGATGGGGAAGAGAGCAATGGCAATGGACTGATGCAGAGCCTAAAGAGAAAGAAGCAGCACAAACTGGGAGTGGGATATCACTGGTTTGACCACTGCCATTCTCCAGTCAGGCTGCAGGGAATTTGCATTCGTGGCTGTCATCTGAAATACATCTGCGTGCAACCAGACTGGGTGAAAGGGAGACTGATGGGAGGGAGGAGGCGAGGAGGAGGCAGAGAGATGGAGCGCTGCTGCAGGCAGACGCTGTAGGGAGGCACAGACCAGGCTGACACTCACCCCATCCTTCAGCAGCTTCTGCGTGTAGTCGACTGCACAGATGACTCCTGTTCTCCCGCAGCCTGCACTGCAATGACAGTCACAGCAGGGTTGCTAGCAGAGGTCAGAGGGTGGGCATGCTGTGTTTTCTGACAAGGATATTTGAAAAAGATCCACAGCCTCCTGTGACCCTCCCATCCCACACCGCAGTGGGTGCAGACCTTCACAACAGCCCTGCGCACATCGCATGCTCTTGCAAACAGGCTTGGTCTTCCTGTGGTAGGACATGGACATGCCCAGTGTCTCTTAACTACACATGTTATTGCTGGCCTGCTGCTACCTGTCTCCATTCCTGCCACCCAGCTGTGCTAGCTGTCCTCAGAGGACACCTTTGCCTTAGGACTCCTTACAAGAGGAGCTTGGTGCAGGCTTGCATGCACTTCCACCCCTACTGCAGCTGCTTAAGAAGCAAGAGCATGGAGGACTGAGGTCTAGCAGCACTTCCCCACCAGTGACCACTCACCCACCTGCAGTGGATGCAGATGGGGACGCTGTCACCTGGCTGGTAGCAGCGAATCTCGCCAACGAGCTCCAGGATGGGGTCAATAGATGAGGGAACATTGTGGTCAGGCCAGTTTTTATAGTGGAACTGGTAGACGGTGCGGATTTCCTGCAAAAGAGTAACAAGTGACAGGACAAGAGGAAACAGTCTCAAGCTGCACCCGGGTATGTTTAGACTGGAAATTAGGAACAATTTCTTCCCCAAGAGAGTGCTCAGGCATTGGAACAGGCTGCCCAGGGCAGTGCTGGAGTCCATTCCTGGAAGTGTTCACAAACCATGTGTCCGAGGCCCTCAGTGCCATGGGTTAGTGGTGGCCTTGGCAGTGCTGGGAATGGTTGGACTGGATGAGCTTAAAGGTCTTTTCCAGCCTGTCGGTTCTATGATTCTAGGAGCACTGGCAGGGTCTGGGGCCACCCCGTGCCACCAAGGGGATGCTGCCGCAGCTCCCCCAGGCGCAGGCTGGGATGTCAGCACACGTAGGGGAAGCTGGTGTGCTGCAGGGGAAGCTGGTGTCCTCTCCTACTTACCTCATTCAGGGTCACCTTTAACCTCCTAATCACATACTCATTTTTCTTCTCTTCAGCTTTCTGCAGAACAAGAAGTTAGAGTCACATTTTCTGCAGATGACACGAGTTTCCAGCACATGTGATGTGACATGGTGCTGGTGGCCGCTGTACTCACACAGGCAATGGAGAAAGGACCGCACTGCAGGGGAGAGCCATCCACCTCTGCCCAGTACCGCTCACATTTCTTCTGTGGAGAGAAGCAGGATGTATTTGGTTATTCACCACTAGCCTACCCACACCACCAGCCTACCCACACCATCACACTTTGCAGGACAAAACTTGTGCTGGGAGGAGGCCTGGCTCTTGCTCCAGCCTCCCCTTCCCTGGAGCCATCACTGCTGCTTTTTCCCTTCCAAAGAGGCCAGCTAGACTACTGGGAATGGTTTAAGAATCTGCAGCTGGAGACTCAGGAAACATCTTGAATCAAACAGAAACTTGCTGTTGCTAATAAGATTTATTACAAATTGCATCTCCCCACCCTGCACTGGCACTGTCACAGCGTAGGCCATCTCTGACACGTTACTCACCTTTCCCATTTCAAACTCCATACAAGCCATGACCACAATCTGCAGAAAGAAGATTCATTAGAAAAGTCTGAACCCAAGTTTCTTATCCAGACAGCAAAATCAAATTCATCACTTGCAGGTACTTATCAGCAGTGAGGAAGTTCTGTGGACTGCCCTTCCCACAGTCCTGGACTGCCTGGGTGCAAGGACCTTTCCTACTCAGAGCCCGAATGCAGACAGCCACAAGCAGATCCCTATCTCAGCATGAGTGTGGAGGGGGCTCAAAGGAAGGATGTGGAGCACACACAATACCTGGAGTAAAACCCTGACACTCCCACTGTCTGCTTAGTCAAAAAGGCCTTCTGGCTGGCTGTATGGACAACTTTTCACAAAAAACCAAACAAACATACAAAACCCCCCCCCAAAAAAACAAAAGCCAACAACTCAACAAAACACACACACACACACACACACACACACACAAAAAAAAAAAGGCATATAAATCTGCACCTTACCAGGACTTCATACTCCCAAATCATCCTCCAAAAGTCAATGACAGTAGTGGGGAGAGGACCCTGGGTTGCAATGTACGCTCTTGGCCCATAGATGCCCTAAAACAGCATTCAAATCAGACATGGAGACACCTTTCTACAGTTCACTAGCAGAAATAAAGTCATTCTTCTTTCTGAATCTTACTTCTACTCAATGAGCCCATTAATCATTTAAAAGGGCTTTTATATAGTTCAATTTTAGGCATCTACAGTAAATTAAGCAACCAGAAACCAACGGTGTGCAAACCTCTCAAAGGCAGACCCAAGCCAGGAAACTGGCTTGAGGTGGGATCTGCTCCCAGAACCACCAGTACTTGCAGTGCATTTGGGAGCTTGAAGGTGATGTTGCCACATCTGCTCCAGCTCTGCAGCTTGGCATATCTGTGGCTGTTGGCCAGAGAACAAACCATGATCCCCATGTGAAGATCTGTTCTTCTGCAGACAAGCTACACAGAGCCCTTGGTCAGAATGGTGGAGAACAAAGGAAACCTTTTATCTATCAGAGGTGGGTCATGAGTGCAGGAAGAGTCCCAAAACACAGGGAGCTCCTGATGGAGAACCAGCCTCCATTGACCTACTCTGTTGCTTGCTGCTGAAGTGGGTCTCAGCTGTGCTGCAGTGCAAGACTTCCTGCCTGTGCACTGGTTTCGGGCAAGGTGACTCTGGCCACAGGCAATTTTGCACCATTGTCACCCACCAAAGTCAGTAACACTGACAAGGAAGTCAGGGCTGTGAACCACAAACTGTTCCACCACCTGCCCTGTGGTCCCTTGCCGGCCCTCCCCACACATCCCTTGCTCTGTAGCCTAGTGCCTCTGTGCTGCAAGGGGTGTTTTTGAAGGGCTCACTGGTTGTACACATCTTCTTTACATCAATTATCCCTCAGCACAGCCCAAAAACTGCTGCATGGTCCTTTCCATCACCACGCAGGACCTGCTCCTCCTGGCACAGCTCAGCCGGGCAGCACTAACAGCTGCTATAAACACCTCTGCACAGCAAAACACCACGAAAGTAGCAATACCTTGATGAAGTTGGCATTGATGTAGTGAGAATCTGTGTCTGATGTAATTAGGGACAGCTCCACTCTGCTGTGGTCAACTGCAAGGCACAAAAGCAGAAGCAGCAGCAGTTACTGTTCATCTATCATGGGAGCTGAGCTCCTCAGGCTCCAGCAAAAGGTGCTTTGGAGGAGCACGTACATCAGAGAGCTCATCCCAGAGCAGATGATGCCTCCTGCTGCATGGAATTGCCACTAATTTAAGGCCAACTGACAGCCAGATACATGCTCACATATGAGCAGCTGTGCAGGCAACTGGAGGATGAGTACAGTGTTGAGCTAGGAATAAAAAAAGGCTGAATAAGAACATACTCCAACCTACAGGGTAAGATGTCCTTGTATCTGTTCTTCTTGATGTTCTCTGGTTGCTCAGATGCTGCTGTAGGGTAGATTTTATCTGATCTGTACTTTGTTGACTGCCTTTTCAGCTTCTATGATGAAAGAAGGGAACAAATTACAGCAGATGTGCTACGTACAACACACTACTTGAGAGTATAGGGGTCAGGTTCACCAGCACAAAGTAAGTCTGCACCATTAATTCTTTCCTAAGTGGCTTTTCACAAGGTACTCAGAGCAAAAATAGAGACAGAAGCTACCTGAGAGTCCCAGCACAGGCTTCTGAGGGATGGAAATTGTGTGCTGAGGCAGTGCCTACATTAGACTCAGGCACGTAGGCTTCAGAAGCGAAATAACGATGCATTTATCCAGCACATAAAGCATCGCCCTCACAAATAAGTGAGACACAGGGGAATCATTCTCAGTATAAATGGCACCCAGGTAAGAGGAGTAGCAATGTTAAACCACCTTTAACAAATGGTATCAGAAAAGACAGATAAATCAGTTGATTTTTCTCACTTTCGTGAAGATACTCCCAGCTGTAGCTGCAAGCAGCAATGTTCAAGCTACTAAAGAGCACAAACAATCAGAGCAAAGCAGCTACATGCACTGATGAAAAAGAAATGAAGAGGAGTCCTAGGATAGACCTTTAGGGGTATGAATCTCTCATCTCTTTCATTTCCAGGATAATGCTGCAGTACTCCTGGAGAATTTAAGCATCTTTTTTCCTGCCAAAGCATAGAATTTTATTTCACTGGCATCAGCTTCTAAATAAGACACATTGTTTGTTACCAGCAACTTCAAAAGCACCATTCTTGCTGTATTTTTTCTTTCATCATTTTCTGTCTACCTCACCACTTTTCTTGCCACCAAGGGGTGCTTTTGATTTACAACAAAAGGATGTTTCTCTAATTGGTGTCTCTACAGTTTCACACTCGGTAGGGCAAATCTCCCTTTCCCACTACTCTGGAGCCATACCTTCGCAGCCCAGACATCACTGCTGGGTTCCAGAGAATCAGCATGACACCCTTGGGATCGGGTGTCTTTATGAAAGGAAGGTGTGCAGGGGTGAAGAGCAAAGGGAAGGGACCATGGACACACCAGAGCTGCAAGGTGAGAGGGTTTATCATGCCTCATGTGTGCCTTATGGTGACCCACCTGAGTTGGAGAGCTCTGTAGCTCGTAAGTACTTGACCAAGCCAAGCAGCCCCTCAGCAATACCACAGATAAAAGCAATGTGTATCTCATCTCCACAGTGATTCTGTGCACAGATATTCCAATTCAGATCCAAGTCACAATTGCTGGTTTTTAACATTAAACTGCAATTTTTAAATGCTAAATTCTTCTCGTCTCCAGCCACATCATCGCAGGAGTCACATCTCACTGAATGGAATGAGCCAGGAAGAAGGTACAGGAGGCCCAGGTCAGACCACATGTCCAGTCTCTATTAATCAAGAACATGGGGGCAGGCACAGTGTGATAGAAGCTGTAGGAGCAGGATGGTTTCTGTAGACTACACATCCCTGTAACCTCCTGAGCTCTTCTGTTGTTGGTCGCATCCTCCCTCTGCCTCCGTCCAATGCACCCCCAACTCCAAGGTAAGCTTTCATGGACGGGACATCTCTTAGTACTGAAGCCAGTCTTCTCACAGCTGAGGTTTTGAATCACCTTAGTTTTCTGTCCCTGCATAAACTGATATAAAACTGCTTGGGAAATGCCTACAGATGAAAAAGACAGAAGAGAAAGCAGGAGGGATCAAACTCTGGCTATGAGACTGCACAAACAGAAAAGGGGGACTTTGAACAAACAAACAAACAAAAAAAAAAAAAAAGACATTTACAGTAATATCACCACAATTTGCATGTACAAATGCTTGTTCACGCAAGGAGAGGGGAGGCACGAGGATGGAGAAATAAATAGCATTGAACATCCCACCCAGTTTGGAAAAGCAAGTCATTGCAGCTGCCTGTTAAGGCTTCTGTGCTTGTAAAAGTGGTAGCAGCTCAGGCCATCCTGGGGAGATCTCTTCCCAGTACAAGGGGAAATGCAGCCTTGACTATTTGTACCTGCCTTTTTGGTCAGGAAATTAGCTGTACATTTGGCTGCTAGAACTAGCCCATGCATGAGAGCTCGGCAGTCTGCACAGCATAGCACAGCCGTAGCACAGCAGCAAGAGGGGGAAATTCAGCAGCCTGTGACAGCACTTTGTTCCGTGGAACAACAGACTGTCATTGCAAGCTCAGATTAATCACTTCCCTCCAACCCAGACAACTGGAAACCAAGCACTAAGCTTTTCCCAAGTATTTGAAGTGCCAGTCTTCACTGCTATGACAAAGCAGGGCTGGATCTTGTGAGAACTAAGTAGCCCCTGTACCCTCCCCAGAGAGCACTGCCTGATGCAGCCCTTGTCTGGGGCGGGGGGCACGGCGCAGCTCAGAGCCAGTGGTTATTCTGGTGTTTGAGACATCTCAGATCTTACAGATGAGCCAGTTTTACCCTTCCCTATGTCTGCTAAAGCCGGGCAACGCCTTTGCTTCTCAGAGCAGCTCAGCCAGCCTGCCAGAACAACCTTCTTCCAGCTGATATATCAACAACCAGTCACCAGCTTTAACTGTGAGACAGCGGTTTGCCAGCTAAGACTGACCCCTGCCACCCAAACAAAGATGTCAGAGAGCTCACAGATCAGCACACTGCACCAATCTCAACCAGCTGGACACTGCAGAATGCAGGGGAAGGTGAGAGCCATCAGCATTTTTTGCTAGTTTTGCATTGAGGGAACAAGAAATTAATTTCCGAGAAGGGCACTGGTGGATGTCACACACATGCACTCATTGAGGATTCATGCATGAGCCCTGCCACGTAGCCAGCACAGTGCTGGAGAAACAGCCCATCCAGGGGCTCAGGTCGCTACCTGCTCATGCCTTAGCCAAGGTGCCCAGTACCAGTGAGAGGTGGAACAACCTCAGGTCCACAGGGTGTTTCTCTGAACACCCGCTGCCTACTCTGCAGGTGGCACAGGACCTGGGGGGGGGATCTGTTGGAATGAAAAAAGGAAAACCTATGACGAGTGCCAACTGGACATCCCTGACAGGAACACGTGTATCACAGATTGCAGTGGGGAGAAGGAGCAGTACCTCCATATTCCTCGCTATATCCCCAGTTCCACTACCAGGCAAAGTGAAACTGTCCTGACAAGCACATTCACAAGGTAGAAAACAGGAAGCACTCAGGTAATCATTTTACAGCAAACAGTTTTACTTCGAATGCAAACTATTAAATGACTCCTGTCTTTACATTCCTTTTACCCCAGTTAACTCTCGTGTCTCTTTGTGCTGCAAAAATTAATAGAAATCTTATTGTCACATGCAAATCACATCCCCACTTGAATGGTGACTGAACAGTTCCCTTTAAAATCAACTGAAACACAAACCTGTGCCTTAGGTGAACTTACCAAAAACTCCTCTGCAAACTTGTCTCGGTTGAGCTTCTTGTCTTGTGCCCTTTCCAGGTTTTGCAGCAGAATCTCCCTTTGGTCCATGTTGCTGGAGACTGAGCACGACTGGGCTGCCCAAACTGGGAACAGACATGTCAAGAGTGTGCGGCAGCGGAAGGCACCAGCCCGGAGAGAACTCGCGGCAGGCTGTGGTTTACCAACTTCATCACAAGTCTTAAAGGAAATTAGTACGTAACAGATATCGTGGTCAAATAACAAAACGCAACACATAAGCTGGGGCCCTCCTTTTAAAACCAGACACGCTTCACGTGAGTCTCGCAGCAAGGGTGGGCAGCCCCGAGCTGTGCCACCAAGGTGGTCAGATGGTGGAGACCGGAGCCAAGCACACCATTTGAGTTCTCTAAGGACCATGTCTAGCCATCACCAGCAGCATCCATGCCCTGGGGTCTGCACTTCACTGCCAGGCAGCTGGGGAAAAGGCTTCAGACTCAGAATGTGCTGCAACAAGAAGAGTCCCCAAAATAGCATGCAAAATCCACAGCTCCCCTTCACCCTTTGCCTGGAAAGGTCAGAACAGATGATCCAGAGTTTGTCCAGGTCTCTTTCCTCTCACGCCAGTGGCTTCGTGCTCAAATCTCAGCTCATCCCTGCTCCTGTTTCTCCAAGGGCATCCCTCTTTTTTACCCCTCTGGGTTCCAGCAGTTCCTTCCTCCCAGGCTGCTGGAAGCAAGGAAGGTAGGTCAGAGGAGTGGGAAAACATCTCATCTCTTTCCTGACACAGTGACAGCAGCATCAATTGGATGGCAACGTTACACCTGCATTCCCTCAGCTTCTCAGCTAAACCACTTAAGGAGGGGGGAGCACCTCAATTAAAGCATGTTCCCCTTAGAGCATCCTAAGGAGAAAAAACTAACAACAGACTATCATTTATGTTTTCTGAATATTACCAAAACAAGGTTCAGCCAAAAGGAGCTACCCAACACTGAAAGTTTCAGCAAAACCATTTCCACATTTGACAAAGTCATAAGGAACTGAAAGCAGGATCTTTCAACATGAAGTGGTGGGTAACTTGACCTGGAGGCATCACTTCCTGATCCAACCCCCATCCCTCAGCCAGCTCCTCTCCTTCCGGCGTGTGCAGCCCTGGGCAGAAGCCTGGACCCTGGGGCAGTGGCACAGTACTCAGGACAGCAGCAGCACAAGGCAGGAACAATTCGCATTTTTATTAGGAAAATGAGAAATAAAATCTAAGCCTGTTGTTTAACAGTGACAGCAGTGTTTCAGTGCATGGAAATGCAAATTGCAGTTTAAAGGTACAACAGTCACAGAATCCCAAAATGGGTTTTGGTTCGAAGGGACCTTAAAGATCATCTCGTTCCACCCTCCCCTGCCATGGGCAGTCATTAAAAGAAATTAAAAGTGACAAGAAATCTTACAGAATAGGGTTAACAAAGCCACTCCCTACAGAGTACCATAAAGCCCTGTTACAGCAACCTATGTACCTCAGCCTTAAGCCTTCTTCAGGGTTTTGCCACTGTGTAAAATATGGCTGGGACACAGACACTCTCCCTGAACCTGTGCAAAGTCCAGCTCTCAGCAGAGCACATGGAGTGCTGCTCTTCAAAACAAAGTCAGACTGTAACTTTAAAAACTGTCAAAATTTAGTCATATAGCACTGCACCGTCTCATGTACTCTATTGTGGGGACAGGATGACAATACTGGACAGAAGTAAGTACTACATCCAGCCAAAATGTAATATTCCATACAGTTAATTCTCTAAAGAGCAATTCTTCCATTATCTGTGTCAGTGTGAGGACAGACAGCTCAGTAGCACGGCCAAAGGGATGCGGGCTGCAAAACTCCTGCTGTATTAACTCACATGAACACATCATACAAGACCTGCACACTCTGTGTTTTCTTACAGTCACCCTGGCCACAGCGAGCTGAAGGGGGGGAACTTCAGATAGGGCGATTTGTGACTACAGCAACACATTTCAATGAGAAAATACACTTCCTTCTCTTGAAAAAGAAATAGGTACATCTATTGAGGACAATGTACCTTGTCCACCCATCTCTGACACAGCAGAACAATATTCACTGGTAGGGAAGCTACTATTGAAAACGCATGTAAAGGGAGCCAAGACCTAAATACTTCTTTCTTCACTGCACTGTTCCTCTTAATGTGAGATAAGTAGCTGCATCCTGGAGTCTCAGAACTCTTTTCTTGAATTATTTACAATTCTCGTGAAAAAAAACTCTCCAAAACACATCCCTGAATTTTGCTCATCTCTGGTTCCATCAGCCACGTTAGTGTCTTGTGACAATCACCACAGACACCACTTCTGTGATTCACACCAGAAGCAGCAGGCTCACGAATGCATCACCTTGTCCCTTCCCCAGCCCAGAGGGAGGACAGACCCTTCACCCTGCCCCACTGCAGTGACCCCCACACCACACGTGCTGCCCAAGCCCAGGAAAGGGCAGCTAACACTCTCACAGTTTTAAAGTACAAAACGAGCATCAAGTATAGCAAATAAAGCCAGAGAAACAAACTTTTCCCATGCCCTCAGCAAGCATCCTACTAGGAGAATGGACCAGTCAGGACTCCAGCCCAGCAACCGTCCCCATGACTGTCTTTAATGCTGAAATAAAGGTCTGCATTGCCTCTGGCTTTGCCTCACTCTGCTTGACTGAAACCTGCATCTCCGAATCTGCTGCCTCGAGCAAGAGCTCTGTGAGGAAGAGGCAACCTGTGTTATCCTGAGCACTGAGATAAGCTTTCCATGGCTGGACACCAGCTTTGCTCATAGCAATAGTCTGTATGTGGACAACGTGAAGAGCTGTCTGTATGGTATCTGGATGAACTGTCCCACACCAGGGCAGAGAAAGGTGCCAGTTTGTGTCCAAGCTCAGCCAGGTCTTCTCAAACTGTTCTGCAGTCAGGTAAACATCAGGAATTAAGGTCAGGCTGCCTGTATCAGGATGCACCTCGAGGACTTCTTTATTCTCTTCAGAAATCAGTGACTCTGAAATGAAAACATAAATACGTGAGATGCATCATCTAAGGTGCAGCTCCCAGTTTAACACAAAACATCTTATGGAGCAGGTGGCTGGAATCACAGCAGCTGCCTCTAGCAGCATCCTGTGGTCCACTGAGGTGGTAATCAGCCACACATTGCACAGAATAGTCAGAACACTAAATCAGCATTCTCAAAGCCCTGTGATCTTCTTCCAAATATTAAACCCACATGAGAACATCTACAAGTGGAAACCAGATCCCAGATGGAGTGCGTTACCTGTGTCTCTGTTGCTGGAGTCAATATGAGAACAAGTGTAAGAGGGTTCTGCTGGCTGGTGAGCAGTGACAAGTGCCCAGCGTTCTCTACCATAAACTGGTGCAAGAGTATTAAACTCTGAAGCCCACGTATTCACAGGTTGCTCAGTTTTGTCTTCCAGAAGCCCCAGAGAGGGATCAGACTTGGGGCTACACAGGACCCGTTTCACTTCTTCCACACCAGACTGCAAAAGGCGATAGTAGAACAATCCACGGTCTCGTACTGCCATATCCATCTCCTCCTCTGGGAATCAGAGAGACATAATTTATGGAGAATTCTATCATCCAGATTTTCCTGAAATACTAACCTTTAATTATTAAAAATGGATTCTCGGGGATACAGTGTAAGCCTGTTACACTCATCAACCAGAAAGCTAGGGGCCAAGTAGAAGCCTAAGGCATAAAGCCACTTTCCCTTGCCATCCAGGATGGTGTCCTCACAACTGGGACACTGACACATGGCATCCATGCACTAGGGAGACAGCCAAACCAGATCCCAAAAAGCCTGTACTACAGCTTCGGGGAAACAGAATGAAGGGAACCCACCTATGCAGAAGTAGAGCAGTCTCCCTAGCATGTCCTGACACTCAGCAGGACGGGACAGGAAAAGGCGAACCAGTGCTGTCAGAAGCTCCATCTTCACTGCTGGAAACATCTCTGATTTCACGTTCTCCACAAAGTCCTCTAAAACATATGGGGCATTTGGTACTTTCTCACCATGTGTGCCCAGGAGCCAGATCAAGGCTTGCTTGCCCTGAAGGAACCACACAGAAAAAAAACAGCAAATAGGTGCTGTTTACCAGAAAGACAGTGTTGACATGAAATAAACAGATTTGAGACAAAGTCTTTTGAAGATTTCTGATCTTTGCCCACCAATCTCGAGCCCAAAGGACAAACAGTCATTGTCCACCCATCCTCAACAGCTACCAGCCCAGGGCACAAAGCCACCTTACCTCACTGTCCTGGATGGTGTCCTCGCAGCTAGGCAGTGCCTGACACACTGCATCTGTGCACTGGGGACACAGCCAAACCAGATCCCGGAAAGCCTGTATGACTGCTGCAATGAGACAAAATGCACAGCATTCCCCAGGAGTTACAAAACCACTAGGGAAATAAAAATAGATTCCAAAAACACCCACTCACGAGGCTTTGTAAATCTCAGTTAGGGAGGTCAGTGCCTTGCTTGTGACTATGATTTGAGACGCCCTTCAAAGCCCCACGACACTCTATCAGAGCAAAGGTGCATCAAGTCTAAAATAAAGCCCTGAAACTTCAGATTGTTCCTTTGGCTGCTGAAAATCATCTCTTTTCTGGACATTCCGCAGCCTTTCAAAAGACACTGACTCATGATGCTTCAGACACACAAGGTTAGAATGACAAATTAAAACTAACACCAATTCAAAACAAGTCTCATGAACTTTAGATTAAAATTTTAAAGGCTCTGGTGCCCAGTTACAGAAGCACCAGCAGCTTCTGAGAGCTAATTCAACAGCTGAGTGAAAGCGTGTGATTTTCCAAAACTGAAAGCAAGATTATTTAAAAGAGAGGGCTGAAATGGCAATGACATAAAATTAGATCTGAGGGCAGCAGAAGAAAAAAAGAAGCCTTGGTACAACTGAATCAGGCTATGAGGGACAGAAATCACAAGGATTTAAAAGATCTATTCATCATCTTTAGTGACCTCAAGCAGTCACTAAAATGCCTCTGCTGAGTCCCTCACTCCCCATGTCAGCAGGTGGCAGCCAGAAAGGAGCCTGCCCTTCAGACCATGAACACAGCTATGACCCCCTTTCACCACAAAGAGTAGTTCCTAAAGGAAGGAAAAACTACAACGTCCGGTCACACCAGACATCCTCAGCTCCACCAGGCAGATGCCAATTAAAAGCCAAATGCCTTTGAAAGCCTCTAGTTTGGGATCACAAGCCCCAGCAAGGCCGCTCCTGAAAGCATCAGCCAGGCAAACAACATGCAGATGATTACCTGAAGTGATATGTTCCTGCTGAAGCCCCAGGAGCTCTGTCAGAATCCCCACACACTGTTCTGTGTATGTCCTAGCAATATTGCCTGCAGAGACACCAAAGGCCATAAAACTCAACCTTTCATCAGAGTCAAATAGGAACCATGAGCCCAACTTTTCATCACAAACTCACTTTAAAGCAACAGGCTTTCTCTTTTCCCTTTTTGACTACAATTTCTGAAAGCGGAATCAAATGAGCTTGTTCTCCACACAAGGGATATGTTCCTTTTTCTGAAGCCATGCCTCAGAAGTCTGAAATTTTCTTAAATGTAACATAAGAAAGGATTTTAGCATTCCTGGCTTTCTCCCTACGAATACTACAGAAACTCCCCAATTTTAAAGCTTACAAAACCAAAACTAAAGTGCCCCAAATCATCTTAACTCTGCCCCCCCCACAACTCAAAGAACAAGCAGTTATTAGAGCAGCTCCTCCACTCACTACAGTTTCATTCAACACCATAAGGCTCATTAATAAGATGAAATACATAATTTCTTTCGAGTACTTTATCAGAGCACAGATATCTGAACGAGATTCAAGGACATTATGAAACAATTCAATGCTAGGACTTCTCAATGCTAGGACACTCAGCAGAGAACAGCCACCTTAAAGTTCTAGGGCTGCAGCTGCTCCCAAGGGAAGACACAGCTCTTACCTATGGCAAAGATCGCCCCTTGGGCAAGCTCTACCGATACATCAGTGCAATAACTCTTCAGCTCCTCCAGCACTTGCTGTACGTTTTCATCATTCACCAGCTCACACAACACATCCATCTTCTGGCATTTGATGTAGTGGGGCTCCGAATACGAACAGAAGAACTTTTTGTAGTGGCTGCTGAAATGGCCAGGAAGGCTACGAAGGATCTGACGCACGTGGCACAGTGCAGTGAAGCAGAGCTCTCTGCTCTCAGAGGTGCAGGCAGACAGCAGTGGTCCCTTCACTCTCACCAGAACATCTGCCTGCACATGCGGGTACTCCCTGGCCAGCACTAGGAAAAGCTTGGTGGCTGCCATCACAACGCTGGGGCTGCTGCTTTTGAGACAGCCATCCAGTAAATTGAGTATGTCAAAGAGTTCCTCCTCACTGCGGGGTTTGTAGCGCAGAAGGAAGGTAAGCACCTCGCTCTGCCCCCACTGATCCAGATCTGCCATCCTGCCGAGAGAACAAACACAGGTTGCAGGAGTCAAGAAGCAGAGAGATCTGCACTGTGCGGAGCAGAGGCCTTAGCTTCTGAGTTTCTTACAGTGTCTATTCCAAAACAAATGCTATGCTTCAGAAGTAGATACAATTTTCTCTCAAGAGAACCAGTTTATGCACACAGGCTTAATTAGGATCATTCATGTACACTTTTTCTAGCACCCTAAGCCAGACAGCAACATTGACAAGAACCCTGGGCAGAGCAATACTGCTCTTCTGCCAGATCATGTAGAATTACCTACAGAAAAGTTAATCTCTTCAGCAATGGATAAGTTATGTCTCTTTCAAAGGATTGGGAGAGACATAGTAGAACATACCTGTGTACTGTTACCAAAAAATCTAATCAGATTAAGTTGCTCAAAGAAGTGGTAAATGCTCCATCCCTGGCAGTGTTCAAGGCTGTGTCCAGCCTGGGGCGCCCCTGCCCTTGACACGGGGTTGGAACTAGATGATCTTAAGGTCCTTTCCAACCCTAACCATTCTATGATTCTATTAACCTACAGTTCAAAACCAAACCACCAGCTGAAGCAAAGACTCCCTGGAAAAGCAGAGCATCTCAGATTTCCTTTAAGACCTTAGCAAAAAATTATTTAGTTTCTCTTAGGATGGGCACCTCCATCTTTGAGTGCCTGAGTCTTCCCTTCAAGTTCTGACTCTAGAACTAGGAGCTCTGCTAGCATACAAAAAGCAAGAACAAGAATGAAGCTTCCAGCACCACCTTAATATCAAAAAAAACCAACCTGTTGAGGAGATGATGGGCAATGGGTTTGTTGATGACAACTCCCCCCTCCTTCTTCAAGATCTCTTCTAATGCCCTCAGACAATTCACAACTACAATAGGATCCGGGTCGCGAAGCAAACTGTACAGCTCATTCACCAAAGCACCATCTGCAAAGAAGTAGAGGTTCTTCCATCAAATTCTGTTGTCATGCTGCAATTTAATCACTATCTATAGGCATTTAGCAACAACAAACAATACAGCTTGAACTGGGAGAAGCAGTCAAAACTTCCAGCTCTGCAGTAACACCTGCAACAACTTTTCCCTGACGGTCTATAGATGTGGGAATGGTGCCCAGCCCATCAGAGACTGTGGAAATGGCTACAGACTCATAGAACCATAGAATCAAACAGGTTGGAAAAAACCTTTAAGATCATCAACTCCAACCACTACCCCGGGACTACCAAGTCCACTGCTAAAGCGTATCACTGAGGGCCTCATCTACATGTTTTGTGAACACTTCCAGGGATGGTAATTCCACCACTTTCCTGGGATGGAAAGGACAATGGCAGGAGGCCCTGTAAAAGCAGCTATGAAAGAGGCACTCCAACAAAGAGCCTAACAGTGCCTGGTGCTCCATTAACAGTCTGATCTGCAATGACAGCCTGCTTACCTTCCTTTTTCTCACAGTCCCTGTATTTTACCGCTGCCACAACCCAGAGGCAGCGAGCCCAGGACAAACCACAGGCCTGAACAACCCCCAGGTCCAGTGGGTCACCCCCTACTCCTGGTGAGCTCCCCACTGCAGAGAACTGACCCCACTCACCCACCTCCTCCCGGCGAACACCCCACCACGGCAGACAGACCCCACTCACCCACTTCGCAGTCCCCCTGCAGCTTCAGCATCTTCGCACAGCCGAGTACGGCCACTCTGCGCACGTAGGAGGCTTTATCCCGCAGGCCGCTGAGGAGGGGCTGCTGGAGGTACTCCTGGATGCCAGGCATCCTGCGGGCAGGTGGGGATTAGTGGGACACCGCACCGGCCCGGTCCTCCTCCGCATCATGGGCAACCCCCCTACTCCCTCCCGTCGTACCTGAGGCCGCACATGCTGCGGAGGGCGAGTCCCCTCACAGCGGGGCTGGGGTGGGCGCAGTCCTTGCGCAGCGTGTTGACCGCCAGCAGCGCCAGCTGCGGCTGCCGCGGCGCCTGCGCCCGCACGTACAGCGACACCAGCTTCTTCTGCACCACGTCGGACACCGCGCTGGCCTTCACCATCTCTGGGAACAGCCCCGACACGTCCACACCCTGCGCCATGTGCCTGCGGCAGAGACACCGCTCAGCGCGGAGCGCCCTAAACCTACACCCTCCCTCCCTCCCTCCCTCCCTCCCTCCCTGCCGCCGCCGCCGCCGCCCGCCCTACCGGATAACACGCAGGACGGCATTGCGGTACCGCATCCGATCCGCTTGTACGTGCGGGTTGGACAGTGCCCGACGGAGCTCCCGCACCACCTCCTCGCCCCCCAGGTACGGCATCGCGCCGCTCCGCCCCTGCCGCACCGCCTCAGCACTGCCCCGCGCTGCGCACGCAGCTCCCGCCCCGCCTCCTCGCCCTCTGCGCCTGCGCGGGTCCGCCCGCCCGAATTCGGCGGGAAGGAGCGGGTCGCGCTCCCGCCATGAGCGGGACGGTGATTCCCGGAACGCCCATCGCCGTGGACTTCTGGAGCGTGCGCAGGGCCGGCGGCGCCCGCCTGTTCTTCCTGTCGCACATGCACTCGGACCACACTGTGGGGCTCTCTAGTACCTGGAACCGGCCGCTGTACTGCTCGCCGCTTACCGCCCGCCTCCTGCACCGCCGCCTACAGGTATGTGCCCCCCGGCCCTGCCCTCACTGTCCCGCCCGGTCCCTCCCCCTCATCGCCCGGTCCCCGCAGGTGCCGACGTGCTGGATCCGTCCCCTGGAGGTGGGTCAAAGCCACATCCTGGGCGAGGAGGTGACAGTGACATTGCTTGACTCCAATCACTGCCCCGGCTCTGTCATGTTCCTCTTCGAGGGCACCTTCGGCACCATTCTCTACACAGGTACGGGACAGCCCCCTGCGGCCCTCGCTGCGGCCCCCATGCCACCCTGACAGCCCTGTCCTTGCAGGGGACTTCCGCTACACAAGTACCATGCAAGGCGAGCCGGTGCTGCGGGGCCGCCACATTGACCGCCTGTACCTGGACAACACCCACTGCCACCCGCAGCGGCCCCTGCCCTCGCGGCAGCACGCCACGCACCAGGCTGCACACATCATCCGCACGCACCCACGGCACCAAGTCGTTATTGGTGAGTGCTGCCTCATGCTGCGGTGCACTCGCCTTCCCCCCCCTTGGCAGGGGCTTATGCCCCTTGCCCCATCCCTGGTGTGCTGCTCATGGTTTTCCTCACAGGTGTGTACAGCCTGGGCAAGGAGATGCTGCTGGTGGACCTGGCAGTGGAGTTCAGCACCTGGGTGGTGGTGAGCCCCTGGCGCCTGGAGCAGATGCGGCTGCTGGAGCTGCCTGATGTGTTCACCACTGAAGAGGGGGCCGGCTGGATCCGTGCTGTGGATGTCGCTGAGATCCGTTGGGATACCCTTGTCAGCTGGAACATGCTGCACCCTACCATTGCCATCCTCCCTACCGGCAGGCCCGTGAAGGTCACCCATCCCAACATCCACCCCATTCCGTACTCAGATCACTCATCCTTTTCGGAGCTGTGCGAGTTTGTGAAGTGGCTGAAACCTTGCTCGGTCATTCCAATTGTGAAGGGCGGCATGTGCCAGGCTTACTTTCAAGAATACCTCAGTTCTGCCCCCCCAGCACTTCCTGACCTCAGAGTCCTAAAACCTGTGCAAGAGTCCGTACAGCAGCAAAGTAAAAGGAATAGACAGGGACCCAAGTGTCTCTTGAAAAGAGCTGTGTGGCATTCTACGCCCAGAGGAGTTGTTTATGAGTCCCCAGAGAAATATCCTGAGAAATCTGAAGAATTCAGAGGTGTCGAGGTTCCTCAGCAGATCTACTGTGAGTCAGCTTTCTGCTTGACAGAAGGTTGCAGTTGTCACATGGGCAAGGAGAAAGGGAAAGAAGAGCTGAGTGGAGAACAACCAGGAGTAGCAAGAGCAGCTAGCACTGTTAGCCAGGCGCCTGTTTCTGATGAGCACTTTCCAACTGGATTTGCAGAGCAGTATTTACTCACTCCCCTGAATGTCCTAAAGCAGAATTCCTCACAGAAATTTGACAAGCTGGTAGAAGACTTCTTTAGGAGGTGAGAAGTGTCTTGAAAAACTGTGTGACACTTGCCAGTGCCAATGCATTCTATGCATTCTAATGCATAGGCTCAGGTTTCCCATCAGGAGAGAGGAGCTGCGCTGTTGGGGCTCTTCTTTACATCTTATTAGATGGCAAGGAGGAAACTACAATGGGTTTGTAGGCATTCGTGTTTTAAAATTATTTATTTTGCTATCTCTTTGCATCTGTTGGGTCTCCATACTATACTTGGGCAGTGCCTTGTCTCCACTTTTTGCAGTGACTTATCTGTTTCTTGTGACAAAAGATGCTGCCAGGTTGAGTCAAGCTGAGCTGCAGAGGGTATGAGCTGCCTGCAGCTGAAGTAGTTAGTGGGGTTGGAATGTGTGAAAGAAGCAAGAAGGGAGAATCTAAGAGCCCCACAGATTCTGTATTGACAATGAGTGGTTCATTTCAAGATGCTTTACAAATATTATGTATTAAGTTTATTTAAAAAATGGTGCTTCAAGAAATCTAGAAAATTAAGTGCCTCTAAGTATATTAATCTATTTCCTATTTATTAATCTACTAATACGTCCAGACAGCACTGTTTTTGCCTCCAGCCAGCTGCAGCTGGACATAGTTCTGCTCTCCTGAAAGCACCATCTTAATGGTAACTGTCAGGTTAATGGCTGGGAAAAATAGAAATTTTCTGGGTTCTTGAGTTCTGGACTTTCTGGAATGGGTCACTATATCCTCTGCAGTCTCTGCACTCATCTGAATTCTGCTTGACTGCGAAGATCTGTTAACTCCTAGAGTTCCGTTAGGGCCACTGCCTTCCCATCCGCTGCCTCCTCTTACACGCAGTGACAAGTGGGAAGGAAGATAATGAAACATCTGCTTAGTGATGTAAAGTGCTCAGCCTTAGCAGCATTGTTTGGAAAAAATACTGCGGCTGAACAGCAAAAATGGCTGTGTTAGAGGTCAAGTGCTTTCCTGCTCCAGATCAGCTGCAGAGAGCCACAGCCCAACACAGTCAGAAGCGTCAGCAGCGTGACCAGCCAGCGGGTACCGCTGTGGAGCCTGAAACACTGTAGTTGTCTGTGCCAAACTGCACTAGCAATATTACAAATTGGCTCCCTGTGTGGCCAAGGCAGCAACACTGGAGCAGAAACGATCACTAAGCACTTTTCTGGAGCAACAAAACAGCTTGTTATTCAGCTTTTTCTAGCCTCCATTTTGTTACTTTAAACACAAAACATTTCATGTGATCTTGATCAGGATCAGTCTGTTCTGAACACAGTATCCTGTGAGGCCTTTCTAAAAGCAGTCAGCTAGGTGGGTTGAATTGCCTGAATCAAAACAGAAAAGCAAGTGTTTGCTCTTCGAGTTAAAGCCAGAGCTTCTGAAAAGCAAAGATGCAGCAGTCACACATATTAAAAACAAGGCTGCCCTGAACAGTAATCATGAGGACAGCCAGTGTGGGTATATTTGGAAAGC
This sequence comes from Strigops habroptila, assembly GCF_004027225.2. Lineage (NCBI taxonomy): Eukaryota > Metazoa > Chordata > Aves > Psittaciformes > Psittacidae > Strigops > Strigops habroptila. The sequence goes on from NC_044294.2 coordinate 4,171,604, forward strand.
TGTTTGGCAAACATGCTTCCTAACTCCCAGCCCTGTGCCTTCCCAGGCACTGCAACATGCATCACTGTAAAAGCAGCAGTGCCTCTGCTGGTGCTGCCAGCCCGCTGCTGAGGGGACATCGAAGGTGGCTGAGCAGTGTTCTGTGAAACACACTTCAAAAGGGGTAGCAAGGGCAGCTCAAGCCTCTTGCTGTGGTCTGTAAGGTCCTGTTTCTCAGAGGTTTCTGTATGGATTATTTGTTAACCAAAACTCAACTGCAGAGCTCCATCACGTCAGTGTGAGTGGAGACACGCACATCTTTTGTAACATCTGAGACTGCCAGGGAAATAGTTGTGCTATGCTGGTAGTGTTTTGTCTGCTGCTGGCTGCCTTGGAGGTGCAGGCTGTTATTTAAATATTGTTAAAAATTAAGTGACTCATTTGACAGGCAGGTGAGTGAAGCAGTGCCTGAACTCCCAGATTCCATGTCCTGCTCTCCAGTGCAGCCTCTCCACTGCTCAGAAGGAATGTTTGCCTTCTGAGTCACTGCTCCATTTAGGTATGTTGCAAATGACCTCTCAGATCTGATGCATTTTACTGCTGGTGTTTTGTGGCATCCAGTCTTTCCTCTTTGATTCTTATCAACTGTTCTTATCAAACATTTATTCAAGTAAATGAAGTAGAGCATCTCCTGGTGAACCTCTGGGCAAATGGAGTGGTAAATGGTGATTCTTTACAGAGTTAACTCTGATCTTTAGATCACACAAAAGGAAGAGAAAACTGCAGACTTCAGAAGCGGGGGATGTGCACCCCATTTCTGAACACTCAGTTAAAACTGTAAAAGAAATGCTGGCTTCTGTTACTAGAGCTTAAAAGGTAATTCCTGCCACTTCAGAAAGAAATTATTCAAATCGTATAGCACCAAGGAAACCTAAATCTCTCCATGGTTTTAAAAGGCAATAGAAGCAGGAGAGACTTCACCAACAGCGTGTTGATCTTTGCCTTAGCACAGCAGGTGCATGGGGCATTTTAAAAGTGTCACACATTTCCTCCTTCTTTTGGGTGTTAAAATACTTTTGTGTGTTATCCTAAAATCCTAGGGCCTTGGGGGGATAAGTGGCATTGCTGAGCTCTAAGGCATCTGAGAGTCCTTTGGCTTCCCTGGCAGTAAATAGCCGGCCTCTTACAGGCCTTATTCTGCTCACGCTTGCCTCCAGTTTCCCTTTGTTCCTACCACCAGCCTAGCTCGCAGGGGAGTGTAGTGCAGCTGGGAACTGGAGTATCATGTACACCAAGGTGTGAACATGCTGTTTCCAGCTGCACAGGGCTCTGTCAACACTGCTGCCACAGGTGTGTTTTGCTCACAACACTGACAATGAGAAGCTGTAGCCAAATATTAGCTTGACTGTGGGGTATCAAAGGGCCACATGCTTGGAAACTTACAGTTATCCTGGCAGGAGAAAGAAAAATACGGTGCTCAGACCAAAGCCCTCCCAAATCTTATACACGCAGAGCGTGCTGGAGCGGCTTATCTCTGTTCCACAGTTGGGAACCAAGCCCCAGTGGGACGAAACAACTCACCCAGGGCCTTACAGAACATCCAGAGGAGCTAGGGATGAGCTGAGTTCCTTTTGGCAAGTTTTCAGCACTGTTTTAACAAGCCGTGATCAAATTCTGAAGTGTCATGAGGGCAGGGCAGGCTCATGGCTCTGGGAGCAGGGCTGTCTGCTGACCTCCTTACACAGCTGCCTATGAAAGTCCAGTCACTATACTATGGAACAGTTCAGTTAGCTCTAGCTTCTCTAAAACAGAGTAGAAAACCATGAAGGGTGTTCCATCCTTCTTCAGCCTTAGAGTTCACTCTAAGCCTGAAGAAAAGGCAGCCAGAGAAATGCAGTCCCCCGTGTGGGACTAAAATCTTCCTTTAGCAGATAGTAACAGAGGGGTAAGCTTCTGAATGGTGCTTTGCTGGAGGAAGAAAGTGGAACGTTATTTCTTGAATCTTAAATGCACACACACACATTTCTTATAGGGTTTTACACAGAAGAGCAATACTGGCCTATTCACACTTCGCTGCTGGAAGCTGCTTGTCTCACTATTCATTGCAGTGTTGTTTGGCACCCCGAGTCATGGCTGCAGTTAGAGCTGCCCAGCATTCTCTCATGGAGAAAAGTTGCACTTGAGTTTCTGCAAAGCAGAAAATCTTAATACTTCCTCCCTGAACTTTCTCCCTCTCTAGGGGATCTGATATTGTAGAGGGGCCCCAGGACCATGGGTGCTTTCGTGGGGCTCAAACTGCTTTCAGGAGTCTCAGGGGGACCAATTTCCTTCTTCGTTTGGAAAGATCAGTAGAATAGTAAATACTTCTGTTCTTAGATTTTTATGTGTAGCAGATGTTACTTGATAGTTGTAAAGATGAATGTGGGACCATCTCTGATCAATGTGCTTTCTGCTTAGTACCAGAACACAGCACTTCTTGTCCAAGGACTGAGATCCATCACATTGTCAGGGAAGTTACTCTATTAAATGTCTTGTGACACATCTTTCACCTCTGCCTCTTCATTCCCACCTCTGCCTACAACAATCTAACCATAGCAAACAGTAGATTGTGAGATCAGAGTATTTAGATTTTTATTTTTCTGATCGCATGTTCTTTTTTTCTTTTCTGCTGATCATCTGGACACTAACAACTGCCCTTGACTCTCTGCTCGTAAAAGGTGTGAGTTCATGCTTGTTGTGCTGTTGTTGTTGTAAGGGTGAATAGGAGGCTGTGAAAGCTGCTGAGATTTTGGTGTATTTATAATAAACATTATTTTAAAATATGTTTGCAGGAAAACTGAGAAATGTCTCTGTAATGGTGACTCTGGGAGAGGCCGAATTAAGCTGCCAAGAGCAGGAGGTCCTGAGCGGGTGACACTGATGTGACTCGCTATGTCTCTTGGAGAAGTGTGTAACCACCAGGATCATAGAATCAGCTGGGTTGGAAAAGACCTTTAACCTCATCCATGGCACTGAGGGCCTCGGCTACACGGTGTGTGAACACTTGCAGGGACGGTGACTCCAGCACTGCCCTGGGCAGCCTGTTCCAATGCCTGAGCACCCTCTGGGCAAGGAATTGTTCCTCAGCTCCATCTAAACCTCCCCTGGTGCATCTTGAGGCCGTTTCCTCTTGTCCCATCCCTTGTTCCTTAGGAGCAGAGAGCAGCCCCCTCCTGGCTCCATCCTCCTGTCAGGCAGTTGCAGAGAGCGATAAGGTCTCCCCTGAGCCTTCTCTTCTCCAGACTAAACCCCCCAGGTCCCTCAGCCCAGCCAGGGATGGCCTGCTCGCCTTCCCCCGCCGCTCCGGGCCGCATGACTGCAGGGCTCCGGCCGCCGCCGCCTCTTCCGTGCTCGCTTAACGCACACCGGGCGGTGGGAAGCCACAGCGGCTGGCCGGCCGCTCTAGTGGGGCACGGGTTCCTGGAAAGGATCCTGGGCTTCGGGTACCGGGGCCTGAAGCGCCCCACGGAGCCGCCACCCGAGCGGGCTGGGGGATGGGGACGCGGGGACGCCGGGACGCCGGGTCCCCGAGACCCGCCCCCGGCCCGCGGGGCTCCGGCCTTGGCCCCGCCGCTTCCGCCTCGGCGGCGCCGGCGCGACTCCCCCTTTCAGCCGCGCATGCGTTATAGGGGAGGAGCGTGGTCACGTGGTGGGGCTTGGGCCGCCTGGCCGGCTCGGGGCTCGGCTGGCTCAGTCTGGCGCGGGGGGTCCCGGAGCGGCGCGGCGGGAGCGCTCGGGCCCGTGGCGGCGGCGCAGGCCGGGAAGGGGGGGGCCCAGCCGGGCCCGGGGCGGGGGGAGCGCGGCGGAGCCTGGCGGCGGCGGCGAAGCAGCGGCCTGGGGGCTCCCCCCGGCGTGCGCGGGCCAAGCGGGCCGGGCCGGCGGCCGCGGCGGGGGCTATGACGCACCCGCTGCGGGGCTCCGCACCCCCGCGTGTCCCGCAGGCAGGTCCGGCGCGCGGCTGAGAACGTCCAACCGGCGGTGAGTTCCACGGCGCGCGCGGGGGGTGGGTGTGGGCCGTTGGGCCCCCTCAGTACCTCACAACGGGCACCGGCTCTGAGCGGGACGCGGCCGGCGGCGTTTCGTGCGCGCTTCCTCCGCGCTGGGGGCATGGAGAGGCCGCCGCGGTTTCTCACCCGCTGGTGGCCGGGCATGCGGGGGCCGCCCCGACGGCAGCTTCTCGGCCGGTCGCGGGACACGGAGGGCCCTCCTCGACGGCGGTTTCTTGCCCGCTGGTTGCGGGGCTTGGAGGGCCCTCCTCGACGGCGGTTTCTTGCCCGCTGGCTGCGGGGCTTGGAGGGCCCTCCTCGACGGCGGTTTCTCACCCGCTGGTTGCGGGGCACGGAGGGCCCGCCTCGGCGGCCGCTTCTCGCCCGCTCATGGCAGGGCACGGAGGGTCCACCTCGGCGGCGGTTTCTTGCCCGGTGGTTGCGTGGCTTGGAGGGCCCGCCTCGGCGGCGGTTTCTCGCCCGCTGGCGGCAGGACACGGAGAGCCCGCCCCGACGGCCGTTTCTTGCTCCGTCACGGCTGGGCACGGAGGGTCCACCTCGGCGGCGGTTTCTCGCCCGCTGGCTGCGGGGCACGGAGGGTCCGCCTCGACGGCGGTTTCTCGCCCGCTGGCTGCGGGATCTGGCCGCCGGGTCGGACGAGCGGGCTGGCGGTGCATTCCTCGTCTTCATCCGCAAGTCGTGGCATTCCGTGTCGTACGTTACCCACGGGGTGCGCTGTCCCCACGGGGTGCACTATGCCACTGCGGTCACTGGCTGGACGTTCGGTTCGTTTTGGGTTTATTTTTACACTTCAGGGGAAATAAGAGGGGGGGTATGATCTTAATTTTTGTGGTATCCTTGTGCTTCCATACAGTTTTCCATTCCTCCGCACTGTTTTCCTATTTCATGTCAGGATTTCGTTAGCCTTCAGAAAGCTAGATAAAGAGCTGTCTGCTTCTTATGCTGTAGGCAGTGAGGTAAAATGCTGTAATTCCACTGTAGATCTTGCTCTGTGGATGCCCTTAGGATCAGCAGTTCAAAGGTGGTAGGCACCATATGGTGCTTAGAAAAATACTTGTCATTCTGTTTCTTGTGCAGATGGAGGATCTCATTCTATCATAACCTGCTGCCATTGAGCAGTCCTAACAAGTTTTCCTCTCCCTTTTCAGGTATGGCCTCACAGCTGCAGGTGTTCTCCTCTCCGTCAGTATCCTCGAGTGCCTTCTGCAGTGCCAAGAAACTGAAAGTGGAGCTCTCTGTCTGGGATGTTTCAGGACAGAGCAGTAGTGACACATATTATACCCACAGCAAAAACCTCCCAGCAGCTCAAGGGCAAGCAAGCTCCTCTCATCAGGTAGCCAACTTCAGCATCCCTGCTTACGATCAGAACCTCCTGCTCCCTGCTCCTTCAGTTGAGCACGTTGCAGTTACAGCAGCTGACAGCACAGGCAGCAGTGCAACAGCGTCCTTCCAGAACAGCCAAACCCTAACACGTAGGAGCAACCTTTCTTTACTGGAACCATACCAAAAATGTGGATTAAAAAGGAAAAGTGAAGAGGTTGACAGCAACGGTAGTGTGCAGATAATTGAGGAACATCCACCTCTCATGCTGCAAAACAGACCTGCGGTGGGTGCTGCGGCCACAACCACCACGGTAACCACTAAAAGCAGCAGTTCCAGTGGTGAAGGTGATTATCAGCTGGTCCAGCATGAGATCCTGTGCTCTATGACAAACAGCTATGAGGTCTTAGAATTCCTGGGCCGGGGGACATTCGGGCAGGTAGCAAAATGCTGGAAGCGTAGCACAAAGGAGATTGTAGCCATCAAAATCCTGAAAAACCATCCTTCCTACGCTAGGCAGGGCCAGATAGAGGTGAGCATCCTCTCTCGCCTGAGCAGTGAGAATGCTGATGAATATAACTTCGTTCGCTCCTATGAGTGCTTTCAACACAAGAATCATACATGCCTTGTATTTGAGATGCTGGAACAGAACTTATATGATTTCTTAAAGCAAAATAAATTCAGTCCGTTGCCCTTGAAATACATCCGGCCAATTCTGCAGCAAGTGGCTACCGCCTTGATGAAGTTGAAGAGCTTGGGTCTGATACATGCTGACCTGAAACCAGAAAACATCATGTTGGTGGATCCTGCACGCCAGCCCTACAGAGTGAAGGTGATTGACTTCGGTTCAGCCAGCCACGTGTCTAAAGCAGTGTGCTCCACTTACTTGCAGTCGCGTTATTACAGGTGAGTACCGGCACAATGCTTGCTTTCGTATGCTGTGTGAGCAAAGTAAAGCTGCTCCTGATGGTGTGCTAGGGATTTGTTTCTGCACATAGTTAATTCTTCTGCCATTAGGTCTAATCCCAGTTGAGGGAGGAGAAGGAAATGATCAGTCTGTCCACTATTCTGCATGGTTCCTGTTTCCCTTCCCCCCCCCCAAATTTGTATGTAAATAAATAGAACTTCTGCTTTGTGAGTGTGACATAACATGCAGTCCAATACCTTCCCTTTCCCCTGGATTAGTGCAGTAAGTTTTACCCTGTTGCTAGCTTGTGGCGATGTGTCTAGTAGCAAACTGGGGAAGCAGTATGTGTCTAGTAAGTAGTGAATCTTTGATAGCTTGCCATGATCTGAAACTAGTCCATTAACCATGGTCATTTAGAAGGGAGAAAAGTCAAAAGGATTCCTGTTTCTTTTTGTCCTGCTTTTTTTTCTGATTACATCTTTATCTGAAGCCACTTTGTGAGCACATGGTTTCCTGTGTCAGCCCTGGATAGGTCATGCTTTCATGAGACCTGTAGCTCTTTTAAAGCCCTGATGAGCTAGATCTCTGCTTCTCCTAGAAAAATGTAGAAATGGCTTCTACCTAACTCCTGTCTAACAATTAAAAACTATGGGCAAAAATGTTAAAACTCAGAAACTGTGTTGCTAAGGCAAGCTGTGCTTTTTCTTTCAGTTATTCCTCTAGCTTGGTTCTGTTAATAGTGTGTATTTCAATACTAGTAGCAGTAAACTTCACTAAATGTATGCAGAAAGAAATTCTGTCATCAAAGGGACGTGAAAAGTCTGCTGTGTTAGGTGGCTTTCAGTGGAATGTGAGCTCACTTGATATAGAGCTTAACTAGTATCTAGTCCTTCCAGCTGAGACGAGACAGAGGACTCGAGACACTCCACCCCACCCTGTTTCTCTGCCCTGTTTGATGTCTTTCCCATCCTCTGAGCTTCAGTTTAAAGCCATGGCTTGTTGTAGGCTTGTTCTGTTCATTCCTCAAACTCCTTGTATTCTTGCTCCCCTTTGTTTTGAGGTTTTTGTTGTTTTTTTTTACTCCTTACACTGAGTACCTGTGTTTTTTCTTTCACTTGTTACAGTCTTTTCATTCGTTCCTCATGATCTTCACTCAGCTCGTTGGCACCAATTTTTCCAATGCAATCAATGCAATGGATTGTTAATTTCTGTAATGCAGTTGTCCTCTACGTGCTATAGCTCTGTTAAAATGCTTGCTGTCTAAAATGCATTACCAGTTTTGTTGTTGCTTTGGGAGAGGTGACCACTGATCAAGAATCTGCTCTATCTGACTTGCAACACATGCGAGCAAAGCAGTTTGGGGAGGCATATAGTGCTTTCCAGTTTCTGGTATCGCTAAACCCAGATTTGGCTGAGGCAAAAGCAGCAAGGGATGAGAAGTATCTGAAAGGGTTTGCTGGGAAGGAAGCTGTCTGCTTCATTTTTGTGTGCAGCACTGAACTCCCAGCCACTTCCACCTCCCTGATGCAGGGTGACTGACACTGCCAGAAAGGCAAATAACCTGAGAGTAGATGGTGTTTAAGACTGTCTGCTTGACTGAAGTCAAGAATGCTGTGATGTGGAAATCTAATATTTAGTGATATGTAATTACTTTAATGGTGGTGGTTACTAAAATCCATAATCTAGGAATTTATGGAGGTGGTGTACAAACCAGCTTATGGTGGGAGAGCTGGATTTCTGTAACCATATTCACAGTAAATCGGTGTTCAGATGAGTTCCAAGTTGGATTTTTTTTTTTTTTCTATTTAATAAAACAGTATAGGCTATTTGGTTCTCTACCAGCTATTAAGAATAATCATCATCTTCCGTGTTCACTTTCTTGTTTTTAATACCTGTTGCTGGCATTTATGTAACCTCTGTCTCCTGTAGCAACCTCTAAACCAGCCAAACTCAGGTACTATAAGGTGAGTTTTCTGATATATGCACCCTGAAGGAAAAAACCTTCCTTTATTAATTATGCCCAGTGCTGCTGGAGGTCATTTTGTCCAACAGCTCTGCTCACTCCAGGTTCCGACTGTTTGGAGTTGGACAGCCTGCCTGGGCTTCCATGTACAGCTCCAGCAGCATCACCCAGTTGGGACGTAGCATGACTTAAAGTGTGAGCAGAAGTGCCCATGAAGAATTCTGTGGCTCCAAAGCCAGGCATGGACTTTTGATGGTCGTGTTTTATGTGGCAATTAGTTTCTGTGGCAGTCCTGAGATCTATTAGCAGTAATTCCTGACCTAAGAGTATGTGCTTACCACATCAGGTGAGAGGGGAATGGATGCTTTTGTTCTCCGTGGGGAGGATAAACAATAGAAGGAAGCAGACAGCTTGCATTAAAAAAAAATCCCTGGGAAGACTGATCTCCCTGCTGTCCAGAGAGCGAGGATTACTGGTGTCCCATGTTATATGTAAGTGCAGCCATCATATGAGCCTTGCTCAGATCCCTACCTCCTGATTCCTGAGGGTCAGTGTAGAGGCACCTAGCAAATTGAAGCTGCTAAGCTGAAGGACTGAACAATGTGGGCCATGAGAAGGCGGCACTGAGTGCTGAGGGAGTGCAGGGTGCACCAGCATCCCTTCCTTACCTCTCCTTTGGGCTACATGACCTACTTCTGTCCCACTCATGTTGGCCTGGGAAGCAGCAGTGCATGCTGCCTAATCTAACTCTGCTTGCTAGCCCAGCTGTGAGTGGTGATCATGGATTACTAGTTGCAGTTGTACAAGCTTCATATTACTGTCATCCTTCAGAAGGTGGAGGGCTGAAGACCCAGGTGTAAACATGGTGTGTTTTGAAATGTTTAAGTCTCAGATTTTTCCACTACTGCTGTGAATCCTCTCTCTTTCTGAGACTGCCTGAGCACATTTGCCAGCTTTGGAGGTCAAGAGTTTGGCAAGTGTGTATGCAAAGAATGAATGTTGCTCATTTCTATTTCAGAGAGCTTAAGATAGTAAAATCACTTTAATCTCTGACAGACCAGCTATGAAAAAGTGACCTCTGCCAGTTGTCCTGTTCAGCCCACATCTCATAAGGCCACTAATTACAGTGGTGTAAAAGGAGATGAGAGAGATTCTGATTTATCAGCTCTGTCCTGCAATCAAAATGAAATCAGGTGGCTCTTGAGAACTTTTAGTTAGTTTTGGGGAATAAAATGCATAGAGTTCAGCTTGCTATCGTTTTGGTATTGAGGTTTCAGAATACTGAAGTTCCAGCATGTAGTTAAAGACTAACAAATATCACATCCAGCCTTTGTTGCCACTAATCTCTTTTTCCATTGGAATTTTTGGTGGGATTCTTTTAATGGACTTGTGAAGGATTAGCATGCTGTGCTTGTTTGCAAACCACTTATATTTTAGTTTGTTTGACAGTCCAAACCAAGAAAGCTTGCACATGCAGCGTTCCTTATATGGCAAGTTTGGATCCTATCTGTATTGGAAATTCCTGCATAAGTAGGATAAACAAGAAGATCAATACAGTTTGATGATGACTAGTAGACTAATGTGTGAATGACTGTATTGTACTTGCTCTGCTTATGAAGAGTAAAGTACTACAGAAATGGATTCCTCTTGTTTGTATGTGTTGGCCTATAGAAAGTTGGATCTATTCTGGCACAGTTCTTTAAAATGTAAGTATTTAGCAGGACATTCAGCACTCAAATATCAAATAGTTACCATATTAGCATGATCATTTTATATTTTCATGTAAGTGAAACCATTGCGAAGTTGGCTACTATCAGGGATAGACAAGGTGGAAACAGATCAATGTCAAGGAGAGCGAGTGTCAGGATGTCTTCACTTAAATTATCTATTCTGATTACTAAAGGTATATCATGGCTCTGTTTTGGGGGCTCAGGCATAATAGAACCTCCTTTCTTTGAAGCTGAATGATAGAGAAGAGCTGTGAGCTCACTGCAGCAAACAGCTGGTTCATCGTTTTTTTTGATAGATCTTGTGCTTTCTCAGGGGCAACTGGGATGAGTGTGTTTGGTTTGGAGACTGGCTAATGGTAATTGTGTAGTCTCCTAAAACAAGAGCTGTATCTGTGTCACCACGACCCAAAGGGTGATTAATTGGAGAGTCACTTCTTGCCATGTACAAACAGAAGTACGTTCAGGTTGAACAGTAGAGGAAGGCGAGTGTAGGATCTGCTGACACCTGTACATTAAGCAAGCCCTGTTCTTTAGAACTCTGTAGAAAGACCAGAACTGGTTCCAGAGCCTTTTTTGACAGAGATATCCACACTGTACACAAGAAATGCCACACAAGCCATGGGGCATGCTCCTCGAGTCAAGACCAGGAAATAGCCTGGAATTTAGGACTTGTCTGTCTTCCTTTGTGCTTGTATTAGTTACGCATGAAGAAGATCAAGGTTTTCGTGTTTCCTGTACTTTCCAGGGTAAATTCCCACACCAGCTCACATGGGGGTTTTTTCCAGCACTTGGGTTTTATGCTGTATGCAAATGTATGACCAGAATTTAGCCTGACAGAATGGCATTGGTTTGTTTCAGAACTGTGTGTAGGTGAAGAGTTGTACTAAAGCATCCTCTTGTATTATGAGTCAGTTCCAAACAAAAATCTCCCTGAAATTCCAACCTGTTGCAGAAGCAAACCCTGCTTGGAGTTTAATTTTTTCCATCACCTTCTCCTAAAGGCTAGGCCAGGCAGGTAAATTTTGCATTAGGTGTGGTTCAGTGCACAGAAACCTGTAATACAACCTTGCAAAGCAGTCACAACCTCCAGCTGTGTTCTCTCTGTCCATTTTAAACTCGAAACTCCAAACAAACCCTGTATGAAAAGCTGCTGACAGAAACAGAGCAGCTCTCTGAAGAGCTCCTTTCTCTTGCTCTGCAGATGCTGTTCTTTTCCAGGTGAAAACAGGCAGCCTCCTGCAGCTGGTTACCTGGGATCTTGAGACCTTCTTCTGAGAAAAGTCTGAGCATTGTTTTGCCAGAACTTTTCTTGTCAGTTCTGTTAGGACAGGTTGTGTGCTGTAACTTCATACCACAGTTCCATAAAGGCCACCTAGGAGTTGGAGGGCACCATGGCAATAAAGCAAATCCAGCTGTGCCACTAAGTGCTAAAAATATTGGGATCTATTAGGCCACTGGAGGAAACATCTTCTGCTTTGAAGTAAAATCACTTGGTTTCACACAGATTTACTTGTGCTTGGAGGAGAAAAGGAGTGGTGTTATCCAGAGAAAAGAACTGCATGCTTTCAGAGTCAAAGATTTTACTTTTTCTTTCTTTTCAACAGAGCTCCTGAGATCATACTGGGTTTACCATTCTGTGAAGCTATTGACATGTGGTCGCTGGGCTGTGTGATAGCTGAGCTGTTTCTAGGCTGGCCTCTGTATCCAGGAGCATCTGAGTATGATCAGGTGAGAGCACGTGGCAGATATGGGAATGTTCAAATGAAACTGCAATGATCTGTGTTTGGACCCTCTGAATCCAGTGTATCCTACATCAAATTTCATCTAGTACAAACCACTGTTGTCTGTCATCTTAAGTTCATTTTCCCTCTGTGATATTCCCATTGTCTGTTTCTGTCATACAGAAAAGCAGAGAGTTCTGTGTGGTTTGACTTGAGTTGCATGTCGCTATCCAATATATAGAGTGAATTTATACTTAACCCCCTGGCTTTCAAACCCAAAAGCTGTTGAAATACCTTCCAGTTCAAACAGAAGGGAGGTGTGTGTACACTGGCTTGAAACGCCCTCTGTAATTTCACCATGAGGACAGTTTTTCCATGTGGAGACAGAGCAAGCCAATCATTCCTGTTCTGTTAATACCTACAACAGCCCTTATTTTTAATGCTAAGTGTGAGCCCCAAGCTGTCTCTGAAATAAAAGGGCAAGAGTCTGAAAAGGCATCTTTAACTAATTAGCTCTTTCCATGGATACTTAGCATTATTACCTGGGCTAGTCAGTTGCCTTTAAAAGGACAAAAAAGTCTATATGACAAGTTTTTGGAGGGTAACTTTTCCACTGTTTATGGTGGTATCTTGTTACAGTGCTTGGTATAGTTGTGATAAAATACATGAAAACTTACTAAGGTTGAAAACTTACTTGTGTTATATCTTCCCAGCACTGCAAATTTCCAAAGGAAACACAGTGGTAACTTAATAAGCAGAATGAGTTAGAAAAAAACCGAGGTAGGGCATGGTGGTTTCCTTGCACACGGAGTTTTGTGTGATTCTGAGAAGCTTATCTAGTCATGGAGGTGGGTGGGGAGGAGGTGCTTTTTCCATTGCTTAATGGACAGGATTTTGCAGTCCTTTGAGGCAGTGTGAGGTGTGACTTTGCGTCGTTGCTTTTGATACTTGAATTGCCCTTGAAAACTAGGATGACTTGCTTTCATGTTTTCTGAGATTCTGCAGCAGCAAGTGAAAGTTCAGGCAGAACTTGTGCAAGGACCCCTCCAAGAATGAGCTCATGGGTTGGGATGGGATTCACAATTAATTTTTAAACACACTTTGGCTGTACAGCAAGAGTTATGTGTTACAAAAATAGCAGACTTCTTAGCTGAACTACTGTGTAGATATAAAAGATACTCACCTGCAGACACTTCATATCTACTCTGGCATAAATTAAAAGTGAGTCAATAAATTCATATGGATCACAAGTCATAACAGTGAGTTAAATGCCCTGCAATCTTCAGCTGGTTTTGGTGCAGTGGAATAGCAGGAGATTTGCAAAGAAGAAATGAGAACGTCCTAAAGGACCTATAACTGATAATTATCAGGGTTTTTTTCCTTAAACTTTTAAATAGACTCCTTTGAATGGAGAGTCATGACAAAGGCGATGTTTGGTGAGAAATGTGACATCTTGGAAAGCAAATAACATTAGAAATTGGGCAACATTTGGAATATTTTAAAAAGCTTATTATTATGCTTTTTCATAATTGCTATTTTCTTTCCTTTTGAGCATACCTTTTTCTTTGTTAACTCCTTACTGGTGTCTTATTGATACTGTCACAAATATTCAGGTGCATTTTCCAAAATTCTGAGCCTTTTTTTTTATGTGTAAAGTATACTAAATGTTTTTGAGGATAGAAGAATCTGCACTAAAGGTATGGTCTTTCTTGGACAGTGAGAGCTTTACCCTGACATTATTCTGGAATCATGTGCCTAGGCTTTATGTAGCCAGTCACAGCAATGTTGCTTAGATACTTATGCCTTTAATTATATCTACATACATGATAACTTCTGTGGTATTTTTTTCTCTCAAAATGTGTACTACTTACGTTGCTGATGCAAAAGCCTATTGGTGTTACTTTCTCCAGGTCTCAAAAGCTTACAGTCTGTTCACATATACTTGGGCAGAAAATAAGAAAGATGTATTCAAAACCTAAAATTTCTGCAGATAATATGACTGAAAAGTTAAGTGTCCTTATAAAAACTTGAGATAGTCCCTTTAATTTTGTGGTTTCAGTTATCTGGGTATTCTTTATTTACAGCTAATTTCCTATTTGCTGTGAACACATGAAGCTTACGATTGCTCTATTGGGTATGAGTTCTTTATATGGGGAGTCCTCATTCTTTCAATTTTCTTTCCTAGATCCGTTATATTTCACAAACTCAAGGCTTGCCAGCGGAGTATCTTCTCAGTGCGGGAACGAAAACAAGCAGGTTTTTTAACAGAGACCCAAATTTGGGATACCCATTGTGGAGGCTAAAGGTTTGTCTGTTTTTAATTTCTGATTCTATTCTGTTCATTGAGGACTTGATTTCAATTCACACCAAGGTTTAGTGTGCCATGAAAACATCCTGAGTGGAGATTGGATTTGAAATGCTGTTCAAATATAGCTGGTCTGTATGTTTCATTTTAGAAACTACAGACCTTGTACTCATCTAACAATAGCAGCTGTGCATGATAGTACCAGCAAAGAGTGGGTGTTAAAGTAATTGAGATAATGGTTACTTATTATGGCCTGCTCATTCTTGGTGAAGTATGTCATCTTGTTGTCATCTCCTGACAATACAAAGAGTAAAATACAGAGTATTTCGTGATGGTCTTTTAGTTTAACAGAAATCTATTTGCGTATTGGCAGATGACAGGAGAAAATCAGATGTATGCTCAATTTGCCTTTAAAGCTGAGCAGCAAAAGGAAGAGAGTTTAAAATACTTATAGCCTCTTCTCCTACTAAATGAGAAATCTTCAGTTGTTCTGGCTAATGCACTGTCAGCTTTGCAATGAATGATCTTTCCAGACAAGGAAATGAGAACCCAGGGCTGTTTTGGTTTGGCCTACTGGCATGCCATTTATCTTAAAGCAGGCAAAAGATCTCCTGGCTCTGCTCTTTACTTGCAGCTTTTTCTTCATCAATATGCAATATTTCAGTTTATATTAACAAATGCTTTCTTTTATAGACCCCAGAAGAACATGAGTTGGAGACAGCAATAAAATCAAAAGAAGCTCGGAAATATATATTCAACTGTTTGGATGATATGGCGCAGGTGCGTGGAGATCTTGTAACACACAGATACTGTCATATCAATGACATACATTCTTGGGATCTAAAAATGAGGCTCCTGTGCTGGAGCTGTCCTTTTCCACCTGCTGTTGAGAACACTGATGTAGGTTTGCCATGGTGCCAGTTTGCATCAAAAATCACTGTATTGGAGACTATCAAAATGTTAACTGTGAAGCTCTTAGAAATTTCTTGTTCTTTCTTAGGCCTGATCTGGTAGATGTAACAAGTGTGCGTAGCGTGTTACCACTAGAAGCAGTTGAGCAGTAGGAAAGCTAAGCCCCTCCAGATGTGTTTATAGGATTAGGCCTCTTACTGGACTTTGGAAATGCTAACAGGAACTACAGCTCATTCTATTTTTTAATTTTATTTTCGTAGGTAAAATGAAGGAATAACTGAGGGGTTTTTTAATATGAGGCCTTGAATCTTAAATATGTTGGTCTCAATTTTCTATTGCTTTTGCAGCAATTACATCTGTGCAGAGAATGCAGAATCTTGTCATTCTGATTTGCTAGCCCCTTACAACCCCACACATAAAAAGAGGGCATATTGCCAGGCAGGGGAGAATGAATCCTGGTTGATATCTATTGAACAGACCAACTTCACATTGAGATGAGAATTCCCTGCTTAAGTTTGACTCCTTTTATAGGATGAGCAGGAGAAAGGTGGTTTGTTAGAGCTATACTACCTAAAACTATTATGCTGGCTAAGAGATAGAAATGCTTAATAAATATTTGTGTGATGTGAAGTTACTGAATTGTTGGGTAGCAATTAATTTGATGTTTGTGTGAACTACTCTCATTTTATTTTCAAGGTGAATATGTCTACAGACTTAGAAGGAACTGACATGTTGGCAGAGAAGGCTGACCGAAGGGAATATATTGATTTGTTGAAGAAAATGTTGACAATTGATGCAGATAAGAGAATTACTCCACTGAAGACTTTGAACCATAATTTTGTTACAATGGCACATCTACTGGATTTCCCACACAGTAATCAGTAAGTCTCCTTAGATTTCTTGTTTTGTTTCAGGAGGACTGATCGGAAACACAGAGCACTTTTCTGCCTTCTGTCAATGCTGTTTTCTGCAGTTTCTGACTGATGTGAAAAAAGCACTGGCAGGGGTAAGGAGTGGAATGTTTGTAAGATTCCTTTTCATGTTTGAGGACATTCTTTGTTGGTTTAAAAAATAACCCAGAAACTAAACCTAAAGGCATGTGCATAAAGTTGGGAATCTGTCATGTCTCTCCTGTACTGTTTTTACATATCTAATATTGTCCTGCTGTCATTCTGTTTCAGTGTGAAATCCTGCTTTCAGAATATGGAGATCTGCAAGAGAAGAGTTAATATGTATGATACAGTGAATCAGATTAAGAGCCCGTTCACGACTCATGTTGCTCCTAATACAAGCACAAATCTCACAATGAGCTTTAACAACCAGCTCAATACAGTACACAACCAGGTGTGGATCTTCTAGCTATTTTATACTAATCAAAGAATGAAATAGTCTAATTCCATGCTTTCAGGCCAAGACCCACAAAATACTATATTTAAATTGCTGTCTAGAATTTGTAGTCTTGAATTTTAATTTTCCAAACTTCAGGCCAAGGCAGTCTCTTTACTTCGCTTAATCATATTTGCCTGTCAGTTCAGCAACATAAGTAAAGTTGGTGCAATTCATGTTTTTTCTCCTATGTTGTCCAGTGCCTTTTACCTGAAACCTTTTCCTGGTGCTTGCTTCATGATACAATAATGATGGTTCCTGTTGTTTGTTTTATAACAAGTAGAAATGATAAATCCAATTTTTTGTTTTCCTTTTTTTATTCATAGGCCAGTGTATTGGCTTCCAACTCTACTGCAGCTGCTACTCTTTCCCTGGCAAACTCGGATGTGTCACTGCTAAACTATCAGTCTGCTCTGTATCCATCATCTGCAGCACCAGTTGCAGGAGTAGCACAACAGAGTGTTTCCCTGCAACCTGGAACCACCCAGATCTGCACGCAGACTGATCCATTCCAGCAAACGTTCATTGTTTGTCCCCCTGCTTTCCAAAGTAAGTGGAAAAAACCCTTTGTGTTTCAGATACTGTAGTTTCAGTTAGGTAGAAATGAGAAGTTTTAGTTTCTACTGAATTGATAAAGTACAGAAGACTACCCTGTGGATGTCCACAGTGGTCTTGCCTCAGATGTAAGTGTAGAATCAGGTCAGGCGTGTGTAGACAATTTAGTTCTCTTCCAGATCATGCTTGAACAGGTGACAGTATCTTGCCTGTCTAGGTTGCAGTGTTCATCTGGTTGCTCAACCAGTTTTTCCCCCAAACTGAACACAACAGCATTCCACAGAAAGCAGTGAACAGAGGAGCCAGAGTTATGTGAAAATGAAAAAGTGTTGTGCTCTGTGTTTTGTATGTCAGGAGTGAATATCTGGCCTTTTGAGTCTCAGTTCACAAGCACTGATGCAGTGGTGTAGTTTGCTACAGGTTGCACATAAGCGAGGTTAGCAAAGCATAGCTGAGTCCTGAAAGTTCTCTATTTATGCTTATATCTGCGTTGTGTTATGGAGGGTTTTATATGAAATGAGAACTGATCACTGATGGCATAAGGTTTGAACTTGGTCTCAAGGAACATAAAATTAGATATCTGTGTTTCTGAAGGCAAGACTTCTGCTTTGGCATACTGGGGCTGCAGAAGTATTTACTTCAGCTGGTGTTTTATTAGTATGATTTTGTCAAAGAGAATGTCTTTTCTTTCTCTGATCCTGTCTTCCACCCTTATCTGGTAGAGATTTGATTTTGGAAAGAAACTAAAAAGAAATAATAAAGCTGCTTAGCATTGATGTGTTCTTGTCCTCCACAGCTGGACTTCAGGCAACTACAAAGCATTCTGGGTTCCCAGTAAGGATGGAGAATGCTGTCCCAATTGTACCACAAGCACCTGCAGCACAGCCACTGCAGATCCAATCTGGCGTTCTTACACAGGTAAAAACCCAACCAACCAAACCCCATAAAGTTCACTGCAATTCCTACCACCATCCAGCAGAACCTGGCTGCTCCTCTGGTGCTGGGATGAATGCAGGGGGTCCTCAGAACACTCCAAAAGGTTAAATGTAGGTCACTTCTAAGACAGTGTTTTTGTGTTTTTCTGAAATATTTAAAGTCTAATCTATTTTATATAATCCGTTTTAGGAGTTTGACTTAATAATGAGAATAAATGTGGAGTTTTCAGCTGCTAAAAACGGGCTGTATTTTTTCATGGGTGTACACTGCCTACAGTGGTGTACATGCTTGCCTACTCTTTAAAAAGGTGTCAGCAAATTTTAGAAGAAATCATTTCTGTGGGAAGTGAGATCCCGGTAAATGGAAGTGACAACACAGATTAGTCATGTTAAAATTTCATTTTCAAATCAACAAAATTATTTTTGACTCCTTCTCATTGTTAATGTTAATTTGTGTAGCTATGACATACCTATTTCTGTTGTTTGCAATTTAAACAATGTGATAGCAAAATGCACAAATAATTATAGAAAATGCTATTTTCACATCAGTAATGTCTTGTAAATTAAAACAATTTTATATGAGAAAAGTATTGCTTTAATATATAGTGAATGCCCAGTGAGTCCCAGGTTTTATTCACTGAAAAATTGTAATTGCCTTTATAATTAAGTGCACATTGCATAGTTTTAGTTGCTGCTGATATTAACACATACTTTATTAGTTTTATTCTCCATGCAGTATGTTGTGCTTACTGACCTACTTGTAGAGGAGTAATTTTTAGATTGCTCAGTCCAAACAATTTTGGTGTCATTCTGTGATCTCTGGTTTGCTTAGCATAATAATACAGGTAATGGTACCCAAAAAGCAGAATACACTTGAAGGAGGCCCATCTGAATCCAAACCCTGTTTTTCCTGAGCCTACAAATTGTGTGCTAAGAATCTAGTTTTAATTAGACATTTGATGTACTAATACCTGTCTTGGTAGTTTCGTTGCAGATAACTTTGCTCTTTCATGATACAAAAGACTTATTGTGCCTTCTATTAAATTCCTTAGTTTATATTTTTCCACAAGTACTGTATGTGAATTGTGAATTTGGAGGGATGATAGTAAACATGTACTGCCAGGGGTGCAGTTTGTGTTATGGTTAGTGCAGTGTACATAGTGTAACTTGCTCTCTGGGACCCAGTAAAGTATTAATAGCTGAACACTATCTCATTTTTTACTTTTTAACTGTGTCATCGGAGAGATCCTGTTCCCAAATTCCCTGTTCCTTGTGTTCCCCTCAGGGACATGTAACTGCTTAGAGGAACGTGCCCAGAGGGTCTGGGTGCTGGTTTCACTGCATCCATTAATTCTGGAGTCTGCTCAAGCACCATAGAATGCCAGTGAGGTGAAACCTTCTCTGGCACTATTGCTGAACCCACTTGTCCTGCCTCAGTACGTGTGTTTCACTCACTGCCTGATCTACATTTCAGGGAAGCTGTACACCACTAATGGTAGCAACTCTTCATCCTCAAGTAGCCACCATCACGCCGCAGTATGCGGTCCCCTTTACTCTGAACTGCGCAGCCGGCCGGCCAGCGCTAGTAGAACAGACGGCTGCAGTACTGGTAATTGCCTCCCTTGATTGTGTTCACTAACTGAGTTTTTGTTTTAACTTAGACTTGCAGAGGGCATGGAAGCATGTGCCATCTTGTGGCTGTGTTCTTGCTACATCTTAATGTCTTGTTGTTTTCCTCCCCAACATTGCTGAAGCACTGTCTGACTCTGACGTTTAGTGTGGCTCTGTAAAGAATCCAGATCCATTGACAATTACTTTTAGTAGCTTAGTATTATAAAGCTCTTCTATACTGTAGAAGAGTTATAATTGTTCTTGTTCTTTGCTTACTCTCCTATCTTTGTCTTTTGATTGTTGAATACAAAGGAATCGGCCTTTAGCTTGACTCTGCTACAGGTACCTGGATGGCCAGAATTTGAACTACTTGGCAAGTTAGCTACTTACTTTGTTTTCAAGATGTGTAAAGCTGCTTTGCATGTAGAAACGTTTCAGGTCATTAAGCACAGGCTAAAATCTCTAATGATAGCAAATTCTTTAATGTATTGCTTTAGCAGTCCATTTCTCTTAACTTCTGTTGAACATTGACAGTAATTTTCTGGCCTTCTGTTATTTATAGCCAATCGCAGGTAGCTTGCTTCATCCAGATACAGATACTATTCTCCACAGATGCTTTCAGTTCATGTGTATTTCTTGGTTGAAATTAAAGGTGAGCTCTAGTATCCAAAATGGCATAGCTAGCTTTTAGGCTATTGGGAACAATTTTTTAAAAGGTTGGGGGAAAGGGAAGAAACACATCTTCCAAGAAGTGTATATTTTCAAAATTGTCCTCTTCTGTATTCATTTGGCACCTGCACCAGAACAACTTTGCAAGTGCCACAAAGAAGTCATTGTAAAACTCCAGAATCAGATAAGTGAAGCTTATGAAAACTTTGCAGTGCACTTAAGTGCTGGTATCCTCACATGTCTTTCAAAGCACATTCCATTATGTGAACCATGTTGTTTTTTGTGGCTTTCAGTAGTAGTTTGAGTGTCATTTTCTTCCAAGAGGAAGACATCTGCTGAAGTGGAATTTGCTTGAGTCATACCTGTATCGAAATGAAAGCCCACTCATTTGAGTTCTTGTGAACCAATTTAACTGCTCCCTGTTTCTGAGGATGGGAAGGCAGGAGAGTGGCGTTCTCCTGGGTCACAGCTCTGAGCTGAACAGACCCAGGGATGTATATGTTTTCCTCCTTGTGAATTTTGACTGCTGAAAGGTTGCAGTCTAGGCTCTGTAAACAGCAGGGGGTGACGGTAGCAGAGCTTGGGACACAAGTGAGTTGTTAGTGATGTTTTCAAAAGTGTATTTGGGCCTTTGATTCAACAGGCAAATTCTATTCTCCTGTGTGTATGCAGTGGACTTGTCATTCAAGTCCCCTGTACAGCAGTGGAGATCAGAGCCAGCTGTCTCCAGACTATGAGCCTGGATTCTGAGTTTCTCTGGAGGACTTCCTATTTCTGTTTGGATTCTGGGAGCCTTTGGCGTGAATTTGCTCACCTTTAGTGCTTCCGACACTTTTCCCTTGCTGCTTCCCCTGAGTTTGCATTAGCCATTTGCTAAGCTTTGCATATTTTTGTCCTTCCTCTGTCAAAACAGTTCGTCGCTTGGAAGGCCCGATTTCTGCCTCTCATTGGGAATTTATATCTTGCTGTATTAAACTCTCTGCTTTGTCTTGTGCAGGTGTTGGCTTTTGGAAAGACGCATGGTGTGACTTAACATATTTCTCCTTGTTTTTAATATTATTATTATTATTCCGCTTACATTGGCAGAGGTTTTAGCAGCTCTCTGCTTTGAAGGCTTCTTGTTTGGAACTGGTATTTGTAGTAAGTGGGTCTGTTACTTGCAGAAATACTTTATTTAAAGCAGCAGTTTAATGGTTTTGCAATTTAAACTGCAAGACAGCCATATATCTTCAAAATCATAGAAATATTGCACTGCCAAATGTATTTTGGTTTTGTTTTCCCCCCAGAAAAAAACTGCATTTTGTCAATTTGGACTGGAACATTAATAATATTGATGAATTGACAGTATCTTCCACATAGCTCCCTTTTAATTAAATACTTCAGTTGAAGTGGGGTAAATTCCCAGATAACAACACTGTCTCAGCTCTCTCAATGTGAGCCCTGTAAGGCAGAAAAACCAGAAGGGACCAAATTAGTTTCATATTTTGGAATCCTTCTGCAGAGCAGCATGTGTAAACTTACATGCGGAAGAAGTCCTGAATACTCATGCTGCTTCTGACAGTACAATATATGACTGCATTGTGCAGTATTCTGCACAATATTAACACTTTTCCCAAGGTGGCATCTGTGATACAAAAGGTTAGCAAAGCATTAGGAAACAAAACATGTTTCTCTGGTTTTCTTGTTCGCTTACTGTACTGAGATCTTTTGAGAGAGTGCGGTGTTGTGCCATTATCTCTGCAAGCTAACAATCTACACAAATGTGTATATTGCTTGGAACAAATCTCTTTCCACCAGTAGGAACTGAAATCTAGTGAACCTGTGTGTCTGTTTGTTGTTTTGCAGCAGGCCTGGCCTGGGGGAACCCAGCAGATACTGCTTCCTTCCACCTGGCAGCAGCTCCCAGGGGTTGCTTTGCACAACTCCGTTCAGCCAGCAGCTGTGATTCCGGAGACCATCAGCGGCAGCCAGCAATTAGCTGACTGGAGGTAGGGAATGCACAGGGTCCAACTCTGTGCCAAATGGGAATATGTGCCGTCCCAGGATAGCACAGAATTTCTCCCTTCAGAATCATGCAGGGGCTCGGTGCAGCTTGCTTTTCCTGCAGTGTAGTCATGGAATCTGGGGTTGTCTTTTTTTTCCGCTCCAGGAATGCACATTCCCATGGAAATCAGTATAGCACTCTCATGCAGCAGCCATCGCTACTGACCAACCATGTGACATTAGCCACAGCACAGCCTCTGAGTGTTGGAGTTACTCATGTTGTTAGGCAGCAGCAGAGCAGCAATGTTCCAGCAAAGAAGAACAAGCAGCCAGCACCAAGCGTGGCCAAGTAAGGCTTCCTTTTCCAGTCCTAGAAAGATGTGGGTGTATTTGTAGATGTTGCGGTTTAAGACCAGCTGGTAACTCGGAGCCATGCAGCCACTTGCTCACTCCCCCCACTTTTTTCCCCCCTGCTCCTGGCAGGGTGGGGAGGAGAATTGAGTGTAGATCCCACGGGTTGAGGTAAGAAGAGTCCAATAGCTAAAGTATAATACAAAACTACTACTACTACCACCACTAATAATAATAATAATAGCAACAAGGGGAGAGAATATAAAGTTAAAAGGAAAGGAAAGAAAATGAAAACAGTAACACAAGTGATGCACAACACAATTGCTCACCACCTGCTGACCAATACCCAGCCCAACCTGAGCAGTGATCTGGGCCTTCTGGATCACTCTTCCCAGTTTCTATACTGGGCATGATGTGCTGTGATATGGAATACCCCTTTGGCTAGTTTGGTCAGGTGTCCTGTCTCTGCTCCCTCTCAGCTTCTTGTGTCCCTCACTGGCAGAGCACGAGAGACTGAAAAGTCCTTGATCAGGGTAAGCGCTACTGAGCAACAGCTAAAACATCGGTGTGTTACCAGCATTATTCTCAAAATAAAGCCAGAACATAGCACTGCACCAGCTACTAGGAAGGGGAAAAGTAACTATTACAGCTGAACCCAGGACAGTGGAGGTTGCCTTTATGATGTGAAAAACTGATCTTCTGATCACAAAGGCATTGTCTAATTGTGTAACTTTTTAATGTGCTACCGTTGCTTTTAAAGATGTGTTGGAAAAAGTGTCTGTACTGTAGTCACTGATATAAATGATACTAACTTCAGTGAGAGTGCAAAGAACATAGTTGACCAAGTGCTTTACTGTACTGGTCAAAGGGGGGTTTCTTACACATTGGAGGTGTGTTGGTGCCATAGCAATACAAGTGATAAAATTGGCATCTGTTGAACAAGGGTTGGCAGGTTTCTGGCAGTGTTTGGGTGAATCAGTCCTCTTCAGAGCATCACTGTGTAGGTCCCTTCTGGGATGCATTCTATGCCACTCTCCTGTATGAGTGTCTGTACTGAGGTTCTCTTTGTGTTTTTCAAGATGTTTCTTCTTGTATGTGTGCTCCAGCCTGCTGGAGCCTGACTGTTCTCAGTGCTGGTGCTGGTTTGCCCCAGCCTGCCGACATGTAGCTGAATACTGCTCTTTTTTTCCTTCAGGCCCAGCTCAACTGTAGAGGCTGTGCCCTCCCAGGTTTACTCGCTCATTGGCAGCAGTCCTCTGCGCTCCACCTCCTCCTCTTCCAATGTGCTCATCCTAGTGCCGGAGCAGCACCAGCCCATCGTGATCCCAGACACTCCAAGCCCACCTGTCAGTGTCATCACCATTCGCAGTGACACTGATGAGGAAGAGGACAGCAAATACAAACCTGCCAGGTAGGAAGTTTCTTTAAGCAGCCAGTACTGATTTGTCCTGGTCTGAGCCCGAGCATCAAGGATCGTGGAGAGTACTACATGAAAAGCCCTGGCTAGGCTAAGAAGCACTGCCTAAGACAGAAAAATCTGTGTCTGTTTTTGTCTCTAGTTAATCAGAATTCCAGCTGAGAAGGAGGGAGGGTATGAGATCTCAGAGGGAGATTTCCTGTATCTTGTGGGAAAAGCTAGAATATCTCCCATTTGGTTGTTTGGGTTTTTTGTTTTTGTTTTTTTCCTTTTCTTTTTTTCCCTGCAGTTTGAGCATGAAGCAGAGATCCAATGTCATCAGCTACGTTACTGTTAATGACTCCCCTGATTCCGACTCCTCCCTGAACAGCCCCTATGCCGTAGACACACTTGCCTCTCTGGAGAGCACAGGCGGTGCCCTGGAGCTGCCAACTAGAGAGGCAGCTGACAGCTCCAGCTCTCGGAATATCATTGTGCCACCACTGAAGACACAGCTCAGTGACTGTGTTGTAGCTACCCAAGTGTCAGGTAGGTATGGTTTTTGCCAAGGCTCAGATGCTGTATTATGCCTGACACCTTTGTCCTTGAAGTTTTAGACTATCTGTGTTGGGTCTTCAGCAGCTTTACAGGGTTTCACAGCTGCTGTTCTGAGAATGCAAGCCTTGGTCTGTTTTCAGTTTCATTGATAGATTTCCCTTTCACATGTGTTTGGCTGCATTTAGAAAGATCTGTAAATATTCCTGATTATTTCTTGTACGGTCAGATTTTAAATCATAATTGAAGAAAAGGCTTTGTTACAGAAATAGTCCCATTGTGTTCTTTGGTTGCCTAAGCTGGTTATCACAGTTGCATAAGCACATACAGGGCACAGCACTTAAGAGGGAAGAATGAACTAAGCTTTTGAAATCTTTCAGGCATCCTGAGCAGCACCAGTAAGACCAAGCCAGTGGCCTCCATGAGCGGGCAGTCATCAGGATGCTGTATAACACCTACTGGGTACCGCTCGCATCGCGTGGTAGCAAATGGTGTGCAGCCTCTCAATCTCAGCCAGGTAAGCACTGTGTGGCTTCTGATCATTGAACATGATGCTTTAGAAATGCTATGCTGTATGGCAGGGAGAATCAGCTTCAAAGAACTGAGGAGAACAGTTCCCTGAAGCTGATTCTATCTTGTAGCTATGCAAGGTAGAGTAAACTCTGTAGGGAGTATAGGTGAAGTTTCTCAAGGCAAAGAATTTTTTTTTGCTCTTAGTCACACTTGTCTTGCGGTGAGTCATTCTTGTCACTCAAGGGTTCAGCTGTTGAATTAGGGTAGCACTGAAGGCACTCAACAGTGTGAGGAGATTCTTCCTTCTCTAGATCTCACAAAGGCCTAACCAGGAGATTAAGGCTGGACCTTTTGTCTCAAACTAACAACTAGCACCTGACTTCCCTTGAAACTTTGAGATTAGTTTCACTTCAATTTGTGTCACTACTCTTGATCTTTTGAGACAAGCTGCAGTAGCCATTTAGAAGAGAGGAAGTGTTACACCTCCAGTTCATTTCTGGTATGGGAACAAGATGGGCTTTGCAGTAAAATGGGGCAGCCCTGCTGTGCTCTCACTGAGGTGCAGAAGAAAGGATGTGTGAGTTCAAGGGCTGGGTCAGTCTTAGGACCTGCCTGTGCTTGTACAGCTGTGTACTGTTGTACCCCAGATACGGCAGATTGATCCCATTGTAGAGGAAGAGTGTAACCTTTGTCTTAGAGAAGCTGCAATAACCCCCCTCAAATCTGAGGGTTTCACAGAGCTGGGAGGGGAGGATCTGCAGAAGTGTCAGTCTTGCAGGTAGAACAGAGGTGTTGATTAGGGGGCTCTGGCTGACCCTTCCATGCTCACCTTCTGTTCACTGTGCTTTTCCCTGAGGATAGCCACTAACCTTATTTACTCCTTTTCCCTACAGAACCAGCAAACAACAGTGCTGGCCTCCCAGGAGAGAAGTGGAAATGCTATCCCACGTAGGCAGCAAGCTTATGTGGCACCCCTTGCATCAACTATTTCTCAGGCTCCCTATGCGTTCCAGCACAGCAGCCCAGTGCATCCCCACCTGGCAGCAGCAACGGCAAGTGCACATCTGTCCAGCCAGCCACATATGTACACTTACGCTCCAACCACTGCTGCAACCCTGGGCTCCACCACATCCATCGCCCACCTCTTCTCCCCTCAGGGCTCTTCACGGCACACCACGTACGCTGCCCATCCCAGCACACTTGTCCACCAGGTCCCTGTGAGTGTTGGTCCAAGTCTGCTGACTTCTGCGAATGTTCCACCTGCCCAATACCAACACCAGTTTGCTCCCCAGTCCTACATTGGTGCTTCCAGAGGATCTACTATTTACACTGGATATCCGCTGAGCCCTACAAAGATCAACCAGTACTCATACTTGTAGTTTCCAGAAAGCAATGGGCCTGGGGGTTTGGAGAAGAAATTTTGGTGAACATTTACCTGGTAATGACTGTCTGACTTTTTATTTCTCCCTGATTTCTTTTGTTTCTCCTTGTTATGTTTCTTCCTGATTTGCTTGTGTGTTCAAAAACAATTCTCGTGAGTTCCATCACTAACTGAACAGCATGCTTTGTTACCAGTACGTTAGTGTTACCAAACTTGGTTAGTGTTACCAACTCTAATTCAGTATTGCTAACACTAACACTCATTCAGTTTTTAAACTTTTATTTACTTTTTTTTTTTTTTTTTGAAGAGATGCTTTTAAAAGCTTTGTGGTCACATTTATTTAAAATTGTTCCGTTGTGCTAATCAAAAGGGCGAAGAACATCCATGTCTTGGAAGACAGAGCCTGATGACTTTTTTAACAAAAAGACTAGCAGATTATATTTTAGCAGCTTACACAAATCCATCTTTCCACAAAAACATAATGCATGTTTATCTGCTGGAGCAGTTTTAAAATCAAGCTTAATATTTTAACATTTGTTCTCTCATTCACTTTGTCTCTAACAAATTCCTGGTTCTGCAAAAGCCATTTACATGTTAATGTCAATGTTTTTTGTTTACTGCTCTGCTTTGTTTAAGGACTGGTCAAGGCAGCTGCCTCCTACTAGCAATGTTACATATTCAGGAGTCCATGTAAACTCTGAAGTCTGTTTAATTTTCTTGACAATTACGTGTCTCCATTAACCAGCTGAATTTTTATTGCATTCATCACAGAATTCTTCTAAGTTTTTCAAACTATATTCAAGATCTCACTGTGTAACAGAACTCAGCAGCTTTGTCGGGATGCTGCCATCTTCAGCCGAGAGTGAACAGTGCAGCATTGCTCTGAAATTGGGTTTCTCTAACTTATTAGATGCTGGCCCTATACTGGAGCTGGATTCCTTCACAGAAGCACAGGGCTTTTCTTTGTTCTGTTTTTCTTAATGTTTTTCCTCACGTGGTTCATTGAGGAGGGAGTTGAATTTGACATACAATGAAACATCACTGTATTGATGTGTACAGCTTTTTATACTCCTGGATATGTCAACAGCTACTTTAAAGCACTCTTAATAAGACTTGTATACATTACATGCATGTAGGAATTGCAAAAAAACAAAAAAGAGAGAAAGAAAAAGAAAAAAAAAAAGGAAAAAAATCCAGATTTTAAAGTTTATTACTGAATTTAAAACTATTTTAGAAGTTTTGTATTGGTGGTGTTTTAATATTTTACATAAAATTAAATATGTACATATTGATTAGAAAAATATAACAAGCAAAACTTCCTGCTAACCCCAAATGTTCTGTCTTTGTAATCAAAATGTGTAGTGATTATACTTGAATTCTGTATTTAGTGTTTGTCTAATTCTTAAACGTTCCTGGGGATGGAGTTTGATGTATCCTTTGTATTTAAACCAAAATGAATTGATTCATGTTGGAATGTATGTGATATAATGCAATGGTTAGAGCTCATCACTGTAGCACTGAGAGAGGAGTAGAGCTTCATGAGAGACAAGGATACCTTCTGATTTGTTTTGCACAGGTATGTGTGATGAAGAGTTGTTTGGTGTGTCCCCTTATTGTAGTGCCTTAAATGATGATGTAGTGTGACTAGAGTTTACAGTGAGCTTGCCTTATGAGGGACCAGCAAGCCCCCGTCGAATTGAAGCAATTCACTAAGCTTATCACAGCAAGAACAGCAGTATGTTGCATAGGTGCATTGTTCTCAGTTTTAATGCTAATATCATAAAAAAAACCTACATTTTTGTTTGGAGTGAAGCGACGTTTCCTTAAAGCTTTTCCTTGACGATGGCACATATACTGTTAAATGTCTGTCAGTGCATTTCGAATAAGGTAGTGCTGGGAATGCATTGGAATGTTTAGTCTAATATTGCAGAAGTGATTAAATATGTGCAATCACTTTTTTATTAGGTTAGTATGGCGTTACCTTCCCCCACGTTAATAGCAGACATTTCTTGTAAAATATTGCTAGCTTGGTGATAGAATATTTATACCAAAGAAAGCCTGCTGTAAAGCACATAATACCATTTAAAAATTTTATAATGCTACTGCTAATGTGGAGTTGTTGGGAAGGTTTGTCAGCTGTAGCCCTAGTCAGTGTTCAGAGGAAATACTCATTTCCATCTTCAGTATGTAGATTAAGTATCTTGTCCAAGTGGATGATAAACTGGCTCGACGGTCGTGTTACTGCAGCAATAAGAGGTTTGGGAACCATGAATCCCAGTTTATGTTCCGTCCCAGTGGAAGAGAGGCCAGTTCTCCAAGTCGTGTGTGCCAAGAAGTCCGAAGGCCATTTCTGAAATTCCACATTATTGACAGAAGAGGACTGGACTGACCTGAAATCAATGAACTGTTCAAGGCTTGGCATCTCTTTGTATAGAAGGATCGAGGACTTTGGAACTGGACAGTAGCATTGGCAACGTTCAGTGTATTTTCAGTAAGAGCCCTTCTGTAAGCGTGCAGATGACCAACCGATCTTGCTATGCCATGTCAGTGGTGTAAACGATGCTCTTTGTTGCTGTAGGCACTTTCTTACTTTTTTCCATAGTACATTGCTTGTGTTCAGTACTTGCCTTGAGATACCTCTGCGGTACAGAGTTGTGCCTTTCCATCAAAAGGCAAACCAAGCTCCAATTCTTCTGTTTCAGGAAAATGTGATTCCCTGTTTCACAAATAGTAAAGTGTTTTCCATGAAGTCCTAACAGGAAAAACGACTTCTAGCAAAATCTCCTAATAATTTTGAGAAGAACTTGCCTGCTTCCCTAACAAAAAGCAATTAAAATGACCATTTGAAGTCACTATGACATAATAAAACCAGTCTCATGTATTCACAAAGCATGGTGTCATCTTTTCCACTGCTCAAGTTCCCAAAAGTACTGGAACAAGGAGGACGAGTTGGAAATGACTAGGTAAAAATACCCTGAAATTCCTCTGTGATACACAGCATAAACCAGGCAGACAAAAATCCCCACCCCAGGAGGACCAGATTTTCATCTCTGGATCTCGGAGATCTCAGCCTGGCCTTGGTATGTGTTGCCCAATTTAAGGTTGTTGTAGTTGGCTCTAAGGAGACTCTCACCTGTCCAGCCTTCAAATTCAGTTAAAGAATTGACTCTCCTCATTGTCAGAGCCACTACCCATAGTCTAAAGAAATGTGCTATCTCTGGATAGAAATTGGAACCCTTTAATTTATTTGAAACTATTTGGGATTCACCTTTTGAGGATTTGATAACCATGGTCCCATCTAGACTTGTCTGTGTGATTCTTGAACTGTTAAACCAGTTATTTCATTACCTGACCTGTACTCACAGCTGTGATAGCCACTGCAGAGGCAACTTCTGAGGCTTTCCTGCTTAGCACCTAATTGATGGGATGCAGTAATTTACCTCTGACTCAGCATTTTCTTTTAGTACATGAAACTAAATTGCTTCTAAATGACAGGATTGGCACAGCCCTGCTTTCTTTTCTTTTTATTTAAACTTCTGAATGGTTCCGCATGTCCACATGGTTGTTTGTTGCTAAACTTTATATAAGGTGTGATTTCAGATTCAGCTTGAAATATATCTATCTCACTACATGTAGCAGTACATTATATGTAATGTTAGTATTTCTGCTTGAATTCTTGATATTGCAATGGAATTCCTACTTTATTAAATGTATTTGATATGCTAGTAACTGTGTAAAATTTAACTTTCTTTTATGGTTGTGCTCTTCCTTTTTACAAGCCGCTAGATACAGGTAGTTTCTGATAATTACTAAGCTATGTTTGTATTGCTGATGTACTTAGGGGGTATGTAAAAATCATTTTAACAGAAGAAATAGATATTTAAAAATTTAATACTAACTATATGGGAAAAGGGTCCATTGTGAAAACATAGTTTATCTTTGGATTCAATGTTTGTCTTTGGTTTTACAAAGTAGCTTGTATTTTAAGTATTTTCTACATAATATGGTAAAAATGTAGAACAATTGCAATGCATCAATAAAAAGGGTTAATTTTCTGTACTCTATTTATTTGGTCACTTTATGTATTAATAGGGGTGGGAAAAGGGTTTTGGCATATCCAGGGTGAAATACTGGTAGAGCCAGCAGGGCTCAGGATCCCTTAAGGTCTGTGGCTGGCAGCAGGGCTTGGGGGGCATCAGGACCATCTCAAGCGAAAACACTTCTCCATCACCTTGGTTTATGTTTCTAAATGTGTTTGACTTTGCACATCAAATTTAGGTGCTGTGAGCACTGCTGAAGGTGGCTGTGCTGCTGTGTGGATGTCCATCTGGTCTGAATCCTGCTTGGGTTAGGTGCTGCTGGGAGGTGCCAAAAGTAATGTCTGCCTTCTGATTTGGCAGAGATCACAGAGTCCTAGTATGGTTTGGGTTGGAAGGGACCTTAAAGCTCCTCCAGTTCCAACCCCCTGCCACGGGCAGGGACACCTTCCACTAGAGCAGGTTGCTCCAAGCCCCTGTGTCCAACCTGGCCTTGAACACTGCCAGGGATGGGGCAGCCACAGCTTCTCTGGGCACCCTGTGCCAGCGCCTCAGCACCCTCACAGGGAAGAGCTTCTGCCTCAGAGCTCATCTCCATTTCCCCTCTGGCAGGTTAAAGCCATTCCCCTTGTCCTGTCCCTACAGGCCCTTGTCCAAAGCCCGTCTCCAGGTTTCTTGTAGCCCCTTTAGGCGCTGGAGCTGCTCTAAGGTCTCCCCTTCAGGAGCCTTCTCTTCTCCAGGCTGCCCCAGCCCAGCTCTCTCAGCCTGGCTCCAGAGCAGAGCTGCTCCAGCCCTCGCAGCACCTCTGTGGCCTCCTCCGGCCTCACTCCAACAGCTCCACGTCCCTCTTGTGCTGTTGCCCCAGAGCTGGATCAGGACTGCAGAGGGGGGGGTCTCCCCAAAGCGCAGCAGAGGGAGAGAATCCCCTCCCTTGACCTGCTGCTCGCACTCTGGGGGTGCAGCCCAGCCCGTGGAGGGTTCTGGGCTGCAAGTGCACACTGAAGATGGGTCATGAGATGCTTCCAGGCCCACAGGTGAGCTGGGCTTTGCTTGCACTCAGTGGTCCATCTGTGACCAACTTCCTCATGTGAAAGGCGGCAGAGAGCCGCTGGGGTTGAGCCCATCCCCTGCCAGTACGGCTGCTTCATCTGAGGCCCTGTGCAGCCTGCGCCATGCAGTCCAGCAGGATGCAGGATGCAAGATGTGGGATGCAGGTTGCAGGAACACTAGATGGCGCACACACGTTGTGCGCAGCACCGCAGCCTTGTCCATGGATGGATCAACCTTCAAGAGCCCAGGAAACCCAGGGGCCATGGCTGGTGCCCTGGCCTGTGCCAGCATCGCCGCAGGGCTGGCTGAGTCTTGGGCGCTGAGCTGCAACCTCCATCCATCACACCGCATGCATGGGGCCACAGAAGCTGTCACGGGCTCCACATGGGTGCTCAGCAGCCTCAGGAGCAGGTGATGAGAGAACAGCCCCAAATGGCAGCTCCTGCCTGGTGGGGCAGCCCCTGGCTGGCTGATGGCAGTTGATGGAGCTGCCAGGCCAGAATGACCCTGCTCTGGGGGACCCTGCAGGACCCAAGCATCAGGCAGGGGCAAGAAGGAGTTCCCAGCTCAGCAGCTAGGACAAAGAGTGCTGCAGGCTGAGGGGACTGGTGGCTACGGTGCTGGCCCTACTTTGACTCCATCAGACATGGCACATAGCCGAGGCAAGCTCAGGTTGGCCCCATGCTGTGCCATGGCCTGTCCCCAGCTCCAGAGGACAGGTCCTTCCCTCGCTGCTCATTCTCCCCACTACCCACATCCCACAGCAGCAGTGTGTGCCCAGGCTCCTGCCCCAGCCCCACAGCTTGCTGGCACTATGTGGGGCTGGTGCAGGCACACGCCAGGATGCGAAGGGGTTAAGGTGCCTGGGGCTGGTCTGTGGGGAAGGAGCAGCCTCTCCTCCCCTCTCCACATCTGGATTCAATAAGGGGTTTGAGAGGCCGGAGCATTCCTCAGCACTGACGTGGAGACTGCACTCTCTGACGGCCATGGGGCCCTGGCGCTGCCTGCTCCTCCTGCCGCTCCTCGCTGTGGCCCTGCGAGCCCAGCAGCAGCAGTTCATGGAGTATGTGGAGCGGCGCCTCACCCTCCTGGAGGTAGGACAGCCCCACACCCCACTTCACCCCATGGCAGGGCTCCCAGGCCCTTCCTCCTTTGTGGGGCTGGGAGCAGGCCTGAGGCGAGGAGGAGGTGGGATCGGGACAGAGCAGAGCTGGTGTGGGGTGACCCAGTCCCCACCTGCCAGGGACCTCTCATTGCCCAGCATGAGCATCACAGGCATGGGAGCACGATAGGCACGGGAACACTGTGGGACGGGTGGATCATCAGAGGGGAGGCATCACTGGTCTGGGAACATCGCCACTCTGGGAGCATCATGGGTGCGGGAGCATCATGGGTGCAGGAGCATCATAGAATCATAGAATCAACTAGGGTGAAAAAGACCATTAAGATCATCAAATCCAACCGTTACCCCAGGAGCATGGCAGGATGGGACCCAGAAACACGAGCACCAGGGTTGCAGTGCCATGTGGCTCCGGGGGCTCCCACAGCCATGTGCAGGCACTGAGCGGGATGGACTGTGACACGCAAAGACCTCAGTGGTCTCTTTGCTCCCCTAGGAGAGGATCTCCCAGTGGTACGACCAGAGTAGCCGCTACTCCACAGAGCTGCGGGACTTCAAGAACCAGGTGTTGGGGATGCTCGAGACAGCAGAGAAGGAGCGGGAGACGATGCGGTCGGAGGCAGAGAGTGCAGCAGTGCGCGTGGACCGGCTGGAGCGGGAGGTGGACTACCTGGAGACACAGAACCCTGCGCCGCCCTGCGTGGAGGTGGACGAGACGCTGATGGAGAAGCAGGTGGCCACAGCCAAGCAGAGGAAGAATGAGAAATACACCAAGCTTACAGGTGAGGGGCTGCCATGTCTCCCTGGGGAGATGGTCTCAGGTGCTGCATTACCCCAGGCCTTCTCAGCCCATCCAGGTCCAGGTCTGCCCTGGCCATGTACCATGGTATTAAGTCCCAACAGGGCAGCTCTCAGGTGCCTCTGGCACAAAATCCTGCATCCCGACATCTGTCTGGGAGCCACATCCAAGCCCCAGGCTTCTCCAAAGCCCTTGGGGACAGGGCTGGGATGAAGGTGGCCTCCCCTGCCTATGGCATGGGTGCACAAGGGGACTTCTAGATGCCACCAGGGATGGCACAGCAACCTCTTCAGCAGGTTTGCAAGGCAGCTGCCTGAGGCCTGGGGTGGGACAAAGCAGCAGGACCTGTGTGACCAGGTAGGAGCAGTCCCTGCTGCAGGGCTGGGTGGCTTCCAGGCTCTCACAGCTGCCCCTCTCTTGCAGACTGCAGTGACACCATTGGGAGTGTCAGAGCCATGAAGATCCTGAAGCGTTTTGGCAGCACCTCAGGGCTCTGGACCAAGGATGCTGCAGGGAACTTGGAGAAGATCTACGTCTTTGACGGCACTGCCAACGACACAGTGTACGTCTTCCCCCGCATGCGGGAGTTCACCCTCTTCTCTGCCACCCGCAAGGCTGCCCGCATCAAGCTGCCTTACCCCTGGGTGGGCACTGGGCACCTCGTCTATGATGGGCACCTCTACTACATCCGCCAGCAGGGATCCTTCCAGGTGATCAAGTTCAACCTAGCCAACAAGACAGTGGTGGACAGCTCGGTGTTCCCAGCTGAGGAGCAGATCCCTGTGTTTGGGCTCTCCCCTTTTACCTACATAGAGGTGGCAGCGGATGAGGAGGGGCTCTGGGCCATCTATGCCACCAAGGAGGATGAGAAGAACATATGCCTGGCCAAGTTGGATCCCACCTCGTTGGACATCGAGCAGATGTGGGACACACCGTGCCCACGGGAGAATGCTGAGGGCGCCTTCGTGGTGTGCGGGGCACTGCACGTGGTCTACAACACGCGCCTGCCCAGCCGCTCTCGCGTGCAGTGCGTCTTCGACGTCAGTGGAACTTTGTCCCCTGAGGATGCCTCCCTTGTCTACTTCCCCAAACGCTACGGCTCCCACTCCAGCATGAAGTATAGCCCCCGGGAAAGGCAGATCTATGCCTGGGATGATGGCTACCAGATCATCTACCGCATGGAGATGAAGAAGAAGCTGGAGGTCTGAGGGGATACAGCAAGGTACCCCTGCATGTCTGACCACCCTGCCTGGGCAAGCATGGCTTTGTCCATCCCACCCCACGGGGCACAGCCGGCCCTGGCATGGGATGACATCTGTGCCCCATTTCCCATCACTGTGAAATGATGAAATGCTGGACCTCCAACCCCTGGCCACCCTCCATGCATCCAGGCATCTCTGCCTGGACCACCCTGCAGAAACCTGGTCTAATTTAATGAGATTTTCTTCTCTGTGATATAATGAATAAATATGACGCAGCAAGCTGCAGGCACCTGCTTGGGGGAGCATGGGATGCTGGAGCCAGGCTGCCAGAGCCTTGGGCCCTACATTGCCCCAGAGTCACCCCAAAAGACACTTCCCAAGGTTAGGGTGTCCATGCAGGGCTGGCCAGAGCAGCAAGGCAGCTGCTTGGGTTGGGGGGTCTGGGTTGGAGGATTGGGCTGGGGCTTGGGGCAAGGGCCTTGGGTAGGGATTTAAGCTGGGGTTTTGGGCGAGGGTTTTGGCTGGGACTTTGGCCAGGGTTTTAAGCTGGAGCTTCAGGCAAACTCCTGCTGCAGCAAGTGGACCTCTGAGCATTGCCAAGGCCAGCCATGTACAAAACTGTGAGCAAACAGAAAAATGCCTTAATCTGAAAGGACAACTGGAGATTTTCATCACATGCCAGGGATGTGTCCTAGCCAGCAGGCACCAGATGTTGTTGATTTTCCCAGTTCACTTCTAATGAAGCGCAGTCATCTTCCCACTGCAGCCACAGGTTTGCCACGAACACTTTACATAAGCCTCTGGGTCCCCTGAGCCCCTTCTCACCCCTGTTTCACTGGCACTGAGTCCCTGCAGCACCTCAGAGATGCGGCAGGACAGGACAGATGCTGGGACCCACCTTGGGATAGTAGCTCTGGCCCTGCCATGGCTCAAGACCCCTATCCCTAAGGCAGGGGCCGGAGCTGCAGCAGGCACTTGCTGGGCACAGGCACTTGCTGGGCACAGGCACAGTGGCCACCAAAAGATGTCCTTCCAGTCCCCATTGCGTCACCCAGCAGCAAATAGCCCACATGCTGCCACTTGCACCACCCCTAGAAGGAGCAGAATTTGGTCTATTTCTGGCCAGAGATACTGTGACTCCCCCCACAAACCTGGGTTTGCTGCAGTTTATTCCTGTCACAGTGTCCTGAGAGTACAGAAGATGAATTATGGGGTGTTCATATGTCATTAAGCATCCCTTTTTCCCGTCAGAGATCAACTCTGGGGACAAACATTCAACATGAAGCTGGGACTCAGTCTGGCCAGGCAAAGATTACATCCTGCCGGTGTTGACTCAAGGTCCCCCTCTGGGGCAAGAGGCCGTGGAGCAGCCTGGGCAGCCCAAGGAGGTGCTGGCCCCATGGTGAGCACTTGTGTGGCTGTCAAGGCCACCCGCCCTCTCAGAGCATGGCCATGCCAGCCCCATATTAACATCAAGCCAGGCCTTCATCGTCCCCCTCCACACCCATCTCAAGGCAAGCTGCCCTGCAAAGTGGAGGTGACATCGTATTTGCTTCGATTTCTTCTGTATTATAATAAAATCTATCTTTTGATTGCATAAGAAAAGTGTTTAAATACACACTTTGAATTGGGTGTTGATGAAAGTTCAACACACAGTGCAAGTCAAGCAGAGAAATTAACCAAGTGTGAAGTATGTGAAGAGTCAAGAAAATTTACGTTATTGATCTTTTCAAGATCAATAACTACCGTAAGAAATACAATTTTCAGAAACGGCACAGTTGTAAATAATTATGCCAATGATTTCTCTAGCTGGAATTAAAATTGATGGGGGAGTAATAATTCTGGTCCCTTCCAACCCAAAACAGTTTGTGATTCTATCATCTTGCATGTTAGGAGGGGCATCAAGATTGCCTGAGCTACTCAGGGTCGCCCCCAGTGCCTAAGTACAGGATCAGAGAGACAGATCACAGATAGCGGTTTAGATGGCAAAGAGAGGGCGGACTGCCATGATCTTGGCACCGTTACAAAGCACACCATCTCTAGGTGAAGCCCAGCATCACCTTTCAGTCCTGGCTCCTCAGCTATGGGAGCAGGGGCTGGATGTTCTCACTGTGTGAGTCACATTTATTGACACCGAGATCGTGCTCTAGAGAGACAGTAAGCAGATGGAGATTTAGGTGGCAAAGTGAGGGCAGATTCCCATGATGTTGGCACCATTGTGGAGATCAGGCAGTGTAGGTGATGCCCAGCACTAGCTTTCTGTCCTGGCTCCTCATCTGACGGAGCAGGGACCGGATGTTTGCACTCTGTGAGCCTTGCTCCAAGATGCCTGAGAGTGAGCAGCAGGGAGGCAGTACACAGATGGAGTTTTACATGGCAAAGCAAGAACTGATTGCCATGATTATGGCATCATTGCAGCACTCACTCTGTGTGGTAAATGTCTGAAAAAAGCTTTCTGTCCTGGCTGCTCGACTGTGGGAGCAGGGGCTGGACGTACGCACTCTCCAGGGCTCCCGAGAGCAGATACAAGAGAGGAAGTATGCAGAGAGCATCTTGGTTGGCAAAGGGAGAAGACACTGCCATGTTGGTTGCACCATTGAAGACCTCACCATATGTACATGATGCCAAGAACCAGTTTTCTGTCCAGGCTACTTGCTGTGGGAGCTGGGGCTGGATGTTCGCACACTGCGAGCTGTGCTCCAGGATGCCGGAGAGTGAGCACCAGAGAGGCAGTAAGGCAGATGGAGATATAAGTGGCACAGCCAGAAGTGACTGCCATGGTGGTGACACTATTGCAGTGCTCACTGTGTGTAGGTAATGAGCAGCACCACCTTTCTGTCCTGGGCCCTCGGCTGTGGGAGCAGGGGGTGAGCTGGGCTCGTGAGCTGGGCTCCAGGACGCCAGAGGGCAAGCACCAGAGAGGTAGTAGGTAGATGAAGTTTTAGGTGGCAAACCTGGGGCTGATTGCCATGTTGGTGACACCGTTGCAGATCTCAAGCTCTGTCTGTGATACCCAGCACCA
The DNA here is from genome assembly GCF_004027225.2 of Strigops habroptila. NCBI lineage: Eukaryota > Metazoa > Chordata > Aves > Psittaciformes > Psittacidae > Strigops > Strigops habroptila. Next base: position 4,209,052 of record NC_044294.2, read on the forward strand.
GCCTTCAATCCTGGTTCCTCGGCAGTGCGAGGTATGGCTGGACGTTCGCACCCTCTGAGACTTGCTCCAGGACGCCCGCTATTGCCCTCCGAAGAGACACTCTAAGCAGATGGAGTTTTAGGTAGCAAAGGTAGGGTGGATTGCCATGTTAGTGACACTACTGCGGGCCTCACTCTGTACTTGAAGCCCAGCACCATCTTTCTCTGCTTATTCCTCGACTCTGGAAGCAGGGTGTGGACGTTTCACATTGTGAGCCGTGTTATGTTGCTCTGAGAGCAGGCACGAGAAAGACAGTAGCAGATGGAGTTTTAGTTAGAAAAGAGACGGTGGATGGCCCTGGTAGTAGTACGGTTGCAGTGCTCACAGTGTATCGGATGCATGAGGTTGCAAACCGGAGAGACACTGTATTCAGATGGAGTTTAAGGTAGGAAAGAAAGGGAAGATTGCCGTGTTGGTGACGCTACTGCGGAGCTGCCTGTGTTTAGGTGATGCAGAGCACCAGCTTTCTGTCCTGGCTCCTCGGCTGTGAGAGCAGAGAATGGAAGCTTCACTTTGCAAACCGTGCCCTGGGACACCTGAGAGAGGGCTCCAGAGAAAAAGTAAGCAGTTTTAAAAGAGTTTTAGTTAGAAAAGCAAGGGCGGAATGCTGTGTTGGTGACACTGTTGTGGAGCTCCAGCTCTGTTTGTGCTACCCAGCCCCAGCTTTCCGTCCTCGTTCCTCGCCTTGTGAGGTATGGCTGGACGTCCGCACCCTGCGAGCCTTGGTCCAGGACGCCCGAGGTCGCGCACCCAAGAGACACTGTACTCAGGTGGAGTTTATGTAGCAAAGCGAGGGAAGGTATTGCCACGTTAGTGACACTACTGCAGAGCTCACTACGTTTAGGTGATGCAGAGCACCAGCTTTCTGTCCTGGCTCCTCGGCTGTAAAAGCAGGAGCTGAACTTTGCTCTACGTGAGCCTTGCTGCTACGACTCGAGAGGGTGCACCAAAGAGACACTGTACGCAGATGGACTTTTAGTTAGCAAAGCTAGGTCAGATTACCTTGTTATGGACACTGCTGCAGAGCTCATGGTGTCTAGGCGATGCAGTGCAACAGCTTCCTATCCTGGCTCCTGTCCTGTCTCCTCATCGGTGGGAGCAGGGGATACGCTTCACTTTGTGAACCGTGTCCTGGGACGCCAGAGAGCGAGCAAAAGAGAGACAGTACGTAGATGGCCTTTTAGTTAGAAAAGCGAGGGCAGAATGCCCTGTCGGTGGCACTGTTGCAGAGCTCACAGTGTATAGGTGATGCCCAGCACCAGCCTTCTGTCCTAGCTCCTCGGCTGTATATGCAGGAGCTGGACGTTTGCACTCTGTGAGCCATGCTCTAGGATGTCGAGAAGGCTCACTGAAGAGACACAGTATACATATGGAGTTTTAGATAGCAAAGCTAGGGCAGATTGCCATGTTGGTGATGCTATTGCGGAGCTCACTGTGTGTAGGTAATGCCCAGTAAAAGCTTTCTGTCCTGGCTCCTCAGCTGTCGAAGCAGGGGGTGGACATTCGCACTCGTGAGCCATGCTCCAGTATGCCCGACAGCAAGCACCAGGGAGGTAGTATGCAGATGGTGTTTTAGGTGGCAAAGCGAGGGTGTATTGCCATAATGGTTGCACCATTTTCTGAGCTCACTGTGTGTAGGTAATGCCCAACAGCAGCTTTCTGTCCTAACTCGCCAGCTGTGGGAGCAGGGTGTGGATGTTTCACACTGTGAGCTGTGTTATGGAGCGCCAAAGAGCAAGCACCAGAGAGGCAGTAAGCAGAAGGAGATTTAGGTGGCAAAAGTAGAACTGATTGCCATGTTGGTGGCACCGTCACAGAGCTCACTGTGAGTAGGTGATTCCCAGCATCACCATCCTGTCCTGGCTTCTCGGCTATATAAACAGGAGCTGGACGTTCGCACTCTGTGAGCCTTGCTACAGGACGCTCAAGATGGGGAACCAGAGAGGCAGTTCAAAAATGGAGTTTTAGGTGGCAAAGCAAGGGCGGATAGCCAATTTGGTGGCACCTTTGCAGAGCCCACCCTGTGTAAGTGATGCCCAGCACCAGCTTTCTGTCCTGGCTCCTCATCTCTGGGAGCAGAGGCTGGACATTAGCACAGTGTGACTGTGCTCCAGGAGGTTCTAATGCGGGCAACAGAGAGGCAGTACACAAAGGTAGATTATGTGGAAAAGTGAGGGTGGATTGCCGTGTTTGTAGCGCTGTTGCATAGCTCACAGTGTATACGTCATGCCCAGCACCAGCTTTCTTCCTAGCTCTGTAGGATCAGGGGCTGGATATTAGTACACTGTGATCACGGTCCACGAGGCCCTAATATAGGCACGAGAGAGGCAGTATGCATATGGAGTTTTAGGCAATCATTTCTCGTTTTGCCACGTAAGCTCCATCTATGAATTGCCTCTCTGATGCCACATTAAGGACCTCCTGGTCCATGTTCATAGTTTGCGAATGTCCAGTCCTTGCTCCTACAGTGAGGATCCACTACAGAAAGTTGGCACTGTGCATCACCAACAGAGGGTGAGCTCCGCAATGGTGCCACCAACATGGCAATCCACCCTTGCTTTGCCACCTAAAACTCCGTCTCCATACTGCCTAACGCCTCCTCTCGCGCATCCTGGAGCACGACTCACAGAGTGCTAATGTCCAGCCCTTGCTCCCACAGCCATGGAGCCAGGAGAGAAAGCTGGTACTGAGCATCTCTAAGGTGCCACAACATGGCAATATGCCCTAGCTTTGCCACTTAAAACTGTGATTCTATGATCCCACAATCCTATTATTGACTTGGAGGGGAGGAATCAGTGAAAAGCTGTAATGGGTAAATTTTAGCACTGTCCTTCTGAAAGCAGAATTGAGGAGTCTTGTCATCCAGCCCCTCCTCCAAGTCTCTAAATTTCCCTGCCAGAGCTCTCCCTTTTGTTTCCTTCCCCTTCACCCAGCTCCCTAGATTAAGCTCATCAGAATTTTCATTGATGCATCTCTTTCATTCCCAGGACTCTCAAAGACTAATCAAGTTGGTTTTAGAACCAATGCAACTATTATCTAACTCCTCAGCTTACATCTTGTATTTCTTTTCCAGGTATGGCTGGAGAGACAATTGCAAGGGCAAAAACCTGAGCTCCTATGTCAAGGGTTGCTAAATCACTCCACAGGCAGCAACTCTTTACTCAGGATCACCAAAGGTGAAGAGTGAGGGCTTATGGAGCTAGGGCTAGGGAAAATGGATGGGTGTGGGGAATTAAAAGCAGCATATTATTGAGGTAGAAAGGGTGCTGGCTATTGCTAATACTATGAGAACTTTGTGTTGCTGCAATGCAAGTAGAGAACTGAAAGGCTGAGGGCTGACTAGAAACAAAGCTTAGCAGAAGTGCATTACGGGTGGAGTTTCAGCCACCTACTTGCATAATGCTAATTCAAGATTCTGCTATCCTGACTAATAAAGGTTACCAACATTTACGAGTTGTCTGTTTGTCTCCTTCTCTCTTCTCTTTGTTCCCTCCCTCCCTTTCCCTCTTACATTCTTTCTTATCTGAGTGTAGAAGATATGAAAATCGGTGAATGCTGTACTTGTTACAAGACCTGCATCATTGCAGTTGCCTTATAACTAGGACACAGTTGCTGCCTCAGGTGGGTAGTGCAGTTGGCTGTCAGAGACACAACTTTCCTCAACCATGACCTTGTTCCTTAAATTTATCAAGCATCTGCTCCTGGCTGGTGTGAGAAATAGGGCACTGAAATATGCAGACATCCGTCCTGGCTGAATAAAGCCTTCCTTATCATATTGATGTATCAGATCAAACATAGACTAGGAAAGATGCAGGCAGCATCTCCGTGAGGAAATAATGGTTTGGAAAACCAGTTAAGAAAGGGAAATGTTTTACCATTTAGATCACAAGTCCTTTTTCCAAACAAAGTTGAATCCAGAAACAGTGCACAAATAGAAGGTGACATTTGTGCACTGAGGAAGCAAACCGTGTTTGCTTCTTCATATGCTTTGTTCTGCTGCTTGATGAGTAGTGGCTGCTTTTATGTTTATGCAATAAAGGGATGTTTCAACTCTACCTCTCATCTTGTGTGAATGTATAAACCAGCTATGAAAGGCATGTTTGTTTAGACGGTTTAATCTAAAAACAGAAATGATACCCAAAACCTTGCCAGAAGACCCTCTTCTCAGCTATAGGACAGATGGTGGCTCTTTCCCCTCCCATGGAATCATTGGATCAACTAGGTTGGAAAAGATCTTTAAGATCATCAAGTCCAACCAGAGACTTCATTTTCTCATTAACTCAGGGCAGAGCTGTTTTATGTGCTGGTTTCCATGATGGTTTTGGGAAAACTCAAAAATCTTAAGCCAAAGCCTGACCTTGACGTTGTTTTAGTGCAGGTACTTTCCATCCATTTGGGGATTTGAACAAGCCTTCTTATCTGGGGTTTTGGCTTGGGGGTTCAGCCCTGGTAGTGGGATGCTTTCTGTCTACCTGAAAGTTAAGACTGTGTATGTCTCCAAGGGACTTACCAAGGGAAGATTAGGGATTGTGGAAGTAAACTCTGCAAATTCAACACGTCCCTGGTCAGGGCTGCTGAATCCTGCCACAGCTCCATAACCCCAGGTCCAGCTAAGGGGGCACACACATATGCACTCTTCCATGCACAGAGACACCAACACATCCACATACCCTTTCTGCCTGGCAGCTGCCCCTAGGTCCCTCCCAGCCTCCCAGTTGCTAGAACCTGGGATATGATCTATTGTTTGTCACCTTCTGCACCTGCAATTGGTACTATAGGTACATAGTTACTGCACCTTGGGCCTGGGACAAAGTGACCCTCTTGAAACAATCAGGAATTCCTGGGCACAACCAGATCTTGGTTGTGTTTGCAGGAACAATCAGAGTCAGTCATACTAAAGGACGAGTTGTACGACAGCTTGGTGAAGCGACCTGACTTGGCAAGAACTAACTTTTAAGGTGTCCCAAAGTGAACTGCTTTCATTGTAACATTAAAAATCACAGCCACAGGTCAAAAAGACCCGGCTCCGGTGAAGACCCGTCCTCTGAGCATGCAGAGTAATTAGAAGGAATGATACAGTAAATATTATATGTAGGTTACAACCAATCCTTGTACCGGGAGTGCACTACCTTGTCCCTTTTGTGTATCAATGTACCGAGGCAGCCGGCATTGGTGTGCCTGATGTATGAACAGGTACCGAGCACCCCGGCCTGAATAACCCCAGGATGTCTCCAGGAAAACTGTTGTGGTTTTCCTGCACAGATCGGCGTTTCGAACACATGGACACCCACCCACACCCCCCGCCGCCCCAAGATTCATCCCAGGGCGGGCCGGGCGCTCTCCAGGGATGAATCCGCCCGCCGCCGCGGCAGCTCCCGGCGGCGCCGCGAGGGGGCGATAGCGGGAGCGGGGCCGGGAACGGGAGCAGAGCGAGTTCGGGATGGCGGTCCCTTCCCGCTTAGGTCGGCTGGGTTCGGCTAGGTTCGGCTCGGCGGTGCTCGGCTGGGTTCGGCTAGGTTCGGCTCGGCTGTGCTCGCCTGGGTTCGGCTAGGTTCGGCTCGGCGGTGCTCGGCTCGGCTGTGCTCGCCTGGTTTCGGCTCGGCTTAGCTCGGCTAGGTTCGGCTCGGCTGTGCTCGCCTGGGTTCAGCTCGGCTCGGCTGGGCTCGGCTGGGCTCGGCTATGTTCGGCTCCGCTCCGCTCCGCTCGGCCGCTGAGGGGAGAGCCCAGGGCAGGTCCACTTCCGGTGCGGTCCCGCGTCCGCACCCGACGGCTCCCGGGTGCCCCGTCCCGGGCAGCAGCGGGGCTGCAAGTTTCTGCAGGCATGGATGGGGCAGCCACAGCTGTGCCAGCGCCTCACCACCCTCACAGTAAAGAACTTATTCCTTACGTCTGACCTGAACTTCCCCTGTTTCAGTTTGAACCCATCACCCCTTGTCCTATCGCTACAGTCCCTGATGAAGAGTCCTTCTCCAGCATCCTTGTAGCCTCCTTCAGGCACACTGCCCCCATCCCTGGCAGTGTTCAAGGCCAGGTTGGACACAGGGGCTTGGAGCAACCTGCTCGAGTGGAAGGTGTCCCTGCCCGTGGCAGGGGGTTGGAACTGGATGAGCTTTAAGGTCCCTTCCAACCCAAACCAGTCTGGGATTCTATCATCTCACCCTCACTAATGTGCTTCAGCAAACGTTGCCCCATGCAGCCCAGCTTCGTGTTTGGGCATGGAGAGCTGGGGCAAGAGCTGACCTCGGACTACCACACTTTGTTTTAAGGGACAGCGCTGGGCAGCCTGTTCCCACCCAGCCGCGGCAGTGGCATGCGAAGCACTCACCCTCCCAATGCTCCTGGTAAAGAAGTAACAGCTGCAGGGGCCCTTCTGCTGTCTCGGGAGCTGGGACAGCACCATCAGCCAGGCCAGCAGCTAAATTTAAACCCATGGGTTGTGTGTTTGTGCAGCCCCCACTGTGTCCCTGGTGCACAGAGCTCTGTGCCGGTGCTGCAGGAAGGGGGATCCAGAGGAGCTCCAGCTCCTGGGACCCGGGGAAGGGGGGGCTCAGCCGCGGGGTAGGAGGGGCAGAAACAGCTAGGAAAGGAACACCATGGAGCCTGCTTCTCCCCAGGATGACGTGAAGAAGAGGCAACAGAAGGAGAAGTCCAAGAAGCCGGTGCCGCCCGTGGCCCCACGGCCAGCCCGAGCTCTGTTCTGCTTAACCCTGCAAAACCCGCTGCGGAAGGCGTGCATCAGCATCGTGGAGTGGAAGTATCCTTCTGCTTGTGAGGGTTTGGAAGCACTCGGGGAGGGGGGGGAAGCTGGGGCTGAGGAGCAGGTTAGGCCATGGGGACCTTCAGTGGGGTGCTGTGGGGCCAGGCTGGGTGGCAAAAGGGGCTTGAGGGAGTGGATGTGTTTTGTGCTCTCTGGAGCTGTGCTGGGGAGAGCCTGAGGGAGGGGAGAGGGTTTAGGTGTGAGGAGGGGGTACGGTGTCCATCCCAGAATGGGGATAGGGCCATGCAGAGAAGGGGGGCCTGGCTGGGGCAGTGGGAGCTGAGGATGGAGCTGGGGACAAGCAGCTGTCCCAGGGGAGAGGTTTCGGGTGGGTATTGAGACCATGGTGAGCTGTGGGATGGCTCTTTGTGTGTGTCACTACTGATCACAGAGCTGCTCCCTGAGCTGGGGAGGCTGGACAGCATTCTCTGTATCCTGGTGACACTATCGTCCTCTTGGCCCCCCTTTTCACACCCCTCCCTGGCACTGCTGTCACAGGCAAAGGCTTTGTGAGTGATACTCTTCAGAGGGACAGTATCTCTCTGTGCCCCTGGCTCAATTTAGGGATGGAGTTTGGGTGGTTGCTCTCTTATTGGCATCTATTCACTGGGGTGTTACAGAAATACCAAAATGTCACCTTTCTGCCACCCATCCAGGCACTATTTTAGGCCACTAGATATTGCTTTGTTAACCTGTATTTTGTGGAAGGGAAGAGGATGGAAGATGAAACATTTTGCTTTGGCTTCAGGAAGACATTTGGGCTCAAGGAAAAGAAATGGAATTTAGGGATGTTTCCAGCAAATCCTGTTCTTCTACCCCAACTTTTCTCATCTCAGTTGCTGAACCTGTCTGCATGTTCATGGCTGGATCATCCCAGCCCTGGCCAGGCTTTGCTCCTTTTAGGCTGGCTGTGTCGCTGGACGTGTAGTGCAGCCATGGCAACACCAAAATCATGTCCCTACGCTGCCAGAGATGGCATCCTCTTGAAAGCCTTGGGTGCCCGTTTGCAGGGTCTCAGGACATGGTCACACTTGTGATTGTGCTGTGCTGGTCATGGAGTTTGAGCCCTTGTTCCTTCACTGTAAAGGGTCTCTCTGTCCTTAGAGAAGAGGGAGCAGAGCTAAGATGGGTGAATTCTCCATCTCTGCTTCTGTGGCTTGAGGACTGGGTTGTTCTACAAGCACATGGAAGGCTCTGTACTTTAATAATGTGTGTCTGTGCCTTAAATAGGCACTGAGTAGGGAAGAAACTTGCGCATACACCCTAGTGGCAGGGAAAGAGCTGGAAATAGGACTTGCATCTCCCAACATGCTCAAACACATTCCTCATCCTGGATCAATGCATGCCAGAGAGAGTGCATAGCACTGTGGAGGTCTTTGTTTCCCACACTGGTGCCCTGGAAGGGGAATATGGAAGGGAGAGGTTGTGTGTCCCACCAGGAAGGGTGCAGGCGCAGGGGTTCCTGACCTCGGCACGACAAATGATCCAGGGCATTGGGTTTCTCCAGTGCCTGCTGTATTTATACCCACATGCACTGAGCTGGCCTCATCTCATTCGGGGATCAGGGTTTGCAAGCCATGAAGGGGTCGTTCCAGTTCCTGTGGTCTTCAGGCAAGCTGCCAAGGAGAGATTAGCTGTGAGCATTTCTGTGGGATACCTGGCATCTGGGGTCAGTATGGCAGGAGATGTTCCTGGTCCTTGGGCTCATCTTTGCTGTATAACCGCTGTTGGAGCACAAAGCTGAGCCACAGGAGTGGGTCAGGATCTTGTCCAAGCAGTTGGAGAGTGGAGAGTATCACTGCGCTCAGCCTGGGGCTGGTGAAAGTCAGACTGGCTTGAAGCAGAGGGGGGTTTGTGCTGAAATTTGCTCACATCTCAAACCCCACATTTGTTAGCAAAAGGAAATCTGTGTGCTCTGCAGGTTGGTGGGTGTTGTGTCCTCAATAGCTAGCCCAGCAAGTTGATGAGACATGTTTAGCTTTGTGGTGTCCCCCTGGTATGCCACAGTGTTTTGCAGCTTGGAGGACTTCAAGGCAAATCAGTAGGGAGTTTGAGGACCCTGGAGGACCACAGAGCTGCAGGGTACCGAGGAGCTCATTCCTGCTGCAAGCAGACGATGGCACCCTTGGATGCTGGAGAGAAAGTGGTGAGATTGCAGGATAAGGAGATGTGGAGGATGCTGAGACTCTGGCTCAGAGGCAGAGGTGCCATCCCCAGTGACACTACATGCCTCTTTATCTGTCCCACTGCATTTCCACCTACTAACAGTGCCAGACTCACAAATAACAACCTTTTTCCAGCTCCAGTTACAAGACAAGGTCACCCTTCAAGCCTCTAACCCCTGGGCTCTGCCCCATTACCTGGAACAGCTTTTCCAGCTGACTTTAGTTTTTCAAGTGGCATCAAGTTGATGGATAGAAGTGTCCAGAAAAGGCAAAATAACAAATAACCTGTAACTGACAGCACTCAGCCAATATGGAAAGAGGATGCCTTAGGTGTCATGTGATACTGGTTTGGTTAGTGGAATGGCCACCACAGCTCAAGGCAGGCCTCAGCATAGTTATCTGGAAAGGTGAGCTAAGGAGTTGGTTAACCATGGTGTAAGGAAGTGTCAGCATGGCTGCAGGTCCCCTCTGCTGGGGAGAGTTTGGAGGGCTGTGCTGGTTGCATTAATCTACATAGTTGTGCCCTGGGTGTCCCCACAGAGCATGTCCCTGGGAGCTGTTCTCCTTTGGAAGGTCTGCCCAAAGTGAGATGGGGGTGTTGGGAAATCCTTGTCCTGGAACCTCCTTACCTGCTGGGTGAGATTTATCACTTTGCCTGTGGTGGCAGGTTGGTCGTTACAGGGAGGAGAGATCTCCGAACAGTTGATGAGGGTAGATGCTGGCTGTGGTCACAGTGTGGGTGTTTTCTGGTAGGACTGGAGAGCAGAAGGGGCTGGAGGGAAATGTACTGATTTATGTCACTGTTTGTTCATTTACTCTGCAGGTGGGCCTGGCCCAATGGGCAGCTGGACCAACATTTTCATTTCCTCCATCTGCTTTTAGTGTCAGTGGCTTCCAGGGGTACTGGCAAGGCAAGGGGATCAGGATAACTGGAATGTACTTGTCAGGAAACAGTATTGGCCAGGAAACTTTAAGATTGTGACCAAAATCTTTCATGGAGGTTTTTGCCGCACGCTGCACCTGTGGCAGCCCAAGGCCACTAGATGAGTGAAAAAGACCCCTTTGCTCATAGGTATGTGCATAGCTGCATGGTGTGGTGGCTCCACACAAGCACTTCAGAGCTGCAGCAGGGCCTGGATGTGACCAGCATAAGGTCAAATAGCAAGAGAAGATGGTTGTCATCTTCTGACCACTCTGCTGCAGTCCCAAGGCACCACAAGGTTGGACCGTGCTGGGAGAAACAGAGAGTGGGGTCCCTGGGCTGAGAGCCTGGCCATGGGCAAGGTCCTGGAGCTTTCTGGGGCTTCAGGAACATGATGGCTGAAGCTTGACCATGAGGTTTCAGTGGCCCAGCAGAGCAGTGACAGCTGCAGGAGCCTGGGAGTGACCAGAGCCCATCCTAGGGCCTTCAGGGGGAAAGAGAAACTCACCCCATTTATTCAGACATGTCATAAGGCCCAAATAGCACAATTCCACCTTCTAGGGAGAGGGATGGAGCTCAGGTTGAGCACTCTGGTAACTTGCAGCCCATGGCACTCCTGAGGACAGTCACTCAACAGAGTCACCCTCACAGAGAACAGAGGGAGCCAGGGCCAGCACTCTCCAAAGGGTGATGCTTTGCTTAAGTGTCTACATTATGCAAGAGGGTCCTCACCCTTCAGGATGATTTGCTGAAGGATGAGGAGGGGGGCACTACCAGCTCTCCCATTCTCTTGTTGTTCCTCTGCTGCAGTCTTTTGATTGATGCCCCCTCCCCATATGTCCTGTGCCAAAGCTGCCTTTCTCCAGCAGCCATGTGCTGAGTGTCCAGGCCCTGCATCTCATCCTGCCCGTTGCCTCCTTCCCTGGGGACCCAGGACGTGGGCAGCAATTGAGGATGTGCAGAGGGTGATGTCTGACTGCTCCCTCTGGAACAATGCCCCGGGGGGAGGTTGTTTCCCAATAGCCGGTGGGGTTTCCCCATACATACCCAGACAGGACAGGGCTTTTTTTCCCTGTCTCCACTCCTTAATGCTTCCTCTTAGACCCTTCGAGATCATCATCCTCCTGACCATATTTGCCAACTGTGTTGCACTGGCCATCTACCTGCCGATGCCTGAAGATGACACCAACATTGCTAATTCCAGCCTGGTAAGAGACGGCCCTTCCCACTGTCTTGCTGGACAGCCAAGAGCTCAGCTCTGAGGGCATAGAATCATAGAATCCCAGACTGGTTTGGTTTGGAAGGAACCTCAAAGCTCATCCAGTTCCAACCCCCTGCCACAGGCAGGGACACCTTCCACTAGAGCAGGTTGCTCCAAGCCCCATCCAACCTGGCCTTGAACACTGCCAGGGATGGGGTATCATGGGTGCAAGATGGTACTACCTGTTGTAGAGGCATCTGCTGCTGCCCCGTGGGGTGTATTGAGGCATTGTTGGTCTAGTGAGAGATGCTGCAAAGTCAGAGGGAGGCAGAGTGCTGGAGTAACCACTGCAAAATGCAGTTTCAGATGTGCTGAAACCACCCTTAGTTTGAGATCAAAGGCAGCAGGTTGGGGTGTGACATACATGGGAAGGAAGAACTGATGCCAAAAAAAGAACAAATTCCCTCAATTTTTTATGGTGACACTTCCAAAAGGAAACATCCTCTTCCAGAGAGGCTCAAACAAGCCTGGAACAAAATTTTCTGACCTTTGATTTCCAAACTGTATTTTAATTTTGATACTTCTTATTTAAGAGGGGAAAACTTCATCTTTTATAAGCACAAAGGTTGCTCTTTTCCAATCAGTTATTCCATTTTTTTCCAGTTACTTTATTTTGCTTGGAACAAGATGTTTTGATGTGATCCAAATCAATCTGTTGCACTGTTGTCATTTTACCACTCCTTTTCCCTCTTCAGATCCCCATTGTGGTTCAGTCCACATTGATTTCCATTGAGAGTTTGAGGTTAGTGTCTGAATCCAAGTGACTCCTCAGTGTTGGGGTGGGAGGCGTTGTGTGCAGGTATTGCTGGTGACTTGTGACTTTAAGAAGTACGTCTCTGGTTTTTGCCTGTTTCTTAGAGACTGCAGGGAAAGATGTTAAAGCAAAGAATCTGAGATGCAAAATACAAAGGTTTTACTTGTGATTTTTTTAGCTCCTCGAGCTGCTTTTGTCTCTTTCCCTCAACAGTCTTTTAGTGGTAGTGAAGATAGTTTTTACTAAAAAAGGGGTCACTGTTGGCAATGTGTTGTTAGGGCTTTTAAAACTAAAACCAAAAAACTAAAAAAACCCAAAAGCTAAACAAAACCCAAAAAACTAAAACCAAAATAGGTCCACAGAGGACCTATAATTCCCTCGTGCAGAGGAGGGGAATTAAACATACCCACAGAGATTTAATTCCTGGGGTGTTCACTCAGCCTCTGGTGAGGTGGGTTTGGTTTCTTCCCTGGCAAGGGAGCACAGCAGAGTTTGAAGGGTGCAGTTATCTCTAAAGAAGCAAAAAACCAATTGGAGCAGGTTGAGCATGGAAAGCAGGAGGTGAAGGCAGCAGGGATGGAGGCTTCCCACTGGGAGGGAGTTTGGGATTTGACTGAGACCATGATGCAAAGGGCAGAGCTGCAGCATGTGGCAGTGTGGCATGACAGGGAGGCAACCTGGCAGCAACCTGCCTTGCAGAGCTACCAGACAGGGAATGATGCTGCCCAAGAAAGATCCGTTGATGGGAGACAGGCAGGTGCATGCTGAGTAATGTCATGTATAAATGGAATTGCATCTTATTTATATTTATTATATTATTTCTGCTGTGTCCTATTGGGGGATTTTTCATCCTGTTGCCATGCCAACAGCCCTTTGGATCAGGAGCCTGACAGCCCCAGGCTTCTGTTCTTTCATCCTTGCTCTGCATGTCTCTGCCATCATGTTTTGCAGGAGCAATGGGTGGCTTTGCAGGAGCAATCCCAGCTTAGAACTAAGCCAGACCCCCATCATCTTGGGCTTTCGGCTCTGCGTGGAGCCTGAAGGTAGTGCAACGAATGCTTCTTGGAGATGCTGCAATGCATTTAATCTCTCCCTGTCACTTTTGTAGTTGCCTCTTTTCATGGCCCAGTTCTCTCTGGAGAGAATTGAGTTTATCTAATAAGGACCTTGAAATTGTTGAGGAGGGGAAAGAGCACTTTGAGGAGTCAGAGCACTTTGCCCAGCTGGGAGGCTTTATTCAAGCCCCACTCCCCCTATTACCTGTGAGGAGACACTAGAGTGATCACAGAGTGGTTTGTGTTGGAAAGGACCTTAAAACTCATCCAGTCCCAACCCCCTGCCACGAGCAGGGACACCTTCCACTCGAGCAGGTTGCTCCAAGCCCCGTCCAGCCTGGATGTGGGGCTCCTTCTGGAGAGCCCTGTGTGGCTGCAGGGCCTGGGAGCTGACACTGCTGAGCAGGCTGGAGCTGTACCATGTCACATTGCTTTGGCATGGTGCACGCTGTTATTCCTGCTGCTCCGTGCTCACTCAGCTCCCACAGGTCAAGTTACTCTGTGTCCCCTCACATGGTTGAAGCATGTGTGTGTGTAGCAGCCTGGTGTGTTATAAAGACCTTCATCTTTTTATAGTGGCTTTCTGAAGACTGGGTTGTTCACACACCCAATCCCGTATCTGCCAGGCAGCCCTGCCTTCCTTCCTGAGCAGCCTCCCACCAGGGGTGAATGCTGGGAGTGACGTGGCTGCCCTGGCAGTGTTCAAGGCTGGGTTGGACGGGGCTTGGAGCAACCTGCTCTAGTGGAAGGTGTCCCTGCCTGTGGCAGAGGGTTGGAATTGGATGAGCTTTAAAGTCCCTTCAAACCCAAACCACTCTGGGATTCTATGATGCTCAAATCAACCTGGGCATATGAAGTGGGTCTGCACCATGTGCAGCACATGCAGTCCTTGACCTGGCATAAAGTCTGCCAGGACAAAATATCCCTTAATTTCTTTCTGCTGGTATCTGGAGGTGGCAGCAAATTTGCAGTGGGCTCACCCATGTCTCCTGCATTTACAGCAGGGGAGATACCCCCCACAACACTGGCTGCTGGTGTGGCTCTGCAATCCCTCTGTACCTGAAATGATCCTCACAATAGCTGTATTTCCATGTCTGGGATTGCAAGGACAGGCTTTTGGGAACATACTCGGGGGGATCTGTCACTGATAAGGGGGGGAGATGAGTAGTGTTGAGTTGCCTTTGCTAAAACCTTGAAGACAAAGCCCTGGTAACATCAATAATCACAATACTTAGGTCTCAGCTTTTACCGTTGCTGCTCTCAGATCCAGCAAGGAACTGGCACTGTTATGGGTGACAGTCATACAGGGACACTTGGCATGGCCACTGTTTTCCAATGTGGTAATTGAGGCAGCAATGCTCCTGTCTGAGCCCTGGTTTCATACATGGACAGCATTTTCCATTTGGCAAGCCAGAGTGACCCTGAGAGGAAGGCTTGCTTGGAGCACTGCAGCCTTCCCCGCTGGAGACCTTCATCCAGTTTGATCTCAGATGTTTCTGCCTTTCTGGGTGCAATTCCCTGCAGATCCCAAGCTGGGGTGCTCCTTGTCCTCCATGGGGTGCAGATGGAGGAGAAGGGCCATGGAAAACCAGCAGTATAAATAACCCAGTCCACCTGGCTGCTTCAGAGGGATTTAATCCCAGCCTGGAAAGGGCCATTAGCAGCAAGGGCAGTGATTGCAGTGACAGACAGAACCAGGTGGGCACAGGCAGCTCTTGGTTGTGCTCCAGGGAAGGATGAGCTATTCCAAGCTCCCAGGCCAGCTTGAGCAGCTCACTGTGCCAGACACATGCCTGGCACTAGGCAGGAGCTCTTGAGCCCTTCCCTGGGAGCCCAGGGCACAAACGAAGCCACAGTGCAGCTGGATTGTCCCCTGGTGACTGTGTGCTGTTTCCGAGACAGACCCAGCAAGCCCTCATCTGGGGAGAATGAGGACAAGGCATCAGTACTGCCTGCACAAGGAAGGCTGTGGGAGAACGCGAGGATGAGGCAGCAGAGAGGAGAACCAGAGATGTACGGTGCCCTGGGCCAGGCACCTTTGGGTGCTGGGTTGGGAAGTGGTGGCTTTACTGGTGTAGTTTGTAAGAACTGGTACCCACAGCCCAGCAACATGGTCCTGGCACTGAATGGAACAAGGAGATCATGCTGCAGGCCAGAGAGTGGCATGTGGTGGTGTCCTGGGTTCAGCTGTAGCAGTCATTTTTCTCCTTCTTAGTAGCTGGTGCAGTGCTGTGGTTTTGACTTTAGCCTGAGAACAACACTGATAACACACCAATGTTTTTAGTAGTTGCTAAGTAATGTTTGCTCCAATCAAGGACTTTTAGTCTCATGCTCTGCCAGTGAGGAGGGGCACAAGAAGCCGGGAGGAGGCAGAAACAGGAGACCTGATCCAAACTAGCCAAAGGGGTGTTCCATACCACAGCACATCATGCCCAGTATAGAAACTGGGGGAGTCACCCGGAAGGCCCAGATCGCTGCTCAGGTCGGGCTGGGTATCGGTCGGCAGGTGCTGAGCAATTGTATCCTTTCCTCTTGTTATTTCCCTTATCATTATTATTATTGGTGGTAGCAGTAGTGGTTTTGTATTATACCTTAGTTATTGGACTGTTCTTATCTCAACCCATGGGATTTACATTCTTTTGATTCTCTTCCCCATCCCTCCGGGAGTGGGAGGCTGCGTGGTTCTGAGTTACTGGCTGGCCCTAAATCCTGACAGGTGGCCAGGGTAGTGCTGCCGTGCTGGGGGGGATCATAGATTGGTTGGCAGCAGGGGCTGATACAGAGACCAGGCGGGAGGCAGACATGCATGGTGGTGATAGCAAGGGAGGTGACAATCTGCTCTAATGGAGCATCTTCTCCCTCTTGCCTTTCCAATCCCTAGGAGAAGATTGAATATGCCTTCCTGATCTTCTTTGCCATTGAGGCCATGCTGAAGAT
Organism: Strigops habroptila; assembly: GCF_004027225.2. Taxonomy (NCBI): domain Eukaryota; kingdom Metazoa; phylum Chordata; class Aves; order Psittaciformes; family Psittacidae; genus Strigops; species Strigops habroptila. The sequence goes on from NC_044294.2 coordinate 4,224,942, forward strand.
AATTGCCTATGGGTTTCTTTTCCATACGGATGCATACCTCCGGAATGGCTGGAATGTGCTGGACTTTTCCATCGTGTCTCTAGGGTAATGCAAGGAGAGGAAGCTCCTGGTACTCAGCTTGTGTCAGGCCCATCAGCTACATTGATTTTCCTAGTGACTGCAAGTGGGTTTGGGAGCAACTTGTAGGCTCAGTTCATGGCCTTCTCCCATGGACCCCCTTTTCATGGCCTGACATCCCCTGGGATCCTTCTCTAACTTCCTCTATGACTCCTTCACGCCTCTTGGGTCTTCTTGCCCTGGAGAATGGGAGTAGCATGGGGTTCTCCAGGCTGTAGCCCACAGGGAGAGGGCATCAGGGGATGGGAGGGTCCCCATCTGCTCAGCCGTGAAGGTGGCACCCAGTGAAGGGATGCCCAGCCACAGTAGTTGAACTTAGCCAAGAGCTGTTCCCTGATCCTGGCTAAGCATAGCTGGCAGAATCATGTCCCTCACTTTCCTCCCTGCAGAGCTCTGAACCCTCAGCACAGATGTCCTGGTCTCCATCCTCATGCCCTTCTCTTTCACCTTCTCTTTCCTTCTGCTTCTCCTCCTTCCTTCCCTGCTCTGTGCTCCGGCTCTTTCAGGCTTATCACCATGACCCTGGAGAAGGTCAATGCAAAAGAGGGAGGGTCTTCAGGGGGAAAAGGCGGCTTTGATGTGAAGGCCCTGCGAGCATTTCGTGTGCTGAGACCCCTGCGCCTGGTGTCTGGAGTGCCAAGTGAGTGCTGGGTGCCCTGCCAGCATGAATGGATTGAACCCCTGTGCCTGGCCAGGGTGGGGTGCTGAGGGGTGGGTTTCTTGTTGCTGCTGGATGAAGCCACAGGTTCATGCTTATCCCTGAGGATAAGCAAGTTTTCAAGACTGGGGATCTGCAGGTCAGCACACATATAGCTCCCTCCATGGCTCAGTATCATCACCTTTGGGTGGCCACTGTGAAAGGGGCCAGGACGTCACTCTATTTTCTCAGGGCAGGAATCTCCTTCTCTCATAATTCATGTGAATACAGCCAGGACGAGAGCAACAGAGGGTGGGGCAAAGGGAGGGGCATGAAGCAGCCTCCAGCACTGCCTGGAGTCTGGCTCTGCTGGGGTCTGCATGGGGGTAGAGAAAGGATTTCTTGCTTCAGAGATTTCAGTCCCAGTCCACCTGTGCCCCTCTTCCCTTGGCACGGGGCGTTTCAGAAGCTGCTTGTCAGAGGGGCTGGCAGGAATATAAGGAGCACCCAAAGCTGTTTAGGAAACAGTTGACCTCCTCTCTTTTCTCCTTGGTGCAGGTCTTCAGGTCGTCCTGAACTCCATCATCAAGGCTATGGTGCCCCTGCTCCACATTGCCCTGCTGGTCCTCTTCATGATCATCATTTATGCCATTGTCGGGCAAGAGCTCTTCAAGGGCAGGATGCACAAGACCTGCTACTACCTCGGGACAGGTAGGGCTGTGGCAGGGTTCAGTATGGCAGAGATGTCTTTGGGTGGCTGCTGTGGGGACCACAGGGGTTCTGTGGGTAGCAGAAAGTCTGGTCTGGCCTGGGAGTGTGGCAGGACCAAAGGATGTTTGGTGTAGCACACAGCTTGGTGATGGTACGTGGTGTGAGGAGGTGGTGAAAGGGGACCCAAGAGGTGCTGGGACCTGCTCTACTTGACCTGCTGCTGCTCACACCATGGCTTTTCCCCTCAGATATGATTGCCACAGTGGGATCAGAGAAGCCAGCCCCATGCACCAGCTCTGGCCATGGGCGCCACTGCACCATCAATGGCACCGAGTGCCGAAGCGGATGGCCAGGGCCCAACAACGGCATCACTCACTTTGACAACTTTGGCTTTGCCATGCTGACTGTCTATCAGTGCATCACCATGGAGGGCTGGACAGAAGTCCTCTACTGGGTAGGCTCCAGCAGCTTGGACTTGGTGCTCGGCTCAGCAGAGGTTTTGCCTCAGAGTGGGGAATTCCCTCCAGAATACAGGACCCCAGAGCAGGGCTAGGTCTCTGCCAGTGAAAGATCCTGCCCCCACCAAGCATTATCCCATAATGTGCCAGGCAATGTCTTCTGCATCTCTGCAGGCACTGCCCAAGCTCTCCAGATAGACAGGAGGGATGCTCCAGCTCCCACCTTTGTGAAGAGGTACAGGCCAGGCACAGCAGTGGCTGGCTGGTGGATGCTCTTCCAGCAAAATCCCATGTTTTGCAGTCCTTGAGAGATTGTCTTGCTGAGTCGTAGGCATAGGGCTGATGTTTAAATCTGCTCCCAAAATGCTTGGGTCTGGCTTTACCTCTGCTAAAACCAGATGCAGAGTCCTAAGAAGCCAACGCTCAGTCAGGTTTATCTGCTGTCATCCCAAGTACTCACTTCAAGTGGGACAAAGCTCCCAGAGGCTGTTGAGGGGAGCCCTATAGTCAGACAGACAGCAACCAGTGTGTTCAGAATGCTTCATCTGCCTCTTTCCTTGCCAGGTAAATGATGCCATTGGGAATGAATGGCCCTGGATCTACTTTGTCAGCCTTATCTTGCTTGGCTCCTTCTTTGTTCTCAACCTGGTGCTGGGGGTGCTCAGTGGGTAAGTGCCACCCTGTCCATTCTCTGTGCCAGCATGATCAGAGCGTGGCCACTGGCTAGTTTTAACTATACAAGAAGAAAGTCTGGAAAACTTTCTGTTCCTTTTCCTTTTACATTCCCCTCCGTTTTTTGGTTTGGTTTTTTTTTTGCATGGTTAGAAAGCCTGAGCTGTGGGTTGAGACCCTCATTCTCACTGGTACCTACAACACTGCCATCCTGTTGTGAGGAAAACACCTTTGATATGAAAGCAAGGGATCCAAGAGGATTATTGTTAGTCTAATTAATGCTTCCACAGTCTCATCCAAATACAGTAATGAGTATTTGGTTACCATGATCATAAGACTTCTATGCCAAATGACTCAATTAGGGCTAATTCCCATAGTACAGTTAAAACTGCCCTGCACGAAGTATCTCTGGTGCAATGCTCAACCTACTAAGCACTGATGTGGTGAGGTGCCAGCATACTGATTGTCTTGCTGGGAGGTGTTGTTACCCTGGGGAGTGAGAGGAGCTTTTATTCTCAGTTCTGTGGAGGCTCAGGGTCTTTTTTATATGTTTCAATCATGTGTGTGCAAGTGGATCACACTCATCATCTCTAATACCCTAATTACATGGATTTGTTAGTCCTTTTCTATGGCAAGAACCATACAACTGCACAAGGTTAAACCAAATTGGGTATTAATATGACTAAGGCAATGCTCAAAACCACAAGACAGACCACAAGCACCTGCCCCTTGCATGAGGTTGGCTGTTACAGCAGGACGAGCTGGATCATAGTCATCTGATCCTGGAGTAAGTTGCAGGCACAGCAAAGTTCCTGATTTTTTTTTTTTTTGCAAATATATCTAAATTATGCTTGAGATCAGGAAGATCCACACAAAGTCCTGAGGCTTTGTATGTCTGATTATTGTTATAGTGTCTGAGGCCTATTACTAATACATGGTAACACCAGACTGGCTGGGTAGCAGCTCTACAGTCCTGCCAGATACCAGCATTGAAAATAAATTGATTTAAGAAAGAATGAGAAGAGTAGGACTCCTCTGCATTGGCAGACTTGTCTTTTCCATGTTACGATGAAAAGAGTGTCCTGTTTACTTGCCATGTGATGAGCTCATCTTCCCCACATGGAAAGCTTGGATCAGCTTTCTGTCCCCCAGTGAGTGAGACCCCACTTGCTGTAATCCTTAGCAGGGCTGGAGAACTCCCGCAGCCTCCAACATCTAGCATTAGTTGGCCTGTCCAACCACAGCATCCTGCAGCAAGGAGCTCCCAAAGATCAGCCAGTGGGGAAGAAACCCTGCCTGCCATCAGGCATCAGGTGACGATCCCCCATGATCTTGAATCATGGAACAAGGCCAAGGAAGATGAAAGTCACTGGAGAAATCTACTGGTAGCACTGGGTTGTGGGGTATTTCAGGCTTTTCTCTTTCTAGAAGGCCTGGCACAGGGCTGTGATATGTAACCTCCACACCTCTCCTGGGTCTCACTCTGCTGCTTGCCTTGTTCCAGCGAGTTCACCAAAGAGCGCGAGAAGGCCAAGTCACGCGGCACGTTTCAGAAGCTGCGGGAGAAGCAGCAGCTGGAGGAGGATCTCAAGGGCTACATGGATTGGATCACCCATGCTGAGGTCATGGACAGTGACCGGACCAGGGGAGAAGGTACCAGGTCTTCTTGGTCAAAGACCCTTTGTGTGAGAGTTGGGTTCCTAACACTGACCATCCTAGCGAGGTAGGGTAGAGACCTCTGGAGAGCTCACAAAGACTCATTTTGCTTGAAACCCTGTGAAAAAAATGCTTCGACTTCTGCAGAACAGTTTCCTTCTTCTCTTTTTTCTTTCATGTATCATTTTATTGAATCTGACCCTAACTAACAACAGCTTGGCCCTCATCTCCACCTTAACCATTGTATTTAATATTTGGAGACTACTAGCAAGACCTAGGTATCCTTTCACAAAATGCGCTTGGAATAGCCATGGGAAGCCATGAGGAACACGTGCACTTTTGGGTGCAGGGCAGAGAGCTGGGTTACTACCTCCAACACTAACAGACACAGGAATTTCTTGCTGTTGCTTAACAGTTTTAATGGATTAGAAGTGGCGCAGGGCAGAGGGTGAATACACAGGCATCTAGCCAAAGGCTCAGCAAGGTGTGGAGTGCTCTGCCACTCTGCCTGGTGAAATAACATTTGATGCCTCAAGCTGAGCGACAGGTGTGTTCAGAGAGCCTTGGGAAACAGTAGGGAAAGATAAAATGCTGTTACAAACCTCCTGTTGTTCAGCATTTGCTCAGACCACAACTGCTCCCAGTTTTCTCTGTGCTGGGAGTATCTCACACTAAGGGAGCCTATACACGCACGGCTGTCTTGTTAGGATGCTTCTCTGAGTTGCTCCTGCTTCTCTTGTTGCAGAGCAGATGTTCCTGGTGCCTCCTACTTGGTTGCACCTGATACTCAGAACTTTCTGCCCAAACTTTTGCTGCTGTCTCCCTGGGACAGCATTTCTTCATTTCACTTCTGATGGGGAAGCTCTTCCTGATGTGCTCCTGGGAGAGGTTCCCTCCCACATGTTCTTCGCAGGGGCTCCAAGGTAAGCCTGGGATGTCATTTCCTCCTTAGGTATGATGCCATTGGATGAAGGAGGGTCAGAGACAGAGAGCTTGTATGAAATTGAGGGCATGAACAAGTGGATTCTCTACTTGTAAGTATGAACTTGCTGAACCATCTGCTGCTCTGCATGTGGGCTTGCACAGTTTCTCGCTTGCTGTCCTGGCTGGGCCAGGCTTTCTTGTCAGCCACTGGCTTCTGGGGAACACCAGGGGCTGTGTGCTCAGGAGGAGATGCAAAACATGGAATTTTGCTCAGGTACTGGCAAAAAGCCACTTTTCAAGGTGAACAACCTCTTCACTTTGGTGCCGGGCTCTGACCATCCTCTCATGGCCCATGCAGCATGTCTTGTGATTGAGTAGCTGGGCCTGTAGCAGACAGCCAGAGGTGACAGAGGTCACCAAAGGTGACCTTTTTGATGTAGGCCAAAAAGGAGCCAGGAGGTATTTGTGTGAATGAACTGCAATGCCTGGGTGAAGGCACCAAGTGCCACGGGCAGGGTTATGTTCTTCAGCCCCTTCAGGGAAGGCCCAGGAGAAGGGAGCAGGACTTGCTGGAGGCCCTGCTGACCCTTTGGCTTTTCCTGCAGCCGTCAGTGGAGACGTTGGAACCGGATGTTTCGTAGGAAGTGCAGAGATGTGGTGAAGTCCAAGTTCTTCTACTGGCTTGTCATCCTGCTGGTAGCCCTGAACACCTTCTCCATTGCTTCCGAGCACCACTTACAGCCAGAATGGCTGACACAAGTGCAAGGTGAGCAAAGAGCCTGAGGAAGGGGGAGGGCCTGGGACACCCTGCTGAGACACATGTGAACTCTTACTGTGCATGCAGAGGGCCTGTTAGATACACACAAACACAGCCTGCACACAAGTGTGTGTACACCATCCCCACCGCACTGTCAGACAACTGCACATGCATGGTGTACACAATTACATATGCACAGCATATTCCTAGGGACATGGGTTTGCATGGTGAACACACATAGTGTTTACATTTACACTTGTACATGCATATTACATGCAAACACACATTGCATGCACTCACACCACACATGATTATGCATGCAGTCACACTACCTGCACCCAAACGCATGAAAACACACATAGACACATGAGTCCAGCTGTACACACATGTACACAGCTCAGCCATGCACATACACACACATGCAATGCCCGGTACACATGCACACGCTGCATGGGCTCACATGCACTGCACTCTGACACGTACAAGCACACAGTGGCTCATCACCCTCCTCCTCATCTCCCTCTCCTGTGTGCTGCCTGAGAAACAGCCTCTGTGGAGCTGAGCAGCACTGCCCTCCTTCCCTCCCTGCTGTGTCCTTCTGAGGTGAGGAGGTCCAATCTCTGATGGCCTGGCTCTCCTGCCCCAGACAATGCCAACCGGGTGCTGCTAGCCCTCTTTGTGGCTGAGATGCTGTTGAAGATGTACGCGCTGGGCCTGCGCCAGTACTTCATGTCGCTCTTCAACCGCTTTGACTGCTTCGTGGTGTGTGCGGGGGTCCTGGAGACCATCCTGGTGGAGCTCGGTGCCTTGTCACCCCTGGGCATCTCTGTGCTGCGCTGCATCCGGCTCCTCCGCATCTTCAAGATCACCAGGTTGGGCAGGGAGCTCTGTGGGTGCTGGTGGTTCATGGTTCCCAGGCATCACTGGCCTTGACTCTGAGGAGGGCTGCAGCATGACCGGTGCTGGTAGTTCCTGGATGGAGGAACAAGGCCAAGCTGGGGATTTCTGTCTCCAGGACAGGGCAGGACTTGCTGGAGGTCCCCTGGGGTCACTCTCTAGCTCTGGGTTCTGGGCTGTTGTAAATGGGGGTGCTGTAGGTCAGGACTCCAGGCTTCTCTTTCTGGCACCAACCTGCTGTGTGTTCATCCCTCTTTCCCCACTGCCTGCTGTGCCCTGTGCAGGCATCCTGCCTGTCACACCACATCTGGAGCTTCATTTCCACCTCTTGGCGCCTGGCTGGAGCAGTCTCAGTGCTCAGCCTGTGAGTGGTGCTGGTTCAGAGCCCCCTTGCTGGGCTGCCAGTGTATGCCCCTGGGACAGTCTGTTCCCTGCACCCACCTGGTCCTGTCCACAGTCTTCCCAGCTCCTTCCCCTCCTGTCTCTCCTCTCCCCAGGTACTGGACATCCCTGAGCAACCTGGTTGCCTCTCTGCTCAACTCGGTCCGCTCTATTGCCTCTTTGCTCCTCCTCCTCTTCCTCTTCATCATCGTCTTCGCACTGCTGGGTATGCAGCTCTTTGGGGGCAAGTTTGACTTCGAGGACATGCAAGTGCGGCGCAGCACATTCGACAACTTCCCTCAGGCCCTCATCAGTGTCTTCCAGGTATGGGGCTGTGGGAAGTGTAGAGGGAAGCTGGAGGATATCTCTTCTGGGCCATGGGTCTCCTGGTAAGAGCTGGGGCTCGGAGAGATGTGGTCTTGTGGGAGGCAATGTGGTTTTGGAGTGGGGAAATGTGGGGTCATGAGCAGGTATAGGTGGAATTTGGCCATGGGGCTGTAGGGGCTGTGAGGGTTTGGTGCTGGAGCCATAAGGGCAGCATCAAGCTGTGGGGGCTCTTGAGTCCCTGTTTCTGCTCTGCTCCCAGATCCTGACTGGGGAGGACTGGAATTCAATCATGTACGATGGAATCATGGCCTATGGGGGCCCGTCCTTTCCTGGCATGCTAGTCTGCATCTACTTCATCATCCTCTTCGTTTGTGGGAACTGTATCCTTTGACTGCTGAGCCAGGCCCAGGCTCCAGCCCCATAGATCATCTACACAGGAATGTGAAAGGGGGAAGATGGGACTTCCTTAAGCTTTTCAGCGCTTGCCTTAAGCTTTTCAGTTCTGAACAGCAGAGGGACAAACCACAGGCTTCAGGGCTTGCATTGGTGGTGGCTGGGGTCTGGAGTCTGGAGAAAAGGACCCCATGGAGTAGGTTTGGATGAGCATCAGTCATAGATTCAGCCATCAGTCAACGCAGTAACAAGACTTTGCTAACACAGAGAGAGGGCAGCCAGCCCAGAGCTCAGCACTCACAGGGATAGGTGCAGGGTTAGGGATCACCAGCCAAGGGTTTTCTCAAGGGCTCAACTCCAGGAAGGTTCCTCAGAACACAGCTCTGGCCTCACCCTCCAAACAGGAACCAAGTTCATGTCCTTAGTGCTGTCCTCCAGATATCCTCCTCAATGTCTTCTTGGCCATCGCGGTTGATAACCTGGCTGAGGCTGAGAGCCTGACCTTAGCCCAGAAGGCTAAAGCAGAGGAACGCAAGCGGCGGAAGATGTCCAGGTGAGTGCTGCAATTCCTGTCCAGGTGCTTTGGTGTGAGGGGACAGAACAGCATCGCCCATGCCCTTGCCCAGAGTTCAGTTCCTCTCCCCTCCTCTCCACTCAGACATTACCCAGAGAAGTCTGAAGATGAGAAGCAGATACTGGCAAAGAAGCTTGAGCAGAAAGCAAAAGGAGAAGAGATTCCCACAACAGCCAAGGTCAGTGCCTTGGGGATCTCCTGATGAGGGACTAGGCTCCTCTCACCAGCCAGGAGTGACAAGGCTTGGAGCCACCCTGGGTCTGGCCTCCTCTGGGCCAGAATTACTCCTCACCTTAGCATCCTCTGGTGATGGGGGTTCTCTAGGCCCAGGCAGGACACGTTGCCTGGTAAAACAGGCCCATTGCTGGTATCCTTTTCCTCTGATTCATTTCCTTGGCCACAGCCAGTGGATGAGCTGGTGCACATCAGTGTGGAGGGGAACAGAGCATGTCAGCAGCCTCCCAGGCCTCCTTTATGTTCACACCAGCATCCCCTGTCTGCAAACTCCTCTATTCAGCTGTGCTGAGATGCCTCTTGATAAGCATCTGGCCAGCAGCTACTTCTCCATCCACTTTCCAGAGATGCCCCATGAGAACTCACTCAGGAGTTAGCCCCATGTCTTATTCCACCCATAGCATAGGTGCAAGGCCCCAGGCTCTTGCCTAGCACATATTCCCCTGCCCCATCCTCTTGGTATTGCTTTTTGCTCAGATTGCAGCATCCCTGAGGTGTTTCCCCTCACCCTGCTCCATCCTGGGCCAGGACCCCATGTGCTTGATGCTATATGGGTGCCAAGAGGCACTGCTTGCCCACACGGCTTCCAAGATGACAGGGTATGGCCAACAGGCCACATTTGACAGCAGTACTAGCACACACAGCTGCATGTCCTCCTCTCTATCTTTCTTTTATTTCAGTTAAAAGTGGATGAATTTGCATCCAGTGTCAATGAGATCAAAGACCCCTACCCTTCTGCGGACTTCCCAGGTAAGACTTGTCCCTGGCAGGGCAGCAGGAAAGCTGGTGTGGCACTGCAGAGGGATGCTGCCAGTACACTGGCTGTGTGAGGAGCAAAGGATGCGGTGACCGGCCAGCCTTGCGGTACTGGGGTCCTTCTGGCACAGATGCCAGATCAGGATCAGAGGATTGTCCATAAGGTCACATTCCCTTTCTGAGTGATTCTTTCCTTTTCCCTCCTTGTGGCCACCCTGCAGGTGACGATGAGGAAGATGAGCCTGAAATTCCCCTGAGCCCTCGGCCACGTCCCCTTGCAGAGCTACAGCTGAAAGAGAAGGCCGTGCCCATGCCTGAAGCCAGCTCCTTCTTTATCTTCAGCCCAACCAACAAGTAAGTACTGACCCTTCTCCCTGCACTGTGGAACCAGGCCTGGGTACCTCTGGCACTGACCCTTCCCAATGGCAACCTACTTATGCATAACAGCTGGGCCTGAAGGGAGCCAGCTCACTGGGAAGTCTTCTCTGTGGAAGGATATCCTTTCATGCCTAGGGCCTTTCTGTCCCCAAGGTTTAGCCATAACCCTCTTCCCAGGCTCCCATGGCCCCATCTGCTATCCCTCTGACACCTCGCAGCATCTCATGCCATTCCTGTCCCTGGCAGGTTTCGGATGCTGTGCCACAGGACTGTCAATGCTACCTGGTTCACCAACTTCATCCTGCTCTTCATTCTCCTCAGCAGCATCTCGTTAGCAGCTGAGGATCCCATCCGGCCTGAGTCCTTCCGCAACCAGGTGCCCATGTAGCTGTGGAGGGTTGGGATGGGTGGGAGAGACCTCATGGAGACCCCCAGCTCCCCATTAAGCAGAGACCTGCTTGCCAGATGTCATGCCTAGGCAGGTAGCTGTGATTTCATCCCTACCTCTGGGAGAGCAATACACTCTGGGAGGAGAAGTTAGCTGTGTTCTCCATTCTGGGAGAGTTTTTGCTGCTCCATGTCTCAGTTTACTTCTAGGTGAAGAGATCCACCTGACAGGGTGTGTGAGATTACCTTGGTTGAAGGCTGTGGTGGCTTATCTGGGATAGGGACATCCTGTGAGGTGGCAAACTGGTGTGTGCCCCTGAAATGCTTCTGGCACGGAGCAGTGATATCCACAAGTCTATCCACATGAGGCACAAATGGGTCTGCACCCATGCAGACCTGGCATACATGACACCCATGCAGTGTCTGACAAGGGATGGAGTGTCACAATGCTTTCAGGTGAATCAGGTCAAGCCTCACTCATTGGAAAATGACAGCTGCAGGCTAGATCATGCAGTTGAGAATATCAGCAAAGCTGAGGGAAGTTAAGGAGTCCTCTTGGCACTGGGTTTGCAGACTCTGTCAACTAGATGGGCTCTCCAGTCTACAGAGTGGGGGCCAAACCCCCAGTGCCAGGATGTTGAACACGTGGGAGCATTTCCCATGTCACCCACATCTCATCCAGTTTTGGTGCTTCTGTCTCCAGATCCTTGGATACTTTGACATTGGTTTCACCTCTGTCTTCACAGTTGAAATCGTCTTGAAGGTGAGTCCCTCTGCCCTGTGCATGACTCAATGCATGGGTCTAGACTGTTCTGGCCATGGACATTTGTGTTCTTTGGGTGCAAGCTCAAGGCCCCAGCGAGGAGAAGCTGCCAGCTGATCCTCACAACCCAGAGTTTATGCAGTCTAGGTGGTGTATGACCTGCCCCAGCAGCTATAGTCCCCTGCAGAGAGGTCACCTGTGCTGTGAGACAGGGACAGGAGGGCCATGGCACCAGCAGTTTTGTTCTGACATACTCCATTGAGAAAAAAATGGAAATACATGGAGTAAAACAGTAATTCAAGCAGCTGCTGCATGTTGTTCCTACTCCAAGTCTCTTTTCTCTTTAATTTGCTGAATGACTGGGAAGTGTTTTGTCTCCAGTACAGAGGATTTCAGCTGAAGTCAGCTTCCTGCCTGGCTGCAGAGGTCTGACCAGGATAAGGTCCCCAGGCCCTGGTAGAAGCCCCTTGTGCCCATTCTGCCCTAGGGCTGTGGAGGAACCATGTCCCTGAGCCCTGCCTGGCTTCTCTCCTAACTCCTTCTGCTCCCCAGATGACAGCCTATGGTGCTTTCCTGCATAAAGGCTCCTTCTGCAGGAACTCATTCAATATCCTGGACTTGCTCGTGGTCGCTGTGTCCCTCATCTCCATGGGAATTGAGTAAGCACTTCCACGCTTTGCAGGGTGGGCACTGCTCTGTTCAGCCTGGCAAGGCAGCTGGGGTGCTGCTCCATCCTCTGTGCTGGATGGAGAAGGAGCAGCCAGCCCAAGGGCTGGGCATTAGCTCATGTGTTAATGTCCATAAAGCCATGCTTAGCGGGACAGGGCATGGACAACGGGGAGGCAGGAAGGCCAACTCCTGGAGTATCAAAGGGTAGGAATTCAATTTGGAGCTGCTTTCTCCAGCTGCCAGTGTCCCTTGGCCTTATGTGGGGTGATGACATAGTGACATATATGTCACCATGTCACATATATGTCTCTGCCAGCCCTTGCCCCTCATCCCTCGTCCCAGTCTGCCCTCTGTGGCTGCTTTGTGGGGCTGTGCCAGCCTGGCCTGGGCAGGGGAATCGCCCCATCTCACCTCTGCTTTCTTCCTCAGGTCCAGTGCCATCTCAGTGGTGAAGATCCTCCGGGTGCTGAGGGTACTGAGGCCTCTGCGAGCCATTAACAGGGCAAAGGGGCTGAAGGTAAGAGGGAGGCTAGGGGTCCTCAGCCCATGGGAGTCCTCCTGGGAGGTTATGTTGCAGACATCATGCCCTGTGGGGCCAAGAACCCAATTCCTACTCCCTTGCCTGTGGGATCGGATGTGTCCCATCCCTGTTTTTGGCAGGCTTCCACTCTTCCTGAGGCCCATCCCTGCAGAGAGAGGGTGTGGGATATGCAACAGGGGCTTGCCTCACATGTGCATTGTCCTTGACCTCTGCAGCACGTGGTCCAGTGTGTGTTCGTGGCCATCAAGACTATCGGTAACATTGTGGTCGTCACGACATTGCTGCAGTTCATGTTTGCCTGCATTGGGGTCCAGCTCTTCAAGGTGAGAGGTGTCTCAGATGGGCAGGAGAGATGTTCTGCTCAGACACATGCTCTTCTAGTCATAGTCCTTGGGGTGGTGTCTCCCAGTGTTGAGATCAGCACAGGCCATACTCTGTGCTCTGCAAAAAGACTTGCCTGCACCAGACCATCCTGCAGAAGAGCCTGCAGTGGAGGGCAGGAAACACCCAGGATACTGTCAGGTCCAGACAGTACAGATAAAGGGGCCAGGGAGTGCCTCAGTTTCCCCTTTCTAAGGTGGTGATGCAAAGTGTTTCCTCTTACACAGTACCACTCTTTTAGTCTGGGCCTTGGCTGCTCCAAGACAGAACTGGCCTTGGCTGAACTCAGCTTTGTTCTAATAATTGGGCTGAAACGCCCAGCCAACTTAGGGAGAGCTTTCAGGACACCCTGCAGACTGAGCAGAGCTGTCAGCATACCTTAACTTTTAGTTAATTCTGTGGTTACTGCTTTCTTCCCTATTTTCCAAATAGTTTGCTCCAGATGGGATGAGCTAGATGGGTCTCAGCTCAGGGCCCTAGATTTGTTCCCTTCATTAGGTAATGTTTAGTCTTAGCCTGGGATTGACCCCAGGCTCCTGAAACACCCTGTGAATGGTGTTTGTTGGTGTGCAGAGCAGTGAAGCCAGTGGTAGTGCAAGGCAGAGGCCAGAGTCAGCATGAAGCCAAGGTGGGAACTGACAGGGTGGGCTTCTGAATCACAGCAAAATCATTGCCTCTTCTGACCTCTGTTAAATGCAGGGCAAGTTCTATAGATGCACAGATCCATCCAAGCTGACGGAGAAGGAGTGCAGGTAAGAGCTCTCTTGCAGCTCAGCCTCAGGATGGGGAGCAGGGGGCTGGTGGGGGCCATTCTTCATGGGGATGTTGCATCCAAAGAGTGGAGCCGAGGTCTCATGCTGTTCTCCCTCCCCCTGAGGTAGATCTGAAACAAGCACAGGGCTGTCCTCCCCTCCCAGGGATCAGAGAGCCCTGGTCCAGCACTGCAGTGGGTGAGCTGAAGGGGGCCCTGCCTGGTGACCACCACATCCCTTGTGCTGCAGGGGTTACTTCATCAACTATGTGGACGGGGACCCCACGCAGATTGAGCTGCAACAGCGTGTCTGGTTGCACAACAGCTTCCACTTCAACAACGTATTCTCAGCCATGATGTCCCTTTTCACTGTCTCCACCTTCGAGGGCTGGCCAGAGTGAGTCTGGGGCCTCCTCAGGGGTTGGTCTGTGGTGGGAGGGAGCACATCACTGCTGCAGGCATTTACCATGGTAAAGAAAGAAGAGCTGCCCAGGCTGAGGAGCAGGGCTAGCCATGCTGGCGGTGGCTGTGGAGCTCACAAGGTCATCCTAGCAGCACTGTGCCACTGATCTGAGATGACCCTAGAGCTCTTCATAACCTTCAAGAGGAGAAATGGTCTTTCCAACCTAATTAGGGTCTCTGTTGCCTCGCTTTCCCTCCTCTAGGCTGCTATACATGGCCATTGACACTAATGCTGAGGATACAGGCCCTATCTACAACTACCGGGTGGAGATTGCAATGTTCTTCATCATCTACATCATCCTCATTGCCTTCTTCATGATGAATATCTTTGTGGGCTTTGTCATTGTCACCTTCCAGGAGCAAGGAGAGAACGAATACAAGAACTGTGAGCTGGACAAGAATCAGGTAATGGGGCTCCTGGGACAGGGCCAGCACTGGATCTGGCACTGTTGGGGCAGATGAGTTGAACCTGGCCCAGATCTGGTCACTGCTGGGACAGGGTCAGCTGGACCCATGCCTGGCACAACACAAACCTTCCAAGGGAAGGGCAGAGTGGACCAGAACCAGGGAGTGGGCCTTCTGGTGCAGGTAGGGTGCCCAGACTGGGCTGGAGCAGAGGGTTGCACCTGGTTCTGGCCTCCATAGAACAAAAATTACATGGATGTACTGGAGTGAGTCCAGCAAAGGACCTCTGAGATGATTGAAGGTCTGGAGCATCTGTCCAAGGAGAGGTCAAGAGCTGAGTCTGGTGTTGAGAAGGCTCGTAGGGATCCTGCCTATGTGTATACCTATGGGGAGGGTGTGAAGAAGATGAAACCAGGCTCTTTTCAGTTGTGCCCAGTAACACAACAAAAAGCAAGAGGCACAAAGAAGAAAACAAAAAACTCCATTTAAACATAAACCCACTTTTTTATGGTGAGGGTGGTTAAGCACTGGAACAAGTTGCCCAGAGAGGTTGTGAAGTCTCCATCTTTGGAGGTATTCAAACCAAACTGGACACAGTCCTGGGCAGCATGGTCTAGCTGGCCCTGCTTTGGGCAGGGAACTTCAACCAGACCATCTACAGAGGCACCTCTGGCTTTCATGCTGCGGTTCTGCCTGGGGATATCAAGGTTGAAAGAAGCAGAAGCGAGCCCAGCACTGGGAGAGGACATGGCACGTGCTGGGGAGGAGCAAGCAAGCCTGTAGAGACATCATGGGCACCTTCACGTGAGGGTGCTGGGCGTGATGTGAGCTGCACATGAACCCAGCAGAGATGGCCCTGGCCTGCTGGGGAGGGAAGAGCCTGTTTGGCACCTCTCAGGTGCAGGGAGAAAACTCAGTGCTCCCTTCACCTCTGGTTCATGTGATGTCTTCAGGCTGCTCTTCGCCAGTCCTGAGAGGCTGGTGATAGGCAGGCTCAGGACCAGAGGGGCACAGCATGGCAATCTTTGGAGACAAGCACTGGCTTTGGAAACTGGTCCCCTGTGGCTGCTCTGGAGGTGTGTTTGCAGAAAGCACAGCAAGTACCTGAGACATCATCACTCAAGTGACCCCCCTGGCCCAGTCACGGGGCTGAGAGAGAAGTGGGGGATCCAGCTTGTGACTGTGGGGACGTGCAGTGGTGCTGGTGGTGCTGAGCCTGTGCCTGTGCCCCTGGTACTGGCGTGGGGTCACATCTGCCCTCCCTTCCCCAGCGCCAGTGTGTGCAGTATGCACTGAAGGCTCGCCCGCTGCGGTGCTACATCCCCAAGAACCCCTACCAGTACCAGATCTGGTATGTGGTCACCTCCTCCTACTTCGAGTACCTCATGTTCTTCCTGATTCTGCTCAACACCATCTGCCTGGGCATGCAGGTAAGGGGCACAGCGCTCACCATGGGTGGTGGAGGGGTGTCCACAACAGGAGACAGGTCAGCTACCTCCAAGAGAGCTTCTGGGGGGGACATCTTTCCTACACAGCAAAGCTCGTGGAGTGTGCTCAGCACCCCTGGGGCAAAGTGGGGCTGGTTGGATGTGGGGAGCCCAGAGAAGGGGCTGCATGGGGGAAATTTCCTTTCTGCTGAGCATTGATAAGCCATAGCCCTGGGAGGGGGTTCTGTATCCAGCACACACCTCTTGAGCTCACAACAGAGGCTGGACCTGCAGTGGGCTAACGTGGCTCCTTCTGCCTTCTCAGCATTACAACCAGTCTCCAGAAATGAACCATATTTCAGACATTCTCAACGTGGCCTTCACCATTCTCTTCACCCTGGAGATGATCCTCAAACTCATGGCCTTTAAAGCCAAGGTAAGGGGAGAGCATGGTCCAGAGAGCAGGAGAGGGCCTCAGGCCAGGCCAGCGGGGATTCATTTACCCTGCATTTGGCATCGCTTAAGTACAAGCACCCCCAGGCTTGCAACTTCAGAGAACTCCTTGTGAGACTCTTGGGGACCCCATGGGTAGTACCTGTTCTGGAGGGACTACTCTTTGTCAGGGCTACCCTTGCTAGCCACATCCAACCCAAGCCAGCCATACACTGTTCCCATCTTCAGGGTCATCTGTCACTGGTGTTGCCACCTTGATCTAACCCTCCTCATTTCCTACTATTGTAAGATAGGTCCAAACAATTGACTAGAGGGTTCAAGGTCTGACCACCATCCCTTCTTCTGGCTCTTCGTGAGGTGCCAGAGGTCACTGGTGGTCCTTTTGGTACTCCTCCTTCTGGGCTCCAGCATCTCTCTCCTCCTTGATTTAACCCTTGGATATTCACTCTTCTTTGGCTCTTCTCTGGCAGGGCTACTTTGGGGACCCCTGGAACGTCTTTGACTTCCTCATAGTGATTGGCAGCATCATTGATGTCATCCTCAATGAGATTGACGTAAGTGTTGCGTTGCTCCTGCTCCTGCAGCACCGCTGCCAGCACCCACCTGAAGCTGTGCCCTGTGGCAAGTGCTCTCGTCCCCTGAGATCCTACGGAAATCAGTCTACTTGCTCAGGACTGGACCACAAACAGCAGGAAAAAGGGTTCCCCCAGCAACCTGCACCCACAGGACACTGCTGGCCCATGCCAGGAGAGGGTCAGGCACATCAAATTGCAAGGCATTTGCTTTGTGTGTGTCTCTTTATACAGGGATCCATCCATATACACATCCTGACTGTGTATGTGTGCATGTGTGTACTTTAGACACTTTTCCAGAGCTCTACACCATATAACCTGGGTGGCTGCAGGCAGTGGCTATATGGGAAGTACTCTGCTGGGAGCACTTTCAGAGCAGTGCTGGGCAGCCAGTGTGCCACTGCCTTTCATAGCACTGGGACATCCACCCCCTGTGTCTGGCACTGAAAATGTCCCTCTGCACCAGGAGGTCATGGGCTGTATTTAGCAGATGTGATGGTAACTCTAGAAGCAGCTGTAGGATGGGGTAAGTTCTAGATTAACCCTCTCTAGTGACTTTGCATGCCGTCTCCTTGCAGAAACAGGGCTGTGTCTGGCAGAGCTGCTGCCACTGCCACCCATGTGCAGGGTGACCTGCAGCCATTCTCTATGCTGAGGAGGAAAAGGTGTTTAGGGGCCATTGGTGGCAGTCACCTTCTTCTCTGGAGGGTGGTCCAGGCCTCACAGAGCTGCGATGAGCAAAACTATTCACTTTCCTCTCCTGTGACAGCAGCATGTTCCTCTCTGCACAGTCCTGCAGGCTGATAACCGCTGTCCTTCAGGCTCTGGGCTTCTCAGCCTCAATGAGTTCCCAGATCTCATGCCAGTGCCAGCATCTCCTATCTGTCACCAGGTCCTCCAGGACCCCATCGTTGGTCCCCCAGCACCTGTGACCTGGCTTCCCATTGTCTGTAGGGTATCATTTCTTAGTGTGCTACCTCCTTCACCATCCTGTTGTCACTCAACAATTAAGTTCAAAGGGTGCTTTAGGCCCTGCACTGGGCAAAGATTTTCAGTCCCTGTGGAACAAGAGACCGGGTCAGTTGGCAGATGCCAAAGTGCTGCTGTGCTTGGCCATGGGCCTGTGGGGATGCCCAAGGACATAGGTCAAAGGCACCCAGAGGAGTCCAGTGCCCAGGCACTTGCACACCTCTGGCAGTGGCAGGGCTGTGCAGGAAGGCTGAGCAGGATCTCAAGAATGGTCCTATATTGCCTGAGCTTCCCTGGTCTCCCGCAGTTCTGGGCGCTGGGTCACTGAGAACCACTGGTCTCCCTCCCAGACTCCCAAGCTCTTCAGGGGCCTCTGTCACAGGCAGATCTGCTCTGGCAGGTCTCGTGCCCCAGTAACCATCTATGCCCCCTCCTGAGAGCAGAGCCTCTCGTGGCTGCCTCACCTTTCCTCCACGTGCTTTCTTCTCCATCCAGCCCACATCTCTCCCAGCATCACCAGGTTTTCCCAGCCATCTGGTGATGTGTAGGGGGATTAGGAGGCAGGGGGGCAACCTTCCTTACTGGTAAGTCCTCCTCCCTGCCGAGAGGTGAGTGCAAGTTGTGTCTGTTACCTCTGGTCCCCAGGGGCTGTTTGCAGCCCTTGCACCCATCATAGCTCACCCAGCTGCTGGAGGCTGCAGGGGTGGTGGGTGACACCTTGCAGCAGCTGAGCCATTCCTGGTGGCACTTGGGCATGCACCTCTGGTTTGCAAAGTCTGTCCTCATGTCTTTCCATTCTACCTCTTTTCTCCTCCCTCATGTCTCTCTATGTGTGGCTGCCAGGGTGAAGTGGTGGGGAGTGTTGTGCCATCAGGAGTTCTCTGCTGGCCACCACAGCCAGATCCTCACAGCTCTTCAATCACAGAATCATAGAATCAACCAGATTGGAAAAGACCTTTAAGATCATCAAGTCCAACCTTTAAGCCAGGACTGCCAAGTCCACCATGATCATTAAGTTCCCCCAAAGCCCAGGGGTATTGAGGGATCTGAGGCAGGAGGTAGGCAGGGATGGGGGCCCCTCTGGCAGTGCTACCCCAGGCTCTAAAGTGTAGGGAGCTGACAGTGTCCATGCGCCTGGGTCACTCCTGCCATGCCTGCCCTGGAAGCTCAGCCCTTTCACAAGGGCCAACCCTCCCAATCTACCCAAAGCCTCCTGCAACCACTTGAGCTGGTTAGCTTGTCTCCATATTCCACCTGCAGCATCCTTGGACCTGGCCTGAGGAAACAAAATTACAGAGTCTTGAGGTTTGGCCCAGATTTCCTGGCCCATACACCCCTGCCCCTATGATGTGTATGTCACAGCAAGGGAGATGCAGTGGGGTACAGAAGTGTGTAAAAGTCCTTCGTGATCACTGTATTTCCCTCGCATCCATCCACTGCCTCTGTCCTTCAAAAGTCACCTTGTCTGTGGGCCTGAGTGATGGTGGGTCTCTGCCTGTCCTTCCCTTGTGTTCTTCCCCTTGTCTCCAGTTTCCATCCCACTCTTCTCTTTTTGTGTCTTCTTCTGCAACCAGTCATCCCTTCCTCCCTCTCATTTCTGCACCATTTCTCCTGCTGACTCTCTTGTTCTCTTGACAGACTGTTCTTGCATCCAGTGGTGGATTGTACTGCCTCGGCGGAGGCTGCGATAGCATTGTAAATATCAGCTGCATGTGCTCGTGGTGTGCCCCTCTCCACCTCGCTGCCCATGGCCCTGCCAATGTGCCTGTGACTGGTGTTTGCATGTGTCCTGCATGTCATTAAGACACACCAGACCCAGGGTGTAGCTGTCCCCTTTCTGAGAGGGACTTGGGATGAGACACCCCACACAGACACTCCTTCCCATCCTGAGATGTGCCAGGCTCTTCCCCAGCCCTCCTGGCCCTATCTGCTGGCCCAGCAGCATCCCACCTCCCAGCACTGTGGTGCCTGACCTCAGTGGAGCATCTAAAAAAGATGTCTATGGCTGCTGAGGGTAGGACAATTGGTCTTGGTTTCTTTGACTGTTCCTCTGTCTGTGTAAGGCCAGAGGGGATTTACCTGCATGAATGCAGCCTCTGACACTGTTAGCTGGATAAATGGTTAGAGGGGTGGCTATTGCACCGTGCCTTCCCTGGGAGCTGGCTATGTCCCACAGCTGCTGGCATGATGTGCTGGTGGCTGAGACCACCAGTGGGATGGGGGTACCTTGCGTTGGCCCATAGAAGCTTGGGAAGGGGCTGGCAGCAAGGTGCCATGTGCTGGAGCCTCTTCCCAAGGGTTGAGAGCCATGGTGCTGGTGACTGCAGAGGGAAAGCTGGCGTGCACTGGGCACTGAGGACATGGTGCACTGGAGCTGATGAGATGTTCCTGACCTCTGTGCTGGGCGCTAGGAGAGCAAAAGGCAAAAGAAAGAGGGGCGGGGAGAGGCGATGGTGTTTTCCAGTGCAGTCTTGGGAACTCAGAAGTGCCAGAGTGAGGACCATGGAGCTGCTGGGGCGGATGTTCACAGCTGGGTTTTGTTGCCCTGAAATAAATGGGAATGGGTGGGCTGGATGATGGGAGTGAGGGGGAATCCAGTGGCAGCTGAGGGGGCAGTGGGAAAGGCATCCCAAGCAGTGATGGAGTCAGGATGGACAGTGCCTGGCAGAGGCCAGGAAGGTCTGCTCATTGTTCCTGGTGGCAGAGGCTGGAGCTGAAGCTGTGCCATGCTGGAGAAAGCAAGGGAGCAGGTAACCAAGCCCCCAGTGTCCCAGGTGGTCCAAGACCAAACCTGGCCCTTTGAGCCCAGGAGCACAGTTGTCCCCAACCCTGGGATATGTCTTTTTGCCCCTCCAAGGCATCACTGCAGGTAGAGGTGACACTTGGCAGCACCCCTTCAAAGCCACCTTGCCTTCAATCGCTCCTTTGGACCATGAAAGCTCAGCTGAGACATTGTCAAACCAACCTTTCTGTGTGTAAACACCCATTATTAACCCTTCGTGTGCCTGGTGCCTCACCTACAGCTCACCTTACAAATCGAACCTGAAGTGGGAGCATCCCATGTGGCACATGCTGGGTGAAATCCTGAAGGGAACTGGTCCTGTCTCATGCATGGTGAACAGCACAGCTCTCCCAGCCTGCATTCCAGCATGCCTTTCTCCCTGCAGTGTCCCATCCCTCTAACTAAGGGGGTTGTTCTCGTACCCATAACCAGGCATCTGGAGCAGCCCGAGGGGTGGAGATGTGAGACCATGGGGCTGGGGAGATGAACTCATTGGGAAGGCTGGTGGGAAAGTGCCGGCACATCCCCTTTCAAGTCTGGTTCTCCATGCAGACAAGGGTTGGTGCCTGGGGGAATCTTGTAACACTTCCTCCAGGACCTGGACCCCTCCTTGTCTGCCTGGAGGCCTCAGCACCCACTGCCCTCCCGGTGTTGTGCTCTGCATGCAGGACTCCGACGACGACTCCCGCGTCTCCATCACTTTCTTCCGTCTCTTCCGGGTGATGCGGCTGGTGAAGCTGCTCAGCCGAGGGGAAGGTGTCAGGACCCTCCTCTGGACCTTCATCAAGTCCTTTCAGGTATATGAGGAGCAGTGCTCCCCTCCCAGACAAGCACATGCCCAGGGCTGGCAGCAGGCTCTGTGATCCACACACTAACTGGGTGAGCAGTCTGTCCTCACCAGACAGAGGAGGAAGGCTCCAGTGCTGGCGGGAGCACTGAGTCCAGCCTCAGACTGGGCCAGGGGCTTGTCCTCTTTAGGAGAGCATGGCCTGTATGGGTGGGAAGATGTAGGGGATCTCCCTGCCTGGGCCCATCAGCCTTCATCCCATCAAGGCTGGGCTGTGCACCCAGTGGGTAGCACAAGGGTATGCTGCAGCATCTCAGCACACAGCCCCTGAGCCTCCGCAGCTCCCTCAGCCCTGGGTGTCCCTGGGTTGTGCTCAGTTTTTACCCCAACTGCAGAGGCATGTTCTCTTTTGGGTTCTGGCATAAGCCTCCCATGTATGAGAACTGGAGAATGGGGCTAGTGGGAGGGTAGTTAGAGGAACAGGCAGTAAGTAAGCTGTTCCCTCCCCACATAGAGGTCTGGATTCTGGCCTCATGCAGTAGCTCCAGACCCTACCTCATGTCCCTGGGTTGTCTTGATGCTGGGCTGGTGTCTCATGTGAGCTATGGTCCTTTTGTCACAGGCTCTGCCCTACGTAGCCCTGCTGATTGTGATGCTTTTTTTCATCTACGCTGTGATCGGGATGCAGGTGAGAGCGCAGGGATGGGATTAGCTGTTGAACAGATGCCCTGAGCCTGATGGCATCTGGGGAGGTGGGATGGAGAGGGATTAGGTGCTCTGCCAGGCACCCCCTGGGACTTCATACATAATCAGACCATTCTACCCTGGTCTCCAAGGATGCTTACAGCCCCAGCAGCCTCCTCCCATCCCCAGGCTGCAACTAGGGCAACTGAGCAAATGGCACTTCTGGAGTCAGGGCACAACCTAGACACAGTCACCAGTTCTTGTACCTGGTTCATAAGACTTTGTCTCCTTGGCCAAGATGATGTGCAGCACAGACAGGGGCATTTTCAGCATAGGCAGGAATGTCCAAGGAGCCCCAGAGCACCCACACCCTGGTCTCAGTCTCTTTTGGGCATACCCAAAGCCTGGTAAACAGGAGGAAGAGGAGCTCAGGGATAGTCTGGAAGGTGGTCAATGCCTGAAAAAGGGTACTGGGGACATGACAGTGTGATTTACAGATGTTTGGGAAGATTGCCATGGTGGACGGGACCCAGATCAACCGAAACAACAACTTCCAAACCTTCCCACAGGCTGTTCTGCTGCTCTTCAGGTCAGTCTTGCCTTGGTGACCGAGCAGCTCCAAAAGGGAGCCAGGCACAGAGTCAGCATGGGAGCCCACCAGCTCGGAGTGAGGGAGACCAGCACAGCCATAGCTGATTTCTTTCTTGCCTTACAGAAAAATCTTTTGCAGCAGTGGCAGCATTTCAGGAGTGGCTCTTGGTTTGCCTGGTGTGGCTAAACTGCAGGAGAAGGGCACTTTAGGGTTTCTACTCTGAATGCTTCCTTCTCAGACTGAATTTTAATTCATAGAATCATACAATCATAGAATGGTTTGGGTTGGAAATGACCTTAAGATCATCCAGTTCCACCCCACTGCCATGGGCAGGGGCACCTCACACTAGACCATGTCACCCAAAGCTCTGTCCAACCTGGCCTTGAACACTGCCAGGAATGGAGCATTTACCACTTCTCTGTGCACCCTGTGCCAGCACCTCACCACCCTCACAGTAAAGAGCTTCTTCCTTAGATCTAACCTGAACTTCCCCTGCTAAAGTTTAAACCCATCACCCCTTGTCCTATTAATTTGTGAATTGTGAGGAAACTCGAAAGGAAGCAAGAGCTCAGCCCAAGGCTTTCCTTGACTCCAAACACTTCACTCTGGAGCTTCTAAAAGCAGACTCCCCACAGCAGCACAGCAAGCCCAGAATCCTCACTGCTCCTTTCCCAGTGGTTCCCTGTTCCCCTCTGTGCTGAGATGGCCAGAGCCCACCCTGTGTGCCCAGCTCGTGCCCAGGGCAGGCAGAGACCAGCACCCATCCCTTCTGCGCAGGTGTGCCACTGGTGAGGCCTGGCAGGAGATCCTGCTGGACTGCAGCTATGGCAAGCTCTGTGACCCTGAGTCAGACTTCAATGAGGGCGAGGAGTACACCTGCGGCACCGGCTTTGCCTACTTCTACTTCATCAGCTTCTACATGCTCTGTGCCTTCCTGGTATGTGACCTCCCACGGGACTCCCTTCCACACCCCCATCCTGGCCCTGAGCAGCTGCTGGTGTTGAGTTAACCTTGCATCTCGTTGGGCTGAGCCCACAGCACCCTCTTCCTAGGAGCATCATAGAATCATGGAATGGTTTGGGTTGGAAAAGACCTTAAAGCTCATCCAATTCCAACCCCCTGCCACAGGCAGGGACATCTTCCACTAGAGCAGGTTGCTCCAAGCCCCTGTGTCCAACCTGGCCTTGAACACTGCCAGGGATGGGGCAGCCACAGCTTCTCTGGGCACCCTGTGCCAGCACCTCAGCACTCTCACAGGGAAGCACTTCGTTATATCTAGCCTAAACAGATCATCCGCAGCCCATCTCCCGGCCAGGCTGTAAACCTGGCACCACACTCTTCTGGGACCCAAGATCTCCCATTACTTTCTTCCCACAACCCCCATGTGCTGCTGTCCACATGTGTCTGTGTTGGCTCTTGCAAGGGCGGAGAGGGAAAATGTGCCCTACGCCTGCTGCAGCCTTTCTCTCCTTGGGTGGGAGGCCCATCCCTGCCTGTGGTGACCCACAGCACCCCCTGGCTTCAGGGAATCCCAAACCCCTTCTCCCAGACATTTCTGTCTGTGTTTACCCATGGCTCTGCCCAGGGACCTGCTGGGTGCTTGGCCCTGTCCTAACCTGCATCCTTCCCATCCCTCAGATCATTAACCTCTTCGTGGCCGTCATCATGGACAACTTTGACTACCTCACGCGTGACTGGTCCATTCTTGGGCCCCATCACCTGGACGAGTTCAAACGGATCTGGGCTGAGTATGACCCCGAGGCCAAGTAAGTGACAGGGAATGAGTGGCATGGAGGGGATCTCCTGGGGTGGGATGCCCTGGGACACCCATGGCAGTGTGAGCTGTGGCACTCCAAGAGTTATATCCCACCATCTCAGAGGTGGATGTGGACTTGCCAGCATATTCCAGGGCTAATACAAGCCATCAGGATGTTTGGAGACACAAGACTTCCAGTCTTCATTCAGCCCTGGTGATGCTGCAAACTCTTCCCATGCCACTGAACACCTTTATCTGCTGTCCGGTGCCATGGGGAAGTGTAGGGATTCCTACAATAGGAGCTAAGGGAAGTGTAGGGATTTGCCCACTGCAGAAGCATGGACCAGGCCACAAGGATTGAACCCATCAGCCCCTGCCTGAACCACTGTCCCTGTGTCTGCCACCACACTGCTGATGCTGTGTGTTGCCTCTGCAGGGGCAGAATCAAACACTTGGACGTAGTGACTCTGCTGAGACGTATCCAGCCTCCCCTGGGCTTTGGGAAGTTCTGTCCACACCGTGTAGCGTGTAAGGTAAGAGCCAAGGGGGTGGTGGGGTGTGAGGACACAAGGGCACCTTTCCCAACCTCTGCATCCTCCCCAGGGAGCTGAGGGTGCCAATCCAGCGAGCTTCCCAGTGCCATGCTCTGACCTCTCGTGTTGAACGGAGGAGTGTATTCTGGGGGCAAGGAGAGGTGCTGTTAACATGCATGGAGCTGATGTGTTTCAGGCTCCTGAAGATAAGGACTTGTCTGTGTTCACCCCCACACCGAGGGTCATGGCAGTGGGCTGGTCTCTGCCCAGCCTGGAGTGCAAGGGGACTCCCAGCCCATGCTTGTCCTCCATCTGGTACAGGAGGACAGTGCTGGGCCTGAGTACCCAGCCATGTCAACTGGGCTGTGGAAGTTTGTTTCCAAGGGCTGATAGCACTGGGGGAGCTGGAAACACTGGCTCTGTAGGAGCCATGAGTTCACTTTTCCCAGCTCATTCTGCACAAATCCAGAGCCTGTGTGAGTTTCAAGTGTAACCCCCATGGACAGGGCCTCAGGCACTGCTGTAAACCAGGAGGGATCCCCAGATCCCTCACAACAGACTGGGGCGCTGTTTGGGTGGTGGAGCACAATGCAGACTGACTCCCATCTCCCTGAGAGCAATGCTGGGTCTCTTGCTGGCTGGTTGTTTAGAAAAGGAGGCTCAGGGAAGACCTTATCACTCTCTACAACTACCTGAAAGGAGATTGTAGCAAGGTAGGAGTCAGTCTCTTTTCAGTAGCAAGTGACAGGATGTGAGGAAATGGCCTCAGATTGCACCAGGGAAGGTTTAGACTGGGTAGTAGGAAAAACTTCTTCACTGAAAGTGTTGTCTAGCATTGGAACAGGATGCTCAGGGCAGTGGTGGAGTCACAATCCCTGAAGGTATTTAAAAGATGTGCAGATGAGACCCTTAGTGACATGGTTTAGTGGTGGCCTTGGCAATGCTGGGTAAATGGTTGGACTCAATGAACTTAAAGGTCTTTTCCAGCCTAGACAATTCAATGATTCTGTGATTTCCTCCCATGGCAGCGGTGGGTTATTTCCACAGATGTGCCCTGGCTCTCCCTTCAGCTTGCTCTGGTTTAGCTGCCTGGTTTGGATGAGTGGTGTCAGTGGTGCAGAGCCCCACTGGGCAGGGGGGTAGAGCTGGGAGGGCTCCTTGGCCAGCAGCTGGGTGCCCCAAGAAGAGCCTTTCCCGGGTAGCGTGGCTGCCCTGTGGCCAGGCCGGGCTGTGTGTCTGCAGGGACCTGCCAGCCTCGTGCTCTGCTGCTTGGGGTCACAGTTGTTGGTTTGCTGTGCAGCGCCTGGTGTGCATGAACATGCCCCTCAACAGTGATGGCACTGTCACCTTCAATGCAACCCTCTTTGCACTGGTGAGGACAGCCCTCAAGATCAAGACAGAAGGTAAGTGATGCTCCTCTCTGCCTCTACAGCCTGATCGGGGGGACCCTCTCCTTGTGCTGCAAGGTGCTGGTTACACGTCATTCCCCACTCCATTTGGGGATCTTGAAGCACTTACCCAGGGGGCTTAGACCTCTGGTGCAACCCTTGGCTTCATGTTCATTATCTCAATGGACTAGAGACCATGGGCACATGCATGGTGCTGCTCAGACAAGGCTTGGAGGATATTACTAGTTGCACCCCAGAAGAGTGAACCAATTCCACAGCTCAGGAGCAGTTCTGACCCCGTTCCTGTCCCTGCCGCAGTTACTGTGTGTAGTCTGACCTCCCCCTGCCCCTAGCATAGCACCACCCGTCCAGTTGTGCATTTCTCCATGTATTTAGAATCTCAGATTGGAATTTATGAATACCTGAATTTAGCTCTGCTGGGGATGCGTTGTTTTCACCCCCTTCCTTGCCAGCAGCATGGCTTGCAAAGCCCTGCTTTGGGAAGATGCCACAACAGCTTGTTTCCATGCCTGTGGGTTAGGCAGTACTACATGAGCAGCTCTATGGCTGGGCTGGCAGCTCTGGCAGGAGGTGAGGTTGGGCAGTTGAGGTTGGAGTCCTACAGCAGCATGGCATGGGGTGGCATGTTTCCCCATAGGTGGGGAATGTGGCCTCCAGCACAGTGATGGCAGCTCTGGAAGGAGCACATGAGATCCCAGAGCACACATGGGGACAGACTGGGATTGCAGGTGGACAGGAATGGTAAACCCTGTGTAAGCACCAAAGAGGAGATTGAAATCTGTGGTTGATCACCAGAACAGAGACAGGGACACTGATGTCCCACCCATTTGCTAGGTGTGACTCTGTAGTTAAAGTCTTTCTGCTAAAACCAAAGCCTTATTCTTATAAAGCTAATTTTTGTTGGGTGGGGAGGCTGGAGAGTAGCTGTCATACCCTGGAGGACTCTGGCCAGGTTTTCCCATCCTTTGTCTTCACTCATGTTCATGTTCCCCTGGGAATGATCTGCTCTTTTCTCACAGGTAACTTTGAGCAGGCCAACGAGGAGCTCAGAGCCATTATCAAAAAGATCTGGAAGCGAACCAGTATGAAGCTCTTGGACCAGGTCATCCCACCTATTGGAGGTGTGTCACCTGGTGGTACTTCCCAGAGGGGCAGAAGGGCACTTGGTTGGGGTCTCAGCTGCTCTGACAAGTCAGGGCCTTGTGATAGGCAGTATCCTCATGTTGGTTTCCTCCCCTCCAGATGATGAGGTGACAGTGGGCAAATTCTATGCTACTTTCCTCATCCAAGAGCATTTCAGGAAGTTCATGAAGCGCCAGGAGGAGTATTATGGGTACCGGCCCAAGAAGAACCCTGTGGAGATCCAGGTTGGTAGCATTAAGGTGGTGGTGTAGGGGTGACACCCTTCCTGGGGACAGGCAGGGTGTAAAAGGGAGCTCTGGGAAAGCTTCCCCCAGGGAAGAGGCTTCCCCCAGCTCAGGAAAGTCCAGGGTGACTTATAAGAGCTGGAATAAACATATACGGACCTCTGGAAAAGAGGTGGCCCCACGTAAACCAGTGCTGAACTGGCTGTGAGCACTGAGGGTTACCTGAGTCTCCAGGGTGCAGGTGACTCCAGAATCGAAGGAGATTTTGACTCCCTGCCCTGCTGATTTTGGCTGGAGAGAGGA
Source organism: Strigops habroptila (assembly GCF_004027225.2). Lineage (NCBI taxonomy): Eukaryota > Metazoa > Chordata > Aves > Psittaciformes > Psittacidae > Strigops > Strigops habroptila. The sequence goes on from NC_044294.2 coordinate 4,252,807, forward strand.
CTCAGCAGGGTCTGATGCCTTACCAAGACCTGGAAGCCCCCACCACAGACCCAATGTCTGGGCTGAATGCTGCTCATCCAGGCTCTTCTCCACCTACTCTTCTCCATTCCCAGGACCTCCTCCCTTTCCCCATCTTAGCAGTGTCATGGATAGTTCTGTGTGCCTGGTGCTTTCCATACCATGTCTCATTGCCTGGTGCTACATCAGGTGGAGAGGGGTTGACCAGGACCACTGCAGTCAGAGAAGCCTGCACAGTAGCCCTGAAGGATGCTGTCATGGTGGGATGGGATGTCCCCAGCTTCTCCTGACCTTACAGGGAGGAAATCACTTGTAGAGATAAAAGACCAAAAGTGCAAGGCAAGGAAAAGAGCCAGGCCCCAGATCAGGTATCTCCAGATCAGGAACAAAGCCACAGCTACCCCTTGGGCATCACCAGTGGAACTCTTCATCAGGCTGCTCATAGCACACCCCTTTGTGGGACAGCATTAGCCTGGAAGCTGTTCCACCAAGCACAGAGCCAGCCAGTTGCAGGGCCACCGATGGCCTGTCCCTGGTAGGAGACCATGGCTTACCAGGTGAGCATGCTGCATCATGTTTCCCTCTCCAAAGCCCAAAGTGAGAGGGCTGGTGGGGACAGGCCACATCCAGCCATGCCTTCTTGTCCCCACCAGGCTGGGCTGAGGAGCATTGAAGAAGAAGCTGCTCCTGAAATCCATCGCGCCATTTCTGGGGACCTGACAGCTGAAGAGGAGCTGGAAAGAGCAATGGTGGAGGCTGCCATGGAGGAAGGGATATACAGGGTGAGTACAGCCCCCAGGTCCCATCCAACCCCCTTTCTGAATGTGTTGATGGTGGGTCAGCACAGCTACCAGAAGCTGGAGGACAGTCCACAGAGGTGAGTCTCACCATGTAAGTCAGGGTGGACTACAAGGACAGATCTGCGCTTCCCTCTCCCTGAACATCAGGACATCTTTATTGATTCATCCTGGGCAACCTGCCTCAGTTTCCCCTCTCTAAAAGGACCCTGCAGGGCTGTGCTGAATGTTTACCCATGGAGGGCCCCATTCACACCTTCTCACAGGCAGGACACCTCAGGCGTCATCAGCACCAGAGCAGGAACAATTTTACTTCCCATTCCCTGGAAGCCTTTGGGACAGGCTGGGCAGCTGTGGTGTTGCACCTTCTTCTGTCCAGAGGTGCCACTGGCTCTGGCTCTTCCCCAGAGGTGGCAGGATTTGTCATGCACAGGGCTGGCTCTCATCCCAGTGCTGCTGATGTCCATCACCCCTCGGTGCCTCAGTTTCCCCACCTGGACAGTGAGGCTTTGGAAACTCTGCACTCTGCAAGGCCCAAGCAGAAAGATGAGCAAAGAGGCTGCTGTCCCCACAGGCATTCCCAAATGTCTTCTCCCATGGGAATGGCCCCAGAGCTCCAGGCCTCCCCTGATGTCCTCCCTGTTGCTTGCAGAGGACTGGTGGCTTGTTTGGCCAAGTCGACAGCTTCCTGGAGCCCAGCAGCCCCCTGCAGCCACACGTGGCCAGCCAGAGGCCCCTGCAGTTCACAGAGGTGGGCAGCGAGGACCTCGATTCCCCTGTGTTCCTCGATGACTTCCCTCAGGAAGGCAACACCAATGTCAACAATGCCAACAGAAACAACTGGCTGGAGGGGTAAGGGCTGGAGAGCCTCGTGTGCGCAGAGCTGGGCTGTGCCTGGCAGTTCCCAGAGGGGCTGTGCTCAGTGTTGGTCTTGCCCAGGGTTCTTCATGAATGGGTAATTTCTGGAGCAATTTCTGAGTTGCAGACTGGGGAGGAACGAAGTGCTGGCTATGGAAGTGGCTCCATGGACACAGCAGCTTTGTGCTCACAGCCCTTGGGGTGTGAGACAGCGTCCAGGCAAGGGGGCAGGAAGAGCAGGCACCCTTTGCTCGTTCCTGTACCCCAGCCTGGCACACCCAGAGGTGTCCCCAGAACATGCAGGGTAGCTCCAGGGCTGGTGTGTAGCTCTGCACATGAGTATGTGTGACTTCCCATGTGCCCTTGTCCTTCCCGTCACTCCATGTTGGTGCCATGAGGATCCAGGTGGGCAGCAGGGCTCCAGGGATCACAGAAATGACCCTTCCCCTTCCCACCAAGCTCTGAGTGTCAAAGCCCAGGTAGGGGCCACCAGCACCAGCCTGGGCACAGGTACAAGGGGCAAGGGTTATCCTAGTGTCCCGGATGCCCCCACAGCTGCATTTCCTGGGGTGGAGAAGGTGGGGAGAGCTGCACCCCAGGGTGGAGCTCGGCTTGGTACATGGTCCCTGCTGAGGCTGACCCACTTGCTGCCCTTGCCAGGATGGAGTACGAGGATGAGGTACTGAGGAGGACAGTGCCAGCAGCACCCAAGCATCGAGTGTGGGGTGAGTTTCAGCATCGTTCCTCTTCTGGGGGATCTGGACCAGTCCAGGGGCCAGGGTAGGGGGAAGAGGATGATGGGCAGGAGGAAGAGGCGCAGAAGACGCAGACCCCAACAACTTGGAGGTTAGCTGAGAGGCTCAAGCACAGCAAGACCTGTCTGGGGAGCTCCATGAAACCCTCCTTCCACCTTCCACCCTCTGGGGTGATGGAGCATGGAGCCAGTGCTTGGGCTGGGGGAGTACTGGCCACCCCTGGGCAGCAGGGCCACAAGATTGTCTTATTTCCACGAACAGGGACTTCTCCTTCCCAGCCATGAGAAGCCAGCACAGGGCAGTGGGACTTCAGTTGGTCCTAAACTCCCAAACCCCTTAGTTACTACATTCCCAGCTCTGGGTGGCAGTGGTGTCCTTGTTCTTGTGCCCACCTGTTGTCCCATCCTTTCCCTCTCCCAGAGTGCAACCACCGCTCACCTATGGAAAAGCTGCAGCAGAGGCCGAGCAGGAGGCGAGGAGAGGCCACCTCTGGGAGTCACCCATCATCAGGCCTGCACTTTCTCTCCCAAGAGGTAAAGAGGACAGTGTATATCCAGAGACAGCAATGGGGGCATGGATGAACATCCTTCCCCTCCTGGAAAAGGCTGTCACAGCCATGCTGGGGAGGAGTTGATCTCTAAGGCTCCCCACAATGAAACCAGCTTTGCTGGAGCTTTCCTTTCTCTTGGCTGTTCCAGAGCCAAGGAGAAAAAGGGGGTGCATCAGGTTTGCTCCCACACTGCCCTGGCTGCCCTTAGCTGGTGTGGGAGTGTGTGTCCAGGCTGGGGACAATACCTACAGCCCCCTCATGAACGTGGGAGAGATCTTCCGTGGGCATTGCACAAGCCCAGGCTGCAGCTCTTTGTTCCTCTCACCCAGCAGCCCAGAGAGGATGGCGCAGGGACGGGAACAGCGTCCAGCTCAGAGCACCAGCAGGGTGAAAGCAGTGACCTGAGTGCATCCTCCACCCCAGTCATCACCTTCCTCATTCAGGAGGTAAGGCAGGGGCAGGGAGAAAGCCAGGGATGAAAGGGGCTGGCAGGGGCGCCATGCTCATGCCAAGTTGGGAGGTTGAAGGAGCACAGCTTAGCTATGAAGGTGAGCAGCAGGTATGTGCCAGCACAGAGGGCAGCAGGGACATGAGGTGAGGGTGGGCTGTGTGCAGGCAGGGACACCTCTACAGACTGAGAACACATCAGGCTCTGATCCCATCCTCTGCTGCAGGCTCTGATCTCTGGGGGCCTCACAGCTCTGGCCCATGACCCAACCTTCGTAGCAGTGACAAGGGACGAGATGGCAGCCAGCAGCCAACTGGAGGTGGATGAAGTGGAGAAAGCAGCCGTGGAGCTGCTAAAGGGAAGAGAAACACTTCAAGGTACAAAAACTGGCTCTGCTCCCCAGCACACCTCAGCCACATCATCAGCCAGCTCCCCAGGGCTAAGAGCAGCCACTTCCCAAAAGACCATTGCTGCCACTCACCTGTGATACACCAGCACACACGGTCCCTTCAGAAGCTTGCAGGGGGTTACTGGAGCAATGCCACACTGCTCCCCCTCTGCCTGGGGTCCTGGTGGGCTCTGTCCAGCTGCAGGAGGATTTTGCGGCTGAGTGTCCAGGATGCTGGTGCAGGACAGGACAATGCTGTGCCAGCAGGGTCTTGCAAGAGCTGGATGGGTCATTAAAGTGTTCCTGCTGTGTAACTCCATGGATCCCCCTTGTCCCCTCCTTCTTCAGCCACCCTGCCTGCACAGCCTGTGCCTAGCCCTGTCTGGGGAGGGGAGCTGCAAATGTGAGACCACATTGAACCAGAGCTGGCAGCGATTCATGGAGCAGCCTCCAGTCCCCATGCGCAAGGAGGTCTGTCTCTGCTCCCAAGTGCTCATGCCTCAACGAGTCATTTTGAGAGTAGTACCAAGCTCTGAAGGGGTCTCATGGTATCTCAGCAGCTAGACCCAGCATCCTTATGTCTCTGCTGGAGCCTTTTTCTCCTCCTTGCAGCCAAGGAGGACTTGGGCAGATGCTGGGGCAGCAGGCAGGAAGCCCAGGGGGCTTCTTGGCTCACTCTCCCAGCTTGGTCTGGAGCAGAGGCATAGGAACATGTCCAGGTCAGTGCAGCAGCCCTGGGTCTAACCAAGGGGAGAGTTGGCCACTGCGGTGTGGTTTGTGTCACCAGGTGTCTCCAAACACCACTCTTGGCCTTGGGCACCCACTGATGAGCCCGACCCACAGAAGGGTCTCATCCATCTCCCAGACAACTCCACTGCTTTGCAAGGGACAGGCCAGAGACGCCACAGGGAGCACAGCACTTGACCAGCACTGCCTGCACACTGTCCATTATGTCTGGTAGCAAGTAGCAACTGAGGTTATTCCTCTCCAGGAATAAGTCTGCCCAGTGGTTCTGCTTCACAGACCTCAGTGGTCCAGGCACTGGGTGCTGGGGCAGCCCCATCTCCCCAGGCCATGTCTTTGCTGGGATCTTGCTCCAGTCTAGCCAAACTGGGGAATGCATGTCTCTTTCTTGCCTAATATATATTAAAATGCAGCAAAGTGATAGGTCCCGGGGGAGGTGTGAATCAATGGAGCCTGCCTGCTTTCCAGCAGGGCATTTATTTGTTAACTTAATAAAAGGGAAATGGCTGTTGCTGAGCTCCAGCTGTAGCCTGAGCACCAGAGAGCCCATCTTGTGTAGGGAGCATGGCAAGGCTGACAGCTTTGCCCTGAGGGGATCCAGGCAATCAGCAGGGATGGGGTAGGAGCAGCCCATATGGGGCTATTAAAGGGTAAGCGGGTCCTGCTGATCACTCCTTGGCTCTCCAGTCTACGGATCAGCTTATGGATGGGAATCAGGGAGTGTCGGTGTGATATTGCTGCCGGTGCACTGTTGTGGTCATGATTGGCACTTGTTCTTTGACCTTCAGCAACCCAACAACAGAAGGATCCTCTGAGAGACTGGGCAAGGTGGACAGCTGCTTAATTTCCTCTGTCTCCAAGGCAGCGATACCAAAAGCCCATCGGTACCCTTTTGGGTCTTTGAAGTACCCTCTCCTGAGATAGTCTATGCCAAGGATGGAGCCTCTGGACCAGTCACAATGGGGTGCTTTTGCCACTCCTTCCCAGTTAGGCTGATTTTAGCCTCCAGTACAGTCAACTCTCGGGATCCTTCTGTCACTCCAGAAATATAAATGGGTTCCACCCCTTGACACCTTGATGGCATCAGGGTACACTGTGCACCGGTATCTACTAGAGCTTTATACTCCTGTGGGACTGATGTGCCAGGCCATCTGATCCACACAGTCCAGTAAACCCGATTGTCCCTCTCCTCCACCTGGCTGGAGGCAGGGCCCCTCTAATAGTGATCACAAGATTCTCCACTTACGTCTTGTGGAAAGGGATTAGAATTCCTTATCACAGGAGTTAGAGTAAAATCATCTGGGAAACCGCTCACTGAAGACTGGAGCAGCAACTTTCTTGGGAGGATCATCCTTGACTGTTGTTTTCCTCTTCAATTTACACACCCGTTCCTCCAGAACTGAGGTAGGTTTTCCATCCCACTTTCTCATGTCTTCCCCGTGATCCCACAGGTAAAACCATAGGGTGGCCTGTGGCTTGTACCTCCTATATCTTCTCTCTTGGGCAATAGGGCCCTTTCTGCTAATAGCTGAGATGGGGGTTGGTACACGTGGGGAGGTGGATAGATCGGCTAGATCGTCTTTCAATTGTTTGATCTCCTGGGACAGTTTTTCCACAGCTGAAATGATGGAAGGGGTGAGATTGTCTTTGAACTCTTGGAGTTGACGGCTCAATTCATCCACTGTTGGTGGTGGTGCCTCACTCAGGTCATTGATGCCAATGAGTGGGCATATGATGATGGCGCACTCCATGCAAGTTTCTGCCACATGGGTCGTGTACATTCGACTTCGTCTGGATCTATGGATGTATTCCTGGCATCCGGCCTACGATAGATCATCTCTAGAATGGCTGATTCCCTCAGGGACAGGATGCCTCTCTCTATCATGGTCCACTTGGCTGAGCGACCCAATAACGTCGTCCTTGTAGGGAAACCTTTCCTTCACAGCTGCCAGGAGCTGCCTCCAAAGGCTGAGGGCTCGTTTCTCTTTTGCAATTGCTTTGTCAATTCCTCCTTCCCCAGCAAGTGATCCCAGCTGCTTGGCTTCCCTGCCTTGACCGTTGGCCCCATAGTCCCGGCATCGGAGCAACCTGGTGACGATGTGCTCCCCTGGAAGATGGCTGAAATCTTTTTGCATATTCTGCAGCTCAGTCGAGGTCCGGGATCGAGAAGTCGTCTCTTCCTCTAATTCCTGTAGTAATAACTCTCATTCAGACGGCATTCCCTCTAGTGCGCGCAGTGGATCTTGCTTCCCTGCCCTGCGGCAGGATGTTACACCCCCTTACACACAAACACATCCACCCACTGCTGAGGAAGGGGCACTGGGTGGTTGCCACTGAGGCTTCTGGCATCTGCTCTGCCAGGGGGATGTCAAGGATGTGCTTTGTTACAAGCTGAATGGTTTCCTGGTCCCTTTAGTGAGGTGTGGGACTGTTGTGTACCACTTTCCAAGGCAGGTGGTTGCTCGCCAGGGATTCCAAACACAGAGGATGGTACTATGGTGGGGACACACAGCAGTGATGGGGCAGTGCCTCTGCACCCTCTCCTGGGGCCTGGAGCTACGCTGGAGCTGATTTGCCCCAAAGTGGGATACAGAGGGTGTTTCATGAGTTGATTTCTAGCTGAACTGGGGGACAGATCTGGTTTGTGACACAGCTGGCACAAGGGTGGGAGTACGAAGATAAGGCCAGCGGGCCCTCTCTGCCTGGAGCTTTGATGGGGAAGGGTCCTGGGCTGCTCTCTGGCACAGCCCTGGTACAGCCCCAGTATGGCCCAGAACAGCCTGGTACAGTCCTGTACAGCTCAGTATGGTCTGGAACACCCTGGCACAACCCCAGGATGGCCTGGAACAGCCTGGCACACCCCCGGTATGGCCCAGTACTGCCTTGTACAGCCTGGAACACCCCAGCACTCCCCTGGTACAGCCCAGTACTGTCTGGTACAGGCCGGATACAGCCCTGATACAGCCCCATAGCCCAGTACATCCCCGGTACAGCTTCGTACAGTCCTGTACAGCCCAGCACATCTGCAGAACAGCCCAGTACAGCTCTGTGCAGCCTGGAATACCCTGGCACAGCCCCGGTACAGCCCGGAACACCCTGACACAGCCCCAGTACGGCCCGGAACAGCCCGGTCCAGCTCTGTACAGCCCCGGTCCATCCGTGCGCAGGCCAGAGCGGAGCCGCTGGCCCGACAGGGGGCAGCAGGGCCCGGAGGGTGAGAACGTTGGATGAGGCAGAATGTGAATGAAAGGCGAGAGCGTGAGAGCCAGCGCGTGCGCGTGTGTGCACGCGCCCGCACCGTTTCCCCGCGCGCCCGCGTGCCGGCAGTGCGGAGGGGCGGGGGGGGGGCGTGTCCACCCGCTCCGCCCCGCACCTGGGGCCGCTCCCCCCGATCCCGTCCCCGTCCCCGTCCCCCCCCACCCCGCAGCGCCGCGGATGCTCTCGGGCAGCGGCGGCCGCGGTGCCCGGTCGGCGGGGCCATGGCGGCTCCGGACAGTTGCGTGAAGGTGGCCGTGAGGTGAGTGCTGAGGTCGCGGGGGGATCCTCGATATCCACCGATAGATTAGGGGCTGCAGCTGCATGTGCGCGGCGGGGATGGGATTGCGGATGCCCGACTCGGTGCTGCCCAGCCCCCGGGCAGTGAGTCCCCCTCCATCGGAGTCGGGTTTTGCCTCCCCAGTCCCACCGTTATCCTCCCCACTCCCCGCTCCGCATCGTTTTGGAGCTGCCCCTCGCCACCCCCCTGGCGGTGCCCTCTCACCCCCTTCAATGCGGCCGAAGCGGGGGGGCGACCCAGGAGCCCCCGACCCCTTCACCTGCAGAGCTCTGTCGCTCAGCGTTTGCAGCTCGGCAGCCCCGGGATACTTAGCGGGTGAATTTGGTCCCCGCTGCTGTCAGGCGAGATAAGGGGGATGTGGGGGGTCCCTTCCTTCCCTTCCCGAGGTGTTAGGGAACGATGCGGCATCTCTGTGTCCTTTGTGCTGACAACGGGCTGGGAACAATGCGCCTTCCGCATCGTGCACCTCGATGAAGGACCTGCCGGCGGCATCTCCTTGACGCGTGGGCTCGGAGGGCAGCCGGGGGGGGGGGCAGCTCACGCATCGCCTGCAGAGCCCCACGGGCTGTGCGGGAGACCGGGGGGGGCTCTTTGTTAGCGCCGTGCCAGGCTGGGTGTATTCTGTGCACAGCCGCTGGGGTCCCGCAGACCGGCGGCGTTTTGCTCCTCTCTGCCCCAAGAGGAAGGAGCCCCCGGAGGAAGGCGGGGGGGGGGGGGGGGGGGGGGGGGGGTCGAACCCATGGGAAAGGGGGACCCGTCACGGCCAAAGCTTCGTGAGGAACGGACCGTGCGGCTTCCCCTGCTCGCACCGCCCCTGATCCCGGTTCAGCCGCGTCTTCCGGACAAGCATGAGCCCGGCCCGGCCTCGGCACCCCGAGACCCAGTGCACGGTGTCGGCGTGGGACTGGCCGGGGGCAGGACCGAGTCACCGGGGGGTCAGGGCTCGTTAGGACCAGCTCCCCACCGTTACACCGACTCCCCCGCCGGGCTGTGCCCGCCTTGTCCCGCACCGTGGGGCTGGTGGGTGACCCTGGGCAGGACCCTGTCCCCCCACCTGCACTCCTGATGGCATGAGGCAGATTGGGGTGCTGCTGGCAGGCTGCACGGGGGCTGCCTTAGTCCTCGGAGGAGGATTTGCAGAGTCTTGTACCCTGCCTACATGGGTAGAGCAAAAGCACAAAAGATGCTGGGTGCAGCATTAATGATGGAGGGAGGGAGAGAGGATGGGTGTGTGCGTGTGCATGTCTCTGTGTGTGTGTATGCATGTGTGCATGTCTGTGTGCCTGTGCACACGTGTGTGTGCACCAGGATGCATCCCAGCGCTGCCTGCCTGTCCAGCCTTCCTTGTCTTGGAAGCAGGTGGTGGTTATTTTCTGCCTTACTCCATTCAAGAGGCTGAGAATCGGGGCCAGGCTGTGGGTTTAAAGGATAGGGAAGCTGCAGGGGAGGTGGCAGCATCCCCATTGTGTGGCTGCTGCTGGGGTGCCTTTGCAAGGGCGGGCTGGGCTGTGCCAAGGCAAGGGTGTCTGTGCCAGGACACTGACCTGGGAACCAAGTGATGCCACTGGCAGGGGGTGGAGATTTCCTGCTGGCCAGACTCTTCCCGTCTTCCATCCTGCATTTCTGTCAGGATGAAGCCTTTTAACAAAGGCCTGGCTCAAGGCCGGGGTTCCTTCTGCCTGGGAGATGGGGTGGGTGCTGCTGGGGGTGGTGGCCGTGGAGGCTTTTCCCTCCTAATCTCTTTGGCCTCTGCCAGCAATGGGGTCAAGGACTGTCCGGTACACAGGGAGTGGATCATGACCAGGAGGTGACTTCAATATGCAGCACTGCAGTGGGGCTGGGATGCCCATAGCAAGGATATGTAGTGGGGGGCAGATCCAACTCTCTCCCACCAGCTCCTTGAAGGAATGAGGATTGAATACCTTGAAGGTATCCTGCAGCCGGTGTGTGCCGAGCACTGGGGCGATGCAGTGGCAAAGGTGAAACGGCAGCACAAAGGAGGAGGGCTGGGAGCAGGGAGGCTGCAGACAAAGCAGGCAGGTCGCAGCGTCATGCTGAAGGTGGCTCCTGAGGCTGGGCTGAGTGTGCAAGGACCAAGCTGCTCTCTCTGTGCATCACCCCACCCAAAGGGGCTGGTGATGGGTCCCCTCCTGCCCTGGGCTGGGAGCAGAGAGAGGTTTTCCTTTGTGAGTGCTTGTGACATCCCAGTAGTGGGGCTGTGGAGGTCTCCAAGACACCCACCCCGAGCAAACCTGTCCACAGATTCCACCTCCCTCGGCCATCAGAGCATGGAGGAGGTTGCATGCCTCCAGGGTGAGGCAGGACATGGATCGAAGCTCCCCTTTTGTCTCTTTATAATAACATGAATGTGCCCGCTTCTGCCATTTCTTCAGGGTCTCTGTGTCTGTGCTGCTGGTGGAACCTGGGGAAGGGCTGGGGACGCTGGGAAGCAATGGGGGCTTTCGAGGGAGGTGCTGTGTGCTGCTGGGGTTAAGCAGCTGGGTGATGGGGATGGTCCAGCTCATGTCAAGACACTGGGACCTGTCTCGGGTCCTCACAAGTGCTGACAGGGTGGGAGGAGCAGGGACAGAGGAGCAGGGTGGTGGGACTGTGTTGTCCCTGGGGGGACCCATTCTTGCTGGTTCTCTTCGCCTGGCAGGAGAGATGCTGTGGCGTTTCACTGTCAACTTCCAAGGTTCCCATCTTCTCCGTGGGAAGACCCCCAGCTGCCCCACTGGGGCTCCAAGTGCTGAGGCCCTGACTGGGGCATGGGGCTGCTATTTAGGCTTCCTGCATGCCAGGAGTGAAATGGCCGGTACCTGCTGCAGCACTGCAGAGGGAAATGCAGGCCCAGGGGCTGGTACCTGCACCTTGTACCTGCAGCTCAGCCCTGCACCTTCTGCAGGGACAGGGCTGGCTCCTGCCTCGGCTCCCACCCTCCCTGCAGGCAAGTCCTGCCTTCACTTGCCCATCAGCATTAACACGAGCGTGTCTGAGCCAGCTAGCTCTGGCTGATGCCGCCGGGGAGCGGAAGCGGTGGGGCCGAGCTGTTGGCAGTGCTCGGGTTGGGTGCTCTATACCGTGTAACGGTCCCAAGCTGGGAGCTGAGTGGAGTGCCCCAGGAACCCTCACTCCTTGCTGCTTGGGGAGGAAGGTTCCCTCAGGGACTGGGGAAGGCAATGAGTGCCGTTTCCTTCTGTAGGTGACCTTCAAATGGGTGAAGGAGCTCGGCAGCTCCACTCTCATGCCCTTCATCCAGGAGCACAGCATCTATTGGAGGCTTGTGCCTCCTCTTGAGCCTCAGCAGCAGCCAGGCTCAGAGCACCCCTCCCTGCAGCACCCAGGCTTGCAGTTGGGCGCTGTCTGCTCACAACTGCAGCGAGCCAGGGGGAGCGGTGCTCCCTGTGCTCATTGCAGGAGGTGGAGCTCAGCCCCATTGCGAGCAGGTGGTTTTGCTGTGTCAGGAAGGCTGATGGTGAGTATTGACCCAGAGGCCATTAAACTCCATGGCCAGGGGAGGTCTGAGGAGCCGGGCTGGCTGCAGAGCTGATCCCTGAGGACACTTTTAAACCGTAGAGAAAGGGGCACCTCCGGAGCTGCCTGCAGCACCCAGCACGTCTGCCCAGCTGTGGAGGCTCAGGAAATGGAGCTTGTGAAATTGGGGAAGGAAGTTGAGTCGGATTTCAAGTTTATTTAAACCCTGCAACCTCCAGTGCTCTGCTGCTCTCATAAACACTCCTGCCATGATGCTCTGCTCTCCACATGGGCAGCCTCCGTACTGTCCTGTGGAGTTTCTCTCACCTCCTTCCTGGAAAGAAGGATGGAATGTGCCACTTTAGGATGGGACGGACTCACATGCCCATTGCCACGTGCCCTAGTGGGTCTTGGCTCAGTGGAAACATGCTGGCAAAGGCCATGTGCTGGGAACAGCGTTCTGGCATCTTTGCTGTCACATAGCCGGGACATATATCCTTATGTCTAACCTGAACTTCCCCTGTTTCAGTCTAAACCCATCACCCCTTGTCCTATCGCTACAGTCCCTGATGAAGGTCCCTCTCCAGCATCCTTGTAGCCCCCTTCAGACACTGGAAGCTGCTCTGAGGTCTCCACGCAGCTTCTCCAGGCTGAACAGCCCCCATGTTCTCAGCCTGTCTCCATACGGGAGGTGCTCCAGCCTCTGATCATCCTCGTGGCCTCCTCTGGGCTTGCTCCAACAGCTCCACGTCCTTCTGATGTTGGGGACACCAGAACTGCACACAGTGCTGCAAGTGGGGTCTCACAAGAGCAGAGTCCTCTGCCTCCACCCAGGGCAAGCTCAGCCCTGGCAGTGGGGGGTCCCCCATGTCCTGTGGCTGCTCTTTGGTTCACTTTGGGTCTTCCCAGCCCCAGAGATTGGGAACCAAGACTTATTCTTGGTTCCCAGTGGGAATGGTTAAACTGGGCTCCCTGGTCTAGAGAGAGATGTGGAGGGCTGTGGTGGGTAGGACACCTCACAGGGTCTCGGAGGGAAGTACTGAGCCCAGGTTTGTGGGCACAAAGGGTTTTTCTGTGCCTGGCTTCAATCACGCATGAGCTCACTGGCTTTTACAGTGGGAATGTTAGAAAGGGGATGGAGACCTTCTTCATCCTGGTCTCCATCCTCCAAGGGAGGAGCAGGGCTGCACCCTGCACTCCCAGGCAGATCTGCCATTGCCTGCGGCATCGCTCCGAGCAAAGCAGCTTTAGACAGGCTTTTGGTACCTGTACCCGTCACCCGTCATCAAGGGATTTAAATATGTAATGCATGAAGTCTCAGGAATTTGGGATGCTGGGGCTGTCTCTAAGCCCAAGGAAGGAGCCAGCTGAAGCTTTCCTGCACCAGCAGTGAAATTGGGGGCAGGAGGAAAACTGCAGGAGATGAAGCTCCAAACAAAGCTGTCAGGAACATGGCTCCTGGTCCCAGGAGAGGGAAGGTGATCCCCCCTGCTGAGCCTTGTTGTGTTGTTCGTGCTGGGAAGGGGGGGCTGGCCCCGGGGGTCCCACGGGGCTGTTTCCTGCCAGAGACTGTCAAAACAGTCTCAGTGTTTGTTAAACAGGCAGCAGGGTTGGGATGTGGTGGACTGTGAGGGCAGCTGCCACGAGTCTCTGCTGCAGGAGACACTGTGGGGTGATTCCCTGCCTTGGTAGGATGCTGATGGAAGGGAAGGTCACCGGCCTCCTGCCACCCCTTCCCTCTGGGCAGACCAGGAGCTGGTTCAATGGTGCCCTGTCATGCCCCAGTGTCCCTGATGGCTCTGCACTGCTGTGAGGCCAGGGGCGTCTGGCAGCTTCATCCCACTTCATCCCCCTCGGCCCTGCTCCATATGGATATAACACAGTTGTCATCTCCATTTCCCAGTGAGGGTCTGCGGCTGAGCCCCAGGGATCCCAGTGAAATTCCTTCCCCTTCTCTGCAGCTCCCTGGGGCCAGGACATAGTGGGGAAGTTTCTTGTCACAGTTTGCTGTAGCTGAGCCTGGCCTCAAGCTCCCCTGTCCCATGGTGCCCTCCATTGGGCTGTGATCACCCCCCTACCCATTGCCCATGCCTGGCTGTTGTTGTTGGTATATGCCTCTGTGGTGTCCTGGGGGTGGCTCAGTAGCCCCCCTCCAGGCTCTGGGCCTGTTCTCCCAGTGTCACCAGTCCCACATCTGGGCAAAGCTCTGGAGACCGGCACTGGGGCAGTGCAAGGGGCATTCCTGCTCCAGGATCCTTCTGTTCCCCTGTCCCTGCTGCAGCCAGATTCCCGCAGGCTTCCAGCCCCCTCCCTGGAGAGGAGCACAGCCTGACCTTTAGCACGAGACACAAAACTGCTTCTGACCTCTTCCCCAGGCTCTTCCTTCCTCCTCTGCCACAGCCTGGAGCACATCTGAGTGCTGGAGCCCAAGATATGGGCTTGGGGGAGAGGGATGGGGGTGCTGGGGCAGAAGCCTTGGTGGGGCAGGGTGGGATGTGCCGGGTCTGTTCATCACCAGAAGTTGCACGGGTACTGTGAGCTGCATAGTTTTTTCTGAGCTTCCCAAATAACCAGCTGGCAGAGCCCTGTGGGTGTGCTCCTTGGGTGGCAGGAGTGCGTTGTCCCATTCCTGCACTGTTATGGGAGATGAGCAATGCTGGAGCTGGGCTCCTGGTCCTCGCGTTCCCCTCTGCTCTCCAAGCACTGAGCATGGGCACTTTCCCAGCCAGTGTCGCAGGGTTGGGAGGCACAACTTGGCCCTTTCCTGTGTTAGGAGGGGGCATCTCTCGGGCCATGTTGCTCTGCTCATCTGTTATTTCATGCTGCGCCTGCCTGAGGAGGATGTTAGTGGAAAACATGTTTGTTCCCTTCTCAGCTGTGGGACCAGGTTTGCTCCTGGGTGCTCCATCCCCGTCCTGCTGGCCAAGGACTTGGGGTTTTATTTATTTGGGGGGGGGAAAGGGGGGTATGGGGTGGAGAAATACCCTATTTGTGCCACCCTCAATCCTGTCTTGTGGGCAAGTTGCTCCAGATGGCCCCTATGGGCTCTGAGGTTGCAGCATCTTCTGCCAAGATCACATTGTTCTCCCAGTGTCAATCGGAGTGCACTGGGGTGCCTGCTTTTGGGAGCTGGGAACGCCTTATCTCCAGCATGGGTGCATCAGTACTGGGGTGGAACTGGGACATATGGACCTCACGGGGGTATCTAGGAAGAGGAGAGACCCTGTGGGTGTGATTCACTGGTGTGGGAGGCAGTGGGAGCTTCAGTACTGGGGTGCAGAATTGGGAGGGTGGGAGCATGACCATCCATCTCTGTTGGACTCGTGGCTTCTCTGTGCCTCTGCAGGGTTAGGCTGATGGCCCAGTATCTCCTGGTGACTGATGCTTTCCTGTAGCTGCTGCTGATGCTGATGAGCTTGTGGTTTTGTGGCTGTTTTCACCTGCTGGGGTGTGCATTGAGTCGCAGGTGCTGCCATACATGTGTTTCCTTCCACCACCCACCCTGCCTGTGGTTTGAGGCTCTGTACCCCTTTGTTGGTGACTGTCCTAGGTCTGTGATTTGCAAGCACCTTCATGGTGTTTCCCAGCCTCTTCTCTTGGGCAGGTCCAGCATAGAGCTGGTGGCATCACCAGTCATTTATGGGGGTGAAGGAGTTGTCCAGGAAGATCCCAAACTCAGTCCATCCACTCCTGTGCCCCTCTAGGCAGGGTAAAGCATGATCCCATGCTTCCCTCAGGGCCCCACTGGTCTCTACCTGCTGCTTTGGGCTGGGTGTCCCTGGGTGCTCATCCCGGTGCCTGCAGCATGTCCCCTGTCCCTGGCCCGTGGTCATTCTCAGTGCAGAGCAGATGGTGCGGCTCAGCGCCGATGTGCTCCTGCCAGAGCTAATGAGCAGCACATGGTGGCTGCCAAGCCCTGGCTTAAAGGTTTGCCTAAGCCTGGGAAAGCTGAAGCTGGAGGATTAGGGGGGACCTGGGAGAGGAGGCTGGGGTGGTGGTGGTGGGATTTGCCCTGCAGGGAAGCAGGTTGGGCAGCCAGGAGCTGGGCACATCCAGCACATGTATGCAGAGGATCCATGTTGGAGTCATACAGGTTAGATCTAAGGAAGAAGCTCTTCCCTGTGAGGGTGCTGAGGCGCTGGCACAGGGTGCCCAGAGAAGCTGTGGCTGCCCCATCCCTGGCAGCGTTCAAGGCCAGGTTGGACACAGGGGCTTGGAGCAACCTGCTCTAGTGGAAGGTGTCCCTGCCCGTGGCAGGGGGTTGGAACTGGATGAGCTTTAAGGTCCCTTCCAACACAAACAATTCTATGATTCTATGTACATCCCAGCTCTGTGAGGACCTGACTATCTCCAGACTGCCAAGGAGCTCCATCTTCCCTCTGGTGCTGCTCCAGCGGTGCTGGCCATGGCACTCTCTGCTCCGGTGGGTTTTGGCTGGAGCACAGGCAGCGATCCCATGGCGTGTGTGGGTCCACAGGCAAGCTGAGCCTGGTGCCTTCCTGTGTTGTGCTTATTCCTGCTTGGATGTGGTTTGCTATATCTCCTAATCAGAGCATTTACTGACCAGACCTGGCAGTCTCCAGGGAGCCTTATTCAATTTTCCCTGATTGCTGAGCCGCTTCCCTGATGTGGTAATTAAATGCTTAACTTTGGCTTCACTCAGGGACAAAGCAACCTGTGTGCAAACAGGCACCTGGTCCCTCTCCTGGGACCCCAGGGGGGGAATGGGGCTGGGGGCATCCCTTCCTGAGCAAGGGGGCTGATGCCCCCCAGGATCAAGCCACAATGAGCTGCTGTCTGCTGGTGAGGACAGAAAACCCCATGCTTGCTGTGCTGGCCTGGAGATGTCCTTGAGCCACAGGATGTCCTAGGGGAGCACACAATGATGTTAGAGCTGCTCTCCTCCTGGCTGCCCTGTGCTGCTGAGCAGCAGCAAAGCCTGGAGTGCAGGTTTGGGCAGAGGAGAGCAAAGCATGGGGGGAGCAGAGAGGGCAGTGAGGCTGGCAGAGGGGCTCCATGTGAGCCTGGGGTGCCTTGCGGATGCTCCTGCAGCTCTGACGATGGGCAGGCTGGAGGGAGCATGAGCAGGGTGAATGTGGGTGACACAGGGAGTGGGGATGGGGCAATAGGGGGAGCAGGGGTGGAAGCAGAGTGAATGCAGGTGATTGGGGATGAGAGTGGGGCAAACATGGGTGATACGGGGATGGGAGTGGAGACCTCAGAGCAGCTTCCGGTATCTGAAGGGGGCTACAAGGATGCTGGAGAGGGACTCTTCATCAAGGACTAGCGATAGGACAAGGGGTGATGGGTTTAAACTTAAACAGAGGAAGTTCAGGTTAGATCTAAGGAAGAAGCTCTTCCCTGTGAGGGTGCTGAGGCGCTGGCACAGGGTGCCCAGAGAAGCTGTGGCTGCCCCATCCCTGGCAGTGTTCAGGGCCAGGTTGGACACAAGGGCTTGGAGTAACCTGCTCTAGTGGAAGGTGTCCCTGCCTGTGGCAGGGGGTTGGAACTGGATAATCTTAAGGTCTTTTCTCACCCAAACCATTCCATGATTCTATGAATGCAAAGTCATGTGGGGAAGAGAAATGGAGTGAATGTGGGTGATGCAGGAACGGGAGCAGGGTGAATGCAGGGACTGGGAAGGGGAGCAGAATGAATGCGTGCAACGTGGGGAGCGCAGCAAGGTGCTACCTGGACTTGCCCAGCGCTACTGTCTTGGCAGGCACATCCCCAGCAGACAGCCATGATTGATGGGCTCTGCCAGCTCCAACCTCTGCCAGCCTGCCCCGGGGGAGGTACCTGCAGCCAGGCAGTGCCCCAGCCCCTCACCAAGCGTCTCACCTTGCCTCTCTGGAGACAGGGTGGATGAGAGCAAGTGGCTTCCAGCCTCTGGGGCCTGGCACAGAGAGAAAAGATCATAGAGCTCTTCCACCTGCCTCTCCCTGGCTCTCTGGCTCAGCTCCATGGGAATCTAGCCCTGCCTGGCTGTTTTTCCATGGCTCTGGTCTTGGGAGGGGACAGGAATGGCTCCGTCTGGGACACAGGCAGCCACCGTCCCTCCCAGAGTGGTCTTGGAGGGATGGGATCCTGCCAGGGGGGATCCTGCCTTGTCCCAACGGTGGCTGTGTCTCAGCAGGCTGATATAGCCTCAGCAGAGCCTGGCTGTGGATGCAGGCAGGTTGGTGGGGTGGTGGGGTGACTGTCACCGTGGCAGAAGGGCTATGGGAGTGTGCTGCCACAGCAGTGGCAAAGTGCTGGAGGGCAAAGGATGCCCTGGAGCCCCTTAGGGTTGCCATAGCAGTGGGCTGGGAGGGGGAAACTGAAGCAGTCAGAGGGACACGACATGAACCCAGCACTCCATGTCAGCTGAATTGTGCCTTCCTGGGCAGGGAAAGTCTCCCATAACTGCACAGGGAGGGCTGGGTGGTGTCTTCGTGGATGCAGCCTTCACAAGGGGATACTGGGTGTGCCCAGCGTGCTGAATCTCACCCCCTCCACTGCTTGCAGGGCTTAAGATGCTGGGATGGGCAGGTCTCTCCCTGAGCTGACCCTGTGAGGGCTGCTTGTGGGAGCTGGCTGCCCTGCGGTGCCCATCCAGCGCTTGGCTCCCGGCCTCGCTTGGCTTCTCCCCCTTCCCTGGCCAAACGCTGGCGTAAGGCAGCAGCACTGAACAACTCGGGCTTTGTGCTCACCCGTGTGCCCGCAGCAGCTCCCTGCCCCTTGGGGTGCAGGATCCGCTCCCCCCTTCGTCCCAGATGCTCAGGCGCCCTGGCAGCCCCACCATGGAGACGCTGCTTTCACAGCCTGCCAGGGACGGGAAGGAGCGATGGAGAGGCTCCAGCTGAGGTCCCCTTTGTGTCCCCATGCAGCCGTGGGCTCTCCCTGGCACACACATTGCTGCTCATGCTGCTGGGTTTGGATGCTGATGCTGATGCAGGAGCAGGCTCCTACCGCACCACCCAGCATCACCCAGTGAGAGCTCCCGGTTCGGGAAGGAGCAGTGTCCACCTCTACCTGTACCTCTGTCTCTGTGTGTCCTTCTGCCTCCCAGTCCTGTGTATCTGTGTGGGAAGCAGCCACATTTGCTTGGCTGGAGCACTCGGCCAGGACCATGCTGCTCTGTCCTGGGTATCGGTCCCTTGTCACTGTCCCTTCACAGTGAGCTGAGCATGCAGGGGATGGAGGTGGTGGCCAGGCTCATAGTGCCACTGTCATCTTGCCAGCTCTCTCCTCCCTGGGTGTGTTGTCTGTTCTGATGCTGGTTTATCAGCATGGGCAGGAGGGAGATGGGGCTGGCACTGATCATCTTGCTGGCCCCAGGACAGTCTGTGTCCTCCCCATGCTAGCTTCAGGCAGTCCCCTTGTGCCAGCGTGGGGATGGCCAGGCACAGGTTGCCTGTGCCGCGGGTTCCAGGGGATCAGCCAAGCTCTCTGTGGGTGTCTCAGCCCTTTAGGACTCAGATGGTGACTTTCTGACTTCTAAAGTTGCTGATCTTTGTAGCAGAGGAGGGAAACTGAGGCAGAGCATGGCAAGCACTGCCAGGTTCCCCAGTGTCACTTGGTGAGGTTGAGGACAGGGCCACCAAGACAGCCCATGCTGGCTCTGCAGATGTTTATATTGTGTTTGGCTGGAAAGCTGCCCAGTGGAAAAGAACCCGAGGGTATTGGTTGATAGCTGGCTGAACATGAGCAGCTTGTGCGCAGGGAGCCAAGAATCCAACAGCATCCTGGCCTGTATCAGCACCAGTGTGGCAGCAGGGCCAGGGCAGTGATTGTCCCCCTGCGCTGGGCACTGGTGAGGCCTCAAACCCTGTGCTCAGTTCTGAGCTCCTCACTGCAGGAGAGACACTGAGGTGCTGGAGCGGGGCCAGAGAAGGGCACAGGAGCTGGTGCAGGGCCTGGAGCACAAGTGTGATGAGGAACGGCTGAGGGACCTGGGGGGGCTTAGTCTGGAGAAGAGAAGGCTCAGGGGGGACCTTATCGCTCTCTGCAACTGCCTGACAGGAGGATGGAGCCAGGAGGGGGCTGGTCTCTGCTCCCAAGGAACAAGGGATGGGACAAGAGGAAACGGCCTCAAGCTGCACTAGGGGAGGGTTAGACTGGAGATTAGGAAAATTTTATTCACTGAAAGGGTTGTCAAGCACTTTAACAGGCTGCCCAGGGCAGTGGTGGTCACCATTCCTGAAGGTATTTAAAAGACATGTAGATGTGGTGCTTAGTGACATGGGTTTAGTGGTGGCCTTGGGTTAACAGTTGGACTTGGTGATCTTAAAGGTATTTTCCAACCTGAACAATTCTATAATTCTGTGTTTGTAGGAGGTACCATAGTGCCTGGGCATGGCTTGAACTGTATGTGAGCACCTCCCTGGCCCAACCAGGGTCTCATGTGGCTCAGTGCCTGGCATGGTGATGGGAGGGCATCATGCCTTGCCCTCCTGGGCCACTGGCGCTCGTCTCTGCCCTCCTGCTCTGCTTGTCCTGCTCTTGTAGTGGGGATCCATAGTATTCCCGCACCAGCTGGCAGCAACTTCCAAGGACATCCATCGGTGATGCTCAGCTGATTACCTGAAGAGCAGGACCATCTGGGGAGGTTCCCATGTCTCTGGTCCCCCGGGAGAGATGGGACTCATGTTGAGGGCTGGTAGTTGGCTCCCCGCAGGTCCCCTGGCAAGTGATGGGGTCCCTCAAGTACTCAGAGCTGGCTGGGCAGCAATGTTTGGGGAATGGGAGAGCCATAGATGTTGAGATGTGGACAGCATTGGCTCCCGGCCTTGAGGACAGCCCAGCATAGTCAGGCTCGAGGCCATGCTCTTTGGAAATCCATGTGTGTACACCCCTCCAACGCTGCTGCTCACCCTCTCTTCCAAACCCACATTTAACCATCGGGGAGGGGATGAAAATGTTTTGCTGAAAACCTTGTTCTCCTTTTTCTTAAGAAGAACTTTCCCAAATTACCGTGGTTCCAGTTTGTTCCTCTGCCCATTCCCCGGGGACACTGTCTCTGAGCATGGCAGGGGTTAGGGAGAGGGGGAAGCTCATAATGTTGTTCAAAAAGTAATTAAAGCTGCGGTTTTTAATGTTCCTGGAGGAGGGTGGGACCCTGGGAAGGCGACAGGAGCGAGTCTGGGGCTGAGCACATCAGAAGCTGCTTTCTGTTGTGGCTGCTAAGCTAAATATACCCACAGACAGCCAGAGCTGTTCCCACACACTGAAGAGAGCTGGGTGCTCGCGCTGCCTCCTGCCCCACGGGGGACACCCTGACCTCCAAACTCGGTGGGGGTTCATAGACTCATTTGGCTCTTCTGAGCTCTGCTTGCCCCAAGCCAGGCTGACAAGGAGGGTCTTGAGGAGCCCCAATCCACAAAGCGTCTGCTGGAGTCGCTGCCAGGGATGCGGTCGCTGCCAGGGATGCGGCTTCCAAGGAATTAATAGCTGTGTCTCTGAAGCACCCAGGGAGGGGAGATGTGCAGTCATTAGCTCTAATGAGAGCTGTTTGCCGTGGTGCTTGGCTCTGTGCTCCCTCTTTCTCCATGAATCCCCTGGGATCAGCCAGCTTCCCGCAGCTGGCACATGCACCCGAAGCCGGAGCTGCTGCAGGCTGTGCCTGTGCTGGAGCAGAGCCATGCCAGTGCGTGTCTGGCTGTTCTATACCCAGATTTGTTGGGAAGGGGTTCAGTGTGATGGGTGGGAATGCAGTGGGGCAGTCATGCATGCCACCAGAGCCGTGAGCTGAGCACAGCCTCGCCTGTCCCGTTCCCATCCACCAAACCCATGGCTGGGGACAGCTGCTGGGCTGGGCGGTGGTTGGGTTTAGGTGGTTGTTTTGGCGCTGGGACTGTCTCGGCATGGTATTGCACTTTGCATTTTAAGCCTTTGGAAGTGCAGTTTGATCTTGTTGCCTCTGAAGCCAGTGCTGCTGGCTGCAGAGCACCCTGCCTGTGCCCTGGCAGTGCCTGTCACGGCTGCTTGAATGGGTGTCTGCATGCAGCCCAGTGCTTGCTGCCTGGAGGGGGGCATTGCAGTGCATGAGCCAGCATGGTCATGGCCCTGTATGGTCCTATATGGGCCATATTCAGCTGTTGGGGCAAGGGCAGTTTAAGTGCAGGCTGCATGTGATTACCTGCCTGTGCTGTGGTCCCTAGCCCTGCCTGTCACCTCTTCAGCTGCAGAGGTGGCTGGTGGCATCACTGGGATGCACCAACCTCTTTTTCTCAGCCACAAACAGATCAAGGTTGTCACTGGGTGCAGGAGTTGAAGCATCCAGTGCACACTGCTCTACAGTAGGGGCAGATGTGCTCCCGGTCCCCTGCCTGCAGTTCCGGTGTGGGACATTACTCACATCCTCAAGACCAGGCTCATGTGAGTGAGCCCTGAAGCTGCCATCAGCCCCCTTCTCTTCTTGCAGAATCCGTCCCCAACTGTCCAAAGAGAAAATAGAGGGATGTCACATCTGCACCTCAGTGACACCTGGCGAGCCCCAAGTGCTGCTGGGGAAGGACAAGGCCTTCACCTATGACTTTGTCTTTGACCTGGACACGTGGCAGGAGCAGATCTACACAACGTGTGTTGGCAAGCTCATTGAAGGCTGCTTTGAGGGCTACAACGCCACTGTGCTGGCATATGGACAGGTATGTGCTCTGCCTGCTCCTTGGGTTCTGGCATGGGCATTGGGCACTTCCACAGCACTGGGTGCTGGGGCTGCTGAGATGGCACCTGCAGAGGTTACAAAGGTTTATAAGCTCCTGGGTGTGGAGGGGACAGAGTTGTCCCTGGGCTGGGTGAGAGATGGGGCAGGGGGTGGCCTTGGATGAGAGGAGAAGGAGGCAAGGCTGGGGTGGGAATATTGGAGCTGGGGTGGGAGTGGGGATCAGAGGGACTCAGCAGAGGCATTTGGGGTGCTGGGGTGGTGGTGGGGTGGTGTGGGGTGCGTTGGGCAGAGCTGAGCCTGGGAGAGCCCAGCCAGCTCCCCCCTCACTGCCTCTTTGCAGACTGGTGCGGGGAAGACGTACACCATGGGCACTGGCTTTGACATGAACATCTCTGAGGAAGAGCAGGGCATCATCCCACGGGCCATCGGCCACCTCTTCAGCGGCATCGAGGAGCGCAAGCGCGCGGCGCAGAGTCAGGGCAGGGCACCTCCGGAGTTCAAAGTCAGTGCCCAGTTCCTGGAGGTGGGTGACAGCACGTCCGGGTGACACTGTGACCCTCTCCTTTGCTCAGCATCCATGTCCTGGGCTCCTTGAGTCCTCCATGTCCTGGCTGCTCCATGGCTGAGCTGGATCCAACAGCAGGCTTGTGGCCAGGGGTGCAGCTGGGGCAGAGGAGACCCAAAGGAGCTGAATGTTGCTGACCTCATGATGGCCACGAACTGGGGTGGCACTTTCTTGGCTGAAGGGAGACCCTCCCCATGGTCCCTTGGTCCCTTGGACATGCAGGGGACTCTAGGCTCACTTACTTTTGTTTGAGGTTGAGGATAGTGGCATATCTGCTCCCCTGTACCAGCGTTCTCAGTGAAATAAGTGGAAAAAGTGCCATTCTTGTGGGGATTGGAGGAAGGGCTGTGTTATTTCCCACGTCCTTTGCTGCATCTTTGACCTTGAGAATGCTTCATTGCATCCTTTCCCGCCTCTGCCTTGGCCTCTCCATTTCAAAAGCCTCTTCTATTAACTACTTCTTTTCTTGGAGAAGTTTGTCCCAGAAAGCCTCTGGACCTTGTGTGGCTGTAGCAGTTTCCCTGTGGGCTGGTCCTGGTGTGAAAGTGCAAAGAAGCTCAAGATGGGAACTGGTTTAAGGCCCTGGTGAGGAAACATTGGGTGGTGTTGAGCAAAGCTGGGCTCCTAAACAAGCTTCATCTGGTTGGTCTCCTGATCTGGGGTAGAGGCCAGAGGAAATAGGCAGGCAGAGAGAGAGACCCTGTGCTGGGATCTTGACTCCATATGGCTTTGGTGTCCATCACATATGGGTTCTTCCAGATGTCCATGGCCTGGAGAGCAGAAGTGGTGCCCAAAGGCACCTCCTAGTCTCAAGGGCTGACCTCCTTGCTGGAGAAATCCTTCCCAACCAGCTTTCCATCTGCAGAACCCTTGTTCGCTCCCGTGGTGCTGTATGTGTCTGGCCAGATCCTTCTCTCCCCACCACTCAGCCTGCCCGAGCTCCTGGCTGCCTTCCCACATATCCTTATCCTTGTGGGGCTCTGCTCTGGGGAACCTGTGGGTTGGGATAGAAATGGGGACAATTTCCTGCCTGTGCTGAAGTCCTTCTGGGAGATGAACCTTGGTTGGGCTTTCTCCCTGCTGCAGAGTGCCCTGACCCTGTTGGAGCCATGGCATGGTCCTGCCTTCCTGAGCTGCAGAATCAAATACTGGCCTTTAGCCCGATGTGTGTCCCCTTACCCTATGTGACACACTTTCCCTTCCCTCTCAGTCTCCTGTATCTGCTGTCTAGAAGGTTTTTTGCTGTCCAGCTGTAGTTTCCCTTGCCTCAGTTTCTCCCTCTAGTTTGGGATGCCCTGACAGTGCCCCAAGATGCTGGCTGATCAGCTGTGGGGTGCTGGGATTTGAACATGTGATGAACATGTTTTGTTCAAACATCATTTGAACAAAGATGAACACTGGGAATGGGATGTCTGTGCTGCCTCTGTTCCAGGCTATCCTCAGAAGCATCTCTTCGGACCAAGAGGTCCAGCACAACCCCAGTGTCACCCGGGGGTGAAAGATCAGTGGCCCTGCTTGGGGTCACAGCAGCTGCCATGGGTATTTCCTGTAGCCTTTCTCACTCCTCACCACCTCTGACCTCTGGTGGTTTTGGCTCTCAAAATAGCCTCAGAGATATTTGTTCTGTGGTTGCAGTGGAGGATGGGAACAAGGCTTCCTCTGCTGTGCTTCAAAGCTGCTCATGGTTACACTCCCCAGGCCAGCAGTGCCCAGTGGGACATTGGCAGCCCCTGTTACGTGTGGGGACAGTAGAAACCTGATGGCCCAGTGACTAAGGCCATTGGAGCCTGCTGAAGGCTTTGCCCTCTGGTCCATCCTGCAGCATGGACATCGAACCAGGCAACCCAGGGAGGGTTTTGGGGTGATAATGGCTCTCCTCTGCCAGTGTGAGCACGTGGCTACATCAGATGCTGGTTACCAGCTGTGCTGTGCTGGCAGTGGAACAGGATTTGGCCCTGCTGATCCCTGTCCTGTGACTCTCCTCCCAGGAGCAGGCTGTGAGAGCAGGATTTGAACCCTCAGGGAGCCTGTTTGCCCCTGGGGCAGCCAGGGACGGATTAGCCTGATCCACTGGGCTGGCCAGGACTCTGCGGTCCTTGAGTGACCCTGTTCTCCACACAGGGACATAAGTGTGAGAGGGTGAAGTGTGGCATTGAATGGTGGTGGCAGGACAACAGAAGGGCAGGAGTATCCCTCTGCCCCAGCATGAGAGAGGATGCTGCAGGGTCAAGATACAAATGAGGACATCTGTCAGCTCTGGGTCCTCAGGGTTTCTCTGCTTGTCCAGCACTCCCTGTACCCCTTGTTTCCTTTCCTTAGGGTAGTAACCTTAGGGAAGTGTGGCGGGAGAGGGGTTCTGCTGGCTCATGTGGCTGGGGGCTCTCCAAGTGAGCAGGGAAGGCTGGGGGGATGCAGAGCTCCTGAGTGTCCACTCAGGCTCTGGGGACATGGCTGCTAGTGTGGGACAGGGACAGGGCAGGGTTGGGCAGCTCGAACCAACCCAGACTGCAGCTCAGAGCTTTGCGAGGCAAACATGACACATGTATGTGCACATGTGTGTGCACACATGCCATTTCTTCTGGGCATCCTGTCCTGGCTGAGTACCTATTCAGGAAGGTTAGAGCTTGCCTGAGCATCATCTCCTGTCTGCGCACACATCCTGTGTGTCCTTTCCTACATTTGCACACACATCAGCTCTCCCAGTAAGCCTTGCCTAAGCACATACATGTGCATGTATTTGGATGCTGGAGAGGGACTCTTCATCAGGGACTGTAGCGACAGGACAAGGGGTGATGGGTTCAACCTAAAACATGGGAGATTCAGGTTAAATATAAGGCAGAAGCTCTTCCCTGTGAGGGTGCTGAGGCGCTGGCACAGGGTGCCCAGAGAAGCTGTGGCTGCCCCATCCCTGGCAGTGTTCAAGGCCAGGTTGGACACAGGGGCTTGGAGCAACCTGCTCTAGTGGAAGGTGTCCCTGCCCGTGGCAGGGGGTTGGAGCTGGATGAGCTTTAAGGTCCCTTCCAAACCATTCTGTGATTCTGTGTGTGAACACATGTGCACCCTCAGTGTGCAGCCTCTCCTTCTGGCTCTCAGCTCCTGTCAGTCTTGCTGTGCTGTGCTTTAGCAGCCTCCTGCTTACTACTACTCACCCTGCACCCACTTCCGCCCCACTCAGCTCTACAACGAGGAGATCCTGGACCTGTTTGACAGTGCCCGTGACCCTGACATGCGCCATCGCAAATCCAACATCAAAATCCATGAGGATGCCAGTGGAAGCATCTACACCACAGGGGTTACGTCTCGCCTCATCAGCTCACAGGATGAGGTGGGTGTGGGACGGGGCAGATATGGGTGCTCACCGACCAGGGATGTGGGGTGATCTCACCCAGGAGGGAACAGAGCAGCTCTGGGGTGATGCAGAGGCAGGTTGGTGTGCTCATGGGGCTGTCCTGACTCCCTAAAGGCTGCTTTAAGATTTCCTTCTTCCCTGCTCCATGTTGTTGTAGCTGATCCAATGCCTAAAACAGGGAGCTCTTTCCCGCACCACCGCCAGCACCCAGATGAATGTGCAGAGCTCCCGGTCCCATGCCATCTTCACCATTCACCTCTGCCAGATGAGAGTGTGCGCCCGCCCGGAGCTGGTGAGATGTGCTCCTGCCTCATGGCTGGGCTCTTCCTGCATCTGATACCCAGGCGATATGTGTGGGGTCCTTTGGAAAGGGGAGAGGGTTTGAAGTCTTGCAAAGAGACGCAGGGATTTGTCTTTTTCTTTCCGGTCATAGCCTGTGTTAGCATTAATGGGAGCTGAGGTCTGCAGTCCCATCCTAAGTAGGGATGGTCTGGCCCAAGGGATGGCATAGAGCAAGCTGCTGTTGGCATCCTCTCGCCCATCCTTGAGGGACTAGGTGTGGAGGGTGAATGCTGAGGCTTTTGCTGACTTCTGAATGCAGCCAAGGGTCCATGGTGATGACGCTCTCCGTGTGGCTGCAGGTGAATGGGGAGGTGACCAGCCTCCTGGATGGATCCCAGCCCACCACGGAGTACGAGACCCTCACAGCCAAGTTTCACTTCGTGGACCTGGCTGGCTCAGAGAGGCTGAAGCGGACAGGTGCTACCGGCGAGAGGGCCAAGGAAGGCATCTCCATCAACTGTGGGCTGGTACGGCCCTGGGCACAGCATGCAAGGGGAGGGGAAGCCTGTGGCACCTTTGGGTCCTGCTTGGGGCTGCTCTGGGCTGTTGGGGTTGCTGTTGTCTCTGCTGGGGTTTATGTTACCTGGTCGTGTAGGCAGGAAGATGCACAATCTTGCCAGTGGTGAGGGCACAGCCAGGGCAGGGCTATGGGGAGGGGTACAGCTGGGCACAAGGATGTAAGTTGAGGTCTCCTAACTTAAGCTAGAAAAACCCTCCAGGGCTCAATGCTGCTCCTCAGGGAATGTGGGAGAGAAGCACAGCCATGGGAAAGGGGGTGAATGCTGAGACTGGCAAGGGAAGCCTCATCCCTCCACCTCTTGCATGCCAAAACTCTGCCACAGCACATGTCCCAGCCCTGATGTGCTGGCCACACACATCAGAAGAAGCAGGGGCTGAATTTGGGAGGGGCTTTCCTTTGTGTTGGTAGCTGGCCCTGGGGAACGTCATTAGTGCCCTCGGAGACCAGAGCAAGAAGGTTGTGCACGTACCCTACCGTGACTCCAAGCTCACCCGCCTGCTGCAGGATTCCCTTGGGGGCAACAGGTAAGGGGGTCCCAGGCTGGGGCTGAGCCCTGGGAGAGGGCTGAGGGTCTATGGAGCCATGTAGGAGCTATTTCAGGACTCAAATCATGGAATCATAGAATAGTTTGTGTTGGAAAGGCCCTTAAGATCATCCAGTTCCAACCCCCTGCAATGGGCAGGGACGCCTCACACTAGACCATGTTGTCCAAGGCTCTGTCCAGCCTGGCCTTGAACACTGCCAGGGATGGAGCATTTACCACTTCTCTCGGCAACCTGTGTCAGCGCCTCACCACCCTCACAGTAAAGAACTTCTGCTTTATATCTAACCTAAATCTCCTCTGTTTCAGTTTAAACCCATTCCCCCTTCTCCTATCTCTAAGACAGTCCCTGGTGAAAAGTCCCTCTCCAGTATCCTTGTAGCCCCCTTCAGACACTGGAAGCTGCTCTGAGGTCTCCACGCAGCTTCTTGTCTCCAGACTGAACAGCCCCAACTTTCTCAGTCTGTCTTTATACGGGAGGTGCTCCAGCCCCTGATCATCCTCGTGGCCTCCTCTGGGCCTTGTGGGTTGTCTGGTGGGGAGGAGATGCCTCCTGACAGGCAGTGTATGACTTTGCAGATATAAAGACCTTGGTTCCTCATGAGTCCCCAGTGCAATTAGCCAGCTTTGGCAGAATTAGCTGGTGCAAAGCACTTCGGATCCCTTGTGATCCAAGACTCGGCACGTGGTGTTGCCCAGCATGGGATGGATTGAATTCCCTGTCTGCTTTGGGTTTACTTCTCTGAAGAGCCCATTATTCCCCAGCAATCCTGGCGTGTCTTAGCTGGCTGGTGGAGGTTGGCTTTGCTCAGTGCTGTGTGATGTGTTGTTTGTGGGGTTCTGGCTCTGGGAGGGCCTGAACCCAGGTTATACCTTGGGTATAAAACACAGAAGGGCCTAGGATGGGTGTCCAGGGTCGTGTGGGCTGTGCTGGGTCCCAGGTTTCCAGGTACTGAGTTGGTGCAGGGTGGGGGGAACTGTCCTTTCACCCTGACCTTTACCTCCCCAAGCCAAACCATCATGATCGCCTGCGTGAGCCCCTCTGACCGGGACTTCATGGAGACCTTGAACACACTCAAGTATGCCAACCGGGCCCGCAACATCAAGAACAAGGTGGTGGTGAACCAGGACAAGACAAGTCAGCAGATCAGTGCCCTGAGGGCCGAGATTGCCCGGCTGCAGATGGAGCTGATGGAGTACAAGGCAGTGAGTGGTGGAATGAGCCTGCAGAGGTGGGATGGAGGCAGGAGAAGAAAGCTGCTCCTCGTGTTTGGATTGTGGCAGGTTTAGCAGGAGAGACCCTCCTGCCTACCATGCTCTGCCCCCAGTAATAAGGGTAACTGCTGGGAGAAGTCAGAAGGTTTAAGAGGTGGGGCTCAGCTCCTGCCTGGCCACCGCAGAACCTTGGGCAAGTCACTTGGGGATGCAAAGGCAAGGAGAAGCCTTGAAGCATATCTCACCTTCTGCCTCTTCCTGGCCCTTGGATTTGTCCCTGCCCCTGCTTTGGTGGCTGGGGCTGCCCCAGGGATGCAGTGGTGGGCCCCCACCTCACACCCCAGCTCACCCTGCACTCAGGGACTCTCTCCTCCTGTCCCCCCAGGGCAAGCGGGTCGTTGGGGAGGATGGCTCAGAAGGCTACAGTGACCTGTTCCGCGAGAACGCCATGCTGCAGAAGGAGAACAGCACCCTGCGCATGCGGGTGAAGGCCATGCAAGAGGCCATTGATGCCATCAACAGCAGGGTCACCCACCTCATGAGCCAGGAGGCCAACCTCATGCTGGCCAGGGCAGGTGAGGCTGGGCTAGTGTGAGGTGTGGTGGGTCAGCCCAGCCAAGTGTAGCTGGGATGGATGCTGTGGTACAGCCCGTGTCTTGCCCTGATCCACCTGCACCTCTGCTCCTCCAGGAGACGGTAATGAAGCTATTGGCACCCTCATCCAGAACTACATTCGGGAGATTGAAGAGCTGAGGTGAGCTGGGCATGGGTGCTGTGGGTCCCCAGGGTCCCTGGGCTCAGCAGGAGCTGTGGTGGGGTCTGAGCCCTGATGTGGCTTAGAGCTGCATACCTGAAGCATCACTGGGGTGAGTGACAAGCCTTGCTGGAGTAGCAACTGCCTACACTGCTGCTACACTGGGGCTGTAGGAGTCCCAGGCACTGCTTTGGCCATTGTCATCCTTTGTGTGGCCATTAATGGAGGTGGAGATCCTGGTA
Organism: Strigops habroptila; assembly: GCF_004027225.2. Classification (NCBI taxonomy): domain Eukaryota; kingdom Metazoa; phylum Chordata; class Aves; order Psittaciformes; family Psittacidae; genus Strigops; species Strigops habroptila. Next base: position 4,282,571 of record NC_044294.2, read on the forward strand.
TAGAAATGCCTGGTGTCTCCCAGGAACTGCTGGCCCCCCAAAGCTGGGTCCATCCCAGTCTCTTGCATGATCCTGGGCCCCTGTCTTGCAGCATTCTGACCCAACATAAATGGGAATGACTGTCCCTGGCTCACACTATCCTACAAGCAGGCAAGATCCTCTACTGTAGGGGCAGTGGGTTGTCTCTGACCATGTGCTGTCTTCACTCCCTAGGACGAAGCTCCTGGAGAGCGAGTCCATGAACGAGTCTCTGCGTCGCAGCCTCTCGCGTGCCTCTGCCCGGCCCCCTTATTCCATGGGCTCATCCCCAGGCTCCAACTTGGCTGGGCTGTGCAGCCCCGCTGCACCGGTGGACACGGAGGCCTCCGATGTCCTGCGACGGGCAAAGCAGGACCTGGAGCGCCTCAAGAAGAAAGAGAGGAGGCAGCGGAGGAAGAGGTGAAGGCATCTGCTGTGGGGTGTTGGGAAGGGGGATGTCCATGTCAGTCCTGGTCAGGTCAGGGATACTGCTGCCCTCATCTGTGTGGAAGCCAGAGCACTGAGACAGAGCCCAGGTTCCCCTCTCAGCACTGCCTTGATCTCCTCATCACCCTCCACACTATCCTGGAGGCTGTTTTGTCCAAAAGGTCCAAAACCAGGAGACTGGGGGGGCCCCCAGCAGGACCTGTCCCCAGGCTCCCTGACACTGGCATTCACCAGCACCCCTCTGCTTTCCCCTAGCCCAGAGAAGGAAGCATTTAAGAAAAGGCAGAAACTGCAGCAAGACAATGAGGAGGAGACGGATGAGAATGAGGTGGAAGAGGTGAGTGTGCTTCATGCTCTTAGCAAGGGGACATTGGTTGAGGAACATTGTCATTGCCCCATGTGGAAGAGAGACCAAGCCTAGCCTGATCCTGCAAGCAGGCTAGAGGGATTGTGGAGATGAGGTTCAGTGCTGGAGCATGGGGGAGCTGGTTGCTCCCCAGCCAGCCCTTCTATGGAGCGAGAAGCTCTCTTCTTCTACAATTTCATAGTCTTCTGGGGCTTGGTTTCAATATGTGTAGGCAAATTGGGGCTCAGTGATGCAGTGTTACTCTGCTGGGAGGAGATGGATGCAAGGATGAATGGGGCACAGAACTGCTTTCTTCAGCTGTGGATGCTGGGTGTCCAGAAATGGTGCTGCAGCCTCTGGGCATCCCGTGTGGGAGGCTGAGTCCTGCTGTGTGGGCTGCAGCCCATCAGCGTGGGGTGAGCTCAGGTTTGGAAGAGGGAAGAGCTGCAGAGAGAAGGGCAAAGCTGTTCTGCAAGCTGAGGTTAAGCACTCATCCCTCAGGAGGAAGAGGAGCAGGACGAGAGTGGCTGTGAGGAAGAGGATGGACGTGAAGATGAAGATGAGGATTCGGGCAGTGAAGAGAGCCTGGTGGACTCAGACTCGGATGCAGAGGAGAAGGGTAAAGTGCAGAGCCACGCATGCAGCCCAGGGTATGGGGTGCATTTGCCGGTGTCTCCTAGCACTGAGCTCTGGTCCTGGGAAGGGAGAGTCCAGCCACCTCTCTGAGGGGATTAGAAAGCACCAGGGTTGTTGCAAGGAGTCTCCAACACTCTCTGGGGTGCTGCTGCTCCCTAGCAGTGCGGGTTCCTATGGGCTCCCTCTGCCCTCTCTGTGTGCTGTGGCTCAGTGGGGCCATGGGAGCAATGCTGCCCCATCCCTCCCAGCCTGACTGTTCCCCTCTGGTCTCCAGCCGTGAACTTCCAGGCTGACCTGGCAGATCTGACTTGTGAGATAGAGATCAAACAGAAGCTGATCGATGAGCTGGAGAACAGCCAGCGGCGCCTGCAGACCCTCAAGCACCAGTACGAGGAGAAGCTGATCCTGCTGCAGAACAAGATTCGGGACACACAGCTGGAGCGGGACCGGGTCCTGCAGAATCTCAGTGAGAAACGCCTGTGGAATCCCCTCCCTGTAGTGTCGGGCCCCAGCCCCTGCTCCTACCCAGCTGACTCAGAGCCAAAGCATCCACCCCCCGCATGCACTGCTGGGTCTGGTACAGCTTTGCTATCCCTTTGCCTTTGCTTGAGCCCATGGGACCCCCAAGACCCTGCTTGTCTTGCCATGGGAGGGGGACTGGTGAGCTCAAATGCTCCTGACCCCATTGGTGGTGGAGAGGTGGCTGGAAAGGATGGCAAAGCAAAGCCTCTTCTAGCCTTGAACACCGCTTCATGACATATGGGAACACTTGGGGAAGATGAGGTGCTGAGGAACACATGAAGACCCCAAAGACCTGGTGGTGTAGCTAATCTCTAGGCTCAGCAGGGCGGGATCACCCATGTCGAGGTCGAGGTCTGCAGCTCCTCTCAGCCTAGTGGTTGTGCTGTAACCCACTGTCACTAACCTGTGCTGAACCCTAACCCAGCTCTTCCAGCGGGTGCCCCCAGACAGACCCCAGCCTGTGGTGGCACCAGAGCAGAGGGATGTGGAGGGAGCAGTGCACCGTCCCTCCGGTGCAGAAGGAGCCCAGGGTGTGTGGCTATCACAAGCTCTCTCCTCGCTCCTCTAGGTACTATGGAATGCTACACAGAGGAGAAAGCCAACAAGATCAAAGCAGACTATGAGAAGCGGCTGAAGGAGATGAACCGGGACCTGCAGAAGCTCCAGGCAGCCCAGAAGGAGCACGCTCGCCTGCTCAAGAACCAGTCCCGCTACGAGCGGGAGCTGAGGAAGCTGCAGGCAGAGGTGGCCGAGATGAAGAAGGCAAAGGTACCTGGTCAAGTCTCCCTGCTCACAAGCGATGTTTTCCACTCCTGTCCTGGTGGCAACTTCAGGACATCTATCTGGTTGGATGGATGCCTTGGGACAATTGGGTGCCTGATCCAACACATGGTGCCACAATCCCATTGCAGGTGGCACTGATGAAGCAGATGCGGGAGGAGCAGCAGCGGAGGCGGCTGGCAGAGACAAAGAGGAATCGGGAGATAGCGCAGCTCAAGAAGGAGCAGCGGCGGCAGGAGGTGAGAGCCCAGCACCTGCAGGTGGTCCCCCAGAGTGGCGGGAACTGGCTGAATGGCTCCCAAGGGCTTCCCACAGCTCTTGGTGTGGTTGTGGGAGATGCTGGGGGATGATGTGCCATTAGGGCCAGCCTTGAGGCTGGAAACCTGCTCACTTTAAAATCAAGAGTGAGGCTGTTTGTGCCAAAATAACTGCCCCAAGTTTTGGTGTTAGGAGTCCCACGACTATGGCCATCACTGGGGTGTCTGGGCAGGACCCCAGGGGTGTGTGTGTCTCTCCTGCAGTTTCAGATCCGGGCTCTGGAGTCTCAGAAGCGGCAGCAGGAAATAGTGCTGCGGAGGAAAACTCAGGAGGTGAGGAGAGGGATGGGTTTGCCTCCATGTAGACCTCATGGGGGTCCTGACTGCAGTGCTTGGCTTAGAGACACCCTGTCCTTCAGTCAGTGCCAGCTCTGGGAGCAGGTTTCTCAAAAGAGTGGGAGGATTTTTATGGCTCCTGGGTGAGGAGCGAGGTCTTCTAGAGCAGACTGAGAGGGGATCCCATCAATGTAGATCAATCTCCCAAAGGTGGGTGCCAGGAGGATGTTGCCAGACTCTTTTCAGGGATGCCCAGTGACAGGATGACGAGCAATGGCTGTGAACTAAACCACAAGAGGTTTCACCTCAACACGAGGAAGAACTTCTTCCCGTTGAGGGTGGCAGAGCACTGGGACAGGCTGCCCAGGGGGGTTGTGGAGTCTCCCTCTCTGGAGACATTCAAACCCATCTGGACACGTTCCTGTGTGAGCTGCTCTGGGTGGCCACGTCTTGGCGGGGGTTGGACTGGATTATCTCCAGAGGTCCCTTCCAACCCTAAGGATTCCAGGATTCAGTGTAACCAGGTGGGAGATGGTTGCAGGCAGCAGGGGATGGTCTATGAGGCAGAAGGGGGACATCCATGAAGCACTGACAGCGCCAGGGCTTTAAGTCTCCAGAGCTGCCGCTCTTTGTCTATGGGAACCTGGGGGTGATGACAAGAGCTTGAGGTGGTGATGCCCATCTGACACCTTCTCCTCCACCCTGGGCAGGTCTCGGCACTGCGCCGCCTCGCTAAGCCCATGTCGGACCGGGTGGCAGGCAGGACGAGCCAGAAGCCGGCAATGCTAGACTCAGGCGCCGAGGTCTCGGCCAGCACCACGTCCTCCGAGCCCGAGTCCGGCGCTCGCTCTGTCTCCAGCATTGTGCGCCAGTGGAACAGGAAAATCAACAACTTCCTGGGAGACCCCTCATCCCCCATGAACGGGGCTCGGCCTGCCAGGTCAGGACAGGGGCTGTGGGAGTAGGTGATGGTGCATCCCAGGACTCCTGTGCCTGGCTTTTGGCTGGTGATGGAGGTTGAAGGCCAGCCTCTTGTTGGTGTTAAACCATTGACCCAGTGAGAGGCTGTACTGGCAGCATGTGTCCGACTGTCCCTTGGGCTTAAGACCAGAGCTGGCCTTCCATGAGCGTTAAACGTCATGACACAAACCCTGCTGGGCTCAGCTCTTGTTCCTTTCTTTGCTAAGGGGCAATTGAAAAGTTGGGCAATCTAGAAACAATGCAGATCCTCCTCTGCTCCTGGCCAGCCAGAGCCCAACTGGGGCATTCTTTTGGGGCAAGCATGGCTTTCCAGGCATGGTGCAGCCAGTGGCCCATGTGTCTCTTCTCCCCTTTGGCTGTAGGAAGAAGTTCCCCAAGAAGGGGGCGAGCCAGACTTTCAGCAAAGCCGCTCGCCTCAAGTGGCAGTCACTGGAGCGGCGCATCTTCGACATTGTCATGCAGAGAATGACCATCGTTAACCTGGAGGCTGACATGGAGCGGCTCATCAAGGTGACCATAGAACCATAGAATCAACCAGGTTGGAAAAGACCTTTAAGCTCATCAAGTCCAACCATTCCCAGCACTGCCAAGGCCACCACTAACCCATGGCACTGAGGCCGCAGCTACACGGGGTGTGAACACTTGCAGGGACGGTGACTCCAGCACTGCCCTGGGCAGCCTGTTCCAATGCCTGAGCACCCTTTGGGGAAGGAATTGTTCCTAATCTCCAACCTAAACCTCCCCTGGGGCAGCTTGAGGCCATTTCCTCTTGTCCTATTACTTGTTACTTGGGAGAAGACACAGACCCCACCTCACTGCAACCTCCTGTCAGGCAGTTGTAGAGAGCGATAAGGTCCCCCCTGAGCCTTCTCTTCTCCAGACTAAACCCCCCCAGCTCCCTCAGACATTCCTTATCAGACGTGTGCTCCAGGCCCTTCACCATGGTGCTGTGGACAGAGACGGCTGGGTGGTGGGTGCAGGGCAGGGGCACAGCCATGCTGACAGTGCTGATCCTGCTCCCTTTTCCCTCAGAAACGCGAGGAGCTGGCCCTGCTGCAGGAAGCATTGCTGGGCAAGAGGTCAAAACTGCAGGCAGAGAACCCCAAGGGGCTGCAGGAGCTGAACGAGGAGATCGAGGTGCTGGGGGCCAACATTGACTACATCAACGACAGCATTTCTGACTGCCAGGCCACCATCATGCAGATCGAGGAGACCAAGGTGGGTGGTTGGACTGGGCTGGACTGGAACAGAGAGAGCAGGAGCATCACTGGGAAGTGAGGGTGTCACTGGGAAGAGCTAGGCTGGGTGTCCTCCAGAGCCATGTCACACACTCGGTGGGGCTGCATCTCCACAGTCTCTTCTCATTAGGTGGTTAATTGTGGAGGGGAGCGCTGCCAGTTCCTTCCATGTCCATGGGCAGGCTGCCAGTGCCCCACGGATTATAGGGAAGCTGCAGTCCCTGTCCTGCCTCTGAGGGGCTGGTGGTCACTTGTCTCCATGGATGTTTTGCTTGGAAACATCCCGAGGAAGATTCTCTTGTTTCCCAGTCAAAACCCCGCAGGTATCATATCCAGTCTGGACACTGGGCATGCTGCAGGGATGCTGTGCAGCTCCCGGCTCCCCTCTAGTGCCTGCAGCCAGGACTGGAGGCTGTGTGCTGGCCCTGGCTTGTCCCCAGCTGTCACCTGGATTGACAGGGCAGAAGGGGATGTTATTAATTCACACTGGCCTTTGGGTTGGTGACTTTATCTGCTTGTGTCTGCAGATTAATGTCTAATGAAGTGTTTGCACCAGGATTTCTGTAACAACACAGAAGCCCTTCAGGTTGCATTGGCCAGATCTCCCCAGTAGCCACTTGGGCAGAATGAGAAGGTTGGGACTGGGCAGTGCTGGTGGAGGTGCTGTGCTGGCCATGGAGCCTGTTCTGCCTGTGCCACATCCAGGGGCAAAGCTCCCCCGCTGCATCCCGTGCCCATTCCTCCTGTTTCAGGAGGAGCTGGACTCCACAGACACCTCGGTGGTGATCAGTTCGTGCTCCCTGGCCGAAGCCCGGCTCCTGCTGGACAACTTCCTGAAGGCCTCCATAGACAAGGTGTGGTGCCAGGATGTGTGATGGGATTTCTCATGGCTGGGGAAGGGGGGCAGGTTGCCAGGGTAGGGACTTGCTGGTGGGGATCCAAGGCACCCACCTGGGGCCCCCCGTGGCCATCCTTCCCTAGGGGCTGCAGGTAGCACAGAAGGATGCCCAGATCCGCCTGCTGGAGGGGCGCCTGCGGCAGACAGACATGGCAGGCTCCTCGCAGAACCACGCCATCCTGGACGCACTGCGGGAGAAGGCTGAGTCGCACCCCGAGCTGCAGGCCCTGATCCACAACGTCCAGCAAGGTGGGACTCGGGGCTGGTGCATCCAGTTTGTGGCCATAAACTAAACCACAAGAGGTTCTACCTCAACATGAGGAAGAACTTCTTCCCGTTGAGGGTGGCAGAGCACTGGGACAGGCTACCAGGGGGGTTGTGTAGTCTCCCTCTCTGGAGACATTCAAACCCACCATAGACACATTCCTGTGTGAGCTGCTCTGGGTGGCCTTGCCTTGGCAGGGAGTTGCACTGGATGATCTCCAAAGGTCCCTTCCAACCCGAATGATTCTGGGATCCTGGGGCCAGGCATGCTGCCTGTGGGGAGAGTTGCCCAACCATGGTGGTCCCCCAAGAAGCACTTGGAGGTGCCATGGCTGTGACCAGCATGCCCAGGGTTGCCCTGAGGGTGATGCTGGGCAGGGATGTGTGTGCCGGTCACCACACAACAGGGATGAGGACCAGGTCCCCGTGTCCCCCTCACAACTGCCTGCGCTGCCCCCTACGCTGCACAGCTCAGATGGTACTGGACACAATGGGGTCCCCTCTGCTCTGCTGATGTGCTGTCTCCTTCCTGCACAGAGAATGGCTACACCAGCACCGATGAGGAGGTCTCGGAGTTCAGCCTGGCTTCAGATGGGAGGTGAGGACCCAGCCCGGCCCTGCCTGAGCTGGAGGAGGCGGGGGGTGGGGTAGGATGTGTGGTGCCACCCATGGGACCTTGCAGGTGGACATGGATGAACAAAGCCCCACCTATTGTGCCCAGCCCTTGGGGAGGGGAGCAGAGATGTCCTTTAGACACCTACAGAGAGCAAAAACTAGGTCATCCCTTGGAGAAAGGGTGCTGAGGAGGAGGGGGTGACTCAAGGAGTCTGGTGTGCCAGTGGCAACCAGCTCTCTGGAAGGAGTTTGGCACTGAAGATCCACCTTTGTTCCCTTCTCCTTGTAGCATCTCCCAGTCTTTCACCATGAAGGGCTCAGCAAGCCAGGATGACTTCAAGTTCAAGGTTAGCTGGTCTTTCTGTGCGCCCCATCACAGGGAATGGGAGGAGGGATGAAGGGGCATGCTGTTCAGTGGCGGTCTAGCCCTCTGCTCTGTAGTCTGACCCTTGGCATAAGGCTGGTCTCTGGGTGGGTTCAGCTCTAGGGAAGGGGGTGCCATGGTCCTCTGAAGCACCAGAGGCTTGGGAAACATCCACCACATCAGCCACCAAGGAAGTCCCTGTGCAGTGCTGCATCTATGTGGGCAAAGGTGGAAGAGAGCACCAGTGGTTCTGCACAGGCTTAGAGTATGGAAAGCCAGCACTGTGCTGGGCATCCCAGCATGACGCAGGAGGAACTCCATCTCCTGTGGCCAGAGAGCATGAGCTCTTCCACCCTACAACTCTCTGGCTGTTCCTGCTGTCCTTCCCCATGCTGCCTGTGACTGAGCCCTGTGTCTGCTCTAGGGAGAGCCCAAGCTCTCAGGGCAGATGAAAGCAGTGTCAGCTGAGTGTCTAGGACCCACGCTGGATGTCTCCACCAAGAACATCACCAAGTCCTTGGCATCCCTTATGGAGATCAAAGAGGATGGGATCAGCTTCTCCGTCAGAGACCCCTATTACAAGGAGAAAGTGTCGCGCACCATCAGCCTGCCCACGCGAGGAAGCACCTTGTGAGCATGGGGTGGTGGGTCTCTGGGCAGTGGAAGGCTCATGGAGGGTGGGAAGCTGTGTCCTGGCTGTGGAGTTGCAGAGAGGTGAGGGTGAGCCCAATCCTGCATCTATCTAGATATGTCTGCAGCAAGCAGTGGGGCATTTCTGCAGCAGGACTTGGAAAGTATCTAGGAGTATGCTGGTATCCTCTGCAGATGGAGAGGAGGGTACTCCAGGAGGAGAGAAAGAGGGGGGAAGGTCTCCAACTCACTGCTCTGGGTTATCAGCCTTCTTAAAGGCTTCTTGGATTACCAAAAGCCTCTGTGCTCACGGAGTGACTTGAGGCATCTCTGATCTCGTGATTGTGACTGTAGAGCAGCCCAGCTTCTCCATTTGCTCTGCTGGGAAAGGCCATTGGTGTTCAGCATGGAGGGAACCCAGCAGGGGCAGCAGGCACCCACTCTGCTCTCTTTCACTCGCTTTAGTCCCAGGCAGTCTCGTGGCTCGGACACTTCACCTCTGACCAGGAGGAAATCCTACGACCGTGGCCAACCTGCCAGGTGAGCTTGGAAGCTGGGAAACAGCAGCATGGTCATGGAGAGGCTGGATGGCCCAGACAAGTGAGGAAAGATGCTGGCTGGACCAGCCCTTGCTGTGCTAGGCAGTTGCCAGTAAGCAGTTCCCAAGTGATGTATCCCTCTGATCCTTCCTGGCTCAGGCCTCCAGACGTTGGCTTCACGCCTCCCTCATCCCCACCCACCCGTCCACGCAACGACCGCAATGTCTTCTCTCGTCTCACGAGCAACCAGAGCCAAGGGTCTGCCTTGGACAAGTAAGTCCTGGTGGGGTGGGAGCATCTGAGTGCAGGGGACCCATTCCACAACAGCGAAGAGCATGTGTTAGGTCCTGCAGTGGGGTATAGGAGCACAGGATCTGGGTCAGCTCCAGCCCAACCTTCTGACTCCATTTTCATGCCCTGCTCCTCTCCACGAGGGAGCAGATGCTCTGCAAGGGCCATGCTGGACCCTTGCCCTGTCCTGCCTGCTATGTGTCTCCTCCGAGCTGCCTGCTTGCAGGAGCTTGCAGCCATGGCCTCTGCCTATACCCTACTTGGAGACAGGGCAGTATCACACTTGGACCACTGGGAAAGGCTATGGAGCAGGATGGTGTGAGGTGGGATGGGGGCTTGCAGGAAGCTGGTGGACAGGCACCAACCCAAAAATGCTGCTCCAGCTTTCCCCTGCAGCAGACTGGGGACCTGCCCTCGACTTGGAGCATTTCTAGAACCGCTGATGTTCCCTGATGGAGACCTGCTGTCTGATCCTCATATGCCCTCCTGCTCCTCTGCTCTCTCCCCTCGTTCTCCACATGTGCTTCTCTTCCCTCTTTTCCCCCCCCCTCCTTTCTCTCCTACACTGGCTTGGATGCAATAACAATCCTCCACCTCTGACTCCTCAGCTACCACTTCTTATCTGGGTTTTCTCTCCCATAATCCTGCTAATTTTCTGCCCCTAGGTCTGATGACAGCGATTCCTCTGTCTCGGAGGTGCTGAGGTATAGACAACTTTCTATTTATTATCCCTTCCTTCTCTTCTCCTCCTTCTCTCTGTCTCACGAGCCTGCTCTCCCTCATCCCTGCATGCTTCACCTGCACCTTGCTGCTCTCCCCCACCTCCCGTCCTGTGTGTGCTAGCCCCTCTTGGCATGCCACCTCTAGTGTCTTGATGCCGTCCCCTCGGTGGTGAGTTTGAATCATTCCTGCTTTGATAAGCCCTTGGAAACGTGGTGCTGGTCTCACCTACAGGCACTGGATGGTTTGGGGCGGCAGCATGTTGTCCTCTCTCTCTGATGGGTTCTTGTCAGCATGATGCCACAACGTCCCATCCTGTTCCCCAGCTCTCCAGCAGGATGGTGTGATGCTGGAGAAAGGGGAAGCAATGCTGGGAGCTCCTAGTGTGTCCTTTTTCCAAGATTCTTCCAGGCAGATATCTCCAGGTGCTCCCTGTACCTGGTTGTGCTTCCCTCATGCTGGGTTGTGGGTAGGTAGATCTCCTTCCCAGAGAAACCAAGTCAAATTGTGGCGCAGAGGTCAGCCTGGGCATTCAGGTGCTCCTGGTCCCACTGCACCCTCCTGCCTATGGAGGTTTCCCACCCACCTTTCCTGCAACTTTTAGGAGCATCAGCCCTCCAGCACCCAGATGTCCTCTCACATTGCCCATGCCGTGGGTTCCCTGGGGAGTTGGCACCAGATGAGTCTGTGCTGTGTCACTTCGGGTGGTTTGCAGTCAGGTAGCAACACAAAGTCCCATCAATAACATCTCACTCTGGGAACCAGGATTCCATTTGGATTCAGTATCACCTCGACTGGAGGAAACACTAGAGGTCAGGACAGGGCTGTTTCATTTGAGCTTGGAAGTGCAGCTGCTAACTGAGGTGACATGCATGTGATTTCCAAACCCAAATGAATGAGCCTGTTTGTCCTAATGATTAATGTAAACCTTTTGTGGCCTTGGGTCTGGCCTTCTCCAGCCCCGTGCCTCAGTTTCCCTGCCTATAAGAAGAGACAAGCACAACCCCAGGCTGTTTTGGGACACCAGCTGGGAAGAGCTAGTGGTGGTGGCCATGCACACTAGAGTCTGGAAGAGTCTGAAGGGTAGGGCTGTTGGTTCTCAGCACCCTGAGCACTGCCAAAGTGGAGGTGATGCTGTGTTGAGAGGGACAGGCAGCAAGTGTCCCTTGGAGGAAGGTTTGGCAGCGATAGGTCCTCTCCAGCCCAGAGTCAGTGGTGGCTGCAGGTTTCCACAGTAACAGGGATGCTGGGTGTAAATACCTGTGCTGTCCTCTGTACCCTTACATAAGGAACAGTGGCCCTGTCTCCAAATGTCACCAGCCTCAGCCTGACACCCTGCAAGGAGCTAGATGCTGGGGATTGATACCCTGAAACATTTATCCCAGCAGAGCTTCAGGCTGGAGAAGGTGCAGTTTGTCCCAAGGACAAACTGGCTCTCCTGGCTCCTTGGGTCTGTGCTGGCCAGGCATGAGAGGTTCATCAGGAGAGCAGAGGCCGCTGGGCAGCTCCCACTTTCCCAGTGTGTATTGATGGGACAGGGGCTGCTTCTGGGGAGATTCCCAGGGTGTCCATGAAGACCATTGCTCAGATGTGCTGAGTTCAGATGGAGGGGCCCATAGCACTGCCAGGTGGTGGAAGATGCTTGGTGTGAGGCAGCTCTTGTTCTCCCATGTACCCAGGACTGTGTATGTAGTGTGGTGCCTTCCACACACACCCCGCCATGCTTGTTCTTTCTTTCTTTCCCATGCAAGGGGTGTCATTAACCCGGTGGGTGGCACCAAGAATGCCCGGACAGCCCCGCTACAATGCGTCTCCATGGCAGAAGGACACACCAAGCCTGTGCTCTGCCTGGATGCCACTGATGAGCTGCTATTCACTGGGTCCAAAGGTGCGTGATGGACAGTGAGGACATGGGGGTTGCTGGCCTGCAGATATTGTGGGAGCTGCAGGTCAGCATGGGGGATCATCACTCTCTTCAACTATCTGACAGGAGGATGGAGCCAGGAGGTAGCTAGTCTCTTGTTCCATGCTCCCAAGGAACAAGTGACAGGACAAGAGGAAAAGACCTCAAGCTGCACCAGGGGAGGGTTAGATGGAGCTGAGGAACAATTCCTTCCCCAAAGGGTGCTCAGGCATTGGAACAGGCTGCCCAGGGCAGTGCTGGAGTCGCCGGCCCTGCAAGTGTTCACACCCCGTGTAGCCGCGGCCTCAGTGCCATGGGTTAGTGGTGGCCTTGGCAGTGCTGGGGAATGGTTGGATTTGATGATCTTAAAGGTCTTTTCCAACCTGGTTGATTCTAGGATTCTATGTGAAGTGCTGAGCACCATGGGGATGATTCCTCCTGGGCTTCTTGTCTGTCCTCAGCATTGAGCCTTGCCATACCCTGCCCCAGTGCTTTGGCTGGCTCCTTTCCTCTGACCCCGCGGGTGTGGGGAGGTGATGCTCAGAGTATTGCCCTCAAGGTATTGCCCTCAAGTCACCATGGCCTTGGAGGGAGATTTCCCACCATCCTGACACTCCTGGGCATGTTCTTCCTCCCACAGACCGAAGCTGCAAAATGTGGAACCTGGTAACGGGCCAAGAAATTGCTTCCCTCAAGGGTCACCCAAACAACGTGGTTTCCATCAAGTACTGCAGCCACACAGGGCTGGTGTTCACTGTGTCTACATCATACATCAAAGTGTGGGACATCCGGGACTCAGCCCGCTGCATCCGCACCCTCACGTATGTGGCAGATGGGAGAAGCTTGGGGGGGACCATGGGCTTCTCTGGGCATCTCTGGCTTTGCAGAAGCCAGTGCCAGGACCTACTGGGGCTGGGGACAGGGCCAAATACCAGCTGCCTTAGTGCCAGCGCTGCATCCTTAAGGAACCGGGAGGCTGAGAGAAAGCTTGGGGTGAGGGGACCCATGTGGTTCCTCAGTGGGGCCTCAGTGTCTCTGGTCTCCACTCATCCTCCCTGCTTGACCTCTGTCTCCATTAGATCTTCTGGACAGGTGATCTCTGGGGATGCCTGTGCTGGGACCAGCACCCGCATGGTCACCAGTGTGCAGGGGGAGCACCAGATCAACCAGATTGCTCTGAACCCCACTGGCACCATGCTCTATGCTGCCACTGGGAACTCCGTCCGCATCTGGGAGCTGAGCAGGTGAGGTGCTGGGGTGGGCAGGACAGCTTATGGAGTGGACACTGTCTATCCATAGTGGACACTTACAGTGGACACTGTCTGCTCAGAAGGGCCTGAAGTAACTCCCCTAGGGAAAAGGAAAGCCTTTTTAGCAATAGAAGTTGCCTGGAATAAGGACTTTTAGGACCCTTTCCTATGGGACCCAAGGGGTGATGAGCAGCAGTGGAGCTACTTGGGGTGAGGGGTTTGTCCATGAGCTGGGCAGAGCTTAGGAGAAGGGGAAGGAAATGTGGGATGAACAGCAGTACACCCTGGTTTTGCCCTTGCCCCCTTCCCTGCCAGGTTTGCACTGACTCCTTGCTGCAGCCCAGGCTCTGGAGCCAGATCTGGGCATGCTCTGAGGCCTCCTTCCTCCTGGCATCAGCAGGAAGAGGGATGTCCCTGCTCACAGCCCCCCAAAATGAACAACTCCTGCAGGAATCCCTTCCTGGGAGAGCCCCTTGGATGAGCTCCAGCACCCAGGAAGGGGCTAGCTGACCCATGTCGTTGAACTCAGGTTGCAGCCCATCGGGAAGCTGAGTGGCCACATTGGGCCTGTGATGTGCCTCACGGTAAACCAGACGGCGAGCAACCACGACCTGGTGGTCACAGGCTCCAAAGATCACTATGTCAAGGTACTCACCTCCTCCGAGGGCAGAGCCCTGTGTCACACAGGGAAGCCCAAATGTTGCTAACCCTTAAGGTCTCTTCTCATAGAATCATGGAATGATTTGGGTTGGAAAGAGCCTTAAGATCATAGAATCATAGAATAGTTCATCTGGCTCCAACCCCCAAACTCTCTCTATCCTGAAATCTGAGCCCAGATTCTGGTTTCACTTCTGCACGGGAGATTTTTGTGTATCTCCTTACCTCAAGTGTTGCTTTTTGCTTGGTCCATAATAGAAATGCACCTTTGGAGATGGATTTGCATTTCTGTCCTCCCTCAGGCTCTCCCCTCCCTCAGGCGAGTACCTCCTGTGGCTGGTACTCGCATGTTACGGCGGACCCAGATTTGCAGCTCACCCTGTTATGCTCAATTCTCCTCCCCACTACGGATGCCAATACCCACTCCCCTTTCCAGTCTCAGTCTGGGTGCCATCTGAGGTTTTTCCCCACTCTTCTTCCCCCCAGGTATTTGAGATTGCTGAGGGCATGGTGGGCAATATTGGCCCCACTCACAATTTTGAGCCTCCTCACTATGACGGCATCGAGTGCCTGGCCATCCAGGGAGACATCCTCTTCAGCGGCTCCAGGGACAATGGCATAAAGAAGTGGGATCTGGAGCAGCAGGAACTTATCCAGGTCTGGAGGGGAGCATATGGTACAGGTCCTCAGGGTAACTCGGGGTAACGTGTGGCAGAGCAATATTGCTGCTGGCAGGACCCTTGTCCAGGGACCTGAGGCCAGTGTCCTGCACTGAGCTCACCAGGGAGGGTATTCCCATTCCTGGGAATGTGGCAGTGCACGGGTGGGGTGGCTCTGTGCTGTAGGGCACTCAGGATTGCCAGCTCCCTCTGGCACACAGGCTGCAGCATCAGTTGCAGTGCTGGGTGAGGTGTTCCTCTCTGAAGATCAGATGTTATCTCCTGCCCATGGAGGTGGGGGGGGAAAACAAACCCTGACTTTTGAATCCATCCTCTTGGCCTCCTAACTTTACTTCATTAGTCCCACAATCCAGATCAGCCCCAGGGCGCAACAGTAAGGATCTGACCCGTGTTGGGTGCATGAGGCTGGTGGTGGTGCTGCAGATGAGGTTACTCACGATCTCTGCTCTGTGCCTACAGCAAATCCCCAATGCCCACAAAGACTGGGTGTGTGCCCTGGCCTTCATTCCCGGGCGCCCCATGGTGCTGAGCGCTTGCCGAGGAGGCATGATCAAAGTGTGGAACGTGGACACCTTCACCCCAGTTGGGGAGATCAAGGGGCACGACAGCCCCATCAACGCCATCTGCACCAACTCAAAGCACATCTTCACTGCCTCCAGGTGAGCCCTGGGCTTTCTGTTTCCCAGAGCCCCCGGGAGGCGGGAGAGCCCTGGGCTGAAGTGTCATCCCCAGGCCTGGGTGGGTTTGTGCTGGGTGGACAGGGAGCAGGGAGGGAAGGAAAGGGGGAGTCTCACAGCTTTCTAGTCCCTCCACTCCATCTCATCTTGCCCACCTTTAGCCTGCCCCATGTCATGGCCTGCCCACTGCAGTGCCAAGAGCTATTCCCTGACCATCCCCTTCCCATGCTCTGGTGATGCCCTGGGTTTTCCCTCTCCCCGGGGCTGGACATCCTCTGCTGCTCTCGGGGAGCTCTTTGGCAGCAAGACTCTGATATCCTCTTTTCCACCATGTCCCTTTTCTCCCTTCCTTTTTCTCTGTCTCTCTCTGTCTCTCCTTCTCCCCACTTCCCATCTGTGCCACAGTGACTGCCGGGTAAAGTTATGGAATTACGTGCCTGGGCTCACCCCTTGCCTTCCACGACGCGTCCTTGCCATAAAGGGCCGTGCTACTAGTCTGCCTTGACCCTCCTGCTCTTTCTCTCTTGCTCATGCAGTCTTCTGTCTTTTCTTCCCTTTTCTCTTTCTCTCCATCTTTTTCTCCCTCTGTCTTTCTGTCGCTTGCTTTCACTCCTCCCTCCCCCTCTCTTTTTCTTCCCTTCTCTCTGGTCTGAGCTGCTTCTTCACGGTATGAAACTATTTTGCGTTTTTCCCCACTTGATAAATCTTTGCTAGAAGAGACTTGTCCCCTTGTCCCAGTCACACCCCTGCGGTAGTTTGGTTTCCTTGCTTTGTTTTTTCTCCATGCTGACTGCCTACATCCACTGTGGCAGCTCGGAGGACACTGTGGCCTTGCCCACCCCCTTGCATGGATGGTCGGGTGGGAGTCAGCAGCCCATGCCCTGGGGAGCCCAAGCACAGCAGCTCCCTGCGGTGTCACTGCTTTGACCTAGAGTCACTCAAGGGGTGCAGGAGTCCTGTTGTCAGGGTCAGCCCTGGAGGTCACCATTTTTCATTCTCCCCAATTGCTGCCAGTGGGGTGAGCTGGAGGCTGAGCCCCATTGGGCCTGTCTGCTCCCCAAAACAGATTGGGCAACCTCTTGCCATGAGAAAAGGGTCTTGTGGGGTGCATGCTGCCATGGGCTGGGGGTGGGCAGCGTTGCTCCTCTCTGCAGGACCCCCGGGGTCACATCATCCCTCTCACCTTTGTTTCTCAGTGACTTGACAGTGAAGCTCTGGAGCGGGAGGAGGTTACCCGCGGGGTCCAACTAGGAGCTGCAAAGACTGGAGGACATGACAGGAGGGTGAAGGTCGGGGTACCTCTCCCTCGCTATCAAGACCTGGTCATCTCTAGGAGCTCAGTCCAGGGACGGGGATTTCTTTGTGCCTGACCCGGTGGGGTGGACGATGTCCCATCTGGTACTTTGACCACTGCTAGCTCCTGTGAGAAGGCAGCTCCATGGGGCATCATCAGCTCCACCTTCCCTCCTGTTGAGGTTTCTTGGTGGTTTTCCAGTGACCAGGAAGTGTTTCAGCTCTTCTCTCACCCACCTGCTGTAATGCCTGATGGGAATTCTGAGCATCAGAGCTCCTTGACTCCTTCTGAGACCCCCCACTGTCTCCATGGGCTTATGTGGCCTCCACCACGATGTGCTGCTTCTATCCTTGCTGGGTCCGGGCCTGGTTCCTGCAGTAGTCTTTTGCCACACCACAGCCACGAGGACATTTAGTGTCTGCTGGCCAGGACCACAGTATAGAGGGGCTGCTCTTCGGAGCCTTTACTTGTGGGACAGCCTCTCTGCTGTGGGCAGTCTGGAGAAGGATTTCAAGGTAGTCCCATCATTCCACGTCCTCCATCTACCTGTTCCCAGCAGTTGGAGGTGGGCACCTCTGAGTTCCTTTGCTATGTCCCAGCTCTGGATGCACAGCAAGCCTGGGAACATCTCCATCAGTCAACTTACAGACAAACTTGCTGCAGTTCCCTTTGACATTCTCTAAACCCCAGTCATAAACTCAGCTGAACCATGGCTCACGGGCTCTTGCCCTTGTGCTCTGCAGTGGGGAAGGGCTGCTTAGCCCTGCTCTTGACATCTTGGCCCTCAGCAGGGCTTTTGTGGTGGGTTCCTGCAGCATGTTGACCCCCTTGAGGTAGAGAAACAAAGCAAGAACAGAGGTTACAGGGCAAAGAGGCCAAGGCTCGATTCATCACCATCAACCCTGTGACCCATCTTGTTCTGGAAGCTGTAAATCCTTCCTCCAGGCTCTGCTCTCAGCCTTCTACCTGGGAAGGAGTAGCTCAGGTTTGGCCCATTGGCCTCATGGATCTAGAAGCCAGAGAAGGCCAAGCAAGGCATGGAGCAGCCGGAGGATGGGCCAGAAGCAGGGTTAGGAAGGGGCTGCACACACTCGTCTTGCACAAGTCTCCTGATTCAGCCCATGCTTGAAGGACAATCCTGCAGTGGATGAACTTGCACGGTCCAATCTCCATGAAAAGCTGGGTACTCTGTCCAGGACTCTTTTCCCAAGGATGCAGCTTCCCCAGGCTCCCTCCTCCCTCTGGCTCCAGGGCATGCAAGGCCCTGGTCTCACACTGGAGCCTTCCTCCATCAATCCTGTTGGATCATCTCATGCTCCGTCCTGCCCTGGGCCAGGCAGGGCTTCTCCTGGAATGGCTGGAGAGAACCTGGTGTTCTCTGCCACAGAAGAAGCAGTGTTTGAACTCAAATTTAAGGATTTCTTCATGAGATCCCACCAGCACTGAACTGGGATCTCAGAGGCCACAGGGGGTTCAGGACCTGCCCCCCAGACCATTTTCCCTGTGCTTTTTCCAACCATGGTGACTCATGGACTACCCTTGGCTCATTTTGGGGGAAAACCCCATCCTACTGGCTTGCCTTCGTGGTAGGTGTGATGAGCGTGTGTGAGTGTGACCCTGCCCAGGACAGTGAGCAGCCCCTTGTGATCATGTCTGAGCCCTGCATTGAGGTGAGGAGCCCTCCTGCCATGGCTGATGGAGAACTGAGAGTAAGGCACAGACTTGGGGCTTCAGGAGGCGTCATCCTCCTTGGAAAGGGTTTCCCTGCTCATTCCAGAGCTGGTGGAAGCTTTGCTTGGCTGGAATGGGTGGTGTGGATGTGTGTGTTTGGGCAGGGATGTGTGTTTGAGTGTCTGTAACCAGGTGTACCATGTGCATCAACGTCTGCACCAAGATCTGCCAGTGCCTGATGCGGAACCCCTCGCTGCTCCCTGCTGAAGTCGACGAAGGAACCTGCTCTTGGGGGACTCTTGGGGTCAGATCTTTCCTTTCACCACCAGTTTCTTCTTGTGTGTAGGCTGCAAGTGCCTGCTTTATTTCCCAGGGCTGAGTGTTCAATCCTGCCTGATGCTGAGCATCCACCTCGCTACTATGTCCAGTAGCATCTTGAAGGGGCCTCAAGGCTTTTGCAGCCTGCAGGTGCTGCAGAACAGCAGCAAGTGACTGGATAGAGGGGTCTTTGAAGAGAGGGGTAACTGTGATCTCATAGTTCTCTGTGTGTGTGTGTGTGTGTTTTAGTATCTGTGTGGGTTGGTATTTCCCATGCAGAAGAGCATTTCTCGGGTGTTGATCTGGTTTAGCTACCTCACGGTGCAAGCTGGGTGCTGTTGTTACTGGGTTTGTGTCGGGAATGGGGTGGGGAGTGTTTGCTGTTAGTTTTTTTTTCTTCTCTTAATTGTTGTTTCTGTTTTTCACACTTGAATTCATGCTGGGGACACATGGCCTCACCCCCACCTCACTGTATGGACCCTCGTGCAGCAGGACCACATCAAGCTCTCACCTTTGCAGTGGGATTCCCCCCAGCTAAGTCACAACACTGAGGTTTTGCTCCTGTTGCTGGTGGGGTGCTTGGGCTGAGCCTCAGCTTTGTTGCTATTAGTTACTGTGTTGATCTGCAGTTTGGAAGTGGTCTCTTTTGTCCCCTTGAAGGATGGCAAGGGACCTCTGAAAGGCTCAGCTCAACCTGGATTCCTGCCTCTGTTCTCAGAGGGCGCAGTGAAGCCCTTCTTGTGTGGAGAATGTCCATGCAAAGCACATCACTGGAATGAACTGGTCCTAGTCCCCATTTTCCAGAGCCTGCAGCCTGGAGCAGCAGCGAACTGGTCGTGTAAAAGCCTCCGTCCAGGTCTGTGAGAGAACATCATTCTCATGTGTGATGTTTGATTATTTTATCCCCAAACCATAGTTGAATCTAGATCTAGTCCCAGACACTGAACGTAAACCAGGGTAACCCTGGAGCCCCCAGATTACCCCCTACTCGGGGCTGGAAAGCTGACACAGGGTTGTGTCCTGCTTTCCTGGCACGATGGGGTTTGGAAAGGGGCTCACAGCTCTGAGCCACACTCTGAGCCAGTTTAGGGGGGGCAGGTTCCCCCAAACACTAAAGCACAAGGTCCCAACATGCAGCAGGGGTGGCCCCTGGGACTCTGGTCCTTCAGAGCTCAGAGTGGGGCCATGGGCTTAGACAGCCAAGGTGGAGATGGGCTCAGGTGAGGGCTGTTTGCCTGCTGGAGGAAGCGGGTGAGCTGTGTCATCCTTTGCACTGTGCTGGGGAGCTCCTCTGGGGCTCAGGACTTGCACAGCTTAAGCACCTTCTTGTGGCCTCTGAATCCCCCTGTCATTGCAGGGACAGTTTTGAGCTGCCTTTGCACCATGCACCTCGTTTTGCTTTGCCCTTGGGTGCATTGGTCTGATACCTGCAGTCCAGGGAGGTCCTTCCCTTCCTCAAATCACTGGGTGCTGCTTTTGTCCCCAGGGCCTGACTCTTGCCCCGTGGGTCTCCCCACTCCAGCACACAGGGGCCAGCTCCTGCCTCTGCTGAGGGTGTAGTGCTGGCCCAGAGCTGAGCTTTGCACACAAGGCTCCCCAAACCACTCTGAGCCCACCAGGAAGCCTGGGCACTGTCCCATCCCTGGCACTCGCAGCTCCTGTGGCACAAAAGGACAGGCTGGTGCTGCAGCTCCCAGTCTGGCCAGATGTGAGGAGCTGGGCACTAGGGTCCTGTCCCCCCCACTGTTCCTCCCCAGCACCTCTAAGCACAGATGCTTTGGGGTCTCAGCTTCTGCCTCCTGCCTTGGTGCTGCAGAACTGGTGCCTGCTCCCCAGGGTGCTCTCCCAGTGCCCCTATCCCAGCCCTTCTTCCCTTGTTCCATACGGGACAGGGTGCAGGTACAATCCCTGCAGAGCATGGAGCTCCCACTTGCTTTTCAGCAAGCCCACAGCCTGCAGGCTGCAACACCCTCCCTGAACACCCTCCTTCCTGGGGAGGAAAAGGGACTCCTGGCCCTCCTGGTGCTCCAGCTGGAACTGGGAGGGAGCCCTGCACAACCCCAATCCCCCAGGCCCTGGTCTGGATTCCTGGGCATCACCCTTAGAAAAGCACAGCCCTGTACCTTCCTCCTGCCCCAGGGGGCTTTTCCCTTCATCCATAACAGCTCTGCCTGGTACCTGCCAGCTCTTCCACATGCCCCATGTCCCGGGATCACCCAGCACCCTCCAGTCCAGTCCTGGGGAGGGCTCAGGCAGCGGCAGCATCACGTCACCTGCTCCATCACCCCTGCCCGCTGCACAAGCATTGCAAATAGCAGGTGCCTTCTCTTGCTCAGAGCTGTTTTCTAGAGGCCAACTCTTGTGAAGGTGTGTTTTTTGTCTCTGCTGGGTCATGCAGCCCAGCCCAGCAGTCTGGGTATGTCAGAGGACAAGGTGTGTACATATATTTTATACCACGATGTGTTGCTGTAAATAGTGTAAGTTATTTTGGTCTCATGATGTACATGTTTTTACAATGGTTGTGGTTGGTCCTTGCCTTTTTGTCCTCACAAATATAATGTACTGAGATGAAGCATCAGAGAAGAGATGGCTTTGAAGAGGGGAAAAGCACAGCCAGGAACGTTCTGGCAAAGGGACTGGGGAAAGGCTGGGTGAGCTGATGTAGCTACAGCCCTTTGTGTGTTGGGAGAAGGTAACCTGCACCCTTACAGGCACAGTCCTCAGGCAGTCGGGGTAGATGTGATTGCACTGGGGGGAACTTAAGGAGCCAAGGTGGAGGAAGCACAGACCAGCCTGACTGGCTCTGCCCTCTCCTGGGCAGCATGTGCCTCCCAAGACACTGGGCAACCAACCAGCCCCAGGCACTGCAAGGGCAGGAAGGGGGGCAGTGAGCTGTACCCACAGCCCAAACAGCCTCCACAGAAAGCTGTTTACTGGGCGTCACCTTGTGTTGGCAAGCACTGTTGGAACAGCCCTACCAACACGGGGACTTGCGCTTGTTTACCCACCTAAAGCTCTATGTGTGTAATGCCTGAGGAGCTCTCTCTCAGCCTCCCCAGTGCCCAGCTCCGAAAGTGAAAACATTCAGCCCACACCAAAAGTGCTGGGACAGAAAGCTGTTGCTTAGTGTCACCTACACATGGTGAACACTGGAACAGCCCCACCAACATGGGATCTGCACTTGTTTAGCCACCTAATGCTCCTTCTGCATAATGCCAGTCTGGGGACCTCTCTCAGGCTCTCCAGAGTCCAGCTCCAAAAGTGACTATATCCAGCCAGCCACTGTTCCCACACCAAAGGTGTCAGAACAGAAAGCTGGTGCTGCGCATCAGCTACACGTGGTGAGCACCAGAGCAGCCCCACCATGGGTTTCTGCGCGTGGGATCCTGGGGACACGCAGCACCCCCAGGAAGTGGCAAGGCTGCAGGGAAAAGGGATAAAGTGAGGAGTAAGCTCCCTGTGGAGGGCTTGATCCCACTGCCATGGTTCGGCTGTGGGGATGCCCAGCACCGGCTGAGGGCCGTAACAGCAGCAGTAACGGCCGCGTCTGGCGCGCAGGGAAGAAGGAGCCCCTGGAGCAGCTTTACCGCGTGGGACCGCTGCTGGGGAGCGGCGGCTTCGGCTCCGTGTACTCGGGGGTCCGCCTGTCCGACAGCGCCCCGGTAAGTGGCGGGGCTGGTGGCGGGGCGGGGAGGCGGCGCGGCGGGGGCCAGCTCAGCCCAACGCTGCCCTTGGCTTGCAGGTGGCGATCAAACACGTGGCTCGGGACCGCATCTCCTCGTGGGGAGAGCTGGTGAGTGCGGGGCCACCGGGACAGCGGGAGGGGAAACCGGGAGTCACCAGGGGAGGTGCAGCAACCGGGCAGGGGGATGCCCAAGCACTGGTAGGTCCAGGCAGGTGGATACCAGAGCTTTTCCCAGGTTGGTGGATGCCTGGTACCAGTGGGGCAGTGCAGGGCGGCACTACAGCATCCTCAGGGCAGGGGGCACCGGACCCCCAGCGCAGCATCAGCCCCGCTGACGGCATCATGGTCCCCCCACAGCCCAATGGCACTCGAGTACCAATGGAGATAGCAATGCTGAAGAAGGTGGGCTCTGGCTGCAGCGCCATCATCCACCTCCTGGACTGGTTTGAGCTGCCCGACAGCTTCGTGCTGGTGCTGGAGCGTCCGGAGCCGTCGCAGGATCTGTTTGACTTCATCATGGAGCGGAGGTTCCTGCCCGAGGACCTGGCGCGGGGGCTGTTCCTCCAGGTGCTGGAGGCTGTGCGGCACTGCCACAGCTGTGGCGTCGTGCACCGCGACATCAAGGACGAGAACATCATCATCAACCTGGCCACCGGAGAGCTCAAGCTCATTGACTTTGGCTCCAGCACCTTCCTCAAGGACACGGCCTACACCGAATTTGATGGTGAGCCCAGAGCTAGCGGGATGCTCCTGGTCGCGGGCAGTGCAGGGCCCAGCCTGGCTGGGCACCGGCGGTTCCCTGCTTTGCTGGAGGGGGAGTTCATTCCCCAGCGGCTGCCAAGTTGCTTTTTGGTGTGGGACCACCAGTGCAACCCCGCATCCCTGGGGATGCTGGGGCAGGGATCCAGGAGGAGGCAGCATCCTCCTGCTGAGCTGTGCCTGTATCCTGTAGGAACACGTGTGTACAGTCCACCAGAGTGGGTCCGCTACCACCGCTACCACGGCCGTCCAGCAGCCATCTGGTCCCTGGGCGTGCTGCTCTATGACATGGTCTGTGGGGACGTCCCCTTCGAGCGCAACGAGGACATCATCGGTGGGGAGCTCTTCTTCCGGCGCCGGGTCTCTGTCGGTGGGTACCCGGCTTCGTGCCACTGGGGAGAACGGGGTTTGGGAGATGGCTCTGGCCACACGAGCATCCTGCTCTGAGAGCTGTGGAGGAGGCTGATCTGCCTTGGTCAGCTGGAGGAGGTGGCACATGTCCTGCCATCCTGCTCTCCTCCAGCACGGCTCATGGAGCGGGAGGTTTGGTGCAGCTCTGAGCACACCCAGCAGGGCCTGAGCACTGCGGACAGTGGCACAGGGTGGACAGGAGCCTCCTGCAGTGTGTCCCAGTTCTCTCCCCAGAGTGCCAGCACCTCATCCGGTGGTGTTTATCCCTGCACGCTTCCGACAGACCATCCCTGGAAGACATTTTCAACCACACGTGGCTGCAAGCCCTTCACCTGCCCCAGGAGCCAGCCGACATCCACCTGCACAGCCTCATCCAGGAGCCTGGCAAGTGAGAGCTCCGGGCGGCTCCTGCCAGAAGCAGCAAAGAATCCCAGACTTGTCCTTGTGAGCACAGAACTGAGCAAGGATCATCAGATGGGACCTCGCACAGCTTGTCCTGGACCTCGTCTTCCAAGCACCAGCGGCCACCATCCAGCCTGGCTGCCCTGGACTTTGTGTTGTTCTGTTTAGTTTGTTTTGTTCTGGTTTGTTTTCTGGGGGAGATCGGGGTTTGGCTTTGTCCATTTTGGGTTTCAGGGGGGCTGGGGTAGGGTTTTGGGGTTGGCTGGTTTTTTAGGGAGGTTTTGGGCGATTTGGGGTTTTTGGGGGGTGGGTTTTTTAGGGAGCTGGGTTTGGGGTTTTGGGTTTTTTGGGGATTTGGGTGTAGTTTCTGTGTTTTCCTTTTTTGTTGTTGTTGTTGTTGTTTTGTTTTCTTTGTTTTGTTTCTTCATTTTGTTTCTGGGTTTGGAGGCTCCCAAGTGTCTCCTGACCTGCTGAATTCAGGAACACAAGAGGAACAGGGACCTTCTTGTGAGAAAAGCTTCAACAGGGAAGAACTGATCATGGGGGGCAGGTCCAGGGTGGTGCCTCTTCTCCGCTGTCCCCCTGCACGAGTGCCTTCAGTTGCCATCTGGGCTGTGCTGGAGGAAATACTTGAATTTTCCTACTCTGGTGCTTTTCCAAGACTCGCCTGGATATACAGCTCCTTCCCAAGAAGGTCAGAGGACACGTGGGAGCCCAGCCGGGCGATGCCTCCTGTGCCTCCGTCTCACGTGGATTTGTCTGGGGTTCTTTGCTTCTCTGTGCCCTCACGAATGCACAAACAATGCAAACCAACAGAGCTGTAAATATGGACAAAGTTAGAGAGGAGCAAAGTTGTTGTACAGTTGTTAATAGTGATAAGATTTGACCTTTTTTCTTGTTGCTCCAGTTTTGGTTTTTAACTTATTTTCATGAATTTGTTGTTTCGGGGTTTTTTTTTTAAGAGTTCTAGCCGGTGGGCAAAGTTATTTATTTATTTATTTATAATTCCCATGGGTTTCCAACCTGCGCCTTGCTCCTACAGCTGCTGATCCCCTGGTTTTCCATTTGGGTCATCCCTCCGTGTGTGTCCCATGTCTGTCCCCGGGTCCATAGTGTTCCCATCAGCAGCCTGGCGGAGGTGCGGAGCGGCTGCTGCTCCCCAGCCCCCTGTGTCCATAGTTGTGGTCGCTGCCGTTTCCCTGCCACGGGCAGGCTCTCAGTCTGCAGATGAGGTTTGGTTGTCTCCAGGGGTGTCTTTGTTTAGGGCTGGGGGAGCTGGCCCAGGCTGTCTGTGTGTCAGGTCTTGACGTGTAACCGACTGTTAACAGTTCATATTGTACAGGGGAACTCAGAAATCGTATGCTTTTATGCAGTTTTAAATTAAAACAAACCACTTGACGTGATGGAGCCATCCTTTTATTGTGGGGTATTGGGCACCACACTGCAGCTACTGTGGGCAGCAGCAGAGACTGACTCTGAAGTTCCCAACAAAGCAGCACAGGGAAGGCTGGATCCATCCCTCTGCAGCGACACTGATTTGCCTTCGGTGAAGTAACAGCGGCATGGGGGGAGTGGGCAGGATGAGGTTCAGGTGATGCCATGCTTCCTGGGAAGTGATGAGGCTGCAGGGAAACATGATAAAGATTCCACTGCCCGGGCGCTATCTTGTCCTGCCTGGTTACCATCTTTCCCTGCTCAGTTGCCATCTTGTCCTTCTAAGGTCCCATTTTGTCCTGCCAAGGTACCAGCTAGTTATGCCTGGGCACCTCCTTGTCTTGCCCAGGTGTCATCTTGTCCTGTCTGTGCGACCGAGTGCAGCCAAGTTTTGGGTGCTGGAAAAGGATCATGTTTGATTCCCTGTGCTCTGGTTTTCCTGTGCAGCGAGATCTTCCCAAGGCCAAGAGCCACCAGATCCATGTCCCAGACTTCTGCCATGGGGAAAGAACCATGGCAGGTGAGATGGGAGACCTGAAGATATGCAGCCGCAGCAAAGACTGCCCATTGCTCCGCTCCATGCTGCCCATCACCAGCACGTTGTGGCATAGGGATTGCACACACGGACTGGAGGAAAGGAAAAGGCCTTTTCATCCTTTGTTTCTCCTTGATGGGGAGTTCACTGCCCTTTGCTAGGTGAGGATAAAGACATCACTCAACCTTAGAGTTCCTGGGGCTTTTTAAGGGAAACCCCCCCCACTTAATCATACAATCATAGAATCACTGGGTTGTAAAAGACCTTTAAGTTCATCCAACCGTTTCCCATGACTGCCAAGGCCACCAGTCAGTCACTAAGGGCCTTGTTTACATGGTTTGTGAACACTGAAATTCACTGTTGAACACTTAATTCACTGTTTCCCTCAGGAGCAGGATGTCCACATGTCCCCACAGCCAAGGGATGCCCGTGCCAGCAGTCCCCATCCCACTCTGCCCAATGAGGTACCATGGTTGCTGACCACCCAGCATCAGGGTTTGTCCTCAGGGTATCAGAGGGATGGCACTGCCCAGGTCACCTGGAGAGTTTATGTTTTTTTTACGTCTGTGGCTTGTTTTTTCCCAGTTTATCCCCGTTCATTCAGGGGTGACCACTTGTGCCTCACAGCTTGTCCACAATGGCGGCTCCTCGCTCAGCCGGGTTGTCGTTAGGGACATTGCGGCACCAGGGCTCGGCTGGGGACTGGAAATGACCCCAAATAGTGCTGAATCGCTGCGGGGACCAAGGCAGCCGCGGCTGCCGGCGGAGCCACCCCTGGGAGCCGCAGCACCTCCCGGCGGCCGCGTCCCGCCCCGCGCACGGTTCTGCCCACCGCCTCCTCCCCGCTTCCCCCTCCCCTCCACCCTGTCCGATGGTTTCGCCCAGGAGCTTTCTGGGCGTGTCCCCCTTCTCCCCCGCAGCGTGAATGGTCTTTCCCGTTCCCCAGGGCGAGCGGGCGGTGTTTAACCCTTCGCTGGTGCTAAACCCCAGGGCCGGTGTTTCACTCTTCCCGCCCTACCCTCTTCGCGGTCACTCTGCCCCCTTCCCTCTCCCAGGCACCGCCGCCTCAGCGCCGCTTGCCAAGCCCCTCAATGCTAGTGGTTTGCTCCACCCTCCCCCCGCACGGGACAAGATGGTTTATCCCCTCCTCCCTCCCTCCTTAGATGGTCTCTTCTGCCTCACACAGCCTCACACCCAGTCTTGCAGACCCCGCCTCCTCACACACGTCACCACGCCCTCCCGCTCACGATTGGCCGCTCCGCAACGCCTTGCCCGAAGCGGCCAATGGCGGCGCTCTCTCCGCCCGGACCCAAGATGGCGCCGCCGAGGGCTGCGGGCGGGTGGCGGTGAGGCGGCCTGCGGGAGGCCGCCGCCTTCCTCCGCGCTCTGCTGTTGCGCCGCGGGGCCGGCCGGCCGGTGGGCTCGTTCGCTCGCTGGCTGGCCGGCCGGGCCCGCCCCTCCTTTCCGCCATGGCGGCCGAGAGCGGCAGGCAGTTCTGGAAGCGGAGCGCCAAGCTGCCGGGCAGGTGAGCGCGGACACCCGGCCGGGCCGGTTCCGCCCGGGGAAGGGGCACAAGGGCCTAGCTGCGGGGCGTTGGGTGGGGGAGCGGGAGCAGCCCCTCTGCTTTGGGAACGGGCTGTCAGGGGCTGGGTTGCCCCCTGCAAGGTGGAGTTTCAGGGGTGTCACCCCGGTGTGGGGCAGGGGAGCTGGCTGAGGGACCCCGACTTTCCCCCTGCAACGGCGGCGATACCAGCCCTCCACCCCCCGCCCTCCCTCTCCCGCAGGCTATGGGGTAGGGTATTGTTGCTGGCAGAAGTCCCCCTGTATAAGGAACAAGGGTAGCTTCAGGACTGTCCCTCATCTGCAGGGGGCTGTGGGGACCCCTGCGTGCACCGCCCTCCCAGGGAAAGCAGGGGGTCGGGGTCTGGCCCTCGAAGGCCCCCCCTGAGGTGGCTTCGGGCCAGGGCGGTACCTTCCTCATTTCCACAGGTATTGAAGGAATCTCGTCCCTTCCCGAAGCCCTTAGAGGTGTTACCTTGGGTGACAGCAGCTCTGTCCCAGAAAGGTGCCTCTGCCAATGCACATGTCCCCCCCCTTAACCACTCCTGGTCAGTCACTCCTGCAGTGTCACTCCTGGTCCACCTCTACTCAGCACTGAGGACTGTGGGGCCTCTCTGTGTGTGCCCCGTCCTGCTTCAGTTCATCTGGCTGTGATGTTCTGCTTCCTGTCAAGGCACCTGCACTCTCCCGGGGATGGGAGAAACAAGTGAAATGTCTGATTCAGGTGGTGTTTAGGAAGAAGAGGCTGGTGGTGTTGAAGGAGATGCTCCTTACAAAGCCTTAGAAGCAAGGCTGTCATGGGGAGAGAGCATCCAGCCCTCTGGGGAGGCTTTCACAAGTGCTGTTGCCATTGGGTGCACCTCATGTTTTCCTCTCATTTGCCTTATCTGCACCCTGCCCTTCCCCTCCTGGTGTGTGGATGCAGTCTGAAATGCTTAGTTGGCTTAAAATCCTGCTGGGCAAGTTAAATTTCTCTTCCTAATGTGCTCTCATTCGGTTCTTTGTCGCTGCACTGGCTGGCTCCCTCAGGTTGGTGGGACAATCCAGGTCTGTGGCAAGCAAAGAGAAAGCAATGAGCACTACGTGTTCCTCCTCTTCTGCTCATGGGGGAAGAAAATGCTGTGCTCTTGCTGAGTGATTTGGCTTCCTGATTGCTCCTATCCCTTACTCGAGGTCACAGCTGTGTTTCCAGCTCATAGTCTTGGACAGCAGCTCCCTCCTGCAGTCAGTGACTTCGAGCTTTGGCTTGGAAAGCTCAAACCAGGTGAACCGGTCTGGGAGGCAGCCGGTCCTGCCTAGACAATAGGGACCGACGTCAAGTTTTTGGCAGAGTTCTCTGCTGCTCGTCACTGGCTGCGTGGCAGATATCCTGCTGTCCAGGAGCCTTGTTACCACCTCTAAATAAATGCCCTGTGTATTCCTGGGGTGGTTACTGACAGATTTTGGGCAACACAGCAGCCAAAGGTGGAGGTGGAGCATGCTTATATCCATAGGTGCTAGATCTAAAGCTCCCTTTCTGTTTTGTATGAGGTTTGAGAGATCTTCCCGTACAGATTCTTGCCTCTCTTCTTTCTCTGCCCTGACAAGCAGGCAGAGGGAGGCTCTGTCAAGGTTTGGAGACTGTGTTAACTTCCTTTTCCATGCCACTTTGTACATTTGGTCACTTGGTTGTATTAGCTTTTAGTTGGTGCTTTTTTCCCTGTAGATTTAGCGTGGCAGAACTAGTAACTGTCCTTTCACGTTTCCACTACTGTCCTGTAGTTTTTGCATTGGGAATTGTCACCCCAGGAACTTTCTGGGGATCTGGTGGCAGGTTGCTCTAGTGTGTTATCCTGTGCGATGGATTGTTATTTCCTGCTCGTTAGAGAGACAGGCAGCCTGGCTCTGGGGGGAAGGGGGGGTATTTAAATGCTGTTTTAAAAGGGGAGAAATAGACCTGACTGGGAGTAATTCTGGGCTGTGTCTGAAAAGTGGCACTTGAGGTTTCATGGATGTGCTTTCTGCTGCAGTGTCAACAACCCACACCCTGTGATGATCTCCTGGTGAGTAGCATAACGCTGGTACCACAGGCATTGTACCGGCACTGACCATATGGGTAGTGAGAAATGCCTGTCCCAAAGAGCTTCAAATGAGACAGGACAGACGGCTCGTCCACTCAGCATGCAAGCACAGCATCGGCTCCTGACCCAGTGGTGTGTGTGCTGAGAGGTAATGCCTGCCCTGAGCTTTCTGTCCATGCAAAAGTCAGGCAAAACCAGCTTCAGGTTTAACCAGGGAGTTAAGCTTGGAGACAACTGATTCATTTAGCCAAGCTGCATCAGGGAAAACCAGGCAATAGTGAGTAAATAAAGTTAGCGAGCATCACTTGGTGATAACGCACGCCTGCCTCGACGTTCTCAGTAGGATGTGCTGATGGGGAGCTGTAGGATCCGCTGGGAGTCAGCTGCAGGGATGTGAGCTGAAGGGGTGGGCTCGGGCATCGAGGGTCCCTCAGACACCACAGCACAAACTTGCTTCTGGCATCTATCTGTACATGTGCTCATGTAGCTTAAAGACCTGTTGCACACTTCATTTGCACTCCTTCTGTCCAGCCTGTTACACCTTCTGCACGGGTGAATCTGGCAGAGAACTGGCAGAGATGGGACAAACATGGGGAGAACCCGCTTCATGCAGCGGTTCAAACTCAGTGCAGCATGGTGGTGTTTAGTCCTGGCTCTGTAGCCTGCTGGAACCCAGACTGTCCCCTTCAGCCCCTTGTGTGTGAGTGCAGGCTGATGGGCTGTGCCATTAGATCAGCTCAAGGTGCTTTGTCTGGAGGAGCCTGCATTCAGGCTCTTCAAAGTGAGCTGCTTGGGAGGTGGGACCCTCTGTGTTGTAGTAGCCGTTAGCCAGCGGATTGCTTCAGAGTACCAGGAAGGAGTTTCTTCACCCAGAGCCGCTGCCACATCCCCTCCTGTGTCTCTAACACACCTCACACATTCGGCTTGTGGAGCTCAGGCTTTTGCACATGAGTCAGAAGTGGTCACCTGTTGTCAGCACAGAGAGGAGCAGCGCTGTGGCTGCTGTCGCAAGACAGAGCAAGATTGGAGCTGGCTATCGGAGAGACTCTGCTGGTTCCTCTCTTGCAAGGAGCTGCCATGAGTCACTGGGAAGCAGCACTGATCTGGAGAGCTTGTTTTTCTTACTCCTGATAATCTGCTTGCTGTGCCCACCCACGGGGGTGCTTCTGCTCAATAGCTGTCCTGACTCCTGGATAATAATTAGTCAGCAAACTCCTTCCTAGGCTTGATGGCTGGTGGGGAAACACAGTGAGCCTTCTCAGTGCTTCCAGCCAGGGGGGGTGGCTGCTGCAGCAGAGAGCCCACCCCTCACCAGGTTTCAGCGCCGGGATCTCTCTGTGCTGTGGTTGTTTCCAGCCTCTGCCCTTGATCTCTGTGTCTCTCCCCAGCCAGCTGGGCCTGTTGCTGCCAACCCCCAGCATCAACTGGTTCCCAGTGTGCCTTCCAGCTGCACCAGGCTGCTGTCCCACTCCTGCACGGCTGGGCTCTGCGTATTTTACTGCTGGGCACCATCTGCAGCTCCTGGAAACCAGGCCAGCTCTGTTGACCCAAGAGGAGCCTGTTCCTTGTGTGACAGCTCTGAATGGGCCCTTGTCTCTGCTGTGGGATGTGGGACTGTGCTGTGTACCAGGGATGGGGAGGACTTGTTTTCCAGAGATGAGGTGGCTGTGGATAGTTACCCAAATTGAACTGATAACTCAGGATCGCTGTCTCACATGCAGAGCTTGTAAAACTAGTGATGAACACTCAGCTAGTAGCTCCTTTCCAAGGTGATGCTCCCCATGCAGTGCTTGCAGCCCTTGGGCTCCCTGTCCCACCAGTCCCACTCCACAGGGAGCAGAGCCGAGGAACTGGGATGTGGTGGCTCATTTCAGGCCACATAGGAAGTGGTTGATTAAGCTGGGATTTGGACCCGTGTCAAAGTGTGTGCTGTACCAGATGCTGCTTCACCATAGCATTGGCTGTGAGCCTGAGAGCCAGCATGGGGTT
Organism: Strigops habroptila; assembly: GCF_004027225.2. NCBI lineage: Eukaryota > Metazoa > Chordata > Aves > Psittaciformes > Psittacidae > Strigops > Strigops habroptila. The sequence continues at coordinate 4,313,738 of NC_044294.2, forward strand.
CAAACCCTCAGGTGCATTGTGGAGGAGCACCACTGTCACTCGCTGGAGTCCTTCCCTGTCCTGCAGAGCTCGGAAGGGTGAATTCCCAATCCTAGAAATCCCCTTGTTAGAAAGGAGAATGAACCTCAGTGTGAAAGGCAGCAGGACAGAGACACATGGTCACTCAGAGTGAACCAGTGGTGCGGAAAAGAGCAGGTCACAAATCCCAGCTCAGGCTGGAGTGACGCTGAGAGGTTAAACAAGGCTTCTCTTTGCTGCTGTAGAGAACAGATCTTCAGCTGGATGTGGCATTTTGGAGCTAAGGCTTTGCAGATAGAAGCTGCTTTTGGTCTGTGTTCAGTTCCTGACAGCCGGCAAGAAGTGTGACCCCAGTCTGGGTTGAGGAGATTATTCATGGGTGCTCTGTGGCTTTATGCATTGTCTTCTATTTCTTTCTTTCTTTCTCCTTCCTGCAGCATTCAACCCGTGTATGGAGCACAGCATCCTCCTCTGGATCCCCGGCTCACCAAGAAGTAAGTGCTTAGCTCCTGGAGATGCAGGCCACAAGGCTCTGCAGGTTTTTGGCTCAGTCCTGCAGTAGGTGGATGTCTCCAGCCTCCCCTGACACCGCGATGCTCCAGTGGAGAAGGACAGCAGTGGGGTGCGGCGCCGTGTTGAGCTCTGCAGAAGCTTGCAGGGAAAGCTTATCTACTGACGCCCTTTTATGGCCAGAAACCCAGCGACATCAAAGGAGACATGCATAGTTTTCAGCAGTGGTGTCTGAACCCTCTGCTCCCCTTTGGAGACAGAAGAATTAAGAGAAGGAAGGGGGGTAAAGCTGCCTGGCCGCTGTAAGGCTAGAGAACTGCAGCACGCTTCCCAGCAAGAAAAGGCAGAGCTGATCTGAGCTGCCTCCTCGTCCCTATCTCGTGCTGGATAGTGGTGAAGGTTTCCCCTTTCTGTGACGCTTCAGGCACTGGACTTTGACTCCTGTAGCTTAAGGATAAATGCAAAGGCTCCTCCTGTGCCTGAGAAGAGAACCAGGCTGGTCAGTGTGCTGGGAGCAGTCACAGCTGTATCAGGAGTGTCCACGGGCGCAGACCAGCTTTGTCTGACCTGTGCCATGCCTCTCCCCAGGTTGCAAGACTGGTTTTTTGGGTGCTAATCTACCTGTTTTGTGTAGGGTGGGAGGAGGTGGAGCTGCAGGAACTGTAGGTCTTTCCCCTTTGCCCTGCTGGGTTGGGAAGCCTGGCACCTCTCCAGCTGCCAGTTGTGGCCTCTGTGCCCTGCCATCATGTCAGGTTCTGCCTCCTGGCAGCAGGCAGCCCGGAGAGGCTTAACATATTCCTTGGGTTTGGGAGGAGGAGCAGAGGAATTGGGAAAAGGGACAGGCTAATTGAAGTGAGGGCATAGGGAAGGAAAGAAGATGGACCTGTCTAACAGCATGGCTCTGATAGTGCTTCTCTCTGGTTCCCAGTTTCATCAAGGACCGCTCCAAGGCCAATGCGCTGCCTATGAAAAGCAAGAAGGCCTCCAGCTTCCATGAGTTTGCCCGCAATACCAGTGATGCCTGGGACATCGGTGATGACGAAGATGAGGACTTCTCTTCCTCCTCTTCCTCTTTGCAAACTTTGAACTCTAAAGTGGCCAAGGCCACAGCAGCCCAGGTGCTGGAGAACCACAGCAAGTTGCGGGCAAAACCCGAGCGGGCCCAGTCAGCTCTCAGCGACATGCCCACCAACTGCAAGGTCATCAAGTCCAGCAGTGAGGCCCAGCTCTCCAGGACATCTGGTAAGAGCCATCTGAGCAGCTTACTGCTCCAGTGTTCCGACTGACTGCTGAACTCAGCTGCTTGCTGCTCCTCACATGTTATGGGTGAGAGGCTGTGGCCCAGCCCATAAGCTCAACAGGGGCTTTCACCTCTTTGTAGTATCCTCTACTCCAAGAAGCCAATTTTGGAGGCCTGGCCTTAATGTTTCAGTGTCCTCTGCTGCTCAGTACCTGCATACAGGCACGTCTGTCCCAAAGCATCCCGTGTTCAGGGTGCTAAGGAATTTTGGAGATCTGTTAAATTCTTGCTCAGGGTCTGCTTCCTTTGTGGCCCAGCATGCTGCTCTTAGTAAAGGTCTGGGTGAGGTCCTGTTGACCCGAGTCTGTCCACCTTGGGCAGGGAGCTGGGCAGCATCAGCCTCTGCTCGCTCTGCCTTGTCGCACTGTGGCAGTAACCCAGCAGGTCTCTGCTGCCAGCAGGTGGCATTGGCAGCCCATCACCTGCTCTATACGCTGGCAGTAAGCTTGATCAGCGGTGGAGGTGAGTTCTGCTGGGACTGCCACAGCTCCTTCTGCCTGTCTCCTGTGTCATGTTTCCCATGTGAAGAGGGAAGTCTGATCCACTGGCAGCCAGGTGTCTGGGTGCAGGAGGAAGGAAGGGAAAGAGAAATAGGGGCAAATGATGGAAGAGCCATAACATGCCTGTGCACCAGGTGGTCCATCGGAGTGGGCCAGTGATGCTCTGTTGGCTGGGGCTGGAGTGAAACCTGCAGTGGCAGGTCTCTGAGCGGGGTAGGTTCGGAGAGGTGCAGTCTCCTTCCCTACCTCACTGCAACATCTGGTCCTTGCAGAGGAGGCCTGTGTGAGGACCCCCCTTCAGAAGCAGCAGTCCCTTCCCCTTCGGCCTGTCATTCCACTTGTCGCCCGGATCTCTGACCAAAATGCTTCGGGTGCTCCCCCCATGACAGTGAGGGAGAAAACCCGCCTGGAGAAGTTTCGGCAGCTCCTTTCCAGCCACAACACAGACCTGGGTGAGTGTGGCAAATGGGGGTGTCTGTGGGTGAGAAGAGGGCTGCTGCCTGCTTTAAGTTGTAATCGGGTCTGCTCCGGGGTGGAAAAAAGGACTCTCTGCAGTTGCACCAAGTGGTGTTGTGGCACAAACTGCTCTTTTGGCAGATGGTTACATCCTCCACCAGCTCCCTGTCTGTTCCCAATCTTTCTTCGTCTTGCAAATGATGGTTGGGATCACTGGGGGCTGTCGGGCTCTGCATGAGAACTGAGGTTCCATCACGTTGGAACCCCTGGAGCCACCAGTTCTGTGCCCAGGCTGAGCTGGAATAGTCTCTGCTCCTCTTGCTGCAGACCCACATCCCCAGCCATTGCTAATGTGGAGCCTTCCTGGAGGCTCAGTGTCACTAGAGCCTGCAGGAGCAGACTGGGCTTTCCTCTCCTTCTAGGTATAGTGGTGCCTGGACGTGCCTAGGATCTAATCCATTGCCACCACTGTCCGTTTGCAGATGAACTGAGGAAATGCAGCTGGCCTGGTGTGCCCAGAGAGGTCCGGCCTGTGACTTGGCGTCTCCTCTCAGTGAGTACTTGGAACTGTGATGCAGGAGGCTGGGGGAATGTGCCGAGCCAGAGACATGTGCTCCTTGTGTCCTGTAAGCAGGTTTGCTCGTGTTGTGTCTTGTGCCCAGCCTATGCAGGGTTTTTTTGGTTGGGGAGTGTAATTGCTACATCCTCTTTCAGCACAAAGTCCAGAGTGGTGCTGGGAATAGGTGGTTCACTCTGGTTTGGAAAGATTCCATGAAGTTGGGTTGCTCCAAGGCATCAGGGACTGGGAGAGCCAAATCCCATGAAAGGTCTTTCCCCAGCTCCTGAGTCTCTGTGCCTGATGATTCCAGCTGACAGGCAGGATTTCAGGGGATGTTTTAAGGTGAGGGAAGAGGCTCTGCCCTGACACAGGTTTTCCTGCCACAGGGTTATCTCCCTGCAAACATGGAGCGGCGAAAGCTGACTTTGCAGCGCAAGCGGGAGGAATACTTTGGCTTCATCCAGCAGTATTATGATTCCCGGAATGAGGAGCATCATCAAGACACCTACCGACAGGTATGAGCCCCTCTGCCTGTTGCCTGGCTTTCTGCCTTGGTTATATCCCTTTCCTTCCTCTTGCCACTGCTTGTCCATGCAGTTGGGGTCACGCCAGGACTTCCTCTAGCTGCAGCTATTAGGAGGGGAAAGGGCACCATGTTTCTATGCCTCTTGTTACAGGTATTAGTTTAACCCTTCCTTCTATTGATCTAATAACTAGATTTCAGACTCCAGCTCTGGTCACCTGCCCACACCTGAGCAGAGGAGATCAGAGATAAAACTGGACATGATTCTATCATTGCAGCTGTAGCCCTCGCTGTGCTTGCCAGCAAGTACAGCTCTCACTTGGGGGACACTGAGGAGTGGATTCCCCTCTGTTAGCCTGTGATGAGTTACTGTGCCCCTGGAATGCATGGCTGGTGTATGTAACCCACCTTCTCTTCCAGATCCACATCGATATTCCAAGGACCAACCCACTCATACCCCTCTTCCAGCAGCCGCTTGTCCAGGAGGTAAGGGAGAGGGAAGCTCCTGTCACACATTTGCTGTGGGGGGTACGTGTGGAGTTAGATCTGTGGGGAAACTTCCATGGCTGACAGCTCCTGATGCAGATACCTGCTGAAGCTGGTCTTGTCCCATGTTTCTGAAGGACATCAGACTTGGAGCTCAAGGTTATGAGATCAGCCCTTCTGTGGTGAGATGTAGCCAAGAGTTGGTAGAAGACCTGAAGCTTTTGTTTTGAGACAAATTCAAGGCATTTGAACCAGACCAGGAGATCAGTTCTGTTTTGCTATGAAACCTCTTTTGTGTGAAGCAGTATGTGAGAAACCCAGGCAGGGATGGGTTTGAGGGATGACCGGGAGGTGCAGTAGGCACGTGTCCTCCTTGGAAACAATCTTAGCATGTGTTTGTGGTATGTCAGAGCATGGTGTCCTGGGGCTGGGGCAGTCTGGAAGGTTGTTGAAGGGTGGCTGCTCTGTTGGGAACTTTCACGATCTGTGATGTTTTGCTGGGAATACTGTGCTAATAACAGATAACAGCCTTAGCTTCCAACATCATGTTCAACAAGGTGTGCTGCTCTGCACAGGCAGCCCTGTCCTGTGGGTGGAAGGGTCTTAAACCACCTGGATCTTGCAAAGTTGGGTCTGCATTTCTTCAGCTGAGGCTTTGATGAGGAGCCTGGGCTGCCTTGTTCTGTGAAGTGTGGGCTGGCCTGTGTGTGGGATCTGTGGATCACACAGGAGGCTCTCCTAGGACTTGTATGCTTCTTATCTTACCCATATTGCTGCAGAAAAGCCGTCTCTGTGCATGATCTCTGCTCCCTGAGCTTAGCTATTATGCTTTTCTGCCTTGCCTTTGTGCACGGCTAATGCAGGTACCTGCTTTCCCTCATTCTTCCCTAGATCTTTGAAAGAATCCTGTTTATCTGGGCCATTCGACACCCAGCCAGCGGCTATGTACAGGGAATCAATGACCTGGTCACTCCTTTCTTTGTTGTGTTCCTCTCTGAGTATGTTGGTAAGTGACATTTGTTGCTTGAAGCACGGTGCTGCCTCTCCACAAGGGTGTTTGAAAGGGTGTGAAGTGCTGGCATCAGAAAAGCTTGCCTTGCTGAGGGGATGATGTGTTCTTCCTTCAGCACCTGTGCCAGGCTGGAGATGCATCTTGACCTCTTACTGTATCTTTGCTACCTAGTTGGATTGACTTCAGTTTGCTGAGGTCCACAGAAGTTGAAGTGCTGAGGGTAGATTTGCATCTGAATGTGCTTAACATCTTTACAGCTTGGAGGAGAATGAGGCCTTTTAGGTGCTGAGGGAGTTTGGGCAAAGCCCTGATAATACAGAGTTGGGGGAAGGGAGGGTCTTGCTCTTAAGGCTTGGCTTCTGAGGTAGTTCTGGCTCTATGAGCATTGAGGGAAGTATAAAGAGACCCTGCTGAGAATGTAAAATAAACTATCGAAATGAAGCCCGTGCTGCTGGTACAGGTGTGTTTCTCAAGCTGAGACTTTCAGAAAGCAAATTGACTTCTCCCTGCTGCTTTTGGCTTGCTTGACAGCCAGTTGCTTTTAGCTGGAGATCAAGTAATTTCCACCCATAGCACTTTTATTCATTCTCCAGCTCTAGCTGTCTTTTGGGCTTGACATTAATGCTGGGCCTCTGTAATCCCTGTGCCTAAAGGCTCTTAGTTTTCACTGTAAATAGAAGGAAAAAAGGGAATTTGTAAGACCGTATTAGTGACAGAGAAATCCTGTGGAACAAATATTTTTAAGGTCGTAGCCAAAGCTTGTCGAAGTCAGTGGAAGCCTTCCACTGCCTAGCTGAGGCTTTGTAAACCAGTACTGATGTGCTGCTTCTGAGGAGCTTGCAAAGAGGTAAGCCAGCTGGTTCCGCTCTGGTAGCCGGTGTGGTCAGGATTGATCCCCAGGAAGTGCTGATGCTTCTCACAGCCTGAAGGAGAAGGCACAAAATGTGGACCTGCTACAAGCTGGAGTGGTGAGTACTGTTTCCTGGGAGGTCAGGAGCCTGCTGGCTCAGGTCTGAGCAGGTTCCCTTTTGAGTTGCTTCTACCGCAGCATTGATGGCACTTAGGCTTGGTGGAGGCTGGTTGCTCAGGATTGATTTGTTAGGTTAGAAGCAGGGCTATGCACAGTGAGTTATCTCTGCAAGGAGGGAGCTGGTCTGAAGCATCAGAGCTGCCTGCAGATACCCGGTGTGACTTCTTGCAGCCCTGTACTGTGCTGGGGCTCAACTCTCTCTGTGTGTGGCTGCAGAGTTCATGTTGCATCGGACCCGTCCACCTCTTGCTGGTGGTGTGCTTCTCACCATCTTCCAGGGCTGTTTTCACCCCTCCCTGAAGTTTCCTCTCTGAATGTGGCCTTCCTGCTTACAGCTATCTCTGGAAATGGAGGAAAAAAACCACGTGTGAGACCTGTTGAGTTGAATTTTGCCAAACAGTGTTATGCATCCCCTTCTGGCCCCAGAGCCTGGGACGCAAAGCCTTTAGGTGACAAGCCGTCATGGTGGCTCTCTGTAGCAGAGCCTGTGCTAGCAGGCTGTGTAGCAGTTGGAGTTCAAGGGCAAGATCAGTAATTGCCTTGAATGCACATGGGAAGGAACTGGCAGTGCTTAGTGCCATATAACCCCTTTTGCAACAGGATTTAAGTCTCTGGCTTGGAGCACTGGCTCTTCTCTACAGCTGCCTTTGCTCACAGACCCCTGAAGAGCTGGTGCTGGGCAGGTCTGGAGACTCTCCTTGTTGGATCACTAGTTCTCAGGATCCCTGGATCAGCCAAGACTGTGCTGCACCCGAGTCCTTGCAGCAGGAGACCCAAAGAGGCCTTGCACAGTTTGGTAACCCTTGTGCAGCATGTGCCAGTGGACAACTCTCCTTTCTGTGGGAAGTCTCTTGTTTAAAGGAAATTCTGCTTGTATTCAGGCTGTATCCCTTTGGGAAAGGGCACGATCAGGCAGCTGCTGAGGGCTCATACCCCTGTCCTATGAGGGTATTTCCACATTCAAAGGTATATGTAGAGCTGGCCTGGAAAAGTTTTCCTTGCCTTTCCTTGAAAGCTGGCTCTGGGAAATTGGCACCACCTTCAAACCTCTGTTTTTGCTGCCCCTGTTCTTTAGACTGGGGTTTTGTTGAATGCATCTACTGTGCTGGCTCCTCAGCTCAGCTGGCCACCAGCTGCCCTGGATCTTTGTGTGGAGCTCTGAAGGGCTGTCCCCACAGCAGCAGGACCATCACAGCCCTTTTGGGGACCATGGTGTGCAGGTGTGAGTGAGCTGACAGGCAGAGATGGAGTTCACAAGCTGTTGGCTTTGGTTAGCCGCTAAGCACAAAGCCAGGCTAACACCCTGGTCTCCTGCTGTTCACTCTAGTGGCTTCTCGTAAAGCAGTCTCACCTCTGATAATGGGCTGGTTTCCATCTCCAATTTCTTTGTAGACTTCTAACCCATCATAGAATCAACCAGGTTGGAAAAGACCTTTAAGCTCATCAAGTCAAACCCTTCCCCAGCCCTGCCAAGGCCACCACTAACCCATGGCACTGAGGGCCTCGGCTACACGGGGTGTGAACACTTGCAGGGACGGTGACTCCAGCACTGCCCTGGGCAGCCTGTTCCAATGCCTGAGCACCCTCTGGGGAAGGAATTGTTCCTAATCTCCATCTAAACCTCCCCCGGTGCAGCTTGAGGCCGTTTCCTCTTGTCCTGTCACTTGTTCCTTGGGAGCAGAGACCAACCCCTACCTCGTTCCATCCTTTTTTCAGGTAGTTGAAGAGAGTGATAAGGTCTCCCCTGAGCCTTCTCCCATGCTCCATCATCCCATGCTTTGAGCAGGCATTGCATTTGCAGACAACAAATCCACTTTTCTACAGATCAATTAAAATCTCCGCTTGGTGCTTATCAGCTCATCAATGTGTCTGGTTAATGGTGTCTCCGTTATACATCAGTTACTAGACCAAGGCCTAAAACATGCTTCAGAGGGTTTGTCTGGCTTCCCACCAGGGGCTCGAACATGTCCGTGGGGAAAAGGTGGGTGCTTTGGGGAGGGAATGGTCTGTAGCTTTCCAAGCACCTTCAGGGAACAATTTGTCAGCTTCCTTTCACTGAAGCTGACATAAGTAAAGACTCATCAGTCAGCAGTAACCCAGCCAACACCCAGGCTCTTGTGTGCAGAGGGATTAAACAGCTTGCTCAGGGTAGTAGTTACAGCAGTCTGGCTTGGTATAATGCTGAGTCTTTGACTTGGTGCCCTTCCATCCTCACTATAGAAGATGGGGAGAGGAAGGGTGGAAGCCTCTCTGGGTCCTGAAGGAGGTAAATGGACCAGTGAGTGAAGCATACTCGCAGGACAACATTTCTTCTGGCTGCCCTGGGATGCTTTGGGAACTGGATGATGCTGTTATTATCTTGGATTTCCCCAGCTTAACCAAAGGGGTCCTGTTGGTATTGCTATCCTCTTCTTTCTGAGCAATGCCTTGAATCCAGTGTGTGTGCCCCTTCAACCAGCATCAACTAGGCTGAAGCAGGGAGGAGCAGCTCTTCCTGAGCTTCCAATCCCCATGTCTGAACTCTTCTGCCCCTTTTTCCAGTGCCAGATGGGACCAGTTGCTTTTCCTTTCCTTGTGCCCAGTCTAGATGCAAAACTCATGCTTCTTTAGGTGCTGGGCAGACACCTGTGAGCCGCTTGGCAGATGGGATAGATTTAACTGCTGTGTTTTAACTTTTCTCCCCGCATGGCTCACCTCCTGTGATGCTCTACCTGCCTCCTGCACCAGCATGGCTACTTGGCAGCAAGCAGGGGTGCTTTGGGCCCCTGCCACCATCAGATCCATAGCTGGAGTGATTCCTCCTCCTGGTGATTGATGACTTCTGCTTGTGCTGCCATGAGGAAGAGCTCGAGGGTGGTGCTGAGGCTGCAGGAGCAGCTGAGCCCACTGTTGCTGCCCTGTGGATGGGATGGGTGTAGTGGTGCTGCTGGGGAGTCAGAGCCTGAGCACTGAGGATGGAGAGAGGCAGTCTGGCACCCGAGGAACCGGGGGAGGGCTGACACCCTGCCAGAGGAAACCATATGTCCCTTTTTCCAGGTGATCAGAGAGGGCCCAGCAAGCACAGGGCTACTGAGCCCTCAGTCCTGCTAAAACTGCTCCCAGCTCAGGGCTCAGGTCCCGCAGCCCCTCGGAGTCACTCCCAGCAATCAGGGCTTGTGTTTGCGTTTCAAATGGCAGTGACAGAGCTCAGAAATGAGTTCAGCAGCCCCAGGTAGTGCCAGTGCTGCCTCTGTGCCCTCTCCCAGTGCTCTCTACCCATCTCAATGTATGACGCCACTTCCATCGCTGATCCAAGGCCTTGTGTAAGGGATTGTTTCAGCTTTGGGACCTGTTTGGCATTTCACCAAGCCTGTAGAAGGGGCAGTGCCATGGAAAGGATTGATCTTGCTTGCCCCTGACTGGCTTTGTGGCTAAATCCTGATTGTGGTTAAACTAAGACTCTGTCTCCTTGTAAACAGGAGCATAAGTGGAACGTGGGGGAAGGGAAGCCTCGTAGCTGGGTGTTACCACTCACACTGCAACTTACCAGCTCAGGCTGTAACATCAGTCTTGTTCTGAGCTCCGGGTTTGCCCTGGGTCTGTCCCTCACTGCACATGGTGCAGATGTGCCCATTACTATATGGGGCTGTGAGCCGAGCCTGGGTTTAACTGTTCCCCATGTGTCTAGTCCTGCAGTGAGCATGGGGAGTCAGTAAAGCTCCCTGAGGGCAAGCAGGCACTGAGCCCTGGTGCCTCTCATTTGCTCCAGGCTATTCCCTGCCCGGCATTTGGAGCAGGGGCTCAAGTGGGATTGTGATGTCCCTTCTCCTGTGTCCCCCCTGAGTCCTGGTGAAATGTCCCTCACGGGAGCTGTGCTTTCTCCCTCGGGCACCCTGGGACACTGCCAGCAGTGTTGCTGTGCCACTGGCTCTCTTTCAGGCCCTGCCAGAGCCCTGTTGAGCAGCTCCCTCCTTTCCACAGGGCTTCTTGAATGATGCCACTGAGCAGATGTTTGTGTTGAGCCACACACTCCAGAGGCCTTCTGTGTGTGTGTGTTGGCTCATGCTGGGCACCTCCTATCCCTGTTTTGCTTTGACAACAGGGTGCTGGCAGAGTTGCTTCTCCTGCCCCCATACTGGCACAAGCAGCAAGGTGTTCCCCGTCGCCTGGGCAGGTCAGCACATCCCCTTCTCCACCATGGTCCTCATGCCTGAACCTGCATGGATCTCATCCTGCATGGCTGAGCCTCCCCCCTGACCAGTCCTGGCTACTATCATGTGGCCCTGTCCCCTTCCCTTGCCTGTCCATCCTCCTTCCTGTGTGAGGGAGGTTGTCTAGGGGAGGATTTTGCCTGCCTTTCTCATTACCTGGAATATTTGTGAGTCCCTGCAGAGAAGCTAGTAGAAGAGTGATAGCTTTGGACGATGACCTGCAGCTGTAGAAGAGCTTTGCTGCTCTTTCTGCTGTTCGAGATTGCCAGATTAATGCAGAGTTAAGCCCTTGCTTGTCCCTAAAGCTCCTGGTGGCATTTTGCCCTGGAGCTGAGTCCTGTCGCAGAGGAGGAGCAGTGCTGGAGTCACTGGCTCTGTACTTCCCATCCTCCTGTGGGCAGGATCTGTTAGCGTGAGTTTTCACGTCGCTGCCCTAAGCCAGGAGCGTGGCCTGGCTGTAGCCCCAGGCCCTGCCCTCTTCCTCTCTTGCTCTTTTCCAAGGAAGATCAAAGACACTTGTTAGGATTTCTGAACCTCTGGGTTTGGAAATGGGCCAGTTTAGCCCTGGCATCTGTTGGTGTGATTTAGCACTGTGACAGGCGCTCTCCTGAGGAAAGGGAAGGGAGCTGCTGGCTCTGCCAAACAGGAGGGCCAGACCTGTGTCTCCTGAGTCTCCTCCCTATGTTTCCACTGCCTTTTACAGCTCCAGGTTAAGGTGAGCTTGGCCTGGAGCAAGTGATACCTGCTCCAGACTCAGCTAGCATCACCACCTCCTGCCCCTGAGGTTTCCGGTCTCCCCCTTGCCCTTCTTGCAGGTTCATAAGCCCATTTAAAAGCAGGGGCAGCCTTTTGCACTCACCCTTTGGGGACAAAACTGCCACTAACCCTTGTGCTCTCTGACCCCCAGTTCACTGGCTTCGGAAAACAAGCTTGCACGAGTCTCTGCTTCCCCTGCAGCAAAGTTCTTCTGTGCATGGGGCTGCAGTTTGCTGGATCTCTCCCATCAGCTGGGTTTGAGGAGGAGAAGCTCTGTGAAGCTGAGCAGCCTCTTTGCTGCGTGTCCCCACTGTCAGGCTCCAAGCTGGGTTTAACTCAGAGCCTTTTTGCTTTCTAGGAAGATGTTTGTCTGCTTTTGGGTCCTTGCAACTGTGCCTCAGAATCCTGCTCTCCTCTAGAGGGTTCTGAGGCTTTGGCAGCCACTTTTTGAGTAACAGTGTTGTGCTTCAGTCCTGGGATGATGCTGGTGAATCTGGGTGTGGAAACTGAGCTGCCCCAGGTCATGGGCAGTGTTTCCCTCCCTGGTTTCTGGCTGCAGTGGGAGATTCACCTCTCCCAGTTCTCCCTGTGGTGCTAACAGAGACCTGCCATCACCTGAGGTGGGATGTGGTCTGGCTAGAGTGGTCCCGTATGCAGCTTTGGCTATGCACAGCCCCTGCCCGGAGGGACAACGACAGCAGCAGCACTGTGGGATCCCTCCCACAGCACTCTGGAGAGCTGGGCTGAGTTCAGATCGTGGCCACTGAGTCTTTTGGGGTCCTTCAGCCCTTCACTTGGGTTGGAGAAATAGGGCAGTGCATGGGTGCTGTACTCTGTGCCAGGCAGGGAGCCCCATAGCTTGCCCTTGGCTTGATAAAGCCTGTCGGTGTGTCCTGTGAGCTGCCTGGTGTCCCCACCTTCCTGACGCTCTTCCCTCTCTGTTCTGCAGAGGAGGATGTGGAGAACTTTGATGTAACGAACCTGTCGCAGGATGTGTTACGGAGCATTGAAGCTGACAGCTTCTGGTGCATGAGCAAGCTGCTGGATGGGATTCAGGTGAGCTCTGGGGCCCTGCGGGGTCTCTCCCTTTGATGGGGTGGATGCTCTGCATGTCCCAGCATTAGGGAGATTTTACTGTTTCACTGAGCTAAATCTGTGGGTAAAATCCTGTGCCTCCCAACCAGCAGTGCCCTGACTAGGGATTCACAGCAGGCACATGAACCTGGTGCTCTAGAGTTGTGTGCTCATGGTGCTCTTGGCTCCCTGTGGAGCTGAGGATGTGGTTTGGATCATTTCTAGCTGTTGTTAGAGCTGCTGCTTCTGACTCTCACCACAGGATAACTACACCTTTGCACAGCCAGGGATCCAGAAGAAAGTCAAAGCCCTGGAGGAGCTGGTGAGCCGGATCGATGGTAGGTGACAAGGGGATCTGAGCAGGTTGTCACAACAGTGGGGGGGCCTCCTTTGCAAGTAGCACCCTCAAGGCAGGGGTAAACTCTTGCCTACCACAGGTATAGAAGCAGAGCAGGGTAGAGTCAGCCAGGAACCTCCTGCGACAGGGTTTTGCTGCCCAGGGTGAGGAGTGGAGGTGTTCTGGAGAACAAGGTCTCAGCCTGAAAGCCAGTGTGTTGGGGGCAGTGCCGTGCTCCCCAGGTGTGTAAGTGTAATGTGCTGTTTCAGAGCAGGTACATAATCACTTTAGGAAGTACGAGGTCGAATACCTGCAGTTTGCCTTTCGCTGGATGAACAATCTGTTGATGAGGGAGCTGCCTCTTCGCTGCACCATCCGCCTCTGGGACACCTACCAGGTACACAGGCTCCTGCTCCTTCCCTGCTTGGCTGGTCGCTCTGGGGCCGGTTCCCTGTGCGCGGTGGGGTGGAAGTCTTCTGGTAACTGAGGAGATCATAGAATCATAGGATAGTTAGGGTTGGAAAGGACCTTAAGATACCCAGCTCCAACCCCCTGCCATGGGCAGGGATGCCTCACCCTAGACCATGTCGCCCAAGGCTCTGTCCAGCCTGGCCTTGAACACTGCCAGGGATGGGGCATTTGCCACTTCTTTGGCAGCCTGTTTCAGTACCTCACTACCCTCACAGTAAAGAGCTTCTTCCTTATATCTAACCTGAACTTCCCTTATTTAAGTTTGAACGCATCGCCCCTTGTCCTACCACTACAGTCCCTGATGAAGGTCCCTCTCCAGCATCCTTGTAGCCCCCTTCAGATACTGGAAGCTGCTCTGAGGTCTCCACGCAGCTTCTCTTCTCCAGGCTCAACAGCCCCAACTTTGTCAGCCTGTCTTCATATGGGAGGTGCTCCAGGCCCTGATCATCCTCGTGGCCTCCTCTGGACTTGCTCCAACAGCTCCATGTCCTTCTGGGACACCAGAACTGCACACAGTGCTGCAAGTGGGGTCTCGTGAGAGCAGAGTAGAGGGGCAGGATGCAGGAAGCAAAGCAGTGTGGCCCTGGGACATTGGTAGCCAGTTGGGTGATAGGTGGCCCAGCAGGACACGTGTGTGCAGGGAAGTCATGACACGGAGCTTTGCTGTCCACAGTCAGAGCCAGAAGGATTCTCACATTTCCACCTGTACGTCTGCGCTGCCTTCTTGATCAAGTGGCGAAAGGAGATCCTAGATGAGGAAGACTTCCAAGTAAGACCTTGGGGCTGGGGGTAATTCCCTGGTGGTTAGGGGAGGGAATTGCTCTGGTTGGGAGCCCAAGGTGGATGCAGTCAACCAGCATCTCAGAGCTGGCTCCAAGATCATTCTGGCTCGGGATCCTTGCCTAAAAGTTACTACTGAGCTTCAGGGCTCAGGACAGAACTGAGCAAATATCAGCTCTGATATGGTAAGTCCCTTTATGTTTGCCTTCTGGTGTCCAGCTATGGAAGCATCTTTTCTTTCAAGGGATTTTGGGGCATCTGAGGTGCTTCACTGATTCAAATCTAGACACAAGCATATTTTAATGCTGTCTGTGAGCAAGTTATTGAGTGCTGCTGCCCTGAGCCTGCTGTGGATCTATACTCTGCCTTCTACCTCCCCAAACTAAGCACCTTCCCCTCTTTCAGGGCCTTCTGATGTTGTTACAAAACCTGCCCACGATACACTGGGGTAACGAAGAGATTGGGCTCCTGCTCGCTGAAGCCTACAGACTCAAGTACATGTTTGCAGATGCCCCCAATCATTACCGCCGATAGGTGCCAGGACTGGACTCCCTCCTCTCCCCCACATCCAGCCCTTGTCCTGGCCCAATCTGATCACTGTGGCATTTCTGTCATCCCACGTCCTCGGACACTCCGGCCGGGAGCTGCTCCTCGCTGTACAAAGCTCACATTGACTGTCTTAACTCTTAACGTGTGCCTGTCTGCCACTCCATGCGCCTGGATGTGCCACTCCAATGACCGCCAGTATTCCATACCGAGCCAGGGAGAGAGGCTTGAAAGGGCTGGGAGAGGGCATTGGGGGGCAGCTTTACAGATAAACTGAGCCGAGGACAAAGGCCTCCTGTCCTCTCCACCCCTTACCCTGGGCTGGGACCACTTTGGCTTTGCTGCCTCGTGTTAACCTGTCACCACGTGCGCTGCCATATCTGCTCCCTTCTCTCTTCTGCCACTGGTCGCTCCAGCTCCCAGATGAAAAATGCCTTATCAGAGACCTGCCTGGCTGGAAAATCCTTCCCCTGAGGGCAGCGGGGCAAGAAGCTTCTCTCAGGGCCTGGCTTCGCTCCGAGGGTCTGGACACCCCAAGCACTTTCTGAGTTCACGAGAGAGCCCCTCATGCCTGCTCTGTGTCCTCCTCATCCTCTTCACCTCCCTCTCCCCCCGGGCACTGGGGTGAACACGGCTTGGGGCGGGGGAACCATCACTCCATCACTTCCAACGATGCGTGTCAGCTTCACAGGACTTCTGGTGACTGATGTGCTGTCGGTACAACCCCTCTGGCATGGGGGGAGGCGCGGGGGGGCTGGAAGGGGAGCAGCATCTCCCGCTCCCCCCCCCTTGCAAAGCCCCTGCTCCTCTGAGGCGTTCTGTGTATATTGTGTTCTTGTGTATATGGGTTAAAGATGTACAATATACGTCTTACGTTTGTAGCAGATCATGATTTTATATTTATAACGTGCACTCCTTGTTCTCCCCATCCTCTCCATGCCTGGGAAGGTGTCTGCTTACAGCATCGTAGGGCTTTGGACCACTCCAGATGTGTGCGGGGGCTTTTGGACCCACAGGTATTTCTCTCACAGCGTGTGTTTGCAGTGTTGGACCTGCTAGGAAGAGCAGCGATGGAAAAAACATGGATCTCAAGGCTTCCCTCCAAAGAGGATTTGGGTGTTTAAAGGACATGGGAAGCAGGGCAGAGCCATGTCTGGGAAACAGTGTATCCCAGCTTGTCTGGTGCTGGCTCCGAGGCCAGTGGGACCCTGTGGGGAGGAACAATCCTGGATCCAGCACTGGCTGCCCCGGTGTTCCCCGGCCCTATGGATGTGTCCTCCAGGGCTTCTCCCAGCAAGGACCAGGCTGCCCTCACCACCCTCTGCTCTCAAACCAGTTGTGGATGTTTTAAGCAGCTGTGTTCTTCCTGTTGGCTACATCCTGATGAGGGCTGGGGACGGATCCAGGCCATGTGGGCTGTCACCAGGGCATGGAGCTTCCCGGTCCCTCTGCGTTCCATTGCTGTTCCCGGTGGGAAGAGGCAGCGGAGCCGCAAGGCCGGCGCTGAGCATGTGAAAGGCAGAGCCTTGTTGCCAATAAAACTCCAAATAGTGTCTCAAGAAATCGCTTTCCCACCCTGGAGTTGTTCTTCTCAGGCTTTTAGTTGGACTTTTGCAGGTGCCTTTTGTTGCTTTCTCCAAGGGCCAGACCTGCTGAGCTGCAGTGAGACATGGCAAAGGGGAAGCGAAGAAATAACTTGCCCAAACTCAACTAACTACTGAGCTCTGTGTTTGTGGGGGGGTTGGGAGTGGTGTTTGGCCTTGTGAGGGGCCTCAGGTGTGGTTGTGCCTCAGTTTCCTCACCTGTAAAGCAAGGTGGGGGGTTCTCAGCTGTGGAAAGTGCTGGTTTGGCAGGAGAGGGATTGGCCTTTCCAAGAGCTCCAAAAAGGGCCTGGGACAGCCCCAAGCTCCCGATCCTGCCCCAGCCTCTGAAATCAGTCTCCAGGCTACTTGTGTTTCAGCTTATTCACCTTGGTGGGATTTATTGGGATGTGTTGTCCTGGTGTGACCCAGTGCCAATGGCACCACCCAAAAACCTGCACTGAGACACCCCCCCCTCCATTACCCTCCCTGCCCCGCTCCCATCTCCCTCCATTTCAGGCCTGGGGGATGAAGCTGATGCTGCAGCTGGAAGCTGCGATTGTCATGGAAACCCTTGAGCTGCAGAACAATTCGGGAAGTCACCATTTCATTTGTTAAAGAGGAAAAGACAGGGCGGGAGGGGGAAGCTGTTTTATTAATGTGCAATAATTCCACCCCAAAATGCCAGCGGGGAGGTCGATGGGCAGTGGCTGGGATGAGGTAGGTCCATGGATGCTGTTTTCCAGTGCTTTCCTCTGGAGGAGCAGCTGCCCAACATCCTTCTTGTTGCTAAATCCTCCTTGTTTTTGCAACAGGTGGAAATGGTAGAAAGTAAATTGAAGAATTCCTCTTTTAATACGTTCCCCATCCCCTGCAGCTCTCCCTGAGCCAGGACACACTGTGCGCCACCAAACCTTCCTGTTACAGGAATCCAAAACTGGGTGTGAAGGCTTGAGATACTGACAGTAAAATTTACGTACGTCTTACCTAATTTTATTCTCTTTTTTTCCTTTCAGTCCCCAAAATAATCCATCAAATCACAGCCCAGGGCATCGGGGGGTGTGGGGGAGAGTGCAGCAACAGGAGGAAGGAGCCAAGTCCCTGAGGTGCTGCAGGACCTTGGGAAATTGGGGGGTTTTGTGCCCATCAAACCAGCTGCCCTTGGGAAAAGGGTAGGAATGGTGATAAGGAGCTTGGATTTGCTTTAAACCATGAAGGCATTTGAATTGGAGTGCACCAGCTCTGGTAAGAGTGCCAGGAACTGGCAGGAGCATCCTGGGAATCAAGGGGAAATGGAAGTGGGGGTGAGGTGGGGGGTGAAATGAGGTTGGGGTCGGAACAAGTGACAGGACAAGAGGAAATGGCCTCAAGCTGCACCAGGGGAGGTTTAGATGGAGATTAGGAACAACTCCTTCCCCAGAGGGTGCTCAGGCATTGGAACAGGCTGCCCAGGGCAGGGCTGGAGTCACCGTCCCTGCAAGTATTCACACCCCGCGTAGCCGAGGCCTCAGTGCCATGGGTTAGTGGTGGCCTTGGCAGGGCTGGGGAATGCTTGGACTGGATGAGCTTAAAGGTCTTTCCAACCCACTTGATTCTACAGTTCTATGAAACTCCTCTGCCAGAAACTTTTCCTTGCACCACTGGAAATGTCTGACCAGTCTCAGGCAAAGGTGCCATTGGCGGCAGTTCTGGGAGATGCTGGATCCAGGCAGGACAAATCCAGGTTTGCAAACCCAGGGCAGCTCTGCCTTCAGATTAAAGGCAGACGCAACCAAAAGGACAAACCTGTTAAGAGGGGAAATGGGAATTTAATTTCAGTATCAGTTGGAGATGAGCAATGGCAGGGGGTTGGAACTGGATGATCCAGTTCTATGATTCTGAGGGTCTGGGACCACGACAGCCCCACAGGGGCTGGGGTGGGAGATCATCAGCAACTGAGGCTCTTCATGGATCAGGCTGGTAGTTGTCTGAGCCCAGAGGCAGAGGACATGCTGTACGGCAGGCGGTGAGGGCCAGGATGAGACCTTCAAAGAGGTGACTTTATGTGTCTCCTGCTGGATTTGTGGTGCTGGGGCTGGCAACAGGATGGTGGGGAAAGGAAGGGAAAAGCCTCCCCTGACTCCGGCAGGGTTTTGAGGCACAGCAGCGGATCTGTGCCTCTGGCCCCAGAAGGGCTTCGTGCTTCTAGTGGATGAGAATGACGCCAGCATCCTCAGGGAGCAGCAGCCTCCAGGGAAACAGGGTCTGCACCAGAGGGGCCCTGATGGTGCAGCACCACCTGCAGCCGCACCAGCCTGTGCAGGAGGGAAAAATGCATCTTTGGGAAGAGACAATGCAAGAGCACTGCCGAGAAACCCCCAGGCCCACCGAGGGCATCACGAGGAGATGGGGTTGAAGCCCCAAATTCCCAGTTCCCACCCCTCTAGGGGCTCTCAGCCAGCCCCAGGCCAGAGGGCTCCCATCCTGCAGCATCCAATGCTGTCACCTGTTGCACAAGGAGCAAACACCTTCTGGAGATGCTTCTTCCATGTGTCCCTTCCCTATCATTGCTCTTTCCACCTGCATCTGGGACAACTGGGATGAACAAAACCCACCACGGTGAGCGATGTCCTTGATCTCAGTTCAACACTAGCAAGGAAGGACTCTCATTTTATACATTAGAACATTTATTTCTCAGAGAGAAAATATAGTCTCAGACAGTCAGATTATAGTAGGTAAAATTAGCATCTTCTTTTCAAGCATAGATTTTCTTATTACTTCTCTTATACCATCTGATATAAACAATTCTAGAAAGCAAATAAACTCACTTTCTACAATAAATAGAGCGCTCTGTGCTTTACAGCAGACTGACAGTAATGTTTGTTTGGGTCCCGGAGCAACAGCAGGATATCAGCCAATTCCAAGCCTAAAATGGCATTTCAAAACCAAACCAACCCCCCAAAACCCCAACTCCCAAGATCTTAAAACATATACACAGGTCACGAGTCCACAGCTGAGCTACCACCTGGCAAAGTGTATGTTCCTTTAAATAAATTACACTGTGTGCATATAAAAGACCCAGCAACACAACTGAGGACTTCAAGAATGGTGACAAGAGGTCTAAATAATTTAGAACAGTATTTTACAGCTATTTACACCTCATCCTTCCCTTGCCACACTCCATAGGCATTATTAATATTACTATTTTTACAAAATCCTATGCCCCATCTCTATATGTTACAGGAATCTCTTCCTTAAAGTGTGGTTCCACGTCCCAATCTATAAGAAGTGGTATCTTAAAAAAGTAGACCAAGTAGAAATGGCAGTGATTACTCCCCACTAGTCACTAGCAATTATTATTATTATTATTTTGACACCCCCCCACACATTCTCTTCAGTATGAAAAAGTTAAAATAATAAAAAAATACTGAGTTAAAAAGCGAAATGATGATAATTCAATCTACAATCTTGCTCTGCACCTTTGGTTCTTCACATGGGAAAGCAAAAAGGGATACACAGCACAAGAAATCACCAAGTCCTTGGCTAATAGAAAAGATTTTGTCATCAAGTTTCCAAACATGAGTTGTCCCTGGTTTTTGCAATGCAAACCCACACAGCCAGGGATTGTCTGCAGAGCTGGGGTCACTTGGGATTTAATGGATGACAATGCTGGAGACCCACACACCAGGGCACAGATACATGTGCGTGGGAGAAGGAGGAAAGGCAAAATGGTCGTGTGCTCTATTTAGTGCTTGGTTTCAACCCAACCCAAGCCAGAGGAACACATTAGAGACAAAAAAGGGAAGAAAAGAAGAGGAGCCTTACACCAAATGTGCATAAAGCAACACAAAAGATGTATCTCCCTCCAACCCTGATCAACCTCAGTGCCTGCAAAGCTGCTCCAGCTCATCAGACACCTCCAAAATTAGTTTTGCTTCTTAAAAGAAGGAAGCTCTCTTTGCTTAGACTCAGTTCTGTACTAAACCATGATATGAAATGCTGCTGGAACAAGCACAGTCACAGAAATCAGCCTATAAATGTGAAACTACCAAAGAAATTTCTAGGACATACACACACACACAAATCAGGTACTTTGCTTTCCGTATTTAAAGCTCTTTCATGTAAGTGTGTGCAGCAGAGGGGAAGGTTACCAAAATATCTCAAGCTTTTCTAAATGAAATGAGAGAAATCGAACATGAAAACACTATGGACGCAGGCAGCAAGACCAGAAGGTGAACTCCCAGCTACGCCTTTTGGTTTTGAATGTGATGGGACAATCAATGTCATTTAAAACAAAAGAAAACGAAAAGGCCAATGATGGTTTGGGTAAATTTGGCACAAGAAAGTCCGGTTGGGATTTCCATAAAGGATCCTGGTTCAGTTACAGTGGTCACGGGCCCCTGGGAATTACTCAGGGCTGGTTGATGACTTAAACCCCCCCGAGGGTGGTGCCCGAGGTCCAAACATCCCAGCTCTGCTCACTGCATCGGCTCACCTTGGCTCCCGTCACTGGCAGCTTCTCCTAACCACCTTCCTCCTGGCCCTGTAGACTCTACATTTCACCCCCTGCCAGCTCTTCAGAGAGACACATTCAGAAAGAAGCTGGACAGGCTTTTTGGCACGTTTCAGGGTACTTCAAGGAGTGCTGACAGCTGCTGGGATTGGTGTCCCCCGGCCGGTCAGTGCACGCAGTGATCCGCTCTGCCGCCGCAGCAGGCGCGGGCTCTGGAGGAAAAGGAGGACCAGCCACCCCGAGCCCCTACAGGTAGTTGGATGTAAGGAAGGGATGATCCCCCCGCACACGGCTCATGTGGATCATGGCTCGGTCATATGCCACCTGCACAGACTTGCGGATGCTGGTTTTCCGTCCTTCCATCATCTTTAACTTGTCCACTGTGTCATCCACGCCGAGGGGATAGACTTTGTCACGTGGAAGCCACTGCCTGCAATAGAGAACGCAAAGCCCCATCACCAAGAGCATCCAGAGGGGAAGAGGGAAGGAAGAGCAAAGACCTGAAGGCCTCCTGCCCTCGTAATCGTAGAATCAACGAGGTTGGAAAAGACCTTTAAGATCATCAAAGTGCATCCATTCCCCAGCACTGCCAAGGCCGCCACTAACCCATGGCACTGAGGGGCTCCCAAGCTCCCTGCAGGAGGCGACTGCTCCAATGTGCTTGGCTCTCATACCCACTCTACGTGGCTCCTTAAGAGTGTAAACACCCACCAGAGCAGGGCAAAGCCAAGGAAATGGTGATTTTCATTGGGAAGGTAGTTTCAATTTCAAGTTGGATTTAGGTGTTCTGAGAACTGATGACTACAGCACCAGGAAGTGCTGCCATTGATGTTCTGCTAAACATCATTCATTAGTACCTCTTTGAAGAGCATGCCCTATACCAAGTGGTTCTAGTAATCAGGGACAGTGAAACAATGCACTGTACTAATAAAAAGCCTCAGGAGTGTGTCCCTTGGCACCTCTTTTCCCCAGAGGACACAAACATACCCATCAAGTGATGCAAACATAATCCCCTTCTCAGCTTCCCCAAGAGGGGCAATGTTCACATACTTCCTTCATCCCCTTGCCCTTCCCTGATCTCCTGGTTCCCTGCTCTTCCAGAGATGCCAGCAAAGACCTTCCCCAGGAGACTAAGAAGGAAAAGGGCTCGCAAAGTACCACTAAGCTCCTTTCTAAATCCATGTTCCCATGCGGCATTTGCTGGTTAAATAATCCAGTGGGCTCAGCATGTGCCTGCTGCCTCATTGCAGGGACTCACCTCTTCCAGCATAATTCTCCAGTGTTCCAATTTTCCTATTGTTTCATACATGGATTTCAAAGCTTTATTTTTTGAGGCACATCCCTGGTTTGTGGCTTATTATATGTGGCTGGGTTATTGTTACCATGTGAGCATGGCAACATGGTCACCCACTGATATAAAAATCAGCAGATGCAGACCGAGAGAGAACAGGCCTTGAGGTATTTCACTTGCCCTGAACCAGGTGCTTACACCTACATTTCCATCTTACATAAATACCCTGATTTGAAAATTGCAGGTACTCAGCACCTCTGACAAAATCAGGCAAGTCTAAATACGGAATAAACCCAGCACTTGGAAAATGTTACCCTGGAGATTTTTGGCCAATCTTTTGTGCAGCACTGGAACTGGCTGCTCAGTCTGCTGCTGTTTTAAAATCAAATGCTTTCTCTAATCTGCTGCGGATTTGGACTATTAAATTGGTTCTCCATGTGCCTCAGTATTTTTGTGGTGATGTGACCCTTGGGTGAAGGATGCTGGGCTGTTCACCACGTTAGATGTCATGCTTTTGTGCCAGGAAAAGCATGCTGCCTTCCTTATGACTCTTCCTGACTGCTTCTTGTTTAAAATCTCCAATTTCCATGTAACATCATCATCATCATCATAATCCCTGCATGCTCCCATGTACCAGAGATTATGTTAAATCTTCCCTCTCTGCCACAGCACTCACCAGGTTCTCTTGTTGTCAAAGAAAAGGACGAGGAAGAGCTTTTCTCCTGCCTCTGTCTGCCTCTGCTCCCGCAACTTCAACACATCCACGGGTGGAACTGGGATGGGGACTCCATTGTGGAGCAAACCTTCACGTGGCATCTTGGGATCGATTATCTAGTGACACAGGAAAAAGACATTTAAGCACAAACCCCTTCAAGTACTGCAGAAAATGCATTTTCTTTCTCTGTTCTTTCAGTCTATCAAGCTAGACAATGAAGATCTATTTGGGATGGGTAAGCAGAATGTTTTCTCTCAGTGGCTCTTTTTGTCTTCCCCTGTGGAAGAGAAGCCAGTCAGTCCAAAAGTCAAGCACCTGATATTAAAAAAGGGAAAAGCTGTAAGTATGTGGTTCTGTGAGAATGTAGATGCATTTACACCAATTGTAATTTAGTAGAAACTCAGTCTCATTGTGTTCAATGAAGGATTTCCCTCACTCACTCCAAATTCACACAACAAATGTAACACCACTGCTGTAGGCAGCAGGCACAGTGAGGTTAACACCATCCCAGTGCAGTCCAGTTGACTTCAGTGCAATTGCTCAGATTTATTCTGCTACTAAAGCAGAACCAAGGTCAATATTCTGAGAGAGCGGATGAGCAGAGCCAGCTTTATCAGGGATGGGGAACACAGACTGGGGTCGCTGAAGGGAAGTAACAGCAGGCACAGTGATTCTCCCCATGTAAAGCAGAAGTCAGTGTCAGACATCTGTGCTATGTGATCATGGGAGGAGAAGCAAAGGGTGGACACAATCACAAAATCGCAGAATGGTTCAGGTTGGAAAGGACCTTAAAGATCATCTAGTTCCAACCCCCTGCCATGTGCACAACACTCAATCTGCTCTTGTTTGCCTCCTGATCTTGGCTCCTAAGGGCTCAAAAAAGCAGCTTGGCTTTGACATTGGCCAACTGCAGGAATTGAAGTGAAGACACTTCAGCACGGCAACAGATTGTTATAGAAATATGCCTTTTGGGGGGGCAATCTCAGCGTTTAAATCCATGCCAACACACAGTTTAACTTTGGCCACAGCAACACAAAGATCTAAAAGTGCTTTGGCTGGCTGACACGGCTAGCAGATCCATAGCTGTTCCCTCCTGCGGGCTCCCACTTAGAGATGGCAGAAGAGCCACGTCTCAAGGGATCTATTTAAAAGTAGCAGAAAACCCAAAATGTTGTTCTATCCCATGTTCTTATTTACATACTCACTTCAGCCATCTCTGTTGATAACTGAGCAAGCACATAAAAGCCTGCAGTGGTACTGGCACTTCCTAGCAACAACTGCATGTTGTGTCTGGCTTTGGAACTGAAGCCAGGTTTATGGATTTCACCTTAACAGTCAAATATCCAAAGATGGATAAATGTTAAGCAACTATCATTCAAAGGACTAGATGCAAATGCATGAATATATTCTCATATTTAAATCAAACATACGGTTATTGGAAGAGGATATGTCCATCACAAGACCATAGGGAGTTGTACTCACTACACAGGAAACTGTGCAGGCAGTTGGACACCAGTGGAACCTGGTGCCTGCCTTTGTAAAATGTAGGTCTTCCCATGCCAGCAGTACTGATCGCTTTCCCGATACCTACAGAGCGTATAGGAGAGGAGAGGAAAGATCTCCTCCTGTTCCTGGCACCGAGAGATCAATGTTTCATGACTCCTCTGCAATGCTCGGAAACAGTGAGCACAGGGAAAATTCACTGTGCAAAGGGAAAAGGAAATAAAAAGGGCACACTGCATGACTTTGGGAAGTTTTCCTGTTCTGCCTGGTTACACTGCACACTAGCACTGTGTTCTGGGCTACCTGCAATGCGGGTACAGGCTGCATGAAAGCAGTGGTGTACTTACCAAGGCAGGGTAGGAGGGATAGCCACGGCACTTGGCCCACACGAGCTCCAAGGGCTCCAGCTCAGCCTGACTCTCAAAGGACATCAGGAGAGTCCTGCCTAAGGGATAGAAGGAGACACGGTTTAGGAGGGTGATTGCTAGCCAGGGGGTTATGATAACACAAGAAACCACACCATCATCTAACCTGGGTGTGATGGCTCGCACTGTCTCAGCAGCAATCAGCTACAACTGACGAACCACTCTTGTAGTTAGAACATACTGACAATATTTCTGTTTTCTTCTTTTATTTGCTTCTGCAGCAAGCAGAAAGCTGGAATTTCGCCTTTTTTTCATAACAAACCTATTGTCCAGCTCTTTGTCGTTTAATCACCTGCATAATCCCAAACCATTTCTCTTAACCAAGATCTAGAGCAAAATGGAAAGCTGTTCATTGTTTGCACCTACATGCATTGAGTATCCAATCCAGAGGTGATAAGGCCTCTCTGCAGTAAGGAAGATCACATCTGCAGTAAGTTTATGGTAAAAGGTAAGGTGCAGTGAGATCCAGCCTGGCCACGGTGAATGTCCAGCTTTCTTTATGCTCTGTCACTACAGTCATGTTCTGCATTAAGATAAAGCCACAGCCTCCTAAATCATGGGTCTAAAAGTCTATTAGTGCATGTAGCTTCAGGTGAACTCTTCAGTATGGAACTATGAATCAAATTCAATTCTGGAGTGAATAGCTGCTGTACCACTGAAATCAAATGGGTATATGAGAGATGAATTTGGTCCATTAGGCTCTACCAAGCCAAATCCATCCTCAATGGAACTGATGAAGCTGTATCTGAGATTACTTTGAACCACTGTTCAGACAGCTCGTTTTTACTGCTCCTAAATACAAATCTCTAGACTATTCTGATACCATAATACTGTGGGGCTATTTGATGACTGTAGGAAATGCCTGGTTCTAGTTGACAAAAGTCTATTAACCATTAATTTTTCAAACTTCAGTCAGAAGTACGGCATGGCAAAGGATCCACTCAAGACATGAGTAACTCATCTGCCAGCTCCTGGTCCTGGAAAAGGAGTAATCTCCATTAATGTGAATTTTACAGCAGTAGTGCTTATTCTGGGGGGGAAATGGTCAAACACTGGCTTTACCAGAAGTCAAACTGAATCTAGAAAACACTGAGTATGACCCAAAAGAGCTCCCTGCCAAACGGATCTGATGTGCTTCTCCACTACTGCATTCCAGATGCATTCCTCCATAATGAAATGATGTTCTAAACCACAGAATTCTCCCACTGATTCTAATTCTCCCAGCACCAGCCCTGCTCTGTCAGCTTATCCCCAAAGCAGCCTGCTGAGTGCCTGGGGTCTGGGATAATAATGGTTCCCAGGGAGATAGGAGCCAGCACACGGGAGCTGTACAGAGAGTACCAGGGATTCAAAGCTGAGTTCTGATTTCAGCACAAACCAGCAATAACTCGAGCACTGACACACTGTAAGAAAGACAAGAATCTGCTCATGTGAGCACTGCAAGATTGGTGTAGTGCCTTGGGTAGGACTAGAGGAGTGTGACTTAATTTTACAGCTGTACAGCACAGTTTGGCAAAGATGACTTTGTTACAAAGACCTTGAAAGCAATGACAGCAATACAAGAGGGAGCAGCCACAAAGTCATCTCTAGAGAGACTTCTCATATAAAATGATGATTTACTGTTTGTATTGCAGCATGACTAAAGAGAACTAGTCCCAGAACAGGTGAAGACAGTGCCAGGTACATTATACAAACCAGACCTACAGAAAGCACCCAACTGAGGAGAACACCAGCAAATGTGACAGCAGGAAAAGCCTTTTATGCAATAAGCTACACTTATAACCAAGCAGGTAGCAATGCACGGGCAGGTAAGCAGCCTGATAGGACAACCTGGGTAGTTCACCCAGGACTGGTTCCTGCATTGACACCTGCTCCCCTTGCTTCAGATGGAGTGTTGGGACCAGAGCAGGGTGTGCTGCAGAGCTGTTCTCACCTGAGCTGCTGTAATCAGAGTCTCCATTCACACCATCCAAGAAGGGCACTCGAGAAAGAGCCGGCTTCCCTCGACTCCTCTTGGGAGGCATCAAACCGCTGTCGGAAAGATATGGAAAAGTAGGGCATTTGGAGAAAGCAGATTAACCCTTGAAAACAAAGCCAAATAAATGGATTCCCCAGCTCTGTTTAAAACACTGGAACATCACTGACATGAAAAGAATAGTGACTCCTTGAGCAAAATGTCATCCATACATCTCTTCTGGTAAAAGTACACTGGACATCATCCCAGCTTCGCCACGAGCAATGAAAGAGGCCTACCAGAAACTAAGCCATGAACATGAGAAAGAAAGCCAGCAAAGACCTCATGCTGAAGAGCTGATGTGGTGATGTCTGGAGCTTGCACGAGCTCACCCAGTTGTGTACCGACTTAGAGACAATCGAGCAGCCCTCCAACATGGCTCCAACATAGAATCAATCATAGATTCATAGAATCATAGAATGGTTTGGGTTGGAAAGGATCTTAAGATCATCTCGTTCCAACCCCCTGCCATGGGCAGGGACACCTCACACTAGACCATGTTGCCAGAGATGCTGTCCAACCTGGCCTTGAACGCTGCCAGGGATGGAGCATACCTATGCAGTTGGGACTCTCTCAGCCCATGGCCTTCGCCTCATCACTACAAATATTAGAGATAGAAAACTGACTATCTCCACCTCAAGCAATCATGGTTTTTTCACTTCTTGAGGATTTTTTTCTACTTTTCTTTTAAAGTTTTCTAGTAACCCATTCTGGGTGAATTTGGTGCTCAAAAAAAAAAACCAAACTGGAGAAAAAGGAGTAAACAGAGCAGTTCCTGAATAGAATAATTGTACAAGTTATCCATGAGACATGTTTTAATTCTTGTTTTGTGGGTGTCACATAGCTCTAATGTAATTTTTGCTATGCAAATTGCTGGCAATTATTGTAGTAAGCACTTACATCACACGTTTCATCTTCAAAATACTATACAAACACCAACTAACAAGTCCCCACACTCCCCTGTGAATTCCAATTTGTCTCCCTTGCTTATAGAGGGGAAACAGAGGCAAGTACAGTGTGGCCATAAGGCCAAGACATAGTTTGAAAGGAAGTTTCTGGCTCCTGGTCCTGTTCTGACAGTACCCTCACCCAGTGAAGGATTTCTGCATGACTCAAGGGCCCTCATTTAAACAACACTACAACTATGTGTGAATCCAGGTCTCTCCTTTTTGTTCCCTTTGATGCAGCTCCTCACTTGATAACAATAGAATCACAGAATAGTTTGGGCTGGAAGGGACCTTCAAAAGCCTTCTAGTCCAGCCCTCCTGCAATGAGCTTCTGGTGAGATCTGCATGCACTTACAGAAGAGGCAATGACTGAGCTGAAGATCTGGGTGCACAGCCCAGAGAAGAAGGGAGAGATGAAGAAATGGGTGGGTGTCCCACCTCCGAGAAGAGCTGGAGGTCCAATGCCTCCAAAGGGCTCAGCCTGTGCTGAGACATCATTTACTGTGGTGCCCCATGCTTCCCTCGGGCTGTCTGGCACCTGACTGTGGAGTGGGATCACTGCCACAGGAAAAAGCCCTGGCATCAAAACTGCTCCTCTGAACCCAGGGCCTTGCCCTTTGTCAAGGGCACAAAAAGCCTTTGTGAACAGATTTATAACGGAAACACTAATCAAACCTTAGCTACAACTGCAAAATTATCCACCTCTTTTGACAACCAACATTTAGGATCGCTCTGCAGAGCAGAGCGAAGTTTTCATTTGAAAAATGCTCCTGGGATCCAACCAGAATTATGTGTTACACAGCTCATAGTTTGTATGTTCAGACCTGAGAATGGGTGAACATGGGGAGTTTTATGATTGTAAGTGCCCAACTGCCACTGCAAGCTTGAAATCTTACAGGACTGAGTACATGTGTTGGGAGGAAATGTCTGAACGTATTTCTCTAGTGATGGTTCAGCCTCTGTGTCATCACAGACAAACAGAGGGCAACAACATGTTCAAGGTACTGAAAATATTACTAAGAATATCAATAAGAAAGTCGTGCTTCTGCCTGTCCTGGATGATCTTACCCATCAAGGTCAAATGTCCTCAGCCTGCCACACACAAAGGTGACTGCAGCAAAATGCAGGTTTTACCATGCAGTGAAAGGACTGTGAAATCACCAGAGTCAGTGTTAGGAGGGCTGGACAGGTAGGTAAGACCAGAAAATAGATATGGTACCCCAACATCTGACCAAAAGATGACAGACGTTTGCTTTAAGACTGTTCAGGCCTGTTTGAAGTGCCCAGTTCTGCTTTTAAAC
The DNA here is from genome assembly GCF_004027225.2 of Strigops habroptila. Lineage (NCBI taxonomy): Eukaryota > Metazoa > Chordata > Aves > Psittaciformes > Psittacidae > Strigops > Strigops habroptila. The sequence continues at coordinate 4,342,554 of NC_044294.2, forward strand.
CTCTGAGAGGAAGAAAGCAGCAATTCAGTAGGCAGCAGAAGTTCAGCTTCACCTGTAGTGCTGAACTGGACATTTGAGTTCACAGTTTTTCTACCTCTGGCTCTCAAGAGCTGCAAGAAGGCATGCATCCATCAGCAGAGGATGTGCATGCACTGAGGAACTGAATACCCATTTGCTTGAAAATGAAGCACTGCTTTCGGGCTTAATAGGATGTGATGGAACCTCGGAAGCTCTTTGTCTTTTAGGGTCAACACACAAAATAAGTAACAGTTTGGGCTGGGGTTGAAACAAAGAGGTTGAACAATAAAACGAGGCAGATTAATCCAAGCACAGAAGGTGTTCTGGGGACAGTCTTGCACGGGGCACTTACCTGCACGCTTCAAACACCAGCCCACTGCCCAGGCCAGAGCTGCACTCGGAGTCAGAGCCACTCTCTGTGTGCTTCACAAAGCCATTGGTCACTCCTGCCAAGGAGACAAGTGGGAATCAGCCCAGAGAAGCAGCAGCAAAACACAAAGATGCTACCAACGCTCAGGTGGGGTCACTGTCCCGTGACTCACAACCACAAAGATGAGTGCTTCAACCAGAGAGAAGAATTCTGTACTGAGTTCCGCAGACTCAGCTGCAAAGGTGGCCAGTAAGAGGTATTTCTACCCCCGACACATGAAAAATTAGGCAGTCTCTGAAGAAAGAAGTGCTAGAGAAGTGCCCAGGGATGGAATAGGAGAGCCAGCTCACCAGGGAAGCCCAGAGGCCAGGAAATGAACCACTTGTTCATCTGGCTTCCAAGTGTCATTTGGAAGACGTGCTGAGAGAAAAATGCTCTAGGAAAAACTGGTTTCAGTTTCTGGGAACAAGGTTTTCCAGTGGACAGAGCAAATTCCTCCTGGGCAGAAGGCAGCTCACCACCACCTTCCTCTCTGTCACTGTAGCTGTAAGCGGAACGTTTCACTTCTTTGCCCCAGATGCTGGATATCTTCTCTTCACTGCCAGGTTTACTTCTCTGTGTACCAGAGAGATGCCTACACAGACAGCTGGCATCACCTCTGAGCTTAGACAAGATCCCACAACCAGGCACAGGTAGGATGGACAGGGAATGACCCCAGTGAGCATCTCCAAGCCCAAAGAACAAGAAATGCCTTCTCCCATCCAGGGTCCCACCACCACCAGGTTCCCCATTAGCCATACAAAGGGCAAATTCACGCCAAAGCCACTACTGGTTTTTCTACCTGTAAATATATAAGTGCCACAAGGAGCATCTTGTTCTGACAATCCTGATCCCACTTATCTGCTCCTCCAGTGACACGATTTGGCACACCAGACACTCCCTTCAGTTAGGAGCAATGAACTACGTTTGAAACAGTGGAAGGAGCTGAACGACAAAAGCAGAAGTGTAACCCATAGGAAGAAGCCAGCAGTGCTCCTTCAGCACAGGAAGAACATCACTGCCTGGATATGAATGGTGTTCCTGCACCCTGCTTTTGTTTCCCCTTTTTTAATTTCAGCCTCTCATTCTGACCTGTATCCGCTGTGGATAATTCCTCTCTGCTTTCATCACAGGCAGAAGATGATAGTGAGTCCCTCTACACTTTGGAGAGGCCATTTGTGTTTCCTTTAACTTTTCCTGGTAAGTCAATCCCCAGATTCAATTGCCTTCCTCCCCCTCTTCATTTGCAGCAACCTTCTGACAGCCTAATAACTTTCAGACAGTATCTGAGGTGTGGGCTAAGCCAAGCCTTACAAATGGGAACTGTCCCACAATTAACAGGCTGTTAACACAGAATTAAAAAGAAATCACATCACTGTCACTCAGTTGTTTCTTTCCGAAGTTCATTTCAGCTGCTTATTCTCACTTGCGGATCTAATGTGAGAAGGAACCTGCTTGGTATTCCCACTAATTTTATTTAAACTCCAGAACTGAGAGTACAGCTGATTTAAAAATAATCTTTACCATCTCATCTTACATGGGTGCTGTGCTACTGGCCCACCGCACACTTCCAACCAAATGCACCATTTCTGCAGCAGAGAACTTCACTCTTAAAGAGTGACCAAGCCAACGAAAACCCTTCCATGAGGGCAGAAATGTCAACACTTCCCAGCCCTTACTAGAGAGCCTGGAATCTCCAGCCAGACCATTCAACAGCTCTGCAAGCAGCTGGGCATGTTGGTTTGCCCTACAGAATATGGCAAACTCTGTCTTACAGCAGCCCTGTGGACTGCCAAAGAGAAGAACTGTGACCTCCCTGGGCTTCACCTTAGTACCTTTAAATCATAGAATCACAGAATCAACCAGGTTGGAAAAGACCTTTAAGATCATTAAGTCCAACCATTCCCCAGCACTGCCAAGGCCACCCTGTGGGGAAGGAATTGTTCCTAATCTCCATCTAAACCTCCCCTGTCGCAGCTTGAGGCTGTTCCCTCTTGTCCCATCCCTTGTTCCTTGGGAGCAGAGACCAGCCCCCTCCTGGCTCCATCCTCCTGTCAGGCAGTTGCAGAGAGCAATAAGGTCCCCCCTGAGCCTTCTCTTCTCCAGACTAAACCCCCTCAGGTCCCTCAGCCGTTCCTCATCACACTTGTGCTCCAGGCCCTGCACCAGCTCTATTGCCCTTCTCTGGCCCCGCTCTGAACTAAGTTACCAGAAACTCCATGTATAGTCATTGAAGGAGAGGTACAAGCCATTACGGACATGTCTTGTCTGCCCTATTTCAGACATGTGTGGAAGAGCTAGATCTTTCACCAGGCATGTCTGACAATGGACACTGTTTCCCCCAAGCATAAAGTGAGTTTCAGGTGAGCAGTTTGGATGCATACGTCTTTAGACTCCCACTCCCTCAGCCCCATCACACAGTTTCCAAGGGTTCAGAAGGAAGAGAAATTCCAAGCAATTACCTCTCTGTCCTGCCTGCCTGGGTGACTTCTCTCCATCGCTCTCACTGCAGGTCCTGCTCTGTGGCCGCTTCCGGGCTTGTTGCTCCCCGTCGGGGCGGGAGGGTGAAAGTTGCTGGTCCTCCCCGTTCTCCAGGGAGCAGTCCAGGCCCCTCTGCAGCTTCACTCCGTTCTTAGCCTTTCTGAATAGGACAGATGTCCGTCGGCCCACGCCGCTGAAGGCAGGGCTGGAGGGGGTGTCTGCAGGGGGCAAGGCCAGCCCGTTGAGCCCGTTGTCACTGAGCAGGCGCTGGAAGGCTTGGCTCTCCCGCTGCAGAGCCTTCTTGTCAAAGAGCTCCCTGTCCGACACCACCCTCTTCTGCAGCTGGTTCAAGGACTTGCTTTCACTGATGGGTTTGAGCTTTGGAGGGTCCTGCAGAGAGTCCAGCTCTGAGAGGGAGGGTGCAGGTCCTGTGGGCTCCAGGGTTGGAGGGTGCGGGGGCTTGGAATCATCTGCTAAAGGAATAAAGAATCTGCTTGAACATCTTAGAAATAGTTATTTCCCAAAACTCCCAAAGAGTTATTCCACAGCCATTCCCATCTTTCACAAAGGCTACAGATAGAAGAAACAGCAGGTCTTGACTGCTGACATGCACTAGAGAGCTGGAGCTAAAATCATAGAATCATAGAATGGTTTGGGTTGGAAAGGATCTTAAGATCACCCAGTTCCAACCCCCTGCAATGGGCAGGGACGCCTCATTCCAGACCATGTCGCCTAAAGCTCTGTCCAACCCAGCCTTGAACACTGCCAGGGATGGGGCATTCACCACTTCTTTGGGCAGCCTGTTTCAGTGCCTCACCACACTCATAGTAAAGAACTTCTTTGTTATATCTAACCTGAACTTCCCCTATCTAAGTTTGAACCCATCACCCCTTGTCCTATCACTACAGTTCCTGATGAAGAGTCCCTCTCCAGCATCCTTGTAGCCCCCTTCAGATACTGGAAGCTGCTCTGAGGTCACCACGCAGCTTCTCTTCTCCAGGCTCAACAGCCCCAATGTTCTCAGCCTGTCTTCATACAGGAGGTGCTCCAGCCCCTGCTCATCCTCGTGGCCTCCTCTGGACTTGCTCCAACAGCTCCATGTCCTTCTTATGTTGAGGACACCAGAACTGCACACAGTACTCCTGTATACTGTTGTAACCTCTTACCTTTCTCCCCTTCGTCATCCCCTTCCCTTGGTGTTTTATCCAGCCCCTCTTCCCTCAGCACAGGCTCCCCATTGGGCATGGTCTTGTTCTGCTGCTGGGCCAGCTTCTGCCGAATGGAGTTGATCTCCCGTCTCAGAAGGCGGATACGTCGCGTCCGGGCACCACTGGACCGCATGGTGCTCACCATGTCCAGCTTCTCCAGAAGCTCCTTCAGCTGGGCCTCCAGGGAGAGGTGAGCCCGGTTCTCTGGGAGGAGGATGTTATCCACTGCATCGAAAGAGATTGTAACAGTGAAGGGAAGGAGTAAGGCTTCTTGAAGAAGCATTTGGGACCACTGCCATGCCTCATTCTCTTTGATACTATTCATGAAGCAATTGCTTTAGTTTGGGGATTCAGCAGTTGTTAACCTTGGAGCTCGGACTTCCTTCATTTGGGTAAAGAGCAGCTGATTTAACTTGCTCCACCCTCCAGTTCCCATTACTGTCCCGGGGCAACAGTGGAAGGACATACATCTGCACCCATGACAGTTCACAGTGCAGGTCCTTGGCGGAAACCTATTTCATTGCCAGGTTAAACAACAAAATCAGACCACAAACAGAACTGATCAAAACAGAACATGTTTGCCATTCCTCTGGCTCTGCTGAAGGGCTGGCACCTGCAGGAGTGGGGCAGACAGCTGACAGACGTGTTCTCGTATACACAAGTTTCCTAACAGACCATCCGCCTGCATCTAAAAGGGCTGCAACATTTATGAACAGGATGGCAGACCGCAAGCTCTGCGTGCTGGATGGCAGCAATATTCTATGCTAAATTTAGCCGAGTTATTCAACCCATGCTTTGGAGCTGCATCGCCAGATGGCAGTGGGAATGGTTATGGTCGTGTTGTGAATGGGAAGTCTCAGCTAGAAAGACTGCTTGTGTCCCAGGACATTAACCCTACATCAAGCTCCTCCCAGCCCTCAGTGCTCCATCAAATCCAGTTGCTTTGCACCTTGCCAATTTATATTGAAATGCACAGGCCTCCCTCAGAGCAAAGAAATCCTAGATCCACTTTTGCCCTGTTCTTCAAATTACCAAGTTTGTACTACAGCCATGGCACAAATCAAACAGCATGGGCAGTTACAAAGCTCTTCTGAGACAGACACAGAGTCATAGAATGGTTTGGGTTGGAAAGGATCTTAAGATTATTCAGTTCTAATCCCCTGCCATGGACAGGGACACCTCACACTAGACCAGGTTGCTCCAAGCCCCATCCAACCTGGCCTTGAACACTGCCAAGGACAGAGCATTCACCACTTCTGTGGGCAGCCTGTTCCAGTGCCTCAGCACCCTCACAGGGAAGAGCTTCTTCCTAAGCTGCATCTAGCTCAGAATGCCCAGCACACCTGAAATCCCGCACTTTGAGGCTCTAAAGGAGTTAGATATATACTTAGGTAAACAGATAGATAGGAAAACTCTTGTACGCTGAATGAGGGCTCTGATTTCCAGCAGGTTGAGTGACATGCTCAGAACAAAGAACACAGTTACGATCTACCTGAAAAAACCAAAGGCTAACACTCACCATCCTCCCAAGAAAAGCGGTAAAAGTCCTCGGTTTTGGGTGACTCAGGCAGGTGAATCCCCACATCAGTGTCAAAGCCGATGCTTTCAGCCTGCCGCCGTGCATGGCGCAGTATCGCTCCTCCGAGGTCTCGGAGCCGGACAGCTGCTCGGTGGAAAATCGTGTCTTTAGCATTATACCTCATGCAGTTGGTAACTATAAGGTTAAAGTCTTCCTCAAACTCATCCAATGTTCGGTACAGGTGAGACTCCAGCTTCCGCCTCATGGTGGAAAAATCCATTGGGTTGGAAATGAATTCCAGGTAATCTGGAACCTAAACATATAAAACCTGTACAATTACAAAAACCATTTACTAGCCAACCAGAGCGCATCCATCATAAGCACTCAGTGCCCTTTCCACCAGCAAAGGGCAGCACCAGTGGTTCATTTCTCTATCACTCAGTCAAGGCAGACACATCCTGGCTCTGCAAAACATTACTGAGACGTGCTGAAGCTTCCAGAAAGCAACACCCTATTTCTGGCCCAGAAGGGTACCCCATTGTGAGTCCTCTTTGAGATACTCTTTAGTCCACCTGCAGGTTGGGGTAAGGTGGCTTCCAGGGCTATGACAGCACGTGAGCTTCTGCCCAGCACTATCTCATCTAAAACCCATTAGGCACCTCTAGGAAAGAGACTTGCCTCGTTCAGGTTAACAGGCTCTGCAAAGATCTGGGCAGCATCCTTCTCCTGCAGCAGGTCCAGTGTTGTGCGCAGAAGGACGTTGAAAGGGGTGAGCTGTAGCTCCATGGCAGCCTGCTGCACCTTCACCTGGAGATGGGAAAACAGTGATGAGCACTGCTGTAGAGGACAGGACACGTCAGTGGTGTCTCCCTCCAGTTTCTCCTGAGTCATCACCCCAGCTCTATTCAGCGGTGGCAACCCCAGATCATCGCCACCAGCCTGGGAGACTCATTGCTGAAAAATTCCTGGCAAACACCTTGTTCTCTCCATGTGCAGGATGTACCTCAGCAGATTTGCAGAGCGTAACTGCACAGTCCAATCTTTTTGTATGGGGAATTTGGGCTTATCCAATCTCACCAAGCCAAAACAAGAGGAAAGGCTGGAAAATTAGAAGATAATACAACTAAAAATGAAAACAGGAAGAAGCTTTTCATGCCTGGTAAAATACCCTGTAGAACTCCCTGCCTCGAGATGTTATTATGCCAATTAGCAACACTACACAAAAGTCGGAAGTATGTAGGTGTTTACATGAACAACAAGATCCATAATTAGACTAAAGAGCACAAACAAAGCTCAGGATTGAAGCTCTCACACTTCAAGGCAGAAGCCAAACAACAACAGTGGTTAGATGTCTGCAAATCCCTAATATGGTTTCTTCCATCCCTTATGAAGTCTCTAACACTGTCTGATTTCAAGCAAACAAGTTGTAGCACCAGTCTGATCTCTGACAATGAAACTCTGTTCAAAGGAGACTGGAACAGAAGTATTTCGTTCTCTAACGTTTTCATTTCTTTGATCTTATAATCCCTCATTATGTCATTAAATCAACCACTTCAGTAGCAAAGGAAAGCAAATCTGTTTACAAAAAGCTGTATTTGATGTACTAAGCAACACGACAGCATCAATAAGAGAATGAATGAAGATGGGATATAAAGACCACACTCTTCCCCCAAAACAAGCAAAGAAGTCAAACAAAGACTTGGGACTCTGGAGCATCCTTCTCCACTCACCTAAAAGCTGAGCTTGGATAGAGGTCCAACTACATCCACACTTTTCTGTGATATCCTTTTATAAAGGATACCAAAGTTTCAACAAGCTTTTATGAATTCAGCCAACTGTCATAAGGATTTATCAAGATACTGAAAGCAAACAAAGCCCAAGAATGATTTTTCTTTTGATCTTCCTATCCAAACTTGCATCAAAAAAGACCCCGAAAAAGGAGTCCATCAAAAAAGCTGTGGGCAGTTTCTGGCCATGAAAAAACAGCTCACAGAGAAGCTGTGACCACAGAGGATGCTGCTTTCCCTCTGCCTGGTTCCCTGCAGACAACCTGAGAGCACCCAGGCAGTGCCTGGGGCCACACATACAGGCTCACAGTGCACAGGGTGAGTCTTTAATGAAGCTGTCCTCGAAGATACTCGTGCCAGAGAGCACAATTGTGGCTGCAGAGACCAATCAGGCATGGCAAGCAAAGACCTTCAACAGGCAAAGCTGGCAAGCTTGGGAAGCAACCTTAACCGGTGCAACTTTGGAGAACAGCACACAGATCAAAGAAGAAATTGGAAAATTTAGTAAATGGTCTCCATCTTAAAACTTCTTTCTTCTAAAAAAATGAATTTAGAGAGCAAACCACATGAATTTTTAGCTTTAAAAATGAGGAGTAGAATTGTGATTTAGTCCTTTCTCTGGAGTAGGTGTTACCAACCGCCTGCAACAATCGTTAAAGGAGGTCTAAGTTCTGCACTGCAAAACACCTACTCCACGCCCAGAAACAGAAGCGGTGCTGTAGGTCAGGAATCAAATCCACTATTAGTTATGCAAATCCATTTTCCCAGCTTGCTGCAGCCCAGTGCTGCTTCCAAGGGCAGAGGCTGAGCAGTGGAAGTCCGGGACTGACATAGGGAAAGATGCACATCCAACAGCCAGACTCTGTGAGAAGAGGAAAAGGCTCAAGAAGAACTGTCCTGTTCCCCCTATGCCTCCTGCAGCATGGGGAGCTTGCGTGGGACTAATAAGTGCGGCACCCTGACAGCCAAAACTCCCTACCTGCTCCCGTTTGAGTTTTTCCCTCTTACGGATCAGCTCGATGAGCAGCCGTGCCCGCTCCAAGTCATGCCGCAGTTTCTGCCAGTACTTCAGCTCTTCCTTCACTGCACTGGTCTTCTCATCCTGCTCCTTCTGGAAGACATAGCAGTGGGGTTAGAAATAAAACCTCTTTCTAGGTGTCCCCTGTGAATTGCTCTCATAGTCTTCCTCCTGGCTACAAATGATGCCCCATTTAGCTAACAAACACAACATTAGCCTTTCTGGATATTATGTTATCTATCTGTGAAGTTAGGCCTAAATCATCCTGTAGCTACACTCTGGGACCATACTTCAGTGCATACTCATTTACACCCTCCCTGCTTTTATACCCAAGTTCATTATAGAGGCTGGAAGTTTTTCTCTTGGCTGCTGTGCATGGAAGAAGCAGCCCAAAGTAGAAAGGCAAAGTGAGCAGAGAAAGAGCTAACATTATCCTCCTTGTAACCAATAAGAAATAGTCAGGGAAGGAGATTCACCAAAACACAAAGGAACAGCCAAGGGTGGGAGATGAGCCTACACCTTCCAAGACACAGTTCGGTGGCAACCATCCATCCTTGCCTAAATCTGTAGCTTTTTTAATGGGTTTGAGGATGGACCTGAAGTGCACACACTTTCACATGATTGCCAGGAGAGGACAACTGTTTCCCCAAGGTCTTGATGGGTTCTATTTATAGGACGTTTGGTTTTAAGAACTTACTTACGGTAAATTGCCAAATACACCAAGGAAATCCTGCACTTCCCCAAGCTCCAGACTGATGAGTGGAAAATAGGTTTTCTTATTAATCATCCAGAGTAGTCTTCATGCAAAGCAAAAGCCTATAAATTCCTCCAACTGCAGTAAAAATGTACATGTACAACGTGCACAACATGCACAGCACCTACTGACAGACTGTGTTAGAGGGTAGAGTCCAATTGCTTCATGAATTCACCATTGACTTGAGCCAAACTTGGTGCTGTTTAACAGCATCGAGATCGAGTGACTCTGGATGCCAGCTCGGAGAAGGAATCAAAGGAGTCCAGAGCTGATGGATATGACTAAACTTCCACATGAATGTGCATGGGAGGGTCGGAAATTGAAGCTGCAGGAAGAATGACCCAAACTGGAGCTTGGCCAGGACTCTGGAGGTAACATCCTTTTTCTTGAGGAGAGGATTTTTAATCACATGTGAGGAACGTGGTTTTATGATTCAACTAAGAGATGATTCCACCAAGGGCCCATCACACCCTTGCACAGGCCTGGGTCTCCTGACTCAAGGGAAAAACTCTTATCTGCTGGCTCCTCAACGCCAATTCTAGTGGCACGATGGATATCCCACTGATACACTAACTCAGCTCTTCAGACATGAGCATACCAAGAGGAGACCAAAAGAGATTTCAATCAGGCTACCCTCTGATCCTTTCACCCTCATTCCCTTTCCCAGCCATGCATCAAGCACATTCACCCCCCAAAAGCAAGCTCTCCATCCTCCCACGTGGGTCCAGCTGGGCACCAGTACCTGCTCCGCGTTCCTCTGGGACTGGAGGTGCGAGTGCAAGCGCCGGATCAGGGGCACCCCGTTCCTCGCCTGGCGCTTCAGCAGCCAGTAGTTGTGGAGCCTCTGCATGAACTGGTTCTTCCTCTGGAGGGAGAGGCCGCTGCAGATCTTGTTGAGCCTGAAGGAAGCAAAGAGGTGTCGTGGAGCCAACCCGAAAGCGACCATGACTCCATAGACCCTGGTGGTGCCATCACAATTCCTAATGAAGATTTGTGTGTCAATGCACACTCTGAACCACACGTGCAACTGGTACAATGTGGAACCTCCCTACCATGAAGACGTATGTGCTTACTTTTCACAGTATACCCTATGTTAGTAGCAGCTCAGCTGGAGGTTCTCACCAAGCACTCACCACAGCACAGTCAAAGCATGCGATCACAAATTCAGCTCCAAGGCCTCATTTCAAAACTACTTTTAGCATCAAGAACTTTCCTGGGGGATGTTTAAGTCTGATGTTATTAAGCTGGAGTCTGAGAAACTAACTCGGTAAGAGCTCAAGAATCAGATATCACCTATTTTAACCTTTTTGAACCATTCACTAGATTATATGTGGTGCTTTATCAGCAGTTTTCCAAAGTTTATCTGTTAAAATACTGGTAACACATCACCACACTTCGTAAGGCACCAAACTAGCAGCACTACCTAGTTTTTCATGAGAGAACTGGGAGGGAAAAATCCACACACAGCCAAATTCAAAGCTGCTTACAACACTAACAGGTTTGACATGCTCTTTAATAAAAGGAGGAATTAAGAAACTATGAAATGAGGAGATTAAAAACTACTTAATAGCAGGATGACCTCTATCTGCCTGTCAACCTGCAAAGCCTGAAGTGTTTTAAAAACACCTTCACAGCCATCTGTGTGAATGCAGATGCTAAGGAGGTGTTTTCAGTTAGGGACCTCCACAGATTCTGTGTTACAGAGAAGCTTGTGATGGCAAAGCAGGGAAACCACAGTGTGCCCTCAACACTCATGTGGAGTAACACGGGTCAGGAATGGTTCTGCAGAGCACCCTCTGAACACAGCTACTGCTGGGTCTTGGCTGTAGATTCAGTGTTCACAAGGTCAACAGGAGGGATCAAGTCCTCAAAACAGACCCTGTCCACCTCCTTTCCTAAACCTGAGACACTCACCTGTAAGAGGGAATTTGTGTGACTGTCACCATGGGCACAGACGAATGCCCATTGGTCACAACGCCAAGCTCCTTCTTGATCTTCTGCTTCAATTTCAACTGGTTCTTTTTCAGAGATCCTTTGGGAGGGCCAGAATTGGCTCCCTCCTCTGCCTCCTCCTCCACAGAGGCCTCCTGCCCCTCAGCACCAGCAGCTGAAGACCCTTTTTTCACCATCCCGGGTGGGGAATGACTCCCACAATAGGCGGTCTTGCGCACGGTGAACGTTGTGCCGTTGATGCTGGTCTCCCTCATTGGTTCAATCTTCATGAAGAGACCAGCCCGCTGGGCACAGGTGACGTGGAAGGCAGTATAACAGTTCACCTTGTGGCATTGGATAGCAGCTCCCATGCCCTTCTGCTTGCAGATATAGCATGTGAGCTTCCACCGAGCCGGGGGGATGTTATTTATCCCTTCAATGGGCTCCAGGAACACAGTGTTTGCAAAGCAGACCTCTGGGATCCAGATGGCACAAACCACATGGGCCCAGCGGCCGTCGTTGGTCTGCTTGAAGGCTCCACCTTTGTTTGGGCAAAGGACACAATCCACAGGGCGAGAAGGGGACTGTAAGCAGCAGCGGCAAAGCCACTGCCCCTCAGGGATGTAGGGCACGCCGTAACACTCCTGGTGCACAGCCAGGTTGCAGATATCACAGAAGAGGATGACGTTGCTGTTGTGACACTCATCGTCCATGCAGACACAGCAGAAGGCATCCTCATCGATGAGGGACTGCTGAGCCCCGTTGTTGCGGCTCTCCAGGTATGACTCCTTTTCCAACCGATCCACCAGCAGCTCAAAAGTGTCGGCAGAAACTGTGCCATAACCATCATCCCTTCTCTTCTCGTTGACCATTTCCAGCCATGCCAGATCCTCCTCATCCATGTCATACTCCACCTCTACATCAAGGTCCTCAGGAGGCTTTTCGATGTACCGGTAGTAGGCGGCAGGGAGAGGAGGAGCCTCTGCTTGGCTGAAGGAATCCACCACACGGAAGTTGGGCTGGGGTAAGTGTAAAGATGTCCCTGGTGCGTGTTTGGAGCAGGACTCCTTCTTCTTGCCTTTGGAAAGGGTTTTCTTATATTTGGAAGGGAAAAGGGGCTGCTCACTGTTTTCCTTGTTGCTGTTGCACTCTGTGATGTCCTGGGCAGTCAGCTCATCCTCTGTGATGATCTTTAAGGGATCGTAGATGCTGATACGATGAAGCCGCCCATCAATGTCCACCTCCACGATCCGCTGGGCCTGAGCGTAGGTCAGCGTCTCCCGAGTGGGTGAGCACTTGAGGCTGTAGGGTGAGGGCGAACGCCTCCCCTCCACGCTCTGCCGGGACCTCCTCCGAGGCTTCCTCATCCCTGCAGTCCAGAGACCCTGTAACAACACAGGGCAGGGGACAGAGTGAGCCAAGGAGGCAAGCAAGGAGCAGTACAGATCCAAAAACTCACTCAGCGTTGCAACAGAACAACATTTCTACTAGAGACTCCAGCAATTTCAGCCTTGCTGAGTCTTTACATCTTCTTAGATACAAGCAGGCAATGGAAATATGAACCATTTCTTGCAATGTCTATCAGAGCACCCTCCAACCTTCCCTATTTGCATGTCAGGACATGTATATACCCCCATACCACCAGATGAGAAGAGTTCAAATTGATTTTACAGCAGCATCCAAACACTGCTGTGCTTTCAGCTCAGCAAACCATTCAGATCTCCCTAAACCTAAATAGTGCTTCTCATAGAATCATAGAATAGTTAGGGTTGGAAAGGACCTTAAGATCATCTAGTTCTAACCCCCTGCCATGGGCAGGGACACCACACACTAAACTATGTCACCCAAGACTGCATCCAACCTGGCCTTGAACACTGCCAGGGATGGAGCATCCACACCTTCCTTGGGCAACCCATTCCAGTGCCTCACCACCTGCACAGTAAAGAACTTCTTCCTTATATCTAACCTAAACTTTTCCTGTTTAAGTTTGAACCCATTACCCCTTGTCCAACCACTAGTCCCTCCCCAGCATCCTTGCAGGGCCTCTTCAGACACTGGAAGCTGCTCTGAGGTCTCCACGCAGCTTCTCTTCTCCAGGCTGAACGGCCCCAATGTTCTCAGCCTGTCTCCATACAGGAGCTGCTCCAGCCCCTGATCATCCTCGTGGCCTCCTCTGGAGTTGCTCCAACAGCTCCATGTCCTTCTTATGTTGAAGACACCAGCACTGCACACAGTGCTGCAAGTGAGGTCTCACAAGAGCAGAGCAGAGGGGCAGGATCACCTCCTTCGACCTGCTGGTCACGCTGCTTCTGATGCAGCCCAGGATGTGGTTGGTTTCTGGGCTCAAGCACACACTGAAGCCGGCTCATGTTCAGCTTCTCATCAACCAACACCCCCAAGCCCTTCCCTGCAGGGCTGCTCTGAATCTCTTCTCTGCCCAACCTGTGCTTGCACCTTCATATACTAAATTCACACAAGCCAAGAAGGAGTTCTCTGTTCTTTTGCCCGTGGCTTTTCTTTTATAGCCCTAGTAGCACACAAAATGTGCTGGATGTTTTCCAGGTGGAAAGGAAAACACTGCTCCTGTCCTATGAAAGCAATTCCCATTTTCTTTTGGTTACGGAGCTCCATATGAGAAAACTAGCAGTGCTCCCTTAGGCTGGGATGGAACTCCTCCAAGTTGCCCACCACTTCTTCCCTTCCCACACTGTGGATGCAAGAAGTAGTGCAAAATCATCCTTCAGCTTTCCTTCCCCTTTTCTCACAGACGTAGCTGTTCCTCACACCCCTCTCCAGACACTCAGTCCCTTCAGTCCATGCTATGAAGGGACTCTGTCCTTCCCGACAAGCAAAATGGGTCACAAAATCCCAAATACAATCAGAGAATGAACTGAGCAACGCAGCGGGTGCTAGATGAGATCCCTTCTGCTCTTCAGTGGGATCCCTGAGGAAGCAAAGGGGGAATGAGCATGGGAACAAACAGCATGGATCCAGCTGGACTTACTAGCTCTGGGTCAGCATTAGCCCCTTTGGAGCCACAATCCATGTTCAGGCAGCTGAGCTGGTTCTGCATGGAGGATCCACAGGGGTATGAGCAGGAAAGCAGCAAGACAGCTTCTCAACCACACCAGAACTGTGCAAGGGTATTTGCTCAGAGCCTTAACAAAAAGCCCAAGCCAGCTCTGCCCTTGCAAACTGCTAATCAGCAACCCAGATAATTATTTGAGAGTTGGCCCTTGACATTAAGGAGGTGCCCATCCAGGGGGAGCAGAGCAGAAGCCTGGAGGCTGGACGAGATGATCTGGGGGAGGATGGGGACACGGCAGCAGAGCCCTGGAGATCTGAGGGCAAAGGAGGGAGGCAGCGAAGAGGGAAAGCAGAGAGGAAGCCAAGTGAGTAACGCAAGTGAGAAGGGCAGTGTCAGAGATGGGAACGTGACTTCTGGGAAGGAACGGGCTGAGGCTGAAACAAACGAGACAGGAGACAAAGAAAAGCAAATGATAAGTCAGCCCAGAGCTTATCTGTTGCTACACAGAGGCCTGAACCAGCACCTTACCCTTATTTAAGGCAATCCACACTTTCAGCCCCTTCGTGTGGGACTTGCAGACAAGAAAACACACTCTAAACCCATAATTTGTTCTTGGCCATTGCATTATTTCTGCTGTGAGGGACACAGCTCCAGAAACTCTCAAATGTGTGAGTCACAGCAAGCAGTGCCTCATAGGACCAGGACCTACAAGAAGTCCCTTATTCCAGAAGCTTATTCCAGAGAGAAGTACCAAATTCCAGAAGCAACACGTTTCTCTTGAAAGTATTGGCTCTGTGAACCTTAAGGTAAAGCCACAACAAAACATCTGTCCTAAGAAACAAACATGTTTTGGGAAAAGTTTCCAAATTCTCCTTTGCATCCACAGAAATAAGCTGCAGGTGCCAGTTTCAGCCCTGGCACACCCACAATGATGGAGCCTGTGGGCCCAATTTCATTTCTGATCCAAAATACAGGATGACAATTTCCATGTGCACATGTGGGTACCACAAATGTCAGGACCTTTGCCTTAAAACTCTAATCAGCCACTTGATGGACAGAGTGCAGATCCCCACCTGCACTTGTCCCAGCCAAGCTCCAACAGCTTCAATCAGTAGGAAAAAGGGATTTGAAAATAAGGGTATAAAGGCAACTTGATGAAATGGAAAAGCTGGAAAATCCTGCTCAGAAACAGCTCTTAGAATTCAGGTGGGTATGAGCAACGAAGATACTGGAGGCAAAAAGATATATGAGAAGAAAGATATTGGAGGATAAAGTAATTAGCATGAGCTGACCACACTGATCATTAATATTGTATTCAGGAAAAACAAGCTGTTAGCTGGGAGTGCTGAGGCACGAGCAAATTCCAGTGGAACAAGCACCTTAAGGAAGGGTTATTTTACATCTTGAAAGGAAAAACAAAGGGTTCAGGGTTTCTGATGCTTTAGTGAAACCATCAGTGTATTGCCTAGCAAAATTACCCGAAGTGGGACTTCCACCACTGCCATAAAGCAACCCATTTGTAAAACACACAATTACTTAGTGCTACATAGAAGCATCTAAACCAGCACTGAAATCTCTGCCAGAGAGAAGTGCCCAGAATAAGACATGCACCCAGATACTAGGAGAGACAGAGCCACCCACCTCCAAAATACCTTGAAAGCAGCAATGAAACAACCCAGACGCACTGAACACTGTGACCTTGTCTGCAGCAACAGAAACTTTGAAGCAGCAATCTAGGAATGTTTTGATCGTCTTGGCACACTTTAAAACACCTCCCAGCCACAGATCAAAAAGAATCCCTCTGCAAACACAGAGCACCCGTGCACACTGAACAGACTTGGCTTCAGCGGGGTTAAATGCTGTTTCAGCCCACGCGGGTTCTGTCCCACCATGGACAAAGGTTGATAAGGTGAAAGCAGAAAGTTCAGTTGTCCTCTCGCTGTCACCAGTGTGCTCAAGGCCTTCCAAACACCCTCCCATCATCCATTTCCGCTGGGTACGGCGCCAGCAGCAGGGGTGACGTTCCTAGAGAACACAACTGAGCAAACAAAGTGGCTGAAGGCACAAAGCCACAGGGATGAACTTAAATTCTACCCAAGGTGTTTGCTCAGGAGCTGTTCAGTTCTCCTGAGCAGCAGCTTTCACGCTGGTGAGCCAGAAATGCCAGGGGAGGGGCTGCAAAAAGTGACTAAAAAACATAAACCTGCCATCAGGAGACTTAAATTTAGTACAAATGGGTCAAAAGCTCCACTGGAAAAAAAATGAGAGATCCATGTACTAAACAGCACCACAATACAGGCCCCTATTATACACACAGCCTGGAAAATCCACTGCAAGCAGATCCTCTAAAGGGCTAAATGCTGCTGTAATTTACACCCATGCAAACGTGTTGGCCATGTCCAAGGTCAGAGGAACCCTCTTGCACCGCAGAAGACCTCTGTCTCCTTCCTACCCCTCCTTCCCACTGCAGTCCTTCTTTCCAGCCTTCCCATGCTGAACAACCAAGGAGTTGCTTTCCAGCAACAGGTTTCTTTGCTAACCTGCCGAGGACACAAGGCTGGAGCTCAAGGCAGCACTGCTGGGAAAGTTTCCTGGCCCTTCCCAGCACAGCTTGGTGATCCCAGTGAAGAACTAGGTCCACGATGAAGAATTTCAGTGATTGCAGCAGGTGGGAACAACGTGGCTCTCATTCCACTCTGGTGCACCACTATTACTGGCAGTGGCTACAGTTCATACAGCCCTAAACAGTTTGGGGTTCGAGGCTACCAAAAACTTCTACTCCTCAGGACATCAAGTCAAACATGAGGTCTGGAGATGTTCCTCTGCATCGCTGTCCCATGCTGGCAGCCACGCACCTCCGGGCAGCTGCTTCTTGCCTTTTAAAACCCATTCCTGCGCAGTGGGGAACAGACACCCATGGAGCTATTTAAGAAACATATCCATAAAATAAAAGCAATGGATACCAGAGGGAAAAACACTCTGGAAGAGTCGCAGCCCCATTTCCACCTGTCCTTTGCCAACCAAAATGCTGGTGAAACTCCTGCTGCCCTTGCCACTGTCCCACCATGTTCCGTGCTCGCCCCAGGGCCATATTCACCTCATGCTCCTGCCGAGGGTTTATGCTCCACACGCCCATGCTGACACCTACAACGAAGTGTGTCAATGCTCAGCAGACATCGCCAAGTCGCCCGCCCTGGCATACACAGACATCTTTATAGACCCCCTGATACTCCTGTAACCAAGCTGAGCTGACAGGAGATGCACCAGGCCGCAGGAGGGGACCTCCCGCTGGAGCAGGGACAGCGCGAGACAATTCTAGGGTTACTTTCAACTTTTAATTCACTTGCCCCTTCTCCTGTAAGGGTCCTCAACTGTTGTGCCATCACAACTGGAAGTTTTGACCCCACCTGGAGTACAGCATTCAGCTCTGGGGGCAGCACCACCATTGTTGGGTTGTGGAGCTGCTGAGTGAGTCCAGAGGAGGCCACGGAGCTGCTGCGAGGGCTGGAGCAGCTCTGCTCTGGAGCCAGGCTGAGAGAGCTGGGCTGGGGCAGCCTGGAGAAGAGAAGGCTCCTGAAGGGGAGACCTTAGAGCAGCTCCAGTGCCTAAAGGGGCTCCAGGAAACCTGGAGAGGGGCTTTGGACAGAGGCCTGTAGGGACAGGACAAGGGGAATGGCTTTAACCTGCCAGAGGGGAGACTGAGATGAGCTCTGAGGCAGAAGCTCTTCCCTGTGAGGGTGCTGAGGCGCTGGCACAGGGTGCCCAGAGAAGCTGTGGCTGCCCCATCCCTGGCAGTGTTCAAGGCCAGGTTGGACAAAGGGGCTTGGAGCAACCTGCTCTAGTGGAAGGTGTCCCTGCCTGTGGCAGGGGTTGGAACTGGATGAGCTTTGAGGTCCCTTCCAACACAAACCACTCAGGGATTCTATGATTATGCTGTGCTGCAAATTAAGTTTAAGGTAAAGTCTGGTCTTAGCAACAGATCACAGCACACACCATCTGTGTCCAGTCTCAGCAGCATCTGGTGGAACCCTGAAACGCCATGAGCTGTGCCTAGTACTGGCCTGGAGCAACCCTGCACATTGAGGGCCACGGGATCCCTGCAGGGAGCCCAATTAGCAGCCAGCGATGTGGGTGAAGACGCAGCAGGGACTCGGACAGAAATAAAGCCTCTCCCGAGGAGCAGAAGGCGGGCCGGGGCTCAGCACCGGGCCCACCGGCCCCGGGAGCGAAAAACATCCCCACGGAGAGCAGACCGAGCGCGGGGGAGAGCGACAGAGAGCGCAGGCAGCGCCAAACGCTATTGGCTGCCGCGGCCGCCCATCCCAGCTCCACCACCAATAGCAACACAAGACTTTGCGGGTCTAACGGGAGAGTGCGCTCAGCCCCGCCTGGGCCAATAGCGTGGGAGAAGGTGGGCGGGGACCCCCCCGAACAGCGCGAAGGGGGAGGGCAAGATGGCGACGCGGGGGGGGGGCCCGGCTGACACGGCGCTGCCCGTTCGCCCTCCCCGGGCACTCGCCGCCGCCGCCGCCGCTCCCTGCTCAGCGAGAGGCCGCGGAGCCGCTGCCACCGAGCGGGGACGAAGGCTCCGCGGGCTGCGGCGCACCGGCCTCCCCCGACTCCTTCCCGCCCGCCCGGTCACCTTCCCGCGACCCCGGCGCGGGGGGTGTGTGAGGGAGGAGAGACCCCCTGAGGGAAGGGTGTCGCGGCCTCCCGCGCAGCGCTTTACCTGGCCGCCTCAGCGCGGTCTCCGCCGTTGCCGCCGCCTCCTTTTTTGGGTTGTTTTGGGTTTTTTTTAATGGGTTTTTTTTTCTTTTTTTTTTTTTTCTCTTTTTTTATATCCTCTCTTTCCGCCTCCCCCTCCCCTCCCCCCAGGGGCGGACGGGCTCACCCAGCCGGCGGCGGGAGGGGAGGGCACAAGATGTCGGCTCCGTCCGCTCCGGCTACCGCCGCCTCCTCAGCGCCGCCTCCTCATGCCGCTGCCGCCGTCGCTGCCGCCGCTCCGGCCCCGGTGTCGCTTCGCCCCCCAACACACCCCCCCCACCAGCAGCAGCCCCCCCCCCCTTCACCCCCTCCCCGGGCTGCCGCCTCTCTCGGTGCCGTGCGGAGGCGAAGGGGGGGGGCGCGCAGGGGACACCCGCACAAGATGGAGGCGGCGGTAGCGGTGGTGGCAGCGGCGGCGTAGCCCGGCCGAGCGGTGAGGGAAGGCGGCAGCCAGCGGGCAGGCGGGGGAGGGGGCTGCCGCGCTTCGCTCCCCCCCGCGGGCAGGGACCGCCCGCCCCTCCCCGGTCCCTTCCCACCCCCGGGCCGCGCGGCGCGGAGGCCCCCGGGGGGCTGCGGGGGGACGGCGGCGGGGGGGGGGTCCCTCACAGCGCTGGCCGCAGGGTGAGGGGGGGGGCCGCTACCTCCGTGCCTGGCGAGGCGGAGAGGAGCCGGGGTGCGGGCCCCGCTTCGGGCGGAGGGGCTGCCCCTTTCCCCCGGGTTGGGGTTTGCTCGGCATCCCTTCCTAAGCCGGAGCCACCGGAGGTGTGCAGGCCGGGGCTTTGCTCGTTGGGGTGGCTTCCTCCTGCACCCGCTTTTTGCGAGCCCCAGAATAGGCAGGAGAGTCCAACCCTTGTAGCCTCATTTCTGCCACCTTTAGCCCAAACAAGCACCCTCAGCCAAATGAGGGGAATAACAGGAGTCCATGTTTATTCTGTAGTCTGATCCTTGAGGTCCAGCTGGCCTCCTGAGGTGTGATGAGGTGTGACAAGGTGGAACGATAGCGAGAGAGGGACCAAGAGGAACCAGCAAGGCTAAAGCTGTGTTTGCAGCTGAGATAAGTGGTGAGGTAGAAGCTGCAGAGGCTCCTACACTTACTTTTTATAGAGCACAGCACATACTTGGGCAGATGTATGCTCCACCTCCCACTCGAATCGTGCAGAACATTGCATAATATAATCTGAATTCATAGAATTAACAGAAAAGGGAAAAAAATGAATGCTATTTTCCCTCATTCCCAGTCCAACTATAGATCATTTTGCCTCTTAACCTACGTTAAGTGTGGAATCTGAGAGCAGCCAGTCTATGACAAGTCGGTTGTGAAGTACACAGGGTGGACCAGAGCTTGTTGAAGCCTTAAAAGCATGAGAAAACACGTTACTGTTGAGCAGCCTTACCTGCCAACCTCTAAGTATTCCTTTCTGTGTATACCTTTTAAAGAATCTACTGTTACTGTATCAGAACTCCAAAAAGAATAGATTCTGTTCTTGTCCTGCATGAAAAGTAAACTATCAAAGATTCAAAGTGCCAGTAGTCTCACTGATTAATGAAGGTCTCATCTAACCCCAGGAGAACAGTGCAACAGCATGGTCTGTAGATAATCTGTAGGTGTTTCTGCTTCCAAGTTGGGAAGCCAGTTAACCTGTACATTAAATCATTTCAATAAGTGATTCACTATCTCGTGCCCTCCTTATGTGACAGCTTGATTTTAACTGTGATTCCATTTTTTCGAGCGCTTTTGATGTCTCTTTTTGTTTTAAATTTGACAAGCTTTTGCAAACTTTTTATTCTGAAACTTCATACTCTTGGAGTTGCACTGGAGCTGGCTAGTTACAGTCACGTTAGGTTCCCCCTTGCAAAGATTTGTTCATGTCAAGGATGTGAAGAGCCCTGCAGGGTTCAGGAGGATGATTTGTGCACACTGCGATACACAGACACCTCTGAAGGTTGGGGGGTGCATGTTACAACGTCAAAACAAGTTATCCATCATGTAGGTTTATAACAGAGCTATGGAACTAATGTGTTATTTGAAAAAAACCATTCTGAACTGATTCTGATCTGAATTCTCAAATCCCAGAGGCACAACTCAATTCAGTTCCTTGATACCCTCCCAGTTTTAAAAGGGTGCACGTTCAAACCCAACGATTTCAAATGAAATCAGCAGATGCTAAGCCTAATATGCCAGCACAGAAAGCTGGTGCTGGGCCTCACCTGCACATGGTGCCCTCCGCAGCAGTGCCACCAACATGGCAAGCCACCCTTGCCTAGCCACGTAAAACTCCATCTGTGTAAAGCCTCACTGGACAGCACCCTCCGGTGACCAAGAAACCAGCTCCCTAAGTGCGAACGTCCAGACCCTGATGCTAAGCCTAACGTGCCAGGACAGAAAGCTGGTGCTGGGCATCACCTACAGAGGGTGCCCTCCAGAACAATGCCACCAACATGGAAATCCACCTTTGCTTTGCCAACTAAAACTGCCTTGGCGTACTGCACTCAGGGCAGCGCTCTCAGGCGTCCCACAAACCAGCTCACTAAGTGCAAATGTCCAGGCACTTCTCCTGATCCTAAAGCGCCAGGACAGAAAGCTGGTGCTGGGCACCTCCTACACATGGTGAGCTCTGGAACCAAGGAGGCTCAAACAGAGCTGGGCAGCTTCAATCATACTGTAATTGTCTTCATCTTTTTTATGGTGTATAAAACAGACTTCAAAAGGGGAGAAAATTATCATTTGGAATTGAGAGCTACCCTTTTTGACTGATGATTCATGAAGCCTCAGCAATGGCTGTTGTTGCCTCTGCTTCACGTGTTTGTTCTGGATTTTAATTCAGAACAGTTGAAATTAATGAAATTGCTAAAAAGGCCCCATGCTCATGAAAAGTTAAATGTCTGGTTTCTCTGACAGATTTGCCTTGGCTACTGGATTTGCAAGTGCTCAACTGCACTTTCTGTGTGTGTGTGTGTGGAGCATCAGAGAGGTGACACAAACGCCATCTCCTCAGTGATGTTCTTTTTAATCTTAACATGCAAATCCCAGTTTTCAAACCTTCCTCCAGGTAAAGCGTTCTGAAGATGGACCTGAAATGATGATTGATGGTGGGAGGGTTTTTGTTTTTCCAACCAAACTTGGCTAAAAGGAGTGAACTCATTTCAACTTAACAGGAATTCAATGAGGGTTGAAGATCTATACTAACCTTGCAGCATTATTTAATAGAGCACAATCCAACAAGAGAGTTATCAATCAGCCCAAGTGCTGACTGAAGGGGTTGTGAAGCAGCACTGCCTGAACCTTGTATTAAAAGCTTATAAACCCATGTGCTTGGAAAATGGCCTTTTAGAAAGAAATTGGGCAAAACAGCCCATAAACCACATTCACCTGGAAACTCTTAACATCTTCACAGTGTTGGATGCCATCTTAAAGGTCTTTTCCAACCTAAATGATTCTGTGGTAACTGCAATTAGTGCAGTGAGTGTTCATCAGTTTCGGGGATAAATGAATTAGTGCTGGCTATTCTGGTCTTTGTTTCACCTCCAGAGCAGAGCTGCTCCAGCCCTCGCAGCAGCTCCGGGGCCTCCTCCGGCCTCGCTCCAGCGGCTCCACGTCCCTCTTGTGCTGCTGCCCCAGAGCTGGATCAGGACTGCAGGGGGGTCTCCCCAGAGCACAGCAGAGGGGGAGAATCCCCCACCTCGACCTGCTGCTCACGCTCTGGGGGTGCAGCCCAGCACACAGGGGGGTTCTGGGCTTAAGCACACACCGACGGGTCATGGGGAGCTTCTCCTAGCCCAACACCCCAAGTCCTTCTCCTCAGGGCTGCTCCATCCAGTCTCCCCCAGCCTGTGTTTGTGCTTGGGATTGCCCCAACCCAGGGGCAACAGCTTGCACTTGATGAGCTCCATGAGGTTCACATGGTCCCACCACTCCAGCCTGTCCAGGCCCCTCTGGATCCCATCCCTTCCCTCCAGCATGTTGACTGCACCACACAGCTCAGTGTCATCACAAACTTGTTGAGTGTCCCCACTTCTGGGGATATCTCATTAGAGTTCTCAGCTGTGTTGATTATTTTCTAGGTTTTTCTTCTCTTCCATTATCAGACACTTCAAACCTGGAAATTATTTGTTTAGTCTGCACCTAGAATGTGAAAAGGTTCAACAGGAAATCAGATTCTCAGACATTTTCATAGACTCAGAGAATCAACCAGGTTGAAAAAGACCTTTAAGATCGTCAAGTCCAACCATTTCCTACAGGGCAAGTGTACAGTTTCCTAAGAGGCTGGAGATAGTTTCACAACTCCGCACCAAAATGCTTCTGGGTGGTGCCTAAAACATTGTAAATATCGTATCTCTTAAATCTCTGGTCATTTTGTGGTGTCTCTTAAGAAAGGAAAAATAAAAATAAAGTAATAATAATCATTGCTTCATCTGTTTTTTCTTTCCCACTTACATCTGGAAGTTCCTAATAAATCCATGCCATAAAGCTGCAACTTCACAGACCTAACTAGCTGTCAAGAAGTCTTACACGCAATGAGTGGTTATAGTAAAGGCTTCACTTTGCAACTAAAAATAAAACTGAGATAATAAACTCAGACATAAATGTAGGAAAACCAAGTAAATAGTATTTCAACATCTGTACATTGTGAGGCAAACATTCAATCCATCTCCATTTTTATCACACATCCTTCATACAGACAGGAAACTTAATTCTGGCCAGCCTAATTTATGGAATTTTGAATGTTCACTTAAGGGTTGAGTGATTTTTATCACTCAGTTTTGTATTTTTAAGTATGTAAACTATGCAAGGAGGAAAAAACATAACAAAAGTATGTAGGTCAGCCAACTAGCACAAGAGAATTTCTTCTTTGCCTAATGGGGTCTGTCAGGGGCTCCCCCTCTTTCTTGTGTGGAGTTTGGGCTATTTGACTCACCAGTTGGGTTGAGTGGGTGTTTTTCAATCTCCTTTCATGAAACGTGAACATGATTTTTGTTTCCCTGTTAAGCAGCTCATTCCTCTTCACTGCAGTGTGTCATCAGATGGTGCATGAGCCCTGGAACGGTTGGTCTTCACAGAGAGAGACTCCTTCCACTCCAACCTTCTCCATTTCCTGATAGCTGTTCCGAGTTCCTGCCTGGTGCATACCACAAACCCAAGCACAGCTCCAGGGCTCTGGGCTTGCAGAGCACCAGCTCCCTGCATTTGTCAGGATACTGGGAATTGCAGAGGAATGGTTTGGCTGTTGGACAGTGTGCCGTCACTGCATAGGGTTAGTGGGTGAATGATGAAACCCACACACTGGCTGTTGGGGTTGCTCTTGAGGTTTCAGATCATTCAGCAGGAGCTCTTCAAAGAGAAAACCTCCTGAGAAACCCAGTCCCCGAAACACAAGGTGTTTCCTGGAAGTGCACTCAGCAGAAGGACTGATGCTGAGGAGACTTCACATCCCTGAAGCAAGTGGGACTTGTATTTGCTCTCGCTAACAGCAAAATCTGCATAGAATCCCAGGGTGGTTTGGGCTGGAAAGGACATTAAGATCATTTAGTTCCAACCCCCACGTTCACCCTTGTTCTTCTCACACCAACTCAGATCAGAAGTCCCCGGTACCTCTTCATCTGGTCAGACAGACAATTCCCTTTGGGAACACGTTATTATTTAAAAATACAGAGGCTCCTTTTCAACTACCATTAGACTGCTCAGTACATTAATTTATCACAGAGATGTTTTCTCCCTAAGCTATCATGACAGAGCACCACAAACTCCAGATCTCTTCAGGTCTACCCATCCCCTTTTGACGTGAGGCAAGATAATGAAGAAATCAATCCTAAATTCCCATTTAAAGCAGTTTATGAGCTCTGTCTGAACAGGTTCTTTCCCCTAACAGATGACTTTCTGAAAGCAAGCTCTGTACTCCTAAAGCTGCCATAGATTTACTCAATTTCCTCCACAAGACTGAGCTTTTACAACTCTTCCCTGCCTCTCTGTGTCCGATGAAGTAGAGTCAGGCGTGACCCATGTCCTGAGACGCCTCCCTGTGCATTCACACACACAGAGCTAGATGACAACCCACCACTGCTACCCATCCTCACTTCACCAGGGCACAGGCAGCTCTAAATGTCTCCAGCTCTCCGAGATGTCTGTGGCAGCAGCAGCAAGCTCCTCTCTGACCTCTGTTAAAAATTACACGGTGGCCACAGCAGCCAAGGCAGGTGCCAGGTTCAAAAGGACATTTCAAGTGCTGTTTGACCAGTGCAGCTGGAACTTCTCCCTTCCGCTGCTCAAGGCTGTCTCATGCTTAGAAAAAAGGGAGGATGATCCCTTATGCTCATCAAGCTGGGGTTCTTCAAGATAAAGCCAGCAGGACACCACCGTGTGTCCTCCACCCACCTTTTGAGGGCTTTGTATCCAACCCACTGAATTTCAAGAGAACTGTGGGAATGTCACCATGGTTCTCTGCTTGCTGGCCCTACCTAAGAGCAGAGCAAGGCAAAGGGCTTGTACATGGCCCAGAGAGATACGAGTCAATAGAAAGAGCATCACATCAGCACAGAGCATCTGTGCAGCTGCAGCAGGATAACATCAGCAGCCTCATATCAAACCACTGCAGCCACTGGGGGTTACCCAAGCACGTGAGCTGCAACAGAGAGACACAACATCACCGTGTCTGGTTCCCCATGAAGATGAGAGCTCAGAAAGTTCTGGTAATGCTGGAGTTTTCCCTTCGTTGAGGTCTGGGCAGCAAAACTGGATATTGCTTAAGGCAACGAAGAAAATGAGAGAGTTCTGAAAAGTTATGTCCTGGCTAAACCAAACCAGAATGACTCAGCAGCTACAGAAGGGGTGGAGAGTAGGGAACTGCTGCATGTATGACCGAGTTCATGTGCTTCTCAACTAATAGTTTTCAACTAATAGTAGCTCCGAGCTCTCACACAGAGAAGACACTTGTCTCTTGGCACATGCCCTTTGGGATAGACTCTGGAATGACTGGCTGAACCTGACTGACTGTAATAGGGAAGAAGATGCCGACTAAGAAGATATTAATACTGCAATCCAAAGGTATTATCACAACTAGCAGTTGTACCTGCCTAGCACTGCTACCAGCAGTCAAGACATAGCAGTGACCTGGCTTCAGAATAAGCCACAAAAGCGCGTATGGGCTGTATTTCAAAAGGACTAATGAGATGTATGGTGTACAAGATCATCAGCTCCCAGTGCCTAAAGGGGCTACAAGAAACCTGGAGAGGGGCTTTGGACAAGGGCCTGTAGGGACAGGACAAGGGGAATGGCTTTAACCTGCCAGAGGGGATTGAGATGAGCTCTGAGGCAGAAGCTCTTCCCTGTGAGGGTGCTGAGGCGCTGGCACAGGGTGCCCAGAGAAGCTGTGGCTGCCCCATCCCTGGCAGTGTTCAAGGCCAGGTTGGACACAGGGGCTTGGGGCAACCTGCTCTAGTGGAAGGTGTCCCTGCCTGTGGCAGGGATTGGAACTGGAGGAGCTTTAAGGTCCCTTCCAAGATAAACCAGGCTGGGATTCTATGATCAAGATGTGTTAGAAAGAGAGCTGTCATGAAGAGCCAGGAATTCATATAACACATGTATCAAACTTGGAAACTACCTTGCAGTCCCCTTACTCCCCAAAATCCTGCTCTTCTGCATTTGCTATCCTGGCATATCCCACCCTGGGCATAAGCTACTCCTGGTTTCTGAAGCACGAGCATTTAGATGCTCAAACAAGCCCCAACTCACCAACGCAAGAGCCTGCAGACACAGTTGTAATAACACCAGTGTCACTCTCAGATCCCACTCGTTTATTTAGTTCTTGTAATTATTTTCCATCTCTCCTCTGTTCTAATGGTCACAACATTTATAGCAAACTCCTTTGTACTCAAGTGGTGGCTTGGGACGTACTGGTGCACACACACCAGAAGTGCCAGGCTTCAGCTGACATCAATACACCACCAGTTCAGCAAATTACTTTAAAGATCAAAACATATTTTTAAATTTGAATGACTTAGTGTAGAACCAAAAGGTGGAACAAACTGTCCCTGGAGGGAGGATCCAGATGACTGGTTGGTTTGTATTCAGAAAACCACCTCCCTCTGGTTATCTGAACGCATTTCCAAAGCAATTCAATCCAGGCAAGTTGTCTGGATCTTCTCACATCATCCTACATTTTTTCTGGTCCCCATCCAGGATTAAAAACAGAGATTGTTGTGTTGTTTTTCACCCCATACAAAGCTCTGTGCCTACTGAAGGCAGAGCAGGGCTGGGTGCAGCAGGCTGGGGACACGTGCTCTGCATCCCACCCCAAGCTTCTCTGAAGGTGACTTCTTGAAGCTACCAGGAATTATTCACTAAATAAGTGAATGAATTAAAGTTTGCATAGGCAGACAAGAAGGTCAAAACCTCAGTGGAAGTGCAGTGAAGGGTTAGCTGAAGCTCTTATTCAGAAGGATGTTTTCTAGCCCGTGGTGGCTTTTGTGAGATATTCTATTTAATGAGTTTATCTTAAATGCAATTTATAATGATGCCAACTGAAGAAGCTGATCTGATACCAAGAAACTAAGATATCTGAACTCTTCTGTGCTCACCAAGTTGAATTATTGTGTTCCCTTTTCTAATGCTAGATTGTTCATGCAACATATTTTTCCCTCCTATATATGAGCTGAGCTTTAGCCCTGACAATTGACTATTTTCCAAATGACCAGTTGAAATGTCTCTTCCTATTGAGGAACGAGCAGCTGTTAAAGAGAACTGAAGCAGAGGATCCCTGTTTTAACTGATCCCATAGGGCAGAAGGAATGAGAATATAAGGGGTCATGCCACGAGCCCTACCAAGAGATACAGGCAGGGTGACCCCAGGGAGAGGGTGCTCAGCAAGAGATAAGGGTGGTGAAGAGAGAAGCGTTGGGGAAAGCAGACTGAGCAGAACACAGCTCCTTGGGATACCCGCTCTGTCAGGGTGGGAAGTGGCTTTGAGCTCGCAGGATGCATGTGCAGCTGGCGATAAGGAGACAGGACTGATCAGGGAATGGAATAAGCAGAGCAAAAGAAGAGGAGGCAGTGGAGGGGGAAGCACAGGGAGTTGTTACAGCAAGTTTGGAGTTGCTCTGAACACAGACCCATCCCATGACGGACTGGATTCCCACAGTATCCAGCAGCAGCACTGTGCTGGGTGCTGTGGGACAGCTTGGGGACAGGGAACGTTCCCAGAGTTAGATCTTCTTGTGCTGAATTTCACTATTTCTGATTATCTCGCTTGGGACTC
Organism: Strigops habroptila; assembly: GCF_004027225.2. NCBI lineage: Eukaryota > Metazoa > Chordata > Aves > Psittaciformes > Psittacidae > Strigops > Strigops habroptila. The sequence continues at coordinate 4,370,720 of NC_044294.2, forward strand.
ACTTCCCAGACAATATTCCCTTTTCCTTGACCTTATCCGTAATTAATGTAGGAAAAGCTGGAAAGAATAATGAGAACAGAGCAATGAACCCCCTGCTCTCTCAAGTGGACAAACATGAAAAAAATGAATAAAAAAAAAAACACCAGGTAAAATTCTCCCAATTAAAGTTTCAATGAGAATATATTTATCTTTTGTGTTGAAAACTGTTTGGGGTGCGTCCCCCTTTAACAGAACAAAGTCCAGTGCTCACAGCATGGTGTCATCCTCATGCTGGCACTCAAAGCAGTCCCATAGGCCAAATGCTGGCCACCAGCACAACAGCGTGGAGTAAACCTGATCCATGATCCAGAAGGTAATCCCAGCCACAGCCATAGCAGCCACTATAACGACATCCCACTCCGCTTCTTTGAGTCCTTCCGTGCAACGGGACTGAAGGACAAGATCTCCTTGTAAACATGCTCTTGAAAAACAGAACAAAAGAACCAGGAAGGTGTGATATTAGAGGACACAAATGAAAGTGTGAGTGTTCTCTGTGCAGAGAGGAGGCGTTCAGTGGAGAGGTTATGGCAGATACAAGCTGGAAGAGAGAGATAAAGCAGAGAGAAGCAAAAAAAGTCTACCTGAAGAGCTGGAGGGACCTTTGCTGAATGTATAAAAGCAGAGCAAGGCAGGGGAGCTGTGCGCTGCCATCATCATTCTATGTTTTACCCAGCATAGAATGGTTAGAGTGAGGAGGGACCTTAAAGCTCATCCAGTTCCCACCCCTGCCACGGGCAGGGACACCTTCCACTAGAGCAGGTTGCTCCAAGCCCCTGTGTCCAACCTGGCCTTGAACACTGCCAGGGATGGGGCAGCCACAGCTTCTCTGGGCACCCTGTGCCAGCGCCTCAGCACCCTCACAGGGAAGAGCTTCTGCCTAAGAGCTCACCTCAGTCTCCCCTCTGGCAGGTTAAAGCCATTCCCCTTGTCCTGTCCCTACAGGCCCTTGTGCAAAGCCCCTCTCCAGGTTTCTTGTAGCCCCTTTAGGCACTGGAGCAGCTCTAAGGTTTCCCTGGAGCCTTCTCTTCTTCAGGCTGAACAAGCCCAGCTCTCTCAGCCTGTCTGTATAGCTGGTACACAGGAAAGAAAGAGGGGTAGGGAAGTCCCATGCTAAACAGGAGCTTCAACGAAAATAAACTTTCTTACTTCTCCACTCATCTATGGAAAGCTTTTCGTGTTCCAGAGAATCGTCGTAAGACTCTTGTGCTTCTGTCTCCTCCTCAACGTCTCGGAACTGGTCGAAATAGGGGTGAGCCAACGCCTGCGTGGCTGTCAGGCGCTTCTCCACATCCAGCTGCAACATCTTGTCAAGCAAATCCACTGCTGTAGGAGAAGACAGGAACAGGGCTAAGCAAGGTGTTGGTGGAGAACAGGCATCCTGTGCATGAACCCTGCAAGTGCTGGGCCTGGTGCTCCCAGCACTACATCTCCAGACCTGAAAGAGATTCCTCAACCTGACCAGGGGAGCGTGGAGCTCCCATCAGAGGGGATGCAAAGTCTGCCCAACAGCAGCCTCAGGGAGCTCTTACTAACAGAGGTGGAGATGTAAATGGTGCAGAAATATCAAATTAGTCTTGAATAAGTCTTACTGCACAGATGGGGCTGAAAGAACATGAGAAGAAACCACCAACTTCAAGATAGTTTTCAGTTTTAATCATTCACTGACCCCCACAACTCCAAGCACTCTTAACATGAGTAATCTATAGAGAAATCTATGCATCCCTGGTAAACAGGAAGGCAGGAAACTCAGATACCCATTAGTCTGTCAGCCCTTGGTCTTAACATCTTAATATTCATTAATAACTTTCAGCTCTTAGAATAGTTTTGCTCGCTCTTGCCTCTCATCTGCTCAGGAAAATTGCTCCTTGCAAGAGATCAATTTTTGCCCTGAAAATTGCACTCCTTGAATCAATAGATCCAGGTGTTCAGCAGGTCGGAGCTAAAAGAAATAACAGTTTATCAAAACTATGATGCCTTTCAGGTGGAGCTGGGAAATAATAATGAACAAAGAGGTGGTTAGTTTATCTGAACGCTACTGATCACATATCACCTGCTTGGCTACAAGCAACACCTTCTGGAAGCCAATATTGGCCAAAATGTACCCCAGCACTCATACCAGATGGAGCTGATAAATGCAACTGTCCTAATCCCATAACTTGCATCCCATAACCTCAACATCCCGTTACATCCAGCACCAGCTCTCTCCTGGCTTGTTGATATGAGTCAGAAGTTTCTCTCTTCCTCAAATATTGTGTTACAGGCTGTGCCATTTTAAAATTAAAGAAGTAAATAGCTAAGAACAGCAGCAGATCACCATGTGAACACCAATAAAGAGTCAGTTTGCCTTTAATTCCTACTTATATGCCCAGGGGCACCAACCTGCAAGGGAGGAAGTAGGAGGAAATTGTGAGCAGGAGAAATAAGCCTGGAGCTGTAGTGGCCAACCTGCCCCCTTCCAGCTGTGAGAACTCCTGAGAAACCCTGGAGATGACTTACCCTGAGGATTGGCTTTGGGGAAAAGCACAGACAAATCCTTCTTGGGGATTTTAGGGAGGGACTTGATGTAACTCTTGGCCTGAAAGAGAAAGGAACGCAGATGTGAGGAGGTGTGAGATACAGCTCTCAGGTCTCAGGGCTCAGCTGAGCAAAGGTGACTGAAAAGAACAAGTCGTCCCGGATGCCACATTTTAGTCACCAGTTTAAAAGGAATCATTTTAATCAATTGAGATACAGAAATATTTCTGCTTTAAGGGCCAAACTGGAGAATAGAGGAGGTTGGTGGTTTGCTGGGGCATCAGGGACCTCACTCGGACATCCCTGCAATCCACCCCAGTTCCCAATGCAATGCCAAATCCATCAGATGTGCCACTAGCAAAAAGAAGCATCTTCTTTGTCAAGGGGAACAAGACTGCTGTTACTCACTCCTCTTTGGTGCTGGACAAGCAGCCCTTCTCCCATCTTAAAAATATGGCCAAGGTAACCCCTCCTCACCACACACAGCGAGACCCAAATCCACAGGGAACTTCCTTACCGCTTTGTCCTCCAGCTTCTCCACAAAGTCTTCTCCTGGATGCCCTGTTACTTTCAGGATCTGAGTCAGTTGATCCAGGTCTGGCAGCTGTGTTAAAGATCACCCATCTGGGGGTGAGCCCTGGACACCCCCAGCAGCTCAGCCCATGTGCTAGGTGCTGCAGAGCCACAGGGCCCAGAGGAGCTGCGAGTAGGTTACAACACAAACCCGACAGAGCCACACAAGCAGAGACTCACGAGACTGACAAAAACAGCTCCAGGGCTTTTTTCTTGGGATGCCATTTTCATCAATGGATAATTTTGCTGGCACAACTCTGCCAGGGGGAATGCCATGGGCTTGGGGGATATGTGAGGTTTTGGGGATGGAGCTATGGCTACATGAGGTTAGACTGACATAGAGCACACATCGGCAGCACAGAGGTGTATTTCTAAGGCTGGCTTGGCCCCCTCCCATCTTCTCTCCGTTTCCCTGCAATTACCTCCTGGTAAACCTGCCAGGACTGACTGACACCTGCTTTTCTCAATAGCCTCCTTCATAAAAGCCCCTTCACACCCTCCAAGAACTATTATTCCCCACAGGGAAAAGGTTTAGCTTGAAAGGATACAGTCTTTTCCTTTAAACAGCGTTTTCCCAGTCAGCATTTCTGCCATAATACAGCCAATAGACCAGATATCCACTGTTCAGAGAGAAAAACAGATAGAAAACAGGACAGTAAGAAGGCAGCCATGATTGCTGGGCTGTTGCTTTGTCGCTTGCAGCAGGCACCAATTTAAATGTCACTCCCATTTTCCACCCTCCCCTGTTCTTTCTACGCTGCTAAAATCTCTGCTTTCGTCACTTCCCGCAGGCATGAGCTTTGGGAGTCGCGCAACAGCTTTGAGACTCGCTCTGCTTTAGGGAACATGGATGAGAAAGAGGGAAAACATCTGGAGGATTACGTGAGATGTGAGCCAGGTGTGGTCCAGGGATCCCTGGGCTCGTCACCAGGCAGTCACGCTGCTGCTCACCTGTCTGGTTGTAATGCATCCAGTTCAGAATGACTTCTGGGGCCCTGTACCAGCGCGTAACCACGTAGCCGGTCATTTCAGCATCAGCGTGCCTGGCCAAGCCAAAATCCAAGATCTGCAGTTCGCCAAAGGAAAGGGAGAAGAGTGGGCACAAAAGAAAAGAGAAATCCTACAGGCAAGCAAGAATCTACTTCCAAAAGGAAACAAAGCAGATCCAATCAGATAATAAGGAAGCTCCAACTACGCCACAGCCACCTACAGGACAGTTCAAAGAACTAACAGGTTTGTCTTAATTCCACTGAGAATTGCAAGCTGGCTGCAAAACCAGTTGCGTGAAGACCCTGCCAAAAGGATCAGTGCTGTGAGCTACCTGAAAGGTCATTTCCTTTCTTGAAGCTGAAGTTTCAACTCTATGAGCTTTATTTAATTGAGCTGTTTCATAGCCTGGCAGCTCCCAGGCCACCACCACTCACCCTTTCCTATCAAAACACCTTGCAGCTGACTGGAAATGGCCTCTCCCTCAATACTGGAGATGAATATGCCTTGACCCAACCTCTACAGCCATGCCCTGTAATACATGTTGCAGAAGAGAGGTGCCAGAGCACTGCACTGCTGAGCTGCAAGCAAACTCCTCAGAGCAATACTGGAAATAGCTTTGTGTGGAATCACAACCACCACGTCAACGAGAACCAAAGGGCAACCGTGGCTGACTCCAGTTATCCTTCAGGGATCATACACCTAACACAAGTATTGCTCAGCAGTATTGAATTTACTTAGGAAGTCGTTAGGAACTGCCATACAGCAGGAATTACGACGACAGGATGTTCATTCCAAGTCTTGGGCCCTGATTCAGCAAGTTACATCAGCAGGTGAGTATTTCCCACCGCCTGCAACCGCTGAGTAATGCAACGCCTTGAACCGGGTCTCAGAAGGCAAGAGGAAACATGACAGTGCCAAATTCCTGCTGGCAGAGCAGTTCCTCCACGATCTGATATGCTATGAAGTGGTGCTTTTCCACCTACCTTCAGCTGACAGTCTTCGTTCACGGCCAGGTTGCCTGGTTTCAGGTCCTACAACAGACAAGAGTGGAGTCATGAGGATGTTTGGAGTTGCAACACGTTGACATGAGCCTCAGCCAAATCTCTGCTTGCCTCTGGCAGGGTCCCATGACATCCCAAATCCAGTGTCTGTACAGCAAAGTCACCATGCTGCTGTACTGCACAGCTTTACATTACTCATTTTTTTTGTCTGAAATAGTTCTAATTCAAAAAGCATCATAAAATGCTTCTCAGCTCATCAGAAAGTACAGTGTTTCCCCAAAAGCTGCACAAATGAGCAAATCCAAACAGATACAGGGTGTAGGAGGAGAAAGCCCTCAGAGCAGACAAGGCTGTTAGTGATATGATGTTTAGGAATTTATTCACTTTACAAGCAAGCTGTGTTTCTCCTAAACAGACAAAAAGCAGAGGAAAGGCACACATGAACTCACCCTGTGGATGATGCCAGCTGAATGGATGTACTGCAATAAAAAGAGGAGCCACAATGTGATCACCAGCAGACAAGACTTTCTGGTCTCCAGCAGAGAAACGAGAGCTACAAACAAGAACTTGCTGAGAACACAACCCTGCAGCATGTTGCAGGTCCCCGGGGCAGCAGATCCTGCACTGAAACCTCTGCACTGAATTTCTGATTATTTGCCATGATGTTGCCAGTCTAAAGAGGAGGCGTGGAGCAGCAGAGAAGGGATGGAGATATAGCTCTTTAGAGCAAGCATACTAATAGCCTCAAACTATCAAAGGCATCAGGATTACAGGAAAGAGCATGGGCAGCAGATGACAGGAAAACTTTGTTATTTTGGGTGTTAAACCATGTGGGGAAAAAGTAATTTGATTGTCCAGTCACAAAACCTGACTACATGGCTTTTATCACACCAGTTAAACCTTCTGTGTGTTCTTCCCCCCTTTATTTAAACTCCAGGTAACAGTGATATGGTGAAAGGTGTTATTAAGATGAACTCATCAGTGCCTGGAAGTCCCTGCTCTGACTCCAGGTGAGGGATGTTCCACTGTCTCCACACCCCAGGTTTGACTGCTTTCGGCTCTCAAAGCTGGTTGCAGCAGCAAATTCCTTCCTTATTCTATTGAACAGAAAATCATTCCCTCCATCTCCTCCCTGAGAGCCTCTGTGAGGAATTCAGCAGAGGCTCCTGTTGCTGCCAGCCTCTTTCTACACAGTTTTGCTAAGGGTTTTGGCTAGTCAAAAAGCAGCACAACTGCTGTCATGGCAAAACCAGTTGCTAGGGTAATAACTGATGGTTGCTTCAATAACCAATTGACTGATATGAACAAGCAGTCACTTTATTGATGTGTGCTGGAAAAAGAGCAGTTCAACAGCAAATACCTCAGAGGATGCCATGAACCCCCCAAATCTTCCTACCAGTGTTGGAAAGAAGTTTAGTTATGGTCAACCCAGAGGTGACATGTAGAGGAGACACAGGGAGTCACTAAACTCCTCCTGACCCACCTACCTTAAGCCCTTTCAGCATTTGGTAGACCAGGTACTGGATCTTTTCATCACTGAATTCATGTCCCATGATCTTTTGTAAGTCTGTCCGCATGTATGGCATCACCAGATAGCTAAAAGGCAGTAAGACAAGGCCCTGAGTCTAGAAGGAAAACACAGGGAACCAGACTAGCCTTGTTCTCTCTCACTTGGGCTTCTTGGGGCTTTTTTTGGCTGTATAACTTACTGTAACTAAGTCGAGTTGTTGTGACAGTGACAGTTGCTGGGTGACTAGCACAGCCTGCAGTGATGCTGGGAGTTCAGTCTGCTCTGAAAATTGTTCTCTCTCCTCCCCTTAAATCAGGTATCTGACATCAAATAAGATCAAGGATCTTTCAAACTCCAATGATCCTGAATTAGTTTACTTTAGACATCAAGCGATATCGGTTCCAGATGGCCTTACACCATCCAGGAACTGAAACACCTTGTGCAAGAGTCTTGCAAAATCACTGTTTGCTCCCAAATTTATCTTGCTAATGTTGTGCAGCCCTGCGTCAGAAGACAACATCGAGCTTCGTCCAGTCTTTGGCCTCCATGCTCAGACTGCTCATTAGTTGATGGTCTTCCAGCAGGCACTGCTCTGAGAACCTTCAAACACTTCTCCTGCAGGCTGCTAAACACCCAAGCATCAGCCAGACACCCAAACCCAGGTGCATGCTGCTCATGCCCAAAGATGAGGAAGGGAAAACTCAACTATCAACTGAGGGAAATGCCAAAAGAAAAAGAATAGCCAGCATTGGGATGAAAAGAAAGCCAGATCTTTAAAATTCTCAGTTTAATTACTGAGAGGGCCTGATGAACAATACTTGTCCCATTCCGAGCACAGCTTCTTAGCTCAGCAGTCCCACAGGCAGCAAGTTAGCATGGATCATGATGCCTGTGATATTTCATTGAATGTAAAGCTACTTTGTTAGGCACCTTGGTCTACCTACACTGTGTTCTCCCTGCTACAAAAGCATGGCACGGGGTCTGTTTGTGTATCCTGGGTGGTTTAGCCACTGGCTAAACCAGTCAGTGGAACTGACTTGTGCTTTTGCTTCTCCTTGGTTTTGGGGGATGGCTGGCTTTAGTCTGGCCTCTTTTCAACCCTATTTGTGCGACTGCACCTCAACGTGATCTATTGCCCTGCTGCTAAGTCATAGGCATCTTGGGCGAGGGCTGAGCTAGATAGAGCAAATGTGAACTTACAAGTCCTGGAAGCCCTGGTAAGAGGTGGCAGAGGTGAAGACATCAAGAAGCCCAATGACCTGATGGAGAAGAGAAGTAGTCCACATTTAAAGCTGGAAAGCATTTGCTGAGCATGTGTGGACTCAGGTAGCAGCTCCCCATTGACACACGCACATGGGTGAGCACCAGGAACTCCACCTGAGGAATCTGAGGACTCCTCACTATGCTGTGCAGCTGCTTTTCCTCTTACTAATGCATGGGAGCACCCATTACACATCTGCTTTAGCCTGGTGCCAACTGGGCACAGCAGGCAGGTAGCAGTTAAACCCTGAGACTGCCCACATGTGCCAAGTGTCAGGACCTCTCAATTAAAATAAAGGTGATGCCACCAGAAAGGACTCTCCCACATGGCAAGAACCCCCCCTTGTTTCAGCAGAGATGGAGAGAAATCATAGCATCAGGGAATGGGTTGGGTTGGAAGGGACCTTAAAGCTCCTCCAGCTCCAACCCCCTGCCACGGGCAGGGACACCTTCCACTAGAGCAGGTTGCTCCAAGCCCCTGTGTCCAACCTGGCCTTGAACACTGCCAGGGATGGGGCAGCCACAGCTTCTCTGGGCACCCTGTGCCAGCGCCTCAGCACCTTCATAGTGAGTACTTACATTCTCGTGTTGCATGTGCTTCAACAGCATGAGCTCTCTGTATGCTCTCTTGGCAAAGATCTCCGACTGGAATGGGCGGCAGAGCTTCTTGATAGCCACCTTCTCCCCTGTCTTCTTGTCTATGGCTGAACTGTGGCAGACAAATAAAAAGCAGTTCTGACATCAGCAATATTTTGTGATACCAAAGGTCTTCTCCTAAGGAAGAACTAATTCTGGAGGTCACAGAAGAAGAGTAAAGAAAAGCTCCTTGAGGAACCCAGAGCAGCTCTGCACACTCAGACATTACCCTGTGTGATTTGGGCAGCAGCCCATGCTCTTTGGAGATCTAGGTGGGACACCAAGCAAAGCCTCAGTGGCCCTGAACCTGCAGAAACAAGCTGGAACTAACAGAGCTGTGAGAAGAGGGAAACACAAATGGGTAAAGGTCAGGATTAGTTCTAACTCTCCCTTCCCTTTCCCTAACACAGGGAGATAAGGAAATAAAGCAATTCCTGGTTTGCCATCTGCTTGGAGGTTGTTGTCTTTTAAGGTACATCAGCTGCCTTCACTGTGCTCTGGAGCAAAGACAGTGGCTGTCACACACTGAAAATACAGGCTGCTGGAGTGAATTCTCCCACATTTGGGATCTTGGATGCTATACATATGCCTCTGTGTACAGCAGGTCTGGCTGAAAGTGAAAGGCTTCTATAAAGCAAATGAAAACACAGCAAGCAGCTGTCACTGGAGATGTGATGTGTTATTCCCTCTGGTCACATGTGCTGTTTGTGGCTGGATAGAGCAATCCTGTGATGCCTCCTCTGCTTCTGGAGGCTCCTGGATTGCAAAGGAGGCTCCGGGTCTCACCAGACAAGAAGTGGGGAGGCAGTCCTCAGGCAGAGAAAGCTGTAATCCGGCATCTCAGTGGTGTTTTCCAGAGGGATCTTGGTGCCTCAGACCCTCCTTGACCCCTCCAAGAGGCAAACAGATGCAGAAAGGGTTTTCCCTGCCAGATTGCACTGTGGGTTTCCAGAGCAGTTCCCACTGCTTTGTAAATCCTGATCTCCACGGGAAGTGGAAGGGCTGTACATCAGCATGTTCAGTCCCACAGCACAGGGTCACCAAGCCAACATGAGTGCTGGCATTAGCCCTCTGCATGTGTCCTCCAGCCTTGCACAGGCATCTTTCCCACCTTCTCTGCAGGGACGCGTGATTCACGCTGCCACAGTTCCCAACTGCCAGGCTCCAGGCACGGCTCCTTCCTCGAGGTTCTCGGAGGACCCGAAACAGGGAGGGGCAGGTACCACAAAACTAAATCAATAATTACTGCGTCCTCCAGGACCATCATTCAGAGGCAAGACATCATAAATCAACAGGGAAATGCTGTTTATAACACCACAACCAGTTCATTTGGCTGGGTTTAGGGATAATGGCATTAGGAGAGGTGGGAACATCCCACTCTGTGTGGCTTTCCCTCTGGTTCAACACTGCAGAGGGGTTATCAGCTCCTTGCTGCACATCTTCGAAGTCTCTTGCACAGCTTTTTCTGACTGTCAGCCACAGGCGACGAGTTGTGGTGCCTCCAGCCATCAGCCTGGGCTACCAACAGCTCCCATCAACCACCCTGACACCATCGGGCAATCTCCCAGCTCTTGGTCCCTTCCAGTTGCTCAAAGTTGTGCGTGATGAGAGCAAAAAGCATCCTTTGGAAGTGTTTGATGGCAATTTCACCAATGCATTCAGCTGGGAAAGGCAAAGGGAGGGCAGGAACAGCTACACAAAGCAGCTTCAGTGCTGAAGATCCCACAGGGTATCTTAGGAGGACAGTGATGAGTTGTCTCAGCTTCAGGACTTGAGCAGGCAGAGGAGACAGCACAAAGGTTTCCAAGGAGCCAGGGAAGGAAGCAGAAGGGACTCGGACCAGAGAATCAAACAGCTTCAGGTTCAGGGCAGGTTTCCTGATTCAATGGCACGTGTTTTCACTTGCCTTCCCCAGAGCAGCCAAGCCCTCAATGCAGGAGAGTCTGTGATGGATCCCCCAACCCAGCACTGTCTGCACTGCTTTCACCCTTACCATGAGGCACAGCCAAAGTTAATTCAGGTTAATTCAGGCTAGCAGAGATGGGCAAGACCAGCACTGGATGGTCAGAATCATAGAATCCCAGCCTGGTTTGTGTTGGAAGGGACCTTAAAGCTCATCCAGTTCCAACCCCCTGCCACGGGCAGGGACACCTTCCACTAGAGCAGGTTGCTCCAAGCCCCTGTGTCCAACCTGGCCTTGAACACTGCCAGGGATGGGGCAGCCACAGCTTCTCTGGGCACCCTGTGCCAGCGCCTCAGCACCCTCACAGGGAAGAACTTCCTTATATCAAACCCGAACTTCCCATTTCAGTTTAAACCCATCACCCCTTGTCGTATCGCTGCGGTCCCTGATGAAGAGTGCCTCTCCACATCCTTGTAGAAAACTCTTCTTCCACCACTTACATTCAGCTGGAAGCCAAATCCCTACAGATTTTGGCAGAATTAATGAGGGAATTAACACATCTTTGCTGTTTTTCCTAAGTTAGTTTCTCAGCTGATCAACAGGGCACAAAAACCAGCAGCTCCAAGTAATACTGTGACCAGAAAGCTTCCCAGCAATTCCCAGCAGAGGACAGCAAACTCTAAAAACTCCACGCACTTCCACCTCAGCTTTGTGAAGGAATCCTCCCTGCTGAGCACTGCCCATGGATGCCACCACAGCCACCCCAGACCCTGGGCTGGTTCAACACCCACTGCTCCCTCCCCTGAGGCCTCAGAGCAGCTGAGACTATCACAGGGACCAGTAAAAGATGTGTCTTGTTGCTGTTTGGTTTCCTCCTGTGTGCAAAGACTTTGGAAGGATTTCTCTCTTTCCTTTTCTGTCCTGTCTTTATTTTTTTTTTTCAGTCTTCCTGCTTGCCTTTGTGATAAAAAAAACCCAGAAAATATTGTGCAAATATTTAAAAAAAAAAAAAGACAGGTTTAGGCTTGCCTGATTTTGAAGGATTCATTTAAGCATCTCAGAAGCTTAAATGCACCTGGACAGCAAAGGGGGGGAAAGGAAACACCAGGTAGCTGGGGGACAAGGACAGAGCCTGGGCCCCTGGGTGTCAGGAGCAGCTGGGACAGCTGGCAGAGACTTTGCCCCACACCTACAACAGAAGACACACCTTCTGCTTATGTAGCTCGGTGTGTTATGAATCAAGGGCTCTGCTGAGGTCCTGGCACTGGAGTGCTTCAGATTTAACCTTTCAGAAAGCCACTGTAAAGGAGGCGAGATCTGACTTGTGCTTGCTCTTGCTACAGGTGCCTTTGCCCAATTGATTCATTAACAGCAGCTCTGCTGCCCTCTCGTAGGCTGGGCATTATCACCAGCTGGGAAGGAAGTCACAGTCCGTTACTGATCCTGGTTTTGAGTAATTCCTATTTTAGTTTTTCTAGCTGGAAGCTGATCAAGGTAGGGGTCATATTGTCCAGCTCCTTTTCCAGGCAGTCCAGCATAGAATCATAGAATAGAATCATAGAATCAACTAGGTTGGGAAAGTCCAACCATTACCCGAGGACTGCCAAGACCCCCATTAAACATCAGCTGCCCTGGACCAAGTAGCAAGGCCATGCCACAGCCCCCCAGTTCCAGTACCCACCTCTGGGATCATCTCTAAACTGCTTTCTTTCAGCCAGCCAGGGATTTCCCCTGGTTGTCTGACACAAGTCTCCATGGAAGCTCCAAAGCTGCCTGACCCGCAATGCCGACGCGACACCCCAGGGTGCCTCCCTGTCCCTTGGTCCTCAAGCTGCTGCCTAAGGACACCCACCAAGGTGACTCCCCTTTGCCCACTGGGGGTGACCACAGGAGGAAGCATCTCAGTTCCTTCAAGCAACCAAGTCTCCAACCCACTGACTGCACTGGAGAGGGAGGCAAACCGCCTTCATCACGCATGCAAATGTCCTTCCCTAATGGAGAGGTGCCCACAAGCGCCTCCTTGCTTCCCCTTGGTGTGACACTTCAACACCCCAAGCTCTCCCCATGCGGGCCGGGCCCCACTCACCACACTGAGCCGTAGGCTCCAGACCCCAGCGGGTGGAGGGACGTGTATCTCCTGGGCAGCTCCCAGAGGGTTTTGTTCACCTCCTGTCTGTAGAAGCCTCTTCTCCTCGTGATGTTCATTGCCCGGCGGGTGTGGGACTGCCACCCCCCCAGAGTACTGGCGTACAGGAGGGCTTCTGGGGGCGAGAGCAGGACTGCGAGGCCCCCTGCGCTGGTCAGAGAGGCTCTAGTGAGTTTCCTCCTGCGTTTTCAGCTATAGTGAGCGTGAAGGGACATGTCTTTTGGCCCTCCCTCCGCCTCCACATCGGGGAGGTGAGGCATCAGGTTTCCCGACACGCCTTGGTCTTTATAGGTGCCTCTGGGCTCTGCTATAGGAGCCGAGTGCCTGGCCCAGGCTGGCGCACACCTCTGGGAGCTCCGTCACCAGCACCTCGTCCTCTGTGCTGCCACCCGGCCAGCAATGTCCTCGTGGGGGGTCTCGTGAAATCCTGGCTCTGATGAGTAAGGACTTGTGGAGCCGAGGAATCCAGGGGACAAGCCACAGCGCCTCGTCAGACAAGCAGGGACATTCTTCCTTCCAGCTGATGGGGGACAGCTCCAGGCTCCTCATGATGAAGGGTACCAGGGTGATACGTCCACAGAACAACGAGGAGGTGATAGCCATTTTCTCCCAAGCCTGGCTTCCCAGCAGTTTTCCATCTTCCACCCTTTCCACCTTCATTGCGGCGACTGCAGTGAGGAGGTTCAGGAGCAGCTGCGAGATGGGTTCATCCCAAGATCTACTCGTGCCCCAGGCTTTGCTGTGTCTGGTTCCATCTCCTACAGCAGATCTAACCCCTCCTCAGGCAGCACAGCGCCCAAGTTCACTGCTGCACCCACTGGGACCACGCCAGGCCAGCAAACCCAGCCCATGAGAAGGTCCATTCCTGGTGAGCAGAGAACACCTCAACATTTTGCTGCAGCTTCAGGAGGCTCCAGTGGGGCTCCCACACAGGAGGTAGGTGCATCCTACACGCTTCCCAAAGGAAGTGACTAAGCTGTACCTTACCGAGCCAGCCCAGCTGCTTACACAGTGCTTTGCCCCCCTCCCTCCCCCAGCCCTGCCTGTAGCCTCTCTGCCTTCCATCCGTGTCACCCACAAAGGTGGCCCTGCTCCGAGTGCATCCGCATGGCAGGACCAGAGCCGAGCTACCTGATAAATGGCAATTACAGAAAAAGCACCATGAGGGGGTTCAGAAAAATTCATTTTACCTCTTTACAGGCAACCACTGCGGTACGTATCAACCCTCACCTCCTCAAACAGCCACAGCAAGGTTCTATAAACCACCACCAAGGTGCTGTGGCAATGTTTTATCTTTGCTTATGCAAATACGTGTAAATAAGCCCCAGCTATAACAACAGCAGAGTCAGGAAACCGACCTACAGCCAGCTTGGTGCTATAAATACACCTGTGAGCAAGAGGTGTTACAGCAAACTCCCTGTACCTAAGCAAACATGTAACCTGGTTGTTATTTTATGAACACAGCTCTTGCTCAACTACGCGTGCACACACAGGTCATTGTGCACAATTAAGGAGTTCTAAATATCTAGGGCATGTCTGGGCTGTAGAAAGATGAATTAATTCAAGTGACTGATCCAAACTGAATAGGAAACCTTGAGTTAAGTAATTTGATTTTGTACATGGACTTTATTTATTTCCCCAGTCCAATTCTCACTGATTTTAGTGGGGTTTTTTGCTGATCAGGTTAGATGATCTTAAAGTCCTTTCCAACCCTAACCATTCTGATTCTATATTGTAACTGAGCACATCCTGGAATTGTCTACCTTGGGTGCTTTGGATTTTTTTTTCCTCCCAGAAAAGAGGGAGGAAAGCCCCGCACCAGGTCCTGGTGGGGCTTTCCTCTCCCCCTCCTCTCCGTTTGTAGCAAGGCAAGCAGAGGGTGAAGCAAGCAGGAGGGCAGCTCCCACACAGCCGAGAGAACATCCCACACTGTTCTTGTACTCACTGTGATCACTGCTGGGGAGCACATGTATGGTGGGTATCTGACCTGGATCAACAGGAACCACCTCAGCGGATCAGGGCACTGGGAACATCAGTTATTGAGGCTTTGGTCAACTTTGGTCAGCCGTTCTTCAGCGTGAAGTGCACCAACACTCAACAGAAGTCAGAAAAGCTCCACCATGGAGCCGTGATGCTCCTGCTCCTGCCAACACCCTTCCACCACCAACTAGATGGCAGCTGAAGAGGAAAACAAATCACTTTTAAAAAGAGCAAACACACACAAAGTGGTGCTACTGGGGAAGAGTCCCCAGTCTGGGTAGGTACCAGATTGTTGGTCTATTGTGGTTTTGTACTGAACAGAAAATGAAAGTATTTTCTTCTGAGTCCAGTCCTTGTGGTCAGACTTTCAGCTATTTTTGTAGCAAAGAATTTCTTTGCGACAAGTATGGACACAACCCAGAGCCAGTCAACAGGTCCCGTGCCCCCAACCCCATGCCCCAAACACCACACAGAGGATCCCCTTCGACACAAGGGAGGAATCGACACTGCGCAAGCACCAACCCCTCAGCGCAAGGGGTTTGCAAGTACCAAGAGTGCAGTAAATCTGAAAAATAGGTTTTATTTTTTAAACCAGTGGTATCGTGACATCTTCTCTGGCATAACCAATTACAGCAAAGTTCATGGATAGAAACCAAAGAGCAGATCTCTTCTTGTGAGTGTGTCCTGTTCAGGCTGCACTGTAGGCAGGGAGTGCATCCCGCATGGGCTGCCTCCGAGGACGGGCTCCGGCTGGAACATTCCCACTCACACACACAGACACACACACAGACACACACACACACACACAACGTCTAGATTGGGTTTTAAAAATCTTTAGCAGTATCTGCACGAAATCACACTGTAGCATCTACACATAAAATGGCAGATAAAAATAATCTTGCTGTAGGTTTAGAGTGTATCTACATTTTCATTTGAATACCTGGACTGCTGGTCCAGCAGAAAAGGGAGGGGTTTATGTGTTGATTTTGTTGGGTTGAGGAGAGTTTTATCCCAGAGCATGACGTAACTGCTCTCTTCACCTCACCCCACACCTTTATTAAGTGTTTGACCTGAAAAGATCACTGGAAAGTAGCCTACGAAGAATCAACTGTCCCATCCCTTTGTGTGGCCTCTCCAAACACGGGGTAAAAACCACTACTGACAATTGCTCTCCATCCCATAGGTAACAAGTACAAAATACCACAAAGGCCTTTCTCCTCACATACACAGCTACACTGTCCACACATCGATGTCTAAAAACATCTCCTCTAAGTCCTAAAACTGGGCTCCTGAGCTCCGCAGGTGCAGTTCCAGCACACACACATGCTGGGAAACCTCCCTCCTGCCCGTCTCTACCTCTGGGTTTTTCACTCATGCAGAGTCCTACAAAATACAAAGTATTTGAACTATGTTTGTATTCAAACATACTCCCTTTTTCATGTTTCCTCAGGCAGAGATCAACCTGCTCAAAAACAGCCAAGCAGCTCTTATCTGAGAGGGTAAAAAAAGAAAAACAACCTCTAGTAAATGTTAGTTTTATATATATAAATATTTATATTTATAGATATAGACAGCAAAAGGGAGATGGTGGGTTTATGCATGCTTATTTCTTTGCTTTGGATTCCAATACTTCTAAAAACATCTTGTCAGGAAATAACTTAAGTTGTGGCACAAGATGCCATAGCTGGTTCTTCGAACATTTTACATTTGATCTCACAAGAAACCCTCCATCCCAGCCTCTCCTCCTCTGAAACCAGAGGGTCAGAACAAACTAAAAGGTGTGTCTATGCCGTATGTTTTCTCCTTTCCTCCTCAGAGCCTCCAGCATGGCAGGTACTTCACAATGAGCTGCAGCACATGAGGAAGGACGCTGTGATTTCATGGCACTGGCTGAGGTACTCGGTGTTCACCGATGGTTTAACTGCCCCAGTGCCATCCCCGAGAAGTAATAAGAAAAATCAAGCAGCTCTACATGCACAGACAGCTACGACATGCAAAACCACCCCACCTTGTAAGGAACAAAATACACCAATGTGTGGCTAGCAAGAATCTTCTCCAGCCTCTGTCTCCTGGGAATTAATGCTGGGAAGCCTCAGAACAAGAGGAGGGCAAGAGGGAAAGATACAGGAACACTCAATCCAGGGGTAGAGGCTGCTGCCTCAGAAGTTATTTCCTGATTACATAGAGTTCATGCCTGACTATCTGGGAGCCTCCCCCCCACAAAATCCAGCAGGTCAGAGATTTCCACTCTAGACTTCCTTTCCCCTCTCTCCCCATTCATTTAAGGCACAAACATATTTACAGGTTCAAACAAAACCTTTTCATGATCCACGAATTGGACATGAGAAGGCCTGTACATTCTACTATACCAGGAAGACCTGGACATAAATCAGCCATCTGGCACTGAACAAGGACATCCCTCAACGCCACCTGCAGTCCTGAAGGAAACAGAGGACTCTCCAAGCCTAGAAACCAACTTCCACTCTTTTGAGGTTACTCAGTTGTAGAAGAATCGATAAATGGCAATGATTGTAACCAAACCTTTAACACCACTTTCCCCACCTCACCCCAGCAGTGCAAACCGTTTGTGCACTGTTACTCTGGCAGGACTAATGTGTGGGCACAACAGGTTCTTCAGAGGCTTACCCCAGGCTGGACACAGAATACAAGAGAGCATGCAGCATGTTTACATAGACTCAGCTTCTTCCCTCCCCCTCCCGCCCCCCCAATTCAACACACACAAAACCCCTCCACCAAGGAGAATATTGTTGTGACGAGGCACTTGAATGATAGTTGGAGAGTCCCTACGAAAAGGCCTTCCCCTCACAGTGAAGTGGGACGAGCAGAAGAGAGTGGTTTCTCAGGACTCCATCTCCTCTTGGTCAAGCGGTGGTGGCACAAAGCTGATGACTTCATCATAAGTCAGGCCTGGTGGGAAAAGCGTGACAGGAATTTAACAGGCAGTACTAAAGACATCCCTCGCGCAAGAAAACCTGCAACAATCTTAGAGGGTCCAACACTATTTTAAACAAAGAACATGGTTTAATTAAGAAAAACAAGAGAATGGTTCCCCCACTCTCAGGCACTACCATGCACAATAAAAGATACTTCCAGAACATCAAGGAGGTGTCAGTAAGTTTGAAAACATGGAAGACATGAGCAACTATGTCACCTACGTATTTGTGTGCCTCCAGTAGTAACTAGTTACCAGGGACTATGCTCATTACATGCACGGCATGCAACAACTTCGCTCAGAACAAACAGGACAACTGTGGGTTTAGCTGTTTCTTTTGTGCCTCAACTCCCACAGCTCACCACGCAATCTGGCTCTCCTCCTGCCCCCCAACTCACTTTTCCATTCCTCAATCTCGAGTTCTCTGCTTTCAAAAGACTGGTCATAGGGGTCTGCCACTGGTTCATCATCCGGGTCGTGATACTGAGCAAAGTAGGCATGAGCCAGCGCTTCTGCTGCGGTAATTCGTTTGTCCGTATCCAGAACCAGCATCTTCTCTAGCAAGTCCACAGCTGGGAAAGCACCACAACAGGGAAGAAAGGATTGACACAGTGAGCTGCGCAACACTGCTCTCTGAAGCACAATGTTGTCAGAGGAATTATTTTTTGAGGAATCTGTAGTTTCTCAGGACCCACCCACCATCCACAATCTCTTCCTCCTATACCTGCAGCCCATGCGTGCTTTGTAAACTCTGGAAATGGGACATAGCCCTGTTCTGAACTACTTCTGCAGTCAAAACTGCACTTCGGGAAGTCAGTGTGTCCCAGGACCCTCTAGCTGCAGCCTCCAAAAGAGCACAGCACCTCAGAAGCATCTTACCTAGTGGATTGGCGCCAATAAACACGTTTTCAAAGTTCATTTTTGGCATGTAAGACAAAGACTGAATGTAGTTTCTTGCCTGTGGAAATAAATGCTCTGTTGAAGCATAATACAATCCAGCCACCAAGACAAAGTACATCTCAATCATCCTGAAGCGCTGGTTATTATGGTCTGTCTCCTTGTTTTGCCTTCTCTTTACCTGGTCTGGTACTTACTAGCCCATCAGCAACTTCCCAACTAAAAGCCACTCAAGACAGCAGAGGAAGAGCTGACATGACTCAGAGTTCATGCAAGACTGGAAAGCAAAGAGGTGCTGCTCAGAATCCCAGAGAGGCTGTGCACAGCACAGTGTCAGTTGGGAAGCTGCACAACATGGCACACAACACAAAACCCACTCGCATCCAAGACTCTCCCCAGTCTCTGAAGTGTGTGTCTGAGTATGTACAGTCTTCATTTAGTACAAAAGTCTTGCTGAAGAGCAGGTAGGGAACTGCCCACCCCATGCCACATGCGAGCACATCACTTCCAGAAGCAGCCCGGCCCTGCAAACCCCCCTCATCTGCTCAGATCTCACCTCGTGGCTGGGCATCCTGTTAATGAGATATGCAGGGGGTGTCCCCGTCAGACGCATGATCTGCTGAAGCTGGTTAATATCTTAAGTGCCTAGTCAAGGGCTTTGTTAAAAACAGTGCAAAAACCATTTTAAACACCAAACAGCTACATACAAAGCATCTCTTCTGCAAACCACAAGGCAAAAGCCATCAGCAATCAGCAGGACCCACTGATTTCTTCATAGACTCATGAAAAGTTTAGTAATTGCACCAGGGAACACTTAAACCAACAAGGAATTACTGATCAGTTGGTAACAGTGTCAGAACAGAAAGTATTTCTGCCCACCAGAAGTAGCTTTAATTACAACACGGTTGCATTGACATTTCCCAGGAGTTTTAAGCCACCAGAGTAGATGTTTTCCTTTGGCCGAAGCTACTGCTCAGAGATTGCCCTGGGCTGCTGCATTTACATCCAGCCTCAGGGCAATGAAGAAGAATTAGAACAGAAACAACAATTGTACCCCCTTCACCAGTTACCAGCTTTTTTTCTTGCTGTTCGGCAAGTACTTAAGTTCCTTGTGGTGCAAAGTGGCATTGGCTCACAACCGACACCTCCTTCTAAACAGCTTTGAATGCACTTAGAGATGTGGGTGAGGTGACAGAAGGCAATAAGTGCAAAATTAGCAAACCATTAGCATTGCATAAAACAGAGTTAGCTGATGTCAGTGAACAGAGAGGAAGCGCAAGTAATGCAGCAGGAAAACACAACTGGTTAGTGACACACTAAAGGCCCTCAATAGTTTTGCTGCCTCCATACAGTGGAGAGAAATAGTAACAGTATCACAGAATCAGAGAAGCTCAGGTTGGAAGGGACCTCAAGGAGGTCCAACCTTTCTAATTAAAGCATGAACTAGACTAGACATTACTTTACTGCAATTCTTTCTAAGCAGCCTCTTGATTTGGACCTGGCTAAGAGCAATTATTCTTTTTATTGTGCAACGTTAAATAAAAGGACCCACTTCAACCTTATGTATGCAAGTTAATCTTGTGCTTGACCTAGTCAACATTTAAGCTTCTCTCTCTCTCTAATCCCCAGCACTTCACATACCAGACTACCCTTTAGGTCAGTTCACAGGGCAACCAGCTCCAATCCCTCCAAGGGCAGAACATCCCAAGGCTCGTTCTGTTGGTCTGATACTCAGCAAGTTACCAACAGATTCCAACTTGCACATACCTGCCTTTATCAACTGCAATTCAAGGCTAACCTGACAGATTGCATTTACTGCCACTGTTAGGTGAAAAACAACATAAGGTGCTGTACAAAATAAGCTCATCATCACCCTCCACCGTGCTGATCCTCTGTTATAAATCAGGAACAGCAGAGTGACTCACTCCAGTACACTGGTAGTTACCTCTTCACAAGCTCATTGCTCACTGTGCGCTCACTTGTTAATCCACGCTATTATAGCACAGATTATGGATTAGTTAGAGCAGCTCTTGCTCTAACTTTTATGCACTTCACCTTCAGAAACAGGTAAAATTAAATGCCATTTAATAGTGTCTCTGCACAAGTTTCAGACTGCAACAATACCGAAATGGCTGAAAATAGAGGTCCCCATTTAAAAAGGGGACTGCAGAAAGCTTTTTACTATTACCCTGCCAGAAGGGACCCACACAGCAATGTTCTTTAAATACACAGCACAATAAGATACATTCTCAGCAGACTGTGTGCCATGGAACTAGCTGCCACAAAAAAGCACCTAAAAGGCATTTTGGATTTTAGGCTACAAAACCAAAGACTGTGGCAGCAGCATTTCAGACTTAATCATACTACAGAAGGGACACTGTGTTCAGAGGATAACACATTTGTCCCTGTTAAGAAAGAGCCCTGGGTAGGCAATCTGGAGAAATAATAATTGAGATGACCCTCAAGCTCTCAGCTGTGAAAAATACTTCCCCAGCAGCATCTGAGCATACAATATATTATGAAGTATAAACCCACAAACTGAAAGAAACATCACAAAGCAGTAAAATGAGAATATGGAAGGAGGAAGTCATACCACAGACAGAGGTAAGAGGAATAAAGATCAAATACACACAGCGGAAGAACTCAAAGCCATTGAAGAGCAAAGAATGACAAAGGAGTTAAGAAAAAAAGAAAATAAACCCCAACACATACTAGAGATAGACTACAGAAGGGCAACACACAAACTGGGGACTTCCAAAAGGGCAGATATTACAATCAAAGTGTAAACTCACAGACTCTGAGGAGATTTTCTTCAAAAGCTCAGGCCCTGGGGTTCCAACGAGTCTCAAAATGAGCTTCAACTGATCAATATCTAATGATGGACCATAAAGGAAAATGCTGGGACAAATCAAAATGAAAAGCGCAACGTATCAGCCTGTTGAAAGTTAGTTCCTGCCAAGGTCTCAACTAAGAAGCTGGTTTAAGCAAACTGCATTCATTGAATACCCCCTTATAATACAGCTCGGTCTGTACCAGACAGATGGAACCACTTGTCTACAAACACACCACATGCATTGGATCAGTCACTGCATCCTTCACTACCACAGAGCAGGAGCCAGAGTTGCTGCTCCACTGGCAAAGGACCAGTTCACATGCCCACTGTGCCCGCTCAGGCCCAGCACCACAGTACAAGCAGTCAACAGGATTAAGTTGTGTTAGTGACAGGTGAAGTGAAGCAGGCGGCTCACAAGGGTAAGAACTGGTACTAGCAAGAGGCAAGGCCTTTTGTGAACACCTTCCAAGGTAATTCAGCCACTTCTAAAACTTAGGAAGTCAGAAAACAGCTGGAGCCTGCTCGCGAACTGCAGCATTGCCCTGCTTGAAGATGGGGCTCACATTTAAAGTCTCTCCGCAGAAAGCTCTCGGGACATCACACTGCAGAGGCAAAGAATGTGTTATCCAGAACAGAGCCTCCACCAGGCCACATATCCATCCAAGCTGCCCTCTCTGACAAGACCTACGTGCCAAAATGTACACTTAAGGGAAAAATCCACGAAAGACACTGGTTTATTTCTAAACCTTACAGTAAGGAGGCACAAGGTGTCTTTTATAAATCATTACAAGAATAATCTCCCATCTTTACTGAATTATTCTCCGTGCTGCCCTTCAAAACCGACTAGGGATTTCAGACTATGTCTGTAATGTTTATATTTGTCCTTAAAATCGTATCAAACCAGTCATACATTTTCCTTTCCATAGAAGTAGTCTATTCACTAGACTACTCACTAGACAATGTTTCTTCCAAGATCAATCCCTTCCTCATGCTTTAAGACACAGTTACAATTCCTTGTTAGAGTATGTTGAGTACTGCAAGAACTTCAAAACCTGTCTCCTGTTTCTTAAGCAAGCCTCAGCTCCTGCAATACTGGCAAACTCTATGTGAAAGAAATCACAAATACTTTGCTAAAACCTTTATCTTTTAATGTAAACTCTGGTCTAAAGCTCATCTAAAGCTTTACACATGACATGAATTAAAAGCCCTGGAAATAGCACTTTGTCAGAATAGCTGAATTAACTTCTCACTTCTCAAGTTGCTTGGCCAGCTCCCACCTACTTAGACACTTGAAACCTAAGAGTAAATCCAATGTATCTAGTTGGATTTAGCTTAGCTGCTGAATTGCCAACTCTTAATTGTCAATGCTTAAAATGAAATCAGTATATCCACTGGTGAGTTAGCAGAGGGTGCTATGCTAACCCCAGTTAGAACATCTAAAGCAGCTGTTCTTCAGGGTCATTTCAAACAGCCCTTTAACATAGAATCATAGATTCTTTCAATCAATCATCCTTGTGCAAGAAACCCTTGTGCAAATTTCAGGCTGCTGCTGTGCCTCAGAAGTCACATGCCATACTCATATTTAAATGCTTTTAAAACCATGTGCCAACAATATTGCTGCCAGCTCTTTTCCCAGGAAAAGTGCTACTGAAAGATCCTTGTGCAATATGCTTCAGTGCCTTCTCAGATAAGCAAGAGAAAACACAGAACATGGAGGTGGCACTGCTGCAGGCACAGCAAAACCCAACCCCTGCTTCTCTTCTTAGGCTCTTTTTATAACCTGCTGAACTAAAGCATTCATTTAACTACAGGCCCTACGATGTCCCAGATCACAGAATCAACTAGGCTGGAAAAGACCTTTAAGATCATCAGAGAAATGAGCCATAAGCAATTAAAAGACAGGAAAAAGACTTAGTAAATACAAAGCAAAAGAAAATACAAACCAGAAACAGAACACGTGCATGGAAAAAAGCCCAGCATGCAAACCCCAAGCGCCATCAGCAAGGTACCCCAGTGAGGCTCAGTGATTCCAAACTTCAGAGAAGAACCTGCTATCACCAGCAGGCACTGCAGGGCTTTGACAGCTTACCCAGGCAAAGCAAAGTTCTGTTTTAGCTGCCACCACAAGCAGGAGTGAGATGTATCAGAAGAACATGTAATATCAGACTCATTAGTTATCAGAAGTCTCACACTACTGAATAAAAATAGTCATAAAAATGCTTTCCAGAGTTTAAAGGGAACACCATCGATTTAAAATATACAGAAAATTGGCTAAACTGGTACAAAACATTCAAGATATTAGTTGTATTTTATTATTTTGTGCAAGTCAACTTTCCCACTTATTTCTATGAATCGACATTACAACGGTTGTAAAAACATTCAGAATATACATGTTTAACAAAAACTGATCCTGACACAAGACAGATATGATAATACCTCAAAGCAAGCCTCTAGCCAGGCCTCACATGAAAAGCCTGAAGGAGTTTGATTTTCATTACCTCCACTTTTTTGTCTCTGACTTGTCCTTCCCACAATCTTGTTCGCCTTCTCCACCTCCTGGCAGAGATTTGACCCATATTAGAAATCCAGCTTTCACCCAAGTATTTGCACCCCTAAATCACAACAGGAACAATTCAAACAGTTTACATTCAGTTTGAAGTCCTGCAGAGCTGAGCCACATTAATCACCGGATTTTTTCTAAGTCTATCTACAATTGTTACTTCAAGTCAGTGACAACCATGGTCAGAATCTCTACAGATTAGGTCCTTCAGAACTTCAAACTAAATTCAGTGTTATCAGTGGCACAACCACCATAGAAGAGCATCATCTCAGAATACAACCTCGATTACTTACCAGATTAACTTTACAGCCTGCCTGTACAATATATGCATCGCTAGGGCATATAAAGAACTATCTGATGGCCTGTAAATAACATTACACCATTTCTGCTAAATCCTTGGTGAAAGGGCCCAATGTTTCAACCAAGAGAATCATCTGAATGGGAGGATGACTTGTGGGTGTTGGTTGATGAGAAACTTAACAAGAGCCGGCAGTGTGCGCTCGCAGCCCAGAAACCAACCGTATCCTGGGCTGCATCAAAAGGAGCGTGACCAGCAGGTCAAAGGAGGTGATCCTGCCCCTCTACTCTGCTCTCATGAGACTTGGAGTACTATGTCCTCAACATAAGGGCATGGAACTGCTGGAGCAAGTCCAGAGGAGGCCATGAGGATGATCAGGGCCTGGAGCACCTCCCGTATAAAGACAGACTGAGAACGTTGGGGCTGTTCAGCCTGGAGAAGAGAAGCTGCCTGGAGACTTCAGAGCAGCTTCCAGTGTCTGAAGGGGGCTACAAGGATGCTGGGGAGGGACTCTTCATCAGGGACTGCAGCAACAGGCCAAGGGGGAATGGGTTTAAACTTAAACAGAGGAAGTTTAGGTTAGATATAGGGAAGAAGTTCTTTACTGTGAGGGTGGTGAGGCACTGGAACTGGTTGCCCAAGGATGTTGTGAATGCTCCATCTCTGGCAGTGTTCAAGGCCAGGCTGGACAGTCTTGGGTGACATAGTTTAGTGTGCGGTGTCCCTGCCCATGGCAGGGGGGTTGGAACTAGTTGATCTTAAGGTCCTTTCCAACCCAAACCATTCTATGATTCTATGATTACCATCCTGAGAAAGCTCCACCTATTCTGTCACTACATATGTAATTTTGGAATGTGAAGTCAATATAGTGAGAAAATCAATGTCTTGAGACCAAAAATCAAAAAGAATGTCAAATTTTCTGTTGTCAAACAGGAGCAGTTTCCAGCTTCCTGAGCACACAGAATATAAACTCCCATTGCCTCCAACTGCAAAGTGAATTCCCTGGAACTGCAGTGGATTTGGATGTACTGTATCCTCAGCTACTAGAGGCATAGAATCAGAGTGGTTTGAGTTGGAAGGGACCTTAAAGCTAATCCAGTTCCAACCCCCTGCCACGGGCAGGGACACCTTCCACTAGAGCAGGTTGCTCCAAGCCCCTGTGTCCAGCCTGGCCTTGAACACTGCCAGGGATGGGGCAGCCACAGCTTCTCTGGGCACCCTGTGCCAGCGCCTCAGCACCCTCACAGGGAAGAGCTTCTGCCTCAGAGCTCATCTCAATGTCCCCTCTGGCAGGTTAAAGCCATTCCCCTTGTCCTGTCCCTACAGGCCCTTGTGCAAAGCCCCTCTCCAGGTTTCCTGGAGCCCCTTTAGGCACTGGAGCTGCTCTAAGGTCTCCCCTTAAGGAGCCTTCTCTTCTCCAGGCTGAACAAGCCCAGCTCTTTCAGCCTGTCCCCAAAGCAGAGCTGCTCCAGCCCTCAGAGCATCTTCATGGATGATTAATGGTAAAACAGACCTTGAATTAAGCACATTAATCGCAAAGTCAGTAAAGCAGCAACTGCACAGTGATACTGCAGGAGTAGCACAGGCCCCAGCAAATCTGTGGGTACAGAGAAATCATTAAGAGCCCAGAAGTACCCAACAGGATCTACATCTGCAAAATTCCTAAAACCTTCTCCCAAAATCATGCATGTATAAAGACTTCAAAAAGCCTTCCAAGGCAGGAAGAAGCTACGACCATTTGTAATGTTACTTCTACTTGCTGTCTTTAGATACGAAGAAAAGTGGAGTGAAAGCTGACAGCTTAGGGCCTTTCTAGATCCTTCGCTAAGAGTTACATGCACAAACAAAACTCATAACCACCAACCCTGCTCCCCTTATAGTCCTAACCTCATGATAAACAGCACATATGTTACCTGAAGTCTGGAACTTACACACACAGACTGTAAGAACTATAGTATTACAAAATTCTATCTATGATGGGAAAGGATTGAGCCTTATTTTTCTTAAAATCTAACCAACTCAGAGTAGAAAAAGCATTTGATTCAAAAGCTTTATTACCATCTGCAAAAGAAATTGAGCATTTCAGGTAAAGAATCACAAGTATCTGCTGGGACATATATATTAGTAAAGTACCTTAATATGCCAAAGCAAAAACTGTAGATCCTAACAGTAAACTTTAGTTTGCATTGTGGATATTATTTGCTAGAATTGTCTCTGACAACAGAAAAATCCAGCAGATGTGACCACACAGCAGAATACAGCAAGTTCAACCAATCTGCAAAGAGATTATGAGATGGAGACAGGCAGAAAAGGAGAAAAACAGATCAAGTTAAAGCACAATGAAAAGGGAGGTGAAACCTGTCAAAACTGGAAGGAAAACCTCTCCCCCCATGAAAGAGTTCTAGAATTGAGATGCTTTCAGAAGTAACCTAGTAAAGAGGAGGCCAGCGCTTCTAACTCTAGTTTGTTGGGCTTTTTCTCTATCAAAAGCTAACATATTTCAATTAACAGATATAAATAGTAATTAATAAGTTATTAAAATAAACAAAATGTGGTTGAAAGAATAAGCGTTGCTAAAATGGGGGCAATGTCATTTTCTCTGGCAAATGAAGTCCAATTTCTTGGCAAAGAAAAACCTTGCCGGCAGTTAAGTTATCCCAACATGTTGTGTGGCTGAAGGAACAGAAGCTGGAAGGTAACAGCTTAATTCAGGTCTTAGCTCTAATTTCCTGGGGGAAAATGTGACCAACTATCCCAAAGTGCTCTCTCTCAAGTGTGCTCAAGTGTCCTGCCCAGCCCACTTCGGTGCAGCAACAAAATGCTTTTGAAATGCTGTTATTCGAGGTTGATCTTTCATGTTGATATAAAGGTACAGTAAAAGAAGGCTCACAATCTGGTAAGACTCAAGAATGGAAGTGTAACCTAAATGTTTCAGAGCAATATGGCATGAGATACTTGGCACTAAAGCATCTGCAAAGGGGCTGCTTTCACAGCATTCCACTAGGACACAGAGAAAGGCCAAAAGGGATGCTTCACATTTGCTAGAAACCTGAAGTGTGAGAGGACTCTTAGCAGCCAGCCTACTCCATGCAGTTATTTTCTACAAACTCAAAGAGCAACGAATTTAAATGAACTTAAAGGAAGGTAACTCCCAGAAACAAACATGTGGGTAGTTCTTGTATGCTAACAGACAATAAAGAGGAACAGATTTGCCTTCTTGCACAGTGATTGTTTTGTGTGCAGCAAAATTATGAACTCACCTCATCAGACTGAAAGTAAAAGAAGCCATTAATTTAAAAACAGATAAAACCACCCCACAAACCAACCCAGAACTTTTCCTGTGAAGTTCGTGAAAGTGAAGATTCCAACTTCCATTCCAACAAATATATTACTTCTAAAGGATACGGTCTGTTCCAGGGAACAACGTTCTTCCAGTCAACAGTTCAGCCATAATGCATCCCACTGACCAAATATCAACTGAACAAAATAAAACACAGAACAATGTAATGCAGAAGAGAACAGTCTCAATAGAATCACCCTGTCCAACCAGTACAATCAGCTTTATCCTTAAATGAGCTTATGACATTGAAAGGAGCCAAGATACAGTGCAAGGTAACTGACTGTGCTCAGTAACTGCGTCATCTCAGATGTGTCCAGATATAGAAGACAAGATCAGGCAGATTTTCCTTCCAGAGTGTAATATGCATTGAACACCAAAGAGCTGGGCAGGAAACTGCACAACCAGAGAGGAAGGAACCCATTCAGGACAACCCTGAGGAATGAATTTGCATATGGCCTTATGGAAATTCTACCCAAACCACCACCAGCTATTATGCTACAGATGCAAGACAAGTCCACATACATGCAAGGGGAAAAGAGAAAAGAAGAAAAAACAGTGGAGTATGAAAAGCACGTTATTTGCTCTCCTGCACAAGAACTATTCTCAGCCTTTGCTTTTCCTCTCAGTGCCTGATCTAGAAGTATCATAGGGAAGCATGTTGTGCTGCTGAGAAGATACTGGAAATCGTGAGGAAGATGTAACTGTGAAGGAGCTGCTGAGAAGAGAGGAAAGGAAGGGAGATTTATACTTTTTAGCATTTCTTCCCACCTTAACTCGAGATATTTTTCAGCACATTCCCAGTAGCTTCCTAGAAATACACCTTCTCCTCATCCAGATATATTTCATTCTCTTTAAAAATCACCATGCTAAGAAAAGTAAGGGATGACAGTATTTTGCTGATTGTGATTTTGAAGGTTCAAGTTTAAAGAAGTTTTATGAATACTATCACAGTGATTCTGAAGTTACTAAGGTTCAGTAGACTGTGGTTCCAACACTAATTCCATGCCTTCCTTCTTTTGATTACCCTCACTGAAGTGTAATTCCCATGACTCCCAACTTAGGTGATCAAATGTAAAGCAGCACACGTAAAGAATAACCTCTTTTATTCTACAATTCAGGAACTGAAAAGCCTTGTGTTAGTTAACTGTGTTACCTGTCTGGTTGTAATGCATCCAGTTCAGCATGATCTCAGGGGCCCTGTACCACCGGGTAGCCACGTACCCAGTCATCTCATCATCTGTGTGTCGGGCCAAGCCAAAATCCAGGATCTACAGAATAGAACAGACATCCACCAACTGCTGCACTGGAACAACTCAAACTACGTAGAGCAATTAGCTAGGCAGTTATTGGATTGGGTGGAGGAGAGGTGGTGCAGCTGCAAATGCAGATGATGAAACTACATTTCACAAGCTGTTAAAAGACACCAGAACACTGTAAGACTCAACACGCTGAATTTTGTCTGGATACCATGTCTCCAAACCAACTAAACTCAAACCAAACTGTTAACTCCACTGAAAACAGAGAAACAGATACAGGAAAACATCCTTACAGTTGGGAAGGACATTAGTACTTTGGGCCACAAAAATATTTCTGCAGGAATTATTTTGTCCCTTTAGTTCCAAATGACATCCACATGACATTCACTCAAATCCCAGTCAACCCAACCAGAGCTTGTGACCACATTACCTTTAGCTCACAGTCTTCATTTACAGCCAGGTTACTAGGTTTTAAATCCTAAAGAAATGAAACATCAGCATTAACAGTGGTATATATGTTGTTTCACAAGTCTAAAGTAGATTAAAATGCAAATGCACAGAGAAAATAGATTCTAACTGGCTGTAAATATCAACTCTCCATACTCAGGAAATTATTTTATCCCAAAGTCTGTGTCACAGCTAAGTGAAAACACATAAAAGCTTATCGCAATACCAGTGCTGCAGATGCGTATTTAACAAAGAAAAGCTATTTCACAAAGATACAAGCCAAACATCAGCAGGAACAGAAACTAAGAATCTTGACAACCACCTCCTACATTTAACCTTTTGACTGGTTAACCCAGATAATTCTTGGAAAATTTCTTCTTTTTTCTATAGGTGCTGCATTGTAAGATTCTGTGCCACAATTTTAAAGCCCTTGGTTCAGTACAGGAAGCAATGTTAGGATAAATACTCACCCTGTGTATTATGTCAGCTGAATGGATGTACTGTAAAGCAAGATGACAAGTTTTATGTAACAGTCCAAGCGGCCTCCTTCATGTTTCTTCACTAGACAATTATTGTCCTACCCCATCCCTCCCAACTCAAACACTGCAGCTTGTCTGAAGGAGGAACCGAGCGTGTGTCTATGGGCAGTGTCTCATTCTGCCTCTCCTCAGGATCACCCAAGGCAATGCCACCCCAAGGGGAACCCCACAACTAAACAAAACTGAGGAAATGGAAGATTCACAGTCAGAGCAGATGAGAGGGCAGCTCAGTTCATCATCTTCCAGACTCTGCCTATAGGTATGTGCAAAAATATCTGATTAAATGATAACTAACTTTACTGACAGAGCTCGAAAGAGGTATGAAGTGAAAGAGTAATAAAAGGTTATCCCATGATATGATAGGAAAATTACAGAACCCCCACTATGTATCGATATGAATCTCTGAGAAAATGACATTCGTCGTCAACGTCCACCTCCCATTGATGAGCCATCAACATTCAGGTAGGACGGGGACAAGTACCTTCAGTCCCCGAAGAATCTGGTATATGAGGAACTGCACATGGTCATCAGTAAGTTTCTGGCATTTCACAATGTTGTTCAGATCTGCTCCCATCAGGTGTGTCACCAAGTACCTAGGAATAAAAGGAAATGGGCTATGAAGCAATCCCTTCTCTGGGATTAGGATAAGAACTCCCTATGAGGTGCCAGCAGCAGGGCTGACTGTCCCAAAGTGTGTTGCTGAATGAAACATGGCTCGTGACACTAAATAAAGTCATGAACTTTATGGATCAGCAGGCTGACTCCTACAGCACCAGTCAATAAAACACAAGTGAGCAAGTCTGTTGAGTCCAGTAGTTTCGGGATGTTCCAGGATCTTTTGTGCTGGAATTCAGAACTGCTTAAGAATGGTGGCAGATGAACTAAGATGGCAAATACTTTTGTAATCATCTGGGAGATGTAAGGAAGACACAAAAAATGTTTTGTTGCAGTTTTCAGAGAAGTTACCTACACATCATTGAATTCTTCTAGAGACTTGGCAGGGGTGAACACATCCAACAAGCCAATCACCTAGAAAGGAAACAGTACAGTGAAAAAGCTGAGAAATACATTCATAGTGTAATATGATACAGTTACCAAGATCCTTTGTGGAACAGAAACCACTCATTCCAGTAGCTGTTTCACTTCCAACTACATGAATCATTCAGATGTAGACACATTAGTATTTATATAAGATCAGAAGCAAATGTTCAATTCTTGCATAAAAGAATAGCTCAGGTTAAAAATACACAGCTGTCTTTTCACACCAGCCACCCACTTAAAGCATCAAATGGGAGCTGTAACTAAAGGCAGGTGTAAACACTGGTTGAGATTAACTTACTTCAAAAAGCATCTAAAGTTTTTTTCAGGAAATAAATGGATGAGAAAAACAACAACAAAAATCAACCACCAGACAAAACTGCCTGCTTCCTGCTCAGTTCTTAGTTACACTGTTGACTCCATGCTAAAATCAGAATTAGAAGAGTATTACGAGAGCATCCATCAGGGACTGTAGTGATAGGACAAGGGGTGATGGGTTCAAACTGAAACAGGGGAAGTTCAGGTTAGATATTAGGCAGAAGTTCTTCCCTGGGAGGGTGCTGAGGCGCTGGCACAGGGTGCCCAGAGAAGCTGTGGCTGCCCCATCCCTGGCAGTGTTCAAGGCCAGGTTGGACACAGGGGCTTGGAGCAACCTGCTCTAGTGGAAGGTGTCCCTGCCCGTGGCAGGGGGTTGGAAATGGATGAGCTTTAAGGTCCTTTCTAACCCAAACCAGTCTGGGATTCTATGATTTGTTTCACTTGTACTGAGTAATGGGTAGAAAAATTCAAGGATCCATAACATCCAAGCAATGAATAATGACAACTACACTGGAAAAGAAGTCAGGCAAACAGCCATGCAATGAGCACCCAATTTTCAAACACAGCTGACAGGTGTGACAGTGTCACTCGTATTTTCTGCCAAAAGAGCAGCTACTCCACCTCTCCATCTACAGCTAACCTGTTGTATCAGAGAGGAAAAGGATATGCTTGTGTTACTCTGTGGGAAAGAACTATACCTTATTATCCGTAATTGTCTTCCAGATCATTAACAGCATTAAAAAAAACAAATATCCATTTGGTTGACAAAGTTCATTCTATTTTCACTGAAATGTGCTTTTAAACCTTATTTTCCTCATGCTAATAGCAAATATTATTTTATGAATGTATGAGCTGAAAAGACAGGTTCTTTTCATCTACCTCTAAAAAACTCCTCTTCCCTTTTCAAGACCCTTAACCCACTGAACCTTCTAGATTTGCTCCTGTGGTCTGCACCTCGCAAAACCAAGCGGTTTACTTCTGAACTGAGGTGTGACTAGTCAAGACACCAGCAGTGATGATCCTGCCTGAACCAGCTCTGAACATCTCTGCATCTGCAGGATTTTTAAACCACAACCTAGATAAATTTCCCATAGACAGATGACGGTATGATGAACTGATAATAAATATTTCCATATACAAACAACTTCCTTTTATCAGTCACTCTTAAAGCTACATAGGCTCCTGGCAATACTAATCCAAAAATACTAACGTGTGCCAGCCACAGAACTGCTGTAGCACCAGTCACAATCTCATTTTCACTGCTTAATCTTATTATCTTAGACAAAATGGATTGATACGCTGTTTTGTTGTTTGGTTTTTCTTTTTATAGATGCAGATGTTCAAAGTTTTCATCAGCTATGAGAAAAGGCCCAGAAGAACTCCAGGGGTGGATATAAGCAGGATCAAATGCTACCTCTGCTGTTGAGACATGGGTATCACACAGAGGTGCTGAGGAAGAACTGCTGACGATAGTATGAATATGCATTAAAACTTCCAATTATGTCAGTCACACTAAAAATGCCAACAAGATTTGGGGGTAATGAGCTGCTGACTGCAGTGGTTAGAAGCCACAACACACAGCTACCACTGCCAAAGGGAAGATCTGAACAGACCACCCAAGGACAATCTGCCAATGAAATCAGGCTGATCTGGCTTTCTGTGGTAGATGAAGGTCCTGGGCTTGCTCAGCTTGCTTCCAAAACAGTGTTTCCCTTCTGCTAAGCTGGAATGTGCTCAGACAAGAGAAATCAAGAGCATTCCTTTCCTTTTGACATCCTGACAGCTCTACAGAGGGCAGGTTATGAGACTATTTGCTCCAAACAGCATGCAAAATAAATGTGATGGTGTGTTAATGTCCCAAACACACAGAACTGTTTTCTACACCGAATTGGGGTTATACCAAAAACCAGCTCAATGTAACACTCGTCACATCCTATTTGGTTTCTCTGTTGATGATTTAAGTAGATGGCTTGTATGAAAAGCCATCTGATTTCCACCCCTCCTTTTACCTACAGAAATAGTGACCATCTACTCCACCCCCTTCTGACACAGGCAAGCCAAACCAAATATCACTTGTGTCCTAAAACCTAAAGACAGCATGAACCTGCTAAGCAGCAGTTTCCAGATCATTCTAGGAAACACTAAGGGATTTTTTTACGCAAAATTCGTTATATATTTATTGGGTTTGGGTTTTTCTTTTTATCTACATGCTTTTCTACAGCTATAACCCCCTGGACCACTAAAAGCTTTGTATTTAGCATTAGGAGAAAAACATAGAATCATAGAATGGTTTGGGTTGGAAAGGACCTTAAAGATCATAAAGTTCTGACCCCCCCTGCCATGGGCAGGGATGCCTCACACTAGACCAAGATCCAAACATCCAATCCCGATGGATGCTCTCTGGACAGTGCAACTTCAGGCCACCTTTTCATACTTCACTTTTACTCCTTCAGCTTACATTTTCGTGTTTCATGTGCTTAAGCAGTCGCAGCTCTCGGTAGGTCCTCTTGGCATGGATGATAGACTGAAATGGTCGGGACAGCTTCTTTACAGCCACACGCAACCCCGTTTTGGTGTCAAAGGCAGAGCTACAACAAAGAGAAATCAAATTAGCAAAATGATTTTTTATTAAACACCTTCAAATCCACATCTGGCAACTCCAGACAGCAGCTTCCTGGGACACTAAGCCACAGTCAACAGCATTAGTGAAACTAATTTCTAGACATCCTGGTCCACAGTCCATATCCCCACCCCAAACCCCCACATATTGACACAACTGTTGGTTTCTACAGCAAATGTGTAAAAAATGAGTCTTGTTCAAACAGTAAAGGGAAATATTGTAAATATTATCCGTATTCCTAAACACATATTCACACACCACACTTCATCACAAAATGCTGTGCTCAAAATACTTTTATGGTTTAAAGTCCATATAAAAATCCAAGGTCTGTGCCTAACAAAATCAACTGTGATGCTTAATCACATTTGAAGCTGAAATCACATTTCTTTGGTAAATCATAACTAATCCTCAAGTCCTGTTACCAAAAACATGTATACAAGCAAATTATATTTAGCTGTACATGACCAAAGCTTGCCCCTTTAGCAGGAACTTCGCATACATAAACAATATTTCTTCTTAGAATCCACAAAGACTAACTCCAGCCCATCTGGTAATTTTACATGTATATATATTTGATATTTTGTACTGTAAAACCATCTTTTGAAGTAAGTCCTTATACAGCTTCTTTATAATATTAAGAAGCAGAAGCCTGATACTTCCAAAACAAAAATCTCACGCATTAAGAACTATGTTAAATTTCTGATACACTGCATAAAATCTTCCTGAGCATAGGGCTTATAGTTGAGGAATTAAAGAAATGTAAAGCTGTTTAGCTCTGAACCAAATTACTCCTCTTTCGTCTCTTCTTCGATGTTCTTACCTAAAACAGCTCTGGTTTGTCAAAAAGGAAGGAGAAGGAGAAAGAGAGGATGTGAAATCAAGGTCATACAATACAAGGTAACAAACAAGAGGAAAGCATCGAATGGAGAAAGTCAGAGAAGGACAATATTTGTTTATTTTCCTGCTGCAGTTTGATTCAGGGCAAACTCCCAACTCCATTTAAAAGTGAGCATGTACTACTTCTTGATAAGCACAGAATCAACTAGATTGGAAAATCCCTCTAAGAGAAATGTGTGTAGCAGCTTAACTAACAGAAAGTTCAAACCCAATCACAAAAGTAGTCCCAGAACAAACCCATGAATGCATATTTCCCCCCCCCCCCACAATGTAGTTGTCATCTATTTTTAAAGCAACTAACTGGAATGAACTTGCAAAGACACTCCTTATCTCAGAGCTGCTCAGTTTCCATGGAACTTGCTAGATGAGGTTTATGAGAAATAGAAAACAAAATAAGAAGTTTGTTTCTACCAACAGCAATCTTCCCCTCAGGTCTTGCAAGAGAGTGGGAAAACCCACTAGGCAGTATGGAGGAAGAGTATCTCCTCCTCTCTCTGTTAAGGGGTACATGAGCACACACACAGTGGGAAGAGCCATGGCCATACAGCTACACAGTAGATCACAGGAGCACCAAAGTATCCCACACTGCCCCGGATCATGCCCATTACTGACCATTTCCACTCACCAGTCCCCCTCACTTGGCTTGAACAGACAAAAGCAGATATTAAGGATTCACTTTTCAATCTTGTTTTCAAACCAGCAAGTTTTCACACCTCACCTCACATTGGTATTTGAGCTGCAACACTTCACAGAACACAGAATTCAGTTTTTTTTGAAGTAAACCATTTTGCAATATACAAACATCCCTAATTCAGGCTGTAATTATATTGCAGTATTTTAATGATACTTAAGGTGGTTTCTAGGACTTAGAGCAAAAATAAGGTTAGTCATCATAATTCAACACATGTTGTTGGGAATTAAGCAGGTATCTTTAGCAGCTTTCAAATGTTTTGGGTACAAAAGGCAGCATACACCAGTATCTCTTTCATCTTGAAAAGAAAGGGATCCCCTGCATACTAACCACGTTCACAGCTACACAGTCAGACTCCTCTCTTGTTTTCCACCAGATTGTCTTTAGAGCAGATTTGAGAGCCACCAACATCAGCTACTTCAGAGTCCAAAGGAAATTCAATTTCATCTTCTTTTTAATGACATTTTTGGGGTCATATCAAGTCATCATTCCCCTGTGGATGTACAACCTCCAAGGAGAACTGCAATCAGCAGTACTGAGAAACCATTTAACCAACATAAGGCACAAGCCCAGGAAAGAAAATTTTCTATTACTGCATATTCACAACCTAGAGCTACTCCTGAAGCCACAAGAACTCTAAGTTCAGTCACATTTGAGGCCTAGAGACTGTTTCTTTGCAGGTAAAGGCATGCTGAATAATTTTCTGCCAATACAGATAACTGCCTCATGGTTTTCACGCGTAGGAACATAGAGCTACAGAAGAGCTGTCAGGCTGGAGAAGGGTTTAAAGAACATTAAGTTGACTTTCATCACAGACTTAAAACAGCTGCATTACACTGATGATGTTTCAGCTAAAAAAGCCCAGCTAGTAAAAACCTGCATGAGCCACAGTTTTAAATCCTTTTAAAACAACATCAGCACAAATTTGAATTTATCATGGTTTTTTTTAACCTCTAACATGGTATTGTGCTGTCGCACACAAGCTGCATCCACCTCACCCTAAGTGAGCTAAAAGTACCATTCTGAGCTAACCTGAATTGAATCCAGAACAGAAGGGCTAAAAGGAAACAACTATTTTAGAGAATCTATCCATTGGTTCGACTTCTATCTTCTCAGAAGTAAATGTGAAGTCATCTGAGGAATTGAAGTACACACAAAATTAAAGAAAGCAATTTATTTAAACATTTGATGATCAGAATGTTAATTTTTGTGCACTTTTACCAAACACCAATGCTGCCTACCACTAGCACCTATGCCAGTACCCAAGGGAACTGAACCTCTCTAGCGGTACCTTCGGAATTTATTTATGCACCTCTACTTATAGGCAGAAAAACCCTACTTGGCAGCTTATCATGAACACACGCTGCTGCAGAGTTCAGTCTATATGCGCATGTCAGTCGCTTGCCCTCGCAACACACTATAAGAAGTTGTAAGTCTTAATCTCCTCTATTTTGTTGGCTGCTGCTTCTCAGAAAGCTGCAATAAAAAACTCTGTAGGACAAATGTGCTCACACTGATGTCATTTCTTAACATACAAAGTTCCCATGAAGTTCAAGCTACTCACTTTCGCTTCCAGAGCTCCGCACCTGCGCAATTGCCCCCTCCCCAGTGTGTGCTGCTAATCCGACCTGTAAGGCTGCTTCATCCCACTCACTTTTATACCCTCTTCATATCACTCCTCACATATCTACCACACCTTACTGGAGCAGCAGGCACCTGTCCCTCCAAGTGCATACATACTCTGGAGGCACCTGAACGCTTTGATAAGGGATTAGTATGCTTAAAATGAAAGTGCATCAGTAAAAAGAAACTAAAAGTCCATGGAGGAGCAACAAAGGTGAATTTAGGGTGGTTACTTCAATTAATTTTCATTTTGAGGAACGGCTGAGGGAACTGGGGGGGTTTAGTCTGGAGAAGAGAAGGCTCAGGGGGGACCCTACTGCTCTCTACAACTGCCTGACAGGCGGTTGTAGTGACGTAGGAGTTGGTCTCCTCTCCCAAGTAAAAAGTGACAAGACAAGAGGAAACGGCCTCAAGTTGCTCCAGGGGAGGTTTAGATGGAGATGAGGAACAATTCCTTCCCCAGAGGGTGCTCAGGCATTGGAACAGGCTGCCCAGGGCAGTGCTGGAGTCACCGGCCCTGCAAGTGTTCACACACCGTGTAGCCAAGGCCTCAGTGCCATGGGTTAGTGGTGGCCTTGGCAGTGCTGGGGAACGGTTGGACTGGATGATCTTAAAGGTCTTTTCCAACTTGGCTGATCCTGTGATTCCTCTGGAGCCTAATGTTTTTAAATTTCTTAAATCCATAATGTTTCTCTGTTAGTTTAAAAAGAGGGAAATTATCTCAGTATCTTTGTAATCCCCAGGAAATCCAGTCAGTGTTGGTACAACTGTGGGTCGAAATAGGAGGAAATCACAGGTTTTGGAAGGGCCACAAAACTTGGCAATCTACGAACAAGCATTCTCTACAGCCCTCTCCTCATGTGGAGTATTACAAGATTGATATATCAGGAAGCCACATGTGTTTTAGTGTAGACCTGGTTACAAAAATCTTCTTTGTGCAAGAGACTATGTTATATGGATATACAAAACCGTTGCAAGAATAAATGAAATAACATTTCACACAACAGATGTCACAGCGACTGTTACGTGACTTAGTAATGATCAATCTGAGGACACAGATCGATATTTCTTGAAGGTTTGGAACTGAATCCTACTTGCATCTCCACATACTTGCAGTTTTTAAAAAGAGATCCTGAAAAATCCCCAAGTTGGCCATTTGAATGTCATTCTTCTGATACTGCATATAACACTTCAGAAAACACTGGGATATTTGCTCCAAGCATGTGCCTCCAGTGCCCATTTTCCTGCAGAAAATGCTTCTCTCCATCCACAGACTACAAAATAAAGTCAGGTTC
The DNA here is from genome assembly GCF_004027225.2 of Strigops habroptila. Classification (NCBI taxonomy): domain Eukaryota; kingdom Metazoa; phylum Chordata; class Aves; order Psittaciformes; family Psittacidae; genus Strigops; species Strigops habroptila. The sequence continues at coordinate 4,408,877 of NC_044294.2, forward strand.
TTGTGTTGAGGTGCTCCAAGTCACACTCACATTAGATACTTAAAGCAGCTTACAGCAGACAGCTCCATAGTTTAAATGATTATCTGCTGGCTTAATTCTTTCTTTTTTTAATTAATTTCCACACACACACTTTCTAGAAATTCCTCAGTTCTACAAATTCCTCATTCCTCTCATCTTGACAACTAAATGAACACCAGAGCATTTTATTATATTCTAATATAACAAAGCAGTAGGCATACATGGAAGTATATTTAACCATTCAGTTTAAGGGTGGTTAAAACCCTGCAATTTACTATTCAAATGCAGAGGGACGACCTCAAAGTCTCAAATGAAACCAGGTAACTTATTACTGGGGAGAGAAATCTCCACAGGGACAGAGAGCAGGACAAGTCATTGCAGGAATATCCTAAATACATCACCATTTGCAGCTTAATAAAAGATATACATATATATGCAGGGGGGTTTATTTAATTCTGACACCCTTTCCACATCACCAGTCTTTCTGCACTATACCTTTTCTGAAACATCCTTTTAGAACATACAGAAAACCATTAATGCAGAGTGTAAAGAGACTCGTGCCACATGACTGGAATTGCTTCCAACACCAAACTGTTTCATCTGCTCTGAACACAGTTGCACAATCTTTGAAAGTTTTGACACAGCAAAACAGGAAATTCATGATGCAAAGCCTCCAGTTATTGGTTGTGAAAACAAACTTTGTAAGTATCAGAGGCACAATGGAGATTGGGAAAAGGCGGGGGGGGGAACAGAAGAGGAACAAGCTAGAAGCTGTAGGGGCAACCTCAAAAAATACAATGGACAAGACAAGGAGAAAATTCAGTTCCCATTACATTTGGGGAGCGGTGTAACTGTGGCACTGACACGGTATTTATCAGCTGTGGCAGAGAGGCCCAAACATTAGTTTCACCAAACTAAACCCCTCTATGTAAAAAAACCTCAGAAGTACAGTGGTTAATCTTGCAACTAGACTTGACCAGCCTTTGTCTGTCATGAAATACAAGCATTTGCACACTTGAGGCATAGCAGCTTAAAGAAATGCATGTTATTTAAGCTGAACTCAACCTGCTGCTATAAAATTGTTAGTAAGAACAGCTGAGAACCTGGTTTTTTAAAACTGCAGCACATGCAAAACAACTCACTTTCTTTACTAGCAAAGTGCAGTGTGCATCCCTCCTTACCATGAAACATGATATTCACAATACAAATTCACATGTTATGCTAAAAAATACGCATGCCTGCTCAAATCTAGCAGCAATCATGATGCACCCAGATTTGAAAACTGAGATCACACTTGGATAGAGCCAAAGAACACAGAATAAAACCCAGAATGTTCATGTGGAAGACACTTCCTACTTATACTGTGAACACTTTTATACTACGTGACTGCTGAAGTCTAGACACCAAACTGTTTCAAACACAACCCTGTCTTTAAGATTAAACAATGCATGCAATCCACTTAATTTATGTTTGATGATCCAACATACTTCAGCAGAGAAACTACAAATTAAGTCAGTGCTGCATGTCGCATGTGTAACCTGTCAGATGTTCTGCTCCTTAATAAACATTAAAAGCAAAACTCTTATCTTCAAGCTCTCTGTATCTCTGCAGGTCTCATACAAGGACTTTACTCTCCCAGGCAGTGCATACTGCAGTAATTCTGTCATTCTACAGCAATAAAACAAGTTTTCCTTGTGTTGATCTACATTGCAAGAAAATATCGATACTGGTAAACAAGTCAGGGATGCAAAAACAGCTCTCATAGCCTTCCCTCTAAGTTCCCTGCCCATTAACAGATTAAAAATACAATTGCCTCAAATATAATCTCTTCTTCAGGTCCAGAAAGGAACAGGGACAAGAAGCTGCCAGGCCCTCAGCTCTGCAGAGGGACTTGCCAGGCTCCATCCCTCTCCACCCCCCACCTACGAACTGCAAGGAGGCTCGGTGAAATATGCCTATATGAGATCATTCGGGGGGGGAAGGGTTGGGACACGATTATCTTCCCCTGCAAAAATGTTTTAGTGCCACCTGCCATGTGGTGCAATCCCCGCCGCATTCCAAAGACGAGACTGCGGCTTCCCGGCAGCACCTCTCTCAGACCGGCAGAAGAAGCGCTCCTTGCTGGTAAAAAGCTTGGGGGCTAAGAGGAATCCGCGAAGGCCGAGCGAGCCCCCGATGCAAACACACACACCCCCACCACCCCCGGCCCCCTTCCGGCACTCACCACACGGAGCCGTAGGCCCCGGAGCCGACCGGGGAAAGGTTCTGGTAGCGCTCGGGCACCTCCCACACCGTCTTGTTCAGCTCCTGCCGGTAGAACTTGGGCCGCTCCTGAGACATCTCTGCTCCGGAGCCCGCCCCGCCCGGCCCGGCGGGAGGGGGAGGCTCTGCCCGCGGCTGCAGCAGCACCACCACCGCCGCGGCCGCCGCCACCTCCTCCAGCAGCAGCAGCACCAACTTCTTCCTTCTTTCCTCCCCTCCTCTCCCCGCCTCGCTTCTCCCGCGGGCGGGGGCGGCCCCGCAGCAGCACCGCCCGCCCCGCCGCCGTCCCCTCACGCCCGCTCGCGCGCGCCCCCCTCGCCTCGCGCAGCCGGTTGCGCTCCCCCCTCCCGCCTTCACCTCACCTCAGGGGCGGGCGCGGTGACAGCGGAGCGCCTGACACCGCCTCCCCCCGCCCCGCTCTACCGGCTCCCTCCGTCCCTCCCCCGGGCCAGCGAGGGGCGGGATAACCCCGTGAGGTGAGGTGAGGTGAGGTGAGCTGAGGCGATAACCGCGGGGCACTGTAAGCAAGGCACTGCCGCGGGAGGTAGGACCGAGCTTACCCCGCACCTCCCGCCGCCCCGCCCCGAGCGGCGCAGCCGGGGCCCGGAACACCGACCAACAGCCCCCCCGCCCCGCACCGCACACACACACACCCCCTGGCGCGACAGCGCAGCCCAACCGCCCGTCACGACAACTCTCGCGAGAGCTGAGGCGCCCAGCGCAGAGATGACCCAATATGGAACCAGCGCGGCGGCCTCTCGCGAGAACGGGGCGGAAGGCGTCGCCCAGGCGGAGGGGGCGGGCGCTGGGGCAGAGCGTTGAGGGGGTGTGTCACGGTTCGGGGTGAGACTTTTCTGGTGCAAATAAGCTCTGATTCGGAAATTGCAGCCCCTCTTTCGCCTTTTCACAAGCCCTGCGTGGCTTTCCTGCGCAGTGTCCCTGCAGGGTGTGCTTTAATTAGGAAAAAATAAGGAAAATAGGTAAAAAATGCCTTTGAGGCGCAGGGTGTCCTGCCGGGACACCGAGCACAGTGCTACAGAGCAGCAGCCCGCCCCGTGTAAATCAGGGTAATTGCAGCTCTAGTGCTTCTAAAGTCTTACAAGCTCTTCCTAAGGACGTTTTGTTCCCCTCCAGGGGCTGCAAGCCAGGAGAGATGAGGAGAGTGAAGCTCACCCTGCCCAGATTGCCTTGATGTTTCTGTGTGTTTGGAGAATAGACTTAATACTGCGATAGGCGTTGCAGTATCAGAGGTATGTGGTTGCTTTCAAGTACATGCCTGAGACTTCATGAAGTCATTAAGTGCTTCAGGTTAAGCATGTTTTGGCATGGAGACCATGGTGTCTTCACCAGGTTGTCAGTACAGAATCATAGAACTGACCAGGTTGGAAAAGACCTTTAGGCTCATCCGCTCCAACTGTTCCCCAGCACTGCCAAGGCTGCCACTAACCCATGGCACTGAGGCCTCGGCTACACGGGGTGTGAACACTTGCAGGGACGGTGACTCCAGCACTGCCCTGGGCAGCCTGTTCCAATGCCTGAGCACCCTTTGGGGAAGGAATTGTTCCTCAGCTCCATCTAAACCTCCCCTGGTGCAGCTTGAGGCTGTTTCCTCTTGTCCCATCCCTTGTTCCTTGGGAGCAGAGACCAGCCCCCTCCTGGCTCCATCCTCCTGTCAGGCAGTTGCAGAGAGCGATAAGGTCCCCCCTGAGCCTTCTCTTCTCCAGACTAAACCCCCCAGGTCCCTCAGCCGTTCCTCATCACACTTGTGCTCCAGGCCCTGCACCAGCTCCGGTGCCCTTCTCTGGCCCCGCTCCAGCACCTCAATGTCTCTCTTGCAGTGAGGGGCCCAGAACTGAACACAGGATTCGAGGTGCAGCCTCACCAGTGCCCAGCACAGGAGGACAGTCACTGCCCTGGCCCTGCTGCCACACTGGTGCTGATACAGGCCAGGAATGTCACAGCAAATAAATAGGGATTTGTGTTTAAGGACATACAGCTTTTGATCTCAAGCATGAGGAAGATGAGTCTCATTAGCAGTCCTGTGCAGGACAAACATATTCTGCTTTTAAAACACCATTTTTCCACAGCAAAACCCTTCTCTGTGCAGCATAATAGAGTGGGACCCTGTCCTCTGCTGCTGTGAGCCATCATTGAAGGCCAAATACCAGGAGTGAAGAGCTGAATGTTACCACTGCTTGCATCTAATAAAGAACTACTTCTTGGTGTGCTGGCCTTTTCCATACCTTCAATTTACAAACTCTAGAATCTTGTTAATTTTGCTTCTTGTATTACCTTGCCTTGAAAAGAGGTGGTAGTGCTCAAAGATGTCGGAAACAGCTCAGGCTTCAAATGCTTGGACTTGGTATAAAAAGCTAATGAATGAAATGGCTCTAAAATTCACCTGTGAAAGACATTGATTTATCTCCTCTGTAAAAATAGGGAGAAGCTGTGCCCTAGGGATGGTGTTTGAGACTTGCCTACTCTAAATCTCTGTGGTTTAGAATGACTGGGACTTGTGTATGTGTTGGTGGATGTCTCACAAGACAGTAAATACTGTGCTCAGTCCCTGTTGCTGGATCAGAAGTAGAAGATCTCAGTGATGCAAAGCATTAGACCTGTACAAACTGATCCTGGTGGGTCAGGAAATTAAATATGAGGAGAAAACTTAAATCCCAATTATTTGCCAACCGTATCCTGGGCGGCATCCCCGGAGCGGGAGCAGCAGGTCAAAGGAGGTGATTCTGCCCCTTTGCTCCCACGAGACCCCACTTCCAGCACTGTGTGCAGTTCTGGTGTCCCCAACGTAAGGACATGGAGCTGTTGGAGCAACTCCAGAGGAGGCCACGAGGATGATCAGGGGCTGGAGCACCTCCCGTATGAAGACAGGCTGAGAACATTGGGGCTGTTGAGCCTGGAGAAGAGAAGCTGCGTGGAGACCTCAGAGCAGCTTCCAGTGTCTGAAGGGGGCTACAAGGATGCTGGAGAGGGACTCTTCATCAGGGACTGTAGTGATAGGACAAGGGGTGATGGGTTCAAACTGAAACAGGGAAAGTTCAGGTTAGATATTAGGCAGAAGCTCTTCCCTGTGAGGGTGCTGAGGCGCTGGCACAGGGTGCCCAGAGAAGCTGTGGCTGCCCCATCCCTGGCAGTGTTCAAGGCCAGGTTGGACACAGGGGCTTGGAGCAACCTGCTCTAGTGGAAGGTGTCCCAGCCCTGGCAGGGGGTTGGAGCTGGATGATCTTAAGGTCCTTTCCAACCCTAACTATTCTATGATTCTATGATAATTTTACTTGAAACTTAAACTGCATTCTGAGTAGACTCTCAACTGCTTACTTACAGCCTTTTTATATTTCCTTTTAGTTCTGCCCACAGAAAAAATATGTTGCTACATATCACCACACTTCTTAAATGTACTTTCACGTGGTAGCTCTGGATTTGAATTTATTTTCTGCCACAGCTGTTGGTATGAGAACTTTGTCTTAGATCTGCTCTTGCACTGGCCCTTTACTTAGTATTCACTTCAGGAATTCACATCTTACTTATTCTGAGTGACAGTGATTGAATTCAGATCTCCTTCCTGATACTAAAATTCTAAGGAATGCAAGTCAGTCATTTTCAGGATTTAAAAACCTGAACGGTATCAGATACCAATTTTATACAGCAAGTTGTGGCATTTTAACAGCCACAGATTTAGCTGCTCTCTGTATGATTCAGACTCAACCTTTTTTTCCTCCAAGATTGGAAACAAGGAGAATTCAAACTGTTTCCTCAGCTGTGATAAGTTTATGGAGAGTGACTGTATTTAGTTCCTTAAACACGGGCCTGCTTTTGGGATCACAAAGTGGAGGGGATGCAGGCTGCTCTTCCCTAGGAAAAGTAGGAACAAGACAAGTTCCAGAAGGACCCAGTATTCCTACAACTGATTTGGCAATTAATTTGTTTGATCCCAAGAGCAGCATGTCTTTCATGAATTTCAGTCTCCAGAGCCTTGCTTATCCCTGCTGTAACTACTGACTTCACAGGACTTATGTTGGGATGGACTGATCACTTACACTTTTTGTTTTGGTTTTAGTAGATACTTCATCAGTGACCCTATTTTTTCTTTCAGTCTCAGTGCCAAGAGTTTCTTGTGGTCTCCAGCGTTTGCTGTTCCTCTGTATGTGCCTGACTGTGGTCAGAAGGAAGACATGGCGCTCAATGACACTATGGGCACTGGCAAGCAACCAGCAGCTTCCAGGGTCCTGAGAGAAATACAGACTGAGGAGCACTTGCAGGCATACTGTGAAAGAGAAGCGCCCTCTGCCTCGGGCAGAGGACTACAAATCTCAAGAAAGAACAGACGGCTGTATTGCAGGTGAGTTCTATGCTAGGATTTTATCAGGGGTAAAGAAACTAAGGAGAATCTTCAAGCCCAAGAGTAAAAAAAAAGATGCTAACTAAAATGCTGAACTGCACTGATTGGTAACCAAAGCAGAACACCCAGTTACAGCAGCTTGCACCTGAAGCATACAAGATCACTGCACTACCAAAGGTACTCTTTGCAATCTGCAAAAGTGTCTTTTCACTTCAGGACTATGACACAGAGAGGGATAGATGAAGTGTAAAGAGAAAGTGCCAGAAGTTGTAGTTTCATCCAGTGCTTCTGTCAGACACAGGCTTTCATTTGCTGTTTTCTGATTTGTGCCTTTTGATACTTCTTACATTTCAAGAGCCTTTTTCTGTTCCCTCTTAGCTGAGGACATGGAAAGTTGCACCATGGTATGACTGAGATTGACTGAACTGCTTTTCATTATTTTGGGGCTATGTTCCTGTGTTTCTTGAGGAGAGTGGGTGAGGCCAAGGTACTTACAAGGCATAAAGGCTTCCACAGCCTCAATTTCCTATCTAATAAAATTCTCCTTTGGGCATTATACTGGGAGTAGAAGCATCTCTTCTGCCATAGAAGTCCTGCAGAATGTAGCCTGCAGCTACCTTGCAACTCAACTTGGCAGTGAGACTCCTATTCTGCTTTGTTGGCAGCACAGGAGAATTCCTGATGTTCTTCCAGCAAGCGAAATACATTAAAAAAATAGGATGCCCATTCATCAGCTTCCCTTTTAGTTTTGTTTGACTTAGGAGGGGATTCTCCCCCTCTGCTATGCTCTGGGGAGACCCCCCCTGCAGTCCTCATCCAGCTCTGGGGCAACAGCACCAGAGGGACATGGAGCTGCTGGAGTGAGTCCAGAGGAAGCCACGGAGCTGCTGCGAGGGCTGGAGCAGCTCTGCTCTGGAGCCAGGCTGAGAGAGCTGGGCTGGGGCAGCCTGGAGAAGAGAAGGCTCCTGAAGGGGAGACCTTAGAGCAGCTCCAGTGCCTAAAGGGGCTCCAGGAAACCTGGAGAGGGGCTTTGGACAAGGGCCTGTAGGGACAGGACAAGGGGGAATGGCTTTAAGCTGCCAGAGGGGACATTGAGATGAGCTCTGAGGCAGAAGCTCTTCCCTGTGAGGGTGCTGAGGCGCTGGCACAGGGTGCCCAGAGAAGCTGTGGCTGCCCCATCCCTGGCAGTGTTCAAGGCCAGGTTGGACACAGGGGCTTGGAGCAACCTGCTCTGGTGGAAGGTGTCCCTGCCTGTGGCAGGGGGTTGGAGCTGGATGATCTTAAGGTCCCTTCCAACCCAAACCAGTCCCTTCAAACCCGATCTACTATTTGGATTCTGTGACTAGAAATATCTCGGGTTTTTTTCTGAGTCTCTTTTTGCATCCAGAGTGGATTGTCAATGGTTATGGCTATGTCTACTCCACAAAGTCCTCCTAAGAAAGTAAATACAAAATCTCTGATTCATTATTTATCTGGACTTTGTTTCAGCATGTACACTGAACGTACACTGAAAATTAAACTGTTGTTTTGAGACCCTGGCAGGACTTGAGACTCAAGTCTACTGCAGGTGAGGTTCCACAAGGTGTGGTGAGCTAATCTATCAGCTTGCCATGCCAGAAGGGACAGGACCACACAGAGAAAGGAAGGTAGGGGAGCCAGACCTCTCTCTTTCTGTATAACTAGCTCTTACATCAGCTCAGCTCTGTGTGGGACTGCAGCCTAAAACTATGGGTCACGTCTGACTTACACTGCTGTAAAGTAATTTCCTGGTGATAAGTGAAGGCAAATGGAGCCATGGTTTGAGTTGCTATTGTGTTTTCTACTTTTCACTCACCAGGAAGACTTGTCATCTTGATTAATTTCTGTAATAGTGAGATCCTTCAAATTGTGCAATAGCCTTCTGTTCCAGTGCTGTCTTTATAATACTAAAAAAGGAGATTGGAGGAAGTTCTGGAGTCAGAGAAATAAAATGACTTGATCAAAAGGGTTGAATTGTTTAGAATTAAAACATGTGATCTAGAATTAAAAGTCTGTCCACCTAGAAACACCTGGTGCAATAAAATAAGTCTTGCCCAGCTATCAGAGGGAGAATTTTGCTCTAAAGTCATAGCTAATATTATTGGAAACTTTATCATTGCACTCGATGCTAAGTAAGAAAATCACTTTATTCCGTCCTGCCACTCATCATTGAAGAACTGTGTCTGCCTTGCTACCTCATACTCTTTTCCTGGTTTCTTTTCCACTTCCCTATCTTCCTGTTCCACTTCCCTGTGTTTCCTCTGTTCTCCATTTTGTATCTGCTTGTCAGCCCAGTCTGTAGTCCCCTTGGACAACAAAGTGATGTCACCTGGGCTCAGTCCCCACAGCCACTGCTCAAGGCAGCCAGAAGCCTTGGGCAGACACTGCATCACTTATATTTTGGTTGTAAATAGAAAATCACCAACATTGCCAAGGGATTGAAAAGGGGAAGAAGGAGCACGGGGTCATGGGGTTCGTCAGTTTACCTGCTGGAAATTCTGATTCAAAAACATATCCACAAACTAAATCACATAGGCCAAGTCCTGCTTGCATCCCCTTAGTCAATCATGTCATACAGGAAACATTTGGCTGGTTTTTTGGAGATGGGATAGGTTTGTCTATTTTTGCCACCCCCGATGTGTTTGTATGCTTTTCTTCCAGCTCAGGACAGGAGGAATCAAAACACCATCTCCTATTTGGCTGTGGTGTTAATGAGGTCAAGTAATTGATGCATTCGGCGCTGACAGGCTGTCATATGAATGCACATGAGAGTATTTGCACTTCATCTGAATGGAATGCAAAGGCAGGGGGGTGCCTGTGTAGGATCCATGGTGGGTGCCAGCTGGATCCATGGAAGGCCAATGCCTACGTGGTTCACAGGACACGGTGCCTGAAGAGAGCTACCGCAGCTTTGTGGCTTCTGTGCAGAGCATGAGGCCGTGCAGAAGCACTGCAGAGACTGTAAAAGAAATTGCCTATGGCTTAGCTTATCTGGTGCTTTTCAGATTCTCCTGGAGAAGGTTCAGAAAGATCATACTCATGATGTTCCCTGTCCTGAACTGGCTGTTTTCCTATCGGTTCAGAGAATGGATCATGAGGGATCTGCATGCAGGCCTAAGTGTTGGGATGTTTCAGATTCCTCAAGGTAGGCAGAGAGAAAAAACCACACTAGTTTCCTTTTGTATATCATGCTTTTCACAATCTATCTTCTGTATGTGCTTCTGTTCTAACATCGTCAGGTTACATGGGAAGTTCCTTAAATCATTAACCTCTTTATTTGCATATTTGCAGGAAAAATTCTTTTCTATAATCAGACATTACAGGGTGTCATTTCAAGGACAGGACACTACTCAAAATACAAACTAATAGCAGCACTTTCCTATACTTCACACAAAATAATATGGTCTTTAAAATCTGCCTCACAAAATCAGGTCTGTTAGATACTCACATGCACAGTCCCCTGCTAATAGGTGGCCCAGAGAAGCTGTGGCTGCCCCATCCCTGGCAGTGTTCAAGGCCAGGTTGGACACAGGGGCTTGGAGCAACCTGCTCTAGTGGAAGGTGTCCCTGCCCGTGGCAGGGGGTTGGAGCTGGATGAGCTTTAAGGTCTCTTCCAACACAAACCAGGCTGTGATTCTGTGATTCTGTGATTTCTGATTAGCAAGGGCTGTGTTGTAAAACAATGGCTGTTGTCACTAACTGGCCTGGCTTTATCGGGTCCTGAACTGGGATTTTTATAAAGGTTGTCAGGTTTTTATCAGCAAAATTTTCCTTAAAAGCAGTAACCAAGGATAGAGCACCTTCCCAATGTGCTTGATTTTGGAAACAAATTTTTACTTTCCAGGGCTTCTGGGAGTTTGGCTGACCAGGTTACCTCTGCCAAATACCAATGGCTTCCTTTCTGCGTTCTGCTGCTCCATGACATATGCTATATTTGGGACTTCACGTCATATCTCAATTGGTGAGGTTTGTTTTGTACTGTGAAATGTTTCTGCAAGACTTTGAGACTATATTCAATGCTGCTTCAAAAAGCAGGTGAGATGTGCTATCTGTATCATCTAAGAGGCGGATGCTGTTTAGGTGAGGTGAGAATCCAGACCCCAAGATTCTCAGTTCATCGTTGTTCCACTTCTGTAGCTCATCTGTGGTGAGAATTCCACCAAGTCAGTCACATTTCAGCTGCGAGGTGCTTTGTACCTCTGAGGATGTGAGTTAGCTCCTGTGTCACACACACGAGTACGAGGGAGATGCTGGAGTGTCACGGGCACGGCTCCTACTTAAAGGACCAGTGGGAGCTCCTTCACATTTACTCCCAGGATGTGAATAATGGTTTGGCTTCTGGCCTTCTGCATGGTCTTCTGCATGCAGTTTCGTGCCATGACTGAACTCTTGATTTGTTCAGAAGCTAGCTTATTAAAATGCTATTACATGTGAGAAGGCCCTTCACATTATCATACTAAGTGAGTACGTGGAGCTGTGGCCTCTTAGGTAACGTGCTAGTTCTTTCTCTGTTTTTCACCCTTCCTGACAGCTCCATTTTTTGTGTTTTATATTAAAATCTTCTTCTTGTGCATCTGACAGAAGGAAGGTTTCACTTGTAAAATGGCAGGAATCTGGAATTTTCAGACAGGGCTTTGAAAACTTTAGGTACTTAGAAACAGTAAAAATTAATTATATATTTGGCATATATATATGAATGAGAATAGACTGTCTCATACTGCACAGATAGATGGTAGAGGGAAGAGATGGTTCTGTGGGTTTAACATAAAGCTTTGTTGCAGCATGTCATGCAGTTCCATTTTCTGTTCTCTCTTCTGTTGGTTCCAGGCTCATTCAGCATCCTAAATATGGCAGCAACAAACATTCTGAAGACACTTAATTTCAACCAAACATTGTCCTCTAATGGGTCACCAGACAACTACTCAGACCCTTCTCAGGCCTTAACACTTGCTGCATCAATAACATTTTTGACTGGCATCATTCAGGTAGAGGACGAATCTATTTTATATCCTTAATTGATGTATCCTTATGTGCATTCTTCATACAAATACAAGGATTGGAACTGCTTGCATATTCATACCACAAATACTGAGCTCAGCATATTTCAATACATATGTTGTGCAAAGTGGGACAGGAAGGTCTGTCTCTTCCTGTCATGCTGTGTGGAAAAGATATGGTAGGTTTAATATTGATGTGTTCTGCAATATGTGGACCCTTATGTAGTCCTGCATAACTGCACACACTTGATATGAACTGCTCCTGCTTTGGTTTGGCAGTGTCTTACTTAATTGTGCATAATGAAAATGGTGTGTTCAAAGAGCTGTCCCTCATGTGTGGCAGTGAAGAGTCACATGAAAACAAGAAGAGTGGGTTTAGACATTGAGAATTGTATCACATCTCGCTTCTCATTTGTTCCATGCAGTTGCTGCTGGGCTGTTGTTGCCTGGGGCTTGTAAAAACATACGTGCCGAAGCCCCTCATCGATGCTTGCCTCACTGCAGCAGCAGTGCATGTCATTGTAGCACAGCTTACCTTTATTTTTGACATCGTGCTTGACATCCCTGCGAGCCCCCTGGACATTTTCTATGTGAGTCAATGCATTATTAGTCGAAGAAATGCATGTTTCTTGGAGGGGAAAGAAAAGAACAGCTTCAGAAATGGAAGGCAATTCCATTCTAAGTCAGTTGCTAAGGGATATTTGTACCAGGCTCAGCTGTGGTTTACTTCACCTTCCTGTTGGCTTGAACGGTGTAGGGAGCTTATGGTGTGAGACGCAACAAGAAAAGGCTGTGTGCATATTTTAATTACTTACATAGCTCTAGAATGTATTTGTAGTAAGGCAAAGGTTAGAGGAAAAGGTACTTTTTTCCTCAATAGATGATCATGGGCAAGCTATTGGGCACACAGTATCTTTCTGACAAAGAAGCAGCAGACTCTAAGCTAAAGACAAGTTAATGCTAATTCATCCTCATTTACTTTAATAATGTCAATCAGCTTGACAGAAAGGTAGTGCAGAAGAGAGAAGAATGACAGTAGTAGATCTGAGCTATTTGTGCAAATCTGTAGCTGCAGATAGACAAGATTTTATTTTTAATATTTTATGCTCTTAGCATCTCTCTTTTTCTAACTGAAGATCCCACAGTATCAGAGAGGATGAGTTCAAGTGTCAGGGCAGCTTAAGTCAATCTCCTGCAGTATAAACACAGTTGTAGTATCTGCCTCTGATCCGCTCTCTGATGGTTCTTTTGCAGAATCTATTTCATTTCTTCTTGGCTATCCCAAAGGCTAATGCCACCAGCATATTGCTGTTTTTGCTTAGCATGGCTGTACTACAAGTCACTGCATCGGTCATGATAGTTTATAAACGTAGTCTTATGGCATTTCCTCTGGAGCTTCTCTTGGTAAGTGATCTTCAGAATGCCACTGCAATAACAGAACTAACACAGCATATAATATACTTTATTTCACAACACATTTCACGTATTCCTTGCACACTGAATCTGTGCTTAAGTCCTTTAAATACCCCTACAGGATTAACTGCCTTTTCATAGACTGCGTACAGCTTCATGAGGAAATGCTGTCTAATCTCTGGTATCTCTCTCTTTTTTTCTTTCCCAGATTATCACAGTCACCATTATTTCTAATTTCATTCATCTTCACGCTGAATCTAGTAATGCTGTGGTCAGTATGATTCCTCAGAGGTTAGTTATCTATGCTGCTTATGAGGTTGTACTTTTGAGATAAGAGATCATAGATGTTTCAGCCTGTTTTTGAAATCTGATATGGGTTGATTTTACTGGGACATACAACTAGAGGAATAGCTCTTCAAGAGTTTTAATTGCATCAGCATTTCCGCGCATATGTAGAATTCAAACAACAGTTTTCTCCATTAGATTCAGGTTTTGTTTAGCACACAGAGGAAGGAATTTGCATTTTGTGTGAGGTAAAAGTCTTACAGGCTGAGAGCATCTTCTGTGGGGTGCTGGATGCTTGCGATGGTAATCCTGGGTTTGGAGTTACTGTGGACAGAGCTCAGGTCTAAACTCATCTGTTCTCTGATTCTGCAGGTTTCTGCCTCCTACAGTGCCAGATGTATCAAACCTGAACAAGGTCATACTGCATGCCTTCTCCATTGCTATTGTAAGCTATTTCCTCCTTGTTTTTGTTGGGGAGAGGTATGCTTCACTGCATAGCTACCGTATCGCCAGCAATCAGGTGAGAACACAACTACACATACTTCCTAGGAGAAGAAACAAGCTGAATTTGATTTGCAAAGCCACTAACTACCTGACAGTGGTAGAAATGCAAGTGAATATGCCAGATGATGGTTTTGTAACAACTTGTTACCCTTCCCTATGGAAAGTGGATATTAAAAGCCAATAATATGAAGGCCAAACCACAGCTGCCTTTGACCAAGAGGCTTTTGTGTATTCACAGGGATTGGGATGAATCTCACACACATGTAGTACTGTAACTGACCGTTGAGGACCATTGATCTCATGAATCCACAAGGCTATAAAAGCATGATAGCTGGAACTGTAAATGGCCAGAGCAGGTGTAGTTGTTCTCTATATGTTCTCTCGTATACTGTGAATCCCAGTATATGGGTTCTGTGCTCAGTGATTGCTCTGAGAGGCTTTTAAGCAAAAACCATGTTAATTTCCAGTGTGCTAGAGTTAGCAAACATTAGGTATTTTGCGTGTTTAGCTTGTTGTGATGGCGTTGGATCTTTACTAGGATGGAACTAAGCCAGTAAGGAAGCTGACCTGACTTCCCAAAGCCTCAGGGGATAAATGTAAAGGGAATGTCTTTTCCACTCAGCTTTTCTCCAGGTGCACTATGCTGCGTACTGAGATTTGCCACTTGGCAGCTTAAAAGTCAGTGTTTCATAGCTCTGGGGTTCTAGGTGGATTTCTTTGAAAGATGGAACTGAATTGTTTGGTCCATGTGACCCTCAGCTGTGTAAACTGTATGAGTTTTAAGAGAGCTCCTTTAGCCCTGCTTTCTAGGTGGTTTCCTGAGCTTAGCAACGCAGATGAGCAACCAGCAAGCATGGGCAAAAGGAAAGGAATTCTTGGTAAGCTACTTCTATGAAGGCAAGTCACTTGTTTGGGGTCTTCTGTGCTTCCTTCTGTGTCTGTTTTACAGGAGCTCATAGCTGTGGGGCTATGCAATATCTGCAGCTCATTTTTCAAAAGCTTTGTTGTTAGCTGTACTATTTCTGCAACTGTCATTCAGGAGAGGACAGGTGGAAGGACACAGGTGAGTTGGGCTTCCAAACTTTACTTACAAGGAAGTAAATGGTTCCGTCAGGCCTGTCTGATGTGGGATTTCTGTTCAGTTAGCAGCAGCAATTGGAGCATGTGTGATGCTGGTGATTGCGCTGAATCTAGGACACTTTTTCCAGATGATACCTAATGTAAGCGAACTGAAGTAGTTCCAGCAGCAGCCTACTTACTTTTAGGCATAAAATGAAGGTTTTTCTAAGTGTAATATGAAGATTTTTCTGGATTGTTAAGGATTAATCAGGCTCTAGAGTTAATTGTTTTCAGGGATGGGCCAAACCAAAGCAATGACTCTAAACACTCCTAAATTTCAGCAGGCCAGCATCTTAGGTAATGGGTATGTCATCTGTCTCCCATCTCTCACTGATCAGTACAAGCTAAACTTCATGGGCTAAAACTGGATTGCAGTTTCACTGGCAGCCTCTAAGTTAAACACTGTGTTTCACTTCTAGCTTCACATCTTCAAGCTTTTGCACATCTGTGTAAGAAATCCATGAGTTTCTCTCTTGCATCACTATAAGTGGTTCCAAGATGGGTGCTTCAAAATCTTTAGTGTAAATAAAATTTTCCTAATGGAAATTTGGGGTTAGTAGCTCTGATTCTAGCTCAGTCTTTGAGGTTTATTTTAAAACCATATGGAGAATTAAACTGCCTTCTGTGGATTTTGCATTGCCATTGCAATACACATAAACATTTTGTTATTGTGGATTACTGAGAGTACTCAGTTTTCCACTTTTCCCTTATATTTTATCTAGACTTTCCTTTTATTTGGTAAGATTTCTTAGGGAACCACTTCCTGACTTTTTTTTCCTGGCCTTGTTGTAAGATGGGAAAATAAATCCCTTTCCCGAAACTAGTTGACAAAACAGAATTTAACCATCTACTTCCCTTCAGTCTCCTCCTCTTTGCTAAGAGGCTGTTTCAACAAATGGTGTCAGACAACTTTCTAAATCTGGCAATGAACTGCCTGTGCTAATTGAAACCATCCTTTGAAACAGCAACTCATAATGCTGCAGATAGTGTTGGCCTTTCTCCTAGTGCTGCAGGAGAAGAACTCAGTAATGGAAACTACACAGAGCTTTTCAAGAGGAAGTCCAGTTGTATTGGCAGAAGCGATTGTGAAATCATTATATGTTGGTTTCATGTTGGTTTGCAGATCAGAGGAGAACTGTTACACATATCTATAAAAATCATGGAATCAGAGAATCATGGAATGGTTCATGTTGGAAGGGAGCTTAAAGCTCATCCAGTTCCAACCCCCTGCCACGGGCAGGGACACCTTCCACTAGAGCAGGTTGCTCCAAGGCCCTGTGTCCAACCTGGCCTTGAACACTGCCAGGGATGGGGCAGCCACAGCTTCTCTGGGCACCCTGTGCCAGCGCCTCAGCACCCTCACAGGGAAGGGCTTCTACCTAATGTCTAATGATGGAAATAAAGCTATGATAAGGTGTTAATTTCAAGCAGGTTGTCATGGGTATCTGTTTGTGGTTACAAACAAAAAAATAACAAAATAATAGATGTTATTTTTTTGATTTGCACAGTGTATCCTGGCTGCTATTGTGGTATTTAACGTGTCTCCTTTTCTTCAAAAATTTTGGGACGTCCCCCTGCTGTGGAGACAGGATAAGTATTATTTCGTAAGTGCCAGGAAAAGTCACCTAGGATTTGGAATGCGTCTTAAAGGGAGAAATGGATGTTTCACGAGGGCAGGGCAAAGCAGTGGCCATTCCCTTGGGAAAGGGATCCTTTGAAATATGTCCTGAAGAAAACTGTATTGACATCTCTTCAAATCAATTTGCAATTCATTCTATAGAGGGAAAATGGATTCTTGTTTCTTCCCCCTTAAGAAGGCAATTGTTAAGCTGCCAGACAGAGCCACATGCTCATGTCAGCTCTTGTGCAGGATTTCTCATAAAGACCCCCAATATGATGTGGGTTTTCCTAATTATTGAGGCCCTGATAAAATGTCTCGAGATTTGAACTGGAATTTGTGATCGTTGTTTGCAATTGCTTCCAGGACTGGGCAGGTCTAGATGTGCCAACAAAGCTTTTCATGTATTACCATTTCCAGGCCTTTATATTGTCTGCAATCTGTAAATGCTGGGGCTGAGTTAGAGATCTTTTTTCACCTTTTTAATGCTCATGTTCTCTCTCTCTCTCATTTAAAGGTTATTTGGCTGGTAACTTTTGCTGCAGTGCTTTGTTTTGGTCTTGATATGGGTTTAGTGATCGCCATGGGGTTCGCGTTCCTCCTTATCACCATTAGGTTACACAGGTACTTGTAACTTTTAAAACAAAATACTGGTTTTTCTTAGAGTTGATGTTTTAGAGAGCGTTATACATGTGACAGTGAAAAAGCTGTTTCATGTTCATCAATATTTCAGTCAGGTCATTCTGGATGACCTAGTCATAGAATCGTAGAATCATAGAATGGTTTGGATTGGAAAGAACCTTAAACTCATCCAGTTCCAACCCCCCTGCCATGGGCAGGGATGCCTCACCCTAGACCATGTTGCCCAAGGCTCTGTCCAACCTGGCCTTGAACACTGCCAGGGATGGGGCATTTACCACTTCTTTTGGCAACCTGTTCCAGTGCCCCATCACCCTCACAGTAAAGAGCTTCTTCCTTATATCTAACCTGATGCTGTCACCATCCAGTAATCTCCTCAAGTTTATGGTCCCTTCTTCAGGTGTGTCATGCTCTTGAAGGCTGCTTATTGTGCTGTAGGCATCAGCCAGGAGAGGTGATCTCTATACACACTCGTATAGGGATAAAATAAGATGTTGTGCCTTTATTTCAAATAAATTGCTCAGTCTTCACTGCCATCTACCAAGTTGCTTTATCTTCCCTGTCAACTCAGGTTGTGATAGGGGAGGGAAGTTGTGTCAGGCATGCATTACTCAGTTTATTAGTTGCTAATCCAAACAGGAAAATCATTCATAAATCCAAGCCACACCTCATGAGATTTGCCATGATAGGGAGGCGCTTGTCTGAGTAGACTGAAGCCTCTCAAACAATATGGAAAGAGGTAGGAAGTAACTCAGATGCTGTAAATATTGAACTGCTCGTGATCTGTTCCAGAGTGGCTCTGTGGGGATACCTCCAGGTCAGAATGTCAGTTGCTGTCTGAGACTTACTGTATTAGCTCTGCTCAGAGTTATGCTCTTGAGTTTGCCTTGGCATTTAATGAGCATTGTGAAAGGGCATTTTGGCAGCCACAGTTCAGTTAAGTTTCCCTGTTGTCCATACTACCTTCAGGATACATTAATGCTTATCAATTTCCTACCAGTGAGGGCATTATGCTTAAAAAAGCATGGGAAGTTATCTGCAAACAGATTGCTTTGAATAGTGTCTTAACAACAATTTTCCATACACCAGGGCCCACTGCCTTCCAGTTCCCCAGCAACCAGCCAGCCAGCCATGTGTTTATTCCACTCGTGCCCTGAACTAACCAGAACTTGCCCCAGAATCATGCAGCACCACTAGCAAAGCATGGTCCCCAAACCAGGAGATTCTCCTTCAAGGCAAAACCCTGCATTAATGCTTCTGCATGAGCTCTGGATCAGATCTAGCCTATGTGCAGCTCCAAGCACAGGTTACAGCTGCCTCCACCAAATGTATCTTTGAGGAGAGCTCTGCGGAGACGAGAGGGAACATGTTTTCTAGCGTAATAACAATAATCCAAGTGTTCCAGAGCTAGAAATGGGACATTATACACTCTTGAGGACACCAGTGTGGCTGAAGGCGGTGCTTGTGTACTGCACCCCTACTCAAAGAACCCTGATTATGAGTGAATAACCTTTTGTCCTCACACCCTCTAAGTTACGGTTGGTGTATCTAGTGGAGAGGAGAGAAATGGAGATCAACCTTTTGGGAACAGATGGTGTTTCTTGGTTCTCTGTGGAAACCTAATAAACATCTTGTTTCAGGATGAAGATGGTGATGCTGGGACAGATTCCAAACATGAATATTTATAGAAGTTTATCCGACTACAAAGCTGTAAGAGGAAGCAAAAACCAAATGTTCCATCTTTCTCTGTAATCCAGCTTCTTCCCTTAAATGCCTGGGGGTGACCATTCAGACTCAGTTCATTTGATTCAAAACTCTGAAGAACACTGAAGTACTTGCAGTGATGCAGGTACCTCGCTCAGCCTGCTCGGGCCCGTGGAGCACCTTGTGTCCACCTCTGCTGTCTCCATGGTGGAAGCTGCTCTGCTGTCCTTTCCAGAGCTGTTTGGCATTTCTTTTTTGCTGACCTGCCTTTCTCAGTCTGGTTTTGTCCATCCTACATGTGTTTTCACAATGGCTGTGCATGTGCTAGACTGGCTTACAGGTTTTCCCAGTGATGGAAAAACAGGCAGGGCCTTTTTAACATGTTAGTTTCAAGACCTGCACCGTGCAGATGTAAGTAATGCAGCAGGAGAGAGCTTTGCCTTTGCCATGTATGGGAATGTATGGGTACATTCCCAATGCTATGCCGATGGTTTGCAAAGAATAGACTAATGTAAGGACAAGGTTAGTAAGACAAAGATATAGTGTATGTTTTCTGTGATGAGCAGTAAAAATAATTTGCTTTATTTTATATCAGAGTAGCCAAGTGTCAGCTGTGACAGATCTGCTGGAGGAATGTTTTTAATTGCAAGAGAATCATAGAATCATAGAATGGTTTGGGTTGGAAGGGACCTCAAAGCTCATCCAGTTCCAACCCCCTGCCACGGGCAGGGACACCTTCCACTAGAGCAGGTTGCTCCAAGCCCCTGTGTCCAACCTGGCCTTGAACACTGCCAGGGATGGGGCAGCCACAGCTTCTCTGGGAAAAGTCTGTGCCAGCGCCTCAGCACCCTCCCAGGGAAGAACTTCTGCCTTAGATCTAACCTGAACTTCCCCTGTTTAAGTTTAAACCTATTACCCATGTTCCCAATGCCACTGCCAGGGTAGTCAACAGTGGGACCAGCCAGACTCCGTCTTTAGGGTAGGACCTTGCAGGCTACAACACAGTCAGTAGGAGAAAACCAGCTTCTGCTAGTTACAACCCTAACATATATAACTTTTGTTTTACAGGCAAAGGAGATTGAAGGAATCAAAATCTTCCAGTGCTGTTCTTCCATCTCTTTTGCCAACATGAATCGCTTCAAAACCTATTTGTTGAACAAGGTAAATGCCACTTTTTCAGTCAGCAGAAGTTTTTAAGAACCTGCATTATGGAGATAAAAATATGAATAAATCTGCCTTTCTTTTTCAGATGGATATGAAAACAGTGCCTCTAGATGTAAGTGAAATGAGGGCTTTTAGTTCACATCATCTGGCTGACACTACAGTGGGAAGAGAAGATCGTACCTGCTTTTGTGTCTATAATCCACCTCTACCACCAACTACGGTCAGCTTTAAGAGTGTATTTATCTAGTCTGTTGCTCTGAGGTGCCTGGTTTTACATTGCTGAAGAAAACCTGCTTAACTTGCCAGTACTGAAAGGGCTGTAAATGTTTATATAAAGCATATATATATTTGCTGTATGAAAATAAGCAAACATTACCACTGTATTGCTTTACACATGCTTTATGTGATAGAGCAATAGTAGCTCATCTTACTGGGTGAATTTAACCAGCAGTTGAAGTATTCAACATATTCTCTTCACAGCTACAAGAATTAGGTTCTTCAGTAGGGATTTTCTTATTTCTCCCTATAGATTGAGGAATTCCCTTGCTTATGAGGAATTTCTTCCACTGCCAAGTGCAAGTGCAAAATACCTCAAAGACAGCTACAAATATCATCATAAGATTATCATGTTTAGAGGATTTCTCATATTTATAATTGTCCACTGTGCATCTTCTAGAGTCGCTCATATCAAATACTCTTTATTTGAATTTTCTGAAATGTCTTAGAAAGGGACTTCATGGAATGGACAGTCTTCAGAAGATATTTCTCAAGCAGTTACATGTGATATGTAAAAGCCATTGTATAAGAAATGAGTTGAAAGACAGTGGTTAGGAAAACATCTGTGGCACCAAGGTGCTTAGGAAGTGGAAGTAGTAGATAATTTAACATCATCTTCTGAAGTACAAAAATGCAGAGAGTGGCTTTTCCTTTCTTGCCTTATAAAAAGGAACTATTAAGAAAGAAAACATGATTAAATTGGTCTGTTCTGTGAGCAGCTGCCATACAAGAAGCAGATGAATCAAAGGTCTGCAAAACTCAGCCAGTAAGGGTCAGCTTTCTGTTGCCCAGAAAGGCAGTCGCCACAGGCCATCTTTTTACCTTCTTTTCTT
Source organism: Strigops habroptila (assembly GCF_004027225.2). NCBI lineage: Eukaryota > Metazoa > Chordata > Aves > Psittaciformes > Psittacidae > Strigops > Strigops habroptila. Next base: position 4,430,081 of record NC_044294.2, read on the forward strand.
TTCTGAAAGGTAGAGGTCACAAGTATTCCAGATTCCAGTATCACGGGCCACTGGAAGTCCAGCCCATTCCAGTATGGAAGAATGAAGTACCACTGTACTATAGGGTGGCTGAAGGCGCTCTGCTAACCACATCTCAGGCTTGCCTAAGAAAACTTGCTACTTCACATACTCTTGTGTGTTTGTCCTATATTTAGTGTTATTTCAGATGTGGTTTTTACCATGAGAGAAGAAATATCTTAGTGCCTAAAGGAGCCAACAAGAAAGTGGAGAGAGGCCTTGGCCAAGGGCCTGTAGGGACAGGCCAAGGGGAATGGCTTTAACCTGCCAGAGGGGAGACTGAGATGAGCTCTTAGGCAGAAGCTCTTCCCTGTGAGGGTGCTGAGGCGCTGGCACAGGGTGCCCAGAGAAGCTGTGGCTGCCCCATCCCTGGCAGTGTTCAAGGCCAGGTTGGACACAGGGGCTTGGAGCAACCTGCTCTAGTGGAAGGTGTCCCTGCCCGTGGCAGGGGTTGGAACTGGATGAGCTTTGAGGTCCCTTCCAACACAAACCAGGCTGGGATTCTATGATCATATGATTTACAGCACTGTCTTACTTGCAGCAAATAAATTCCCACCTCCTCAGCCCAAGTCTTCCAGGCACTGCTGTACTGTTTTCCATCTTAGATACTTAGCGAGAAACTGGTGAAGCGACGTTCTGCAGACAGCCAGTCCTCATCATCTTCAGTGAATTTGATACGTTGGTCGAAGCATGGAGACAAACTCAGCTCCAGGACGATGCTGATGGGAGCTGCTGATGCATCCCCAAACTTTAACAGAGGGGTTAGGACTGGAAGGAACGAGCAGGACAGAAGAGCCTGCCGTGCACCGGGCTCTGCAATCGATAATTCCTCAGTACATTTTTATCAGGAACAACAGCCAGTGCATCTGCCCTGTCCAGTTCACACCATTATTTTTGACTTCAGCATGGTGCACTTTGTGGATTTGGCAGGTTCAGATTTACTGCGACAGGTAAGTAACCCAACTGCATGTAGAAGTGAAACTTGGAGTTTACCTGATGCCTTATGTTAGCCTAAAATGTCCCGATACACAACAGTCTGCGCCTCTTCCAGCTGACCTTTACAGGCACTAGATTTATCTATCAAGTTTCAGAAATTAATAAATTCCCACTTTATTTTTACAAACAGAAGCCCCATTATCCATACAGCAGAGATGCAAACCCCTGTCCTCCACTGTGAGCAGCTCTAGAATCATGTAAACTAAAAATGCATTTATAAAAATATCTACTTTGAGTTTTTTGCCATTTGGGCTGTTTATTTTTTCTTCTAGCTGGACACTTAAAAAATGGTGTCCTTTCAAAGTGTCAGATATAAACCCACCAGCTGTCTTCTCCTAGAGTGATTTTCGTGTTACTAATCCCTAATTAGCCTTTTCTTTGATGTATGCCTGAGACTTTTAAGTCTTCAAGTGCGGATCCGAGCCAATGGAGATGTGTCTTCAGTAAAAATAAATGTCATGTAGCTGTGCTGCTCAGAAAGATACAGTTCCAGATGGATTTTTAGTCAGCTCCCTCAAACTCTGTAGCTCAGAGTTTGTGTGTAATTAAACACAAATCAAAAGATTTGTATTTAATAACGGGTTAGACTGATATCTATTGGGAATAATTGTGGACTGAGCCAATGCCCTCCAAATCCTTGAAGATTGATTTGCCACCCATTAAATGGCCCTCCCACTGGGGAAAGAGGGTAAAGTCAAAGACTTTCCAGATTCCTTACAGCCCCATGATCTGAAATTCTGTGATTCTCTGAAATAGCGAGTTTAATTGACTTAATAAAAGCCCGAAACCAACTTTGAGATGTTTTAATTACAAAGGGTCAGGGGTTGAGAAAATGATGAGAATCTATCCTCTCTGAAATCTGATTCCTTTCACACCAAGTTAAAGGACTATACATGATACAGATATATGTAATACGGATGTACATATAGATATACATAGAGATATATAGATATACAGCTACAGATGTAGATGGCTGTTGAACGCTGAACTCAAAACCAGGATTTGAGATACAGGACTAAGGGTTTTCTTTGGAGATAAAACACTACAAGGGAGGTTTTATTTCCTTGTTTATCTTTCACCTTCTAGTGCACTTGTGTAGTGAGAATTGCTCTAATGCCTGCATGGAATTCTTTCCACAGATCATCCATATGTTTCACAATATTGGCATTACAGTCCTTATAGCTGGCTGTCACTGTGAGTACAGTATTTGTTTACAAACACTGACTTATCTCCAAGGATAAGTTTTAAACTTAAGTGAAATGATTTAGCTGTAGTGCTTGGTGTGATTTTGCTGCTTTATTTATTTCCCCCCATTTTTTATAGCCTCTGTGGTAGCAGACTTTGAGAAGAATGATTTCTTTGACAGCTGTATCACCAAAGAAAGGTTCTTTCTAACTCTTCATGATGCTGTGCTGGCTGCTTTGAACAAGCATCAGAGGCCAGATGAGCTACACTGTACTGCGAGAGAGTTTGCTGAAGAACCACCAGCTGAACAGCAAGAGGTAGAATATTTAGCTTAACACTTAAGCTCTTCATGTTGTTGAATTATCCTGCCTGTAACTTAAACCTTGTCGTGTGGCTGAGGAAATAGGGCAGAGCAGATGCTCTTTTGGAGTCTCTGTTTTTTCACAGGTACTCGCCTTTTTGGCTCCATAATCCCATTTGTTTATTTGAGCCCTGTGTTCCTGTTTGGGGAAAGGCATCTTTGTGTGCTGGCTGGAAAAGCATCCAGCTGAGTTTTGAGGCATGGAATGACTCTTTTGCATTTTAAATTGTTTCCATTTCTCCGACAGAGCAAGGACCCTGCCAGGCAGAGCAAAAGCTCCAAGTGTTTTATTTCCAGAGGTTAATGTACCAGCTCCCTTGTGGCTGATGGGGAAGTGAAGGACAGTGCTAAAGAACTGAAGTTTATACACATGCTCCTTCTCTCTCTATTCTGCAACAATTTTTCAGCTCTCTGGCTGTCCCAGCCAAGTTTGAACGGGGCAGAACAAGTTCCAGGAAAAGCCCTTGTTCTGAGTAGAAGATTCCAGTAATTGCCCCACCTAGAGAAAAAACCCAGCTGTGGCTATGTGTATGGCCAGGCTGGGGTCCTATGGCTGAAGGAACCAAGAGTGAAGGCAAAAACTTCTCCAAAACTGCAGGAAAAGAGGGTTCTCAATTCTGCTGCTCATGGCAAAGCTTGTTTAACTCTCTTATCTTGGTATGGCTTGGAGCAACCTGCTCTAGTGGAAGGTGTCCCTGCCCATGGCAGAGGGTTGGAACTGGATGAGCTTTAAGGTCCCTTCCAACTCAAGCCATTCTACAATTCTCTGAAGTCTTCCCCAAGGATATTGACCTTCTGTGGTGTCACCCTCTAGTGCATATTCACCAGTCTCCCTTTCCTGGACATGGAGGGGAGGGTTGGGAGCAGCCAGCAGGCAGGAGGTGCAGCAGTTCCCCAGGAGCCTGCTCAGGAGCCTGGGCTGGGGTGTGGATGGGACCCCCAGCAGTGCGGTGCTGTGGCCCCTTCTTACTGCTCACAGGATGGTGCCTTGGCACAGGAACTGCACTTGAGCAGCTCAACAGCTCGGCCACCCTTGGCTTACAGCAACATTTGTGTTATGTTTCAGAGGAGAAGTTTGCTCTCAAGGAAGAATAAAGACTTTTTCTCTGCAAAGAACTCTCCCAACAAACGTTGGCATGAAGATGCCTCATGCTCAGGCCCAAACGAAGCAGGGCCAAGCTCTGTCTGGCAGTGTCATACCCAACCCCATCAATCAGATTTCCAGGACTCAGGCTGGCTGAGGAGGTGGAAGTAGAGCAGCAAGCCCTGAACTGCAACTGCTGGAGAGTTGGGATTTCAGTAGAGAGAAGAAAGGTACAGTTAAGCAACAGTTCTGGTGATTTTTATCAGCCTTTGATCCTCCTTTTCTTTTTCCTGTTCCAGAGTTCTTAAAATATGCAGCCTAATGCCTCCTGTAATCCTGCTGTTCTAAACAAAAAGCAACATTTGTGTTATTACTTTCAAGTATTTTCCAATAGATATCCCAGCCAGCAATGCTGAAAGCAGAGACATTTTAATGTCTGAGATAATTCCTAGTTTTATAGTTAATTCTAGCAAATTATTTGCACTTGTTTTCTGAAACTCTGTAGAAGTTTACATGTCCTAACTTAGCACTTCTTACATATTTATTGCTTGTTAGTAAGTTAAATTTATCTGCCATATTTCAACAGATTCCATTCAGGCAGTTTGATTATTTTCAAATGGATTTAGAATGATGCGAAGCTTCAAATAAAACATTTTATTATTACTCTTCAACACAATTGTCTGCACTAACATGACATGGTGTCTGCCCATTATTTCTTCCTCAGTCCCTTTCTAATCCACCAGAACTATATCCCAGTAAACAATCTAATTTTTAGTCCTTTACTGAAATGGTTAAGAATGGAAGAATGTCTTCACTTTGTTCTGAAGAAGCAGGAAAATTGTAGCCTTAGATACAGTTAGCACTTGATAAAAAACTCCACTTAGTTGTATTTTCTGTAAACCAGCCAGAGTTGGATGCAGTAAATATTAGTACAGAGGCATAAGGTGGGATTCCCCTGAGAGCAGAAGAGTTTTATACCAGCAGTACACATCACAAGGCTTCACCCTGCCCTCGTCTGGAGGGTTATCCCATAGCACAAACTGCCCAGTGTGAGGAGCTGCAGGTGAATTAACTTCAGATGGGTGGCCTGCACAGTGTATAAATACCATCCAGACACCATTTTAGGGCAAAGATGGGTTTAAGTGATGGATCCTTTGTGTACAGATCCTAGGACCTGGGCTAAATTCGTTAACGTGTGAACAGCTCTGACTTTTGCTGCTGGTCATCATGCGGTTTCTGGATGTGCAGCAACAGCAAGGTGGCTCCTCTGAATTCTGCTGCTCCTGGCTGCTAAATTTTAGCAATAATACAATGGCTAGTAGGAATATTAGTATTAAACTATCTGTAATTTATTCCAGTGAGTTCTACTAATAGATATATATGTATTTTCAATTTAAATTCTTACTGCTTCCAAGCAGTTTCTAGAGGGAAGCCACAGCACTGCATGTGAAAACTGCAACGGTGAAGGATTTTAGTGCACATTACTGTGTGGAGCTGCTTACTGTAGAGAAAACTGAGTCCTGGAACCCTCATACCTTTTGGAATGAAAGACAGGAAAAACTGAAAGCTCAAATGATATTGAGTAATTCTCAAACCACATATGCTTCCCTGCATTGTTTTGGACAGTGGCTTCATGCCAAGGTCCTCTGGGCTCTGTTCAAAACAGAGTAATACAAAACCCATGAACAGCATAGCCCTAATTTCCAGATTCTGTTGGCTCTCCTACAGCAGCCTTGATTTAAGATGAAATGGCATCCCAAGCTGTTGGCACCACAGAAAGTCTCTGTTGCAAACTTAAAGGGTTGTTGGGGTTTTTTTTGGCTCGTTCAGCAAAGTTCTGAATTTCACCTCCCTACCCCATGACTCTGCAGAGTTGAGCACCAGGGGACAACTCAGACGTCACTGTTCAAATTATGGGTGTTCATGTTGCAAAACAAATATCTTGCTGAGAGGAATTCCAGACAGTCCCAATCCTTTTCCCTGAGAGCTGCGCAGCGCCATACCCCTGCTCCCGCACCCGTACACAAAGCTGTTGTGTTCAGCCAAGCACAAATCCCTGGACACGGGCTGTGAAGTGACAAAGCACGTACTTCATGGCCAAGGACTCCACCTACACCTCTGGAAAGCCACAGAGTCGGGGTTCAAAGGCCCGTCTATAATCATGTGTTTGCAGGCAGCTTGACGTTCTCACCTGACCTACTTGCAGCAGCTATGATTGTTCTGGGCACACAGCAACTTCTTCATGTCCTTTGCAGCCCGTGTAATGCCACAATGTTTTCCTAGCAGGAAACCCAGGCAGCTCTCCCATTGCACTGAACTAGAGAATACAGATCCTCAAACATGCACATTATCATTGCAGGTGGTGCAACGCATGTATAACCACGCACAACCCTGTCGTTTTATTAATGTCTTACTCCGGTGTGTAAATGGCTGCAGAAGACATAAAGCAGCTGGGGAAGCCCAGGAGTCACACAGCGTGGCAGAAGCAGTTCTTGTGGCCACGCACTGTGGTGTGTTGCACCGTGCAGGAAGCAAGGAGGAAGGACCAGACAAACTAGTTCCGTATGGGCATAGTTTGGGGCATTTATTCTGCTTTAAAAACAAGTGCCAGGCTGGTTGTGCAAAGATGCATCTGTCTTTGCTAAGGCCTGGCTCAGCAGCCCTCTGAGGGGGGTGCCCCAGATGGTGTTTTTCTATCCCAAATTAGAAGAGTCATGGAAGAAACTTGGCAAGAGCATGAGTGCTCAGTAATAACTTGCTTCTGCAGCTGACCTGTGCACGAGGTCCTTTGGGCTGCAGTGGCAGCTACCGTTGAAGGGAATGTGATACATGTCCTCACACTCACTTCACCCCAGAGCTTTCCAAACCCTGCCGCATGCCATCTCTGATGTCCTCACGTGAAGAAACCCAGCCTAGGCCAGCAGCAGCGCGGAGCAGAGCCAGTGTGAGCACACACCGACTGTCAGTACAAGCACAGCACAGCAGGAGGGCTGCCTATAGATCGAGATTATCATTGCTCACACTATGACTTCTTTGAGGTGGGAACTTGCAGCACAAGGGGGACCCCATTGTGCTTGAGGTCTTTCTGCTCAGTGTTACTTTGAATGCTGCAGTTGTGCTGAAATTTGCCCCTTTCTGCTGCCTCCCCGTCACAAAATCTCATGCTGATTTCTCACATCTCTCTTTGCAGGAGAACAGATGTACTGAACATCTGGTGCTTGTAATGAGGAATAGAGCAACAACTACAAATTAGGGAAAGGTTTTTTCTGTCTTCCAAACTCCACACAGGCACACCTGCCTTTCTGTGGAAATATTTATAACCTGGCACCATGGGACGCTTGAAGGTGCCATGTCTGAGAAATTAAACCAGAGCAGATGCAGTTTGTGCTCTGGCCACAGCCGGTGCCTGGGACTCCCTCTGCCGGCGTCCCGGCAGGGATGGGTGGCCAGAACTCCTGCCAGAACCTGCCAGAACATGGAACGTGCTGTAACGGAGCTGTGAGGAGTTCTTAGGAATAAACTAATGATAAGCAAAACTGCAGAGAGAAATAAAGCTTGCGGGAAGTCTGAGGTGAATGTACAAGCACCTTAAAACACAGGTTCAGCACTTACAGCTGAAGGCCTGAATGGCCCAGTTGCTGACAAGCTTGATATTTTTCACGGTAATTATGAAGTAATTTAATGTTAAGATTCTCTCATTCTAATGGCATTTCACTTTTAAAGGCACACACTTTACAGATCTCCGTGCAAAGCTTTACACGCTGAGGGGCGTGTGGAAGGCCTGCGGGCACCCCAAGGAGCACCCTGAGGTGCACCCTCTGCTGGGTGTCCCCTATGGCGGGCAACTACCACCTTCTTGGGCTCGGTGATGAGTCCTGGTCCTGGTGTCATGGCCCCACCGCTGTTCTTCCCACTGCGGGGCATCTGGGGTGGGTTATAGAATCATAGAATCATGGAATAGTTTGGGTTAGAGGGACCTTCAAAGCTCATCTAGTCCAGCCCCTCTGCAATGAGCAGGGACACATTCAACTAGATCAGGTTGCTCAGAACCACATCCAGCCTGGCCTGCAATGTCTCCAGGGATGGTGCATGCACCACCTCTCTGGGCAACCTGGGCCTGTTTTGTCACCCTCATTGTAAAGAATTTTTCCTCACATCCAGCCTGAACCTCCCTCTTTTAGTTTAAAACCATCACCCCTCATTCTATTGCAAGAGGCCCTGCTAAAAAGTCTCTTTCCATCTTTCTTATAGGCCCCTTTTAAGAACTGAAAGGCCTGTTCCTCCATAGTTCCTGAACCTCATGAGGTTCACATGAGTCCACCTCTCCAGCCTGTCCAAGTCCCACTGGATAGCTTCTTGTCCCTCAGGCATGCCAGCTGCACCACTCAGCTTCATGTGTGTCATCTGTGAACTTGCTGATGGTGCACTCAATCCCACTGCCTACTGTGTGCAGTTCTGGTGTCCGCAACATAAGGAGGACATGTTGGAGCAAGTCCAGAGGAGGCCATGAGGATGATCAGGGGCTGGAGCACCTCCCGTATGGAGGCAGGCTGAGAACATTGGGGCCGTTCAGCCTGGAGAAGAGAAGCTGTGTGGAGACCTCAGAGCAGCTTCCAGTGTCTGAAGGGGGTTACAAGGATGCTGGAGAGGGATCTTCATCAGGGAGTGTAGTGATAGGACAAGGGGTTTAAACTGAAACAGGGGAAGTTCAGGTTAGATATTAGGCAGAAGTTCTTCCCTGTGAGGGTGCTGAGGCGCTGGCACAGGGTGCCCAGAGCAGCTGTGGCTGCCCCATCCCTGGCAGTGTTCAAGGCCAGGTTGGACACAGGGGCTTGGAGCAACCTGCTCTAGTGGAAGGTGTCCCTGCCCGTGGCAGGGGGTTGGAACTGGAGGAGCTTTAAGGTCTCTTCCACACAAACCATTCCAGGATCCACACTGACGCCATTCACCACACAGCGGGCTGTCAAACGGCCGCCGCGTGCGCAGCGCTGACGTCACAGCCGCCACTGCCGCCTCAGCCGCCGGCGGGATCCCCGCGCCGCCGCCACCGCCGCCCGCCCCCGCCCCGCGCCTGCGCAGCGCGGCGCAGCCCCGATGCCGGTGCACTGGCAGCGCCGCCATGCGGCGGGCGGGCGCTGGAGCAGCTCGAGCTCCAGCGAGGATGAGGCCGCGGGGCGGCGCGCGCAGGTGCCCAAGGCGCGCGTGCGCGTCCGGGTGCGGGGGGAGGGACACCCGGCGCTGTCGGCCATGGAGCGGAAAGGTGAGACCAGCACCGACCCGCGCCGCTCGAGCCCCGCGCGGTGCTCCCCCCGCCGACACTCACCGCCCTTTCCCTTCTCTCCCCTCAGTGCTAGCGCTGCAGGCCCGGAAGAAGCGGACCAAAGCCAAGAAGGACAAGGCCCAGAGGAAGTGAGTGCGGCCCCCGCTCCCCCTCAGGCGGCAGCTCCCGCCGCCCCAGCGCTGCCTCCTGCCGCCTCTTTGTTACCGCCGGCCCTGCCCGCGGGGACGGGGCTGGCGGGACGGCGGAGCCTGCAGACCCTTCGGGCTAGGCGGGTGTTGGAGGCGGGTTTAATTGAAGGCACGTTCTGCGGCACGAGCAGGCGGCTCGTGGCCCGGGGCGGCGGGTTTTGCTGACCCGCTCCCCGCCGGGCCCCGCCGCGGGTTCCTGGGCGTGCTGCGGAGCGGAGCTGCCGGGGGTGAGGAGGCTCCGCGGCCCCGGCGCTTGGTGGTGAGCTGCGGTCGTGCTCAACCGCTTCGGGCCCTGCTGTGTCCCCGCAGGCCCCGTCCCTCAGCCCCGCGCTGTGCCTGGGTGACTGCCGGCGGCATCTCTCTTCTCTGACCCCCCCGAGCAGCGCAGTAACTGCTGTCTTTAGGAACCAGCTTCTCTTGACTCTTTCCCCACCTCCCCTTGCCTTTTATTATTTAATCTTGCCGTAGGAACGCTGTGATGTGTAGTTGACTTCTTTCTCTACCTTTGATGCTTTCCTGTGGCTTCTGTCCTACCGCAGGAATGTCACAAGCCTTTATATGTGGTGAACTTTTGGATGCAGATATAAAATTAAAGGATCTCGGGTAAATACTAAACAATGGCTCCCACCAGACTGCATTAAGTACTGCCTTCAGTGCTGCTCGGGATGCCTTTAGAGTGAAAGGTGATGGAAATCTTCGTGCCAGTGCTGTGTATTCAGTAAAATGCTCCTTATTTGTGTAAAAACACAGGTACCTCAGGAGGTTTTATGCTCGCTGGTGCTTAAAACCAAAGCTATTCAGTGAGTAAGACTTTGAGGGGGAGTTGGAGGGGGGTTTCTTTGATGCTTTCTTAGTAACTTCCTCGGACAAATCACGAGGATTTAAAATACTTTCTGGATGCTTCCAACAAATATTCGGTTGGTTAGAGCTGGGGCTTCTGAGGGGTGAAGAGCATTGGTTAAACTCCAGGAGTGCCTTAAGTTTCCGTGTTCCTGGTATTTCTTGAAGGCAGCATTAGGATAATTTCTTAAGAGCTCTCCTCTTCCTAAGCATGATCTGCATCCTAATTTCTGAATGAATAATTCGTTGTTTAATTCTATACCTGTTACTTTTTCTTGCCTGGCTGCAGACAGACAATACTGACTCCGCCCACAGAGTCCTGCAGTTGGAAAGACCCATTTCTGTCTCAATTCCGAGGTTGCTGAATGGTAACTCACTTCTGGCTGGTTTTTTAAAACTCCTTTTAACCACATAGCCTGAACAGGTTAACTGCGCTGCTGCTTAGTTGGTGGCTTTACCACTAAGCTTGATTTGAGTGAAGAACTATACTAGTTGTAAATGCTGCATTTATCTTCTTAGACATCATACTTCAACTCTGTTTCCTGGTACTGTGGGTTTCTTAGATCCTGCCTCTGGAACTTGCATGTACTTTATATGTACTTCATGTTTTATGTTGTACCACAAAAAGAACCCAGTGTCAGCCTCAGACTTTAGGTGCAGCTCCACAACATTTATGCTATTTAAATACAAAGCTGCTCTAGTTAAATCTTCTAAAATAAGCTTAGTTGGGTTGTTGCAAGACTTTTTTCCATAAAATCTAAACTTGAAACCACATGGAACATCCTTTTAACATCTAATGTTCCTTTGCAGTTGGTTAGATCACACACGTAATTTTTGCTAGATGAAGGGCAGTAAAAAGCATGAAACGACTGATTTTAAAAGGTTAAGATTGGTAAGTATTAGCAATTATCTTATTATGGGTAACTATAAAAATGCAGAGAATGTTCTGAAGGGATTAAGAGCAATTCAAAATAGCTTTCACTTTAGAAATGAACTACACCTGCTTTAAGTTTCCCAATCAAGTTAAAAACAACCAAAAAACCCACTTAGATAAGAATAATCAAAATGGGCTGTGTATAGTACCAACCAGGAATGGTAGTGCTTTTTTTCACTGTTCAGTAGTTAAAACTGCTGTTGTTTAGGTTCAGGCAAAACCAGCCTAAACTGGCTATTTTCAGAAAACCCTTGTAAGTGCTAATTAAAGTTCCATGTAGATGATGATGGGTTTTTTAAATGCGAAGGTCAACCAAGTTCTTCATTTCCCACAAATTCAGGATGTTCCTGTTTCTTCCCATCCTTCCTGTCTTAAAAGTTTTATTTGCTATCAGTGGAGTGAATGTCCCCCTAGGACGAGGGGGAATGGCTTTAACCTGCCAGAGGGGAGATTGAGATGAGCTCTGAGGCAGAAGCTCTTCCCTGTGAGGGTGCTGAGGCGCTGGCACAGGGTGCCCAGAGAAGCTGTGGCTGCCCCATCCCTGGCAGTGTTCAAGGCCAGGTTGGACACAGGGGCTTGGAGCAACCTGCTCTAGTGGAAGGTGTCCCTGCCCATGGCAGGGGTTGGAACTGGATGAGCTTTAAGGTCCCTCCTCACTCTAACCATTCTATGCTGGGTAAAACATAGAATGATGATGGCAGCGCACAGCTCCCCTGCCTTGCTCTGCTTTTATACATTCAGCAAAGGTCCCTCCAGCTCTTCAGGTAGACTTTTTTTGCTTCTCTCTGCTTTATCTCTCTCTTCCAGCTTGTATCTGCCATAACCTCTCCACTGAACGCCTCCTCTCTGCACCGAGAACACTCACACTTTCATTTGTGTCCTCTAATATCACACCTTCCTGGTTCTTTTGTTCTGTTTTTCAAGAGCATGTTTACAAGGAGATCTTGTCCTTCAGTCCCGTTGCACGGGGGTTGGAACTGGAGGAGCTTTAGGGTCCTTTCCACCCCAAACAGTCTGGGATTCTGTGAGTGTGCATTTGTCCTAACATTACTCCTCTGTGGAAAGGGCGCAGGCAAAGTTGCTTGGTAATACAAAGGAGAGGTATCCGTGTCTTCTCACTCCAGTAAAATTACCCTTAATCTTTTGGTAATCTGGCAGAACCATGAAACCAGATGTCTCAGATCTGCTTAGGAAGCTTCTCCTTGCCCACTTCGTTGGTCCCGTGTCTGCCATTGTGGAGTTGGAAGAATATCAGTTTCAATTTCTTCTTGTCTCAGTCTTTTCCATCAAAAAGGCAAGGAATTAGGATGAAAATTTCTGTGAATTATTTTTGGAGAATGAGGGGCAACCTTCTACTAGTCTTTTCCTTAATGCTAAGAACGTGTCAGGAAATACGCATGTCACAGCTGTAGTTGCTAATAAAGTCCAGGGAGTTTGGTACGTAGGCTACTGCAGTATGTACTGCTGCCAAAAGATAGCTTTGCTGAAAGCTATCTGGGGAAGTATCAGATGTATTAATTTATCATTTCATGAGCTGTGAACATCTTGGGCACTAAAGGTCAGTTGATTCCCAAAGGTGATCAAAAAAAGCCCATCTTTTAAAAAGGAGCTTGTATGCGTCCAAGCTTTTTTCTTACTAAAACTTTAATAACTTAAATTCTTCCAACAGCTGTATCTGCTCAGGTGCATCCAGGTAGTTATTTTTGCCCAGTTGTCCAAAATGCAGAGAATCTTTGCACTTTGAAGCAGTTAATAGTGTCTTTGGAGTTTGGTGTTGACAGACAAATGTGTTGGGCCTATTTACAGCAGTACTTAGGAGGGTGAAGGAGCTGTGCAGTGCTTTTCTGGGAATGCTTCTTGTGCTCTTTTTCCTGGTCTGAGTTGTAGGGAAGTGAGAACAGAATTCCTGTGTTGTGGTGGTGTGTGAGCAGTGCTGGATGGGGATGTCCATAAGAGCAGCAGGAGGAAGGAGTGATGGCAGTTGAGCAGTTCAGCCCTTCAGTCACCACGAGGTGGCTGCTGCTTGCTTTGCAGGTCCCCGCACCGCGTGTGTGCAGTAATGCTTTGGTGCAGTAAGGCAGAGTCTGTTCAGGAAGCAGTGCAGGCAAACAGGAGCTTTCAAGCTTGATTTTTTTAAAGACCCCAAATGCTGTTTGGAGGGGAATGTTGCTTGGACTTAGCTCATGTGTGGATAGAGCGTCCGTTCCTGGCTGAAGTGATACTGGAGCATGCCATCTGCATGCTTTCATTGCAAAGAGATTAGTGCCTTGTGCTCTAAGACTGTTGAGCTGTGTGAACCAAAGCCTGATACGTGAGGAAGATCTAGTACTTCAAAACTGAGCTTCTGTTTGAAAACACAAGCTTCTATTTGAACTAAAATACAAATACAGATGTGCTCTACCCATGGCTTTATTAATTTGTAATGGAATCAGGCATATTTGACTGTTAGACTATAACTGCCAGTAAAATACTGTGGGGTTATTTTTTTCTATGTTGTATGTTGCAAACCCTGAGAAACTCAAACTGTTCTCTTTGTCCTAGGGAAAAAAATGAGGTTTTAGATTACTACTGAGATTAAGACCCAGAGTTTTAAAAACAGGCTAAAAACCCCCATCCAGATTCAAAGAAAAACAGCCAAGATACTGAACAAATAGTTCTGTTACACCTCATTTTCTCTGAAATGAAGAAAAACAGCATGTTACTAGAACTGGGCTACAGGGCTGTATGACCTGTAGGTGATGTGTGTGTCGTTGGCAGGCCCAGATGATCATGCTGTTTCATCAAGTCCAGTGTCTTGCTTCAGCAGTGTCTTTTGTTCCAGGACAAGCTGGCTGACTCGTGCACAAACCCTGCAGTTCTGTATAAGGGATGTTGAACCAGTTGTGCCTCAAAGCAGAACATTATTTTTGTGAGCCTGAATAACTACAAAGGTAGTGGCAGTCACACAGTTACAGTGTGTGGCTTGTTCTGAAAAATGTGCACGAGCTGAAGCACTTTCTTCTGTGTGTACTGGTGAATTTATTTAATCCTTTCTTACAGATTTACTGAGTTCTTTAGAGAACTCTGTTTGTCTTTCTCATTTCTAAGTTCAGTTTCCTTTTGTTCCAGAAGGAAATTTTAAGTCTTGTTTTTCTGATCCTTTTTGCTGTTCTTGTATGTTGACTTTCATAAAAAGCAAGTCTTTAAGTGAGCCCTTCAATATTAGCTTAAAAGATCTTCATTTTCAGTCCTTGTTTTTTCACTGGCGTTCTTCAGCTCCTGGAGATTGTGTTGAAGTGCTTCTTTTCCAGACAGCACTTCTTCCAATTCTTCTTTTAAGAGTTCCCTTTCTTTTTCAGAATCCTGAATCAGGGATCTCTGGTCTGTATATTGAGCTGCATTTTCTTCCTCAAGCCTAAGTAGTAGTTGTTCTGGCTCCCTCTGCCGCTGGAAGGAGGGCAGTTGCAGAGCTGGTTGGTACCATACCGCTGTTTTACTTCTCCCTTTTCCCAAATGCCTGCAATATCTGGTATTTTCAAGAAACTGGTTTCCAGTTGTCTGCAGTCTTCTGGTCAGACTTGTGACATGCAGTGAAGCCTCACTTCTTTCTTCCTCCTCAATAGAGTTGCTGTGAAGAGAGACAGGGAAGTTGGTGATTTTTCCATCTGTGCTGTCTGGGGAGCAGAAGTTTCTGATCAGAAGTCTGATACTTCCCAGTTTCTTATTGCATCTCTTGCTTGCATTGCTTTGTTGCTGCCTTTGTGGAGCCCTGGAGTTCTGATAGCCCTCTCATGTTCTTCCTCAACTTCCTTATTCAAAACTTGGCCTGGGATCAGGATCTTGGATTATGTTTTCCTCACCTGTCTTTCATAATTAATACCAGGGCTACATCTTTCATAACTCTTTTGAACATAAGTTTAAGGTAGAGTCAGAATGCATCGCCCACAGGATTTTTTCATTCACATACAGAAGTGATTATCAGACTGTGACAGGACACAACTGCAGATCTGCTGGTTTCCATGGAAGTCCTTTGGTTTGGAATAGCTGGAACAGCAGACGGTTCTACAAACAGCTTGTTAAATGCTTGTGTGGGGGAGTGGGTATGGGGAGCAGGAGACTTGATTGCCTCTGTTATTTGTGTGCAGTGCTACTGTTCTCCTGTGAAATTACTACCTATGTTCAGACTGAACTCCCACGGACCCACTAAATAAAAGTGTGTCTTGGTACCTCTGAGCACTGTTCCTTCAAAACGAAATGTTAGACCATCTCCAGTCCTCTGAAGGTCTCAGCAGTGGTGTTCGTGTAGCCCTGGGAGGGCTGCCCCACAGCAGCAAGTATTGTGCATCTGCCCTACTGGCAGAAAATACTGTATTCAGGAAAATAGGGATGCAGGAGCGAATGAATGGCAATAATCACAAAATAATGTGGGTTATAGACTTTGAAGTCTCCACTCCTAATCTATGATTTGTAATTCCCTCAAATCCCCTCAAAAACTTCTTGAGCACAAAGGTAAAGTGCATACAAGCAAGGAAAATACTTCCATCATCTCAGACCTGAATTCATAGTGAAAGTTTGAGCCTAAGCAATACAATATTTATCAATCCCTGGGTTTGCCAGCAGATATGTGTATATAAGTGCTGGAGGCTGGCACCAGAAGCAGTCGTTCTGACTAGATGTGCCTTAACATGATCTTGGAATTACAGGCGCACTACAGCACAGTAATGAGATGCAGTCTGGCAAGCGTATTTCCCTTAAAGAGGCATTGTCTTGATGCATGTGAAAATGGGAGAGAAATTTGAAATCTTGGCTTTTCACCATCCCGTATGGAGGGTTTTTTCCCCCCTTTCCCCAAATGAAAACAAGGAATCCTCAGCAGCACTTGGAGCAAGCTCTGGCTGCAGTAGGTATGCAGCCCTGGTTATCCCTGGCTGGGTGGTTGAGGTGGAAAGCAATGCAGGAGTCCCTGGGTGTGTTACAGGGCTCTTACCTGCGGCTCCTGCAGTATGAGCTGGATTCCTCATTAGCCTTGCATTCCCTGAACTAAATTCTCTTTGGGGATGGATGTTTCAGGTGTGTCATTCGAGCTTACAAATAAGGAATGACTGTGTTTGTAAAGATTGTGCTGCAGGCAGCTTAAAAATCACTTAGGAAAGCAGATGGGCATCATCCCTGCGAGTATCAAGGAAACTGAGGTGAAGAGGAGTGAGAGTATCTTTTTTGTTAGCACATATATAAGTATGATTGGTGTGAGAAAAGGCATTTGTATTAAATGCTGCCTTCCTTGCTTGGAGGTGGATGGGGCTCTGCTTCTGTATCTGCTCAAAGCAGGTAGGAAGGTAGCATGGGTGGTACTTCTGCCATTTTGGGGACAGGGAGAAACACTTCCTGTACAAAATAGAGTTTTAAAGATGTCGATCTTAATGCTCTTGACTAGGAGAGCAACACACCTCTCCAAGTGTTTTATGTAAGTTATCAGGGTGGAGAAAACAAGTTCTGAGGTTTGGTGGTGAAGTTGCGTGTGGAGACTTGACCACTGTGATGGCTTCACTGGTAATCTATAGAGGCAGCCAAGGGGCCCGTGCTGGTGCTGCTCTACAGCACCAAGAGCACTGCGTTTCATTACACTGCCTCTGCTAACAGGCATGACTGTGGTCTCCCATCTTCTCATCCTCCTGATGCTGTTGGATCTACCTCAGTGCAAATCTATAAGAACACACATCATTCTTAATTGCTTTTTACTTTATTTTTAGTGTGTGGACCGGATAAGTGATTCTGTGGCAAACTGGCAGGAGAATACAAAAGCCTTTTTCCAAACTCTTTGAACACTTTCTGTAAGGAATGAGTGACTGACTGAAATCTTAGTTCCTGCAAATAACTGTTACTATCCCTGCTGGGCGTTGCAGAGGGGAACAGAGTTGTCCGGTGATGGATTCAATCAACGTGGAGCAAAATCTTGTCTGCAGTGGAAAATATTGCATCTTGTTAATGCCTTTTCTAATGTTTGGCACTGTGAATCTGTTAAAAGCTCCCTGAAATTTGAACATCATTTTGAGGTGAAAATATTTTAGATCTACAATCAGATGAATCCAATTCTCCTTGGTTTAAAACTGCAGAGCCAGCTTCAGAGTGTCTTTCACTAATGCACAGCCCTCCACAGCAGGGAAAATCTCTAAATGACTACTTGCCATGTCATGTTGTTGCTGACATGTTTCCCCATCACTTGCATAAATCAACAGGATAAACAGGCACAGGAAATGGCTGGTTAATTCTTCTACATCAGACGATGATGTTAAGTGCCTGATGCTGTGAAAAACACTCAGTTCACCCTTTTTAAGGAAGATTTGACTCCTTTGCCTGCTTGTTTTGTTACTTTTAAGCATAAAGGATCAGTTTTCTGTGTAACACTGGATGGGGAGGTTTGGAATTACTTCAGAAAATTAATTTTTACTTTGAAGGCCCTTTCTCTCCTGTGTGATTGTGCTGGCATTCCTGTATCAAAAGAATGTCAGCAATTACCATGATCCTTGTCTCCATTTCCACGCTTTGAATCCAGTGGACTATTGAATAGGCAAATAAAACCGGCTTGTTCAAGGAAGATGAAATGAAGTATCTGACTGAATTTCTAATTTCATTAGAGGGAAGATTGAGACAGGGTGTAAACATCAAGAGAAGGAGATGAATCTCTTTATGCTCAACCCCTAACATGACTGAATTTGCAGGGAGATCAGCTGAGAGCAACCCCCAGCCTTGCAGCAAGGCCCTTCACCTGCAATGCAGTGCTGTGCAGCTGCAGCTAGGTGGTGGAGGCAAATCCCTCTTCTCCCTCACTCTTGCACAAAGCTTTGCTGCGTTCGAGAAGAACCAGCCCCTCTGCCTGCCCTTGATGTCCCCCTCTTTCTGACCAGTGTGGCAGCTGGGCTTTAATGGCTCTTTCCAAAACTATTGGGCTGTCTTCAGGAATATCTTTATCAATGGGAGGCCGTGCTTCATGCAGGTATGTTACCCTCTTCAGTTTTTTTCTTCATCTTATGAATTTGCACTTCTTCAGGCATTCCTGAGAGAATAAGGACTTTTGGGAGGGTCTAGATGTGGATGTGGTTAGATATGGATAACACACATAGCATTTTGCCTTAGCATTGCTGTTCCACGTTGTTTTCCTTAAGTAAAATATTGCTCTATAGTTGTAGAGAGACCCTGCAAATGCAGTGAATTCTGATGATGAAATAGCAAAAGTAAAAGATGATCAAGATGTTCTTAAGTAGAACAGAGATGGCTGTGCAAAAAAGTACCCCAGAACACTTGATTTTTTTAATGTCTAACCATTTTTGTAGGCTCTTCATATATTTTATGTGCATTTTGCAGTGTTGCTGGCAGCTGTTTCAGTTGTCATCTTAGAATACAGGATAAGGATTTTTCTGCTGTCTTTAGCTGCCTTTTGTGGTTTTTTGAGTACTGTGTGTGTGAGGAAGCAGATGGATGAGGGTTGTGGTTTTGTGTATCTGTTTTTCTTTGGTATTAACACATTCTGCACTGCTCAAGTCTCTGTCTGCAGTTGACATGCTCACTTTGGGGGGAAAAAGGTGGTGGGATGTAGTAACATCTAATGAATGTTCACAGGGAGGGAAAGGAGTGAGATGTGTTTTGGTGGTGATTTCATAAAGGAAATAGCACCATAGAAATGTACGTGACCTGAATGTGGCTCACCATCACATAGTTGGTATAATAGATGATAATATAGAAGCAAAATGCTTTTGGATCCCCAGGACAGCCTCAGATGCAGACTACAGGGTGTGCCAGGTACGAGGCTGTCGGCAGCGCGATTCGTCAGCCCTTTCTGAGAGAATGGGTTTAGTGCTTCCAGTAACTTCTTCCTTGATGCATGAAATTACTATTATTGCAAAGCACTCAGGCTGCAGAGTGGCCTGACGTTTCCATCTGCATCAGTGGTTCTTCACATTAGTTTTCTTTTGAATCCACTTGAACCCCTACATCTTCCACAATTACAAAAATGAAAATCTTTAAATGGTGTTTGGAGAAATGCTCTTTACTACTTATGCTATGGATGTGGCTACTGGCCTTAAATCCTCCTTTCTATCCAATTCTGCCTCCTGACTTTACCCTGTCCATAGGATCTGTTATATAGGGAGCATCCAGTCTCCCCTTCAACCATTCTGTCCATGGCGCCTTTCTTGCTTTTGCTGCCTGCTCTTCATTTGCAGACAGTGTGACTTTATTCGCAGCTTAGTTGTCCCCAAAGGCATGCAGCTTGTAAAGTAGCATTTTGACCTCCAAGACTTTCCAGTTTCCTTTTACCTACCCCTGACTTGTAATTCTGTGGCTCATGGGGGCAGAAAGTCTAAATACTAAGTATCTGAGGCTGGATCAAGCTACAGGGTTGTTAATATATGTCTTATTAGCCTGGCAGCAGTGGAACGGACTGTCTGGCAGGCTTGTTTTATGGTTTAGGATCACGAATCTGTGTTGCTTATCTCTACCTGAATTAAGATATCAGCAGGACTTGCAACAGACTGAAAGTAAATGGTGAGTGGTTTAATTGTGCCCAGGATGACCTTTGTAGCTCCTCTTTGCTTTAACGAACTTCAGTTCCAGATAGTAAATGGCTACAAATTCAGTCATGATCAGATTGGAATGCTGATTTCTTCCTTTTTATGCTCCATAGATATTTAAGATGGCCATAGCCTTAATGTGTAGTAATGTATTTAATGTATGAAGTCTCAGCAGAGTGCATGGGTAGTAGGTAAATGCTGAACCTTCATTCTGCTGTATAACTACTCAAAATTGAAATACTAAATTTGTCCTGTGGAATAAGATTAGTGGGACAGCCCTGATATGATGTGCAGGGCTCCAACTCGGTTATAAGTTACAAGAACTGATCCAAAAGCCCACATGCACTAGCATATCCACATCCATTGCTGTAAAGAAATGTGTTGCCTACCTCTTTGGACAACTCCAGCTTTATTTAATATTTCATACTTCTAAGAAGAAAAGCTCAGTGTTGGTATCCTGCAGTGCTTTTCCATTAAACCTCGATAATGCAAATGGGCTGTAGGCATTGTTTTCATGTCCTTGCTTTGAACAAAAGGATAGTGAAGATTAAACCTTGTAGACATTTAACCATTCCCTGTAATGCTGAACCCAGGACATAAAGTAAATAACTTACCTGGTTTAGTATTATCATTTCAGGAGCTGTTTGGCTGTAAGTGGTGGGCTACCACGGAGGAGCAGTTGGGGTACAGGGGATGTGGGGATGTCTTAGCTCAGGGAACTCAGCCACAGCTCAAATGCTTGAGAGCAATGCAGTGGCCTTTGCCAACATGATCTTCACGAGCAGGAACTTGGAGTAACACATTTAGCAAAAGTTAAACACACAAAATTGGTTTTATTTATAAATGTGGGAGTAGAAAGAAAATACCACCTTGGTGCCTGATCTCAATCCATCTGCGGTCACAAGCTCTTGGAAGGGTTGACAGAACATCTGCCTTGTGGATTCCCACTCACCACAGCTCGGACAACTGTCACCAACTTTAGACCTTCAGTGAAGACACAGACTAGGGATGCAGCCCACCACGTTGAGAGCAGGAGAAAGCCAGCACAGTATTGTGGGGTTTAGATTTCTGAAGTGTTAGAAGCAGAAGGATCATTAAATGTTTATTTGACCTTAAAGGTGAAAGGAACAACAGGAGCAAGTTCTAAACCACCAGTTTAATTTTTTTTTCAAAGGAGTAAAAATTAATTGATGTTAGTCTTTAAGATAACATTAATGAGCATTTAAATCTTCAGGTTTTATATGAGGCGACATCTTAAAATATAAATCTGCTTTAGAGAAGTCCTCACTGAATGAAAAGCTGAGAAGGGGTTCAGTAATGTGTTGGTGGGATTACTAAGCTTTTAAGTTGCTCTCTTGTCCAGTCTTTTCTTTGTTCCACTGTAAAAATGAATCTAGGGCATGAAGTTGTATTTCTCACTAGTATCTGAAAAGTTGTTTTTGTCTACTTCTATACTAGCTTAGGAATAAAAGCATTTAAATGTGAAAATAGATTTCTGGAGGCTGATAATTGTGTCTCCTCTGTTATCAGCAATCCCTCACGTGAAATGAAAGCTACTGAACTGAAGAGTAACGTGTGTGAGACATGCAGTGTGTTCTCTTTCAGACCCGACACTCAGCATCGGGGCCCTGCTGCTCATTCAGAGAATGATATTCCAGAGCAAGAGGAAGAAATCCTGGGATCAGATGATGATGAACAAGAGGATCCAAATGATTACTGTAAAGGTGAGAACTTGCATGTTTCAGGCACAGGATTTTCAGTGTAACCAAGAATTTCCTTCGTTTTTCAATCTACTACAGAGAATGAAAATAGACTCCCTCTTACTTTAACTGGTTTTTGGAACTGTATGGCAATAGTAATGTTTTTCAAGCTAACCTGAAAAGGATAAACTATTTTCCAGGGTTCCCTCTGCTATCAGTCAAGATTTGAGTTGGAGCTGGTTTTAATGCGTGTGTTTAAAGCTGTTAGCTTTATCTCTGTGCCAGAGGCCTTTCAGAATTGGTAAAAGCAAGTAGGCGTTCAATTCCTTACTGATTTTCATCAGAAAAAGGACACTTTCAAATCCTTCAAATCAGTTTCAAATTCTTCGTTGTTTTCTTTTGAAGATCATCTTTGTATCCGTTCTTCAGATAACTTTGTGTGTGCAAATAGAGTCTTCCACTCTTTCTCAGAGTAGAAACTAAATAGAGAGCGAATGGAAATATCACAGTATATAATCCTATATCAAAAGGGTCAGGCTGGTTTTAACATAGCAAATACTTTAAAAAATGACAGAACACTGATCAGACAAATTCAACTCATCAATTACTAGACGCTTGAATATGTGCCCCCACCTCCAAGTGCTTTGTAAGACTACTTCTCTGATATTCTTTATATATAAAGACAGGGAGAAGAATGTAACAAATGTATATAAAAAATGCAAAGTAAAATAGCACAAGGAACTTGAGTTGCAATGTTTCTTCTGCTTCAGTGCTTTACTTCAAAACGTTTACATTACTTTTAGCGTCCTACCCAAGTATTTGTGGGATTTTGTTAGTTGTAAAGCAAGTGGGAAGAAGAAAAAGCCATTGTGTGACTGCAGTCAGTACAGCTGTCACTGTTGTAACTGAAATCTTCGAGTGAAGAAAAGGGACTTCTGCTGCTGGAGCTAATGAAGTAATGGGTAGTAATTCTGCATCTTGTTTGTGAACCAGTCAATCAAGAGAGGCAAATCTTCCTGGCAAAGCACGTGTTTCATGGGTGGTACTTGCTCGCCACAATTGAAGAGTAAGTGCCTGGAATCTAGGGTTTCATTCCAGATTCTGGCAAAAATTTATACCTTAACAGTTTATTCTCTGCATTCTGTTTTCTGCAAATTCCATTATGTCTTTGTGTCTTTGCTTCTGTCATGGAATCCTCCTGCATAGTCAGCAGCTTGAGGAATACTGGGGGTACAGGGAGGAGACTTTCCTATTTGCAGTCATGTTAAATGGCAAGGTGCCTTTCAGTCAGGAAAGCAGTTGCAGGGGAACTCCACTGGGGTCTGGAGTTCAGTTCTCTTTCATGTTACGAGGGCAGAGCAATGCTGGTATTCAGCTGTAAGATTCAGCTACTGAACATCAGAAGCAGTGCTTTCCAAAGGTGCCCAGCCCAGCAGACTTCAGATGCTTTCAGTGAAGAAATACTCTTTTGTGCTGCTGCAGTGATGACCCGCATTAAAAAAGGAGGAAAACTCAGTCATTCTAGTTCAATTATATTAAAGCTTTTCAGTCAACTAGAGGGTTGTTGACAGCCCTTCCTCTGGCATGCTGTGTATTTATTCCAGTGAGATCCAGTTAAAGAAACATTTGCATTTGTTTATATGATTAAAAATGTAAAACACATCAAGTCTGCCTCAAGTTGTGATGCTTGTTCCACAGACCTGCTCTTCAGTGCTTGTGAGATCCCTTCATATAACTTTCCCACTGTTTTTTCTAGGTGGTTATCACCTGGTGAAAATAGGAGATCTCTTTAATGGACGATACCACGTGATTCGGAAGCTTGGATGGGGCCACTTTTCCACTGTGTGGCTAGCTTGGGACATCCAGTAAGTCTTTCTGTTCTAGCTGGGGTTTCTGGTGGGAATGCACATTCTAACACAAGAATTTCTTTTTATATTGCGCAGACAAGTGTGCAGGAGGGAATTAACAGAACAAACCATGTATGTGGAAAGAGTGCTTGTGTGTTTGGCAGTCTCTGACCTATTATTTTATGAGAAATGACTATTAAAAAAGACTCAAAGACAATCTTCATGAGTGCTTAAACCTTATTTTTCCATGATGCCTTAAATAAGTAGCTCTCTTATACGCAAAAGAATTAGTATAATCCTGGAGAATAAGTTCTTTGAGTGTTAACAGTCTCCAATTTACTTACTCTGTGTGTGTAGAGGGAGGAGATTTGTGGCAATGAAGGTGGTGAAGAGTGCAGAGCACTACACAGAAACAGCACTGGATGAAATCAAGTTGCTAAAATCGGTGAGTGCCCGAGAGTGGGGTTCTAATGTTTTATTATTATTTTATTTTTTAATTAATTGGGGGAGTTCACATTTATCATGTTTGATTCTGGGTCATCTAACTGCAGAGAACTTGGAGAGGAGCCTAACAGTAATGCAGTTGATCTGACTTCAAGATATGTTCTTGCCTGGTAATTATCTCAAGAAACACAAACCTTTTTTATTTTCTCTGCAGGTCCGCAACAGCGATCCAAATGATCCAAGTAAAGAGAGAGTTGTTCAGTTATTAGATGACTTCAAGATTTCAGGAGTTAATGGTTCTCATATCCTTTTGAGGAGTAAAGACAAAGAATTGCATAAAGAAGGGAGTTCGCTGGGTAGCTGTCACAGCAGGGCTGCTGAGCAATGCCCAGGCAGCCCTTTCACTGCCCAAGGAAACTTGCTGTCGAATTACCTGCCTCAGAACTGCCTGCTCAGCTCGAGAAGGATCATTCAGCCTGACATAATATGTGCAAGAGGTGGAGACTGTACTGCTTAGTCACACTTTTGACACGAGAGATCATGTTAACATGAGGGTGGCTGCTTCTGCTTTCTGATTCAGGACTGAATAGCTCAGTGTCCAAGGTACCTCTGTGGGAAGAGCCCTTCTATCACCACCCCTCAGTTTCACAGGCAGCCTGGTAGTAACCCCTTAATGAAATAAAACACTACAAAATGCTAAGATGAGTAAGTAAAAACAGCAAACACATGCAGGCTGTAACTTGATAATAAGGTGGGTTTCTAGTTATGAAAGCATCTTACCTTGGACTTCATCAAAATTGTTAGGAGGTTTAAAGTGTATTGCTTTGAAAATCCCCTCTAGTTCTGTGAACAGTCTTCTTATGGGCAGTGATTTGTGGCAGGTCCCAGTAATGAACCCTTAAAATAGGAAAGTTGGACTTTTGTGCTTGTTTCCACTTTACCTTGAATTTGATTTCAGTGAGCTGTAGGCTCTAAACCTTCTAACGCTTCTAGAAAGTAGTAGCCCCATAATGTATTTCCTCTATTGACTTTTTTCTGGTATTTAGCATCAAGTAAATGTTGAGTTCGTCTTGTATTTATTTCACTCTTGTGAAACACTTTCTGCCAGTGTAGAAGAAAAGCAGTCTAATAAACTCCTGGAAGTTCAGCTTCTAAAGCAAAGGCACAATAAGAAAGTGTCACTGGAGTGACTGTAGCTGTTCAGAACTTACAGACAAAAGGCAGATAATGTAAATATTGTTGAAGTCGAGGCTTGTCAAAAGTTTGTTTTGCTGGTAAAGAGGCAAGGGAGGGTGGAGAATGTTCCAAAGAAAACTTATGAAATGCAGATTTTATTATCTTTTCAGGTAGTGCTGGTACAGAATGATCTGGCATCAAGTTTTGCCTGGGGCAGGAGCCTAGGTTGTTCCAAAATGTACACCGTTGGCTGAAAGCTGTCTCAATACTAGCAGGAGCTACTAATGCACTCTTGCTTGTGTAACTGGCTTTCACTCAAAGCAGGAGATTGCTGCTGCTGTGTTAGGACTATTGTCCTAACCATCTCCATCCCTCTGTGCTTTAGGTAACAACACTGATGTGTAGGACAGGATGGTACTGTTAAGGAAGGCAGCTTGTGTCAGAAGGATGAGAGTTCTTTAATACAAAGCATTTAACTGGTATGGATTTCTTTTGATCCTCAGTCCTGGGACTTTAGGGCTCCTTGGTTCAGGATGTCCATCTTTTTCCTTGACCGAGCTCCAGATATTTGTATGGTGTTTGAAGTTCTAGGGCATCATCTTCTGAAATGGATCATCAAGTCAAATTATCAGGGGCTTCCACTCCCTTGTGTCAAAAAGATCATCAAACAGGTCAGTTCCAGTTCAGTTCTGACTGCACTGTTCCACTCGACCCAGTGAGAACTCTTTCACTAATCCTTCTCAGATCGAAGAAAACAAAAATCACTGGTATCTCTCTCATGCAAAAAAAAGTAATTCTTGGGTTAATATTTCCTTTCTCTACTGCAAAAACCTGCTACAGATACTTACTTTCTGACACTTGAACCATGGTGGGAGGCCAGCTTTGCTTTTAACCTTTTGTTACCCTGGTTATTCCTTATAAGTGCAAATATTTTTCTTTTAAACTCTGTCTCAGTAAATATGGTGCTTAATGATGGGAAGAGCAAGAGAAACCTGTTCTTCATACTGGATGGTTGCCTAAGAAGTACCACACACCTACATGTGAGGTGGAGGGGAGGAGGAAAACATGATTTTATTGTAGGGTGTTAAGATTAGATTTTCAATTGTGATTAAGTTATGAGAGTAAAGAGACAGTATTTTAAGTTCATAGCTAAAATCTGTGTGTGAATCTGTATTTCCTGGAACTGAGTAGTAACCACTGATCATATTAGCTCTAACCTGGAGTATTCTCACAGAAGCCCTTCGGGTTCAGTGGTCATCCTAGGCAATTTTGCATTTTCCCTTCACTCTCCATTTGCTCATTCTTTGCTTTTTCTAAGGATCAGTTTCCTTCTCTGCAGGTTCTTCAGGGTTTGGATTACTTGCACACAAAGTGTCGAATCATTCACACTGACATTAAACCTGAGAACATTCTCTTGTGTGTGAACGACCAGTACATCCGCAGGCTGGCTGCAGAAGCAACAGAGTGGCAGAGATCTGGGGCTCCCCCACCATCTGGCTCTGCAGGTGACTTTTTTTCCTGAAAATTGGTGCTATTTCCCACACACCCCCCAAAATTATCACTATTCACAGTAGGGTGAGTACAGTGGAAAAAAGATGATTTACCTGGTGTTAGTTTGCAGAAGTCTGGAAAGCTTGTAACAGAAACGGCTTCCTTAACATGCAACATCCCTAAAGATCTGAGAGCAAACTTCCTCTCATTCCCAGTTCCTTGTGTTTCTCTTCAGGATATCCACTGTACCTGTGACTAGTTGTGAAGAGCAACTGCAGTGTGTTGGAAGGCTCTGTTAGTCATAATCTTACAACCCCAACATTTAGCTGAGCCCATTGTAGCATAGCTTAGGGAAGCTCCCTGAACTTTGGTATTTTAATGCTTTGGTTTGCATTTTCTTTTTAGTAAGATGCATAATACATGCAGCAAATGAAGCTGCATGACAGGAAGTTTAAGTCTTTGATATCAGTCAAGCAAGTCTATTCTCTGGAATTCTAATTATGCATTTCATGTTATTCTCTTTTTATTCTTCTTGTACTTCTGTAGAAAAATGAGCCTTCAAAATAACATTTGCTGATATCTTTTAAATGTTACCAAACCACATAGCAGAAAGCTTACCTTTAAGATAAGAATACAGTTGCAGTTTTTTCATACAAACATACTAATTTACTGCTCTTCCTTTCCCTTTCAGTGAGCACTGCACCACAGCCAAAACCAGTAAGTGTAATAATTCTCACGTGTAAGCATCCATCTGCTTAGAGTATTACTGCATCCTTTCATAATGCAGTCAACATTAAGGGAAAGCAACCTTGTATCAAAAGGAAAAATGATTTGTGTTTGTCACAGACATAGGCAGCAGGTTCAATGTGGTCTTGGAGATGTAAGTAGTATTAGCTCATATAGCACCAGAATGAGTAGTCTTTTTGATGGTCTCAGGGTCTGTTGTGAAGGTGGCTTTATTCTGTGGAGTCTGCAGTTCCTCATCTGGAGAATACTGCAGGTTTCTCAGGTTAGGACAGAAATGCTCTAAGAGCCATAGACAACTGTTCTAAAAACCTTAATGTGTGCTTTTTATTGGGAAGAACTGTCTCCAGAGTTCTCATCCCAGACTGTTTCCTCAGCTCTAAAATAAAATAAACTTGACGCATTTTAGATTTGCTGAACTACAAAACGTTCAGGCCAATTTCTCTGCTTGCTTCCACGTAGGCTGACAAAATGTCAAAGAATAAGAAAAAGAAGTTGAAAAAGAAGCAGAAACGACAGGCTGAGTTGTTAGAGAAGCGAATGCAAGAGATAGAAGAAATGGAGAAGGAAGCAAGCCCTGGGCAGGCACAACCTGAAGAAGAGGAAGAAGCTCAGAGCCCTCTGGAAATGCTCATAAAAGTTAGCCCACCAGAAGAAAATGCCAGCAAAAAGACAGGTATGGACCTAAAGTATTCCTAAAGTAGCAGAGTGTTGTCCTTTCACTTGTGCTGGCACGAGTGAGCACCTTTAGTAGAGGTGGCTCTTACTTAACCTATTTCCATTGCATTCTGCCCATCTAAAGAGCCTAGGACATTTCCTATTACGAACTGAATTCATAAATTACATGTTGAGAGCCTCCTGCTTCTGAGGGCTCCCTTGAACAGCTTCAGCTGTTACTTCGTTTAGACTATGATCTTCTTTTCCACTCTTGCAGCTGAAGTTGTACAGGAGCAATCTGTTCTAATGGAAAGCAGTGTGGAAAAATGCTTAACAGAAATAAACTGCAATGGAGTGGTACAAATGACGGACTTCCCAGACTCTGGCAATCAAGGATCTGTGCAACTTGAGGATGACCTTCATAATGCCAATGACTGTGGTGATCATCCTCTTACACAGAAGAAGAACTTGCATAGTTGTGATTACAGTCAGCGTAACGGTGACTTGGAGAACAGGCCTCAAGAAGCAATGTCGGACTCCTTTGTGCCCTTAGCTTCAGAAGATTCCATGGTGTGTCAGCCCACGTCCAACGAAGAGCAATCATTCAATGAGCAGGAGATTAACCATTTTCAAGAAAGCATCCGAACAGAAATACCTTCAGAGGACGAGAATGAGAATAATAACCCATCAGACAACAAAGGTATAAGAGGAACCGTGTAAGAAAGGGCTTCTTTCTCCTTGGTGTGGGAGAGTTGTGTTCCAACACTCCAGGGTATTAATAGGAACCTCCATTTTGTAGGCTGAATGGTTTGTGTTGGAAGGGACCTTAAAGCTCATCCAGCTCCAACCCCCTGCCACGGGCAGGGACACCTTCCACTAGAGCAGGTTGCTCCAAGCCCCTGTGTCCAACCTGGCCTTGAACACTGCCAGGGATGGGGCAGCCACAGCTTCTCTGGGCACCCTGTGCCAGCGCCTCAGCACCCTCACAGGGAAGAGCTTCTGTCTAAGATCTAATCTAGATTTGAAGTGATCAGAACCATCTGTTTGAGTGTTTTCCTGCCAGGAGTAATTAACATGACAGTCCTACTCTGACACATTCACTGTTTGTAGCTTCCAGTTGTAGTTTTGACTATTGAATGCGTAAGTATTCCCACTTTTAAATACCTATACGTTTGTTTTTCAGTATAGGAACGTTTCCTCCTTTGTATCAGGTGTTGCTTACTTGATTTTCATTGTTAGAAATGTAAGTCTACAAGTAGTCACTGGCTGTTAAATTATGGGATAAATACCGTTCAGTGTGTTCTGATAGTTCTGAACATGGAGCACAGGTAACTCCTCTCAGTTACTTAATATAAGTAAATGCTCTCCCAGAACTGGAAATGCAGCCTGACTGAAACAAAGCTTATACAGCATGGGGAAAAAACCCTCTTTAATGCTTTTGTTTAAACATGATTTGTTTCTGTGGGAAAAAACAGTAAGTCTTGGGGGTTTAGGAGAGCATAAGACGCACAGTGGTGAACAGCAGTTTAAACACATTCTAGGGGTGTCTGTGTTAAAAAAACTTCAATCAATTGCTAAACCTGTCCTCTTGCACTTTGGGTCAAGATCAGGCACAGTATATCTGCTTGGAGAAGGAAGGAGAAATTAACATCTACAGTTCTTCCTGAAAACCTTCCTGTACCCTTTTCTTGGCAGATTATTGCTGGAAAGTTGCAGGGATGAAAAGTAGCAAATAAAATTTAAACTTGAACTGCATTTAGTTGGATGCCCCTGCTAGATAAGATGAGGTGTCTTTTGCTTTTCACAGCTCTCCGAAGTTTTAGAGCTTCAGTTGGATGTAATTTACTGACTTAATATTTTTGCTCTCTGCTGTGTCACTGTGGTTTTTCCCAAGTTTTTAACTCTTGAAACTGTGTATTGCAGCAGTGAGTGATGGGTATGTCAGAAGGATGCTCTAATATGTGGAGTCTCCTCCTTCAAAGATTTAGGAAGACTTAAGGGTTGAGAGGGTTGTTTTGTTTTTTGGCCATGCCCTTATTTAAATCTGTCCTGTCTAGAAACAGACTTTTTAAGGCTGTGCAAAGAGCCTCGGAAACAGTCCCCCTTGCCTACACTTGTCCTCCTGCTTTCTAACACCACTTGGGTCCTGATAGTGGAAGCTGTTCACAGTGCAGACTGATGCTGATTTTTATACCCAGGCTTTGGACAGGGAAACGTTCCGATCTGTGAAACCTTTCTTGTGTAGGGGGAGTGCAATAGGATTTGGGTGACAGATGGTAACACTGTCCATGTAGCTTTAATCAGCTGTTGTACATGTTGCCTCTAGGAAAATCAACTGCTGGGAATTTCCTTCTTAATCCTCTTGAGCCCAAGAATGCAGATAAGCTCAAAGTGAAGATAGCTGACCTAGGAAATGCCTGCTGGGTGGTAAGTGTTCAGTCTTTTCACACTTTAAACCTGATAATTCATTCACAAGATGCCAAGATGGAAAAGAATCTGCAAAATAGATCTATCTTAGACCTGCTTGCGAAGGTAGCAACAGTTTGAAACTGCTTTGGGGGGAAAAAGAGATGTGGGCAGGGATGCAAAGAAAGAAATGATCCTTTAACAGATCATTTCAGCCTCTGTTCTGGGTGTCACAGTGGTCATTAGATGACTTGTGATACACCTCTGACCAGTGACACATCTAGTGTGTAGAAATCTGCGTATGTGAAACTTCTGAAGGAGTCTGTTGTGCTCTTGGAGAATGAGAAAGTTGCAAACAATCCCTCTGATGTGCTGGTGCTGTAGTTCATTAGCTTGTCAAACCTCTTCAGTGGATTCATCAGCACATGAAAGAGACTCATAGTTTTATTCTTTGCTTGTGATGTTCTTCTTTTAGATGTTTGACATTTCATGTAGAAGAAATGTCTATTTTTCTTGGCTGCTTAAATGGCAAAATACTTCAGATCATATGGGAGAGATGAGTCTTAGACTCAGAACTGCATGTCAGGCTTGCAGTATCTGACAGGGAGGTCTCTTACATTGGTGTTGCTTTGCTTTAAGGTAGCTGAGTCATGCTCGGATAGGAGAGGATGCAGCTTCTCAAACAGCCTTCCCTTATGCTGTTTTTGTGGTTTGCTGTACTCGAGTGTCTCATGTAGAGCATTTGAACAGTATTTGTAGGAAGATAAATATTGAATGAGGATGTAAAATTCAGATGAAATACCACGGGAATGAGCTTTGATCTGCTCTGGCCTTCCAAGTTGTTGATTCTCCTCTTGTAAAGTGTCACAACTGTTCAGTAAAACATTTCTTCTGTTTAGCACAAGCACTTCACTGAAGACATCCAGACAAGACAGTACCGATCCTTGGAGGTGTTGATAGGATCAGGATATAACACCCCTGCTGACATCTGGAGCACGGCATGTATGGTGAGTGCTGTCACTAGGGGATTTCCAACTGCTTCCATGGAGCACTGGGGGCAGCTCGTGTGTGCTCTGGGCTGCTGAGTTACTAACCCAGCCTGGCAAAAAACCCTCCCAGGTGTAAAGCCAACTTCCAGACTTGCTGATTACCATGTTTCCATACCAGAGTGGTTTCTTTATTTTCTTTGCCATGTGTGGCTTTCCTTTTGAAAGTTAGTTTTGTTCTATAGCACCAGCAGATTTCGAAGATGATTGGAAAAACAAGGCAACTATGCAGTTCTGAAGACAAGAGCCTTTCTGCTGCATCCAGCACTGTTTCACAGATGTCTTCAGTACAATTTCAGATTTTAATTATCTTCTGCATATTTCATTGGCATGAATGGCAAAAATTTCATATTTTAATCATCCTCTGTGTGTTTGGAATAATCATATAATCTGAGTAATGCTGAGATGAGGCTGAAGCTGTTCCTGCAGTAGCTGGCAAATGTAGAATATGGTAATTAAAAAACCAAATCAGTCTAGCCAGTTCCTCTGTGTGCCTCTGGTGTCTTCATTCTGTGTCTTCTGCAAATCCAAGCTTGGCTTTTATATTTTAAGCTTGGAAAATAGCAAGTGAAATCATTTTCACTGTCTTGGATGAATGTAGTAGAAGAGTATGTGATAGGGTCATGTTGACTCTGCAGAACGTGTGGCCAGAATTACCCAGTGGTTACTCCAAGTGCCTGATTGAATAGTTTGACAACAGCAGTCTGTAAAGAAAACTTAAGAATACAGGTCAGGGGTTTCTGTTTTGATTAAAAGTGAATATGTAAAGGGTAAAGGTGCCCTGAAATTTAGGAATGGGGAGTTGAAATGAATGCAAATGTTTTTCTCATTTAAAACATGGTTTGGTATCTACAGAGAAATGTTCAGAGATTATTAACTGTTTGAAAAAGGTCTTTTTCTGTCTGAAATTAGGGGAGAGAGGAGAAACTTTGTGGAAAAAAACCCCCACAATCTAGAGTTTGGACATTGCCTCAACAGCATTTTGCAAAATGATGCAAAGAGGCTGAGTGTGTGAAATGCCTTTGTACCATTCCACACAGGATTACTTGATGCAAGTTTATCCTAGCTATGCCTAGGATGGTTTTTAATGCAGTTGTTCAAAGTGTTGCAAGTTAATTGCACATCTTAAGCTGATAATGGTGTACCAGAGTTCTGCAGGTTTTCCCACTACTTTGCTTCTAGCCCACACAGAGATACAGAATCACCCTGCAGCACATGCGACTGTGTGAGGTGTATTTAAGTGATTTAACATGCTCCTTTCTGTTTGTTTAGGCCTTTGAATTAGCAACAGGAGACTATCTGTTCGAGCCTCATTCCGGGGAGGATTACTCACGGGATGAAGGTATGTTTGTCAAAGTCTTTCCTTTTTAAAATGAGACATGAAATACAATGGTTGCTTCCTCAGAATGAGCCTTCTCTTGTGAGTTAGCAATGCAAAGGCTCCTTGCAAAAAGATCCAACTGTGCTCTGTGGTAACACACCGTGCAGTAAAGTCCATGTTCTTGTTCTGGTGTTTCCCATTCCTCCTGCTGCTTATTCTCTTACCATGCTTCTCAAACTGATCATACCTCAAATTCTCCTTTCCTTTTTATTCCCCTTCCCCCTTGACTTTCTCATTGCTTAGTGTAATCTGATTTCAAAGTGGATCTCAAAGTGATTTTTAAGGGAGATGATGGCTTTGTCCTTATATCGCAGAGAAGGGAACTGGGGCATAGAGGTGTCTTGGGTGGATTTGTCTCATTGTCTTTTCTCTTGAAAAACTGCAGATCACATTGCATTGATCATAGAACTTCTGGGGAAGATACCTCGCAAGCTCATTTTGGCAGGAAAATATTCCAAGGAGTTTTTCACCAAAAAAGGTAAAAGGAAACAAAGCAAATGTCTCTTACCCCTCATCCCCTCCCCCAAATACATGAGTGCCTTGCTGGAAATCCCAGTTTACAACAGATGCTTCCAAAGATGCCTCTTCAAGCCTTTCCTTTCTTTTATGAAAGGCTTTATCATAAAACTACAGCTAAATATAAGGCATTCTTGTCTGACTGCTTAAAGTATCCTACATCCTAGTACTTGACATCTTGATGTTGATCAAATGCAGCAGGGAGAAAAACAGTACTGTAGATACTTCTTCAGACTTGATTTGGCTTTATTTAGCTGATCTTTGTCAGCTGGAGGTGTTGAATCATCTTTGAAGTCTTCTCTAGACAACTTTTATTCCATTTCTAGCATGCCAGACACTTAAATAGTGCCTTGCATCCTGTGCCATGTTGCTCAGGACACATTATACCATTATCATAAAGCCCTAAGTACCCCAGAAGTATATTGAGCCTCAAGAAGGAGGTATAATACTTATATTAAACAAAACAAACTCTTTTTTGTCAGTAGTGTATTGCTTCGTCAGACAGTGCTGCATGTATTGGACAGACCCTTGGGCAACATGGTCTAGTGTGAGGTGTCCCTGCCCACAGCAGGGGGGTTGGAATTGGATGATCTTAAGGTCTTTTCCAACCCAAACCATTCTGTGATTCTATGTATTGCATATATTCCAGAGTCTTTGGCACAGTTACCTGTCATGTCAACTGGTGTAATTGATGATTTAATGAAGTTAATATTTGCTGATATTGGACCAGAAATAGCAGGAGGGAAAAATAAAGAAGCCCTCAAGGAAGTACATTTATAGAACAGTCTTCAAAAGTGGATAGTAAAGGGGGTTTAGTATAATTTTTCTTCCTTCAACATGCCTTACCATTTTATGGTCCCTGTGCCTGACTATTAGAACAGTTTCTGAGCTCAGTCTGTCTTGTTCAGCCTTTTGGCCTATTTTGTTCAGCTGCTCTGTTCCCATGTCTCACACTTCACCTGTCTGTCTTGGTTTTCAGGTGACCTGAAGCACATCACTAAACTGAAGCCCTGGGGCCTTTTTGAAGTCTTGGTGGAAAAATACGAGTGGTCCCAAGACGAGGCAGCTGCATTCACAGACTTCTTATTACCTATGTTGGAGCTGATCCCAGAGAAACGAGCTACAGCAGCAGAGTGTCTCAGGCACCCCTGGCTTAACTCCTAGAAGCTTCAACCCAATGCCACAGCACTACACTCTGGTTTACAGCATAGCCTACATGCACCCAGCTGCCCCTTCCCCAGATCTTCTTTTATCCTTGTTCATTTTCAGTGTGAAGTTCTTCCTTCAAGGCTTCCAAGATTTTAGATAAATCTAACCTGTTCTGCTGACTTTGCTTGTGTGACTCCATGGGGACTCTCCTCAGCCAGCGGGCATCATCTGTGTTTTGCCTTGATTGGGCTTCGCCAAAGACTGATTGAGTAGAATATGAAGTTTTTCCTGTGAGTCTTCTCACTGTTATGTGCCGTTTGTTACAGATGTGAGCTCAGCTGTGCTCAGATAAGCTTCCTTAGCTAAATTTCAACTCTCTTCACGAGGGAGGGTGTGAAGATCTGAACACCTCCTTATCTCCCTGACTCAGGAGTCGATTTCCCGCTGTTGATCCAGAAATGGGGTGAGAAGTAACAGATGGCACCAAGGTGGCATTAGTTCCTTGTAGAGCAAAGGCCGTGAAATCCTCCATCGTTTTCAAGGTGCCTGCTGCATTCTTTGCTTTCCACTCACATAATTTTAGTTCTAGCTGCTTAAACCTTTTGAAAAGAGCTATTTAAACCTAGGTTTTAGGATCCTTTAGTTCTTCCTCCAAAGTGTCCTGCTCCTTTACTTTATCCTTCCCTGTGCCCACATAGAATAGTTTCTGAAGTTGGTGACATTTTCTACTGCAATGCCTGTGCCTCAAAGGTGACAAGCAAAAGCTGGAACTGACTCCACGCACAATCCTCAGCGTACAGATGGGTGCACCCTTTGGCTGCAGAGAGGGATCCTTGTTGCAGGCAACTCTTGAAGCATTTTAGTGAGCTGTAAGGTTTTTTGTTATTGTTTTTTTTTAATCCCTTAGTGGCACTTTTTTGCCTTGCTTGAGGCAGCTGCTGTATCCATGAGTGATTGGCTTTCACTGAGGCAGTTTACTCTGGCTTTTAATTTCTGACCATTCAATATTTTCCCGAGTGGCATCTGTATGACAGCCACACTATAGCCCTTGACTTTCCAAATCAACACTTGAAGGCCCAATGTAAAGACTTTTTTTTCCTTTCGCTTGCTTCAGGTGCTGGCCTTCAGAAAGAACTTCCCAGGATGGGACTGCCTTTTATTTTCTAGGCCGTTAGCACAAGGAGAGGTAGCAAAAGTGGACTTTTTCCAGGTAGAACTGGATTAGAAGCTGTTTCTAGTGTTACCCCAAGTCCGAATGTTCTGTGGGGTTTCTATATAAGCTCAGAGGGGGTTGGATATAATGAGGAAATGAGTTAATTTTAATTAAATCACTGTGGCATTTGATAGTTTTATGATGGCTT
This sequence comes from Strigops habroptila, assembly GCF_004027225.2. Classification (NCBI taxonomy): domain Eukaryota; kingdom Metazoa; phylum Chordata; class Aves; order Psittaciformes; family Psittacidae; genus Strigops; species Strigops habroptila. The sequence continues at coordinate 4,465,471 of NC_044294.2, forward strand.
CTTCTAGACTCGCTGATCCTATTACAGATTCAGTGCATCCTACTCTACTCTAAAGCAAGATTTGGCAGCATTGAGACTTCAGAGGCACTTCCTTACCCCGGACCAAACAGGCCTTTGGATTTGTGGTGGCTCTCAGAGGCCAGAAGTCACAGCAGGAAAATGCTGGAGGCCACGTAGATGCAATCCAAGAGGATTACACTGCCAAAGCTGCCCAGACCAGTGTTAATGTGTCGCTTCCGTATGAGTGTTTGGGAATCTGGTTTGTAAAGATCATTGATTCATAAACCTTGGTGTCATTTAATCCACTTGAAAAGAGTTTCTCTGGTCCAGTGCCTGATTGGGCTTATAATGCAAATCATGCTGCATGTCCTTTTAGGGGTAGATCAGGTTCTCTATGCATATAATCTAAAATTAAAGGAAGGTCATATACCAAAAGAGTTTTAACCTGCTGATTTGACTTTTCCCCTTTCACCTGGAATTCTCTAGTTGCGTGTTGCTTCCATACCTGTTACAGAAGGACTGCAGACAGGACTGGGTTCCAAGATACCTGCTCTCTGCATACTGTGAAGATAACATTGACAGGGCAAACAATTTCTGTTGTCTGTAAAGCTCACCTGGTCCTGTGCACTTGAGACTGGCCCATGAAAGATCTTTTCCTAGAAGGGATCTGTACCTTCAACTCCAAGAGCTCCTTCCCTCTGCCACACCAGACTGGAGGAGGCAGGTTCTTCCCATGATGGCCAAGGCTAGAGCCAGCTTGTGAGTTGAAGACCTGCAGAAGCCACTGTCAGGATTCAGTCTTGTACCGTGTGCTCATTCGCTTGGGGTTTGTTAAATCTCCAAATTGCCATAAAGTGCTCACACTAAAGGATTTGTACTTGCTGTGTCAGTCTAAAACCTGAAGGAAAATACATTTTTATTCTTTCTACTTGGGTGCTTTGTCTTATTTTTTCCTTGTGAAAGCCGTAACAATAAACAGATTATTTAATGACTGAGCCCTATTCCTCCTATGTTCCCTCTGAAAGTGTTCTTTCTGAGACATGGCCCAATGATTGCATTTTCTTTGCTAGCAAGCACTTAGTTTTGATTTCCAGAATGAGACACTGGGAGAGGGTGCAGGTGAAGATTTTGTTGCTGGTATTATGATCCATTTTAAAAGGAGAAGAATAATCAATAGCAGAGCAGCTTTGCTGGAATATTCCCATTTTCAAATATGTTTTTCTCCAAGTCTCTCATATCTCTGCTCTTCCTAGCAAAGAGTCTCAACACAACCATCCCAAACTTTTTTTTAGAGGGAAGGATAAAAGTGGACGCTGTTTGTCAGAACTGAATCTAACTGACTGCCGCAGGAACCAACAAATGAAAGCAAGTAGAAACAAAAACCACAATCCAGGCTGATGTGGGTTCTGACTAGGTAAGAACTGGACGGGGTGATGTGCTGCTTTGTCCTCTAGGCCAAAGGCTGGTGCAGGTGTTGGATGTGGTAAGAAATGTGGCTAAATCAGATTACTTGGGTACTGCTGTGAGTTGCCCCTGCCTGGCACCATCCACAGGTCTGTAACGTCCACCCACTGTTGGTGGGTGCTGTTACAGACCTGTGGCCCCACACACTGGGGTTTTCCCCCCAAAGGTGCTCTCTTTAAAAGGTGATGTGTGATTATTGCTGTCCAGAGTGGGAAGCTGATCCAGAGCTTTTCTAGGAATTGGCAGGGTCTTTTCAAGTACAACCTGGGACCTGGCAGAGGATTTCCCTTGCTCCAAGGAGATGCACGAAATCCAAACCGCTCATGTTCTTTTTAATTTGGAATTAATTTCCTTGAAAGAAGGTGTACAAACCCCAAGCAGCAGCAAATCGCCATCCCTCCCTTCTTCCCGGGTTTGCTGATGGACTCCACAAGCTAAAACCTGAGTCCAGTTTGGGCTCTTCTGTCAAATGAGCTCTGGGGGAGCTCTGAGCCAGGCGGGAAGAGCAATTGTAGAAAAACCACGGCAGTAAGTTTAAAGCTCTTGGAAAAGTCACTTTAAAGAGAAGGGCTGATGGAAGTCGAGCTCTGGGTGTCCCTGAGAACAGAGGGAAGGTCACTTGTCACCCAATGCAGAACTTCAAACTGTAAGCTTTTTTTAGTCACTTGGCAAGGATTTATGTTTTCCCTGAAGGCAAAGCAAAGACTAATTCCCCTTTAACCACAACTAAACCCAGTCTGACTGCAGCCCAAAATACAGAGTTGTCAATCCTTTAGTAATCAAAATACAACAGAATGCTGAGGAGAAACAGCAGAAATCACCCCAGGGGTATCACTTACATGGTGATCAGCTCTGTCAGTGGTTTCCCTCTTCTGTAAAACAAAAATAGAACGACAATGTTAATGGGTTGTGGTATAAAACTAAAGGTGTGGGTGTATTTTGCAAGGTTTGCTTTCAAAAAGGAATAAACCCAATTTAAAAGGGGACGGGGAGAAGCCCCTCAGCTCAATGTGGATTCCTGTCTTGTGCTCCATTGATTTTTCAGCCTGCTGCTGGCTCGCTGTAGTCCTAGCAGCAGGATGCCCACGACAGCAATCCCATTTCTCCCACTGAAGGAAGCCACTGTCCTCCCAAAGAGCCGGGGTCAAACCCCTCAGCAGCAGGACAGGGACTCAGAGCTGCCTTTACCTTTATTTTCCACTTTAAAATCAGATGGGAGGAGGTTGTCCTGCCGGTTCCCCAAGACAAAGCCCAGGAAGGAGAGGATGAGAGCATCGAGGATGCCGATGATGCAGAGGATGTAGGCCCAGCGCACGGTGCAGGCACCCAGCGTGTACTTGTCCGTCTTATCCCCACACATGCGCTTCACCTCGGCTGAGTCCCAGCCGTCGGGGTAGATCAGGCAGCCGATCATCAGCCCAGTAGCTGTGGGGAGAGACATGTGACAGCAGAGAGTCATGGAATGGTTTGGGTTGGAAGGGACCTTAAAGATCATCTACTGCCAGCCCCACTGCCACGGGCAGGGACAGCAGCCACAAGCTACCTGCTGAGCCGATACGTGGAGATGGCAGGTGGAAGACTTAGATTAGATACTAGGAAGAACTACTTCACTACAAGGGTTGTGAGGCCCTGGCACAGGGTGCCCAGAGGAGCTGTGGCTGCCCCATCCCTGGCAGTGTTCAAGGCCAGGTTGGACACAGGGGCTTGGAGCAACCTGCTCTAGTGGAAGGTGTCCCTGCCTGTGGCAGGGGGTTGGAACTGGATGAGCTTTAAGGTCCCTTCCACACAAACCATTCTATGATTCTAAGAGCACGAGCATGATGCTATGGACAGATAAGATACTACAGACCAGCAACCAGGCTTAAAGAGCTCCGTGGTTGCTGGTCACACATGGCTCTGTTCTGCTGCCGCCGCCAGGGAGGAGCAGGACACGGACACAGCACACTGCATTCCAAGGAGCTCCCTATCAAGGATACGCTGCTGCAGGATCTCCCATTGCTGCGTTGCCCAGGCAACACCTCTCCTGCCTCCTCACGTGTCCTCCAAAGAAACACTTCCTACAAGCAACACCCAGATGGGTTTAGTCTGTGCAAGGTGGAGAACCTGCTGATGCTTCATGCCTGGCCAGATTTTGCCTTACACTTTGCTAAGGTAGAGTTGCCAGCAGCAGCAGCAACTCCGCAGATTAATTCTGCTTGTTCAGCTGTGGTGGTTCCAGCCTGGCCATGAGCCACCAGCTCCTCCTGTGGCTGCTCCCAACACACAACCCCAGCACACACAGCCCAAGAGCCTGGCTGTTGGCACATCACCTCTGTTTGCCACAGGAGTTGCAACAAACTCAGTGCTGAAGGGCCATCTTCTGCCAAAAATGTCCCAAAATCTCAAAAGTGCCTTTTTTTCTCCCCCATACACGTTCAGAGAAATTGTATTTGCTGAACTAGAAGAATGAACAGGCTCAGGAGGGAGAAGGTGAGCTCATCCGTGAGGCTTTGGGATGTGATTCAGTTGGACTTGATGATCTTAAAGGTCTTTTACAACCTAGTTGATTCTATGATTCTAATAGAGGCTCTTCACACCTTCCACTGTGATCCTGGTGCAGAGCATGGCAGTAACTGGTCTTTTATGTGTTTTGGTGCAAGGCTGAGGCCCTCCCAGGCTCTTCTCACACCAAAAACCCCATGGTGGAAGCTCTGCACAAGCAGATTAATAAAAGGTTTATTTCCTAATAATAAATACATAATAATGTGGCTGCCCCATCCCTGGCAGTGTTCAAGGCCAGGTTGGACACAGGGGCTTGGAGCAACCTGCTCTAGTGGAAGGTGTCCCTGCCCGTGGCAGGGGGTTGGAACTGGATGAGCTTTAAGCTCCCTCCCAACCCAAACCATTCCATGGTTCTATGAAGCAGACATTTGTCTCTGCCCTTGTTGAACATCTGCAGCCTCCTGCAGCAACAAGATGCTCCCTGCCATGGCCTGGTGCCTCTGTCAGGGGACAGTTGCCTCGTGCTTTGCTGATGGTTTTTTCCCTTGGCTTGGGAACACAAGAGCAGCAAGGCCAGCGGGCAGCAACCCCGGGCTGCAGAGAGCATTTCTCTTCATTGAGAAGCAGCTGGTTTTTCCTGTATTTAATTACTCTGCCCTGTAGCTAGCACAAAGTAGGGGCATAGAGAAACGGGGTAAGCTGGCCAGAAACCACTTCTGGGAAGATGCACCCTGGAGCAGAGCAAAGGCCAGAAAATGGATCTTCTTGTCACCTTTGTAAAATAACCCTGGGAAATGCTGCAGCACCAGCCCCGAGATGGCTCCAAAGCTCCCAAGAGCCTGTTTGGGGCAGAGAAACCGACTGTGAGGGATGATTCAGGCTCATCTATGCGGCCTGAGCACCCTGCACCAGGTTTCTCTCCTGCACCCAGCACAAAAACATACGTAAAAGCCCCAAATACAACAGCAAAGCCTTTCCCTGCTGGCGCTCCCCAGGAGGCTGAGCTGCCCCAAGCCTCTTATCTAAATCTTGGCTTGAGCTTACTTCTTTAGCCAGGATCTGGAGCAGCCCCAATGCCGTGGGGTGTCCCTGCCATGGGATGATAGATTGAACCCATGAATGATTCAGGAGTGGCTAGGTTGGGTTTCAGCTGAGGCTTCAACCCCAGGAGCTGGGTTACCAGTGTCTCAGGTGTCTTCTTGTGCCGGGGAGAAATGGAGAAGGCTGGAGATCCACAGGGATGAGCAGAAGGATGTGGGGATGAGCAGAAAGATAAGAAAGTGTGGGTGATGGTGCTGAGTCTTACAGTCAGACCCCTCCTCCTGTTCCACTTCCCCAGTACATCATCCCCCGAGCTCAGGGAGTTACCACAGTAACCCAGCAAACGCTAGCACCGTCTCCCTGCTTAATTCCCACAGGATCTGGCACACAGCAGCAGGCCCTGCAGCGCTCAGTGCTCTTGAACTGATGATGCTCTGAAGCCCCGACCCCGCTGCTGCCTGGATTTGCAGCGTGGAGCAGGAAGCATCACAAGTCTGCCTGGTCTCAGCTGCTCTGACAGGCTTTGCCTGCTGCAAATTCTCCACTGGTAACCAGTAATGGGGAGCAAATGAGGCGTGAAGGTTGCACTGGGGACCCCTTCCTGGCCAGAACCCCCCCGGCAGAGGCAAAGAGGGAAAAGCAGCTCTGGATGGAGCATCAGCAGCCCCCAGCCCCCGAGCACCACCCCGAGCCCCCTCACCTGCTGCCAGCTGCATCCAGGCACAGACTTTATAGACAGTGGCTGCGTTACAGAAGAAGAAGAGGCTGAAGCAGAGGATGGAGCCGATGATGAGGAAGGTGGAGATGCCTACGAAGAACATGGCTGTTTTGAAGGCGCTGGAGGGGATGGTGCCGAAGTCGAGGGGGCTGCCCTTGCAGATGAGCTCCCCAGTGAGCGCGTTGCCGATGCAGTAGGAGAAGAGGCCGAAGTAACCCGCCTGTGGCGTGTCGATGCTGTCGCCGATCCAGTACGGCTGGATGAAGGTCACGACCATCAGGATGGAGAAGCAGAGCGTGAAGAGAGCCCAGAGGAGTCCCATGGCCCGCGCGTTCCTCACGTAGTTGGTGTGGTAGATCCGCGCCGCCTCCTGCGCCGGCAGCAGCTCGGGCATGGCGGGGGCTCAGCCACCGGCCCCGGCCCCGGCCCCGCTCCCGGGCGCCCGGCGCTGCCCCGCCCCGGCGGGAGGCTCCGGCGGCGGCTGGACCGCCCCGGGGGGCGGCGGCGCGACCCCCCTCCGGCACCGGCAAAGAGCCGGGGAGGACCCTGGAGGAGCCGGCGCCATCCCGGTCCTGAGCTGGGGGGGGCGCGGGAGGAGCCCCGGGATGGGAGATGGGTCCCTGGGATGCACCCCCGGATGAGCCCTGCACCGCCGGGATGTGCTCTGTGTCCCCAGGATGAGCCCCGGGATGGACTCTGCCACCGGGATGAGCCCCGAGATGTGCCCTGCACCCCCAGGATGCACCCGGGATGGGAGCTGGGCCCCCCGCAATGAGCCCTGCATCCGGGGATGGGAGCTTGGCCCCCGGGATGCACCCCGGGATGGGCCCTGCACCCCCAGGATTCTCCCTGTGTCCCCGAGGTGCACCCCGGGCTGTGCCCTATGTCCCCAGGATGCACCCGAGGATGCACCTCTCGGATGAGCCCTGTAGCCCGGGGATGTTCCCTCCCATAACATGCTGTGTTCACTGGGTTGTGCCATGCTCCCCCAGAATGTGTGTCGGGATGGGCCTGGCCTGCACCATGCGACCCTGGAAAATGCTGGGATGCTCCCCAGGATGTGTCCTGCCCCAAATGTGTGCCCCAGGATGTGCCAGGGGATATGCTGGAACCCTCAGAATGTGCTGTGTGCCCCAGGATGTCTTCTGGATGCTGTGCCCCTGCAGCTGCTCCCCTCTGTCCTCCCTGCTGGTGTCACCAGGGTCTTCTTCCACTGGGTCATGGGGCGCTGCATCACTGGGATGGGGGGCTGGACCCCCCATCAGCTCCAGGGCTGGCTGGAGCTGAGGCAGGGAGGGGACTGTCCCCAGAGCCCCGCTGTGGAAACGGCTCATTGGGCTGCCAGGACACCCCAGAGCAGCATGGGCAGCCCCAACGGGCTGTGGGCACTTGCAGGCGACCTTTCTCCAGAATCGTAAGACCATAGAACCATAGAACGGTTTGTGTTGGAAGGGACCTTAAAGCTCATCCAGTTCCAACCCCCTGCCACGGGCAGGGACACCTTCCACTAGAGCAGGTTGCTCCAAGCCCCTGTGTCCAACCTGGCCTTGAACACTGCCAGGGATGGGGCAGCCACAGCTTCTCTGGGCACCCTGTGCCAGCGCCTCAGCACCCTCACAGGGAAGAGCTTCTGCCTCAGAGCTCATCCCAATCTCCCCTCTGGCAGGTTAAAGCCATTCCCCTTGGCCTGTCCCTACAGGCCCTGATGAAGAGTCCATCTCCAGCATCTTTGTAGGCCCCCTTCAGATACTGGAGAAGCCACATCTGCCCCACATCCCAAGGGACCAGAGAGGTACGTGCCACCGCAATGGTCACTCCACAGCCAGCACCAGCCTCAACGTCACCCCTGCAGCCAGCGAAGGCCAGGGCTGCCCGGGCATAAGCATTGCCAGGCAGGAAAAGCTGTGCTGTTCCCAGGGTTGTTTTCCTTTCATCAGCCGCAAAATAACCAGCAATATCTGGCAGGACATGGCCCTCCAGGGGCTGGGGACCTCAGTGGGCTCCAGAGCACCCAGTGAGGCCACACCAGCAGGGGCTGGACTGGCTCCTGCCACACTTTGGGCTTTCCTGAGCAGATTTCTCGGTGTCTGTGCTGGTAACGTTTGAGCAGTGGAAGATCTGATGGAGCTCCTGCCATAGCACCAGCGCTCCCTGTGAGCCCGTCACCAGCACCCAGCACGGAGGGCATCTCACAGAGGAAGGAGGAGTGGAAATTCCCACTGGGAGGTGCAGGAATGCCATCACTTCTTTGCCAAAGGAGGTGCCAAAGGGTACGTGGGCATCGTGGGACTGTCACGTGGGGACAGCGCTGGCAGCATTGGCCTCGCTGCCCCGATGCCATGAGCTGGGGTGTGATAGGAGCAGCCACATCAGCTGACGGAGCCACTGGCTATAAAGCACCTGCCTGCCCCATGGCAAAGCCACGAGTGAGCCCACCATGGCCAACATGCTGCACGCCTGCGTGCTCCTGGCCATGCTGCTCCTGGCCGAGGCCATGCCCATGGAACAGGAGCGAGGGCTCATCTTCAACTTGGTAAGAAGGACACTGACCCTTATCCTTGGGAGACCCCGCGTGCTGCAATGGGGCACATCGGGGGGGCTTGGAGGGGTACATGAGAGCAAAACGTGCTGTGACTGGGGAAACTGAGGCAGGCGGGGATGGCCTGGTGGGCTTCCCAGGGTTGTGAGGGATCTTGGAGCCTGGGAAAGCAGCTGTGTAAAAGGCTATGGAAGCCTGAAAGTGCATGAGACCAAAGATCTCAGATGCCTGTGCCAGCCATCCCCACTCCCACAAGGAATGGGGAGGGTGGACACGCTTCCCCTGCACTGTCCCAGCCCTATTCACATGAACCCAGCAGAAAACAGCATGTCAGAGGGGGTGTTTTGTGCCAGAACAAGGAAATGCTGCAGGGTCGAGGCTTGGGTGTGCTGCTGAGGCAGAGGAAAGGCAGAGCTGACGCATGACACCCCCCACAAACCCCTACGGGGGGGTTATGGGGGAGCAGAGAGTGATCAGGACTCACCCCCTGCCCTGTGGTACAGGATGTTGGGGAGCTGTGTCTGCAGAGCGCCCAGTGCAAGAGCCACTGCTGCTACCACAGCAGTGGCCTCAGCCTGGCCCGGTGTGCGGAAAGGGCAACCGAGTTCCAGGAGTGCTCCAAGACGGTACGTGCTGCCCTGCTCCCTGGGGGAAAGGAGGAATGGGGCACGTCCCCCGCGCTGCACCATGCCTTGCTTCCCCACAGAGCCTCTATGGGGTGTACTACAAGTGTCCCTGTGAGAGCGGCTTGACCTGTAACGCCGATACGACCATTGTGGGTGCCCTCACCAACACTGACTACGGCATCTGCCAAGACCCTGCAGACACCAAGTAGTCACAGTGAAGGAGAAGACCCTCCGGTGCCTCCCCCCCCCCCCCCCCCGCTTTTCCCCTCCCCAGGGACACCAGGACCTTCCTGCGCTGCCCTCGCTGTGTTCGAGTAAAGAGCGTCTTCTGCCAAGCTGCAAGCCGGCCTTTTCACTCCATCCATCCCTCTGGCACAGGATGGGGACAGCAGGGCCAGAAGGTCCTAGAAAAAGCCACAGGACTGTGATGGCTTTACCCCTATGTCTGTGCACATCATAGGTAATTGTATAATAACCTGGGCCACGCCAGCAGTGAGCCATGGGGTGAGCTCTGCTCAGGGGGTGCGTTGGCAAAGGGGGTGCAGGGGCAGATGCAGCAGTGCTGGGATCTGAGGAAGCCTTTGGGTTGTGTCAGACTCGTTTTATTGGCTGCTTTCTGGTTGGAAACATCCCCTAGAAAAGGTTTGTCACTGGAGAAGAGGAACTCGGAGGTGGTGTGGAAGCTGGGGGTGCTCATTGTGTTGGTGGTCATGTCCACCTCTGCCGTGTGGCTGGCTCAGGGACTGTAGTGATAGGACAAGGGGTGATCGGTTAAAACTGAAACAGGGGAAGTTCAGGTTAGATATAAGGCAGAAGCTCTTCCCTGTGAGGGTGCTGAGGCGCTGGCACAGGGTGCCCAAAGAAGCTGTGGCTGCCCCATCCCTGGCAGTGTTCAAGGCCAGGTTGGACACAGGGGCTTGGAGCAACCTGCTCTAGTGGAAGGTGTCCCTGCCCATGGCAGGGGTTGGAACTGGATGAGCTTTAAGGTCCCTTTCAACCCAAACCATTCCATGATTCTATAACTGCATGATTCTGTAGAATCTATATAGACCCTGCACTCTGAGAGCCCTCCTCCTCCTCCTCGGGGTCTGCAGACGAGGCCATGAGGATGTTGACTGGGTGTAAGTCCTCCTTTGAAAGGGCCACATAATGGCAGTGGTTGTACATGCCATGGCAGGGGATTGGAACTGGATGATCTTAAGATCCTTTCGAACCCAAACTATTCCATGATTCTATGATTCTATGAGGGCCCCTCATGCAGCAGCTCTACCAGCAGCTACTCCGGCTGTGGGATGTGCAGGAGCTCTGGGAATTCAGGCTGGAGCTGGGGTAAAGTGATGGGGGGAGCCGCCCTGCAAATCCCCCTTAACCCTGCCCAGGGCAGGGTAGCTGCAGGGGGTGATGCCCAGCTCGGAGCTGGTGGTTTGGGCATGGGGACGGGGTGCAGACCTGCTGTGGGGGGTGAGGAAGAGGACGAGGCACTTGCCTGGAAGAACTGGGGAGGGACCAGAAAGTGAGGGTGTCACTGTAGGGTGATTCTCTGGTGGCATCTTCACCCCATGTGTTTCTATCCCTGGAGACAGAAGGAGCACCAGGCACCCACAGCACCCAGAGGTGGCTCTGCACTGGGTGGGGAGGGACACGGGCCATTTCCTGAGGATGCCCTGCAGGAAACATTCTTTCCAGGATAAGGGGATCTGCACCTGCAAAAGCCCCAGAGATGCGGGTGGGAGGGTGGCACAGACAGGGGGTCCCTATTGTGGTGTTGGGGACATGGGGGGCTGCCTGGGGACAGGGCAAGGGATGCTCCAGGCCCCTGCAAGCCCGGCTCAGCGGAGCTGTGAGAGGGGAAATGCTGACCTGGAGTTTAGTTCTAAATCTGGGGTGGGTGGTGAGAGCCTTGAAGGTTTTGGCATCGTGATTGGGGGAGTCCTGGGCAGGAGATCACCAGGTCCATGTCCTCAGGAGTGAGGCCTGAAGGAGGTTGGAGATGGGGACAGGGACAGCAGCCCCTCTCCTGTGGGCAGAGCGAGGGGACACAGGGACATGGGACATGGGCGGTCTCCCCAGCCTCACCATCTGTATGGGGTCCTCAGCCATTCCCCACTCTGGAGAGGCTGGTGTCACCCAGGAACACATACTGGGGATACTGGGAACTCTGCTTGCCTAGGACCAGATGTGCCTGGGGCTTTGCATCCCTGGCCTGGGTAGGATGCGGCCAGGCCGGGGCAGAGGACCAGCACAGGACCAGCATAGGATCAGCACAGGATCAGCACAGGACCAGCATGGGACCAGTTTAGGATCACCCGAGGACCAGCAGGGGGCAGCCGCAGCCCGGAACTCCCCCCAGCCATGGGGATCCCACAGCCCAGGGGCAGCTCAGCCTCGGGTTTGCGACGGGGACCCTGGAATACCCCCAGCCCCACAGCCCCACAGCCCTGGAGCCCCGCTTTGGGGGTCACCCCTTCCCTGGAGAGGGAGGACCTTGGGGGGGAGGGTAAACTCCTGGTGTATATGAAGAGGATTTTGGGTGTTCCCCATTGTTGGGGTGTCCTTATGTTGGCAGGAGGAGGATGGGGGCAGGGGAGAGGTGGGAATGGGGTGGCTGTGCTACGATGGGGAGCACACATGAGCACCCCCTGTCCCATCTGTCCCTGTACTTACTGGTGAAGCGGCAACTTTATTTTGGCAGCTCTGGACTGGTAAATATTGGCTTAAACCGAAAACCAGACGCCTGACTCACGGCGTCTTAACAAACACAGGAAGGGGCCCCCGGCGAGCGTGGGGTGCTGCCAGCCCCGGGGGGGCCCTGCGCCAGGGTGGGGGCACCCTGAGCTGGGGCGGAGGACAGGGCATCCCTCCTGGAGGGGATAACACGGACCCCCCCATCGGGGACCTTACTTCACTCTGGGGTGCAAACACTGGGGTGCTCCCATCTCACCCCATCACCGCACTCAGCACCCTCATCCCCGCTCGTTCAGCCCGCGGCTGCCCCTGATGTGCGTGTGTCCCCCCCCCCGCCGCGGCCCTCCCCGGGCTGTTCCCCCGAGGGTACAGGATGTTCTCGCCTCCCTCTCCCCAACCTCACTCCTCCCTCTCTCCCCCTTCCGCAGGCCTCGGCCTTCACCTCTTCTCCTCCGCGCAGCTTTAACCCTTCCTTTCGCAGAGCCGCGTCTCCTGCATCGCTCGTTTCTATCGAATTTTACCCCAAAACAAGGCCATGATGCTCCTTCCCTGCACATCCCGGGGGGTCCCTGCACCCCCAAGTGCCTGCGCTCCCCCCCCTTGTACCATATAGGAGCGTCCTCCGTGGGTGCCCACCCAACGCCCGTCTTTGCAGACCCCCCACCAGCAGACACCCCCACAAAGGAGAGCACCCCCAACCCTGACAAAACCCCCAAATAAAGGGTGTTGCGGGGGGCTGCCAGCCCCAGGGTGGTAATTCTTGGAGGGCTGGAGGGCCTGAGGCAGGTGGCAGCCCCATAGCACCTTACTTGGGGCAGTGATTTATGGGGTGATTCCCCTACCCCCCCTCCAGTTTGCTGCAGACTGGGGTCATGCAGGGGCCTGGTCCTGTGGCAGGGCCGGGGGGGGCTTAAGCAGTTTGGTTGGAAGGCGCTGGGGGTGCCTTTGCTTTGTGGGATCCTTGTGCCATGGGAATTCACCTGAGGGGCTGCCCGGAGGCATCGGGGCATGCATGGAGTAATTTGGGGGTACCCCACAGGTGGGCATCTGGGGCTGCCTGCTTGCTTTTGGCTGGAGGTGGCCACTGTGTCTGCAAGGTAGGAGCTGCACGGATGAAGCATGTCCCTGCAGGGTGAGGGACACCCCAGCCAGCACCGGGGGCTTGAGAAACCCCAAATCCCCGGGGAGATGCCCCTGGCCGGTCACCTCATGCCCCATCCCTGGCAGTGTTCAAGGCCAGGTTGGACACGACTTGGAGCAACCTGCTCTAGTGGAAGGTGTCCCTGCCTGTGGCAGGGGGTTGGAACTGGATGAGCTTTAAGGTCCCTTCCAACCCAAACCATTCTATCGTTCTAACCTGTGCCTGCAGCAGCAGAACCCCCACAGCAGGGGTGCAGCCCCACCATGCACCCAACTGCTGCCTCCAGGGACAGTCCTCAGACCCCCGATGGGGTTTTCCTAAACCCGGGCCAGGTTTTCCCAGGTCCCAGGGAGCTGGTTTGGGATGGAGCTGGTGTCCCTTAAGCTCTTGCTGGAGGAACCTTTCTAGCAACAGCAAAATAAAAATAAAGAATTCATGAAAAGCTCTGGTTTGCCTCTTCTTGCCAAAACCAATTGTTGAAGATTTCTCCCGGCCTCTATGGCTTTGCCTTCACATGTGACAGAGTGAATAACGCCGGATGCTCTCCTGTTTTTCCACTATGATGATTTTCCCTGGGGAAGGACCCGGTGGGAGGGGAAAAGATCAGCTCTGGGCAACCCCAAAACCTGGCCGTGGGTCCCTGTCCCTGCTCTGGGTTGGCTTTGGGCTGGGAGCACGGCCCGTGAGGGACCCGTTAAGGGGATGCTGGGGGGGGGGGGGGGAAGGGATGCCGGGGAGTGCCAGGAGTGGTGTTGGGGAGGTCATGGCGGGGAGGGAGGATGCTGGGGTGATGCCGGGGGGTGGCACTGGCTTCCGCGCGGCTCGCCAGCAGCCGGCGGGGCGGAGCGGGGCCATGGGGCCGGTCTCCCCGGGTGCTGACTCAGGCTGTTCCCGGCGCTCCGCGGCCGGTACACGCTGTCCCGGCCGGGCGCTGGCAGCCCGCCCGCCGCCGGGACGGGGCGCTCCGGGCGGGGTCCGCTCTCGATCCCGCTCTCGCGCAGCCCATCCGCGCTCCCGGTGCGGCTCCGAGGGGGACAAAACCCCGGACGCTTCGGGGTGTGCGTGGGGGAACAAGACCGCAGCAGTGGCCTGACCCATGCTGGTGCGTGTGGTGTGTACACCCCCCCCCCCCCGAGCTCCCATCAGCGTTGGGGCACATGGAGTGTCCCCAGGGTGGTTTTGGGGTGCAGCTCCCTGCGGCAGCAGCATCTCCGGGGCACAGCGCAGTCTCCATCCTCGGGGGGCTGCATCTGCCGCACCCCTGCCCTCAGCACAGCGAGAGGGCCCAGCCGGTACCCTCCAACCCCCCCGGCACCTCCATTCCGGCGGGGAGCCCCCGCCTCGGCGGAGGCTGGTACAGTTCGTTACGTCCAGACCGGAATGTACTTTGTGTTACAAGTGGCCGCCGGCCAGGACGCCGGAGCTGGGCTTTTATTTATCCTCCCTGCTCCGGCCCTGTGGCATCCTGCCATCGGTGGTGTGGGGCTGGGAGACCCCTGGTCCATGCCCACTACTCGCCGCTCATCAGCAGCCGGGGGAGCCGGGGATTTTCCCCCTTTTCCGTAGAGGGGAAATAATCTGGGAAAATAGCCTGTTCTTCCAGCCCTGTGTCCGGGAGGGAGATGGGGACTCAGGGATGGATCCAGTCCTGGAAAAGCCTCTGGCTGGAGTTGCCCTTGTCTGCTTGCATGAGGGTTTCTTACAGCGTTTGGATCACAAAGCTGGAAATTTATGGATTGGAAACGCACAGGGAAAGGGGCAGCCCTCGCCTCGCTGGGTGACGGGGCAGGCACTGGCCTGCGATGGAGCCGGGGCTGCTCTGGGGATTCTGGGGCAGGGCTCGGCCCTTCTGCGGGTAAAATCTCATTGCAGGAGCCGTGGATCAAGCAATGAGGGAGGTCGTAGCCAAAGGAGGGATCGTCCCAGGTTGGATCCGGCCGCTTGCCACCGGCCAGGCTCCATGAGGACACCAGCATCCCTCCCACCACCTCTCCAGTGGGAAGATTTGGGGAGGGTTCATGCAGAAAGCACTTTGGCAGCTGCTTTGCACCCCCGGGTTAAGCATCCCCACTCCAAGTAAAGGGGAGGTCTTGCCCTCCTGCCCTCACCTCGTGTCCCCCCATGTCCCCATGTGTCGTCTCCCCCCCCACACCCCCCCGTCCATTCCGTGCCGCCGGTGCAGCTGCACCCACGGGCGGTGGCGAGGACACGGTGTCCTCCTGCACTCTGCTCCGGTTGTGCAACACCCGGCTGCACCTCCGGTAAACACCCGGCTCCCACCACGCTGCACCCCTGCATCGGGCACAAACCGGGCCCTCGGAGCGGGCACGTCCCGGGGAGGGGGGGGGTGCAGGCGGCGAGGCCACGGCATCACCCGCCTCCAAAAAGCTCCTTTGCTCCCCAAAATGGGCATTGGGCAGGTATCTGGGTACCGGGGAGGGGGGAGGGAAGGATGGATTCGGGGTCCGCCGGGGAGCATCCTGCCTGGGTCATGTGCCCAAGGCCACCGATTTACAGGCGGGGCCATCGATTTGTGTCGTGACACGAGAAGGAAACGGAGAGAAAACCCATTTCCTCCGTTCTCCAACGCGCCCCAGAGAGTCACTGATGTGGCTTTTAGACGTGAAGCCGAGGCGGAGGGACGCGAGGCAGATTAACGCCGGTTATTTTTAGCAGAAGACAAGGATGAATAAAAATATCCCCGATTTTTAGGTTTATTTCTGTTTTCTCTTTGTCAGGAACCGCCGCTCTCACATCACACGAAGTGCTCAGGGACGGACGGTCCCCGGGGTCTGCTCCCCGGTTCGGATGGGGGGCAAAGCTTCCCACAGACACCCTGTCTCTTCGGGGCAGGACATGTGCAGGCAGCTGGGGGAACAGGCAGTGTCCCTGGCAGCCACTCCAAAGCCAACCGGGATTATTTATGGAACAGATTTCCTCCAGGTTGTGTTACAGGGATGGGGGGGACGGGGCAGACCCCAACACTAGGGTTCGGGCATCCCACAAGAAGGCAGAGCAAGCTGGTGCTGGCATCGTAGTAATTTGGCAGATATCTGTTAAAACCCCACGCGGGTGCTTTCTGCACGTGTATTTTGCCTCTTTATTTTATATTTTTAATGCAGACAGACAGTGGGGTGCAAGGACACACCAGGCTGGACCCCTTCACTGCTGCTGTCGGGTTTTTCGGGGCTTGGGTGTTATCTGAGGGGCCTGCACGAAATTTCTGATGTTGGAAACCCCCAATATTTCTTTGGTAAATGTGGTAAAGCTGTCGGGCGGGAAATGTTTAAAACCCGATTACAGGATTCACCCTGGGTTATTTTAGAGAGGGGAAAAAAATGAAACGTGGTGGAAATAGACCTCTTTATTTCCTAAAGTGGGCTTTAATTTGAGCTCTATTCCCAGTAAATGACAGCAAGTGCCCGATGTTTAATTGCTAACCGAACGTTAGTTCTAATCTCGGGGGGGGAGGGGGGGGTATTTTGAGGCAGCTCTTAACAAAAATCTTCTCTCCTTCATACTGAACGGGAACATTCTGGCGTGTCCCAGCACCCGGCGTGTCCTCCAAACACGGGCAGGACGGGCGGGACCGGTATCTGCTTTCTACGGCGATTATTCCCCCATAACAAGCCCCGAGGAGGTTACACGGGGATGGGGCACCCCCTCTCCCCACCGGCATTGCATGGACCTGCTTGGTTCTCAGCGCTGCGGGTGCCCTTGAAGGGGGTTGAATGAACATACCCCCCCACCAGCGGCACAGCTCAGGGCTTGGGGGTGCCCTTGAGGGGGGTTGAACGAACCCGTCCCCCCCGGGACACTGCTTAGGGCTCCGGGAACCTTGGAGCACTGCATGGAGCTGACACCTCCCGGGGCAGTGCAGGGGCCCGGGGACTCCCCAGGAGCGTTGCACATCACCGGGAACCCCGCCGCAGCGCACCGCACGGAGCCGGGCCCCGCGGCTCCTGCCCGGCTCTGCCGCTGCTCCCGGCGGGTGCCCGGGGTGGGCGGGGCGCTGGGGCCCGCCAGGGGAGGGCAGAAAGTTCTGATTTGCATACCACGGCGACGCGAGCCAATGAGAAGGTGCAGCGGGGGCCGTCCACAAGATTGGCAGGAGGAGCTGCCAATGAGGAGCGGGCTGGTGGGCGGGGCGCGGCGGCTGGGGAGACTCGGCCGGTGCGGGCGGGCTGGGCCACTCGGAGCCGGGCGGCGGCGGCAGCGGCAGCAGGTGGGTCCCTGCGCCCGCCGGTCCGTGGGTCGCTCGGTGGGTCTGGGCGCGGCTCGTGGGAGACTCGGGGCTGCGGTGCCCCGCGTGGGGCTGCGCGGTTCCTGTGGGAAGCCTGTCTGGGGATGGGATGGTTCTGTCTGGGGATGGAGAAGCACCGGCGGGCTGATGCGCGGCTGCGGGACCCTGCCTGGGGCTGTGTGTGTGCGGCGTTGGGGTCCTGCGTGGAGCTGGGGAGTTGTGTGGGAAGGGAATGAAGCTCTGAGCTGTTGCTGTGGGGTGAGGATGGGCTGGGGGTCCTCACGCCCTAGACATCCCTCCTCTCCAGTGCAGGGGATGGGAAGGGAGTTAAACCAGAGGTGCCCGAGCAGTGCTGAGGGACACTGGGGTGATGCTCTGGGGTGATGCCCTAGGGTGCTCTGGGATGCTCTGGATGGGGATAGCAGTGGCAGGATGCGGTCGCAGCGGGGAGAGGTCGGTGTCCCACCGTTTAAGCCAGCGGGATGGTGCTCGAGGGAGGGGATTTCTCTTTTCCCCTCTTTCCCCTCACCAAACGAGGCTCTGGTGTTCAGCTCCTATACTTCCTCTAATGCCACCTACCAAAAATACCCTACAGGGCGTATTGCACAAATACATAGTTTCATTGGCAGCAGGAATAAGTGATTGCACAAGGTAAATGTGACTATTTTTTAAGCATCTTCTATTTTTTCCTCCTCTCTGGGTACAAAATCTCTTTTAAAACTTTTGTTTTTAAAATGCACATTCAAGTGAGCCTGCACTTAGCAGGAAAAAGTATTTTATGTGGTGAGCTGTTAAGAGCTCCTGGGGGATAAATCTGTCCTCGGTGTGTCCCCAGCTCCAATGCTGCAGCCGTGTTCCTGTCCTCACTGGGATTGTGCTGCTGCTGGTGGGGAAAAGCTTGGAAAGTGATTGGAAAAAAAGTGGCTGGGAGCTGATACTGTGGGGGTTTGGAGGTGGAGTTTAAAAAGTGTGTCTCATAGCGAGTTATTAAACTGTTGAGGTGGATTTGGGACATCACTGAGGCATCAAATCCAGTTGGGATTACAAGTTAAAAAAGAAAAGTTGAAAGCAGATTGTTCTTTTCTTTAAAACATGGGGAAGCTACAGCCCTCCTGCCTCTCTCCCACCTCCCTCCCTCCTTGCCCTAAGAAGGGCTGGAGGGGAAGAAAATCATTAAATCCATTGGGCAGAGCCTGTATGTGGCTTTTATGGGCTGTTTTCCTGGAGGTGGGGTAGGTTTGGGTCAGGCGGTGATGCTGCGATTTGGATACGCTCAAGTTTTATCTCCAACCTGCTGTTCCCAAGCAGCAATAAATTCCCGGGGGGCTGAGAGTTTTGCAGCCCAAAGGTGGGGTGCTGGGGTCCCTCACTGGGAATGCTATGGTCTCTGGTAGGATGCTGGTCCTTGGCCCTGCTGTGTGATGTGTGATAACAGTAACACATGCAACGCAGGAGGATGAAGGTGAGGGTGCGATGGAGCTGGGTGCCTACAATGATGGGGTGCTGCTGGAGAGCATCAGATGTCTGGGGAGTTTTGGGCGGGTTTGGGACTTGTTCTGTAGAAAACGTGTGAATGTGTGAGAAAAAAAAAAACCCTAAACCAACATATTTCTGGTGCAGAGTTACCGCTTCTGCTGCAGCCTGCTGGAAGGTGACGGGATGTGGCCTCTCTTATGGTTTTGGGCTTGGAGGATGGAGTGGGGCTGGTGCTGGAGGGGTTTAGGGGGGAAGGCTGGCCCAGTACGGCTGCTTGTCTTGCCCGGAGCAGAGGTGGCTGCTGGGCTGACAGCTTGTGCACTTACTTTTCTTCTTTTTTTAAACAATAAAATAAAATAATCGTAGCTTCCCAAGGTTGTATTTGCCCAGCACAGGTCTGAATTATGTTGAGCTCCTTTCCCAGCGCTTTTAGAACATTTTTCCACTAGGATGAGCCAGAAAATAAGGACAATTCCCAAGTAAAAAACCTAGCTGCATCCTTCAGGAGCATCACTGCTGTGTAATTAGGTGTGTTTTAATTGCCAGCTTGCAGATTAGCTGTAAAGGTTGAGATGCTCAGCACTGAGACCCTGCTCTGTCCGGCCACAGCTCCCTGGGCTGGCTCAGAGTCGGGGGGGGAATATTCTTAAAGTATTTGAAGAACAATTTGTTCTCAGTTATTTCTACTTCTGTACTGTTTAATATTTTATTTTATATTCATTCTCTCATATATAAAGTTGTTACAGCCCCTTGAGGGAGCTCTGGAGCTCGTGCCGATCTCATGCATGCATGAGAAATAATAAGTTTCTTAGGAAAGTTGGGGGGTTTTATATTTGTTTAGTTTAATGATGCTGTATGTCTGTGGGTGTAAGGAAATGGCCATGAGTGTTCTAATGTACGAGTTGTTCTTGTAACTTGTTCGTCATGGCCCCGATGGGCTTTTTCTGTAATCGGTAACTGTGATCGAAATCAGGATTTCTGATTTTGCAAGTGAGTGTATTGGAAAATGAGAAAAATCGGAGTAAAACTGTCAGAAGCGAAGAGGTGGGTTGAGGAGGGACTGAGATTAACTCCTTTTCTGCCTCATCTTCATAAATGGTAGCATCACTCTTAGGAAATTAGCCTCGTTAAATCCAAGAGTACTTGAAATCAGAATACTTTTATCATAGAATCATAGAATGGCTTGAGCTGGAAGGGACCTTAAAGCTCATCCAGTTCTAGGGCAGGGACACCTTCCACTAGAGCAGGTTGCTCCAAGCCACTGTGTCCAACCTGGCCTTGAACACTGCCAGGGATGGGGCAGCCACAGCTTCTCTGGGCACCCTGTGCCAGCGCCTCAGCACCCTCACAGGGAAGAGCTTCTGCCTTAGATCTAACTCTAATCTCCCCTGTTGGAGTTTTAACCCATTCCCCCTTGTCTTATCACTATTTATGTTCAATTTAATCACTTAATTCAATATAAGGAGTTCTAGGAGGCACCGCCTCACAAATAGCCTCATCTCTGGTGTGTGACCCCCACTGTGGCTCCCTGCCTATCCTTCAGCGGTTCACATGTGTGTATGTGCATGCAGTCATGTTCACATGCATGTTTCCACTGGGCTGGTGGGAGTGAGGGTGACCTGGTGGGTGTGCAACATCGTCCCCAAAGCCACAGCATCCTCAGCATCATCCCGACCCTCTGGTACCTCGCAGTGTCCCCCAGTGATGGCAGTCCCGGTCCCCTGGTGTCAGTTTGACTGTTTGTGGCATTTCCTTCTCCTCTCCAAGAAATCCTGATTTGGCACGGGAACAGGCTGGTGTTTCACAACATGCCGGGAATTGCCGTTTGCCCGATAAAATTTGGCATTTATACAGCCCTGGTGCACACATAGCTTCATAAAAAAGGTCTCGGGTGCCGGGTTATTTCTGGCAATGACAGATGCCGAGTTGGGGATCCCTCCCCTGGGATCTCAGGATGTTGCCAAGTGCTTGTGCATGGGGATAAGTGATAAAATAAGGATAAAACACACATTCCCACTGCTGTGGGTGAGAGTGACCGGGTGGAAAGTTGTTTGGAATCTGTTGCAAGCAGTGAGATGCTTTTAGAAATTAAAAAAGATTAAATAAATCCAAGTTTAATTGCCAGATTTATTCTGGAAAAAAAAAAGGCTAGATTAGAACAGAATTGGCAAACAAGGTGTTCCTTGTTTATTCCCGTTTGGTATTTATTTTAGTTCCCCCAAGCTGTCTTTTAAAATGGGATTTGCTCCATGTTGGTGTAGCTGCTGCCAGGAGGATGCTCCGTGGAGGGGTCAGCTTTAGCAGACTGTGCTGTCCAGGGAAGGGAACTTCATGTTTTATAGCCAGAGGTGGAATATTTCTTTCCAGTGTCCCGAAAAGCCTGGCTGGGTCTGTTCTCCCTGCTTGTTTTGACCAGGGGAGAAGACACGATGAAAAGAGCCTGCTCATTTTCGATGGCAGAAACCCCAGTCTGAGGTTGCCAGGGAGTGGGTAGCGGGATGTTAAGTACTTTCTCACTTTTTAGGGGTGGTTTATGTAACCTGCTTGGCTATATTATTGTATTTTTTCCCCTCTCCAGTTACATAATCCTAATTTCGGAAAGCGTTGGGAAATTGAGTTCCCTGCTGTTCTGTGTCTGTGAATAATGGCCTCTGAGCTTGTTCCGATGCTGCGCTGGGCCCCTCTGCCAGCCATCTCCCGCGAAGCTCAGGCAGGGCTGGAACAGCCCTTTCTACACTTCTTATCACTGGTTTTTAACTTATTTTTTATGTTTTACCATCATCCGAGGCTACGTTAGCCCCTCCAAGAGTGGGATGGGTGCATGCTGGTGCCTCTCCCTGCTGATGCAGAGCAGAGGCTTTGCTGCTGGCTCTGGCGTTCCTGTTTTTTCCAGTATTTTTGGGATGTGCCACTTGTGGCAGAGGCTTGTTGTGATTTTTGTGCTGGGAGCAGCTGAAATCCTCAGGGGTAGGAGCAGAAGAGCATCAGTGTGTAAAACCCTTGACCGCATCCCGTCCCTGGTACCGTCTCCCCTTGAAAGAGCAACAACCCAGAAATGTTTATGGCTTTTGCTTTTCCCAGTATATGTTTGTGTTTTGGAATAAAAGAGAAGGAAAAATATATTGCTTGGGGTTTTTTGCCCATTTTACATTAGAGGGTGTTGTGTTTCTGGGCACCCATGCTGAGGGGATGGACCTCGGGCTGCTGATGGGGTGCTTGCAAGAGAGTCGAAAGGAGCTTTATCCCTGCAACATCTTATTTGAATCAACCTGGAAGGAACTGGTGCTTTGATAATAACGAGATTATGTTTAATGGGTTTATATTGTAAACTGTGGTTGGGGGGCAACATCTTGCTGAAAGTCTTTTGCATGTTGCCGTGGCTCCTGGGGGATGCAGACGGGCTGAACCCATCTTTCTGTTGGAATATTTATCCTGGCAGGAAGCAGCAGCTGTCCTGCTCACTTGTTCCTCTCACTGCAGCTGAAACTTGAGGGCAGCCTCTTCTTCAACGTATTTAAAAAGGAAAAAAAAAATTAGTTATGACTTGGATCTTAACTAAAACCACTTCAGAACCTTAAAAGTATTAGCTAGTCAAAACGATTAGCTAGGCAGGTGTGATGGGAACGCATGCTGTTGTCTTTAAATTAGCCTCATGCAGTAGTTTCCTTTCTTCCTTTTGGTGTTCTCTTAATTGCTTAAAATCCTTCCCTTGCCGCCTCTCTTCTGTTACAGCACCAATAGCTTCTGGTCCTTGGGAGGTGATGGGTGACCACGTCTCTCCCCAGGGTGTCCCACAGGGCAGGTGGCACTGCGATGCTCAAGGGATGCTTAGGGGGTACCAGGATCTCCATGGGCAGGAGGAGTTATCCCTGGAGCAGCAACTGTGGATAAAGGAGACTCACTTTGGTCCCTGGTGGGTCATGGTTTGCCCTGGGCAGGATGGAGGTTCATCAGGGTTTTGGGCCATGAAAGCAGCTCTGTTTGTGTTTTGGCTTTTTGTTTGAATCAGAGTTGCCATGATGGGCCTGATGGGATGTTAGCTGCTTGCACAATGTGCATGCTAGGATGTAAATCAATCTGTGCGAGTCTCGCTCAGCTAGAGATAGTTTAGATTTGATGGCTTCCCTATTTATGTTAAAGGAGGGGCAGGAAGTCAAAAACATAATTAATCTTGAATTGAAGCTGTCATGTATGAGTGGGAGAAGTGGCACTCAATGTCTGGGTGCATCCTTCTGTGTCAGGATGGAGCTGAGGGTTATGTGGTGCTGCTTTGCTCAGGTTTAAGAAGGTCGTGTTTTCTTAGGAATCCCAATTTTAATTTATTCCCAACTCAAATGCCATCTTCCTGGGTCTCTGCTCCTCGAGCTGGTGTTCCAGGAGCCTTAAAACACCCTTGTCCTGGGAAAATCATTGCTCTGGGCTTCCCTTTCCTGCAGCACGGGGACTGTTCACTCAGGAAGTAGGGTCTCTTCTCCCAAGGAACAAGTGACAAGACAAGAGGAAACGGCCTCAAGCTGCACCAGGGCAGGTTTAGATGGAGATGAGGAACAATTCCTTCCCCAGAGGGTGCTCAGGCATTGGAACAGGCTGCCCAGGGCAGTGCTGGAGTCACCGTCCCTGCAAGTGTTCACGCACCGTGTAGCCGAGGCCTCAGTGCCATGGGTTAGTGGTGGCCTTGGCAGTGCTGGGGAATGGTTGGACTGGATGAGCTTAAAGGTGTTTTCCAACCTGGTTGATTCCACGATTCTCTGATTTTATTAGAAAAACTAGTTTTTGTGATTAAGGGGAAGCAAAACCACAGTGGGACAGTGCAGAGAGCCCAACTACTGTGCTGATTGGGCTGGTCTTTATTATCTGTCAGTGGCTGTGCTGGGATCGAGGCTTGTCACCAAGCTCTTGCGTAGCTCGAGGGCTGGGATTTGGGGCAGTGCTCATGGCATTTGGAGTGATGCTCACCAGGATTTGGGGGTCCCATGTTTCCCTCCGCTGGTGCATTTAGATTTGCTGGTTTTAGCCTGACCTTTTGCATGTTAAAGAAACTCCCTCCTGTGTTGCAATCCAAAGCTTTTAGGGCTGTTGTGGTGCCGTGGAAGTGCTTTGTGCTAAGTAGGTCTAAAAAAACCAAACCCCTGCTCTTATTTTTCCATCCTGTTAATTTTCATCCTGACTTTCAGCAACGGTCAATAAAAAAGTTGGACAGAATATAGCCTTTTCTTTTTTTCCTTTTTTTATTCCTCCTTTTTTTAAGCTGATGGTAAGATGCTAAATGCTGGTTTATGGAAACAGCAAGTCAAAACATTGTCCCGTGGCTGCAGGGAGCAGAGGAGCTGCCATGGGAGCTTTTGTCCGTGGTCTTATCATCCCTTTCTGACCATAGTGGAGCTGGGTCTGTGACTTAAAACAGCTGTCTCTGTTCTCCCTTCATCTTAAACCCTGTTTGAGGATAAAGTGCATGTGTGTTTTTTTTATGTTACTATCTCATTTTTAACTTTTTCCTCTCTTCTTTACCAGGTATTGGTGTGAAATCCTCACCCTGTCTCTGAGAGGGCACCTCCAGACCCTTTCTGGACTTCGACACCTTCTCCAGCGGTTGCATGGTGGCAAGGTGAGACCCCTCAAAACCCATGCCAGCCTTTCTCTTCCTTTCCCCTCCCATGAGCCTCCAGGAGGCATCTGCGACAAAAAGTTTCCATTTGGAGCTGGCAAGTTCCCGGTATGCTGATTTCTAGGAAACGTGGCTCAGGATCGTGTGCTTGGTGAAACCCTAGCATGTGTGATACCTGTCTGTCCTCAGCCTGGGGTCGGACATCTGCATCCCATTCTCTGCTCTGAAAATAGGAATTTTCTCCTATTTCTCCAGCCTGGGAGATAGCGACATTTATGTGGAGAGGGAACTGCAAATGGCTTGGGTTTATGGTGTGGATTTTTATGCAGTGTGTGCTGGTGTTGTACAGTGTGCATCCTCCTGGAGCCATGGTTCCATCGTTGGAAAGGCACATGCAAAGAGGAAAGGGCTTTGAGGTAGGTGGGGCCCTTAGTGACATGGTTTATTGATGGATTTGGCAGTGCTGGGGTAAAGGTTGGACTTGATTTTAAAGGTCTTTTCCAACATGGTAGAACCATAGAATCAGTGTGCCCATTGCGTTTCTGCAAGTGCCCATGCAGTGACCTGGCATCGCTGCCAGCCTGAAAAGCACACGCCATTGGAGGATAACAAAGGTGGGGAAGGCACCAGCCATTGCCCAGCTTAAAAAGACACCAACAAAAGCCCTTTGTTTTACCTGCTTTAAAAAAAGTAGACAAAAAATGTTTACTTATTTGATGCAGCAGCTGAATTAATGTCTGTTTGTGGCAGTTCTAAAATGAGGGACAAAGCCACAATGCTGCTTGTATATTGGGGTGTGCAGGAGGATGCTCGGCCTGGGCAGCCTGGCCCATTGCAGGCAGCTTGATTGTATATGGGCATCGACTGCTCATGAGCATCAGTCGTGGTGATGCTGCTCTTAATCTGGAGGAGGGAACGATAATATTTGCAACTGCTGGTGCCAGTGCATAGGACAGTGTTTGGGAAACCAGCAGATTTGCAAGGAAGGAAGGATGCAGCCCTGTTGCTTTTGAGCAATTAAAGGAGTTGATGAGAAGATGCTGCGAGGGCTGGAGCAGCTCTGCTCTGGAGCCAGGCTGAGAGAGCTGGGCTGGGGCAGCCTGGAGAAGAGAAGGCTCCGTAAGGGGAGACCTTAGAGCAGCTCCAGGGCCTAAGGGGGCTACAAGAAACCTGGAGAGGGGCTTTGGACAAGGGCCTGCAGGGACAGGACAAGGGGAATGGCTTTAACCTGCCAGAGGGGAGACTGAGATGAGCTCTGAGGCAGAAGCTCTTCCCTGTGAGGGTGCTGAGGCGCTGGCCCAGGGTGCCCAGAGAAGCTGTGGCTGCCCCATCCCGGGCAGTGTTCAAGGCCAGGTTGGACACAGGGGCTTGGAGCAACCTGCTCTAGTGGAAGGTGTCCCTGCCTGTGGCAGGGGGTTGGGACTGGATGAGCTTTAAGGTTCCTCCAACCCAAACCATTCCATGATTCTATGAGTTTATATTCCTTTAGCAGGGCTGAGAACAGGTGTGTGCTGGTGCCGTGGGTCAGGATGTGCTGGTCCAAGTGAAGCACATGTCGTGCGCTTACAGGAGGCTTCTGAACTCGCAAGCCTCCTTGTTTGCTCAGCTAGAAGCTCTTTAATATATTTTATATTAATTAATGCTGAGATAGATGCAGACTGTGTCCAGATGTCGAAACCTCTGGCTTTTAAAGTTTGTTTATTATAGCTCTTAAGTTACAGATTATTACACTGAATTTTCAGATCATCCAGTAGAGTGGGGACTGATTAAAAGCAAACAAGTGAAACCTCCAAACCCTTTCCTTCAGCAGTGAGGAATAAATTTGTCCTTTTGTGGGGCCTGGGGAGGATGGAGTTGGTGGCTTTGGGTCCTGAGTGGTGACTGGAGGTACAGACCAGACCCCAGCACCGGGCATGGAGCTCAAGCAGGGGTATTTGGGGGTTTACAGGCTCCTGCAAGGGACTTTGTTTCAGAATGGAAGGAATCAAGTTGTGCAAAGCTGCCCCAAAACAGTTTTTTCCTGGGCTGTGCTCTGGATTTTTTAACTCTCTTCCCTATTGCTTTTATTCTCTCTGCATGGAAATCCCTTCCCTCTTGGTGTCCTTTAATTGGTGCTCTGATGCATTGCAGAATTGCTGCACCTCTGGGATGAAGAGGATGCCCCAGCCTGAGGGGGTTTAACTCTTCACCACCCTCTCTCCTCCATATTTACACCCCAGGGACACAAAGCAGTGTGGGTGATCAGAGGGTTTAACCTGGCTTCATTGACAGTCTTACAACATTAAGCTTGTGGCTAACAGCAACAGGAGAGCAGGATCTGCCTCTCGTGTCAGAAATACCCAGAGGCTTTTGCATGGGGTAATGAATTAATCCCCTTCCTATATCTGGGGCACATATGCTCCTGTAACGGGAAGATGCATGCTCTCATACCTCCAGCAAGCTTTCAGGGCTCTCGCCAACAGTCCCCAGCTCCCCAGGAGTTAAATTCAGGGAGTAGCAGATATTTCCCCCCCACACACAACTGTTTGTTTTGCATTAATTGGGATTTTGGACTCCAGCCAGTCTCCTTCTGTCACTCCAAACCGGAGATAAGCGGGAGCAGCGTGGTGTTTTCTTTAACCTAGTTGGAGCCGTTCTCACTGGATGGAGAAGTTTTGGGCTCTTTCATAATGTGGACCTCATCTTAATAGCCGGTCTTGTGGGCTCCATCCCTCCCACTGCTTCTGACGCAGAGCGTGTCCCCTCCCGCCCGCCTTGGCCAGCTTCCCTGGATGACTCCACTAATTGCTTACGTAGAAAAATAATGAGAAGGATGCGTATGGTATATTTTTAGATGTCTCTTGGTGGGATTTAGCAACCGGCAAACCAGAGCCAGCACCTCCTCATCTGTCTTCTGCATCCCAGCGGTGGCTGCTTGGTGGACCTTGGGAGGTTCTTTCTTAGGAGGTGGAATTTCTTACACAAGCTACTCTCCTTTTGGGCTCCTCCTGGTCCTTAATACCGTAATAAAGGGGTGATGGATGCAGTTTGTGTCCCTGGTGCTGCACAGGATCTGTGTTGGGAAGCCCTGAGCCACAGTGCCAGTGATGGGCACCACCACTCCTTACTCATCCCCAGGCAGATGGCCATGGTGGTGGTACGTTGTTTGGAGACCATCTCAGCACCCAAATCATAGAATGGTTTGGTTTGGAAGGGACCTTTAAAGCATATCTAACCCAACACCACCGCAGTTATCAGGGACACCTTCCACTAGAGCAGGTTGCTCCAAGCCCCTGTGTCCAAGCTGGCCTTGAGCACTGCCAGGGATGGGGCAGCCACAGCTGCTCTGGGCACCCTGTGCCAGGGCCTCCCTCATAAAACATTGCTTCCAAAGTAACCCATGGTGTCTTTTCCAGTGTGTCATCATCCGGAGATGATAAGTCTCAACACCAGCGTTGCTTTTTTTAGTGTTTTTATTTAGGTTTATTATTTAGGAAAGGGAGCAGACACAAAATCTTATTCAATATTACCCCAAAGCCTGTGATAATTGAGCACTGCAGCAAGTAGTTCCCTTATTTTTCTGCTTGCTTCTTCCATTGCAGGACTCTTTGTGTCTCGATGGCTTCCTGTGCTGGCGGGGTGGCGGGTTCCAGCTCTTCCCTTTCCACCCGGGTGCGAGGAGCTCAATTCTTCTTGCAGCACGACTTATCTGCCCTTGGAGCTGAAAACATCCTTTCTTTGCTCTCTTTGAATCCTCCGAATAAGTGATTTCTCCTGCTGGTTAACATCAGCTTCCACACCAAAGACTGTGGGAAAGTTTCGCAATTAGAGTGACTTTAATAGTTCTGGTTTATGTCTTAAAAACCCCATCGCTTTTCATTCTCCGTCACATGTTTCCTTGATTACGTGTCACACAGCAGTGCAGCTACCAAAATAGCCTGATGGTCTGAAGGAAATCATCAGGAAATATGGTTTTTAAACCATAGGCAATTCTCTTTTCACCAGGCATTGTTGGATAAAGAATGTTTGACGAAAAGGCTTTTCTGGCACCTTGGTGATGACGTTGGGAGTGTGGAGCTCCAGCAGAAAAAAACCAATTTCTTTGAGTCTTGCTGTGAATTTTCTCTTTATCCACCCAAATATTTGGGATTCTTCTGGTGTTTGGGTTTAGTTTTTGGAGAAGATGCTTGCTGCGTGTTCAGGTCTTTCAATGCAGGAGGATGCTTTGCTCGCCTGAGACTTGGAGCTTGCTCTGTCTTTTTGGGGTGTTTTTGGTGGGCAAGAGAAAGCAAAGTTTGCCTGGGGTTAATGTGCTGCTTTCTGAATTACAGTGTCTCTGACAAAAAGGTGATTCCTTGTGGGAAATCATCTTCAACTGTATAAAAAACCCTCAAAAGGCAAATGCTAACCTGGTGCATGTATTTCTAGCACCTATACCCAAGGGGTGCTCACCTCTATGAGCCAGAAGGGGATGGGTGAAGCTTGGTGGGCAACCTGATCTAGTTGAAGATGTCCCTGCTGATTGCAGGGGGGTTGGACTAGATGAGCTTTGAAGGTCCCTTTGAACCCAAACTATTCTATGATTCAGTGGTGGCCACCAGGCTGAAGGTGAAGTCTGGGGACTGCTGTGAGCATCCCCACTGCTGTGGCCAGACAAAGCTGAGGGGCTGTCCCTGTCCCTGGGCACTGCACATTGGGGTTTCCTGTGCCCTATGGTTCAGCAGAGCCTGGGTGGCCCCTGGGAAGGGATTTTCCGCTCTGTATGCTTGATATGTGCTCAAAGCTTCCTGCCCTGGCCCCACAGCAGCAGAGCGAGCAGCTTATTTAACCCTTTCCTCTTACACCACCTCCTGTGGTCCTGACAGGCTGACAGGGTGCGTGTCGTGTCTCCCCAGGTCCAGGGCTTATGCAAGGAGACCATGACCACTGATGAGGCCACCAAGAGCGAAGGGGAGGTGCAGGCGGCGGCTCTCGCTGAGCGTGGGGAGGACATCACACCAGCTCGAGACCGAGGGGTCCTGAAGGTGAGGGGGGGCTGCCAGGAGGGTCCTGCCTCTCTTTCTTCATTCTGAGTTGCACAGTCCCATTGGTGGGCTGCATCTCCAGCCCTTGGGGTCATGTAGTACTTCAAGGGCTGCAGGATTGGTTTCTTCTCTTTGAAGGGCAAAGGAGATGAGCATCACTTGTAATAAAGAAGGATGGAGTGGTATTTGAGACTGATGGGTTCAGGCTGCTCAATCAATTTCACTGCTATTGTGTTCCTAATCAGATTATTAGCTGTAAATCCACAAGGCATTTTTGTGTGTGACTCAACAGACATTAGAAAGAGCACATTACTGAGGTCATGCAGTCTGCTCCACAACCCCTTTTTCATATTCAGGGCCGTTTCTGGATAGTTCTGCTCCCCAGCGCTTGTTCTTCTCCAGTTGAATAGGACCTTTCCTCTAAGAATAGCATCCTCCCCTGCTCCATCCTCAGCTCGAGAACTGCATGTTCCAGGCTTGTAGCATTCAAAAGAAGTGTTGACAAGAAGCGAGTAGTGAAATGACACACCCCTGCGAGTAAGATGTGTACGGACAGAAAGCGAGTGCGGTCGCCTTCGCGTCGGGTTTCGAAGCACTGTGTTTATCCAGGCAGCGCCGCAGAGAACGGGCAGGTCTCAGCTCCCAGCCCTGTCCCGTGGGGTTTATTTTTAGGGGCTGATGGAAGGACAAATTGAATGGCTCCCCCTCAAGCCTTCCTTGGTTTAGAGCAGCACCGAGGTGTATATGCATGTGTGTATATAGATTTTTATGTATATGCATGCATATATTTATATGTATGTGTACGTGTGTGTATATATTTATATATATGCATGCATGTGGTTTATGTATAAAAGTGCATGTGTGTGTGTATATATGAAAATGCACGTATGCCTATATATCTTATATCTAGTATCTATATATCTAAATCTATGTAATATCTAATACCTATATCTATAGCTAATATCTCTAGCTAATATTGATATCTATATCAATATATGTTTCTATCTAATATCTATGTATCTATGTCTATATCGAATATCTATCTATCTCTCCATATGCATCCTTAGCTGTCCCACAGCCTTCCTTTCTCACAGGTGGTTTCTCTCTCTCAGATCATTAAACGACCTGGGAGTGAAGATGAGTCCCCCATGATTGGGGACAAGGTTTATGTCCACTACAAAGGCAAACTGGCCAATGGTAAAAAATTCGACTCCAGCCGCGATCGGAACGAGCCCTTTGTCTTCAGCCTGGGCAAGGGTGAGCTGGGGAAGATGGGATGACCCTGGGGGTGGTGGGACCCTGTTGCTTGATAGATGGTCTGTGTCAGCCCTGCATTAAGTGACTTCTTAAAAGAGGGTGCTTTTTCTTGGGGTGCCATCCTCGTAGCACGCAGGCTGGATATTACCTGGGCTGCTGGTTGTTCCCTCCTGCCTTACATCTGCCTCTCTCCTAGGTCAGGTAATCAAGGCATGGGACATCGGGGTGGCTACCATGAAGAAGGGAGAGATCTGCTACTTGCTGTGCAAACCCGAGTACGCGTATGGCTCTGCTGGTAGCGCCCCCAAAATCCCCTCCAACGCCACCCTCTTCTTTGAGGCAAGTAATGCCGGTGAGCCGGCGCGTGGATGAGTCCCTTGCTCCCTTCCTGCCTTGCCAGCCAGCTCAGAAAGGAAGAAAAACCCACCCAAAACCAACAAAAAAACCCCAGCTTGGATTCCTGAAACGTGTCCCTCTGCTCCAGGAACCGCTGCCAGGGTTTTCTCAGAAATGTGTGTCTGAGCTGGGAGGCTGGGACTGAAACTCCGGCTGGGGAGAGCCCCAGTGCCGGGGCGAGGGTGGGCAGATTCCTGCTTTAAACATGTACATGGGAAGGAGAAAGTGGCTGGGAAATGCCTCCGGGTGCTAAAAACCCATTCATGCCATGGGGCGGTTGGAGAGCCAAGGTTTTGGCGCAGGGTAGGGATCGTCAGGACCAGGCGATGGGAGGAATGGGTCTGTCCACTTTTAAAGCTGAGTCCTTCCAAGTCAAGTGGGGACAAAGCCATGGGTTGGAGCTGGTCCTGTCACAGAATGAAGGCGAAACTCCTGCCCACGCTGGTCCCGGGCAGCTTTTGCAGCATCCTGCAGCAGTGACTGTGTTGTACCCTTACAGGCTTAATAAACTTATTTTTACTGTTACTTTGTGTTGTGCTTCAGGTACTGGATGTGTCCCAATTTCTAATAAATTGGGTGTATTATGCTGTGGCTTGGAGCTTGCTTTTATGGGCAACTTCTGCTCGGCAGCTGAATGGAGAATTAGTTGACTTGGCTCTCCAGCCAGGGGATGAACTGCTGCTCTGTGGCTTCTCTGTTGTGTTTTCTCTTCTCCTTCCCCTCACCCTGAGCTTTGCGCACCTTTTCTTTATTGTTTTATTTTTTAGGTCGAGCTGCTTGACTTCAAAGGTGAGGACTTGTTTGAGGATGGAGGGATAATCCGGAGGATCAAGAGGAAGGGAGAAGGTTACTCCAACCCTAATGAAGGTGCTACAGTGGAAAGTGAGTGCTGGTTGCTCTGGAGGGGGGGTGCTGCGGGGCAGGCTCATCCTTCCACCCCCTGGCAAGGAGCTGCTGGCAGTATGTAGGTTGTAGGTGGTTGTGCACCATGGTGGAATGCTGTGACATCCATCTGGAGGCTGGATGAGATGGTAGGGGCTGGAGAGCAGTGGTTCACTGCCTTTCTGGGGATGCTCCTTGAGCTTTCCTTGGCTCTGCCAGAGATGCTGTCTGGAAGGGTGGATTGGCCATGTGAGCAGCCAGAGATGTTGGAGGGACCACCGCAGTTGTAACCTGTGCTCTGTTCTCTCAGTTGCATTGGCAAACATTGCTGCGAGCCCTGGAGCTGCTCAGCCAGAGTGAGGATAAAGGAAGCAAACTCTCACATGGGGTTTCAGGGCTCTGGCATCTCCCTTGACCCTTTTGCATCCATTGTAGTGCCCAAGCCGCTCTGGGATGCCAAAACCCCCAGCTGTGCCTTGCCTGGAAAGCATCAGTAGCCAGGACATCCTCCCTTAATGACATCCCTTTTGGTCACTGACACTGGTGCTCAGCAGCTTCTCTGGCCTCATTGTTAGAATCACAGTCTCATTTGGGTTGGAAAGGACCTTAAAGCTCATCCAATTCCAACCTCCTGCCACGGGCAGGGGCACCTTCCACTAGAGCAGGTTGCTCCAAGCCCCTGTGTCCACCCTGGCCTTGAACACTGCCAGGGATGGGGCAGCCACAGCTTCTCTGGGCACCCTGTGCCAGCACCTCAGCACCCTCACAGGGAAGAACTTGTTTCAACCTTCGTGGTAGTTCTGGTGGGTTTTATTGCACCTTTTGCAGAATGGAGCCTTTTCTTCCCCTGCAGCCAGAGGGGTGCTGAAGAGGGTAGGGAGGGGCTCTTCATCAGGGACTGTAGTGATAGGAGAAGGGGTAATGGGTTTAATCTTAAATAGGAGAAGTTCAGGTTAGATCTAAGGAAGAAGTTCTTTACTGTGAGGGTGGTGAGGCACTGGCACAGGTTGCCCAGAGAAGTGGTAAATGCTCCATCTCTGGCAGTGTTCAAGGCCAGGTTGGACAGAGCCTTGGGTGACATCATCTAGAGTGAGGTGTCCCTGCCCATGGCAGCGGGGTTGGAACTAGATGATCTTAAGGTCCTTTCCAACCCAAACCATTCTATGATTCTGTGAAATTAATACACAGGGTTTGCTGCGGCCAGGGTGGTCTCAGCTGATACAGGTGAATGAGGAGCTTGGTCCCGTTGGGCTCTCCCTGTTCTGATTCTGTTTCTGGAGCAAACATTACTCGGGTCTGGACAGGGGAAGCCAGGCTCATTTATCGTGGAGTAGATGATCTTAAAGGTCTTTTCCAACCTAGTTGATTCTATTCTTTTTCCTTCCCAAGAACCACTCAGCCACAGACTGAGAGCTCGCTCTGTACGGGAGCATTTCCTTTCTCTCTTTCAGAGCTCCCGTACACAAAGATTAACTCCCTTTCGCGAAGGAGAAATTGGATCTGAGCTGTGACAGCTCATAAAGCTCCCTGCCTTAGATGACTGGTTCTTCTAACGAGGCTTTCTCTTAAGGAAAAATGAGTTTTTGACTCAGATTCCACTGTCTGCCTCTCCTGCAGTGAGCATTCTAGCTGGGGACCAGCTGCGAGCCGAGCTTCAAGCTGGCTCCACTCCCCCAAAGATTAAACTAAAAGACTAAATATAATGGCAATCATCACGGATCCAGCATTCCTCTTTATTTTGATGATGTCTGAGCACTTCACAGGCAGCGCTGTGCCCAGTGCGGAGGATGGGGAGAGCCCTGGTTCCTCTGTGGTTGTTCCCTTTGCAGCTCGAGGGTTTCTGGAACATGATGATGCTTTAATGGCTCAGGAAGGGACTGAAGCAGGAAGGGGGGGAGAACCAGCCAGAAATCATCTCTCTGAAGGACGTAAGGAGCCAAAAATGAGGCTCCTCATATGCATGATACCGCGCAGCCTATTATGCCTGCTTTACCTATTGCAAATGAATGCATCCATCAGAGCAAACACTGCAAGCAGGAGCACGCATGTGGTCAGGATCATGGTGATGGATGTCCTGCCTGTGGAGAGGGCAGAGATAGGGAATGCTGCGCTGATCCTGCCGGCATCATCCCACTGCCTCCGTTCACAGCTTTCATGGCCCTTAATTCATTTAGTCCTATACATCCCTCTCCATCCAGGGGCTGGAGACCCTTAAATACATCACTGTGAGAGAGAACAAGGAGGAGCCACACCAGGCTGCCCTGCAGTGAGTAGTTTGGGTGCAAATTTACACCTTGAATCCTGTGTTCAGTTCTGGACCCCTCACTACAAGAAGAGACATTGAGGTGCTGGAGCGGGGCCAGAGAAGAGCACTGGAGCTGGTGCAGGGCCTGGAGCACAAGTGTGATGAGGAACGGCTGAGGGACCTGGGGAGGTTTAGTCTGAAGAAGAGAAGGCTCAGGGGGGACCTTCTCGCTCTCTGCAACTGCCTGACAGGAGGATGGAGCCAGGAGGGGGCTGGTCTCTGCTCCCAAGGAACAAGGGATGGGACAAGAGGAAACGGCCTCAAGCTGCACCAGGGCAGGTTTAGGTGGAGCTGAGGAACAATTCCTTCCCCAAAGGGTGCTCAGGCATTGGAACAGGCTGCCCAGGGCAGTGCTGGAGTCACCGTCCCTGCAAGTGTTCACACCCCGTGTAGCCAAGGCCTCAGTGCCATGGGTTAGTGGTGGCCTTGGCAGTGCTGGGGAATGGTTGGACTTAATGGTCTTGAAGGTCTTTTCCAACCTGGTTGATTCTAGGATTGTATGAAATACGCTTTTTTTAAATTAAACCCAAAACCAAGAAGTGCAGCACTGTTCATGGCGGGCACTGTGCTGGGATGGCACAGCAGCCATAGGGACAGCACACAGCCCATGCTGGGGCATGGCTGTGACCCATGGGAGCAGCGATGGTTTCTCTGAGCCATGTATTTGGGAGGTGCATCCCAGCTGTAATTAGGCTGGAAGAAACTACATTTCCAGGAACAAGCATCTCTAGGCTGGAGTTTTGAAAGCTTTTATTTAGGTTTTAAGTTATACAGATCCTAAATTCACAGTTCTGGTCCTTAAAACCTGAGCTGCAGTTGAAATCTGGCATTCCAGCTTTTGTTACAACCTTTCCCCCCCCCCCATCCCTCCTCCTTCTCCGTTTTTAATCTGAGTACAAATTGCTGTCAGCACATCAAGTTCGTGTGCCAGCCGTACTCGGTACACTCTGTTCTCAGCTCTTCAAAAACAAAATCGCTGCAGGCACCGAGAGAACAATAAGTCAGAGCTGCAACCGGAGTGATGTTCCTTCGGAGGCTTCCCCCCCCCCTGTAATCCAAGAGCAACTGCAACCAGCTGACCTGCTCCTGGAAACCCAAGTGGAGATTCCCCCCCCCACTTCACCCGGTGTGCAATTAAAATAGAGCAAAACTATCCTTGAAGGGAAGGATTGCAGCATCCTCCTGTGCATCCTGTTCTAAAGAGGGACCTTCCTGTTGCTGCTGCATCCCGCTGGGGACAGGGAAAAGGGGAGAGCTGTAGTGCTGCTGCTTTGGGGTTTGGGGATTATGGATCCATACTTGCTGGGAACCTGCATGGTGCTGTGGGTTACCTATATTTTAGGCTGAATTTTCCACTTTCTTATGCCTAAGACAACAGCCAGCTTGGTTTTGGGTAGTGCAAAAGCAGAGGTCAGCCCTGGAGGAGCTGAATTTGCCTTTTGTCCTCATCCCAAGCCGGGTGAGCACGCACGTGGCCACTGCATGCCAGTGATGGGTGCAGGATGTGTTCCAGGGTGCTGCTGAGCTTGTGAACATCCTGTGCTCTGCTGCACACTCAGGTCCCGGTGTGGCTTTGGTGGCAGGAGCAGGGTGACAAGGCAGAGCTTGGTGTCCTGTCCCTGTGGTGGGGAGAGCATCCTTGGGTGGTGGTATGACGGTGTAGCTGGACCTGCCCTAGGGATGGGGCTCTGCTGCGGACTCGCTTAGTCAGTGAGTCTCATTCTGGTGATTTTCCATAGGTCCTGGGGCAGGGAAGTGTCTGTGGGGCAGGGATGGGTGGGTTTCCTTCATCCCAGGCTGCAGCTCGCCTGTATGGACCCTCTTGACTGTGTCTGGCACAGTGTCTGCTTTGGCTTGTCCTTGCACTTGCCTCCTGCCGCCCTGACACCAGGGTGAGGGGCTCAGTGCACATCCTCGGGTCACATCCTGCTCCCTCTGCTCTGTTGCGAGCAAAGGTAAAGCTCATGTCCTTCCATGCTGCAGAGCCTTTAAGCACGGTTTTAACCACATGAATGCCCACTGTGAATTTTCCTCCTAACAAGCCTTTTTTGTTTGTTTTGGCTTTTTTTTCCTAACGGTACATTAGAGTTCCTTATGAAACTGCTTTTACTTTACATTTGCCTGCACGTGTTGTGCCTTGTACCCTGCAAGCAGAGTGCAGAGAACATAAAACTGTCCCCAAAGCTTGGAACGTCTTCGGAATGGAATAAATAAAGAATAATCTTGCTGCAGAAAGCCAGCCAGCAATACCAGGTGGTGAATGTGCCAGGTACCCGGTGTCCGCTCCGGCTGCGCTTCTGCCAGCATCTGGGGCTGTTATTGGTTGGAGATTAAAAGGGGAAAAAAAAAGAGAAAAGGAAAGTTTATCTTGTACTTTGAGTTCTCGGAGGCAGGAGAACACAGCCTTGTTCTCGAGGTGGAAGGCAAGGCTGTATAGCACTGTATAGGAGATCTGTAATCACCATGATAAACTGTGTGGCTGCATGCCAGGAGCAATATCCAGTTCCAGTAAGACTTGACTCGTGCAGTTGAGTACGAGGGGAACATATTAGTCATGATGTTTATCTGTTGTCTGGTCCTTGGGTAGACGAG
Source organism: Strigops habroptila (assembly GCF_004027225.2). Classification (NCBI taxonomy): domain Eukaryota; kingdom Metazoa; phylum Chordata; class Aves; order Psittaciformes; family Psittacidae; genus Strigops; species Strigops habroptila. The sequence continues at coordinate 4,501,925 of NC_044294.2, forward strand.
ATAGGCCTGCCTTGCTCGTCAGCAGTGTTTCCAAGCCCTCCCCATCCCTTTCTGCTCACCAGGGGCTCTTTGGCTACCCCCAGCCCTGTGTCTTCCCCACTTCCAGAGCTGGAGGCTTTGCCTGATTTCAGGAGATCTGTTTTATATCCTCCTCTACAAGGTGTTTTGTCTGGAGCCCACCTTGTCTTTGTTTGGGTGGCTCCAGGTGCAGTCCTTCCCTGTCCCCTCTTCCCCTCGTAGTTCATCTGGAGGGATTCTGTGGCGGCACCAGGTTCGACTGCAAAGACGTGAAGTTTATTGTGGGCGAAGGGGAGGACCATGACATCCCCATTGGCATTGACAAAGCCCTGGAGAAGATGCAGAGGGGAGAGCACTGCATCCTCTACCTTGCGCCACGGTAAGGAGCATGCCTGCAGGGACACCTTCTAGTTTTAAGCTTCCAGCATCCAAAGTTGGTTTAGCACTCATGGAAAACATGACCCTTCAGGAGAGCCTTGGGTTAGCAGTGCCAGCAGGGATGGCAAGAGTGACCAGTGACGTGTAGACAGGAATCTTGAGATGCTTCAAAAAATCAGGTAAAAGGGTTTTATCAAAGTCCTGTGGCTGAAAGGAAAATGTCTCCCTGGAAATCGCATGGGGTGTGTCTTCACTGGATGGAAACCTGTGTAAAAAGATGGATTTGATGCAGCTGGAAAGGATGATTCCCATTGTATAATGCATTGAGTGTTGTCAGATATCCTTGTGGAAAATAACATAGAATCAAGATCTCAGAATCCCAGACTGGTTTGGGTTGGAAGCAACCTTGAAGCTCATCCAGTTCCAACCCCCTGCCAGGGCAGGGACACCTTCCACTAGAGCAGGTTGCTCCAAGCCCCTGTGTCCAACCTGGCATTGAATGCTGCCAGGGATGGGGCAGACACAGCTTCTCTGGGCACCCTATGCCAGCGCCTCAGCACCCTCACAGGGAAGAGCTTCTGCCTCAGAGCTCATCTCAATCTCCCCTCTGGCAGGTTAAAGCCATTCCCCTTGTCCTGTCCCTACAGGCCCTTGTCCAAAGCCCCTCTCCAGGCTTTTTGTAGCCCCTTTAGGCACTGGGAGCTGCTCTAAAGTCAGCCAGGAGCCTTCTCTTCTCCAGGCTGAACAAGCCTGGGGCTGAACATCACCTTGGCCCCAAAATACTAGAAAGCCGCAGACATGGAGTTGTGTGTGAAATGGGAATTGGCAACCTGGTCTGAGTTCATGGCCAAACGCTGCAGAAAGGAAGATTCTGCCCTCCTCTGACAGCTCCTTCTGCCCGGTCAGGTACGGCTTTGGCGAGGCAGGGAAGCCGAAATACGGCATCCAGGCGAACGCGGAGCTGGTCTACGAGGTCACGCTGAAAAGCTTCGAGAAGGTGAGGGCAGGAGCCCAGGTTCCCTTCGTAACACCCACCCTTTGTCCCTGGCGTGGCTGCAGCCCAACCCCTGCTGCAGGGGAGACGTCACCAGGGATCTCTGTGTTCTTGATTTGTTCTTTTCTGTTGGTTTGTTTTCTTAGCCTGGCTGGGCTCCAAGGCTGGTTCTCTTATTTGTTCCTCGCCTTGTTCCTTTTGTACTTTCTTATGTTTTGTTTTCTCCTTTCATTTATTTTTCTTCTTTTTTGCTATTTTTCCCTTTCTTTCCCCTGCCCTGGGCTGCACAGATACATGTATGTGTCTCCAGCTACTGTGCCCATTGGGAGACTGGGGACGGGAAGCAGGAGATGCCCATGAGATGGGGCAGGTGCTGCTGTCCCACATCCCTGGCTGGCTCTCTTCCTCACCCATCACTCCGGTCGGAGCAGGAGCAAGACCTGCCACATCTCTCTGCTGTGGGGTGTTTCTCTCCACCCTCCTCCTGCCTTTTTGGAGTGTCAGGGGTTTTCCTCCTGTAGGGTTCAGGTGGTCAAACCACTTTGGCTCAGTGAGAAGTCCCAAACCTGGTGGGCATTCCACTGTTCTAAAAGTCTTCAAGTCTTCACCCCTATGCATGCTCTGGGTATATCCTCATCCCCAAAGCTGCTGGATCTACCCTCTAATACTGCCCTGAGGAGCCCTGCTTGTTACAATCAATCCTGGAAAGCCATGTGGTCCTGCCAGATGCGGTGGGCTGCCACTGGGATTGCTCCAAGTGTTCCTTTGCAGGCCAAAGAGTCGTGGGAGATGGACACAAAAGAGAAGCTGGAGCAGGCTGCTGTCGTCAAGGAGAAAGGCACGATGTACTTCAAGGTTTGTAAGCTTGGGGATTGTGGAGCAAGGGAGGTAGATGTAAATTTGTGTTGACCATCAGATACATGACTTAGTAGCAGTGTTGGAGAGGCTGTGTCATAGGATCATAAAACCACAGACTGGTTTGGGTTAGAAAGAACCTTAAGATCATCCAGTTCCAACCCCCTGCCACAGGCAGGGACACCTTCCACTAGAGCAGGTTGCTCCAAGCCCCTGTGTCCAACCTGGCCTTGAACACTGCCAGGGATGGGGCAGCCACAGCTTCTCTGGGCACCCTGTGCCAGCGCCTCAGCACCCTCACAGGGAAGAACTTCTGCCTAATACCAAATCTCCCCTCTTTGAACCCATTGCCCCTTGTCCTATCACTACAGTCCCTGATGAAGAGTCCCTCTCCAGCATCCTTGTAGTGTCTTCTCTGGGGAACAAGGGATGGGACAAGAGGAAACGGCCTCAAGCTGCACCAGGGGAGGTTTAGATGGAGATGAGGAACAATTCCTTCCCCAGAGGGTGGTCAGGCATTGGAACAGGCTGCCCAGGGCAGTGCTGGAGTCACCGTCCCTGTTCACACACCGTGTAGCCGAGGCCCTCAGTGCCATGGGTTAGTGGTGGCCTTGGCAGTGCTGGGGAACAGTTGGGCTTGATGAGCTTAAAGGTCTTTTCCAACCTGGTTGATTCTGTGATTCACAGGGGCTGCACATCAGCAGCTCCAGCCAAGCCCCAGTGGGTTTGTAGGTATTTGGCATCCTCCTTCCTTCATTTATTTGTTGGACACCCTCCATTGAACTCTTAACCTGTTTGCAGGATGTTTCGGGAGCAGACCGAGTGTTGTCGGCACGGGTTCCTCTAGCCTCTTTTTCTTTGATCCATCCCAGGAAGGCAAATACCTGCAGGCAGTGATTCAGTATGGGAAGATCGTGTCCTGGCTGGAGATGGAGTATGGCTTGTCTGAAAAAGAGTCGAAAGCCTCCAACTCCTTCCTCCTGGCTGCCTTCCTCAACCTGGCCATGTGCTACCTGAAGCTGCGAGAGTACGCCAAAGCTGTGGAGTGCTGTGATAAGGTAGAGGTGCACAAGACAGAGGGTTGGAGCATTCTCTCCTTGTGCATGTTTTCATTGGGAGTTTGGGAGGTTTTGAGTTTCATTTTGTACAAGAAGCAATTTCCAAATGGCAGTGCGATGGTGGCACCATTTCTTCTGCACCTTGAGGTCTGTCTGGATGCTGTGTGCATCCAGAGTGCCTTTTGGGGTTCAAAATCCGCCTGGGCATGGGTTTAGGACAATCCAGATCCACGGGAGTGGATGCTGCATAGGCTGGCAGCCTTAAGATGCTGTTTGGGTCTGCCTGGGCTGGATATGGGCCTTTGGTGCTGATCTGGGTACGGCAGGGACAGTCTGCTAGAGCTGCAGCTGATCTCCATTGAGGGGTGGGATGGGGCTTTGCCAGTCCTCTAAAGAGCTGCAACCTCATCTTTGTCAGGAAACTATTAATTGTTTTATAAAAGGCTTAGATTTGAGCATCTTGCACATGGGATTAAGGCTAGTTGCCTTAATCTAAAAGGTAAATCATCTCCGAGATGCATGTGTGGCTTTTAGTAAAGGAAAATAATGTTATTGCTAAAGCAGGGACACAGAAGCACATTCAATCCATCGATTCCCTCGCCTCTGAGTTCCCTGTGCTCCTCTGGGCTCATGTTTAGCATTTATGCCTGATTAGAAATCAGGCGTAAATGCTAACCATGCCTGTGGGTTTGTCTCCCATCAACTCAGCTACTCTCAGGGGGATTTTAAGCCAAGAGAAATAAGTAAACCATGTTATCAACCTGCCAGCTGCTGATGGAGATGAGTCAGTTCTTCTTGAGCAAGATGCAAGTGCTCTGGAGACTTGAAGTGACCTCGTCCTAATTTCTGCACATTTAATGAGGTTATGACCCTAAGGGGATCTTTTGGGGGGGCTCCAATTTGCTAATGGGGACCTGTGTGTTTGCAGGCACTAGGACTGGACCAGGACAACGAGAAGGGTTTGTACCGAAGGGGCGAAGCCAGGTTATTGATGAACGAGTTTGAGCTGGCAAAATGTGACTTTCAAAAAGTGCTGGAAGTGAATCCACAGAACAAAGCAGCGAAATCCCAGATCTCCGTGTGCCAGAAGAAAACAAAGGAACACAATGAGCGGGACCGGAGGATCTACGCCAACATGTTCACAAAGTTTGCAGAGAGAGATGCAAAGGTGCGTGTTGCCTGTTTTTGGCCATCTAGCAGGATGCTCAGCAGGTTTGTAATGCAAAGAGATGGGTTAAAACCAGTTGAATTACAGATCAGGTTGAGGACGGAGGGATAGAGCCTGCTGCAATGGGAAGAAGTGGTTTATTTCTGGGTCTCTCTTAGGCAAAGGCTGCCATCACATGCTCAGTTATCAATAGAAGTATTTGTGGTGCGAGCTCCCGAGGGCTGATAACAGGGTTGGCATTTGTACTTGATTTTGCTGTTCCCAGCCAGTAAGTGTTGATGACCTCTTGGTCACCGGTAAAATGAAATGTCATTCTGTCTCTGGCAAGTCCAAGGGTATTTTGAGACATGATAGTATGGATTTCCTGCAGCTGGTAAGGCAGTAGCCTGCTCCTGTGCTCATATGGAGAGATCACTGTCTCATAACAGGCTCACATCCAACATTCCTCTGAACAAAACCTGGTGTACTGTAACAAGAGAGGACATGGCTTTGCAAGCCATCTGTGTGGGTCATTTATGGTTTAATCTCTCCTGAACTGGTGCCTGGAGGTTGAGGCTGTGGAATAAGTGACCAGGGAGCAGTGTGCCGGGATAACCAGCTCACGTCGGGGAGAGTGATGGCTGGAGCAGGCATGGGGCTGTGCCGTGCCTTAGTGCTCCTCTCCTGCCCCCACAGCTGGTGTATGGGCTGTTACCTACAGCTCAGTCCCATATATCCCCACTCTGATGCTGCTGCCTTATCTCCTTATCCCTCTGCCCTGTTCCCCTCTCCAGGCTTGCTTCATGTCAGTGCCCTGCTCCCATCATAGAATCAGACTGGTTTGGGTTGGAAGGGACCTTAAAGCTCATCCAGTTCCAATCCGCTGCTGCAGGCAGGGACACCTTCCACTAGAGCAGGTTGCTCCAAGCCCCTGTGTCCAACCTGGCCTTGAACACTGCCAGGGATGGGGCAGCCACAGCTTCTCTGGGCACCCTGTGCCAGCGCCTCAGCACCCTCACAGGGAAGAGCTTCTGCCTCAGAGCTCATCTCAATCTCCCCTCTGGCAGGTTAAAGCCATCCCCCTTGTCCTGTCCCTACAGGCCCTTGTCCAAAGCCCCTCTCCAGGTTTTTTGTAGCCCCTTTAGGCCCTGGAGCTGCTCGAAGGTCTCCCCTTAAGGAGCCTTCTCTTCTCCAGGCTGACCCAGCCCAGCTCTCTCAGCCTGACTGAGGTGGGTCACATCATTCCCAGGGGATCCCATCCCTTCCCCAAAGGCTTGCTGAGCTGATGAGGTGTAACCTTGGCCAGCTGCTGAGCCAAGAAAACAGAAGCCTCCAGTGTGAACTGCAGTAGTCTATAGGCAGGGGGGATCTCACGTGGGAAAGAATTCCCAGGATAGGAATTTTGGTTTAGTGGTGGCCTTGGCAGTGCTGGGGTAAAGGTTGGACTTGATGATCTTAAAGGTCTTTTTCAACCTTGTTGATTCTTTGATTCTATGATTTGCCTGCCCTACCAGGCTTGCCTGCACCCATCCCCAGCATCACTGTAACTGCTTGCTCCTTCTCCTGTTCCCAACTGTGTGCTGTATTTGCTGTCTTGCAGGAAGCAGCTGGCAAAATCCGGGTTGAAAAAGCAGAGAGAGCAGCTTGTGAAAAGGGGTCAAAAACTGGTGCTGAAGATGAAGATGCTGAAGGACATGTATGATGGAGGAGGAGGGGAAGGGAGAGCCTCCTGCCCATAGAAGAAGGTTGCTGCCAGACCTCAGGACTCGCCAGTGTTTTCTTGTAAAGCTTGTTACAGTTTGTGTGATCGTGGAAGCAAAAAAGCACCTTGCAAAGGAAAATCCGAATCCTGTCCCACCGCCCTGGGCCGAGCGGGAGCGGCGGGACGCCGTGGGACCACCGCACGTGGAACAAATAGCTTGGAAACGGAGAGAAAGACAAAAATAATAATAAAAATTGAAACTCTTGCCTCTTGGGAGGTTTCCATAGACAGCTCGTCCCGGCTCCTTTGGCTTCGTGTCGGCTGTCGGCGCAGCATCCTGGGTCCTCCTGGGATTGGGACGATGATTGGGAGATGCTCCTTGTACACTGCAGTGCTGCCTCTGGTTGTATCTGGCACAGGATTGCGTTGCTGGTGCCAGGGAGAGGAGCGCTGCTGGCATAGGCATGGGGGGCACCCAGCTCCCCACAGCACCCCGTGGTTTGACACCCGTGAGTACTTGCTGGAGTGGTCACAGAAATGGGTTTTCTCTCCTGGTAGCTTCTTGTGTGTGGCTGAAAGGGTTGCAGTGTCGCGCCGGGGATGAGGGTGAGGACCTGCGTCACCTCCACTGCAGCCACTTGGTGATAGGATGTACCTTGCCTTAACAAGGGTTTTGGTGGGCATTTTACCCTTTGAAGAAGCCAGTTTCTATGTCCTTGGAGAGTAAAACCTGTCCAGCTGCACTGCTCACAGGCACCCTATCCTTCAGCAGCCATCTTTAAATGATTTTATTGCTTATTTGGGCTCCATACAGGGGGGAAAAAAAGAGCAGGTTGACACATCGTTGGATCTGAGCTGGTACCAGGGGTTCACAGCTTGCTGCTGTGGTGAGGGGGGCACATCGTGTCTTTCCACCGGTGCTGCTGCCACTGTGGCCATAGTCACCCTCCATCCTAAAGGGACACTGTCAGAACAGCTTTAGTTTTCCTGTCTGTTCTTTGTAATGCCCCTTTTGGAGCTTAAAAATAAACAACTGAATAAAAGAAAAGAATAAAGAAGTGTTTTCTCTGGATCCTGCTCAGCGAAGGGGGTTGCTGGAGGGAGGACTTGGAGATGCCCTAGCTCCAGCAAGGGATTTGTTAAGGAATTACTGATGCCCCTTTTTACCAGCACCATCTTTGGGGATGCTGCTTGGGGTCTCAGCTGCTTTTTCCACCCTGGGGGTAGGGGTTATCCTAATGCTTGTATGTTTTTGCCAGTGTCTACTTTGGGAAGGGGCTCCTGGGTGGATGGAGGAGGTTTGTGTACCCTTGGTGAAGGTGTAGAGGGAACAGAGTGCCATGCAGGTCCCTCGACACCCTCTGCCTGTCCCATTTACACCCCCACTGCCACAATCTTGGGGGGGATAAATCAGATTGAGTTAAAATTGCTCTTGTTTAGTCCCATCAGGTGATACCTAAAGCATCATTTCTCAAGCCTGCCCGTTTTCCTACCTGCAGGAGATATTCCCAGCCCACCAGCCATGCTGCTGCTCATCTAGGTCTCTGGTTTTACAGCATCCCTGGGGTGTCTCGGAGCCAGCAAAGCATCTCTGTGGGTGCTGACCAGGGGCTCTGCAAAGAATTGGCTTCTTTTTCTTGCAGGCAGAGAAAAAAAAGTCATTTGGGGGCAGCCCAAGCTACGTTTTCCATAAGAAACAACCCTCTATAGCAAAAAAGATGCACCTTGCTTTGCAGTTTCTGGGCTCCCCTCCTTCACCCCCCGCCCCCCGCTTTTAAAGCAAATTTTTTGCTTATTTTGGCTCGGTGCTTTTATCCCCCTTGGAAAAGAAATTGAACTCGGGCAGGTGATGAGATGCGGTTCAGAGATTAAAGGGAAACTGGGAGGATTTTGTACCGAAGGCGCCGAAACCTTCGCGGTGCTGGTGTGTCCCGCTGCGCGGTGTTCAGGTGCCATCTAGTGGCACTGGGCATCGGGCGGCAAATGGGGAGCGCGGGGGGGGTCTGGGGTGGGCTGGGCAAGGCTGAGGGTCTGGTGGGGACACTGGGGGCACTTGGCTTGTCCAGCTTTGCATGGAAAGCATCCAGGTGGCCTTTGGAGGGGAATATTAACAGCGGTGTTAGCGAGGTGAGGCAGGAGCAGTGACCTGAAGGGACCTGGGTATGGGGGATCAGAGTTGGAGCAGAGCCGTGGTCCGTAGGGAAGCCCTTAGAATTGCCTGGAGCTGGGATGCTGCCTTCCCCCATGCACAACTCACACAAAACAGCCCAAATCCTGTTTTTCTATCATAAAATAAAAGACATGCCCCATTCCTGGCAGTGTTCAAGGCCAGGTTGGACACAGGGGCTTGGAAGCAACCTGCTTTAGTGGAAGGTGTCCCTGCCTGTGGCAGGGGGTTGGGACTGGAGGAGCTTTAAGGTCTCTCCAACCCAAACCATTCTATGATTCTATGATTTTTGGGTGGAAAAAGGCACATTCAGCGAGGTTAACCCAACATTCCTCTGCTCATACCAGGCTGGAGAGACTGGCTCCACCACGCCAGGGAACCCATCCAGTGTGGGGGGAGCTGTGCACCCCCAAAAGGCACCCAGGGTCCAATTGACCCCCTGTGCCCAATGTGCTCCCATGGGGCTCCCTTTTCCTGGGATTACTGCCCTGCCAGCTGCTCTCCTGGCCGGCAGCCCCTGAAATCCTATTACTGAGTTTCAGGAGAAATAAAAAGTTAATCATCTCCTTCGCCTGCTCTTCCTCCTCCTCCTGCCACGGGGTTTGCAGAGGTGGATGAGCTGATGATGTGAGGCCGTTCGGACCATTGTGGCTGAGCCCATGGACCCAGCACCAGGCTGGTAGGGACCGCCGGGGGTCAGCAGCCGGTGCTGGGAGGAGGGAAGGTTAGGGGAGGAGAAGGGAGCATCCAGCTCGACACTGGACCAGGAACCATGCCACTGCAGACAGAGATCCTGCGCGAGGTCTGGGCTGCAGAGAGGTGAGTGCCAGTGGGCAGTATGCGACCTGCGGGCTGGGCAATGTGCTGAGCATCCCCACCAGCTCCTTTTTGTTCTATTTCCAGTTTAAATGAAATTAATTGAGCTGCTTTACCCCAGTTTTTTTTGCTCTGGGGGTCGGTATGATGATGCTTGTTGGCCTACAAAGAGACAAAGTGTTTGTTGATGGGGGTGTCTCATATTAATCTCGTTGCTGTCACCCTTGGCCAAGGTCTATCCTGGGCTCGAGGAATGATGGTGTTGGCTGAGCTTCACCCAGTGAAGACAGGGCGAGTTGCTCCTGGAGCCAAGTGAAGGCTGACCTTCCTCCCCCCAGAAATCAGGGTGTTGCTTGGCCAGAGGGTCTCGGTGACGATGGGGTCTCTGAAGGCCCTCACCCCTTTTCTCTGTGCCCCACAGCCCCAGTGAAGAGCCGGGGAGCCCCCAGCACAAGCCCAAGCAGGTGAGAAAAAGTCCTTCCCCCCCTGTCCCCAGTGCCACCATCCTTGGCTGCAGGCTGTCCCCAAGGTCTGGAGACATTGCAGACCTCCAAGCCCCAGGGCCCCACACTGAGATCGACGTGGGGCTGGACAGGATGCTCTGTTGGGCTGCTGCACCCCAGGGGAGCTTTTGGGGACCCTCACTCCAGAGTAAGTAGAGAAAATCCCACAGCCCCCCTTGCTCCTTTGTACATCCTTCCAAACCCCCTCTCTGTCAGTTTGATACAGCCCATGAGGTGAACACTCAGCTCTCATTAAGGCTTTAATTAAGCCCCTCAGTTAAGCCCTTGGTTGTGACTCACTTTCCCCTGGCCATGACCCCAAAGGCCAGACCCTCCTCACAGGGTTTCAGCCCAGCACTCAGGTGGTGCCCGGCCTTGGAGGGGTCTCAGCAGCAATTAACCACATGGTTTAATTAGCAGCCCCTCCTCAAAGGGCTTCGCTAAGGCCTAAAGGGGTTGTTGTCCTCCCCCCAGCTGCTTAAGGGATTAAAGGATGCGAAGGAGCTTTTAGCTGTGAGCTGATGTCATGGAAGAAACCAGCCAGTTCCCAGCTCCATTATGGGACCCCCAGCTTTCCTCCCCCCAGATCCACAGTGCTGGGATCCATCTAGAGCCCCCTCTTGCAAAACACCTTCACCCATCATGCTGGAGCATCCAGGAGGGATGGATCCCTGCACCCCTGCAAGGGGGAAGGTGCTTGGTTGGGTGGTGGGTGCACTGGTACAACTGGATGTCATTAAATCACTTTTTGAGGGTCTTTAGCTGACACCCACTCCCCAGATATCTCCTGTCTGGAGCCAAGTGCTGCCTCACATGCTCTGTGTTTGGTAAATGAGGGTTATTTATAGCCCTGCCTAACCAGGATTAGGTGTGTTGTGCCTAATCCTTCTGCTTCCCCTCTCCTGCTGACCTCCATCCTGTCACAGTCCTGCTGCTCCTTGCCTTTGTTGGGACCCTTTTATGGGAACAAGAGGAGATGGAGGTGCAGAGCCAGGCTGCTGCTGTCCCCGTGTTCCCTGTCCTAGCTCAGGTCCCCCGGGATGCCCACTGGTGCTTGGGGTGGCTCCAGGCCAAGGTCCCTGTGGTACAGTGTGGCTTGTCCCTCTGTGCTGGCGCGGTCCGTGGTGTTGCGGCAGTGCTAGCGTCATGTCCCTTGTCCCCAGGGCTGGCGTGTGGCTGGCTGGCTGCTAACAGCCCTTTCTGTTTTCCTCTCTCTGCCTTCCCGGTGGGGCTGCCCCACGGTAAGTCTCTTGTTTTAAGGCGCGAGCATGTCCCTGGAGCAGATCCTGCTCCGTGTGGGAAAAGCCTGGCTGTATTTCGGAAAGGGAGCTGGTGCTGTATGAGCAGGGGCTTGCCTTGCAAAGGAAAAAGGGATTTAAGGCAGGCACTGTCTCTGTAGCACCATCCGCAGGGGCAGAAGCTGAAGAAGAAGCGGCAGGAGCCTGCACTGGAGCCTGAGGCCAAGCCCCGGCGGCTGCGGGTGAAGAAGCCAGGCGAGGGGGGGGCTGCGGAGGAGCCCCGAGCCCCAGCACAGGGTAAGCACAGGCCCCCCAGCTCCCACAGAAATGGGGTGACAAGCTGGTGTCCCCCCCATCCTGCACCCGCAAACAGGGGCATCTCCATCACGGGCATCTCTTGAAATACACAGGGGTGAAGAAGCTGAGGAAGAAGAAGGAGGAGAAGGGGGAGGAGGAGAACAACAAGGACCCCAAATTCATCAAGGAGCCTCGAAAGAAAAAGGAGAGCCCGGCCCCCCGCTCCTTCGTGGTCAAAGGCCCCAAGAAGCAACAAGGTGGGGGGTAGCACCCACCCCTCTGCAGGCACCTGCTCATGGCACCCCCATGTCCCCATCTACCATGTTCCCATGCACCATGTCCTGCTGGCGCCATCGATGCTCTCAGTGTCTGCAGGGACTCTGCATGTTCCTGAGGGGCTTTTGGACCAAAACCCAGCTGTGGATCTAGGACGAAAGAGGATGTGGCAGGGGACCTGTGTCCATAGTGCTGGCTGGGGAGCCAGGATTGGGTTGGGACACACACCTGCTCCCTGGGAATGTGGCAGGAGGTGGCTGGCCGGTGGATGTGGAATCTGTGCCAGCTCCCTGGACATCTTCCTGGGGCAAAAAGCTGGGGCTCGTTCTCCCCACTCCGCAGCCACAAGATGGCAGTGTGCCTTCGCACGCTGGGTCCGGCACTGGACACGTCCAGCGTGCCACTGGCCACCAGCCGCGGCTGGGACGGGTACCCACGGCCCCAACACCATGGCCATGGTGGGATGGATGCCGAGGGAGGTTCCCTGCTCGCAAGCCATGATGGCCCGATGCAGGAGGCCATCGCATTGCTGATGCCATGGTGTCACCTCCGGGCAGAGCCGGCTGAAGACTCGGAGGATGCAGAGGAGGAAGAGGAGGTGGAGAGTAAAGACCTGCCAAAAAAGCTCAAGAAGAAACTACCCAAAGAGCCCCCCTCGGGTGAGAGCCGGGAGAAGAAGCTGAAGCCAAAGGGTAAGTGCCAGGGATGGCTTGAGCCCAGCCATAGTGGAATGAGGGGTCCATAGCATTCCATCACCATAGCTCAGGCGGCTCCGGGGCAATTGCCCCCTCCCCAATTCTCCCCCCAGCTCAACCCTTCCTGCCACATCCCTGTGCCCATCACTGCCTGTACCTGTCCCCCTGTCTGGCCACTCATCAGCTTCTCCATCCCACCAGGAGACAAGGGTGACCCTGACAGCAAAGCCAAATCTGCCAAAAGCACCAAGAAGGAGACGATGTCCATGTTCCAGGTGAATGGGGAGAAGAAGGAGAAGAAAATCAAGAAGAAAGGTACAGGGAGAGCAGGGAAATGGGGTGGCAGCCAGTCCTGCTGCCCCATAGCATCACCCTGAGCTGACAGCACCCAGTGCTGCATGATGGTGTCCTCCATATCCCCTCCAGCCGCCGCCAGCAGTGATGAGGAGGATGATTCCGATGCCAGCACCAAACCCATCAGATCAGAAAAGAAGAAAAACCCGGTGTCCCTGTTCCAGACTGGCGGGGACCCCCCCAGGGAGAAGAAAACCAAAAAGAAAGGTGGGAGCCTGGCACTGGTGATGTGGTGGAGGGTGATGGGTGCTGCAGGAGTGCGGGTGAGCCTGGCCATGGAGAGGGGGTTATGGTCAATGGTTGTGGGTCTATGCCAAGTTCGGGTTTGGGGTTCAGCAGAGTCAGGCTCTTCCCTCCATGCCCTGCCTGCAGCTCCTCCCAAAGCAGCTGAGAGTGAGGATGAGACCCTGGAGACCCCGCGGAAAAACTCCAACAAGAAGGGCAAAGGGAAGAAATCAAAGAAGGTACAAAGAAAATCCTTAGAGCTGTGGGAGGCAGCAGCTCTTCCCCCCAGGGTGGGTTGGGGGGCTGAAGCATCATCCCTAAAGCTGCAGCATTACAGCCCAGGGGAGATGGGGAGCCATGAGCTGGGAAAGGAGCAGGGCACAGGTTTGGCTGCAGTGTCACCATCCCCTCTTGTGTTGCAGCCCAAGCAGGAGAGGGCCCCATCACCCGTCATTGAGGTGGACAACCTGGAGGAGTTTGTGCTGCGGCCGGCGGCGCAGGGGGTGACCATCAAGTGCCGAGTGACGCGGGACAAGAAGGGAATGGACCGGGGGCTTTACCCCACCTATTACCTCCACTTGGATAATGACAAGAAGGTGAGTTGGGGTTGGGATGTGGGGCTTCCTCTGGGCCTCTGCATCCACGCAGGAGCACCCTCAGGGTTTTGGGGGAACGCCCGCCTGCATCCCAGAGGCACCTCTCCGGTCCAGAGGAGGCCACGAGGATGATCAGGGGCTGGAGCACCTCCGATACAAAGACAGGCTGAGAACATTAGGGCTGTTCAGCCTGGAGAAGAGAAGCTGCGTGGAGACCTCAGAGCAGCTTCCAGTGTCTGAAGGGGGCTACAAGGATGCTGGAGAGGGACCTTCATCAGGGACTGTAGTGATAGGACAAGGGGTGATGGGTTCAAACTGAAACAGAGGAAGTTCAGGTTAGATATAAGGATGAAGCTCTTCCCTGTGAGGGTGCTGAGGCGCTGGCACAGGGTGCCCAGAGAAGCTGTGGCTGCCCCATCCCTGGCAGTGTTCAAGGCCAGATTGGACACAAGGGCTTGGAGCAACCTGCTCTAGTGGAAGGTGTCCCTGCCTGTGGCAGGGGTTGGAACGGGATGATATTAAGTTCCTTTCCAAACCCAAACCAGTCTGTGATTCTATCCCACTGTGGTGGTGGGTCCCAGATAGGGCTGTTCCCTTCCTCTGCAATTCCTCCTTTCATGCCCATTTCAGGGTACCCAGGATGGTGAACAAATGTTGGCTGGACAGCCACGCTGATGTCAGGCTCGGCTCAGACCCTCCTGCCCCATGGCCCAGCCTGCATTTTGGGCATCATCTCCAGTCCATGACTCGCCCAAGCTTGTGACAGTGACCTGTTGGGCCAAGCCTTGTGCAGAGGGCATGGCGAGCTGGGGACAGTGGTGGTGATGGCAGTGACAATGCCCAGTTCCCACACAGTCCCACTGTCCTCCCAGGTATTCCTCCTTGCTGGGAGGAAGCGGAAGAAGAGCAAAACCTCCAACTACCTTATCTCCATCGACCCCACCGACCTGTCCCGGGGAGGAGAGAACTTCATTGGGAAGCTGAGGTAGGATTGGAGATGGCACCCCATTCCTGCAGCACATCATTCCCACAGCACCCCATTCCCATAGCACCCCATTGCTCCATGGGTTGCTGGCTGTCCCAGGCAATGGCTGGGTCAAGCAGGAGGCTAAATTCAGCGTTCCCTGTTGCTGGGTCCAACCTGAGGAGTGTCGGGGGGCCGGGAGGGGAAAACAAGCTTGTCTGGTTCATCCGGGCAGACAGGTTATGGCTGGAAACGGTGCCCGGCAAGTCCCAGCATGCTGCACTGCTGGCAGCCACACAGCAATGCGGTGGAGCCCCCATGGTGACAGCACCCTATAACACCCTGATTTAGGGGTGCCCTGAACCCTAGCAAACAGCTAAAGGATGGGAAGGATGGCATTGGCCATGGGTGTTGCAGCTGGAGCAAAGCTGGGATGGGGGGATAGAGAGGACTCGGTGGCACTGGCTGTGGCCATCTCCCATCCTCACTGCAGATCCAACCTGATGGGTACGAAGTTCACAGTGTTTGACAACGGCGCAAACCCCGACAGGGCCAACGCTGACTGGTCCAACGTGCGGCAGGAGCTCTCAGCTGTGGTCTACGTAAGGAGCCCCCAGGACCTCCTGGGCAGGCAGCAAGGGGATCCCCGACCTGCACCCCTTTGCTGGGCTGCTGCCAGGGGGTGGCAGGGATGTGGGATGGGGCTGGATCCATCCCTGAGCCCTCCTACAGCTGCAGGAGGCTGCAGCCCGCAGCAGTTGCTGGTTTCCTTTGCAGGAGACCAATGTTTTAGGGTTCAAAGGCCCCCGGAAGATGACGGTCATCATCCCCGGGATGAACTCTGACAACGAGAGGGTGCCCATTCGGCCCCGAAATGTAAGTTGGGGAGAAACTCTTTGGGGGCTGGCTTTGCTGGGGTTCACCTTGGATTTTATCCATTTTGGGGGATGGAAAAGATTTCAGGTGTCCCTGAAATTCAAAGCACCTCCCTGGGAGGTGGGAATGTGGTGGCTGTATTGTTTTCCCCATGCTAGATCCCAAGTCCCAGCTGGATACTGCTGCAGAGCATCCTCTGGGCACCCCATGGAGGGCAGTAGGGCTCTGGGTATGGTCACCCCAGCTCTGCTCCCCACTCTCACCCTCCCCAGGATAATGACGGCCTCCTGATGCGATGGCAGAACAAAAACATGGACAACGTGATCGAGCTGCACAACAAGGCACCGGTGTGGAATGACGAGACTCAGTCCTACGTCCTCAACTTCCACGGCCGGGTCACTCAAGCCTCCGTCAAAAACTTCCAGATCGTGCACAGCAGTGACCGTAAGCTGGGGATGGAATGGGATGGGAGGGGGGGGTGGTGATGGGGGAGCACCACCTTCAGCCTGCCTCAGCACCCCCTGTTTTTGCTGAGGTTTAGCTTTCCCGCACATGGCTGCTTTTGGGGTTTGGGGTGAAGCCACACAGCATGTGAGGCACTGTATGTAGGCAGAGGGAGTGAGCGTCATCTGTTGCCAGGCAGATTAGGACAAGGACAAACCCTGCGGGGTGCTGAGCACCCCCAATACACTTACAGCCCCCCCCTTAGCCCAGGCTACCCCAGAGCATCCCCCCCATACACACCCCACGCTGCCAGCGGGTCACCCCGGGGTGCGTCGCGCCCTGGGGACAGTCCCTTGGGGTGGCAGCGGCTCTGTCCCAGCCGCGGCCGTTGTCACCTGTCCGGCGCAGTCAGAAGCCTTCGGCCTCAGGGTGTTGGGTTACGGGACAGAAAAAGCCTCTCGAGGGCCCCTGGTTATTTTTACAGATTTCCTGTCACCCGCCCTCTGGTCGCAGCGGTCCCACGGGGGGGTCCCTGTCCCCTGCAGGGGGACTGAAGGGTGCTGTGGTCTGTGCAGTGGGAAAATGATGCTTTTCGGTAACACGCAGTGTGGTACCGGTGCAGCAGGGGCGAGCAGGTTCTTTGGGATGTCACCATTGGAAAGAGGAAATGGCCTCAAGCTGCACCAGGGGAGGTTTAGCTGGAGATGAGGAACAATTCCTTCCCCAAAGGGTGCTCAGGCATTGGAACAGGCTGCCCAGGGCAGTGCTGGAGTCACCGGCCCTGCAAGTGTTCACACCCCGTGTAGCCGAGGCCTCAGTGCCATGGGTTAGTGGTGGCCTTGGCAGTGCTGGGGAACGGTTGGACTGGATGAGCTTAAAGGTCTTTTCCAGCGCTGTTGATTCTGTGGTTCTGTGAAAGGGTGGGATGGGTGCCCAGCCTCTCACCCTCTCTCTCACAGCTGACTACATCGTGATGCAGTTCGGGCGTGTGGCGGATGATGCTTTCACCATGGACTACAACTACCCGCTCTGTGCTGTGCAGGCCTTTGCCATCGCCCTCTCCAGCTTCGACGGGAAGCTGGCCTGCGAGTAGCACCTGCACAGGGACCACGTGCTGGTGCCCAATGGATGCTCCTGTGTCCTTGTCCTGCTCTGCTCCCTCCATTTCCACCTTCTGCCTGGTGAATGCTCGTGGTTCCAGCTGCTCCTGTAGTGGCTGGAGATGCATGATGCCTGCAGAGCGCAGAGGGACACTCATCCGGGCAAACTGGGGCCAGATCGCTGGCCTGGGGCAGATGGCAGAGTCAAGCCCAAGGTATACTTAGCAGATGAGGCTGACTGTGATCCCGATCTCATCCCTTTGAGACTTTTCTTGGACTTGGATCCTGGAAACTCACCTCCCTTTTTTATTTTCTATTTTTTTTAGATTCTGGTTTGCATTTTGTAGCTCGGTCTCTCAGGGATGGGAGGGGTTGGTGGTCTCGGTTTGTGTTTCCTCATCCCCCTATGAGTGTGCATAGAGTCCCCCTGCCACTGAGCACCAAACCCCTTTATTCATAGAATCAATTAGGTTGGAAAAGACCTTTAAGATCAAGTCCAACCTTTTTTGCCCTATCTTCCCCTGGTGCAAGCAGCCATGCAGTGCCCATGATTTGCATACCCAGGGCTCCTCATGCACCGGGTCTAACCCCACTGCCTGGAAGGCTTTGGGAATCTGGGTCCCTAAGGATCATCTTGGCACTCAGAGCACTGGCACCGTGTGGGCACGTGCCAAGGGGAGGCACCGGCAGCCACGTGAGGCAGAGCTGGCATCACCAGCACGGGGCTGGGCCAGGGCGATGCTGCCAGGAGGGACCTGGAAGGGAAAACTCTGGGTGCACCAGGAAGCGCCGGTGGGTGACTCACAAGGTGTGGTGCGGTGCTGAGTCACACTCAGCGCCCAGCTCGGCCTAGCCGAGCCCCCCATGTCCCCGCATCCTGCCGGAACCCACCGGGCTGGTGGTGCCCTGGAGCCCTGCACACCCCATAGGTGCTGCTCATGGCGAGGTGACAGATGGGAGATGCCACATCGGGACATAGACCCATGGATGTCACAGGGGGCTGTGGGGAGTCATTGGGAAGGGGAGGTGATGGAGAGGGGCGGGTTGGGGGAAGCAAGTCAGCCCGTGCCCCATTTCCGGCACTAAAGCACCTTTGCGTGGTGAGGATTTGGCTGCACTGATTAATTCAGTGGTGAGAAACACTGGGACATGCCAAGGTGCCCCACACTGTCTTTGACCCCTCAGTAGTGCTTCTCTTACCAGCTCAGCTCATGCACTGGCCCCAGGGTGGGCTGATACAATTTGGGGTCCCCTTCCCAGGACACACACAGGTCTTTCTCCATTCTGGGGCTGATCTGAGCCCCCCAAGTTAACACTGTGAGAGGTAGCCAGGACAGAAAGGCTGAGGAGCAGGAGATGGATGAGGCAGATGTGGTTGTGCAAGAGGGATGCTCATCCTTGCTGGGCAGTGTCACAATGATGCTGTGGCCCGAAACTGTCCCTGACAGTGATAGTGGGACCTCTGGAAAACATCTGCCCCAGTGGCTTCATGGGTGGAGCCAAGGTTTTCCCACCAGCTGCACAAATCTGGGCTCCGTGATTCATCGGCAGACATTTGTGGTGGGGCAGATGAAGGCAGACAGCTTGGGGACAGCAGGACTGCGTGGGACATCGTCCCTTACCCATATGGTGAGATCAGAGACCTTCTTGTAAAGGGAGAATCAGCGGTTTGGGACCAGCATCCCCTGGCTAGGTATGGGCAGCAAACATGGGGAAAGCAAGAGCTTTCTGCCCAAATCCAGCTGTGATCCCAACATCTGTTTGGAATCGGGAGCAGCTTGGCTAACGGTTGAGCTAACACTTGTCCCTGTTCCCTCTGACGGAAGCAGAAAAGCCAAAATGGGGTGAGAAAAAGGAGTTAGGGCTCCCCAAGCTCTCGCTGGAGCATGAGCTGCCGATATCCCAGCTGCTCCCTGGGGAGTTTCTCCCTCCCCTCACCCAAAAAACCTCCGTGTTGCCTGTTGTTGCTTGCAAACCCCTTGGCATTCCCTGCCTGCAGCCTAAACGGAGCGAAACCCTCTGCCATGGGTGACCAATGCCATGCCACCCCATCCCTGAACCCCAAATCACTTACGCAAACCCTCTAACCCAAACCAACTGCAGCACAAAAGAACAAATGCAAACAATTTAGTAGGGCGATGGATGCTTGGGCCCTTTGTTTGCGCTGGCTGTTAACACCAGAGGAGACAGGAATGGAAGCAGTTGAAATGTGTATCTACTTTGGCCGACGGAAAGTGTGACGGATGCGCCGGCAGACCAATGGTTGGGAATGCCGGGGGGTGCGTGGGTGTGAAAGGAATGCTTGCCGCAAGAAAAGATCAGGAGAAAAAGGAAAAGAGAGAGAAGGAGCTTTATCACCAGCGTTTGAGCTCAAAGGGCGCATCTTCCTTGGAGAAAGGGTTTCCTCTGGCCCCAGGGATGATGTTTTCCCTGCACCAGGAAGGCTTTGAGGCTTCTGAAGCTTCATTTCACGGGGTTGGTGTTAGGCTGATGGTGTAAGGATAGATTTAACCCCATGAAGCGCTTGTGGGCATGAGCATGGCCAGTGGCCAGCGGCGACTGTCAACAGCTCCTCAAGGGAAGCTCCTGGGAAATGTGCTTTAGTTTTTGCAAAGACGGTTGTAAGGCAAAGGGGAGTCAAAAATAAAGGAGGTTCCAGCCTGATGCTGAGCCAGGACCGACGTCACTGTGGTGCTGGTGGCTCTTGCAGGCGCTGGGTGCTGCATCCCCACCCCGCTCCAAGGGGTGGAAGGATGCTGGCCCAGAGCTGAGCGGGACAATGGAAGCGGGGGACTCTTCTCTGCTTCTCCTCTGCCCCAAACCCTCGTGGCTTGGGGGGCTCCATGTGCCCAGCCCTGAGCACTGACTCACTCCTGGGGGAATGTGGGGTATTTCCGTAGGGCTCCAAAAGGCCAAATGGACCATGGCCGGGCCACCTGTGGAGGGAAGGGGCTGGATCCAATCCTAGCAGGTCCAGGAGGAAAGGCCATGTGGGATAACTCCTCACCAAGCAATGGAAGGGCTGGAGCTGTCCCAGTGAGTGCGATGCCCAGCAGAGAGCATTGCCTCACCTTCGGGGGCTCTTGCTCTGTGCTTTGACGTGGTGATACACTAACGAATTAAAGAAGTGAGGGGGATGAGGTGTTTGTCTTTCCCCTTCCCCTTCCTCTTCCCCTCCCTCTGTATTTATTTTGGGGACATTTTTGAGAGGGGAAAGGCAGACTCATGGGCTGTGGGTTTGCAGGATGGGCTCTCGCTTGCCACAGCAAGCGTCAGGCAGTAATGGGAAAGCCAATATTTTCCAAGTGCTTTTAAAAGGAATCATTTTTTAATTAGTGAATCCATTCTGGAGAAGTGTTGGAGTTTTACAACGTTGTAGCTGTTCTTGGTGTCTTGCCTAGACTTGGATGTTCTGGCCATAAGAAAATATTATTTATGGCGTTACTGCTTGCAGCTCTTTTATATTATAATTTGGGAAAGGAAGTTGCTGTTCCCACCAGTGGACGAAGAAAAGCAGAAACAGGGATTATGGACTTCTGAAGGAGGCAAAGAAATACAAATAAAGAGACAGGACTGAAACAAACCACCAAACTGGGCTCAGATCACCATAATCTGGAACCAGTTCATCCCAGTGGTGCCAGCGGTTGGGTTGGATGCTGTGGCCAAGCTGAAGCCAGAGCTGAACCAGGCCTGGCACAGTGGTGAGCCCCTTGGTACTCCCCTGCATGGCGTTCCATGTGTTCCTAAACGTTTGCAGATCAGGCTTTTATTCATGGGCTAACGCATGCTTGTTTGCTCATGCCTTACTCAGCCTAAACTCTTATTGAACTCAATTAAGGCTGTCATCTCCAGGAGCAGTCAATGTCATTTTTGCCCAAGTAAGGGATGAGTAACGAGGGCTCTGAGCGGCCCTTGGAGAATAGCAACCATTTTGTTGCAGTTTTGGGGCCAGATTTCTTACAACTTAGCACCAGGCCAAGGGTGGAAGAATGTGATATGGCTTTATTAATCACACACGATTGCTGAATGCGCTGGATGCTTTGGAGACCGCCACTTTACGGGCTGAAGCGTTGGCTTGTCTTGCCCCAAAATGCTTCAATACAACCAAGCTCGGCACGAAGATTAGAAAAACATGTTTTAGAAGGGATGGGATGCAAAGAGTATCCCGTTTCGAAGTAGGGCGCAGGGAGGATCCCTCTCCCTGATTTACCTTGGGGGGTTTTGGGTACCATGTGCTGGACCCCATGGCCAGTGGGGCTGGGGTTTTGCCACGTGTTGCCCATACCCAGGGCTGCAATTCCCAACAGTCGGGCTGGGTCATGGCCAGGGATTTGCATGCGATCAGTGGCTGTGGCTTAGCACGTTACCACCCATCGTCTGGCTCCTGGCGGGGTTCCCTTGGGAAATAGCAGTGGCATGGGCTGAGATCCCCATCCTGGGTACCACAGGGTGGGGTGGGCGTCTGGGAGAGACAGGTATGGGGGGCTGAGGGTGTGTATGGGGAGGTAAGAGGGGGATGAAGGTGTTTGGAGAGGGATGAGGATGGGAATGAGGAGGAGGATGAAGGTATTCGGTGTGGGGTGAGGGTGTGAGGATGGGGATGAGGAGGGGGATGAAGATGTGCAGCACGGCACGAAGGTATGCAGACAACAATGAAGATGTGTGGAAGGGGATGAAGGTGAGCACAGGGAGGGAGGTGAGCGTAGGTAGGTGAGGATGAGCGGAGCAGGATGAAGATGTAAACGGAGGACCCTGGCAGGCTGGTGACGGGGCGGGACAGCAGCCCCGGCCCCACTGGGCTGCATCCCAGGACTGCGGGCTGGAGGAGGAAGAGGAGGAGGGTGAGGAAGGCTCCTAGAGGGCGCTCCCAGGACCCGGGCCGAGCCGGGCTCCAGGGCTCCCCTTTCCCTAAAAACGTCCCGGCGGAGGGGAAGCCCCGGTGCTCGCTGCCGCTGCCCCGGGGGTGCGAGCGGGAGGGAGGGCGGGAGGACCGGTGGGAGGAGGAGGAGGAGGGTAACAGGAGGAGGAGGAAGGCAGCGGGAGGAGGAGGAGGAGGGTAACAGGAGGAGGAGGAAGGCCCGGCCCCGCCGCCTCCTGATTGACTCCCAACTTTCTGCTCCTCCCTTGCATAAACTTTCCCGTCCCTGCTCCTGGCTCCGTGCGCGGACCCGGGAGCCCGCCGCGCTCCTCGCATTCCTGCCGCCCTCCCTGGCCCGGCCCCGGCCCGGTCCCGGCCCGGCCCCGGTCCCGGCACCCGCGGCCGGCCCAGCCCCTCCGGAGCACGGAGCAGGTAAGCGCTCGCCGGGAAGAGACTCCCAACCCCCCTTCCTCCTTCTCCTCCTCCTCCGGCGCCTCCTTCCTCCCGGCCCTCCGGCTACACCGAGCCCCGGCGGATGGTGGGGAGGCGGCGGGGTCGCACCAGCCCTCGCCCCCCCCAACACCCGGCACCCCCGTACGTCCCCTCAGGGCTCTCACCCAACGGGTGTGCGTGTGAGGGGCACAGCCGCGGTGTCCCCAGCCCCCTCCCCGTCGGGTCCCCAGGGTCCCGCCCCGTCGGGGCTGCGCTGCGCTGCTTCCCCCCTCCCGCTGTTCTCCTATAGGGACTCTACGGGGTTACAAAGAGGCCTTGTGTACAGTATAGCCCGTACGTCGGGAGTAGGCGCCAGGCGTTATAGAAAGAGATAAACCGCCCCGTCTACATCCCCCCCTCTCCCCCGAGGGAAACAGCACGGGATTAGGGGGGTGTCCCGTTGGGGGGGGTGGGGACTACACACATGTCACGTTACATGTGTGTCACATGCATGTAGGGGATGACCATACACTGACTGTATGCTAAACACTTTGTGCCTCGTCATAGGGGCGCATTGCTAACGAGGCAGCAATTAGGTGTATAATTTTCAGCAGTGTGTCATCTTTATTATTATTATTATTATTATTATTTTATTTTTACACCCTCCTTGGGTTTGGGGTTGGTGTGTGTTTTTTCTTCCTTAACCCCTTTGGAAGAAAAATAAGGCCAAGCCCTCGCAGTGCCATCCGTCTCCAACCCCCGAAACTACTCAGGTCTGTACTTGGGTGAGAAAAACACCTGTATTTTGGGGAGAAACCGTCTGGAAATTGTAGTGGAGGCCCTGCCAGGGCAGTGGACAGCCTGCAGCCTGCCATTGCCATTGGGTGGTTGGCACGGGATGGCAGAGGGAGAGGTGAGGGCAGAGATTTGGGGATTTTTGGTGCTTTGTGGGGAGCCGGGCCAGGCGACTGTCCCACGGCAAAGCGATAATCTCTGGTGTCAGGCACGCCGGGGTATTTTGGGCTCCGGCGTCCTCTGTCCCCTCCTATCGCTTTACCCAGCGCGGGTACGTGCGTGCTGTGAGTCAGGGCTTTGGCACTGCCCTGGGGGGCCCTGCCAGTGGGGCTGCCACCCCCCTACCCGGTTTTGGGGTGCTTGTGATGATGGGTAGAGAATTGGGGGGCTACCAGGCTGGTGACAGCCCCCCCCGCACCCACCAGTCCTGGGAGCCTCCATGGCACCAAAGCTTTTCTGTGCACCCGCTTTTAGGGTGGGTTGTTTTGCTTTGGGATGGGAGAAGAGGGTCCCCAAAGTAGATGTGGTGAGAGGGCTCGCCAAGGTCATCCAACAGCAAAACTGGGGGAGAAATGGGTGCGGGGTGGTGGGGCTGGGACCCTGCTTGTGGGGCAAGTGACTGTCACTGCGGTGGTGTCTGAGCGACGTTCCCGGCACTTCCCCGCTGGAGAGGACAGGCGCAAGTGCGCTGTTGAGAGAAGGTGCTGGATTTGGTCCTGTTTGGGTTTGCAGGGCTGCCATTCCCATGGGAAGGGGCTGTGGATGAGTGTGGGATGAGCAGCCACTCCCCCCCAAGTGGGTGACACGGGGGGATGTTCCCATCCCCAGGTCCCCAGGGAATGTTGGGCACCCAGATCCCTGTCCGGGGCTGGCACTGCACTGGCTTTTCTAACAAAAATAACCCTTCGAAAGCAGTGAGCTCCACAACGGGCTCCAGCTGCCTTCTGTGAGTGGCACTGGGTATTGCAAGGACCCTCATCCCCGCCGCGGTGACTGCAGTGTCAGGGCTCAGCTTGGAGCAGGGGGATGCTTCAACCAGGGCATTTTGGGGGGCAAAGGGGTGCAGAGATGAACCCTCCAGTAGCCATCCCACCTCTAACATCACCTTCCTGCAAAGCAAAACCCCCTCCAGCCCCCATGTCCATCAGTAAAAGGGACTTGCATCCATTTCCCATGACATACAATTGCTATCTATCATGAGACCAGAAACAGCATCTCCTTTTAATCACCATTTAATCCCCATCTTGCCACCACCAGAACGGGTCAGGAGGTGAATCCCGGTGGCCCTGGCACTGTGCTGAGGGAAGGAGCCTTTCCTGGTGGTGTGGAGCAGATCCCGGCTCTGGGGAGGAGGGGGTGGCACTGCCAATCAGCTGTAATTAATGTATTAAATAGCGAGTAACTGCGTGGCTCCTGTCAAAAGCGGCGAGCACAAGGCCGGTGGCAGGTGAGCTTGTTTGGAAACTGGAGACATGGGCAATTTTGGGCTGTTTGCAGGAAAACAGTGTGTTATCCTGCTTTAGTACCTCCTCCTATCCATGGGATCAGAGGATGGAAGAGGAGAATGGGCTGCAAAGCCCTAACGAAGGGTGCTGCTAGGATTTGCGTAGCAAGAGCCATCCCGGGGGTCTTTGTGGGGTTCGGATCCCATCAACGGATGGGACAGATGCTGTCCAAAAAATGTCCCATCTCTAGGAGCTTCTCTCTTATTAAATCCTAGATGGCAATTGCAAGGGGCTGGCGGGGCTGCCACGGTGTTGCATCCACTGCTGGTGGATGTGATATAACCAAATAGCTTTGATTTTTGGAGCTCCCATCCCTAGGAGATTTGCTGGGTGGCCAGACCATGCTCTGAGCTCCTCATCTGTGTGTCCAAGGTGTAACCTGAGGTTGGTGCCCAGGCACCTGCGTGTTGTGGTTGGGGCAGGCTCCTGAAGCGCATGGGCGTTTGCTATTGCCACCGTCACGTGGAGGCTTATGAAATGCTTTTTTGGAGGGAGGAAGGGAGGGAGGGCAGGTAATGATGGGGTGAGTGGCAGGGCCATCCCCGTGCCAGCCTGCAGCGGGCACGTGGCAGGGGCAGCCACCCCCTCTCTGCGATAACGCGCGGCCGCATCCTGCTGCGGGTTTGAACATGCCGCTACAACTCCCGGTGCTCCGGTTTTCCCCTCTTGGTGCAATGGGAACAAGGGGCCCAGCAGAACCTCCTTGTGGTGCTGGATGGCTGCTCGCCTACCCGTGGCGGTGGGGAGCGGGGGAGTCATGGTGCTGGGTGCTGGTTTGGGGTCCCCGTACAGGTTGTCAAAGGGTTTGTGGTGAGCACATGAGGCTGAGAGCTTTGGAGGTGACACGCCATGAACCCCACAGTCTCATCCCTGGGGGTGGCAGTTGGGGATGATGTTCGTATAGGGCTCTGCGTTGGCACAGCTGATGGGATCGTGCAGGCGAAGGATCCATAGAAACATGAGTGTCCAATTGTCGAAGAACATCCATCCTGGTGATGCAAATCCCATTGGAGTGTGTCCCCTTGTCTGGTCCCGAATGAATGCAATGCTCCGATGTCCCCAGCATCCCCTGTTAGGTGCCATGAGACAGCAGCGGCACCAAAACCCAGCATGCCCTTCGCCTTCCAGGGCTATGTCATGAGAAGTGCCAGGTCTCAGCTGGCTAAAGCCAGCCTGGATCTCATCCTCATCCATCCTCTTACAAGCCAGAAGGTGACTTCAGGGCTGTGTTTCACCCTGCAAGAAATAACACCAGGAATCTCTCGCTCACAGGTGGCTTGCAAGATGTGAGCAATGGAGGAGGCTGGTTTATCCCCTTCCCCCTCACTGCCGGGGGGGATCAGACAGACCCAGAGCGTGTGCTGGCAGAGCTCCGGCTGCGGGGGGTGGCCGGGGATGGGCCAGCAGAGCTGGAGCTAATTTTAGGTGGTGGGCAGATCCTTGCGGGAAGCAGCCGGCTGGAGGGATGGATGTGTGTGGTGCCCAGAGCAGCGAGAGCGAGCACTGGGGTCTGAAGATGCTGCTGTGGGTTTTGGGGTGACCCTCCATTGGCTGGGAAGAGCCATGGGGCGATGGGACACACAAAGGGCAATGTCCTGCATGCCTCAGCACCAGGTTTGCATTACCCAGGGTGATGCTAAACCCCGCACCGCTCTGTGCCTCAGTTTCCCTGCTGGCGGAGTGCTTTGGATGCAAGCGGGCTGGCTGGGCTCAGGGATCCTCGCCTGGGAGCGCCAAGCCTTATTATTTTCCCCCCACGACTGTCTCCTCCTCGCTCCTCGTACAATTAGATCCAGCTGTTCACAATAGCCACTAACTTCTCTCCGGAAGATGTTCAAAGTTTACAGACGCGGCGTGCGTGGAGGATGGGCTGCGATTCCCATGCCAGCTCCTCGCCGCCCGCCCTTCCCCCAGAGGCAGCCAGCTCCTGCCTCTTCCCCCCCCCTCCTTCCAAGCTTAGGCAATTCGGGTTTAGGACAAAGCACACCCGCACGCAGGCACGCAAGCCCCCGACCCAGGCAAGCGTCGGGTTTTTATTAGCAGGAAGATCCGGGTGCTTTGTAGTCCAGGAGCAAAGGTCTGGTGTAGGATCCATAGGATCCCGCTTTTTCCCTGCCTGGCTTCTCGCCTGCACACTTGGTGGATGAGTTGGCCATGGTGCTCGCTTGGTGAGCCCACACTCACTGGTGGCATGAGTTTGAGTTCTGGCTCTCCCATGGACCTCATTTGCAGCCTTGTCCAGGCGGCGTCACAGAGCAGAGAGTCAGGGTCAGGCTCTGATGTCTGGGTGCCATGCCGGGCTCCCTGGCACTCTTGGGCCATGCTTCTTGCCGGAGCTCCTTCTTTTACCAAGAATCCTGCCCTCGTGTATTTTTAGCAACTTTCCTCCCCGAGGATTCCAGAGCAATTTTTCAATCTGCGGGAGCAGGAGTCGCTGCGCCCGATTCCAGCTCTCAGCTCGCGGAGTGGTGAGAGGTGCTGGGAGAAGGCGATGCTCCGCCATGGGCACGCAGCGTGCGTGAGGGCGCGTGGTAAAGTGGTGCTAAACCAAGATATCCCTTTTAGGGAATAAATCACCGATGCAGTTTGGGCAGCTGGTAATCATAGAATCAACCAGATTGGAAAAGACCTTTAAGATGATCAAATCCAGCCATTCCCCAGCACTGCCAAGGCCACCACTAACCCATGGCACTGAGGGCCTGGGCTACACGGTGTGTGAACACTTCCAGGAACGGTGACTCCAGCACTGCCCTGGGCAGCCTGTTCCAATGCCTGAGCATCTTTTGGGGAAGGAGTTGTTCCTAATCTCCATCTAAACCTTCCCTGGTGCAGCTTGAGGCTGTTTCCTCTTGTCCTGTCACTTGTTACTTAGGAGGAGAGACCGACCCCCCCCTTACTACAACCTCCTTTCAAGTAGTTGTAACGCATCTCCTGTGTTAAAAGCAGGCTCCCACATGCTCATCATGATGGGGCAGGGAAATGTGTCCCCCTCGCAGAGGTGACATTGCCATCTCACATTTGATCCCAGACTGGAGCATCTCTGTGTCTGAGCCCCCACTGCCTTGTGTCTCCGGTGCTGGGGGAGCATCAGCCTTTGCACCCCAGCCCCGCTGTGTTCCTCTCCCGGTGCTCAGTGTGGTGGTGCCGCAGCGCGGGCAGCTGCTCCCCGGGCAGGGTTGGGTTTCGCAGGGGTGGAGGCAGCCGGGGGTGGGTGTGAAATGCATTGCAGCCTTCCTCATCCTCCTCCTCATGCTCCTCATCCTCGCCTGGCAGCCGGCGTCCCTGGGAAGACGCTTTCCCTGTCCTTGCTGCAATGGCATTAAATGGGGTCAGCAGCACCCGAAACTCCTCCGTGGAGGCATTTCTCCATCCAGGAGTAGGTCTGAGGGCTGGAAGGTTATCCGGAATGACTGGCCAACCCGGATGAGGGGACACCAAACCACTGCAGACCGTTAGGGCTTCCCTGCTCCCAGAGACCCTTGGCTTCCCCTCTGGACAAGCAGTGCTGGGAGGCCCTTGGGATCTGGGACATGGTAGCCATCCTGAGCTCATCTACAGGGGATGTTCAGTACGAGACATCCCAGGTTGGGTGTATTCTGACGCAGGAGCAAAGTGAATTCAACAGTCCCCAGTGGATGCCAACGCCCGGCACTGGCCGTGCCACCGGCCACCGGTGCTGTTGGTGTCATGGGATGGCCACAGTAATGGTGGCCTGTCCCCAGCAGGCGACTCCAACCCTGTTGTTTCCATCCAGAGCGTTTCATAACACAGAGAGCAATTAATGCTGCAAAAGCTTTCTATTTATGCTGGGTGAAACGCCCCAGCCTGGCTGGGCAGGGCGGCCGTAATTGGGCCAGGGAGGGTTACGGTGTCCATCTGTCCCCTGCCCTCTGGTCTTGAGCCTGGAGGCTTGAGGAAAACTGGCTCAGGTCCTCCAGCAGCCGAAACCCAGCTCTGCTGCCCTACCCAGGCTGGAGGAAGAGGAGATGGAGGGGTTGGTTTGACACCCATGGTTCTGCTGTTAAGAGGGAGCATCTTGGGCTGTGCCCCAGGGTTTGCTGGGTCCCCTCCCTCCTCCCTACCCAAATATTTTGGGGCAAATCACTCAAGTTTCCTCTTTCTTCACCCTTTGGGATGAAGGGTCTGAGCATCCCTCAGCCTCGGGCCGCTAGGTGAGGACCAGCCGCATCCCTGCAAGCAGAGGCCTGGGGCTTCCCTGGGAGCTTGAGGGACCCTTTGGCTGTGGGGATCCAGTCAGAGCTGGGGAGCATGTGCCCAGGGCGGCCCTGGCAGCACTGTGGACCCTGGTGGGATGCTGCCACGTGGCCTCCTGCGGTTTCCCTGCTCCGATTGCTTCCTGAGCCGCCCGCCAAGCCGGAAGGGACAGGAAGTGATAGAGGGGAGGAAATTAGTCGGGCTGTCTCACGGGGAGCCGGGCTGGTGTATGGGGTCTCTGCCATTAACCTGGTCCCCAGCGCACTCTGGGGTCCCTTTGGAATGAAGGTGGCTGGTTGTCCCTGGCAGGGAGGTGCAAACCTGGGTGGGAGGGAGCAAAGCAACTGCTCTTCCCTTCCATTCTCAAGCTGGGGAATCCCTCACCACAGCCCGAGAGCTGTTTGGAAGAGAAGCACGATGTAAACAAACTTCCTTCCACTGCCCTCCCCACCGAGCAGGGTCTTGCTTGGCTGCTGTCGCCTGTCTCAATGGGTGCTGGTTGTCCCTGGGATGACTGAACACAACTAGGATGGTGTTCCCTGTGGGACTGTGGCAGGGTCTGGGGCAGGGTGTTCCCACAGGGTCCCTGGTGGAGCTGCCAGGGATACAGGATTCCTGTGAAAAGCACTTGGCTATTGCAAGCAAAGTGCTGTTGGGTTGTGCTCAGCTGAGCTCCGTGCCTGGCACCGGGGTTGGCAGGGGACAGGGCAGCATCTTCCCTGGTGTGTCGTGGTCTTGTTGGGGTCCCCTGGGAGCCCTGAGGTTTTTGGGTTTGCTTTGAAGGGCTTTCCAGAGCTAGTGGCTGTGGCTGTGCAGGCAGCATTTATCCAGGGCCTGTTCCCAGTGTTACAGGGTGGACAGAGGCAGCAGCAGGGACACTGCTCTCAGCCAGTGGTCCCCTGCCTGAAACGAGGAGCATGTTAATGACCCTTGCCTGAAACAAGGAGCACGTTAACAAAGGCCTCTGCCTGCCTACCGTCTGCTGTCAGCCCCCCAACAATGTTCATACTGAGCCCCATGTGCTGGGGAGGAGCTGAGGTGTGCAGGAGCCTCGGCTTTAGGGTTTGCTCATTTGGGGTCTCACAGAGCCAGCCGTGGGGATCTGCACACTCTGCTCCAGGGAGGATGGGGGCTCCTTCTTTCCCCTCACCCCTGGGTGTGGGTGCCACTGGTCACGGTGATGGGGAGGAGTGACGGTGGCCTCGCTTTGCGGGTGCCAGTGCTGTGGCTGTGCGAGGCTGAACACTGCGCGGTGCCAAGCCTGCCTGGGCTTGTCCATGAACTTTTATCCTTTCGCTGTGGGGTCTGTGTGCAGGAGGGAGGGAGAAGGGCTGGATCCCTCCAGGCCTCCTGCATGGGAAAGTGGGATGGAGCCGGGATGCAGCCAGACCCCCCCACCTGGGGTCTGTTGTCCCCCCAGTGTCCCCACCACCGCAGGGGATCATCCTGTGGGGTGCTGGTAGTGCCCTGCTGTGGGTTGGGGGAGCCCCATGTAAGGAGGGAACCTTGATACTGCTCTTGTCCCCCTACATGGTGTCCACTGGGGACACTCTGTGCTGCTGAGCCCTAGTGAGCAGATGCTGGTGGTGGCTCAGGGACATGCTGTGGCAATAGCATCGCAAGGGGTGATGCTGCACCCAGGGATAGGTGACACTGTCACTGGCCGTGGAGGTCAGGCGTGGCTGCGGCAATGCTTTTGGGGCTGAGCACAGTGGGGGAGAGGAACACCCCATTCCCCCTAGCTCGGTGGCATGGGACAGGGATGGGGACAGGGAGCTGCCCCAGACCCAGGGGCTCTGTGGGGCTGACGGACACCTCTTCCTACGTCATGGCCCTGCAGCTCTCAGCAGTGATGTCCCCGTGCTCTCCCCTGCACTGATCCCTATCGCGGCTGGTTGTGCTGGTCCTGGCAGCACCCTGCTCCTGACCTCGGCACCCGCACCCAGCCCCAGCGGGTGCCCACCGCATTGCTCCAACCACAGACCCTGCCTCCACAATATTTCCTTCCCCCTATCCAGCAGAAAACACCCTCTCCCAAGCACTCTCCCCCCATGCAACCCTCCCCTTTGCTTTTGCAGGGGTTAAAGAGGCTTCTCACAGCTTTTCGAGGCTCCGCAGCCCTCAGCAGCTCTCGCCGACCTGCACAATGGTCTCCCTTGCACCCCCCACACATGGTGCCAGGGCCAAACACTGTGATCCCGTGGGAACACCATCCTCTGGCACAGCCTTGGCCTTGCAGGGAGATAAGGGCTACCCTGGCAACATCCTCCCCTGCCCGTTGCGGGCACCCATCCTGCAACCACTGTGGGACCTTGCAAGGGTGCAGACCCCCTCCAGCACCCACTAAAAGCCTTGGGCTGGAGTGTGGTACCCCACAAAGGCAGGGGGAGAGCGAGCTGGATGTGGGGGGGTCCTCCTGGTGTGGGTGCCAGCCAGTATCCCTGCTTATGGGGGCAAGCATTCCCATGGGAGGTGAGCATCCCCGTGGGGGTGAGCAGCCCCGCCGCAGGTCAGTGGTCCTGGGGTCCCCAAGCCCCGCAGAGGTGCCTGCACCATGCAAGGGGGTTTGTCCCCTCAGTCCCTGGGGAGCAGCCAGAAGGCAGGAGCTGGTGGCATGTTTCCCAGCAGGTCCGGTCACCTCCCTGCCCGGAGCAGGTCTGGCCGGTGGTCCCTCCACAGCCCGTCCAGCCACACCAGTTTCCTAATTGCTGCTGTTGTTGGTGTTTTGTAAGGGCAGGGTGGAGCGCGGCGCTGGCCGTGCTTTGCGTCAGCTCAGTGCCTTGCACACTCCCTCCAGGAAATCCAGTGTCTCAGCCCAGCCAAAAGCAGGTTCGGTGGAAGAGGAGGAGGAGGAGCTGCTTCCTCGCACCTTAGCAGGAACCCCGGCATCAGCCTTCCTCCTCTCCTGGCTTCCCTGCAAAGGCTGGGCTGGGGTTTCCCTGCTGGGGGGAAGCAGTGGGGTGGGAAGGGGCTGGGGAGCTCTGGGTTGGGGGATGTGAGCTGGTACCCTGAGCGTGCAGTGCCCGGCACAGGGACCGTGACCCAGGGCACTGGTCATGCTGCTTGATCCAGGATCCTGCCTGCAGTGGTGCAGCCAGCCCTATAGATCTGCTCGCAGAGCTACAGCTTTGTCCAAGCCTTATAGCTTTGCCTCTGGCCCTATGGCTTTGCTATAAAAGCATCCATCAGCTGGGGAGGGCAGGGGGTCTGGTAGGTCCTCCTCAGCATCAGCTTTTGGGGTTTTCCCCTCTCACGGTGCCGTGGGGTGCTGGGATGCTGCGGGGTCCTGGGCTGGTGCAGGGCTGTGGGGTCCCAGGCCACTGTGGGATCTTAAGGCTGGGGGCTGCTGAGCTGTCACAGTGCTGTAGGGCTGCTGTGGGGCCCCAGGCCACTGTGGGCTCTGAGGGCTGCAGGGTCTTGGGCTGCAGTGGTGCAGCTGTGGGGTCTCTGGTTCCTCCATGTCTGGGGGTCCTGGTCTTCTGGGGGTTCTTGGGCTGACACAGTGGAGCCGGGGCCTAGCACCCAGCAAGGCAGTTGTGGGTGCCACACTGGGTTGGAGCCCTGCTGCAGGAGGGGACTCGCTGGGGCCATCTCCATGTGCTACCTGCATCGTCCCTGCCTGGCACCTGGTGTCCCCTCACCTTCCTGCATCCTGGACAGTCCACTTGGTTTGGGCAATACATCCCTCTGGAGGGCTGTCCTGTGGAGCAGCATGGCAGCAGGCATAGGATGCTGTGGGACTTGAGGTGCCATTGGTGTGCCATGGGACTTGGGCTAATGCTCGGGATTTTGTGGGACATGGGGTGCTGTGGGACTTGAGGTGCCACAAGACTCGGTGTGCCATGGGATTTGGGGTGTCATGAGACTTGGGGTGCCATGGAACTCATGTTGCCACTGGACTCAGTGTGCCATGGCACTTGGTGTGCCGTGGGACTTGGGATAATGACTGGGATGCTGTTGGACTTGGGGTGCCGTGGGACTTGGGGTGTTGTGGGACTCGGTGTGCCACGGGACTCGGGATAACGTGGGACTCATCGTGCCACAGGACCCGGGGCGCTGCGGGACTCGGGTGCTGCGGGCCCATCCGGCACCGCCGCCGCCATCGCTGCCTTGGCCGGCTGGCTCGATCCTACAATCCAGTTCTCCTTATTTGGCCACAGTGCTCGGCAAGAGGGGGAGCAGCAGGCGGGGGGACGGCGGCAGGGGCGGGCGGCGGGGACCGGGGGGGCTGACATCACATCAGGACGAGGGAGAGAGGGATGGGGACGGGATTGGACGGGATGGGGCGGGGGGGGGAGGGAGTTTCTTGTTTTATAAAAGGAAAAAAGAAAAAAAAAAAAAAAAGAAAAGGCCTCTCAACGCTGGAGCCAGCGGCTGCCGCAGTTCCTTTAAAAGGAGATGTCTGCGCCGGAGACCTTTGTACACTCCCAGCCCGTCCGGGAAGCGCGGCGCAGGAGACACCTCTCCGCTCCCACCGCCGGCAGCTGCCGCCAAACATGTTATTGCAAAACACTGCGCTGGGAGCCGGGCAAAGGGAGGAGGAGGAGGAGGAGGAGGGCTGAAGGCTCCCCAGCATCACCGCGGAGCGCCCAGGGTCCCGTTCAGGCGTCCTCGGGGCCAGGGGCCTCTCCCGGTGCCAGGGGTAGGGCTGCTGGAGGGCTCTGGCACATGGTTCCCATTAGTGGGGTCTGGCTTGGAGCAGCCCAATGTCTCCCTTCACATCCCAGCTCTGCCTTTGCCAGCAGAGTGGGGGGTTTGGGGCTGGGGGCAATTTTGGGGCATGTGCGGGTGCTGGTTTTGGGCTGGGGTTCACAGTCTGTGAGGCTGCTGCTGCTCCATCCTGAGGTGTCACCCATGGGCACCATGTGCCCAAGCTCCTCATAGGGATAATGCAGCATTTGGGCTGTTTCCTTCCCAAACTTTTCAGTTTCCTTCCCAGACTTTTCAGTTTGACCCTGGGTGGTCACTGGTGGCTTGGATTTGGGAGTACTCATGGAAATCATGGCTCTGCTCCCAAGGAAACCCTGTTTGTGGATATGATGCCCTGCACCGGGCTACTGCTCCCAACTGGGTGCAAGAGGGGACAGGGCCAGTGCTGGGAAATGACCGGGGTCCACGCTGTCACTGCAGCCCTAGTGAGTGTCTCTGGTGTCCCTGTGTCCTGCAGGTTGTCGTGTGTCCGTGGGGGCTCGGGATCGGAGCCCAGAGCAGCCAGCACCATAGCGTCCAACAGCTGGAACGCCAGTGGCAGCCCCGGGGAGGGGCGGGAAGATGGCCAGGACGGCATGGACAAGAGTCTGGACAATGATGCTGAGGGCGTGTGGAGTCCGGACATTGAGCAGAGCTTCCAGGAGGCGCTGGCGATCTACCCCCCCTGCGGCCGGCGGAAAATCATCCTCTCGGATGAGGGCAAGATGTACGGTGAGTGATGGGGGTGAAGCAAAACCTCCTGCCCCAAACCCACACCAGGGCATCACGCTCGAGCACCCCCCAACAGCAAAAGCAGCTTCTCCGGGTGCATCCTGGAGCTGGACCAGGGAGGTGGCAGTGACCCGCATCCCCTCCCTCTGCCTGGCTCTCCCTCCCGCTCCCTCCCTCTCTCGGCCCTGCCGGAACGACTGGTTTGGTGAAGCCGTGGGGCAGGGAGCGGGTGCGGGACTGCGGGGCCAGCACCAGCCCTCCCGCTGCCGCGCGCCTCCGCATCGCTCCCAACCCTTCCCAACCAGACCTGGCGGTGGGCAGCACCCTGTGGTGAGAGCCACCAACCCACCCCGGGCCACCCGCACCCGGCTCAGCTGTCAGTGGCTTTGTTGGCAGCAGCAGGGCTGGTTGGCCTCACTGGTGCAATGAGTTTGGGAGTGGTCTCAGCCTAGTTTCTGGTGTCTCCCAAAACACTTCCGTCTTGGCGGCTCTGTGCAACGGGGAGGAAGAGGATGAGGATGGGTGATGCGGACAGGAGGTGATGCTGGTGCAGGGTGTATGGTGCCACCAAAGAGCAGGGTAAGATGTCATGGTGCCCCTGTCCCTCCTCCCCTCCACCTCCCATGATGTCACCCCCAGGGCTGGTGACCTCGGGGACGGCTCACGATGTCACCATCACCCTGCAGTGCCAAAGGCTGGCACCTCCATTCCCAGCCTCTAAAATCCACCCACCCGGGATGTCACCAGCCATGGCTCACAGAGAGGGGCAAAGGGGATGAGACTTTGTGGTGATCACCGTGCTACTGTCTGTCCCTACACCAGCTCCCTGTGCCACCCTGCTTGCCGGGGCCCCCAACCCGGAGTGGGGGGGGGTAGCACAGGGCTTCCCAAGCGGGTGCATTTTTTGGATTTCTCCGGGAATAGCTGAAGTGCCGCCGGGAGCCTGGCCCTAACGCCGAGCCCCGACCGGTTTTTCCAGCCTTTCGGAGACATCTGGCAGCTGCTTAAAGAGGCAGCGGGCCCCCGGCAGATCCCTTTCATCTCCCCCCACTCTCCCAGCACCTCCCCACCAGGACCCCCAACCAGTGGTGCCGAGCTTACTGGGGACCCCAAGAGCCACCAGTGGCACCGGCGATGCCAGCATCCAACAACATAAAGCTGTTTTGGTGCTGCTGCTTTCCACCACCTGCCTCTTCTGGGTTGTCCCATGGGATGCCCATGGCCACAGCAGCCTGTGCCCCACTGATGCCAGCAAGCAGGTGGGAGCTGGGGGGCTGGGACTGGCCCCCGCTCTACACTCGCTGCCCGCTGGGTTATTTTTAACCCAGCCCGTCCAACTGGTTCACGTGGTGGTGTCAGGGGAGAGGAATTTGGGGAATGTGGTAATTTGGAGGAGGACGTGCCCTCTCAGAGGGAATGGCACGAGCCTGGGTGAATCACGGGGGACAGGGACTGGCCTGGGTGAATCACGGGGGACAGGGACAGTGCAGCCCGGGGTGGTGGCTGGGGCGAGGTGTGAGGCAGGATGAGTGCAGGATGCTGCCCTCAAGAAGACACCCACATTTATTTCCCTTATTTATTTATTTCCCATATTTCGCTTGGGTATGGAGAGGAAGAGGATGGGACTCAGGAGCTGATGTGACTTGGGAGCTGCTGCAGTGCCGGGTACCCCCAGGCTGGGGTTCAGCACCGGATCCCCTCCACCCGCGCCCCTCAGCAGCACCCCACAGCAGGCATCATCTCACCTACCTTTGGAGGACACCTATGGGGACTTTGCCCTTTGTTAGGCACTAATGGGGTCAGGGCACAGTCTGGGAATGGCAGGAGGGATGGGAGCTGTGCTCAATGCTTTGGGGTGCCACTGGGTTGCACCCCATTGCCAGCACCCATCTCCAGCACAGCGCAGCCATCCCTATGGCACCTGGCCCTGTCTGTCCCTATGTATGTTCCCCCTCCTCCAGGAAGTCCCAGTTGCTCCAGGGCCGGTTGTGCTGGAGGGAAAGGATTGGGGGTGGGGTGTGGGGGGGGTGATTATATATCTACTTTTTAAGGGATGTATTTTTTTCAAGTCGAAACCCGCTCCAAGGGCATTTCGACAAGTTCCAACCGCGACCATCTGGTCCATGAAACTCCATGTGGCGTTCCCGGCCGCCCCCGAGCGCTGGGGGCACGGCGGGGGGGCCACGGCCGGCACAAGAAAGCTCCCGGCTGCTCTGACGTTCGAGCAGAGATTGGCTACAGCTGGCCCCCAAAATGTG
Organism: Strigops habroptila; assembly: GCF_004027225.2. Classification (NCBI taxonomy): domain Eukaryota; kingdom Metazoa; phylum Chordata; class Aves; order Psittaciformes; family Psittacidae; genus Strigops; species Strigops habroptila. The sequence goes on from NC_044294.2 coordinate 4,538,112, forward strand.
GTGCAAAAGCAACTTCTGCTTCGAATTAGACCCGGGACGTTAGGAAATAGTGGTGGAAAGGCCAGCGCCAGCTTGCGAACAGGAAGCGGGGTGCCGGGGGGGGGGGCACCCCAGGGTCCTGGCGGGAAGGGATGTGGGGAGCGGGTTGATAGGGTCCTCCCAGGATGCTCTGTCTGGGCTTTGAGGGGTCTGTGGTGACCTGTGTTTGGGGACAGGGCTGTGGTGGGGTCCCTGGGGGCTGTCACCCCCCTTGCACCCCCTTGTGTTTGGGGGCTGCCAGACCCAGTGGGTGCCGCTGGTCTGGAGGGGTCTGGCCACCCGCAAGTCCCCTAGGGTCACCCCAATGTCCCCTTGGGCCAGACAGCTGTCATGGCAGCGCCATCTCCTGGCAGTGACTCCTGCATTAAGGACTTGCCTCATTTAAGGACTCGCCTCATTAAGGACCAGCACCATCAGCCTGGGGTTGGGGGGGTGCTGATGCCCCTGTCGTCCCCCCCCCGTTTCCCTGGGGCTGACCCTTGGCTCTGCTGACAGGTCGTAACGAACTGATAGCCCGGTACATCAAGCTGCGGACGGGGAAGACGCGGACGAGGAAGCAGGTGAGGGCATCGCTCTGCTTCTGCTCTTGGGGGACTCTGGGTGTGCGGGAGGGGAGGGTGTCAGGTAAGCCTGGGGGCGAGCTGGCTGCGTCACCCATCCTCTGTATCCCCTCCTGGAGCCAACGTTGCTGCCAGCAGGACCCTCATCCTCTGCAAGGAGCTTCGTTTTCAAACACAAACACCCTTGGGATGGTCAGTCCCAGCCTGATCTGCAGATGGCCTGAAATTCGGGGTACGGGGCAGGCAGCACCCAGCCTCCCCTGCCCAGCTGGGGTCACCCATGGTGGGCAGGAGCCCTTGAAATCTCCATCTGAGCAGTGTGTGCATCCACACGCATCCATATGCATCCCTTAGCTGCTCCACCTGGATCCGGAGACCGTTCCCATCTCTGCCCCTTAGAATCATGGAATCAACCAGGTTGGAAAAGACCTTTAAGATCATCCAGTGCAACCATTCCCCAGCACTGCCAAGGCCACCACTAACCCATGGCACTGAGGGCCTCGTCTGCACAGTGTGTGAACACTTGCAGGGCTGGTGACTCCAGCCCTGCCCTGGGCAGCCTGTTCCAATGCCTGAGCACCCTTTGGGGAAGGAATTGTTCCTAATTTCTAGCCTAAACTTCCCCTGGCAAAGCTTGAGGCTTTATGCTGTTTGTGCCAGACACCACAGTGAAGGAACCCCCAAGTCCCCAGGCTGACCCCAAGGCTGATCCCAAGGTGTCCCCATCTGGCCAGGGGACAGGCTATGCAGGTCCTGGGGACCTGGTAGTCCCACAGAGCCCTTGCCCCAGCCTTGCTGCCCTGCAGGGATGGGTGCTGGGGCAGACAGATGGATGCCAGCAGGGCAGGGAGCACGCAGTGGTCCTCCATTGCCTGCACAGTGTGTGAGCAGGGTCACATCCATGCCAGCAGCTTCACCCTCCTGCCAGAGACCAAATCTGTGTGAGGGCCACACTGTCCTCGATGGGACGTGTCTGTTTGTCACACATCTGGTGGCTTTTCCCTCCCCTCTGTGGTGGTCCCCAGCCAGGAGTTGGTGGCCCAGGGTGCTGGGAGTGGGTTCATCTCCCACCGCAGGGGACTGATGGATTTGGAGCATGGGGACACATGTGTTGGGACTGTCCCATGCCACAAGTCCCTTCAAGGGAGGGACACTGGTCCCCAGGCGCTGGTTGGGGGACATCCCTCCAGGACTGATGCTGGAGGGAGACAGACCAGGGCTCAGCCACTGTCCTTGTGTTCAGACCAGCACTGAGAAGTGCTTCATTTCTGGCTTAAAGCCTCAACTGGCCCCCTGGACCCCTTCTTCATGTGGGGAAGGATGCAGTGCTGGCTGAAAGCAATGCCCCACGGGGGAGTGCATGTGACACTGTCCCCTCTGTGCAATCGTGTCCTGCACAGCCTGGTGTCCAGCTTGGCGCTGGTGGGAGAAATATCTTGCCTGTTCCCTTGCTGCCTGTACATCAGCCCCTTTCCTTTGGATCCTGCTCTTAGAAGGGTCCAGACACCAAAACACTTCTCACCTTTCCCACCTACGCAATCAGCAGGAGCCCCAGAGGAATGAGCTGGTCCCTCCTGGCGCTCCCTTGGGACCTGCAGACCTGCTGCAGGGTAACCCAGGAGCACCCCAAGCCAGCTGGGCTGTACCCTCAACACTGCAAGCAGCAGCTCTTTGCGCTCGCAGGGGCTGGGGGTTCTGTCTGGGAAGCCCCAAGACGTGGTAAACATGGACCCCCCCAACTGCATCAGCTTCTCTCCAAGGAGCTTCACCCCAAACAGGGGGGCACAAACCAGCATCAATCAGCGCAGCAGCACCGGGTCCCCTCCAATTTTCCTCTCTCCAGCTCATGGTGGGCGCAGCACCCTTCGCATCTCCAGGAGCATCACCCCCTGCGCTCCTCCCCTTTTCCATGCTCCCTTCCCCAGGAACATCATCCCACCTTGCAGGGATGAACATATCTTCACGCTCTCTGTGTTTTCCTTTCCGAACGGCGTGGCGGGCGCTAGGTGTCCAGCCACATACAGGTTCTAGCTCGGAAGAAGGTGCGGGAGTACCAGGTTGGCATCAAGGTACGTTGGTGCCCTTGCCCAGGTGTCCGCGGCGGTGTCTCTGTGAGCATGGGCAGCCCCTTTTTCCTTCTTCCTCCTTTCCTCTGGTTGACGGCTCTGCTGTTCCCCCTCTCCTGCTCTCTCTCTGCAGGTCTCTAGCCACTTGCAGGTTCTTGCCCGGCGGAAATCTCGTGAGATTCAGTCCAAGCTGAAGGTACGCGCCCCGCCGCCGCGCCTGCTGACCACTAACGCACTCGGCTCTGCGGTGTGCCGCTTGCTTTCCTTTACTACCTCTCTGGTTTGGTGGTTTTGGTTTTCCTTCCCCCTCCCTTGGCTTCTGGGACCAAATGGATTTTTAGAGGCATCACTGCAGGATGCACAGAGAAGTGCAAGCATGGGAGGGGAGGCAGAGCCCTTCCTTCTCCCCCAGAAGGGTGAATTTGGGTGCCAAATCCCCTCCTTTCACCCAAGCAAGGACTCCGCTATGGGGAAATGGGGGCTTAAACCTCCCCTGGTGACCCATGAGGGCTGCTCCCCTCTTTTGGGCTATCAGGGGTTCTCTCAGGAAGGGCAGGATCCCCCCCAGAGGAGCTAGCAAGACAAAGTGAGGTTCAAACAAGGGTGCAAAGGGCTGTCCCCCTGCAAGCTGAGACCTGGCCCCGCTGGTGACGGGTGCTGGTGGGATGTGGGCAGAAGTAGGGGGGTCCTGGAGTCCCTGCAGGTTGCCAGCTCACAGGCTTCTGATGCATGAGGGTCCAAGTATGGCCAAGGTGGCACCTCAGGGGTGAGGATGGCAGCAGGTCCGGATGGGGCCGTGCTGCTGGGGAGGGGACACAGGGGTCCCAGGGAGGAGAAATGGGTGTGCCAGGGCAGCCCGTGGTTCCAGGGGCCAAGGGAGCCGAATGAGGGAAAACTGGATCATCCTCTTTTCTCTGGTTGGCTTTTCTTTCCTTCCTTCCTCCTAACTGGAGCCCAACTAACCCTTCCGTAACCGTTCCCACTGTGCTTCGTGGCAGTGGTGGGGAGGATGATGATGGGGGCATGGGCAGGACTGGGGGCATCGACGAAGGACCGAGCCCTGCTCGGTTGGACCCACACAGTGCAAGGTGGGGGACAGAGCAGCCCCCACTGCACCACCACCCATTGAGGACAGCGGCTCCAGGCTGGGCTGTGCACCCTGGGATGCTCCCAGGTTAATCCCAGCACTGTCACACCAGGAAGCACCTCCATGGGCAGGATCTAGCAGGGAGGACCTGCTGCCTTGCCGAGGAGCCCAGAAAACCTTTCAGCTCCCTGCCGTGATCTCCGGGTCCCAAAAGCATCATCCGCTCCCTGTGTCCCTGTCCCCCCTGTCCTGGATGCTGTGTCCAAGTGTCCAGCATTGAGGCTGGCAGCAGGGCCACTGTCAGAGCTGGCCCTGGCATTTTGGCACCCAAAGCTTTAACAAGGTCTGGCTCATGCTGCCAGGAGCCCACCAAGCCATAACCTCCACATCCCTCCAGCAGGGACCCCGGTGCCCCATGAGTGGGGTGCCAGGAGGGCTCCCACCCCTTGTGGGTTTGGTCTGTGGGAGAAGCTGGGAGAGGGCACCTGAAACTATTTTGGGAGTTTCCTCTGGGCTTGTGCACCTTAAACCCAACCCCCAGCCCCAAATTAAATGGATAAAAATCAGCTTTCCTTGTTGCAGAGCCCAGGGCAAGGGGGAGTCAGAGGCAGGAGTGACCCCAGGGGTCTGGGGATGGAGGCCAGTGTCCATGGCTGTGCTCTCCATCCCTGGCCATGCTGCCTCCAGGAATCCAGCAGGGAACAATCAGGCCAGAGATCCTCTTAAACAATACACTGTGGATGCAAAACATCTTTTTCCAGCCATACTGAGAGGCAAAACCAGGCACAGGCAGCCCTCTGCCCTCACCCAGTGCTTGTCCCATTGAATGGAAACTCCCTTCTGTGAGCAATAGGTGTATTTTAAGCTGCAGTCATGCACGTGTTAGTGCTGCATGTGGCTGCATGCCCACACTCCTGCCCTGCCCCGGGTGGAAATAGGTTAAGTGATTGATCCCTGAGGAAGGTTCAGAGAGAAAACAGAGGCTGTGCAGTGGGACCAGCACCATGTGTCCTGGTGATGTGGCTGGAGGAGCAGCCCTACTGTGGGGCGAGACCTTGGAGCCCTCCGCTCCTGCTCAGCAAAAGGGAAAGGGGAAAAGAATTGATCTCCCATAGGAATGCACACATGGCATAGGTGGGTTGTGGCCAGGGTCTTCCTTATGGTTGCCTGTAGGGAATTAGGTGCTGACATCCCAGAGCAGCCCTTTGCCAGGCAGGGCAGGAGCTGGTGGTTCTTCCTCTCCGTGCCCTGGTTGCGTTGGGGTTTGCTGAGGAGGTTGTGAAGGATGTTAAAGGTTACAGAGGGTATGACAAAGCCAACAAAGACACCGGCTGGCAACCCCCCAAAATAGTGGGGGGCTTTGGCATCCCGTTCCTGATGGGATTAAGCTCAGGCATCAGTGCCCACCATGTGCATCCCCTGGTGACGAGCCAGGTTGAGGGGTTCAGTCCCCAAACTAGGCTGTGTTGATGAGCTGGGGTGGGGGATACACAGTGCCCGCAGGCTCCCATGAGGCTCTAACCTTTGTTTTTTCCTTTCTTTTGTGGACAGGCCATGAACTTGGTAAGTTGAGCTTGAGTTTGTGATGCCTTTTGTTCCCCATTGCTTTTGCCTGCTCCTGTGGAGGGGCTAAACCCTTTGCATCCCCGGGGGAGTGGGAATACCTTCCAGCCCCAGCAGCTCTTGCGCAGGCTTCAAGCATTTATTAACATGAGTGCTTTTGGGGTAGGGGGGCATCCACTTGCTCTGGTCCTTTGGCTGGGCTGCACAACCAGCTCCAAGCTTTTGTACACTCAGACTGGGGGGGGTCTCAGTTTGCCTCTGTAACCCCCCATTTCCCTCCTGTGCTCCCCAGGACCAGGTCTCGAAGGATAAGGCTCTGCAGAGCATGGCTTCCATGTCCTCCGCGCAGATCGTGTCGGCCAGCGTCCTGCAGAACAAGCTCAGCCCCCCTCCTCCTCTTCCTCAGGCTGTCTTCTCTGCTGCCCCCAGGGTGAGGACAGCCCCACGCCCCCATACAGGGACACCCTGGGGTGGGGGGGGACACAGATCCTGCACAGGGGACAGGGGGATAGTGTTGGATGGCCACCCTCAGCCCTGGTGGCAGTGCAAGGGGGGATATGGTGGCTCAAGGCAGTTTGAAGCAGGCAACGAGGGGAATTTGGGGGGTGTCACAAGTCGCTGACTCTTCCCTCTGCTGTTCTCCCAGTTTTGGAGTGGGCCTATCCCAGGACAGCCTGGACCCTCTCAGGAGTAAGTACAAGACCCCTCCACTACCCAGTGCTGGGCAAGACCCCGCCTTGGTGAGGGGCTGGGGTGACCCAAGCTTTGTTAACCTAATGATGCTCTTTGCTTTCCAGCATTAAACCATTTGCACAACCAGCTTACCCCATCCAGCCACCCATGCCTCCATCACTAGCCAGTAAGTGCTGTTCTTGCCCTCCTTGCAGGGACTGCACCCTGCTTGGTCCTATTTGTCCCCTGTGCCACCCTCCCACCACCTCCTGCAGGTTCTAGGGGAAAAACCTGGGTTTAAACCCAGCAAAAAGCCCCACAATGAGCAGAACCCTGCTGCTCCCGCTGGTGTCCCCCATCCCTCCAAGTCCCTTTCCCTTTTCATCCCATGTTTTGGCCATCCCATGGGAAAACCCCTGTGCTGGGAGATCTGGGTGGGTAGGGGATGCGATAGAACAGCAGTGCAGGGGGGATTCACCCCATGGTGTCCATGTTCCCCCCAGGTTACGAGCCCTTGGCTCCGCTCCCACCAGCCGCCTCAGCCGTGCCAGTCTGGCAGGACCGTACCATCGCCTCCGCCAAGCTCCGGCTCCTCGAGTACTCCGCCTTCATGGAGGTGCCACGGGACGCCGAAACGGTAACGGTCCCCTGCGTGTCCCCAGCACCTGGGTGTGATGGTGCCTGTCGCCATGCTTGGTTTGGGTTGGAAGGGACCTTAAAGCTCATCCAGTTCCAACCCCCTGCCACGGGCAGGGACACCTTCCACTAGAGCAGGTTGCTCCAAGCCCCTGTGTCCAACCTGGCCTTGAACACTGCCAGGGATGGGGCAGCCACAGCTTCTCTGGGAAAAGTCTGTGCCAGCGCCTCAGCACCCTCACAGGGAAGAGCTTCTTCCTTATATCCAAGCTGAATCTCCCCTGTTTCAGTTTGAACCCATCACCCCTTGTCCTATCACTACAGTCCCTGATGAAGGTCCCTCCCCAGCATCTTTGTAGCCCCCTTCAGACACTGGAAGCTGCTCTGAGGTCTCCACGCAGCTTCTCTTTTCCAGGCTGAACAGCCCCAATGTTCTCAGCCTGTCTCCATACAGGAGGTGCTCCAGCCCCTGATCATCCTCGTGGCCTCCTCTGGACTTGCTCCAGCAGTTCCATGTCCTTCTGATGTTGAGAGCACCAGAACTGCACGCAGTGATCCCAGTGGGGTCTCATGAGAGCAGAGTAGAGGGGCAGGGTCACCTCCTTTGACCTGCTGCTAATGCTTGTTTAATGCAGCCCAGCACACGGGTGGTTTCTGGGCTGCGAGCTTACATCCTGCTTCACCTGACCTCTCGTTTTCATTTCCCCGCCCCGGTCCTTACAGTACAGCAAACACCTCTTCGTGCACATCGGGCAGACGAACCCCTCGTACAGCGACCCACTGCTGGAGGCTGTGGACATCCGCCAGATCTATGACAAGTTCCCCGAGAAGAAAGGTGGCCTCAAGGAGCTCTATGAGCGTGGGCCCCAGAACTCCTTCTTCCTCGTCAAATTTTGGGTACGATATTGGGAGGATGAGGATGGGGAGGGTTGTCCTTGAGCCATGGGCTTGGTGCAGGTTGCCAGCATAGTGGAAGCATCTTGGGCAGCTCGTAAGCTGGTGTCCCCTGTCCCCATGGGGAGCTGGGTGTGATGGCACCTAACGGATGGAACCCTCTCCCAGCTCATCATAGAATCATGGAATGGTTTGGGTTGGAAGGGACCTTAAAGCTCATCCAGTTCCAACCCCCTGCCATGGGCAGGGACACCTTCCACTAGAGCAGGTTGCTCCAAGCCCCTGTGTCCAACCTGGCCTTGAACACTGCCACGGATGGGGCAGCCACAGCTTCTCTGGGCACGCTGTGCCAGCGCCTCAGCACCCCCACAGGGAAGAACTTCTTCCTATATCTTATATCATTTCCAGGCGGATCTGAACAGCACGATCCAGGACGGGCCAGGGACTTTTTACGGTGTCAGCAGCCAGTACAGCAGTGCAGAGAACATGACCATCACGGTCTCCACCAAGGTGTGCTCCTTTGGGAAGCAGGTCGTGGAGAAGGTGGAGGTGAGTCCCGCGCCCCACTGCATCAGGAAGGGGTGGGAATCGGGTCCACAGCGGGTCCCAGGATGGAGAAAGCCCCAGAGCTGGGTGCAGGACACATGGGAGTGGAGAGGACATCTCCACCATGTCCCACTTGGCCACTCTGTGGTTTTCTGTGTGCCATGGGGTTCCAGTACTCACCCTGGCTGTGTCCCGCAGACGGAATATGCGCGGCTGGAGAACGGCCGGTTCGTCTACCGCATCCACCGGTCTCCCATGTGCGAGTACATGATCAACTTCATCCACAAACTCAAGCACCTCCCGGAGAAGTACATGATGAACAGCGTCCTGGAGAATTTCACCATCCTGCAGGTAATTCCCTTCCTTTTCCAGGGAGCATTTCCCACCCTGACACAGCCTGCTGTGTGCTACCTGGTCCCTGGGCACCCAGCCTTGGCAGTGCAAATACACCTGAGCCCCCAAAAACTGGGTAGCAAGTTCTTGGTAGCACAATTAAATTGGCTGTGCCTGAGCCTGTGCAACACCCCAAATGTCTCTACAACTCCCTGACAGGAGGATGGAGCCAGGAGGGGCCTGGTCTCTTCTCCCAAGGAACATGGGAGAGGAAAAGGCCTCCAGGAGAACTTTAGATGGAGATGAGGAACAATTCCTTCCCCAGAGGGTGCTCAAGCATTGGAACAGGCTGCCCAGGGCAGGGCTGGAGTCACCGTCCCTGCAAGTGTTCACACACCGTGTAGCCGAGGCCTCAGTGCCATGGGTTAGTGGTGGCCTTGGCAGTGCTGGGGAACGGTTGGACTTGATGAGCTTAAAGGTCTTTTCCAACCTGGTTTATTCCATGATTCTAAATAATAGCACATTTTTTATGGTGCAATTAAAGTATCTGAGCCCATCAACCCCCCAAATAACAGCATCTCCCCACGGGCACAGCCCCATCCTGATGCACTCTGTGCTCTGCCACAGGTTGTTACCAACAGGGATACCCAGGAAACTTTGCTCTGCATAGCCTTCGTCTTCGAGGTCTCCACCAGTGAGCACGGCGCCCAGCACCACGTCTACAAGTTGGTCAAGGACTAGGGGCCCTCGGGGACGGGTGGGGGAATGAAGGGTGCGGGGTGCGGGGGCTGTGCAGAGCAGCCACCCGTGCCCGCTGCCTCGTGAGGAGTCATTTGAGGAGAGGAGGAGGAGGAAGAAAAACAATAGCCAAAAAAGACTGACTTGTGATCGCAGATGTTTTCTACTTAGGAACAGTTTCTTTTTTTTTTTTTTTAAATAAATAAAAAAAAAAAAAAAAGAAGAATGGGAAATGAAGTGTAGGGAGAAAGGAAAACCGCATCCGGAGCTGGATGGGGAGAGGCTGATGAAGGCTGGGAGCTCACCGTGCCATCTCCAGCAGCGGGATGTCGGAGCAGAGGACAGCCCCTCCTCTCACCCTGCACTTGAGGGTCCTGGTCCTGAGTGGAGAGGAGCAAGCACGGATGGGCTGGAGGATGTGGCAGCAGCATCACTCCAGGTCTGATCCGAATCCGATCAGCATCAGTGCTGGCTGGTGGCTGGTGGGGACGTGGGGTTGAAATGTTGAGGTTGGAGCAGGGCAGGACAGGGTGGAGGGGACCCGGGATGCTCCTTCTCCATGCCCAGGTGGGGCACTGGGAGCTGGTGGCACAGAAGGTGGGAGGCCATTGACGATGCAAACTTGTTTTTTTATGGCTCTTTTTTTTTTCTTTCTTTTTTAAATTAAAGTGCTTTTTAATACTTTTTAAGAAGACACCATGCTTGTAACCAGGACTGTGACCCTCTGTGGTGTCCAGGACCTCCTCTCAGCCCCTGTGCTGGTGACGGAGGAGGTGACACAATGAGTTCGATGGGTCAGAGCCATGCTGGGCTTGGGGAACAGGTCCCGTAGGGAAGATTTGGGGGTGTCCCCATTCCAGGAGTGGCTGCAGACATGGCACTGGGATCCCTGAGCTCTGCACTTGGGGTGGCCCAGGCTAAACGTACCCTCCGTGCTTGCTTGCTGAGGAGTATCGAGGAGAGAGCACTGTGGGTGGATTTGCCTGATTTACTTTGCATTTTCCATCCTTTTGTTGGAGTTTATTTCACCTTTTTGGACTTCTTTTGGTGTTGACTGTTGTGGTTTCGGCTGCTCCCCACAGCCGCTCCGGCTGGCTCGCCTGTATCCCATGGGAAGCAGCCAGGGAGGCAGCTGGAGCAGGGAGAAGCGCATTGTGCAATGCAGGACCAGGCTGCAAGCGGGCAGAGTTTGGAACAGAGAGGGATGGAGAGGGGACAGAGGACAGTAGGGACACCAGAACAGGGGACTGGGTCTGCTTGGAGGTGGTTTTGTGGCTGCATCCCAAAATTAGCCCAGGCAGCGTGTCCAGTCCCGAGGCTCTGCATGCCCCAGGGCACAGGAGGGATGCGGAGGGGCAGAGGTTGGGATTTGAGGTGGTGGCATGGAGCAGGGTGGCAGGAGGCTGGCAGGGGTACGGGGAGCCTGCGATGGGCAGGTCTGGCCGGGTTTCTTGTGGAGTGAAGGCAGCGGGAGGTGCAGGAGTGGGTTGAGGGGTGCTGGAGCCAGGGGTGATGGGACTGGGGGGGTTTAGGCTTGATGCTGCCGGGTGTAGGGAGCAGGGATAGCCCCGAAGCTTGGGAAAGGGCCTTGGCTGCCATTGTGGTGCCACATGTTCCATGAGATGTGGGGACTTCAACTTCTTGCTGCCGAGAGAAGCCGCTTGGTGGTGGGGGCTGGATGAAGCAGGAACAGCAGAGCATGGGGGAAGGAGAGAGGGAAAATACCAGGGAAAGGCATGGGCATCCCATCCCACGGCTGTGCTGGGGCTGTCCGGCCGAGTTCTCATATGTAGCATGCTTCTTTGTTGTTTTGTGGTTCTTTTTCTTTCTTCCATTTCACTCACTGACCTAAAAACTCTGGGAATGAAAACTCAGCACTTCCCCACCATAGAACACAGGCGTGCCCTGCTCCCGGCCCTGCTGGGGGACAAAGCTCTTCATGAACTGGACCGGTGTGTGCCTCCATCTCTCCCTCCATCCCTGCATCCATCCCTGCACCCTCCATCCCGGGGTGCCCACCCGCACCCCCCGCACACGCTGCCTGCTACCCAGAGACACTTTCTCATCCCCCCCATCCCCTCTGTTCTCCTCCAGTGTATTTATGAATTTCACATGAAGTACTGTTTTATTTTTTTAATGACTTTGTAAAGCTTACCAGGGTTACAATCACCATTTTTAGAGCTGTGTCAGTCCACAATGTTAAAAAAAACCCCGTTTTTTTAATGTATTATATTTTTGTGTATTTTTTTTTTTAATCCAGCTGTGATGGGTTGTATCATATATTTGTTGTGTTTACTGTATCTGTCCAACTTCAAAGAGAGGAGACTGTGGAGCTCTGAGAAAACTACGGTCTGCTGAAAAGAAAACCATTAAAATTATTTGTTCATGGGTTGGCTCAAGTGGTTCTGAAGTTCATATTGGTTTATTTCTTGTGGTTTTCTTCCAACAGCCAGGACTATGAGGGTTGCTACAGCCCATGAAACCCCTTGGCTGGGTCACGCTTCCCCCAGGACCGCTGTTCTGGGCATTGGGACACCACATTCAACAGTATTTTGCTGTGGTTGCATCACCAGGAATGGGTTTGTTGGGAAGGTAACTGCTGAATTAGCTACCCTGAGGCAAACACTTCCCCACAGCATCACTGGGTTCAGGAACACATATTTTAGGGGGTCACATCCTTGCCCACACTGGCATCAGGTGATGGAGGACTGACTCTGACCAAGCAGTGAGAAATGCAGCCCAAAAAGCCAGCCATATCCTGGGCTGCATCCCTGGCAGTGTTCAAGGCCAGGTTGGACACAGGGGCTTGGAGCAACCTGCTCTAGTGGAAGGTGTCCCTGCCCTTGGCAGGGGGTTGGAACTGGATGAGCTTTAAGATCCCTTCCAACCCAAACCATTCCATGATTCTGTGATTTCCTCAAGCCCCTGGGGAGCTCTGGAAGTTCATCCCATCAAAGAGCAATAAGGGAAAACTGCTTGGCTTGGGCAGTGCTGCAGCTACATCAGATAATGACTGGTCCTTGGCTTGAGGTAGATGCTGCTGAGAAATGATCTGAGGAAACCATGCATCCCAGAGCACAGGCGGCTCTTTCCTCTCACTTGAAGCACCACGGGGCCTGTCCAGCATGCGGGATTTGCCAGGTCACCCATCCCTGGGGGGAATTCACCTCCTTCTGTGATTCTGTGATTAAGGCATCCAAGAGACTTATTTCTAACCAGGCTCCCTGTGGAGCTAATCCTGCCTGGGCCATAGGCTGGGAATGGCAACAAAACACACATGCAGGATCCAAAGAGACCCTGACAGTACAGTCAGGCTCACCAGCATCCCTCACTGCTGTTCTCAGCACCAGCCCTTGCTGAGAACATCACTGCCCCGGGAACAGGCTGTGGGATGTGTATGCAGTGCCATCATTAGGGCTGTGAAGGAGGAGGCCTTGGACGAGGAAAGCTGCTCAATATCGGGCACTGCTGCCGCTCCCATGAGCCCGTGGACAGGACCTGCTCCCTCCAGAACAGGCGGAGCATCAGGAGTAGGGGTGGGGGGAGTGATGCTCAGGGGGCTGCGGGATGCTCCCGAGGAGACCTGGGACCCGGGAGCTAATGGGGGAGGATGTCAGCGACATCACGGAGGATCCCACAGGCCTCCTAGAAGATGCTGGGATGGGAGCCCGAACAGGCAGGAGCTGCAGGGGCTACTTTGGGAAGGCGCGGAGCAGCGCAGCCGCCCTTACCGCTGCTATCCCCCAATGCGCTTGCCAACGCACCCCATCAGCACCCCATTAGCACCCATCACGTCCACCCCCGCCCCCATTCACAACCGCCCGGCCCTGACCCGCCTCTCGGGGCGGCCCCTTCCCTTTCCGTTCCGTTCCCGTTCCGCGCTGCCTGCCGGGACGCGTAGTCCCGCGGCCCCGCACCGCTCCCGCTCGCACCAGGTCCGGTTCCGCTCCGCTCCGCGCCCGCTGATCGCTCCGCGCTCCCCCCGCTCCGCTCCGCCTATTGCTCTGCTCCCAGCTTCGCTCCCGTCCCCGCTCCGCCTGTTGTTGCTCCGCTCCCGTCCCCGCTCTGCCTGTTGTTGCTCCTGCTCCCTGCTCCGCCTGTTGCTCCGCAATCCCATCCCCGTCCCGTCGGGTGCTGGGGGTGGGGAAGGCGTCGCCGGGGGTATTACCGGTAATACCGGCTGGTATTAGCACGGCGTGGGGATGGGATGAGCCTCCCGGTGACCCGCCGGGGCAGGCAGAGCCCGGCTGCCCGCACCCGCTGCCCGCACCCGGCACCCTGGAGCCTGGGTTTACTTTCCTGGGGCTTCTAAGCGGACAGCGCTGGGGCTGCTCCGGGAGCTGCAGGGTCCTCCCGGGGTTTGGGGTGTCCCTGGGCTTCCCAAGCGGGCAGGGGTTGGTGGGTGTCCCATTCCCGTGCGAAGCAGGTCCGCCTTGAAACTGGAGTTAAAAATCCATCCAGGCACACGACACAGGGCTTGAGCCCCGAACCCCGTCCCTGACCCATCGGTGTCCTCGTCCATGGGATGGAGGAGTCGCCCGTCTTGTTCGGGTGCATGGGTCCCTGTCTGGGGGCAGGCTGGGGTTTGGAATGGCCCTTGCGGGTGGGAGAGGAGGGGACGGCCTGGGCCAGGCTGGAGCACCCCGGGCGCTCCTTTGTCCCAGCCTGGCTCCCCAGATCTGACCTGTTCCCTGTGCCGGCTCCCCGGGGCTCTCACCCCAACCCCTACAGGACACCCCTCTGCCCCGGTGAGCAATGGAGGGAGATCCCACCCTGCAGCTCCGCGTCTTCGACCTGAACTGCTGGTGAGTCCAAGGGCTTGCTGGGGTGGGGATAGGGACACCTGCACCGGGAGAGGGGTCCCACCACAGGGTCACCTTTGTGTCCCCTTTGTGCTGGGCTTACACTGCTCTCCCAGCCCTGCATTTGTCAGGGTTGTGCCCCCCATCCCCTCTGTGCCTGCTCCCCCCCAGAAAAATGCCTCCCATTCACCCCCCAACCAGGGATGAGCCGCCTGGATTCTGCGGGCAGAAGCTGTCCCCAATCAGCCTCCTTGCACATTCCTCTTGTCCCCATGGTCCCCCATGGCCCTTTCCCCCTCCCCTCCCATCTCATTCTGCCTCCTGCCCATTCCAGTACTGGAGCCCTCGCTCCCCCATTTCGGGCCCTGGCAGCCTACATCACCCCATGTCCCCCCCCAGGCTGTGACCCCCCTCTCTCCATCAGGGCCATCCGCTACCTGAGCAAACGGCGACAGGAGCGCATCCAGCTCATCGGGGACATGCTGCGCCAGGAGCGCTTCGACCTGGTCCTTCTCCAGGAGGTGAGGGCAGCCCGTGAGCTGAATGCGCCTGTTCTCAGCCCTGAGCTGTGACACGAGTTGCGCCCGTTCTCAGCCTGAAATGAGTGCGCCCATTCTCAGTCCATCCTGCTGTTCTCCAGGTGTGGAGTGAGCAGGATTACAATGACCTGAAGGCGAAGCTGGGAGGCTGCTACCCCTTCTCCCATTACTTCCGCAGGTGAGAGGTGCCAAGCCCAGGGCTGTCCATGGGGCTGTGCCAGAGCTGTGCCATGTCCTTGGTATTTGCCACATGGAGACACCAGTGCTGTAGGTCACCTCTGTCCCCATGGGTGGAGAGTGGGGTGCTCACAGGAGCACAGTGGGACCCTGGCATCTGGGGAGCCCCTTGGCTCAGGGCTGGCAGGAGGTGGAGTGGGAGGGCCACCATATACTTGTGGTTAAGCCAACCATACCCTGGGCTGCATCAAATCAAGTTTAACCATCAGGCCGAAGGAGGTGATCCTGCCCCTCTGCTCTGCTCTTTTGAGACCCCACTTGCAGCACTGTGTGCAGTTCTGGTGTCCTCAACGTAAGAAGGACACGGAGCTGTTGGAGCAAGTCCAGAGGAGGCCACGAGAATGATCAGGGGCTGGAGCACCTCCCGTATGAAGGCAGGGTGACAACATTGGGGCTGGAGAAGAGAAGCTGTGTGGAGACCTCAGAGCAGCTTCCAGTGTCTGAAGGGGGCTACAAAGATGCTGGGGAGGGACTTTCATCAGGGACTGTAGTGATAGGACAAGGGGTGATGGGTTCAAACTGAAATAGGGGACGTTCAGGTTAGATATAAAGAAGTTGTTCCCTGTGAGGGTGCTGAGGCGCTGGCACAGGGTGCCCAGAGAAGCTGTGGCTGCCCCATCCCTGGCAGTGTTCAAGGCCAGGTTGGACACAGGGGCTTGGAGCAACCTGCTCTAGTGGAAGGTGTCCCTGCCCGTGGCAGGGGGTTGGAACTGGATGATCTTAGGGTCCTTTCCAACTCAAACCAGTCTGGGATTCTATGATTCTATGTCCACACTTCTCACTGTGCTTTTCCCCTCCCGCAGCGGCGTGATCGGCAGCGGCCTCTGCGTCTTCTCCAGGTTCACCATCCTGGACACTCTCCTCTACCAGTACTCACTGAATGGGTACCCCTACATGGTGAGTGGGGTGGGGGGCATGTGGCACCATGGTGCCCAGCCCCATGGAGCCTCACCAGCCCCCCAGCCTGTGCCCCTTCCCCTCTGGCAGCTCCAGCACGGGGACTGGTTCTGCGGCAAGTCCGTCGGCCTCGTCATCATTAAGATCTCTGGGATCATCTTCAATGTCTACGTCACCCATGTGAGTGCCCTGGGGAAGGACCTGGCATTGGGGGGACAATGGGGAAGAGGGGGACGAGTGGCTGTACCCCTCCTTTGCTGTCCCTTTGCTTTAACCACTGCTCTGCACCCTGTCTCATGGGACTATGCACTGATGTAATGAAATATTGCTTTGGAGGAGGGCAGAGACCCCCAACCTGGCTGAGCATCCCAGGCTGTCCCCAGGGGGGTGAGATGAAGACAGAGGGGTCATCCAGACCCCAGAGGGACCATCCATAGGGGCTGGGTGGGTGTGCAGGGAGCCAAGGAGCAGGGAAGGTGCCAATATGGGGGTCACGGCCACTTTGCGCCCCACCCTCACCAGCTACATGCGGAATACTGCCGGGAGAAGGACGCCTACCTGCCCCACCGCCTGGTGCAGGCCTGGGAGCTGGCCCAGTTCATCCGGTGAGCAGCTGTGGGGTGTCCCAGTCCCACCGGGTTCCCCATTGCAGGTCCCTGGGGTGCATGTGGTCACCCCTGCCCCTGGGGCTTGCACTGCAGAGAGCTCCCATTTGCACCAAGTCCTGGTCAGGAGTAAGGCTGGGGAGCACTGGGGAGGGCCCCAGTCACCCCAGTCCAGTGTGGGGCAGGGGTTTAGAGGTCCCCATCCCCACAGACACACCTCAAAGGCAGCTGACGTGGTGCTGCTGGGGGGGGACCTGAACATGCACCCTGAGGACGTGGGCATCCGGCTGCTGCGTGGCTGGACGGGGCTGCGGGATGCCTTTGCCGAGGCCAAGCACTTTGAGGTGAGCAGCAGGGGGGAAGCAGCGTCCTGGGGTGCGCTGAGAGCCCCCCACCCACCCAAGTGCTTCATCTCAGGGCTGTAAGGATGGCTGCACCCTCATCCCCAGCAACTGCTTCACCATCAAGACAGAGCTGCTGCCCTTCCCGCTCGGCATCCGCATTGACTACATCCTCTACAAGGTAATGGGGGTCCCTTGGCCATCGGTTGGGAGTAGCAGAGGGGAGGAAGCATCATGACCCCCCTGTCACCTCACCCAGGCCATCTCCAGCTTCACGGTGAAGTGTGAAGAGCTAAGGACCACCACGGGGTCCGCTCCAGGCATGGACATCCCCTTCTCAGACCATGAAGCCGTGATGGCAACGCTGCACATCAGGAGGCAGGGAGAGGCTGCGAGTGCCACCCTCAGCACAGCTGGTAAGGTGGAATAGGGCCTGGTGGATGGGCTGATGGAGCTGGATGAAGTGGCCAGAGGAGGCCATGAGGATGATCAGGGGCTTTTTCTCCCATATGAAGACAGGCTGGGAACATTGGGGCTGTTCAGCCTGGAGAAGAGAAGCTGCGTGGAGACCTCAGAGCAGCTTCCAGTGTCTGAAGGGGGCTACAAGGATGCTGGGGAGGGACTCTTCATCAGGGACTGTAGTGATAGCACAAGGGGTGATGGGTTCAAACTGAAACAGGGGAGATTCAGCTTGGATATAAGGCAGAAGCTCTTCCCTGTGAGGGTGCTGAGGCGCTGGCACAGGGTGCCCAGAGAAGCTGTGGCTGCCCCATCCCTGGCAGTGTTCAAGGCCAGGTTGGACACAGGGGCTTGGAGCAACCTGCTCTAGTGGAAGGTGTCCCTGCCTGTGGCAGGGGGTTGGAACTGGATGATCTTAAGATCCTTTCCAAACTCAAACCAGTCTGTGATTCTGTAAGTTTGATGGAGTTTTGGAGGATGTTTCCCCTTACTTAGGGCATCCCTTGGGGTGCCTGCATGGGCAGGACAGGGCAGAGCAGTGGGAGAAAAAGGGCTATGGGGGGTGGGAGGGTAAAGGGCAATGGAGGGATGTCAGGGGGGTCCTATCCTGCTGAGCCGTCCCTGTCCCCTGCA
Source organism: Strigops habroptila (assembly GCF_004027225.2). Taxonomy (NCBI): domain Eukaryota; kingdom Metazoa; phylum Chordata; class Aves; order Psittaciformes; family Psittacidae; genus Strigops; species Strigops habroptila. Next base: position 4,555,759 of record NC_044294.2, read on the forward strand.
GAGCTGGCACTGGTGGACGTGGTGACAGAGGCACGGACAGAGGTTGGTGTGGGGCTGCGGGCAGCGCAGCGGCAGCGCTACTCCACGGGCAGGCTGGCGGTGCTGGCGCTGCTGCTGCTGCTGCTGCAGGCAGCGGCTGTGCTGGGCACGCTGGCGGGGCTGGGCGGGCAGCCCTTCCCCAAGCTCTCCTTCTCCCTGCTGGCCTTCCTTGCCATCGGCATCCTCCTCCTCGCCACTGGCCTCCACCTCTTCCACACCATCGAGGTGAAGATGCTGCAGGGCACCGAGGAGCAGATGCGGATGGTGCTGCGGGCGCTGCAGGAGCGGCCCAGCGATGGCTGAGTTGAGGCCGTGGATGTCCCACGATATCCTCACAGCCCCATCTTGGTCCCTTTTAGTCTCTTTTTTCTAGCTGACTTCTGGTTTTAGGTGAGCAGCGCTGTGGCCAGCTTGGTGGCACAGGTTCGCAGTCACCTCCCTGGGTGAAATTAAGATTTTTGGGGGCAGATTCATCATGTTGGCCCCCATGGGAACCCTGGGGGAGGCAGGTTTTAATTGCTTTTTTAACACACCCTTTTTACCTGGAGGGACCCACCTGGAGTGTGGCTGGGAGGCTCCAGAGGCTCAGCCTGGGGTTGCATCAGGGGCTCCTGGTGAAAGCTGGTGCCTGCTCCAGCAACCGGATTTGACTCGGATAGAAATAAAGGTGATGTTTTAGCCCTTGGTGCTGGGTTGGGAAGGCTTTATTCAAAGGAAGGGAGAGGTTGCAGCAGGATAGTAGGGTTGGTGCAAACACAAGGTAGACAGGAGGGTTTGGGGAGGCAGGATGGGAATGGGGAGGAATGGAGAGGGGGGTGTATTGCTAACAGAGGAGCCCGCGCCCAGGACCTCCGTGCTTGGCATAGCTGGTGCTTAAGCACAGTTTGGCCGTGGAGGCCACCCTGCAACAACTGTGGCATTGCCAAGCAGGAGAAACCCCAAAGGGACAAGGAGGACGCAGGCCTCGGCCTCGTGTCACACAGTGCTGGCGCTGAGCTCAATCCCCTCTGGGAGCTGCTGGACAGAAAGCCCCTTCCCCAGCCCTGGGGCATCACAGTGGGGTTTCTGACTGGGTTCCAGCAGTTGCTGGGAGCAGCATGGACATGGCACTCAAAAGCAGTGATACAGAGTGGTGGGATCAGCCCAGTCTGTCACTGGCTCCACTTGTAGAGCCAGATGTCCCTGGAAGAGCTGGATGTCCAGTGTGGGATGGATGTCCCAGGGTGGGATGGGTATCCTGGATTAGGATGCATGGATGGATGCCCCCAGGTGTCTTCTACAGGCTGCTCATGACACTGCCTCTCCACATTCGGCATCTCCACTGTGACCTGCCTGTTGTGGCCGTGGTCACATCTTCAGTGCCCGGGGCTGGATGGGTTGTGATGAGCCACCTCTGTCCCACCAAGAACGTGTCCTGAGGCATGTTCAGCTTGAGCATGAGGGGCCCTGCTGACAAAACACTTTCCATGCTGCAGCCAAGCCTCTGGGCAGCATCCGCTGGAAGAGGTGATGGCTGCAGGACCTCCTGCACTGGGTGAGACCCCGCTTCCATGTGGGGCTTCTTCCTCCTGTAGCAAACCCCAGGCGGAGCCGCCACGGTCCCTGTGTCCTGTAGCCTCCTGCAAATCTTGTCTCTAGCAAGCACAAGGCAAATGCAATCCAGCCAAGCGTGGAGAAACCCTCTCTGCACCCCAAAGCCAGGGTGCTCCTCGGTGTCTCCCTACACAGGTATCCACCAGTGGGTCTGGCCTCTCCATGGCAGCTTTGGCAAGCAGGGAGCTGGATTCACCACAGCACCTCAAGCATCACCTCCAGAAGTGATGCTCGGCCAGGCTGGGGGGACACCTCTTGTCCCACCCCGGGAGGAACCGGTATGTCCTGCAGCCACATGAATCAGGGCTGCAGCTCACTGAGCCGCTTCTCCTCCTGGATGTGGATGAGGACGTTGCGCTTGTTCACCACATCCAGCAGCTGCACCAGGATCTCCTGCTCGGCCACACGATCCTCGGGTGTCTTCAAGGATTCTATGAGAGCAGGAGGCTGGAGCAGGGCTGGGGGGGCCAGAGCCCCATCCTGCTCCCCCCACCAGGCACAGGAACCCCAGAACTCACCCTTCTTGTCCATGTAGCCCCGGAGCTTCTGGTCAAGCTGGCACTGCTGCTCCTCCAGCTTCAGCTCCTGCACCCTGCAGGGAGGGAAGGGGGATGCTGTGCTCAGGGGGCTGGGGTGAGCTGAGCCCCCTATGCCAACCTGGGAGCATCCTCCCCAAGCCTTACGCGATCATGAGGTCCGACTCCTCAGACATCAGGCTGTTCTTCTTCTGGACTAGGTACAGCAGCTGGTTCATCCATTGCGTCTTCTGGTCGGCTGGGGTGCCTGTGGGGCAATGGGGTTGTGAGTGGGGCGCATACTCCCTGGTTATGGTGGTCATGGTGCCCCATCCACCCTGGCTTTACCATCCTCGTCCCGGAGTAACTTCTCGAGCTTGATGCCCTGCTGCTCCAGCTCCCGGAATGTCACCTCGATCTCCTCCAGCCGCCTCTGGATGGCCTGCAAAGGGAGGGCAGTGGTCACCCATGGGCTGGCACCTCCTGCAGTGGGATGGAGGGGATGGGGACAGGCTGAGGACCCAGCTCTGCCCCATGGGGCTACCTGGGCTTTGCAGAACCGCTTCATCTGGGCTTCCCTGTCCCGGCGGGTCAGGGTGCGCTTCCAGGTGGGGTATTTTTCCTCTTCCCCCAGGTCCAGGCCCTGTGAGGGGACAGTTGCATGGGCAGGGGATCAGTCCTTGCCCCGGCAGCTGTGTCAGAGCCCAACCCAATGGCTTTGTGAGAGGAGATGCCAGTAAGAGCCCCAGCACTGCCTGGGCTGGTGAGGCCACTGCTATTAAGGGAAAGCACTCACCAACCCCGCCCTGATGCCAAGGTCTGTGCCTTCCTCCTCCTCCTCTTCCTCTTCCTCCTCACTGTCACTCTCCTCCAAAGCTGCCCCAAGAAAAGAACCGTTTTGGACCATTTTGGGGTACTGGAGGAACCCAGAGCCCTGCTCAGACAGAGACTCCAGCTTGTAGCCACCTACCTTCCTCCATGGCCATTTCCTCCTCATCATCCTCCTCCTCCTCTTCCTCCCAGGCATCTTGTCCTGGCCACTGAGCAGGGAGGGCCTCGGGTGCTGCTTGGAGCCACAGACGAGCCGGCTTCGGTGGTGGCTCAGGCTCTGCTTCACTGGTGAGGTTCAGCGTGGACAGCTTGAGCTTCTCCAGCGGCGTGAGGACGATCTTCCTCCTGCCACCGCCTTCCTCACCCTCCTCTGCCACCCGTCTGGGCTCCGCGCTGGGACCCTCATCCTCCCTCACATCCTGCCCGGGCTGTGCCAGCAGCTCCTGCTCCTCGGTGTCACCAGCACCCACAGTGTCCTCCACTGCCCCTTGCTCTTCCCCTGGCTGTGGGGCTGCTGGTGGGGGCTGCAGAGGACCCGGGACACCATCCTCAGGGGACACGCATGGGCTCCCAGCATCTGGGGGCAGGCAGGCAGCATCCTAGGACAGAGGGGTTATGCAGCACAGGAGCATCCTCCTCCACCCTCCGCCTTTTCCATGGGGATTTACAGCAACTTACCCCATCAGGCAGCACCAGGGGCTCATCCTGGGCCAGATCCATGCCGGTTGGATTGGGGTAGTGAAGCGAGCAGTAAAAATGACCTGGAGGGGAGGGAACCCCAAACCCAAACCCATCACCCATGTGATGACGTGGATGGTGGAGAAACCTTCCCCTGAGCATCCCCTCTCCCGCCGCCCGCCTCACCGTGCTGCTCGTCGCAGGCGTAGTCGCCCAGGCGCAGGGTGGCCCCGCACTGCCGGCACTGGAAGCACCCGCGGTGGAAGAAGCGTCCCTCGGCGCTGGCTCGCTCCAGGATGTAGACGCGGCGGCCGCAGAAGTAACAGGCGTCGCTGCTGTCCCCGCGGGCTGCTGCTGGCTGTGGGGACACCGCACAGGCTGGGGTGGCACTTGGGGTGCTGGCGCCCACCCTGCCCCACGGCTCTGCCAGCAGCCTAAAGGGGTTTTGGGGGGGGGGTTTCTCCGCTTGGTGCTCAGGTTTGCTGGCACCAGCAAGGGAGTGGCAAGTCTTGGCTCTGGAAAACCAGTTGGGTCAGGAAACAGGCAGGGAGGAGCCGGGAGCATGTGGGTGTTTGCTTGTACAGCTCTGGTCCCAACCCTTGGCTCAGCCCCACCGGTGCCCCCCCAAGCACCCACCCAACCTAAAGCTGGATCCCCCAAGCCCGGGTGACACAAGGACCAACCTGCCCTGGGTCCATGGTGGTGGCTTGTGGCAGCTCATGGGCATCATCCAGAATGTCTCCATCCAGCCCCATGTCCACCTAGGAGCAACTCAAGGGAGGGTCAGACCCCTACGACCCCCCAGGACCACTGCGCCCTGGCACAGCATCCCTCTGCTGACCCACCTCAGCATCCCTGCGACTCCTCTTGGCCTCAGCATCCTTCTGGGCACTGTCCTGCAAAGGGGGTAGCTAGGATGGGGAAGGAGGCATGGTTTTGGGGTGTCACGAGGGTCTGGGTGGGGGGGTCCCTCACCTGGGCACGCTTGTGTGTCAGGCTCCGGCTCTTCTGCTGCTTGCTGAGGAAGAGGATGGCTCCTCGTGTACCAAGGGGAAGCAGCGGCTTCTTGGTGACCTCCTCTGCCTCTGCACAGAGGGGACACAGCCACGGTGGTGGGACTCACCTTACAAAGCAGGGGGCACCCAGCCAGCCCCAGTGGGGCATCAGGATGTGATAAATCAGCCCAAAATTCGCACTTGGAGAGGTCTTGAAAGCTTCATAGAACTGGCTGAGGTAGGTGATGAGCCCCAGGCGGTCGGGCTCTGCCATGGTGGCCATCTCAATGCTAGAGAGGACAGGCTGGATGCCCAGCTCCTGTTCTGCCATGTCCAGCATCATCTGGTGAGTCCGGATGGGATCCTGGGGGTCCACAGAGTCAAAATGCCTGCAGGGAGACACGGGTGGCATCAGGGTGTGCTCTGCAGGGTCGGGGATACCCGGTGGGGGGGTACCCACTGGGGGTCCCAGGCACTCACACCAGGTCGGGGCGGAAGTGGTGGATGAGGGCGCAGAGGGCCAAGCCGCTGGTCCAGGAGGTGGTGAAGTTGGTCACCTCCACACCTCGGTACCCGGCCGTGCTGGCCTGGCACCAGCTCAGCAGGTCTTCATAGGCATCTCTGGAGACCACTGGGGAGGCAGCACATGTATCCCCACCCCAAAGAGTCAGGGGACCCCCCCATCCCACTTCCCAATCCAGCATCAGTGCTTTAGTGGTGAAGGGGTCCCATGGGAGTGACACAAGATATCCCCCATGCAACACCCCCCCTCCCCAAGACTCAATAAATGGGTTGATAAGACATCTGTCAGTATTTCCCAGCCCAACACCAGTGCAGGCCAGGAGGAGATAACAACCTCCCCCCTGAACAGCAGCTGGGGGCTGTGTCCCCACAGGGGACATGGGCAGGGGGAATGGAAACCAGCAGTGCCACCAGGATGGAAACGCAGCTGGTGCTGGATGGAGCATGGTGGGCAGATGGACACCGGCCAGGGAAAAGAAGGAGGGAGGAAAATCAGGGCAGGAGCCGCTCTGGCATGGGCTGCTGGGAGGAATGGGGGGTCCTGGTGCTGGGGGGGCTGCGGCAGGACCAGCTGCTCCTACCAGTGCTGAATCTGTTGTCACTCTTCCTCTTGTGGTCCACCTCCACCGTGCCCACGAGGTAGAGGTCCCGGACCTGCAGATGGGGACATGCCGGTGGTGGGTCCCTACCTGCATAGAGCCAGTAGCACCACACAGAGAGCTGGACAAGGGGACACCCGGGCACCCCAACCTCCCCAGAACCAACCACATCCACCATGCGCAATGCATTAAATGCACTGGGGACCAACAGCTTCAGCTTCACACCCTTCTGGGACAGACGATCGTGCAAATTGGTGTCACCCTGACCACTGGGGAGGCTGGGCTGGGTGGCTGCCCCGTGGCAGGACCTGGGATGGGTACCTGGTTGGCTTTGATGGCCTGCAGGTTGATGTTGGGGTAGCGCGTGGCCGGGTCAATGCTGTACTGGCTGATGTTCTTGTTGGTGTTGTCCGGGGAGGTCTGTGAGAGGTGCTGGTAGATGCTCTCTCTGGGAGCAAGGGACAGGATTGGGGTGAATGCTCATCCCCACCCGCTCCGGGTCCAGCCCAGCAGGATGGGGACACTCACCTCTCAGCCAGCACCTCCAGCGGGGGGGTCCCGGCCGCCCATCGCCGCACCATCCATGCCGCATCGAAGGCAGCGAGGAAGCCCCGGGCCACGCCGGTGCCCAGTGGCCAGAAGGGCTGTGGAGGGAAAGGCAGAGATGGAGCTAGAGTAGCACGGCCGGTCGGGATGGTTGGAAGAGGCTGGGAGCTGCTGGGCTTGGCCGGGGATGAAAGCAGGGAGAGGCGACAGGACGCGCAGGGAGGATGGTGTCCATGTCCTCCCTGGCTGGTACAGCTGCGTCTGGGGAGGAGTTGGGCTGCTCCTCCACCCTGAACCCACCCCAGATCCCTGGTGGGGACAGGGAAGGTGTAACCCCACTGGAACATCTTGCTACTGGGACTTGGGGATGGGCAGATGGGGCAAGAAGTGTTTAGGGATGGGGAATATATTGCAACCAACACATCTTGTGGGGAAAAGGGAAGCTGAGGGACATAATGGCACTGCAAGGGGGACCCTCACCTCCACCAAGCAGTCGCCCACCAGCCCGAGGAGCAGACGGACCCCATTGTGCTCCCGCACCAGCGCCGCGTTCTCCGAGCGCGTCATGCAGGTGAAGTCAAACATGTCAACATCTGGCAGGCCTCGGTGGTTGAGGGCAAACTCCAGCTGGGGAAGGCGGTAGTTGGTGGAGAAGTTGGCAGCTTCTTTGGCATAGCTGAGGAGGGCATCCCGGTTCACATTCTCCGGGGACAGGAGGCTCTCGATGTCTGCTTTGTCCTGTGAGGATGGGGTGAAGCTGGCTGGGACATGGGAGGTAGTGTTTGCCCCCCAGCCTGGGTGCAGCCAGTTCTAGGGTGAAGCTGTGCCACTGGGCCTGGGACTGTGCGCCCTACAGAAGGATCCTTCCCTTGGCACAGGCTGCCAAAGCCCTCAGCATCCCAGGGGTGGTGGTCGAACCAGCACCCATGATCCACATCCTATCCTCCATCGCTATGGGATCCCGGGGCTGGATCCTGCCCTTCTCACCTGGAGGATGACCCCCTTCTTGAGCAGGCTCTGCTTCTTGGCTGTCATGACGAAATAGTGAGTGTCATCCTTGTAGTAGACGATGTTTTCCAGGTCGATGCCTGGGAACAGGGAAGGATCTTTGCTGAACCATGGGACGGAGCCACAGGGAGCTCTCACACAGGGCTCAGCCACTGAATGTCTCCTGCTATGAGGTACCATTCAGGGACATGCATCCAGGGGACAGAGAATCATAGAATCAACTAGGTTGGAAAAGACCTTTAAGACATCGCAGAGCTGAGCCTCCAGTTGCACCAGGAGAGGACATGGACCCCCCAGCACCCCCCATGCCAGGGCTGGGACCACCAACCTGTTTTGTTGTAGAGGTTTTGGAAGAACTTCTGGTTGTAGATTCGGGCCACGCCGCTGATCTCGGCCACCTCCACCTCGGCCCGGCTGTGGCGGTTGATGAAGTTGGTGGTGATGCCAATGGCCAGCTTGCCCCTCATCTCCTTCCGCTTGAACCCTGTGGGATGGGATTGGTGTGAACCCCCACCTGACCCCCTCATACCAATCCCAGGGGTGCAGGGACCCACTGCTATCACCTTCAGGGACAAATTTGCCTCCACCGGCTGAGATGAGGACGTCAAACTCGTAGTGGCTGAGGGGAGAGGAGCTGGGCTGCAGCACAGCACGCCAGCCTGCAGGGAGAGGGACCATCACAAGCGTGCTGGGTCTCAACTGGGACATGCTCCAGTGCAGGGGGGAGACAGCTGCATCTCATCCCCCTGCAAAAAGGCATGTCCTGGACTAGCAGAGGGCCTGGAGGGGCTCAGAGCAGCCACCCACATCCCTGTCCTTGTCCCTAGAGATGCCACAGCGATACCTTACCCTGTCCACCCGCCTTGCCCGTTGGGGGGATGAGACCGTTGAACTTCACGTTGATGTGCACCTCCACCCCCAGGAGCAGAGCCACCTTCAGCAGGATCAGCTGGAGCTGCCGGATACCTGGGATGGGAGCGGGGACACTCAGGGCTGCACCCCCAGTCCCTGTGGGGACAACGGGGGGACCCTGAGGGTACAGAGCTTGGCCCGCCCCTTAAAGACTTACTGATGTGGTCCAGCGTGCCAGTGCAGAAGTGCCCATAGAACTTCTTGGCGCCCAGTGCCCGCAGGTCATGGATGGTGAAGGGCCAGAGGTGCAGGACGTTGTTGCGGGAGAAGGAATCCCGCTTCTCCAGCAGCACCACACGGGCGCCCAGCAGCGCCAGCTCGATGGCCACCCGCAGCCCGCAGGGGCCGGCCCCCACCACCAGGCACTGCCAAGGGGATGGGCAGTGTGAAGGGGACAGGCACCCCACAGAGAGAAGGAGTATGGCAGCATCTCCCTCCTTCCCCAGGTCAGGATCTGCCTCTCCCAGCTAGTCCCCTTGTCCCCTGGGCTGCACGCACTGCTTCTCCCTGCAAAAGGGGGCGCCCTGTGGGGAACCCCCCACTTCTCTGGCTGCCTGAACCTTGCCTTTACCCAGGACAGCAATTCAAAGTGCTCAGTCAGATAAAGCACAGCCCGGAACAGGGAGACTTCACCAGAAACAAGCTCAAAACCAGGCCTCAGGTTTGGTCTCCTGCATAGGGCTGAGGGGATGATGGGGCACCAGCAGTGGGGACAAAAGCCACCAGCTCTGGGACAGAAATAGGGTCCCCCAGGCCCAGGGAACCTCCTGTCCTCCAAAAAGGGCTTGGCAGGTCCCTTTGCCCCTTTAGAGCCTCCCATGAGGTGTCCCCAGTGAGGAGCAGCCAGGAGGAGGAAGGACGCTGTTGGCTGGGTGGCATTGAGGTGACATCATGCCATGGGGAGAGGAGTGGTGCTAATTAACACCCTGTCCCATTAAACCCCATCAACCTCCCATCCCGCATCCTCCCGGGGTGGGGGCAAGGGTGCCCCAAGTGGTGCTCTCAACCTGCTGACAAGGACACAGAGCAAGGACGGATGCAAACCCCACAGTCCATATGTCCAGTACCTTGGTGCTGGCACAGGCTGTGCCCTGGTCATAGTCCCTGTGCCCAGCTTTCTTATCCAGCTTGCTCCACAGGGCCTTGGCACTCCAGTAGTTGAGGGCAGCCTTGAGGCCATGGTAGAGCTGCAGCCCGCTGCCCTGCAGCCCCAGCTCCTGGCACAGCTCCCCGAAGCAGCTCAGCACCTCCTGGCACTCCCCGGCACGCAGGAACCTCTCGAAGATGGCATGGGCAGGGTTGGCCGGTGCGCTCATCCTGCTTTACCCCGCAGCCTGGCGAGGGACAGCAGAGGTAAGCAGGGATGGCACCCTCCTGGTCCCCCATCCTCAAACCCATCCCAGTCCCATACCTGCTGTTCGTTGTGAGGTTTCCCACCCGGGGGTGCTGTTGGGTGGCTCTTTCTGGCAGTGGGTGTTGAAGTCTCCCCTGGGTGCTGCCACGGTGTCACCCTGCGCAGTGACGTCAGGGAAGGGGATGGTTGCGGTGGCAGCAAGCAGCTTCCTCCATACAGCATGTGCCTGCAGCAGCCGAGAGCAGAGTGAGGTGTTTTGGAACAAACCCATCACTTCCTTCCTCTTCACCTTCAGCCTTACCAGGGGAGGGACTGGGAGCTGGGTCCTGGGTGCAGGGACAAACCAAAACCAGCCAGACCCAGCCCTGGGGAGCAGGATTGGACCCATCCCACCAGCCTGGCTTTTGCAACCAGAGCGGGGTGACTTTCGCCCCCATCTCTGCCTCTGCCACCCCTGGGTCAGGGCAGAAGCAGATGAGCACAGAGGAAGCACCAGTGGGGAAACCCAAAAACCCCAAAACCCAAACCAGTGTATGAACGGCCCCATGGTGCCAGGGAACCTGCAGGAGAGGTGCAGTGCACTCCCCATGGGCACCTCGAACCCACCGCATCCCCTGGGAGATGCACTCCTGGCATCCCTCATGGGACCAGCACTCCTTGCATCCCCATCCCACTCCTGGCACTGTCCCCTCAACACTGTCCCATGCCACCTTCTATTTGCCACCCCAAGCACGAAGCACAAAGCTTTGCCTTGGCCCTTGTTGCCAAGCCCCAGGACTGGGAAAGCCTCCCTCAGCCCCACAAATCCATGGCGCTGCCAAGGAGGAACTGGTGAAAGCCTTGGGAAACCGGAACACTCCCGCCTTTGAACCATTGCTCTTTGCCCTCTCCTGTTCAGTGTTACCGGCAGGAACGCGGCAGCACCCTGAAGGGTGCCAGAGGGGGAATGAGGCAGCATCTGAGCCCAGCTGCCCTCGGTGGGGTGTGGGAAAGGAGAGGTTTAAGCCTGTGCTTAAGTTTAGGCTGGAAAGGCCAAATTCTAGCTGGGTTTCAAGTTTGGTCTGGCTCCAGCAGCTTCCCTACGCCTGCAGGCACTTTGCAAAGCACTTCTGCAGGTCACCTTCCCTCAGTCAGGAAAGCCCAGCACTTTAACCTCTTCCTTCCCGGGCAGACACATGGACAAAGCATCCAGCCAGGCTGGAGCAGGAGCTGGCACCCTCTGGTCGGTCCCCAGACCAGCAGCACGGGGACAGAGGACACGACCGGTACGTTCACAGCAGGGTGGTGAGACCCGGACACAGATTCCTCCTCTTCCCCTGGGTGCTCCAGCCCTTCTGGCCACACCAGCGGGACAGAATGAGCCTGGGGAAACTGAGGCAGTGCAAACCTCACCCACATCAAGGCCTCAATTCCCACTGGACACGATGCCGGGGCAGCACGCTTCCCAGGAAAGCTTTCCAGCCCCGGCGCTTGGGCAGGGAGGCTCGGAGGAGGCAGAACAACACGCCTTGTGTTACACCAAGTTTCCTACGGAAACGATGCTTGTGCTGGCACACATCCCCTTCAGCAGGCTCAACCCCCCAGCGATTGTAAGCAAGGACAGAACCCCAGAACCCCCCCCTCCCCCCCGGATACTCGGTTCCTGCAGGTTTGGTGCAAATAAGCAGCTTTCAACCCCTAAAGGCCAGGGATGGTGCTGAGCCAGACTGCCTCCGGCTCTGCTCTCCCCATGGATGCCTTTTGCATTTCTTCCCTTAAAAATGCTCCTGGAAGCTGGAGGGAGGAGCTGGGGCGGGGGGGGGGGGGGAGCCAGTCCTGACTCAGCTCATGATGGCTCTGGTGGGGACATCACCCAGGAATGATGCATGTGGAGTGTCCCTGGAGCAGGGACACCCCATCCTGCTTTGTAGGTCGGGTCTCTCCCATGTCCTTGCATGGAGAGAAGCAGCAGCCCCTTGGGAGATGGCCGGGGGGGGGCTGCCCTGGGGGTGCTGGGCCGCAGGCGAGCTCATGTGTCTTCCAGGCAGATGGAAATGGGGTGGGGAAGGACACAGCTCCATACGGAGCTAATGAAAGCTGGGAGGATTTCCAGCCCCAGCTGAGCCTCTGAGAGCTGGCTCCCAGCATGGACCAGGCTGCTCTGGGTTTGGGATCCAGCCTGGAGACCCCTGGAGGGAGGGGGAAAATCCCTGTGGATCCTCTGGTTTGAGCCAGGCATGTGGGCGCATGGGCACAGGCCCCCAGCACGGAGCTGTGGGGAGAAGGGCGGAGGAGAGGGCACAAACCAGCCACCAGCAGTAGCAAGGGCAGAGCCTGGCAGCAGCAGGGATGGAGGGTCACGGTGGAGGGAGGTTCTTCCCTGGAAAGCACATGACAAAATCCCCCCTTGAAGGTGCAGCCAGCAGCAGAAGTGAGCACTTCTCTGGGCATTTTGGTGTTCCCTTTGCAGGGGATTCACAAGCCGCAGTTCAGCCACATCCCGAGGAGAGACAGAGACAACACTTGGGGGATGCACAAACTTGCCCACCACCAGCCCCATGGAGGGAGCTGCCTCTTGTAGCTGAATTTTGGCACAAGGAGAAGCCTGCCCAGGGCCAGGCTTTGCAGCCCACATCTTTTTCCTCCTCCTGCTTCTCCTTCACCCCAAGCCCCTCTTGTCCCCACGGGGTCTTGGGGTAGGTGCCATGGGTTTGGTTACCCAAATGTACCAGAGCTTTCATCCACCCCAGACACAGGAATGTGTCCCTCAGGCTCAGCCCTGGGATGGGACCAGTCCCAAATCCCTCTAGGGACTCACTCGCAAGGCCCTTGGAGCATCCCTCTGCCTGCCCTGGGCAGAGGGGAGGGATGCGGGAAAAGCGCTCTGCAAAACTCTTCCCACTCCACCCCACTCGGCACTGGGAGCACTGGTAGTACTGGGAATGGAGACGAGGAGGAGGAGTGGGGGCTGCCCTCTTTTCGCTTTGTCCCGGGGGCGAGAAGCAGCGAGGATGCGGCGGGGGTACCCCGCTGCCCTCCGGGAGAGGCTTTGGGGATGGGGCAGCAGAGACAAAGCGCTACTCGCCCATCCGCCAGCAAGCATCCCGAGCATCCCGCAGGACACGGGCACGGCGGGGCCGAGCATTTCCCTTGTGTTCCCCCCCATCAACACCCCAAAATCACCCCTTGGCTTTGGCAACGCCCATCCCCAGCCGAGCCCCGCGGGCGGAGGGGACCGCTCTGTGGGATGCTGCCCGCATCCGAGCGGGGGGACACGGGGATGGGGGGACGGCAGAGCCCTGACACCCCCCCAAGGGATGCTCTGTCCATCGCCACTCCTCACTCACCTCCAGAGCCTGCCGGAAAGGGAAACTGAGGCACAGCCCGGGGGAAGCGCCCAGGGCTGCTTGCAGCGACAGAAGAAAGCAGGAAACGGGCTCCGGCTCCGCAAGCGGCTGCCGGCTGGCCCGGCACTCCCCTCCCCTCCTCCTCCTCCTCTTCCCTCCCCCTTTCCCACCCTATCCTCCCCTGCCGGGGGGACCGGGGTGTCCCGGCTGCTGCAGCGCGGTGCTGGGACCAGGGGGGTGGCCCTGGGGTGCTCCAGCTTTGTGCTGCTGCGGTTGGGGCACCACAGGGCTGGAGGCTGAGCCCCCCATCACCCACCCGAGAGTGGTCCCCAGGCTGCGGCGGCAGGTTTGGAGCAGCGGGATGAGGAGATGCACAGCACAACCCTGGCCCTTTTGGTTGTTTGGGGGGTCTTTTTGTTAATTTTAAGGTGAGAAACTAGACTTCCATAAAGGAAACAAAAAGATTAAGGCGATGAAACCAAACCACTTCACTTTCCGCCCCGGTTCTGTGCCGTACTTCCCCACACTGCCAAAAATAGAGACCAGGAGACAGCTGTGGTACGGGGGGGACCCGCTTGGTGACAGCCCCCCACCCCAACTAGTGGCCCAAACCACCACAGCCCCCGGGAGAACTTCTGGGGTGATGGGGGGCCCCGGGTGGGAATGGTTCCTGTAGGGTGAAGGTACCTTGGGGCAGAGGATGGAGCCGCTGCCGTCACTGAAGGTCGCTCCTGGCCTGGCGCTTTGGGGTGTTTTCGGGTGCCGGTGTCCTCAGAGTGCTGCTGGACACGGGGCTCCGGTGACACACGGGGACAACCTGCCACGAGGCTGGGGATGGTGACTCAAGGACACGGGGCGGGGGTTATGTCGCCGTGAGTCACCCGTGGCACCGCCGGTGGCTTCGGCCAGTGGGGCCACCCAGCTCAGCCCCTCCATCCCTCCTTCCCATGGCCCCCTCGGGCCTCTTCCCGGGGGTCCTGGTGCAGAACCACCCCCCATACTCTATACCCTCTCCCCCCAGCTCGGGAGGGGTGTTTCGAGCCCACCAGCCCCCTGCAAAGCTGCTGGATGCGGGCACAGTGGAGCCCACCCATGGTTTGGAGCAGTGAGAGACCAGGGCGGACGCGGAAACGGGGCGTCTGCGTCAAACCAGGCGGTTTTCCCAGACGCTGAAGCGGTCGGGAACAGCTCCCTCTGTTTGTGAGCTCTTTGTGGTGCTGTGAGAGAGTCTGAACGCTGACCTGGCTCCTTCCAGCCACAGCTTTATCCCCCGGGCAGCAGCAAATGAGCATTAGATCTTGATTACAGCTCCCCAGGAGCAGGGACCGAGGACATGCCGTGGTGGAGGGTGTCCAGCCAGCGTAGGGGGACATGACTCTAATGCAAACGCACTGGCCATGGGCAGCCTGGTCTCTGTCCCCAGCACAGGGGAATGTGTGGTAGCATCCCTGCACCCCTTGGTGTGCTGAGAACAGGCAAACTCATGGCATCGATGAGGGCTTCTGCAGCTCCGTGAGCCCTTTGTGCCTGTAAGGAGGTGCCAGCCAAACCTTAGATCCCACCTCAGGATTCTCCCTGCGCTCCAGCATTACAATCCCCCCATTTTCCCTCCAATTTTATTATTCTAGGGCTGTGGTGTTTTACAGTGTGGGGGAGGAGCAACGATGGAGACTGAGGGTCTCCCCCTCCCCGCTCAGGTTTAGGCCTTGGGTGATGCCACAGGCTGCAGCTGCTGCAGCTCCAGGGCACGGATGAGGAGGAGGAAGGCGATGCTCAGGAGAAGCAGCCAGAAGAAAACCCAGTAGTGCTGCGGGAGGAAGAGCCACGGCCGCCACAGCTCCTCTGGGGACCCCTTGGACCTGGGGAGAAGGTGACCAGGGACACTCATCAGCCAGGAGAGGAGAGCGAATCCCACCTCTGCCCCAGCTGGGGATGAGGAGAGAGGGTTCAGCTCAACCCCAGACCTCACTGGCCCCCAGCAGCCACAGGCAGATGCTGGGCACACATAGGGTGCTGGGCACACGTAGGGTGCTGCTCACGTCAGCCCAAGCTGCTCCGGCTCCTTGCTCCCTGCACTTGAGCCTTTGTCTTGTGCCTCAGATGCTGGGGCCCCAGTCACGGTGCTGCCCTGGCCCTGTGGCTCCAGCTCGCTTCTGGGGAGGGAGAGGACATGGTGCTGTGCTGTGCCCCGTGGGGCAGTGGCAGCCGGTGCCGTGCCACCCGCGGCGGTTACCTCTGGGTGCTGCGCCAGCGCTGGGCCCCGTCCCTCTCCAGCTCACTGGCCAGCGCCACTCGGCTCTCGGGGCTGGCACCTGGCTGGGCACCGAAGGTGGGAACATCAGTGGGGACCCAGCGCCCCGGCAGCACCGAGCCAGGGGACACATGTCTGACAGCGGGACACAGAGATCTTGTCCGTCCCCACTGCGCGTGTCCTTACCAAGAGCTGCTTGGGGATGACGGCGATGCTGACTCTGCGGCGGGCAGACCCCTGCAATGGAGGGGCTGGGGGTGAGCGCTGCCCGTGCTCCCCCTCCCTTCCTTCCCCATCGCCTCCCCAGCACAGGGACACCAAGGAGAAGGGACACTGTGCCAGCCTCACACTGGCCCTGGCACTAAGGGGGGAAGACGGAGAGCTGGTGGGATGAGGGAAGGTCAAAGCCAAGAGGTTTGTGCCTGTCCTTACTGCTTCAAGCCGTGCCAGCGGGGCTGCCTAACCCCCTCCCCGAGCGCTCCCCTACCTCTTGAGCTGTAGGGAAATCAGTGCCGAATTCGAGCTGGTGCTAGAGAACAGCCAAGCCTGCGCCTCTCGCGCTATGACCCTGCAATGCAGAGGGACCTGCCTGAGATCTCCGGGACAAGCAGCACCCAACCCCGGGCACCCTGTCTCCCTGCAGCCCTCCGAGGCCACCCCTACATTTTGCTTCATCCCCGGCACTTCTAGCAGACCTTGCCCGCAGCAAGCAGCTGGCAGGGGTGGCATCGCCTGGGGACAGCGGGTGCATGGGGACCAAAGGGCGAGGGAGAGCAGCAGGGCACAGGGAGGTGGTGGCTCAGGGCCGCTGAACTGGGACCAGTTACCTGCTGGAAAGTTCGCATCAGGGGGTGAGGCCTCAGCCGTGGCTCTGCGTCATCTGGAAGCAAAGAGAAGCAGCCTTACATCACCCCCAAAAATGAAGACAGGGCTGATGGTTGCAAACCTCCCTCCCATCGAAAGCTGTCCTGGCCACATGCTCAGTGCTTGGTACAAGTCATAAAATCACGGAATGGTTTGGGTTGGAAGGGACCTTAAAGCTCCTCCAGTTCCAAGCCCCTGCCACGGGCAGGGACACCTTCCACTAGGGCAGGTTGCTCCAAGCCCCTGTGTCCAACCTGGCCTTGAACACTGCCAGGGATGAGGCAGCCACAGCTTCTCTGGGCACCCTGTGCCAGCGCCTCAGCACCCTCACAGGGAAGAGCTTCTTCCTTAGATCTAACCTGAACTTCCCCTGTTTCAGTTTGAACCCATCACCCCTTGTCCTATCGCTACAGTCCCTGATGAAGTGTCCCTCTCCAGCATTCCAGTCACTCATGTGCCCTGTCTGAAGGGACCTTGCTTTTGCACATGGTAATAGCATATGTGGGGTTGGTGTCCAGGGACAGAGCGTCCTTTGTGTGCCTTGTGCCCCCCTGCCCTGCATTCCCTGCAGCATGATGACAGCATTCCAGCCACTGGCACCTGCTCCCACGCCGCGTCTGCTGTTACACCAGCATTGGAACCCACATTTGTCATCAGGTCCCAGCTGTCACCCACCCCCTGTCCCAGCCTGCTCAACCCACTGGCTCTTGGTGCAGGGTCACACTGACCCCTCGGGGGGGTTTGGGACCAAATCCCATGGGATCACTCCATGCACACCCCGCAGAGCCCACCTCACCCTGGGTCTCTGCCAGCTGCCGGTTGCGGGAGTTCTGCTGGATCAGGCGCTTCATCTCCTCCAGCTCCGTGTGCTCCCGCAGGTGGTGCCGCTTCAGGTTCTCCACGTGCTGGACCATCACCTCCGCTGCTCGGCTCATCCGGGCCTCCTGCGGCCAGGCAGGATGGGAGATCAGGCTCCCCATCTCCTGGTCCCATCTCCCTGTCCCTGCCTGTCCTGCATTGTGCATCCACTCAGGGGTGTAAATGCATCCCCTTCCTGCTCCCAAGGGCAGGCAGATCCCTTGCACCCAGTATGTGCAAACACAGAATCATAGAATTATAGAATGGGTTCAAAAGGACCTTAAGATCATCCAGTTCCAACCCCCTGCCACAGGCAGGAACACCTCACGCTAGACCATGTCATCCAAGGCTCTGTCCAACCTGGCCTTGAACACTGCCAGGGATGGAGCATTTACCACTTCTTCGGGCAACCTGTGCCAGTGCCTCACCACCCTCACAGGGAAGAACTTCTTCATGTCATACCATGTTCATGAGGTCAATGTCAGCACCACTAGGAGGGACAAACCCCAGCAAGCCCAGGGATGGGTCCCCAAGCCCACCCGCAGCACCCCTCATAGCTCCCAGCCCTGCAGGGTGCAGACATCACAGACCTGACGTACAGCCCCCAGCTTCTCTGCAGCGCTGGTTGCCCGCTCCACAGCAGCCGCCAGCACGGCCAGGCTGTGCTGAAGCTGCTCCAGTGTCTCCCTGCAGCCTGTGTCAGTGCAGGATGGACCCAGCCTCTGTGGAGGGAAAGGATGAATCTCCTGGAGCCAGGACTTTAGGTTGTCCAAACGCCTCTGGGGCTGGATGCTGGATGTCCCCAGCAGATGCCAGCTCCCTGCCCTGATGCCCACCTACCTCCAGGGCAGCCCGGCACTGCCCCAGCTCCTCCTGAATGTTTTCCTCTGCCGCATCCCGTGCCCGTTTCTCCACCTGCACCCGCTGCCGCAGGGTGAACACGTCACAGCGAAAAGCCAGGGCGAGGTGGGCAAAGGCTGCCTGAGGGGTGGGAGGGCGAGAGGTGGGACACAGGGTGATGGGGATGCCACCAGGGCCATGCGCTGCTGTCCCCAAGGCACAGACAGACCCCTTCAGCAAGCCACCAAGCAGGGCAGTGCTAAGGATAGTTAGCATTTGCCCCAGAAGCCATTAGGCTGCTGCATGATGGGGATGGTCCCCATGAGATGCCATCCTGACAAAGAGACGTGCCCCATGGATAAAGCATGGCAATCCCCAGCCCTTCTGGCAATAGCACACGCCGGGCAGATGCCAGCCCTCGCTGCAGGTCCCAGCTGACAGCAGAGCCTGACTCAGCCCTGGCACTCACAGCAAAATGGTTTTTATTAGCGCGGTTTCCGCCACCTCCCCGGCTTAAGGGCGCTCTTGGCAAGCTGCACAGCACCCGGTGGGAATGCTGAGGATGGGCTCATCTTGCCGTGGAAATGCAGCTGCCTCCAAACGCCAACAGCATCGCCAGGAAAGGGATTTGTGGCTGCCAGGGGACTGCGGTGCCTGGAGAGTGGCCAGGAGCAGGGCACAGCCCTGGAACCGTGAGCCAGCAAAGTCCCCGTGTCCCCCTTCCCCAGCCTCCCCCTTCCCCAGCCCTCACCTCCACATCCTGCTCTGTCAAAGCCACCCTGCAGAAAGAGAAGTGCTGTCAAGGATGGACTGCATGCTGAAAATGCCCTTGGTCTGCTCGCAGGGGTGCCAGCCACCTCCAGAAGCGGGAACCCAAGTGCTCCTTGTCTGGAGAGTGGCTCTTGTGCAGTGGAAAAGGAGGCAAGTCCAATCCCTGGACCACATGGTGCTCTGCTACAGGGCCCCCCTGTCCCATAGCCCCCGGAGGTGCTCTCTGCTCTTACCCATGCAAGCCAAGTCTCTCCAGCACCGCGAGCTCACTGGGGAAACTCAGCAGTGACTCCTCTGGGGTTTCTGCATCTGCAGGAAGGCAGCAATGCCATGGGAGAGACCACACATGAAGACTTTCCTTGGCCTTTCCTCCTCCCTCTGCCCTCCTGTCCCAGCAGGTAGCAAGTGCCCGTGTTGTGGGACCATCCCAGTCCTTCCCCCAATAACAGGGGGGCTTCAGGCCACTCCAGGCCAGTCCCCCTTCCTCATGTCCTCATCAAGGCAGATGATGCCCACCAGGCCGTGCTGTTCCCACATTCATCCCCAGCTTCTCCAAGCCTTCCCCTAAGGCAGGGATGTGGGAAGGGGACTCACCCACCTTCCTTGGCCCTGGCACTGTCCCCGGTGTGCACAGCCACCTCCTGCCTGTCCGTGCCTGGCACCTGGAGGGGCATGAGGGCACTGCTGGAGCAAACCCCTCCCTGGTGCTGGACAGCAACCCAAAAAGAGCAGCACCAAGAAGCTGGGGGTCCACATGAGCCCAAGAGGGTTCAAGGGAAGAGCCCCCCAACCTGTTGCCCTCCTCTCCCCTCTCACCTCACCAACGTGCTCCACGTTCTGCTCACTCCCAGCCAAAACCGCGTCTGGGTGCCCCTGGGGACTGCTCATCCTCCCTGGGGACAGAAAAGGGTGTTGGGAGCTGGGCACCGGTGACCCCTCCCCAGCCTGACACCACTTGAAGGGAGATCCCAAAAACCCCGCTGGCATTTCTGCAGGCTCTTGGGGCAGGTACCCCCAAAATACCCCTGTGGGGTGAAGGGAGCTGGGCCAGGGCAGGGGGAGGAGGGTGAGGGATCAGTGCAGATGGTGGGTTACTGCTGTTGAGGTAGATGCAGGGAATGGGGTTGGGGTCTCAGGGCTGGATGGGGTGTGGGATTGCAGGCAGCTGCTGCCAGGCCAGGGGACACCCTCCTGCTGGACCCATATGATGCTGCTCCAGGAGGGAGGGTGCAAAACCCACCCCACTCCCCCCATCCCCGTGCTGGGCTGTCCTTACCTTCATCTGTAGACGCAGGGAGCCCGGCCAGCTCTGCCTGCTGCTCCCTGTGGAGAGAAACCCGAGTAACCCCCAAAGAAACTCTGGCAGCAGAGGCAGTATCCCACCCCCTCTGCCCTCCTCCAGCACCACAGCACCCCGCGATGGGTTGCTACTCCATGGGCTGCTGCTGCAGACCTGGGTCCTCTCTGAGCATCCCCTGCAGCCCACTCTGTCCCTGTCGCCGCTGTCCCTGGCACGGGCACAGCAGCCGCCGCAGAGCCAGCACGGAGGAGCCCGCCGGAGCCGTTCCCAGCCAGCAGTGAGTCACCAGCCCACGGCCCTGCTTCTCCTCAGCACATCATTGCTTTATTTCCCCTTGCTCTGGCTGCTGAGCACACCTCGCTGTGAGCCGGCCTCTGCTCAGGCACAACAGACCCGGCTGCTGGCAGAGCCCAGGCACCATCTCACATGACTATCACGGGGATTGCACATGATTTTGCCCCCCCAAAAGCGCACCAGGATGGTCTTGCCACCCTAAAACCCTGTTCTGGGTGCAAGGCAGTCTGGCAGCTCTGCAGCATCCCTGCTCATTGGGATGCTGGAGCACACTGGGGACGGCAGATCACCAATGCGTGGAGATACAGAGGCTGCGGCCTCGTGTTGGAGCCCAGCACCTAACTGGGAAGGGGTTTGGACCCCAAAACTTTGCTCCTGCCTCAGGAAAGGGCCACAGTCTGGCTTTTCCCTCTCATTCCTGCAGGCCTGGGTCGTTCCCTAGGAGTGGAGGCTGCAGGAGAAGGGACCACTGTGCCAAAACGATGCTCAGTGCATTGTGTTGAAACCCAGTACCCCGCTGGGAAAGGGTTTGAACCCCAAAACTTTGCTGCTGGCTCCTGGCTCCAAAAAGGGCTACAGTCAGGCTCCTGCAAGCCTGGGGGTCATTCCTTAGGAGTGGTGGCTGCAGAAGGGGCCACTGTGCTGAAATGATGCTCCAGTCAGGATGCCCCCTTGCCTGGCACTGCCGTCCCCATCCCATCCTCGCCAGCACCCCAAGAATCCATGGGGTGAGTCTGCCATGCACATACCTCTGAGGTGGGGGGCTGGGTCCCTTTGTCCTCTGCTGCTGCCGCCGTCGGCGCCCCTGGCTGAGCCCCTGTGCCTCCTCTTCCTCCTCTCCCAGCGAGGTCCCTGTGAGCGGCTTCATCTGGGAAGCGCGGAGGCTCCGGGACCAGCACACCTATCACGAGAGACACGTATTAGCTGCGCGCAGATGGGAGAACGCCTCTTAAATGTTATATTTTTAAAGCATTTTCTCACCCAGCAGGAGCTCCAAGCTCCTCTGCTTAGTGTGGAGGCATCTGTGGGAAAAGAGGTGGGGAGGCCCGCTGTGATTTGGGAGGATGCTGCTGGGATTCGGGCGGGCACAGAGCGATGGAATGAGGAATTTAATACAAGCCCCATTCCTGGGCAGTGTAGAAGGTGGATTACCCCCGTTCCCTTCCTACAGGACAACTGGGGCTCCTGATGTGGGTTATCTCCATGCGGGGGAGATAAGTTTGCACCCACCTACTGGTGAGAGCACCCATGGCAGAATGGGAGAAACCTGCTGTACCCCAGCCAGTCCAATCCCCAAGCATCCCCCTGCCAGGCTGGCTCCCAGACAGGCAAATAGAAGAGATTCCTGAGTCCAAGGGAGCTTAGACATCTCATTTAGGCTGTTTTGCAATGTTTAAAAAGCAGAGAAAGCCGGCAGAAAGTCCACAGAGTCCTGTTCCCAGCCCAGGGTGAAGAGATTCTCCTGCAGGACATGTCTCCTTGGGAGCTGTACCCACAGACATGCAGATATGGGGTAGAAGGAGGTTTTTTTAGGGCCAGGACAGGAAATGCAGCAGAGGTTGAAGGGGACAGAGAGCAGGGACTGCTTGAAGTCCCATTGGCCTGCACAAAGCCTTGGCCAAGCTCAGTACAGGTCACCCCATCACACCAAGCAGGGCCATCACCCATCTTGCCCCCATCCTGAGTGGGGCCATCATCCATCTCCCAGAGCCTGCTCAGCCCTGAAGAAGGTGTAAAGCAAACAGCACTTGGTATATGAAAAAAAAAGCCCAGTTCATGCCTATACACTGGAAACTGTCCCTGGTGCCTCTGTCCAGGGGCTCAGGAGCCCCCTGGCCATCAGGGATCAGCCAAAGCCATCACAATGGAGTTTTCCTGAGGGCTGGTCCCCGATGCAAAGCACTCACTCCATAACACACACAGGAGACCCCTCTGCTGACTACAGCTCAGACAGACTCACAGCCATTCGCTCTTTCTCTTTGTTTTATGATGGAAACACAGAGGCATGCGGCGTGGCATAAATAACCCTGCCGGGAAGCCAGACCCAGCGCTTCCCCTCGCCTCCGCCACTTCACCAAGCTCTCTCCGGTTCGTTACCTGCCTGAACTTGTCTCATGCAGCTGAAGGTAGATGCTGGGGCCACCCAGCTCGGACCCAGCACTCGGTCCCCAGCAGACGGGGGGGTCGGGGGTGCCGGCGCCCCGCGTGGTGCGAGCTCCTCGGAGGGGAGAGCAACCTCATCTGCGGCAGAATGAGCTGCCAGGGAAGAGCTGGATGTGAGAAGGCCTTTAAAGGACATGCATGAGAGCGGCTGGGAGCTCCCCGCACGGGGCTGGGGCAGGCTGAGTGGTTTGCAGGTGGCCAGAGAACCTCTGCTTTCGGTGCGGGGCCGGATCCTGAACCCACTCTTCGGAGGTGGCAGAGCTGGAAGAGACCATGACTGCTCCCTTCGTGCCTAGTGTCTGCAGAGCAGAGTGGACCTCCCTGGCAGGAGGCTCAGGGCTCTGGGCCGCCGCAGAGTTGGGAACCCCTTCATGCCTTCATGGGGGGCACAGCACCAGCTTAAACCAGGGTAGCAGATGAGGAGCCCCTGTAGCATTGTATGTGCTGATGCAGGGAAGCTGCTCTGCCCAGGACCCCCATCCCTCCTGCCCCTCTCAGCAGCCCTACTTCCCCCCCAGCCATCACTCCCGCTGCCCCTTCTCCTGCCCAGTCCTTTGCTCAAATCCTTTAAAGCTGCTTTCTTCCCCTAATGAGCTTACATGGAGTCAGACTCGATGCTCAGCACTACAGGGGACCGGGGTGCAGGCAGGCAGCTGCTGTTAGCACCTTCATGCCCAGGGACCCTGATGTACCAAGAGGAACAAGGCAGGTCTTTGGGGTCTGCAAATCTCTTAAACCCGGAGAGGTCAGCCAGCAAACAGCATCTCCCAGCCCCGGGGCAGGGCTGGCGCAGCATCATATCCATCAGCAAGAGCCAGAGCGCAGGATACGGCCGAAGGACCTGGGAGGGCTCAGAAAACCCATTTGCAGCTCTGAAACAGGATCTGTGCCCCATTGGGATGAAGCTTTGGAAATGGCCATCGACAGTGGTCCCCACCAGGTCAGGGCTTCCAATGTCCTTGAAGCTCCCAGGGCTGGGTTTTCCCCTCTTGGGGCAAACACCTCCTGCTTTGACCTGACCCAAAAGCAGAGCTGCTGAGAAACCACTAGTCATTTTAGGGAAAGGATAGCCCCAAATTCCCATGCTGTAACACACTTCTTCCCAGTAACACACGTACCCAGCCACACAAGCTGTGCTATGCATGATTAGCACAATTAATGACAATTAACATAGCATAAGTTCACACTGCCAGGACACAGGACATGCTGAAAGGCAGACTGCAACTGTCACCCTCTGCTTTACAGTCTTATATATCCCCTGCCTTTCCCTAAAAATACTTCCCCTGAGATTTCCTTTCTTCTCCTGTCCTTTAAGGTTTCTGTCCATCTCCTTTTCTGTCCATCTCCACAAGTTTCAGGTGCAAGGGCTGACCACTTGTGCTTCTTTTTAGAGAAGGATTTGCAGAGACACATTCCCTGAAGCGAGCAGGGTACCTGGCCCAAGCTGCAAGAGGATGCTCAGGGCTTGGGATGACAGAGCTGGATCCATCCTGCAGGTGAGTACATCCATGCATGTCCATCCAGAGGCAAGTGAGTGCTTTCCCAGTCTCTCAGTGAGTTTCCCAGCTGGCTGTTATCTCAAACCACTGGTGAAGTCTCCAGGCATAAAGTCAGGTTTGCATTAGCACTGCCAGTCCTGGGCTGACTCGTCTCCAGGCACTGTTTCATTTCAGAAAGGGGAGACCCAAGCAGATGAGAAGACCCTTCCTTTGAGCTGAGACTCAGCAGATGGAGCCCCATCACCCTGATGCCATTCTCCTCCTCAAGGATCTGCTTTGGCACATGGGTTTAAACTATTTATTTTAATGCTGAGTGCTTTTTCTAGCCAAGGATGTGCTTTCTCCTCAAGACAGACTGCAGCCAAGGCTCCCGTAAGAGGGCATGGAAGTAAAACCACCTTCAAAGCATGATGCTGAGCAGACAAAGCGTACAAAACCAGGGGGACAGGGGACAGACACCTTTGCACACCAGTGCCTTGCCACCAGCACAGCCTGGTGTAGGAATGAGGCCCTGAGATATGTAGTGAAGGGATTAACAAGGTGTGGTAGTTGATCGAAACCCTCCTTATCGCTCATTTACATATAATAAATACACCAAAGTGAGAAAGTGGCTGCTCCCCCCATCTATGAGAGCAGCAACAGGTAATTTGACTACAGCCTTACCTCCACTTCTCTCAGAAGTATAAATGTGGCATTTGAATACAGCCCCACTTTGCAGACAAGCTGATGGGCTCACTCCTCTCTCCTCCCCTTGGTAAGATTTGCACCTCCATCAGGTGACACCCGGGTGGAACTAAGCTTCATGAATCACCAGCTGTTTTTTTTCCACATGAGCTCAATCAGTCACTGGCCAGCTGTGGATTTTAGAGCTAATGCAGTAAGTGAATTTATCAACAGCAATTCCAAATCTGTATTTCTGTTGCTTCAACAAACCTCACTATCTGTGAATCCATAATTGTGAAAGTTCTGATTTAACACGACTGGATGGATAGTGTTAAATAGGTAATAATCAGAAATTAAGCTGCACTGAGCCCCTCTGATCTCTGATGACTGGCTGGAATGCAAAGGGGTTTATTTTCTGCCAACTTTCTATATTCTTAATATAACAGCAGGTCCTGCTGGCCCCGTCCCCACAGAGACCCTCCTTCCTCCCCGAGAGCAGCAGCCTGGCACCAGGCAGGCAGCAGATCGGGCTCTGTAGCCTCTGCTCTGTGTCCTGGCAGGTCTATGGCTGCACCAAGTTGCTCTGCGGGGGGGGGGACAGACCTAAAAACACCACCACATTGGCTCCCCACACCAGAACAGAATGTTTCTGCTCAAAACTTTCTCTATTTCCTCCCCACACACACGTGCTGAGGGGTTCAGTAAGAGGCAATGTTCCTCTTTGCAAACAACCCCATTCAAACAGCTTCTAAAAGCACTTAATAAAGTACCCAGGGATTTTTATGCCCTTATTTTTAACCTAGCAGCATCTAAATCATGATTGCAATCTAGGCATTGTAGAGCAACAAGTAAAAGCAGCCCAGCTCCCCATGCACAGACCTGTTCCGCAGGGATGAACAAGACCCTGCTGAGAGATCTCCAGCCCCGAGAGATGAGCAGGGGCTGTGGGCTCTGGCTTTGCCCCTCGTGTCTCCTTCCAGCGAGGTCCCAGCAGCAATGCAGCAACCTACTGCAACAGCATCTTCCCAGGGCTCCTCCTGAGGCTGGGCTGAACTTGCAGCTCAGATCACAGAGCCCGTGGGCATCTGGATTATCCACTTCTGGAGGAAAGCTGCTCAGACTGACACTGGCTGCTACTGCTGATGCGGCAAACGTGATTTATTAGGTCTGTGCAGGGGGCCCAACCATAAAGCAACACCCCAGCCCTCCAGCTAATTCATCTTTGTGCGGCCCTGTGTCTCCCCAGCTGACAGGGACCTGGCAGCCACCAGACTACACAAGGAAGAACACGACTCTCTTGCTATGATTAAAAGGTTGTTGACAAAAGACAGACGAGAAGGAGAGGTTTTGCTTCTTCTGATTCAGTTTTAAATTCCAGGTTGAAATAAAAAGCCTGCTGAGCCTTCTCCCGAGAGGTTCAGCCTCACATCTGGGTGTCACAGCCACCAGGTCTCAATCCAAAACTGCATCAGCATATTAGGGATTACATGCATGTGATTAACAGGTTGTCACTGAAGCTTCTCCAGAAAGAAGCAGGGGGACTATCAGCTCCCCTGCAAGAGGGGACATGGCAACTACCTGGACATGCCTGTAGGGGAAAGAGGCAGCCCCTCAGGGGATGGATATGGACCATTTTGAGGAAAATGAATGGAAATGGAAAATGAAAATGAGTTTCAGCCCTTCCCAACAGGGTGTTGCACAGACTAAGGTGGTCTGGCTCCTATGTGTCTCTAAATAACATCCGTGAGTGCAGCCTTCACACACTTCTGCCCACCCAAAGGAGGTTCTCCACTGTCTCATCATGGCACCAAGACACCACTTAGGGAGTGGAGACATCATCTTGTCATGAAACTGGTTCAAAAATCACCATGGGATAATGAGGAGGCAGCAGAGTGGACAGAAAACCCATGCAATTGCATACTATTAATTTCCTTTAAAACAAACCAAAACTATCAGGCCAAAAAGGGAATTCCCCTCCATACCACAAAGGAAGTAAATCTTTACACATGGAAGAGGAAGCTGATAAGGAATCACTGTCAAATACCCCAAGTAAACAGGCTGAAAATTATACACTGCCTTCTACATACAACTTAGAAAATGTGTGAGACAAAGCTTCAGACCTTTCCCTTCACCAACGCTGAGAATAAATCAGGACAAGGACAAACCCAGCCCTGGCTCTCCCTCCACTCTTGGATGATGTTCTGCTGAACTATAAAACCTGACTGATGTCTTAAGCTGCATCCACCTCTTTACACTGTTCAGGCTGGATTTTAAAGTTCTTGAGAGGGTCAAGAGGAGTCAAAAAGTGAAGTTTTCCATGCGGGTATTACCAACCACCACATAAACAAGGAGTCTTCCACCAGCATTTCTAGCGTCTCCAGGGTTTGCTTCCAATTCTCCTACCATGACTGTTATCTTGCACAGCCCAGAGGAATCCACAGTACATGATAAGCTGCAGCCAAGAGCAAAAACAGGGCTAAGAAGGCTCTTTCCACAAGACATTATGCTTCCCAGAACAGGACCCCCCCATGCAGTTTGCAAAGCTGATCTCTCACTACTGCTTCTTGCAGAAACCATGTAAGGCTGGCCCAAAACGCAGCTCCCAGCACGTACAGATGAGTTTAGAGTGCAAGATGCATATGGCACGTAGCAGCCAAGAACAGCCTGTGAAAATGAGCCTGCTGCCTAAAGAAACCAGTAAGCAGTTACAAAACCAAACATCCATCAGGGGAAATGCACACTGCAGCCAGGAGACTTCAAACCCCTTATTGCTGCCCAGTCCATAGGGGCACCAGGGCTTCCCCACAGTGCTCTAGATACACACAGCACATTCTTCCAGTTCTTCAGCAAGGACACCAGGAAGCTGATGACCAGGTGAGTTTTGGAGATGAGTTTGTCCTCAGTCATCTTCATGTGACCGACAGCCACAGCACTGGGGACAATGACACTGAGGTCACTTGGTAGAAGCTTTGCAGGGAATCTGTAAAGACCGCAGGCTGCTACCTAATAAAGCCAGAAGAACAGGCTTAGACCTTGGTGATCAGGGCACAACTTCTATTTATGTCATAGTTTGGGCAGCCCTAGAATAGCTTCAATATACTCAGCCATTAACTCACTGGTATGCAAATACATCAACAAT
The DNA here is from genome assembly GCF_004027225.2 of Strigops habroptila. Taxonomy (NCBI): domain Eukaryota; kingdom Metazoa; phylum Chordata; class Aves; order Psittaciformes; family Psittacidae; genus Strigops; species Strigops habroptila. The sequence goes on from NC_044294.2 coordinate 4,583,319, forward strand.
TTGCCTCCCTGGAGGTTTCTTTCCTCCAGCTAATGTAGATTTTGAAGCCTCATCAGTCCAGTGTCACCTAAAATAGCTTAAGAGATTCTTACTATAGCAAGAAATCTGTGCTCTCAGCATTAAGGGCATCACTTAATGCTTCAGAGTTTCATTCCTCTGGCTGGATCAAAACATTAATGAGCAAACTTGAAGCAGTAACATGTCACACCTACATGTTTTAATCCCTCTTCTGCCTTTGTAGATGGAAATGTTTATGAATTTTTAAATAGTTCCTTCCTGAAGTATGCAATGCTTTAAAACCTCCATTAAAACTCCAGCACTACCTCCCTCAGAGTCCATCCACTCTCTCCCATCCTTATCTTTCCAGTCCTCCAACCAAAGCGTGCCCAGGTGAGGTTTCCAGTGGGTGTTTTCAAGGACACAGGATAAAAATCTGGAAACAGTCACACTATAAAGCATTTTTTATTAGCGCATCACTGAACACCTTGCAATGGGCAGTCATCATTGCCACATTGAAAACCACGAAAGTGACACACACACGGGCCCCTATAAAGTAGAAAAAAGGCAGATTTAAAGCAGAAACCTCAAGTTTACCAGGTCTTCATCTTAACCCCACTCTCCTGCATCCCGAGATTTGTAAATCCCAGCAGACCAGATATAAAGAGCCTTGCAGATCACTGCTGCACCACCCAGAAATCAGCTTAGCCAACGTGCACATACCACTTGTGCCTTGGCTCCTTCAAGCCATGATAAAAACCACGATGGTGAATTAAACCTGGTCCAGAATTACAATATTCAAACAGTCTCAGATCAACTTTTGTCTTGATTCAGCCACATGTTAAGGGTCTGCAAACTCCACCATGCTATATTGCTTGCTAGGTGTTCTGAGCCACCACGATGTTGGAAAAACACTTAAAATATAAAGTGTTTGGACAAGATGACTTCACTTTGGCCACCAGGCCGCCACTATGGGCAAGGAGAGGAGGAGCTTTGCCAGCTTTATAGAATCGTAGAATCAGGTTGGAAAAGACCTTTAAGACCATCAAGTCCAACCATTGTGCAGACCTGGAGCCAGGGAGGAGCATCCTGCTTCTTTGAGGGCTGACGCTGGGGAGAAACGAAACAAGGGTGCAGGCGCACACAGGAAGTACTGCAGCCGTCTTGCTCCATTTTGAACCAAGCAGCAGATCTAAGCTGATTAAAACAAGAAGTGACACTGCAAACCAGACTGATGAGACGCATGGATGCTCAATCAAGCTCTTCAGATTTACAAGTTATCAGAGATGCTGGCACAGGGTTGGAGGCATCACACCATGCACCATAATCAGCAAAGGGGACCTGAAAGCAGAGAAAAGCTTCTGCTGGCTCTGCAGTTTCTCACTGCCTGGTCAGATAATGTGGGGACCTGCTCGACAGAAAACCCATTTTTATTAGAGAATACACAGGGAAAAATGGGCAACATTTCCTCTCTGAAGGGCAGCGTGCCTCAGGTGCGGAATCACTGCAGCCCACTCTCACGTGCTCTTTAAGTACTTGTGTGCCAACATTACTTCATCAATAATGCAGAAGTAATGGATTTCCCCCCCTCCCCCCGATTAAAAAAGCCACCTCTTTGGCACAAACCATCTACAACAGAGTCACCTTGATGCAATTATCCCCCCCTCCAGGCGATGCTCCCCCCGGCCACCCCTCACACCCGTGCGCTCTGTGCCGACGTGGGGCACGCCAGGGATTTCTGGTGCCCGCACAGCCGGTGGCTGGGGAAGGAGAGCCGCAACCCTCAGACACCCAACAGGCCAGCCCCTCCACAGCTCCTCCTCTGCCGCCATCCTGGAAGAGGCGTGGGGGGAGCCGCCATCTTGAGTGTGGAGGGGCGGGAAGGCCGGAGGCGCCATCTTGAGCGTGGAGGGACGGGAAGACCGGAGGCGCCATCTTGAGTGTGGCGGGACGGGAAGGCTGAAGGCGCCATCTTGAGTGTGGCATGGCACCCATGGGAGGCCACTCAGACACAGAGCAAGCACAGAGACAACTAGAGATGTGTTCATTGTTTAACGAAGAAACGCTCATCTTCAAGCCTAAGGGCATGTGTGGGGCTGGGATGGTGCTGCCCAGCGATAGCCCACCTCAAACCAGGCTGGCCAAGCGCAAGGCACCGCTGCAAAGCCCCAGGCAAAGGCAGGGGTGCTCCAGTCACAGCCCACACGCGCTGGGTCTCCATCCCGCTGGTGGTGAGCCCAGAGAGGCGCTGGGCTGCAGCCACCACCGCCTAACAGCATCCTCTGCCCAAGGAAGCCATCGCTTTGTGGTTCTCTTTGGTGCTCACCTGGGAGGAGGAGAAGAGAGAAAGATGAGAAAGTCAAGGACAGGGAACCCCACTACACCACACTTAGCTTTATAGCTGGTACTTCTCTGGTTTCCATCACCTGGGGCAGCCCAGGAGCGCAGAGCCCTGTGAGACAGACCCCAGCGCAGCCCCGAGGGCACAGCATCCAGCTCACCTGCCCCCCTCCAGCACAGCCTGCAGCGACTTCCTCAGAGCCGCGTTGCTGCGGTCCAGCGCGGCGGCCAGGCTGCTCCGGTGGGATGGGGTGACCTGGCGTGAGAGGAGCAAGGAGCTCAGGGAGCTGCACCTCCAGAGACCCCTGGGGCAGCTCGCCAGGGCCCGAGCCCGGTCTGACTCACCTGGCTGTGGTACATGGTGAGCATGGCCATCACCAGCTTGGCGTAACTCAGCGATGTGCTCAAGGCTGGAGCCTGCCGGCACAGAGTCAGCACCAGGAGATCAAAGAGCTCAGGGGGCAGCACCTCCTGGAAGAGCCACAAGCAGAGAGGTGACCTGGTCCTTGCTCCAGTGCTGCTGGAGCCAGCAAGGAAACACGGAGGGACAAGGGGGTCCCTCACCTGCCGCCCCAGCACGGCCTGGACTATCGGCAGGAGCTTCTCTGACAAAGGCACCTCCAAGACTTGGCTGCAAAGGACAGGGAAGAGAAGATGTGATGCTCACATGGTGCTCCCGGGTGGTTGGAGCCAGCCGGACCCATCAAGTGGAGCTGCTGCTCCTGTCATCTCTTACCTTAGCACCAGTCGCACACAGTCTGGCTCCAGGCACTCCTCCACGAGTTCGCACACCAGCTTGGTCTGCTCAGCACCTGCAAGGGTAAAGCAGAAGGGGGAGAGAGCCTCAAGAGGCTGCCAAATCCATGGTGTCCAACCCTCCCTGGCACACAGGGGTACACCCAGAAAGCATGCAGTGCTCCCTTCTACTGTTCAGGATAATCCTTTGCCCATCTGCAGCAAGGGTTTAATTAGCACCAATCCCTAGGAGAAGGGGATGCTACTGTAGCAGCGATACCTGCAGGACCCTCCTCTCACGCCAGCAGAGCCTGCTTGGGGCACTTTTGGCCCCAGCATTAAGAGCTGGCAGGAACCCTCTAGTCCATGGAGAGGGACGGCAACTTCCCTTTGGGAAAACGGATGCTGGGAGCCAGCCTGGCATCTGTAAACCCATCTCCGACCCTAACTCCCAAGTGTTCACCTGCCCAGATAAACCCAGCACCATTCCTCCATGGTTCCTAATGTATTTTGGGTGACAAATGTCTCCCAGGAGAAGAGAAGCTGGGGCTTCCCTTCCTGATGGATGCAGCCAACAGCCCCTCTCCAGCTGCTGCCAGAAGAAGCCTCCTGCGAGCCCATCACACCTTCCCCCGGCTCCTGCAGGACCGCAGCCACCAGGACACGACAGAAGGGCTGGGAATACTTGGAGCAAAATGAAGTGAGGGCAGCCATGAGGTGTCGGGAGGGCGGCTGGGTGAGGGACAGGACCTACGGACAAGGAAAGGCAGATGGGGATGGTGGTGAGGGAAGCGGGGGGCAGGAAGTCTCTGCTGCCCTCACACGTACTCGCCTGAGGAAGAGCTGCTGTGCCAGGGTGGCCGCGCTGGTGTAGCTGAGCTCAGGGCTGAGAACCACCAACCAGCTGCAGAAACGCACCACGAGGTGTTCCGGGCACGTGGAGAGCTGCAGGAAGGAGCACAGCCCCTCGAGCTGGGGTGGCAGAGGGGACAGGGACGTTAGGGACACTAGGGACAGCAGCAGGCCCTCAGCAGCACCAGCACTTGCAGTGAGGATGCTGAGACTCGCCTGGGCAGGAGAGCAGTTGTTCAGGACGTGCAGCTCGGGTGGGATGCTGAAATCCGGATGCTGGAGGGAAACACAGACCTTGAGTAACAACAAACCAACCACAAAGTACAGCTCTAGGGCTTTTCCCTTCACTGACCACAGGCTGCCCATCACACAGCAAACCCCTACGAGCTGGAGGCAGGTACTTGAGCCCAGAGGAGGTGGCAGCAGCCTCCAGCCATCGCTGTGAAACCCGCCTCCTCTCCCATCCCTTCCAGAGCCCCTGTCTTGAGCCCGTTGAGACCATCAGCTCCAGGAGAGAGACAGAAGCACACTTACATTGGACTCCTTCTGCAGCAGCATCTTCAGCCTTGGTCCATGCAGCTGAAGAAAACGAGATGAAGGAACAGGAATCAGACTGTAAAGGCTCAGTGGCTGGAAGGGGGAAGCAAAGCCTGCCCGGTACCTGCAGAAAGGACTGGACGTCCACTGCCGGCTCTGCCTGGGAAATCTTCCTCGCTGCTTCCTGCTGGGAGCTTTCTGGAGCAGCCCCATCCGGGCTCTGGGCAGATCCATCTCCTGAAGGCTCCTCTGGCATCTCCACTTCCATCCCTGCCACATCCCCAACCTCCTGCATTCCTGGGGGGCCAAACACCACCTCCTCCAGCAGCATCCTCTTCCCTTCTCTCTCCTCATCCAACTCCAGGCTCTCCTCTGACACTTCCTTGTGTTTCCCACCGTGAAGTACAGAGTCAGCCCCATCCCCAGCGGCACTGGGCTGTTTGCTGAAGCACCAGTTCAGTTTCCTTCGCCCCTCTGGATTGCTCTGGGCAATTCTCTGGCCCAGGCACCTAAGCTGCTGCTGGCACGTGGAAGACAAGGGGCCGGGAGGTGGGCAGCACTCCTCTCCCCTTGCTCCCTGCCGGAGCAGATCCCCCAGCGCCCGCACCCATGGATCCACATGGGAATCCTGCTCCAGAGCCTGGAGCAGCCGATCAAGGCAGCCCCCTGGCACCAGCGCTCGCACCACGAGTAGCAGGGATAAGAGGTTTCTCTGGCACACAACAGGGAGCAGCAGCAGCCGCGGCTTCCTGGATAAGGGGAGAAAAGGAAGAGACAACACATCAGAGGAAATCCCTAAATCCTTGTTTCCCATGGAGCAGGGTCTAACGGGCCCAGGAAGCAAGAGGAGGCGGCAAACACAGAACATCTTGAGTTAGAAGGGACCCATAAGGATCATAGAGTCCCACTCCCTGCTCCTCACAGGACTACCTAAAGCTAAACCATATGGCTAAGAGCATCATCTAAATGCTCCCTGAACTCCGAACCCAAGTTGAACCATGCCTTATACCTTTACCAGCTTTTGAACACAAAGACCAGCAAGTCCCTGCCACAACCCTGACATCACTACAGACCACGGGGAAGAGGACGCACACTGCTGAACCGGGCACCTGACACCCCAAACCTCCTCCAAAACACCCAGTTTTGGGAACACATCCAACTCACACGGCCAGGGCCCCCTCCTCCAGCACGGGCTCCTCAGCACACAGAGCTGTGGTGAAGGTCTGCCAGGGAAACACGGGCCCTGGTCCCTCTCCGGGCTGGACCCGCTGCAGCATCCTGAGCGCGGCCAGTGTCCCGCGGGAGCCGGAGGCCAGTGCGTGGAGCAGGAGGCGGCTCGGCTTGTCCAGGCCCTGCAGCCAGGGCAGCCCGCGGGGCTCCATCACCTGCAAGGGAATCGGGGAGAGGCCTCACAAGAGGCACACAGAGGAGGGTGCGGGGAGGATGGGTCCATCCACGACATGCTCTGGAGCAAACCTCCCTCCCCAGCTCCAGTTTGGGGGCTGCCCTTACCTGCAGGGGGGTCCGTGGTTATCCTCATCACCCGAGGATGGAGAAGCATCGCCGAGGAGCCCCCCCACAAGCTCTCTAAACCCGCTTCACTCGCAGCTCCCCACCACCAGCTCAACGGGACAACAGGGGAACCGCTGGGTGCTGCTGGCGGTGCCCTCCCGCCCGGAACAGCCCTGACCCCCCCCACCCCCCGGGGGCCCGCGCGGACCCGGGCCCTGGGGCTGGGTTATCCCGGAGCACTGCCCGGTTATCCCGGTGCCCGGTTATCAGCGCCCGGCCCCCGGCAACCCGCGCTGGGAGACACTCACCGCGGGGAGGGGTGGGGAGGGCACCGAACGGTGCCCGGGGTATGTGCCCCCCCCCACCGGTGCCTGCCCGGTGCCGGTGTCCCGGAACCCGCACCCGCGCTGCTTCCGGGCCCGCCCCGCTGGAAAAGCGCGCCACATATGCAAATCAACCGTCCATGCAAAGTGGATTCATTATGCAAATGAACCCTTAAAGGCAAACCCTCGCATCCCCCCCGGCAGCAGAGCCCCGCAGCGGCCGTTCGCGGCCCCGTTTATTTCATCATGTCCACATTGGCTAAAAGCAGAGTAAAACAGCGCCCGCAGCTCCCCCCCGGCCCCGTGTGCACTAAACCCCCCCCCCCAGCCCCGACCCAACCCCCCCAGGTCTCCCATGGGTGCAGAGCGCTGCACCACCAAGGTGAGGGGAGGAGAAAGGGGGGCTGTGCCCCGCTGCACTAAGACCCCCCCAGTTCCTTCACCCCCTGGCTTCCCATGGGATGTGGGACCTGCTGGGGGTCCACCAAGAAGGAGTGATTTCCCCATCCCACCCCATGCAGGGTGCAGCACCCCAAGTCAATGTTGGGAGCAGCTCAACACATCAAAAGCTCATGCTTCCCCCTCCCAGAAGACATTTCCTTGCCACCAACAGTGGGGCACCCCATGCGCGGCACCCCATGGCTTTAGTCGGAGTCGCTGAAGTCCACGAAGAGCATCTCGTGGCCATATCTGGAGTAGTGGCAGTCTGCCTCCATCACGGCCAGGCTAAGAGCCCACTCTAGCACACAGAGCTCCTCATCCTCCTCGTCAGAGCTCTCCGAAGGACGGTCCTGCAGCACAGGAGACAGGATGAACCCCAGCCTGGAGCCATGCCCTGGCACCCCCAGGACGTGCCACCCCACTTACAATGGGCACCCTTGGGTGCTGCTGCCTGCGTCGTGGCGGCCGGCTGGCGGGCAGCTCGTGCAGGTAGATGCAGTCTGACTTGAATGGGCAGCACCCGCGGTTCCGGACAAAGAACTTGCACCTGATTTTCCTACGGGATTCGAAGCACAGTTGTGGGCGCAGGTCCCAGAGCAGCGCAGGGCCCACAGTGCCACACTCACCCTGTCCGTGCCTTGAAGGTTTTGATGAGCTTCTCCTTTTCACCTGCCTCCGAGACCCAGTATTTGTGGGGGATGTAGTAACTGGAGGTGACCCGACATTCTGGGCAGGCCCTGGGGAAGGAGATGGGTGCAGGTCCCAAAAAGGGAGCACAGAGTATGGGCTTAGCACCCACACTGGCCGGTCCCACCACCACAGCCTCATCCAGCATCCCCAACCCCATCACAACACCCAAATGCCTGTTCCCAAAGGGAAGTTGTTCCTTCCCAAAAGCCAGGGGAGGATTTCAGGGTGCAGAAGGGGTGACGGTGACCACCCCACCACATCCCCATCCCCGCTCACTTGCTGACGGTGCTCTGGAAGTCGCGGCTGCGGCGCCACTTGCGGATGCAGCCCAGGCAATACGCGTGGCTGCAGTTGGGGAGGATCCCGAAGAGCCGCTCCTCTGGAAGCGGCTTCTCGTACACCCGGTCCATGCAGATGCCACACACCACGGCCTCGCTCCGGGCCCTCAGTGCCTCGCTGGGCACCGGCGCTGCCACAGCACCCGGCTCTGCGGGGACCTGCAAGTGGAGCCGCGCGGCATTGCACATTGCCACCCCCCGGCTGTGTCACTGCCCCACAGGGGCTGACACGGAGTGACAGGGACTGCCTGGTGCAGGACACCCCCAGCCCACCTCTGCAAGGTCAGTCCATGTCACCGTCTCCTTCCCAGGGTCAGAGGCGTTGGGATCCAGTCCCAGCACCCGCGGCTGGGAGCCTGCAGGCAAGAGAGCTCTCAGAGGGGAAAAGCACATCCCACCCCACCATCCAAGAGGCAGGATGGCTGCTCCAGGGCACAGGCTCCACAGTTACGGTCCCAACCCCAAGAGAAGCTGCTTCCCACATCTGGGCCCTGCCCACAGATGGAGGGAGCAGGGAAAAAACATGCACAGGGTGCACCACCATGACCAACCACCTCAGCCCCGCTCACCTCCAGGCACCTACCTGAGGCCCTCCGAGCTTGTGCAGGGACAACCTCTCCGCCGATGGCCCCACGAGGGACATCATCAGGTGCAGGGATGTTCTCCTTGGCTTTCTTTTCCCCCTCAACCTCCACACTTGGGAACTTGAAGGCCACGTGTGTCACGCTGGGGACAGGGTGGGCCAAGCTGCGCCGGGTTCCCCCCCAGCCCCGGGCCATGGGCATGGGCATGGGCTCCGAGCCCCGGCAGCTGGGAGGGACAGGGGGCACGGGGCCATAGCGGGTCCCCACCGGAGCTGGCTCCTCTTGGATGTGCTGGTAGCTGGACAGACAGACAGAGGGTCCCATCAGCCCAGCAGGACGCCTCCTGGCTCCCAGCCCATCCTGGTGGCATCGGGCCCCCTCCTCACTGCCCCTTTACCTGCACCGCTCTCCGTAGCTGCAGGACCCGCTCTGGAAGTACCTGCAGATCTGGGCTGACTTTCTGTCGTGTGAGAAGCGGCAGTTCTGGCCCCAGTGACAGAATCCACGGGCGAAATTCCTGCCAGCCGGAGTGGCACGGCCAGGGTCAGACCCCTGCTTTGAGACCCAAAATCCCCCCGGGCACCCGCTTTGCCTGGATGGGGCCATGTTTTCAGAGTCCCCAGGCTGGTGTCTGGGCTCAGGAGCCATCCCCAAGGACAGATCCCAGCGGGAGCCAGGGCTCTCCCTGCCTCATCCAGCCTCGCCGCCTCCTGGCTAAACAAAGCCCAGGGCTGGGCTGTCTGGGGGGGCCTGGAGCATGACGGTGGGGGTCTCCCTAGGGCTGGAGGAGCAGGGAGACCCACTGGGGTATGGAGGGCATGGAAAGGGGCAGGAATCCTCAGCCTGGGGCTGGCAGGGAGGGGCGGCCCCATTGGGGTGCTGCTGGGGACCCCGAGCTCCAGAGTGGGGACAGCTGGATGGGACAGGCTCCATCCCCTCACCCTCCAGGGGATACGGGAAGGGGGGGTTCAAGGGCATCACAAGCCATTCTGTGTCCCCACAGCGAGGGGCAGTCAGCCACATCTCCAGCCTTTCTCCCCCAAAAGCTGTTCCCAGCCTCCCCTTACCCCCCAAAGTCCTACCTGCACAGGGGTCTCAGGCAGCCCCCCCGGGCCACCAGCGAGCCCGGCTCCATCTCCTCCTGGCAGTACGAAGGGCTGGGCGACCTCCTGGGACTACTTATGGCCTTGGACCGTGCCCTGCCTTCAGCTGGGACAGAGTTAATTTTCCTCCCAGGAGCTGGCGCAGCATGTTTTGGATTTGGGGTGAGAATAACGTTGATAACACACGGATGTTGTAGTTGTAGCTGAGCTGTGTTTACACTCAATCAAGGACTTCTTGGCTACTCAGACGGCTCCAGCAGCAAGGATGGGGGAGCACAAGAAGCTGGGAGGGGACACAATGGGGACAGCGACACCCATTTCCCAAAGGGACATTCCAAGACTGTACGATGTCACGCTCAGGATATAAACTGGGGGGAAAGCTGGCTGGGGGCTGCTGCTCAGGGATGGGCATCGGTCAGCAAGCAACTGCATTGCACATCCCTTGTTTTGTGTAATTATATTATTAAATTATATTTTATATATTTTATACAAGAGGAGGCTCCTTAAGGGGAGGCCTTAGAGCAGCTCCAGTGCCTAAAGGGGCTCCAGGAAACCTGGAGAGGGGCTTTGGACAAGGGCCTGTAGGGACAGGACAAGGGGAATGGCTTTAACCTGCCAGAGGGGAGATTGAGATGAGCTCTGAGGCAGAAGCTCTTCCCTGTGAGGGTGCTGAGGCGCTGGCACAGGGTGCCCAGAGAAGCTGTGGCTGCCCCATCCCTGGCAGTGTTCAAGGCCAGGTTGGACACAGGGGCTTGGAGCAACCTGCTCTAGTGGAAGGTGTCCCTGCTCGTGGTAGGGGTTGGAACAGGGTGAGCTTCAAGGTCCCTTCCAACCCAAACCACTCTGGGATTCTGTGATTCTATGTTCAAACTATTGCTCTATTATGATTATAAAGGAAGGGCTGGGGCAATGGTTTCCCCTGGGGGCACTGGAGGGGTGGGGCAGAGAGAAGCTGGGGGGTGGCAGCTGCTCCCCACAAACTCTTGGCTGTTGAGACCTGACAAATCCTTGAAATCATGGCAAATCCATGGAAATCACCCCAAGTCCCATGGGAGCTGCTGCTGCAAACCCTCCCAAAGGGCAGGTCCCCAAGGGGCTGAGCGAAAGCCCACACCGAAAGGCTGGATGCTAAAAAGGTTCTTAAATATTTAGTTCAGATTTATTTAAAGTCAAGTCAGTTTGTGGACACTATTTATATTATTAAAAACACTTGGAGGTTTGTACTTCTAGCAAAAATATACATTTCAGTTTGAGGGTTGTTACGCTGGCGAGGAGGGAAGAGCAAAAGGTTCCCCAGGTGCTGAGCACGTGAATCCCACGTCACCCACGCCGAGGACAAATCCCCTGGGATCCATCCAGTGCCTTCCCCCAGAGGGCTTCAAAGTGCTTTAGAAACGGTCATTCACAACCCCCCTGCGAGGTAGGGAGGGGAAGGGGAAACTGAGACACGGCAGGAGCTGGGGGGCAGCAGCAGGGGCAGGTTTGGGGCCAGCCAGCCCTGGGATACAGGAGGAGAAACCCAGAGCTCTTCCCTTGGGGTTTTAAAGGAATTATTGCACCAGGGAAATCTGCTACCCTGAAGAGGAGGAAAATAAAGGAAAACCAAATGATTTGCTCCCACAACCCCTCCTTGGGAATATCAGGATCACAATAAGGCTGCTCAGGACATACGGGACCACGAGCTGCAGACGGGCAAGTGCCACTTCTTAGGTCAGACACCATCACCCCGATGGGTCTATCACCCCAAGAGGGGACTGAGCCCTTCCCAGGGCTCTGTGTCTCCCACAGCCTGGGTGACAGGAAGCTCCTGTTCATCGTGGGCACCCCATCCTTCCCCTCCCCTTTTATAAATCCTTGGCATTTCTACTGGTATGGAGCTCAAAGCACGAGGATTAACACAACACTTAATCCTTGTGTTCCCCCCTCCAAGCAGAGACCAGGGACAATCCAGCTCCCTTTCACAGAGGGGAAACTGAGGCAGGGCAGTTAACAGGTCAATGCCCTTTCAGCATCACGAGCACTGCGGGCTGGCTGTGGCTCTCCCCTTGCTGGTGTTGCTGAAGGATTTGCTTGCTCAGGTATTGACAGGGAGCTCTGCTGCACAACCCCCAGAGCCCCCCCAGGCTGGGGAAGGGGCTGCAGGACAAGCCAAAAGCCCTGCACCTCACCCTGACCAGCCCCAGGCCTTGCACAGACCTTTCTGGTAACTCACATTCCTGCAGGACAGCCTGGGGAGTGCAAAGATTCCATCCTCTGCTCTGAAGGTGGATTTTGATGAGCCAAACCCACCTCCTCATCCCTCCGTCTCTCACACGGAGTTGCTGAGGAGCAGGATCCCTTTGAAACGGCGGCACCAGGCGCAAGGGAAGGCAGAGATCACACAATCCCTCTGGGAGACAGGAACACACCACACACCGAGGGAGGGGGGCAGCAGTTGAGGGTCTCTGCTAGGACCACACCACCCATCTTCAAACACTCTGGGCTTTTCTTTGGGATAGGGAGAAACATCCTTTCATTACACTGTCCCTCACGGCTCAGGACCACATCTTCGGAGTGCAATACAAAAATCAAGACACACTGTAAGTGCTGTTGCTGGCCCCAGCAGATACCTGCACCACGCTCGGATCTCCTAATGACCACAACATCTCCCACCATCCCCGGGCTGCTGCAGGAACCCCACCATGTAAACCGGGTGGTTGCTCCAAGGAGCAGCTGAGAGCTGGGCTATAGTAACGGAAACTGTAGCTTATGATTTGCCTTTGTACATTTGTTAGTGTGTGTTAACGGAAGCCCTTGGCCTAGCAGGAGGTGGCTGATGGTATCTCACCCTATGTACCGTACGTCGGGGTCACGTAGAAAAGAGTTTCCAGTAGAAGAAATGGAAGACGTGGGGGAAAAGGTTTTCTTTGTTTCTGTACAAAGAGTCTTGATGGGAATCATGGCTTCATTCGCATAAATAACAGGTCCTTAGTACATGTCCTTGTAGATCTCCTGCAGAAGAGGGTGCAGAGATGTCTCAGTCTCTGTCTTCTTGATCTTCTGCACGAGCTGGGCGTGCTCTGTCACCAGCTGCCGCAGGTCTGCCATCTTCTGCAGCAGCTTGGGGAAGAGGTACTGGGCATCCGGGTGGTTGGACTGCAGGTGGAACTCCAGCGCCCGCAGGATGTTATCTTGGATCTCCTCCACTTGCTTCACGTTCACCAGGCCAGGGCGGTCTGTGGAGAGGAAGCTGCAGTGTTATGGTGGAGCCCTCCAAAGCACATGCTCCTCCTGGGGAAAGGGAGATGGGGACGGTAACCCACCCACTGTGACTCCAACCTCATCAGCTAGACCAGGGAAGTGTGCCCTCAGACAACACGTCCCACAGCAGCATACAAGAAGGAGGTGCCACTTCTCACTGTTGGTCAGCACGACCAGCAGGTCGAAGGAGGTGATCCTGCCCCTCTGCTCTGCTCTTTTGAGACCCCATTTGCAGCACTGTGTGCAGTTCTGGTGTCCCCAACACAAGGGCGACATGGAGCTGTTGGAGCAAGTCCAGAGGAGGCCACGAGGATGATCAGGGCCTGGAGCACCTCCCGTATGGAGACAGGCTGAGAACATTGGGGCTGTTCAGCCTGGTGAAGAGAAGCTGCGTGGAGACCTCAGAGCACCTTCCAGTGTCTGAAGGGGGCTACAAGGATGCTGGAGAGGGACCTTCATCAGGGACTGTAGTGATAGGACACGGGGAAATTGGTTTAAACTGAAACAGGGGAAGTTCAGGTTAGATCTAAGGCAGAAGCTCTTCCCTGTGAGAGTGCTGAGGCGCTGGCACAGGGTGCCCAGAGAAGCTGTGGCTGCCCCATCCCTGGCAGTGTTCAAGGCCAGGTTGGATGGAGCCTTGGGTGACATGGTCTAGTGGAAGGTGACCCTGCCTGTGGCAGGGGGTTGGAACTGGATGATCTTAAGGTCCCTTCCAACCTAAACCATTTTATGATTCCACACACCTTGTTCTTGGTCCAAGCTTGCTAGGCATCACTGCCATGGAGAAGCGTTGGTTTTGGAACTGTTCTGTTCTTCTTCCAACCCCCTAAGACACCCCTGGCTGATCTCTGGCACCCCTCAGCTGCAGCTCAGGTCCCGCAGCACACCCCAAACCACCTCTAAGTAACAGGAGGACTCTTCTTGACACTTGCATGGCCAAGAGCACCCGCTCACCTCCGCACAGGATGATGGCAGCCACAAACAGAGACAGGTCACTGTCATCCAGCTCCAGTGCATTGAACTTCACTGCGAACTCAAACTTGGGCTCCATGATCTCGTTGAAGGGCTTGCGCAGGCTACGCAGAAACTCACGAGTCACAAAGCCATTCCCATTGGCCACCAAGAGCCCGTCCTTGTTCATGATAGAGGCCAGCATGGCAAAGATGGCCTCGTGCACCCCGTACTTCAGCAGAGTCACTTGGTCGTTCAAGTAGAGGCCTATGAAGCTGGGGATGCTCTTGGCAAACTCGGTGAGCTCCCGCACGGTCTCCACCGTGGTGCACTGGCAGCGGTAGAAGACGTGCACCCCGATCTCCTTGTAGGGGGGGATGCCGTTCACTAGCTGCTTCCACACCAGCCCCTTTTCTGCCTGCCACAAGGTGTCCATATCATGGATCACAAAAGGCTGCTTGAAAAAAAGAAGCAAGCAGTTAGGAACACATTTATGTCCCTGCTCATTGCAGGGGGGTTGGACTAGATGGCTTCTGAAGGTCCCTTCCAACCCAAACTATTCTATGACTCTACGAACATGCTGCAGGGACTCGAGATACCAGCTCTGCCAAGGACACTTGCATTTGTCTGCCTGTCCCTTTGCTGTTCTCTTCCCACTGGGGTAATCTGTACCCCCCAGAACTGCACAAGTCTGCAGAGGAACAGGAATTTGCCCAGCTAGAGGCAGGTTGTGTAGAGCCCATCTGGCTGCAGCTGGGAGCTGCTGCATGGGGAACAGCTACAGCAGGATCCCCCAGAGAACAGCCCCCCGTGTTGGTCATGGCTAACCCTGTCTGCCCTGGGGAGGAAACTTACTGGGGTGCTGCTGGCCTTCCCGGTCAAGATACCTCTCGCCTTCTTTTTGGTCATGTTGAAGTTCTTCAGGTAGGCGTTGTAGATGTGCTTGGAGAACGCTTTGAGGTCGGCCACCTGCGGGTTCTGGCAGCTGATCTCACTCGCTGTCAGCCCCGCCACCAGCTTCCTCTTCTCTGCCTCGGGCATGCGGCCAAAGCGGATTGCTGGGGGGCAAAACCAGTCAGTCAGGACACTGGGGATGATTCCAGGGGATGCATCCAGGGAAGCAGCATCTGCTCTCACACCACAGGGGCCCGCTGGTGAACACCAGCACAATGCTTCTCTGGGGATGCAGCTCCTCTAGCAGTGACACCTTCATGAACCAGCCGTTACCGGTGCTGGTTACTCTTGCCAACACAGCCTCACACCAGCTCCCATCCCCACTTCTCTGGGCTCTCACACAAACCCTTCTTCCCACATAAACACCTTTACTTGCCCAGGAACAGGATGGTTGCACCTGAAGCTTAATCCCAGCACAGAAGAGCAATCTGTGTGCCTGGTTCCCTCTGGGTCAACCCCTAAGGGAAAGCCATGTGCCACCAGCCAGCCTGCATGGTGGGGACAAACCACCCCTTCTTGTGTAGAAGAAGGGGATGAAGAGTCAAAGGCTCAAAGCATTGGGTTTGAAAGGTGATTCCCTTAGCAAGATGACAGCGATGGGATAAAGCAAAGCTACATACAAACCCCTCACAGAGGGGCGGGTGGCCCCATGGCACCAGCAGTGACACTCACTCACCGTTATGCGACATTCCCAGTGAGAGGCATTTCTGGAAGCGGCAGTACTGGCACTTGTTCCTGTTCTTCTTCTGAATCTTGCAGCTCCTCTTGCACTTCTCATACTCCAGTTTCATGCGGATCGTCCGGCGGAAGAAACCCTGCAGGCGGGTGGCACAGAGGGGGACACAGAGCAGGGGGACAAGGGAACAGCAGTGTTAGCACCTCTGGCATGGGACAAGGGGGGCTTCTTATCCTTGGGAACCTCATGGGGGTTCAGCCAGGTGGGGAGGAGCAGCCCTGGGGCTCTGACACAAGCAGAGTCTCCATCTCAAGGAGAGGTTGCACAGTGGGAGAAGGGGCTGCAGAGGAGGGATCCCGGACTCATGCTGGGAGCTGTGGGTGTGATTCCGCAGGCAGGGGGGGATGCAGGAACAAGCACGCCCCAGCCTGCAGGAATGTCTGGCAGGGCCTGGGCCCAACGCAGCCCCGCTGGCATCTGCTGCAGGGGAAAGAATTTCAGAGGCACATCCAAGCTGTGGCCAGTGATCCCAGGGGGATAAACACACAGCTCACTGCTGATGTGCAGCATAGAAAGCATCCTTAACAGCAAAGCCAGGGTCCCCGTGGGGACAGGCAGATTTGCCTTACAAAGTAAATCATGATGGGGCAAGATTTAGGCCATAGACATCTCAGCTGCCTCCCCCAGGCCAGTATCTGTCTGCCTGCACTCTCCACACTCTCCACACTGGTTGCAAATGATGTTCAGCCTAAAGAAGAGAAGCTGCATGGAGACCTCAGAACAGCTTCCAGTATCTAAAGGGAGCCCACAAGGATGCTGGAGAGGGACTTTTCATCAGAGACTGTAGCGATAGGACAAGGGGTGATGGGTTCAAACTGAAACAGGGGAAGTTCAGGTAGATCTAAGGAAGAAGTCCTTCCCTGTGAGGGTGCTGAGGCACTGGCACAGGGTGCCCAGAGAAGCTGTGGCTGCCCCATCCCTGGCAGTGTTCAAGGCCAGGTTGGACACAGGGGCTTGGAGCAACCTGCTCTAGTGGAAGGTGTCCCTGCCCATGGCAGGGGTTGGAACTGGATGATCTTAAGGTCTTTTCCAACCCAAACAATTCTATGGTTCTACGTTTTTACAATCACTTACTCCCGCATCCCTGTCTTGCTGCAAACCTGCTGTCTGAAGAGAAGTCATGGTCCCAGGGGCCTAGTCTCTGCCTGGCCCAGCCCTCCCACACCTCGCAGCCCCCCCCACACCTCGCAGCCCCCCCCACACCTCGCAGCCCCACCCACACCTCGCAGCCCCCCCACACCTCGCAGCCCCCCCCACACCTCGCAGCCCCACCCACACCTCGCAGCCCCCCCCACACCTCGCAGCCCCCCCCACACCTTGCAGCCCCCCCCACACCTTGCAGCCCCCCCCACACCTCGCAGCCCCCCCCACACCTCGCAGCCCCCCCACACCTCGCAGCCCCCCACACACCTCGCAGCCCCCCACACACCTCGCAGCCCCCCCCACACCTCGCAGCCCCCCCACACCTCGCAGCCCCCCCCACACCTTGCAGCCCCCCCACACCTCGCAGCCCCCCCACACCTTGCAGCCCCCCCCACACCTCGCAGCCCCCCCACACCTTGCAGCCCCCCCCACACCTCGCAGCCCCCCCACACCTTGCAGCCCTCGCAGGCGTGGACGCCGTAGTGAAACCCCGAGGCTCTGTCTCCGCAGACTCTGCACTCCACGTTGAGCGCTCCCGAAGCCGCCTCCTCGCAGCCCACCTGCAGTTGGTCCGACAGGGAGGGAGAGGAGCTCTGCGAAAGGTCTGCAAGCACACAACAGGGTATATCCCTTTGGGTTGTAGCCACAAACCCAGTGTTCTGTCCAACTCCTCAGCCATGGGACTGAGGAGGGATTCCCAGCAATGTCCCATCCTGCCACTGGCATTGCATGTGGACAGTTAACCTCTGAGATCAGGCACTGGCTGCAGGCAGATACCAAGCACAGAGCCAAAAGTGCCCCCAGTGTGTCTATCAGCTGAGAGACATCACATCAGTGCTGATTTCTCCCCTCTGGCATTCATGTCTAGGCAACGAAACCCAAGCAGCAATGTTATAATCCCCAGTTGGCAGGCAGCTGGCACAGGGCTACCCAGCTGGGATGGCCAGGGCTCTGGAGGAGTACCTTCCGTAGCAACAAACCTTCCCACTCCAGCTCCTACAATCAGTTTGCACTGAGGACTTCAGGAAGTGGCCAGGGAAGCATCCTCAGGCACCTTGGGAGTCCCCTCACAATGTTACCTCCCTATCCTTTTAACTTCCATCTCCCAACCCGCTGTCAATGGCTGTGCAGTGACTGCACAGAAAGAACTAAGCCTCTCCGTAAGTTGGCTCTCGATGCATCTTTTCATACAGCGAAGAGATTAAAAACAAGCCACCAAACTCCATCCAGGGGCAGGCCCTTTGCCCTGGCAGCTGAGCATGTGGATGCCTGGATGCTCCCAGAGCTCCACTCACCTGTGTAGCTGCTCGAAGGCAGCGAGCTGTCTGGTCCTCCACTTGTGTCCGAGGCTCCGCCTGCCACCATCACTGCCTCTTCCTCTTCCTCCTCCTCTTCCCTGACCTCAGGTACTTCCTCCTGTAGTTGTTCCATAATTGATCACCCCTCAGTGCCAAGACTGCAATCGCTGTCATAGCTCTGGCATCATCCGCGTCTATTCGAGATGGACCCTACCAGGCTGTTCCCGCTAGCCTGTGGGACAAAGAAAGCACCCACTGAGCACCCCAGCAGCGGGGCAGTGTGGCTCCACACCAGTCCCCCTCTGCTTCCCCTCCTTAAGCCAGGGAGAAAAGCAGAACCCAGGCCCTTTAGAGGTCACTTTACACTCTGGTACAGACTCTCTGCAGGCCTCGAGGAAGCAGAAGCTCACTGGAGCTGTATTTAAAGCCCAGCAGACAGAGCCCAGACCACAAACCAGCCCAGGCATCATGCAGGGACCTGCAAGTCCCACAGCAGAAACACTGCCCCAGACAAAGTCCCCCTGATCAGCCAGTGCCCTGGGATGGCACAGTGGGAGCTGAGGCCGGGGTTTGACAGCACCAACACCACCAGGTAGGGCTGCCTTCACCCTCCATCCGCAGAGCTTGGAGGGAGGGCAGCAGCCGACCAGGGCACAGCAGCTCCATGCCCATGGGTGGGAGATACTGGTGGAGCCAGGCTCAGTTAAGAGCAGGCAGCGGCTGAGAGCCCCTGGCCTCTGTGAGCCATCTGCAAGCCTGATGCTTCCTGTCACACTCCTTCCCATTCCAGCGCTGCCAGTTCCACCAGTTGTGTTTATTTCCACTTGTGATGTTGTAACTGGCCCCGGCTCCTGTGCCAAGAGCTGGGTTCAGCGTGTTGCTGTGGCTCTGTGCAGCTGCCGGGCTGCGCTCAAGCAGCGTGATCACAACAGCCACACAATCCAGCCTGTGTCCCAATCCCGGGTTTCCTGTGGGAGGAACGGCCCTGTCCTCCCCTCCTGCACGCTTCCGCTCCTTGTTTGCCTTAGTCCATCCCAAACAGCCCACAGAAAACTCAAGCTGTGTGAACGCTGCATCCCCAGTTTCCACCTCCCTCCTATGGATCCATGCTGGACATTGCCTGAGCATCCACCTCACGCTGCAACATCCCAGTGCTCCTTTATCTCCAGATCGTGCTTCCTAAACTGACTCTTGCTTGAGTAATTAATATCTCAAGCCGAGTTTATGTAGAGTTGCATCCAATTCCTTAAAGGAGATATTTTTAAGTGGAGAAATAGCCACTGAAATCCAGCTTCCACCAGGAAAGCCTTAATTTGCATGAGTTAAACTGAAGCAGCATCCTCAAGCCCACAGCAGAGTGAAGCGAGTAACTTACTCACAGGGGACTCGCACAAGAGCAACCTCCAAGCACCAGGATGGTGTGTGACCCAAGCCCAAGCCAACACCACAGCACTGGGCTTGCTGGGGGATAGGAGCAGTGACCCAGGACTCCCTGGGCTCCTTTTCCCTCCTGCAGCAGACCCTCACATTGGCACTTTGAGCGTGAGCCACAGCCAGCTCCTTGGCTTCACCGGAAAGCCATCAGCAAAACCTGCAAGCAGGAGGTTGAATGCAAACATGTCACAAAAACAGGACACGAGTCACCTCTGGAGCCTGGGTCTCCTGCAGGAGAGGGGGCTTTGCTCTTCTCTTCACACTGGGAATTCCAACGGCGGGGCAGATGGCTTTGTTTCCAGGAGGAGTATGTTAGAGGCAGTCAGCAATCCCCCTCAGAGCAGGAGCAGGCGGAGGGGTGCTCAGACAAGGGCACAGCACTCCCTCCCCATGCCTCCACAAGAGCACTGAGGGACCATTGAAGGGCTGTGTTATCCTTGGCCTCCCCTCACACATCCCACGCGGTGGGACATGGCATGCAGGCAGGAAAAGCTGTTCAGGGGAGATGGAGGGAAACGAGCTCCATGGGTTTGAAGGCTATATATAAATGAATGTACAAACACCAGGAAAACGCTTGTGCCTGGAAGAGCAGTTAGTGGGGGAAGCTTGTGGCAGGAGAAACCAGGCTACAGTGGAAAATACAGCCTGCAGCAGCTTCATGAGCTTCTTAGTAGTTCTCCTTTGCCTCTGGCATCCAGCACAGGCCACTTGCTTTAACCCCAGTGCAGATGAAGCCCTCTGCTTCACCCCAATTGCCATCGGAACAAGGCGGGCACATCCCTCCAGCTGCATCCCTGGCACACTGTCCTCCATCCGCCTCCCCTGCCCAGGGCTGTGCACTCCCCAGGGTTTCAGCAAGTTTGCAACACACAGCTTACACTCCCAAACCCACCAAAGTAACCCCAAAACTGTACTGGGAGTCAGTCTGGCTGGAGCTGGGTGTGCAGCCCTGAGAGGGGGAAAAGCAGAGGGTGGGATGTTCACAGAGAGCAAGGCCAGGCTCCAGCTAAGACTCCTCATGTGCATGCAGGCGTTAGGGGAAGGTTAAGGATCCCACCCTTTGAGAGTGGACATAGAGCCAGAGAGAGCAGAAAGCTTCTACCAGAAGGCTCTGAATGTATTGTTTTAATATCTCTTTGCAGGCCAAGAGTACAGGGGCCTGGCCAGAGGGAAGCTGTGAGAACTGTTTGCACACCTGCCTTTCCCTCAGCCATTCCCCTGTTTTCTAAACACACATAGAGGGAGGGGAGAGGGAAGATGGGATTGATTCCACGCAGGAGGCTGCACCCCTGCCCTGGGGCCAAGGCAGCCACCGCCCAGGTGAGAGGCAGGGCACAGGCTGTGCCTGCGCCCCAGCATGGAGCCAGCCAGTGCGGCAGGGCCCCCCCCAAGAGATGCGGCCTCCAGCCCTCCCCTCTGGGCCAGGGGTGGTGCTGGGCAGCACATGGAGGCTGTGGGGCTGTGCTGAGGTTTCACACATGCTCCTCTGCTCCTGTGAGCCCTGTGGTACAGAGTGGGGTGTCCTGGGAAGCCAGAGCTTCGCAGAGGTTTGTCTGAACTCTGAGCACGAGCACAGCCATGGGCAGGCCTGGCACAGCCCTGCATCCTTGTGGGATGGTGCTGGGGATGGCAGAGGATGGCCAAAGGGCCCATCTCAGCCCCAGGATCTCTCCATCCACTTGGTGCCTCCACATCCAGCTGCCGAGCAGGCAGAGCCAGAGGAGGGATGACTGTCTCTCCCCGTTGGCTAAAAAGCATCAGCCAGAGCACAGCCCAAAGCTTGAGCTGCAGGGCACAGCCACCTCCTTTTCCTGTTCATCAGCTGTTACAGGGCAGCGATGGAAAGAGAGGACGGAAACAAGGACAGGGACTGTGAATTCCTTCCTAAGCTTCTCTGGAGAATCCGGCAAAGCTGTTTCCCTTCCTCTTCCACAGAATGGAAATGAGCAAGAGAGCAATCATCTCGTGACTTGCTCTGCCCTTGCCTCAATCCCCATTCCAAGGAGCTTTGGTAACCCTGGCAGAGGCAGCAGCCACCCTCCTGGGAGCCGGCAGCAGTGGGGTTGTTTGCTGGCTCTGGGCTTGGGCAGATGCCTGCTGCCTGCCCTGCTCCCACGCTGCAAGCAGCACAGGCAGCAGGTTTATCTTCACTAGAGGCAGGAGCTAGCAAATATGCCAAGCTAAACCATACAGCAGGAATGGGGGGAGAGACATGGCACAAGGGGAGGAGGAAGAAGCAGGTTTCTCACCAGTGTTCTTGTCCCAGTGCAGCGTCACAAGAAGAGGACGTGTGTTCTAACACAGACACTCAGGTGCTGGCAGCCAGAGAGCCCCAGAGTAAGAGCAAGGAAGTGCTTGTAATTAGAAATATCTCATCTTTAAATCAAGTGTTTCACTGCTGGTGAGCTCGAACAAGAGGTGGTTTTGGTGTGCTCAGTGGTCAGGATGCCTGCCCCCATTCCCCTCCAGGAGACATCCATTTGTTTCCAATATATTTATCCAGATGGGATTGCCCAAGCCCCCGTTGCAATCTGGAAGATCATCCAGTATAAGATCCCACCCTGGAAGACGGGAGTTTCCAGGCAAAGCAAAGTGCCAAAGAAAAGGTCCAAACCTCCCAAGGGCCAAGTCACAGAGTTGATCCACTCAAAGCAGTTGTTCAAGTTACTGGAAAAGAGGTCACCAGGAACTGCGAAGGGAAACCAGTTCACCGCAGGAGCACTTCCAGCTTGCGTTTGTATTCCTCTGGATTGGAGTTTTAGCCAAATTCCCAGTCAACAGAAGTGAATCCCTTTGGAAGGGGCGAGATGAGAACTCAGCCCCCAGTACGCTTCCCGTGATGCACAGCACATATTGAATCCACAAGGAGACATTGAACTAGATCCATAAACAAAATGTGATTGCTGCTCCTTGGCCACCACTTGCGGACATCCCCTGGGTTGTGTCACGGCTTACGATAGCTGCTGACCAAGTACCTGTTTCTGTTCCTCCTCCTCCACGTCAGTTACGACTAACAAAAGCCAAATAAGAGCTAAGCAGATGCTGCAATACAGGAAAGGTAACTTGAGTGCACCAAACATGTTTGTTTTTGTTCCTGAAAGATCATTAGCTAATGAGATCTCAGCAGCACTTACTGCCCAAGTGCTTCCTCCCTTACTCAAAGGCCTCAAGGCAGACTACACAGAATCAACCAGGGTGGAAAAGACCTTTAAGCTCATCCAGTCCAACCATTCCCCTGCACTGCCAAGGCCACCACTAACCCATGGCACTGAGGCCTCGGCTACACGGTGTGTGAACACTTGCAGGGACGGTGACTCCAGCACTGCCCTGGGCAGCCTGTTCCAATGCCTGAGCACCCTTTGGGGAAGGAATTGTTCCTCAGCTCCATCTAAACCTGCCCTGGGGCAGCTTGAGGCCGTTTCCTCTTGTCCCATCCCTTGTTCCTTGGGAGCAGAGACCAGCCCCCTCCTGGCTCCATCCTCCTGTCAGGCAGTTGCAGAGAGCGATAAGGTCCCCCCTGAGCCTTCTCTTCTCCAGACTAACCCCCCCAGGTCCCTCAGCCGTTCCTCATCACACTTGTGCTCCAGGCCCTGCACCAGCTCCGGTGCCCTTCTCTGGCCCCGCTCCAGCACCTCAATGTCTCTCTTGCAGTGAGGGGCCCAGAACTGACATAGGATTCGAGGTGCAGCCTCACCAGTGCCCAGCACAGGGGGATAATCCCTGCCCTGGCCCTGCTGCCACACTGGTGCTGATCCAGGCCAGGATGCTGGTGGTTTCTTGGCTGCCTGGGTACAAGCTGCTCATGTTCAGCTCCATCAATCAGCACCCCCAGGCCCTTCTCCATGAGCAGCTTTCCAGCCACTCTTCCCAAGCCTGGAGTGTTGTTGGGGTTGTTGAAATAACATGCAGAAATAAACTCTTAGTGCCAGCAGGAAGGGCCGTTCCATGTGCTCCTGGCCACTGCTGACAGCCAGGGTCAGACTCTCCCCTTGAAGCCCCAGCTCAGGCATTGCACCATGCCCCAGCCCAGTGCCACGATGTTCTCCCCAGCGCTGGCTGCATTTCACCAAGCACGAGCCCTGAGGACTGAGCAGCAGGGTGCTGCCAGAGCTGCTATTGCCCTCTTGCTGCTCAAGGAACTCAGGAACATGTGACAGAGGGTGCAGGAGATCCCCTTGCTTGCCTTCAGTGGCCAAAATGAATCACACATCTACCATGTTTTAACTCACCCACTTCCTGGACACTGAACGGAAAACAAAAGTTACAAAGGTTACAGAACTTGCTGATTCTTCTCTTTCTGTACCACAATTGATGCTGTCCCCAAAACCAGATCACAGTAGTTTGCTCCAAAAGGAACTTCCTGCTTTCTTGCCTGTGCTGACTTTCTTCAGAGAGCAAGAGGTATGGTAGAAACAGAAGCAAATCAGACTTTGGGCAACAAATTCATGTGCAGAAGGGAGTCTGCCAGGCTGCTCTGCTCTTTAATTCATCCTCCAGGAGCTACAGACATCCCTGGCACAGCAGCTCCATAGATGTGCTCAGAATCTGGGAGAGGGTTAATGCTTTCCCAGGAATCATCCCTACACCTTCCCAGTGGAGTGAATCCCTGCTCTCTTCATCCTCTGAGCAGCTCTGCACCTGCCTTTAGCAGAAGGGGTAAGACCAGGGTGGGAGGTGAAAAGCTGAGCAATTATCAGCTCTTCTCTGAAGTCCTTCTTTATGACCTCTAGCAAATCCCATCAATCCCAAAACCTCCATTTCCTTCATCATCCTAAAAACCCCCAACAACCCGAACCCCACCCCAAAAATAACCAAACCCAGAACTCTGAGTGCTTCCTTCCTGGTGCTGCATTAGCTCACAGAGACGGCATGTTTTGGATCCATCGGTGCCAAGTGTCATTGTTTATTCCCGTCTCACGGATTTTGACACCTGTTTGCAGTCACGCTCCCAAGCCTGGCCCAGGGCAGCACACCACGCTGCTTGTGACCCCCGTCTCCTGGTGTACATTCCTACACCAAGTGTTTCCAGGATTAAATAAACCAGCACATCTCCTCCTGGCAATTGCTGACCAATATTTCTGGTTTGCTGTCAACTCACAGCAGCCCAGAACACCCATGGGCAGGAGGGGAACATGGCTCTGACCTGCTGGAACAAGGACCACAGCCAGGAAACAAGCAGGTACCAGAAAGGTGACACCACCAGGGCTGCTCAGAGCTGGAAACTCACTGAAGTGCTGCTATTTGAGAAGATCATTAAGTCTGGAAAGGAGAGAGGCTCATCCCACTGCACTCCAGGACAGAGCTGAGGTGGCTGTGAAGCCCTGGCAATGCTTTGGGAACAGGGCTGCAAACAGTATACATGGAGCTGGTAGAGAGGCACAGAGCAGCTTGTATGAGGCTGCAGAGATGGTCGAGTGTCTAAAGGGACTCTTGGACCCACAGACCTTGCTCCTATCTCCTGGCAGGGACCCACCACTCAGCCCGGTGGCCCCTATTTATGCTCCTCCAGCAGCCCCTGCTGCTGTTCCGCAAGTACCAGCTTTCACATTCCTCTCTGGAAGTGTCAGAGAAGCTGTCTGGGATATATTCCCTTTACGATCCCGAAGGTGAGGAGGTTGGCAGCTCAGAGAACCCACCACATCACTGTAAGCCGAGACTTTCCACAACTCCTTGCAGTCCCCTCACACTTTACTCCAGGGCATTCTTTGCTTACAGACCCCTTGTCCTGAACCTGAGCAGGACACGCGGAAGGATCCGGTTTCAGGAACATCAGTAATTCTAGAACAGGGCTGACGAGGGAGGAGCTCATGGGAACATCAACACCACTTCCCAAGGCAAACACTGGGCACAGGGTGCTACAGACTCCAAGTAGCATTTCAATGGAAAACCAGGAAAGCAGCAAGTGGAACAAGTGCAAACAGGAGCAGCGCTGGCAGCGAGCAAGGCCATCGGTTGGCAGTGCTGCACACACCAGGAAACATTCTGGTTTTCCCCAAAGAGTGTCTCTGGGACACCAGCAAGTGTCACCCCAGCTTTGGATGGGGCAATCACCTCCCCAGAAAAGCAATGAGGGGTAGAAAAGTAGCAGCTGGCCAATGCATCCCTCTGGATCATACACCTGTGTGCAGGCTGCTGTCTGGAGCCAAACACCCAGTAAGGTTTACTGCTAGGCTTCCAGTGCTCCCAGATCCAGGAAAACACCCACAAAATCAGTAGCAAGACAACTTCTTCTCTGCCAACAGTGTGCTGGGCTGCACCCCCAGAGCGTGACCAGCAGGTCATGGAGGGGATCCTGCCCCTCTGCTGTGCTCTGGGGAGCCCCCCCTGCAGTCCTGATCCAGCTCTGGGGCAACAGCACAAGAGGGACGTGGAGCGAGTCCAGGGGAGGCCGGGGAGCTGCTGCGAGGGCTGGAGCAGCTCTGCTCTGGAGCCAGGCTGAGAGAGCTGGGCTGGGGCAGCCTGGAGAAGAGAAGGCTCCTGAAGGGGAGACCTTAGAGCAGCTCCAGTGCCTAAAGGGGCTCCAGGAAACCTGGAGAGGGGCTTTGGACAAGGGCCTGTAGGGACAGGCCAAGGGGAATGGCTTTAACCTGCCAGAGGGGAGATTGAGATGAGCTCTGAGGCAGAAGCTCTTCCCTGTGAGGGTGCTGAGGCGCTGGCACAGGGTGCCCAGAGAAGCTGTGGCTGCCCCATCCCTGGCAGTGTTCAAGGCCAGGTTGGACACAGGGGCTTGGAGCAACCTGCTCTAGTGGAAGGTGTCCCTGCCCATGGTAGGGGTTGGAACTGGGTGATTTTAAAGTCCCTTCCAACACAAACCATTCCATGACTCTGCTTCACTTTGCAGGGACAGAGATTTTTAGATCTCTGGGCTAAACAGTAAAAAACCCCACAACTAAACAATAAACCTCCACCTATATACAAATTTTGTTACGCTTACATTCGCGCTCCCGGAAAAGTGCTACTGGTTTTGTAGACCTTAGCAAAATATCCCGGGCATCAGGCACGCTCCTCTGATCCCAGGATGTGGCTCACAGTGAACAATTATGCCCAGGCCCAAGTTCAGATGATTCAGCAGGGCCTGGGAATAAACCACTGCGTTTGCTGCATCTCCATGTCAACCACAGAACAAGAAAAAAGAGGGAATCTCAGTTTGACTGTGAACATCTCCATACAGAAAACCCCAGAGAACATCACATTAACCTTGTTACACAAACTAGTTCAACACTCTCTTAGGGAACTAGAGGGGAATGATGTTTCCTGACTATTTTTGGCTACATTCACACAACCAGAGCTGACTGCAGAAGGAGGTTTCCCTGTGTTTTCAGCAGCGATTCGAGCAGCAATCCTGTCAGCAGCATCCTGCCAAGACTCCTCTGCCAGTTAGAGGATCACAGTGTGCTCTGACCATTTGGATTTCCACCTCTTTAGCGGATCACAGTGTGACCAGTTGGATTTCCACCTCAGCCCCGAGACCCCACACACTTGAGCAAAGCATTAGCACCTTTTACAACATCCTCATGTCTTTGACATCATCTTGGGGGTACAGATAGAGCAGTCGAAGCACTTCCACTTCCTAACACAACCAGCTCCTGGGAGCTCAGCGGGTTCCACCAGCTCTAGCCCCAAACTCACGCTCACCAACAACCCTTTTCCAGAGATGCCCATGTCCTTAAGTCCCACAACATCCCACAGTCATGAGAACCCACTGACCATCAGCCCTCATGGGTTTAACAGCTTTCAAGGTCCGACAGCTCCAGCAGAATCCATAGAAACAACTTCAAGGTGAAAAGCAGGTTTAGGCATTTTCAGAAATATTCCAGACTGGCATTAAGATGGAATCAAGAGTTGCTTTAAAAGAAAACAAATGTTTGTAAGAAATGGGGCAGGACAGAAATTTGAGGCGCCCATCACTGGGATGGCTCCACAAAACACTGCTTAGTTTGAAGCCATCTCACCCATCCTCCCTTTGGCCTGACCAAGCCCTTCCTAATGAGACATTCATTAGTAAAGTTTGTCTTAACAGACCATCAAATAAATGCTTCCCTATCAGCTCAGGTAAGAAAGCTCATCTGCCCCTCTAAACCACCAGAACTGTTCCCTGTCTCTATCCCACATCTCTATTATGGGGTTGAATGTGCATGTTCTGGTTTTTGCTACTCCAAATTCCAGCCCCCAGACCAGGGCAAACCAGAAAATGCAGCATGAGGGCAACAGTTCTGGTGAGCACAGACATTATCTGGCTGTTGCTCTCCACAAGCCTCAGACATGTGCTCTGGCTTGACCCAACACCACAAGAAGCGTTTGTGCTTCTGCCTTGTGCTTTCATCCTGCCACCTCCTCCCCAGTCAGGATTCCCTGCAAACCACAGCCTGCACCAACCCCAAACCTTTGAGCAGAACCTGTCCATTCCAGGGGATTCCAGGGGATCCCTGGAAAGCACCTAAACACACACTCTGGAACCCTTTGCAAAGCCCCTTTGAAAGACCTGACTCAATGGATCTTAGATGTGCACAGGCTCTTGGAGGACACACATTTTCTAGATGCTCTGATCCTAACAGGGAATATTAGAGCATTTCAAGATGTCATCCTGAAAGTAAGATACATCCCGAGTCAGTTCTGCTCTAAACCCTTCTTGCAACCAAAAGGGCTCCAGTGAACATCAGCCCAAATCACTCATTCTGGGGAAGATGCATTTTACAATCTCTTTGACCAAAAGGCTTCATATTGGCATCAATTGTTCCATTCTAAACCCAGCTTTGGGAGAGTCATTTCTGAGGCATTCTGCCAATGCACATTTCAGAGTATAAACTTAAATAAAATAAAAGTTCTACACAAAAATCTTATTTGTACTCACTATGGAAATCACTTCTGCTGGTCTAGACTTCCCCAGAGTCTCCAAGATTATTCCAGGGATAAGCAGTGTATCTGAATGGTGACACCTCTAGAAAAGCAGAGATTCCTCTGCAGCCCCTGATGAGAAAGCAGCTACAGAGCCTGAACAAACCTGCGGGTATGAGCATGGGCAGTTGTTCCTGCTATAAAGCAAAAGAGCCAATACAGGTCACAAAATAAACCAACATCTCCAAAATTCCAGTCAGGACAAGCCAGGCTGGGTCCTGGCAGCAAATGACCTTTCAGGCAGAACCACTATAACAGCATCTCACCCACTCAAAGAACCATCTGTGTCTCAGGTCCTGCTGCACGGAGGAGCCCAAGAGTCTCTCGTGGTTCTAATTCCTCAGTGTCTAAAAGAACATTTGCAGATTTCCAGTTCATAATTCAATAGCTGCAGACAGAACATTACCCAAAAGGCAACAAGATGTACTGCACGAAGATATATATCTGTCAACAGGCAACATGCTGGAGAGACAGAGACCATTAACATCAGTAAGCAGCTCCGTACAACAATGCTCTTCTGATCAGCAAAGCCTCATGTGGCTCATTACAAAATCCTCTCCACACGCTGCAAAGATCCTTGGAAGTCCATGTCTTGAATGCCAGAACAGAGACAGCACAACAGTTGCAGCAGCTTGACACAGAAAACCACATCTCTGTCCAGCTGAAAACCTTAGATGTGTGTTGAAGCAAAAATAAATCCCCCCCTATACACAGACAGCCACAGCGCCGTTAGACGCTACACGCAGCATTGGGGTGTGGGGTGACTGCAGTGAAGACTCTTGGGCATCATTTCAGGGGTCTGTGGGCAGGACAATATCCACCCAAGGCCGTGCTGACCCCCTCCTCAAGCTCCCTGTCCCAGCCCTGCTGTAACCTGCTCAGCTTTGTCCGAGTAAGGTGACAGACGGTATCAGCACTGCTGCCAGATCGCGTGTCCGGATCGGGAGGTGACTGGTTACTCGAGTGCAGTCCCTGATCTCATGTGCCCTCCCCAGTCTGCAACAGCCACCTTCAGTCATAAAAATCAGTGAAATAACCAAATATGAAGTTGTTGCACTTCAACAGTAACAGTTGGCTTAGAAGAACAGGATTAGACTATGATACTCACAGCATACTCCTAAGTGTAATCCATAAAGATTGCATTCAAAAACCGAGCAAAAATAAGGCATAAAGTTTAAATTTAAAAAAGAAAGCTTAAGCTCATGGACAAAAGGAAAACTTGCTGAAAGCAAGCTGCACTTCCTAGGCTCTTCCCTATCCCACGTTTTTAAAAGCATAGGTAGGAAAATGCTTTGGTAGACGGAAGGGAAGGGGTTACCTCTCCGGAGCCGCTGTCCCCAGTCTGCCTGTCGCTGAAAGCCACCCTTCAGTTACCATGTCAGCACAGAGAGCTGAAAACAAGCAGTCTGCAAGAGAACACAACGGGAATTTGCAGGGCTGTGCTGAAGGCCAGATATTTATGCTGCTGGAAGAACTGGGCTGGATCCAACAACAGCTCTGCAATTTAAACACACACTCCCTCTACCGCATGCTGAAACCATAGGCTGGGGTGAGTCCCCTCACAGCCTCTCCCCGGGCTCCAACAGCTTCTGTGAGCTGGGGAGGAGAAGGAAACCCCCAACAGAGACTGCCCCAACCCCTCGCCAGGCTTTGAACACCTTGCCTTAGGTCACAGGCCAGTGACCCCGAGTTTTCATGACAATGCATGAAGCAGATGATAGAAAAAGGTCTGTGGTGGCTGGAAGGTGGTTTGTTTACTCAGTTTGCTTTATCCACCTTTAAAAGGCTGCCAGAAAGTTACTGCAGCTTTAATCAGTGGCTGAAATTTAAGGATTTGACAGAGTTCATTCACTTTTCTTGGTTTTCCTGATAACTTTACAAATAGCCTGAGAGTTTCAGGCTCAGGAGAGCATGAAGAGAGCAGTGCTGGTGAGAAAAAACTGGCTTGTGAGGCTTTGAACTAGAGGACTTAGAGAAAATATGCTCTATTTTTAGACACAGTTATGCAGACTAACTGGACTAACATATTAAATAAAGATGTTGTGAACATGATGCTACTTGAACCCTTGTACCCTGCCTGACATTACCCAAGCTTAGCTGCTCCTCCCACCCCAATGGAAAAGCCCCGTTTCGGATTGCTACCTCCAACACAGGAGGATGCACAAAGCAGCTGAACACGGATCAGGAACCCAGCAAGAGGGGTGGCTCAGCAGGCAAGGGGGGCAAGTTCAAGGCAGAGAGCGAATCCCACACCTCTGCACACCCTCTTGCACCTCCTGGGTCTGACACAGCACCCACAGCTGCTCAGAAGAGGATGGAAAAAGGAAGTAGATCTGCTGTCCCAAAAGCTGAGGCTCCCAGCACACCAGCAAGAGTGTGGAGAGTGCTTCCTACACCACCGAGCAGCCTAGGTATGTCCAGGGGAGGGTGTGAGTACCACAAAAATAAGCTCAGTCCTTTGCATTGGAGCATCATTTGCATGAGGATGGCTCTTTCCTGTGGTCAGTGATATAAAAAAAAAAAAATCACAGTTCCCACCTTGAAGAGAGCGATTGCCCTGGATTTAGAGGCAGAGAAGAGAGCGGTAGCCCCAAGTTTAAGGGCAGAGAAGAGAGCAGTAGCCCCAGGTTTAAGGGCAGAGAAGAGAGCGGTAGCCCCAGGTTTAAGGGCAGAGAAGAGAGTGGTAGCCCCGGCTTTACAGGCAGAGAAGAGAGGGTTAGCCCTGGATTTTGAGGCAGAGAAGAGAGTGGTAGCCCCAGCTTTACGGGTAGAGGGGCTGAGACCTGAGCCAGGACAAGCCTGCCCAAAGGTCAGCCGAGGAGGGAAGCACAGATGCAGTGCCCAGCCCTCTGCTTTAGTGAGGGCCATAAACCCACACTCAGAAACTTCACTTTCACAGCGGGATGCTAAAGCTACAGCAGGTTTTCTCCCAAAACAGAAGGTGTTTCTGAACACCCAAAGTTTTTCTTTAACCTTCCTGGTGAGAGATAGTAATAAAGTCTTTACAACCCCGTGGGCACATCAGGAGTGTGCTTTCTTCCCCTGCATCAGCAAGAAAGCCTGTCCCTGATTCAGGAACAAAGTGAAACGTTGACACTGTCAAGGAGGGCATGAATCACGCGCTGGGAGTGCACAAATCACACCCTGAGCTCTCCCCCATCACAGAGCAAAGTACTCTGCTGCTGCTAAATGCCAGGGCATGCCCCATCACCACCACACACAAGGCAATACTTGCACCAGCTCAGCAGGGTACAGAGGGAACCTGCCAGCACATCCCTCCTGAACGCTTCCTCTTGTATCCCCGGCTGACACATCACACAGTCACAGAGAAAACTCCCATCTCAGCACAGCCTGGGGCATGTTTGTACCAGAAGGAGAAAGGGATTTTCCACTGAAGGCAGTGAGGGAGACTGCACAGAGATGGCAGGAAGAGGTCCAAGAGGAAGAGGAATGAGAAATGGGACGTGGGCTGCTTCAACCAGGTCAAGAGATCAACATTGCTACCAGCCTTCAGACTCCCCCCACCGCTGCATCCTCTTTCCATGCTCAGATCCCTCTGCATCACCACGATGGACATTACCCAGAGCCTATGTCACATCCAAAGCCTGCTTCTCTCTGCCCACCCCCAGCCCATTCACAGGGGCTTTCCCAACACGTGAGGGCTCAACAGAGCGATTGCTGCCCACAGGCACGACTGTCACTCGTGTGCAAGGGGCCTCCCAGCACAGCTGTCAAAGGGGAAGGTGGCCAAGGCTGAGTAAGTTACACCCAGACGCTGTTTGAAGCCCTGCAGATATAATACAGCCGGTGACAGACAGATGCTTTCAGAAAAGCATAGATGGGATCATCACAGAGGGGGTGTATTCTCTCCTGCTTTGCTGACAAGCTGCATCTTCAGCTGCCTTGATTTTCCATCCAGGGACACTAAAACACACCTATCTCATAAAAAGGTTTTGAACTTTGATTCACTGCCTTCTGTAAGTAGGTTGAAGGCTCTCTGATCATATGATTCTATGATCATAGAATAAGGCTCTTAAACATCACTTGAGGTGGAGTCAGCGCACACAAACTTTTGGAAGTATAGCAAGGCCAGGAGGCCTTTTGACCACCCGAAAAAGGGGAGGTCAAAACTCATGTGGGGAGGAACAGTTCAATGTGACAACAGAACCATGGCAGGGGGTTGGAACTACATGATCTTAAGGTCTTTTCCAAACCTAACTATTCCATGATTCTGTGATCCTAGTGGGTTATGACAACAGAGCTTGGAGCTAGCCAACAAGGAAGAGAAAACTGCAACAGGTTGGTAGGACAAAACAAAGAAGGAGAGTACCTTGAAAGAAAATTAGGTCTCTTCAAGGTCCTTCCACCTACTTCTGCATGCTCCTTCACCTCGGGTTTTTTACCAGTGCTTTTAAAGGTAATTAAGGGAGCAGCATGGGAAAAGCAACCTCATGTAGAAGTCTCAGGTGCTTCAGAGCCACTATTTAATCATGCAGCATGACCCCTACTTTATAGGTGGAAAAAAGCATGGCACAGGAAGTAAACATCTTTTACCTGGGATCTCAGGTAAAGATCCCAGCAGCGGAAAGTGGAGATATAAGGGATGAGAAAAGGACTCTCAGATCCTTTCTGCTTGAGCAACCCCTCGCCTAATGCGCCACTAATGAGTCATCCTGACCCTCTTGCTTCTCCTCCTTCCAGCCCCACACCCCAGCAGTGCCCCTCACTAGCACCCTAAATCCCCTGGCTAATTCTGCCTCTGCCATCCCACCCCTGGGACAGAAGAATGGCAGACTGCTGCGTCCTGTCTCCCCACAGCCTCCCCTGTTTGGGTCACGTCCCATCCTTCTTCTTCCCCAATTTCCCATGCACTAACACGAGCCCGAGCCCTAAAGTCACCAATGTGCCCCTGCCCCCTCAGCCCCCTGCAAATCACTGCCTCCCAAGTCCGTCCTCTGCCTCCTCTGTGCTCAGACCCACATCACCAGCCCTCCCTGCCCCTTCCACCCCCTCCCTCAGACAGCCCCCATGCATCCCACCTCCTCAAACCTGCACCCACAGCATCACCCTCCACCCCCTGTTACCAGCACCCCACAGCTCAGCTGCCCCTCTGCCCCACACCAGCCTCCTCCCTGCGGCCAGTGCCCCACAAACCACGTCCCTGGGCCCCCCTCACACCCCTGGCCCCACTGCCCCGCACCCCCTGGGCCCCGCACCCCCTACCCCTACTGCCCTACAGCCCAGAGCCCCCACATACCTCTATCTCCACTGTCCCACACGTCCTGGCCCCCACATACCTCTATCCCCACTGCCCCATAACTCCTTAACCTTGCCCCAATACCCCGGCGCCCACATACCTCTACCTCCACTGCCCCATAAGGCCCCCTCATACCCCTGTCCCCGCTGTCCCACACCCCATGTGTGTCCCCCATCTCTCCCCACCGGGCCCCGTCCTTCCTGCCCCACCTCCCCGCGCCCCCTCCGGCCCCTTCCCTCGGCCCCGCGGGCCCCGCTCACCTCCGCCACCGGACACAGCCCGGCCCGGCCCCGCTCCCCTCACGGCCACCACCCGCCCCGGCCCCGCACGTCACCGCGCCCGCCCTGATGCCACCGCGCCCCCAGCGCCGCTCACCCAATCGCGGCCGTCGGCAGGTCCTTACGGCATCACCACGGCAACGGCGCAAGCCCGCCCCGCACCGCGGCGCCCCCTGGCGGGCGCGGGCCGCACTCACACCCCCCCCTGCTCCGGCGGCTCCTCCCGGGAGGGGCGGGCGCAGCGCGCGGCGGCGGCGCAAGATGGCGGCGGGTGTGCGGGTGTGATAGAAACATGGGCACAGCGGGGGAAAGAGCCTTGAGATCACCCGGTGCAACCGCTCCCAGCACTGCCAAGGCCACCACTAACCCATGGCACTGAGGCCTCGGCTACACGATGTGTGAACACTTGCAGGGACGGTGACTCCAGCCCTGCCCTGGGCAGCCTGTTCCAATGCCTGAGCACCCTTTCGGGAAGGAATTGTTCCTCAGCTCCAGCTAAACCTCCCCTGGTGCAGCTTGAGGCCGTTTCCTCTTGTCCCATCCCTTGTTCCTTGGGCGCAGAGACCAGCCCCCTCCTGGCTCCATCCTCCTGTCAGGCAGTTGCAGAGAGCAAGAAGGTCCCCCCTGAGCCTTCTCTTCTCCAGACTAAACCCCCCAGGTCCCTCGGCCGTTCCTCATCACACTTGTGCTCCAGGCCCTGCACCAGCTCCGGTGCCCTTCTCTGGCCCCGCTCCAGCACCTCAATGTCTCTCTTGCAGTGAGGGGCCCAGAACTGACACAGGATTCGAGGTGCAGCCTCACCAGTGCCCAGCACAGGGGGACAATCCTTGCCCTGGCCCTGCTGCCACACTGGTGCTGATCCAGGCCAGGATGCTGGTGGCTTCTTGTCTGCCTGGGCACAAGCTGCTTATGTTCAGCTCCG
The DNA here is from genome assembly GCF_004027225.2 of Strigops habroptila. NCBI lineage: Eukaryota > Metazoa > Chordata > Aves > Psittaciformes > Psittacidae > Strigops > Strigops habroptila. The sequence continues at coordinate 4,617,879 of NC_044294.2, forward strand.
CCAATCAACACCTCCTAATCTTTTCCCATGAGCAGCTTTCCAGCCGCCTCTTCTATGAGGTTCAACAAGGCAAAGTGCTGGGTCCTGCACTTGGATGAAAACAACCCCATGCAAGGCTCCAGGTTTTGTGAAGAGTGGCTGGAAAGCTGCTCATGGAAAAGGACCTGGGGGTGCTGATATACTATCTGACAGGAGGATGGAGCCAGGAGGGTGCTGGTCTCTGCTCCCAAGGAACAAGGGATGGGACAAGAGGAAACGGCCTCAAGCTGCACCAGGGCAGGTTTAGATGGAGCTGAGGAACAATTCCTTCCCCAAAGGGTGCTCAGGCATTGGAACAGGCTGCCCAGGGCAGGGCTGGAGTCACCGGCCCTGCAAGTGTTCACACCCCGTGTAGCCGAGGCCCTCGGTGCCATGGGTTAGTGGTGGCCTTGGCAGTGCTGGGGAAGGGTTGGACTGGATGAGCTTAAAGGTCTTTTCCACCCTGGCTGGTTCTGTGGCTCTATGTGTCTCAGAAGGGAAAGCCCTGAGGAGCAGAGAGCTGCTGACACCAGCTCTGCCAGGCCATGTGTTCTGTTGGCTGCTATGGGACCATCACAACACTCGAGGTGCCTGTGGGACCTCTGGGGCTCTCCTTCCCTTCCCAGTCTTGGCCCTTCTCTGCTTTGCATCCCCAGGGCTAGATCAGCTGCCTGCAGGGGTGTTGCAGCTTTCTCCTGTCGATGCCATTACTTGAGGTCTGCTACGGAGCTAATCTTATACCTTCACACCCAGGTAAACCACAGCAGTGGCTGGTCTGATAAGGGAGTTTAAGCAGCACAGGCTCTGTTCCCACTGCAGTTACTCAGTTACTCAGGTGACACCTTCTCAGTGCAGATGTAGCCGCAATTAGGATTTGGCCTGTCCTTCCCAAAAATGTGCATCAGGATAATGGAGTTTGGGCAGAGTTTGGGACTGTGAAATACTTGTGTAGAGAACAGCAGGGTTTGTATCTGACCCTGCAAACACTCATGCATGTGATGTTACCCCACAGAGAGCTCCAGGTTTCCCACAGGAAAAGCAGCAGAGACCCTGCACACCCCCATGGGATGGTTGGAGCAGCAGAGCTGCTCTTCCCCGGTGCCTCCATAAGCTCTCCCTGTGATCCTGCTGCAGTTTATTAGTCGGAGGCACTGGGGTGCATCAACTGCTGACTTAGGTGAGCTCCAACCCTCAGTCGGCTGCTCCGGGAGGATGAGGCAGATGTGGGCACATCCACGCTTGGCACCAGATCAAAGGCAGGTGCTGACACTGGTTGTGGCTGCTGCCTCCACGCCTGTCCTTGCCTGCAGCAGTCAATGTACAGCCTTCTGCCGCATGGGAACTCAGCTCTCGGGAGCAAAGGCAATGCTCTAGTGAGCTGCTTTGAGGAGGGATGATGCAGCCCTGGAGTTGGAGAACAGTGATGGCACGCACCAGCAGAGATGTGGTCCCACATCTCCTAGGGGCTGTGCAAAGGATGAGAGCCCTTGTGACAAGGCACAGAGCCACAGAGGCGGGTGGAGGTGGCCCCTTCTCCTCCCTGCCTAGGTGTGGTGTGCCATGTACCTGTCCCAATGGCTGATCAGGGCAAGGCTGAGCTAATGAAGCTGTCTCCCATTAGTGCATTTCCACCCAGCCCACTTCCTTCCCAGTAGAGACCATCGTTTGACACACTCTCTGTTCTTGCTCTGCCTGTGGATCACATGGAGCAATGAGCAGCTTTGCCAGGATCATCCTGGAAGGCTGCAGCAGTTCATAGAATCATAGAATCCCAGACTGGTTTGGGTTGGAAAGGACCTTAAAGCTCATCCAGTTCCAACCCCCTGCCACGGGCAGGGACACCTTCCACTAGAGCAGGTTGCTCCAAGCCCCTGTGTCCAACCTGGCCTTGAACACTGCCAGGGATGGGGCAGCCACAGCTTCTCTGGGCACCCTGTGCCAGCGCCTCAGCACCCTCACAGGGAAGAACTTCTGCATAATATCTAACCTGAATCTCCCCTGTTTCAGTTTGAACCCCTTGTGCTACCTCTACAGTCCCTGATGAAGAGTCCCTCTCCAGCATCCTTGTGAGATTCTCGTAAATCAAACAGCCCCAAGTCTTTCTCCTCAGGGCTGCTCCATCCATTTTCCTTCCGGCCTGTATTTGGATTGCCCCAGCCCAGCATCTTGCTCTTGGCCTTGTTGAACTCCATGAGGTTTGCACAGTCCCACCTCTCCAGCCTTTCCAGGCCTCTCTGGACCCCATCCCTTCCCTCCAGTGTTTCGACCACACCACACAGCTTGGAGTCAGCCACAAACTTGCTGAGGGTGCTCAATCCCACTATGTTCCCACTATCCATGTCACCAACACAGATGTTAAACAGCACTGGTCCCAGTACCAGCCGCTGAGGAACACCACTTGTACCATGGCCCCATGTGCCTTGACGTAAGATCCAAGCCCCAGCCTTCGGTGCAGCACGTGGGAAGGTCTCATTCCACCAGAAAACCGGAGCAGTGGAGTGACCCCATGCCCAAGTAGACTGGCCAGGGTGGCACAGGGACAGGCAGGAGCCCCAAATCTGCATGGAGACCATGCCACTGCTCAGGTCCATGCTGCTGCTTCCCCATGCAGCGGGGAGGAGGAGGAGAGGTGATGAATTTGACCTGCAGCCCCCACCACAACCATCACCACAAGGGCTGCAGCCACTGTGCCCTCCCTGTGCGTCAGCCAGGCTGCGTGGGATCGGAGCGTGGGGCCACCCGGTCACCCTCGGGGGCACACAGAGCTGCTTTGTCCTGTGGAAACGTGGAAACAGCCTCTCTTGCAGTCAGGCACAGCGAAAAATAGAAAAATAGCTGTAAATAAGAAACACTGTAAAGACCTGGGGGGGGGGGGGGGAAGCAGGGGGAAGAGCTGGGTGAGCAAATGCTGAAAGCCACACAGTAGGAAGTAGATTGTAATCTCCCTAACGAACTGCAGTTCATCCGTGTGAGCAACTGTGAACCAGGTTTGATGCTACCAGTTCCTCTTTCCAGAGGGGACCCTTATGGGACCAGGGTGTCTGTGTGCTCTGTACAATAAAGACCCCAAAGCCACAGGTGAATGGGACTGTATTTAAACAGAGGTGTTGGAAAAACTAACCCCAACGTTGGCATGGCTGGGGTTTATTTTCCATGCAGGGAGGTTTGCCAGCAGACTTGGCTTTTATTCTGAGTTTTTTGAGGAGCAAATGAGCTGGAGGAGCCAGGCCAGGCCGGCGTTACTGAAGAGAGCTGCCACGTCCACCAGCTCCCGGTTCGGATGGGCCCTGGGAGTCTTTGCTATTGCCTTGGACCACATCCTGTACCAGGACTCCTGAAACAGGGAGTCCTGCCCGTGCAAGGGCAAAGACCTAAACGTGGCCCAGAGCATCATTATCTTCCTATACAAGCACTTAATTAATCATGTAGAGGTGTTTTTCCCCCAAGACATTACCCCTGTGCCAGCCCTGCAGCCCACAGGGGAGTTCATCATCTACAGCCAGTTCACCAGCATCTGTGTCCCTCTTGTCCAACCCCAAATCTACTGGTGGAGCTTCTTCCCATGGCTAGTGTCTCATTCCTTTTAATGGGCTCTTTTCTACAGTGGGAATCAAAACCCCACACTGCCAAGGAGGGAGGTCTGGGGTCTGCAGGGCCACAGATGTGCAGGGAAGAAAGCCTGCAGGGCAGTGGCTCCAAAAGCTTTATTGCTTGTTGGTTTCTGCTAATACCTACGTGACTCCAGTGAGTAAGAACCACCTTCGGGGAATGCACATGTTAGTTAAAGACACCCCAGCCTTTCTGTGGGGTGGTCAGAAGGTACCTCTCAACCTGCCAAGGCTTCCCGTTGCAGGGCCATGCACCCATGGGTGCAGCGGGCGATGCAGAAGGGTTGCTGGTAGAAACCAAGGGGGAACTGCAGCTCTGGGCCACATTGTCCAGACCCACTGGTGGCTTTTTCTTTTAGGCAAGGTGGAAACCAGAGTCTGGGGAGTTGAGTCCAGGTCCCACACCAGGGCAGCCCAGAGGAGATGGCTCTGCTGCCTTCTCCCCAACATGGGGCTGTTTGAGCCTCCAACATGGGGCTGTCTGAGCCTCCTGGCCCGTGGTGGCTGCAGCCCCTCCTGAAGAAAATGGGAGCATCTCTGCCTCCTGTGTAGTCACCTCTAGGCTCTGTGCTGGTCCCCACTTGTCTCCATCCAGAGATGGCCGTGTTGACTGTGTCTGCTCGGAGAGACGTGCTGTGCCCTACAGCTCCCCACTGGGCTCTGCCATCCTCCAGCCTAGTTGCTGGGCTCTGCGGCCATGGTGTCCACATCCGGAGATGGCAGCACACTGCTGTTCCCACCATTGCTCACGTTTTCCTTGCTGTTGTCCTTTGTGGGGTCGCTGCCTTTATCCTCCACTTTCTGCTTGAGTTTGAGGGAGGAATCTCTGTGGGAGAGGAGGGGTTGGTAGCCAGCGAAGCCACCTCCGCTCACATTAGTACGCTTGTCTGGGGATGGAGAGAAAGAGGATTTGTTTTACCCAGGGTCCAAACTGACCTTTCAACTAAGGAAAAGGGTTGTGGGGTCTCTCCTTGCCAGAGGTGTTGGGGTATCTCTGAAAGATGGGGCTTCTTCCAGCCCCCGGCTGCCCCCAGAGAGTGCAAGATCGGGGGGAGACTGGGCTCATGCCCCAGCATGGCTGTGCTGAGGAGGGCAAGGGTGGGTGTGATGCTCCATGTCCTACCTCCCGGCCCGATGGGGTGCATCAGTCGGTTCATCTGGACGTTCCAGTGCTTGACATTGGTGCTGGCCTGTCGCAGCTTCCGCTGGGCTGCCTGGGAGGGGATGGAGTAGATGGATGGATTAGAGGCTCCCTCTGGGATAGAGACCCAGCTCACCCTCCTCTAGGTCTTCTGCTCCCCCTCCAATCCTCCTCCCTCCACACACTCCCACTGTCAATGTTCCTCTGGGCACCAGCACTGTCTCCCTGAGTCGGGAAACACTTTGTCCTATCTCAGCCACTGATTTACCCCATGCCTGCACATGGCACAGCTCAGAAAGCCCTCGGGGCAATGCCAGCTTGGTCCCCAGAGCTGCTGAATCCTCCTCAGTGTGGAGGTGACTTGGGAAGGGCTGGGAAGTCCCCCAGAGCTCACAGCATGAAGGGATGTGGCATTGATGTGATGCTCACCATGAAGTCTTGGTCCACCCGCTGCCTGTTCAGTCTCACTTCTTCCAACTGCTTCTGCGCCTCTTCCAGACACTTGTTCTTGTTCTCCATCTCCTGCTTGAGGACTTGCTTCTCCCGCTGAGTTTTGATGATATATTCCTCTTGCTCCTCCTTCAGCTTCATCAGCTGCTTCAGCTTCTCCTCCTCCTCAGCCAGCAGCCTGTCAACAAAGAGATGAGGACGTTCCTCTATCACTTCTTCCACCAGCTTCCCCCATTCTTCCATACCGGGAAGTCCCCAGCACACCCCAGTACCCCGGGGAGCATTGCATTGCTCTGGGGAGCGTGTCCCCACGCTCAGCCCTGGGAGTGGGGCTGGTCGAGGAGGAGCAGGGATGCCACAGTCCTACCTGGCCTGCGCGTATCTCACGGACTCCTCGTCCTGCCGTGCTTTCACCTCCTGCTGCAGGGCCTCCTGGAGACGCTCCTGCATGTCCTCCAGCTCCAGGATGCGCTTGCGCTGACGCTCTGCCTCTGCCTCCTTCAGCACCATCTCTGCCTGCATGGAGGCACGAGCCTGTGGTGGGGACAGGACCCATCAGCACTGGTAGCTGCAGAGCCATCGTCGCCATCCCCAGGACCCCTTTACCCCAACATCCCCGGGTGGATGGGGACAGACACCTCCTACACCAGAAAAAGCCCATGGAGAGAGCTCCAAAGCAAAGCTGTTTCCCTGCTCACGAGACACTGCGTCATGGTTGGACTTGATGATCTTCAAGGTCTTTTCCAATGTATCTGATTCTATGAGTCTGTGATTTGGAGCCAGCGCTGGCTGCAAGGTCAGAAATGGGCTCCTTGGCCATCCCAGCACTAGTGCTCACCCCTCACCTGCCTCCCCCCCACTTTGTACATCCTGGGGCAGGTTGTCCTTATCTCCTGCTCCTCAGGTATCTCATGCATGGAGGCACTGACCCCTCTGTCCCTCATGCCAGGTCACATCAGCCCCTGGGGTCCTAAAGGTGATGGGTGGCAGCAGCACTGTTACAAGACCTGGACATGCTCCTAGAAGCTCCTCCAAACCCCCCGCGGCCATGGGAAGGGAAGGAGATGGAAGCACCCACCCCATAAGCACCGCAGCCCTGTGGCAGGACACCCTACGAGGATGCACTCGCCTGCTCAGCCTCGCGCAGCTGGATCTCCAGGGTCCTCTGCATCTCCTCGTGCTGCTGCCTCCGCCGCTGCTCCTCCTCCTGCAGGAGCATCTCCGCCTGCCGCTGGGCCTCCTTGAGCAGCTCCAGCTCCTGCAGCTTCCTCTCCTTCTCCTCCTGGAGCTGCTTGAGCCGCTGCGTCTCCTCCTCCTTGGCTGCCTTGCGCTGCTCCCGTTGCTCCCGCTGCTCCCGTCGCTTCTGCTTCAGGTCTTTGTGCAGGGACTTCTTGCCCTCAGCCTGCAGCCGGATGGCCGTCTGGATGGCTGGGGAGGGAAGGGGATGATCAGTGGGGACATGGAGGGGGGCATGGGGAAGCTGGGGGGGGAGCACAGGGGGGACATGGACCTAGTGTCCACTCCTGGCGCTGCCGGGTGTCGGAGGCGCTCATCTCATAGGTGCGGGACGGGGTCTTCACACAGAACATGCACCTCTTCCCATCCCGGTCAGGCAGCACCTGCAGGGACAGCACACAGGATGGTGTTACCCCCCTGCACCCCACCTTATCCCCACTTTCTTCAGCCACAGGACTGGCTCTCCCATGCTCATGGATGGGAGATTGTGTGTTCTTGGGTTCCCATTCCTGTCCTCCTGTACCTCCACGCAGCAGTGCTTGTCCAATGTGATGCTCCCCTTCTTCTCCTTCCGTTCCTCACTCATGTAGTAGGACAGGACACAGGGCTTCAGCGTGAACCAGCGCTCCGACCAGTTCCTCCTCAGCTGGCCCTTCTTCCAGAGGTAGCCCTGCTCCCAAGAGACACGGGCATCAAAACCAGGGTGGGAGCAGGACAGGGTTTGTACCGCAGGACATGGGGGCTCCTTGCCTGTTTGAGCACATCCTCGATGACCTCCTGGTACACCTCCTCCACGGCCATGCTGACGGCCTCCTGCTCGATGCCACGCAGGAACCGCCCCGAGTTCACCATGTCCAGGAACTGCCAGACCGTGAGCCCGCCCTGCCCCTGCGGCTCCTGGGACAGGTAGTCATCCAGCTCGCAGGAGCTCAGCTCCACGTTCATGGCTGCACAGATCTTCTTCAGCAGGTACTCCACCTGTGGGGATGGGGAACTCAGCAACAGGGAGAAGTGAGAGTTGTTCTACCTCACCGAATCTCTCTGGAGAGCCCAAGACCACATCTCTCTCCAGCCTGGAGATGCAGGAGCCTTATCCCAGAGCCATCACCCCTTGTGATGGTTGATGGTCATGGCCAAGGTGTTCCAGGCAGGTTGACATTTTTCAAGGCCAGGTTGGACAGAGCCTTGGGTGACATGGTCTAGTGTGAGGTGTCCCTGCCCATGGCAGGGGGTTGGAACTAGATGATCTTAAGGTCCTTCCAACCCAAACCAGTCTGTGATTGGGTTAGAGCTTAACCACTGCTGGGAGGTTCTTCCTTTTAACCACGAGACTGAAACGGTTTTGGCTTGTTTGGCTGCAGAAGTCAAATGCCTGAGGGAGAACAGACCAACACTGCTGTCCCCCCAACCCAGCATGCAAGGCTGGTGTCCCAGGCCACAGTCATGACCTCAGCACCACTGGTTTCCAGCTGAAGTCCTAAGAACACTGGGGGAAGGGGAGAACCCTACGGAGGAGATGAGCATCACTTCGAAACTGTAAATAAGCTGCTTTAAAAAAGAGCTGAAGTGGTTGACACAATGTTGGGAAGACTTAGTTCAGTTCAAGTTCAAGGATGCTGGAGAGGGACTCTGTCAGGGCCTGTAGGGAAAGGACAAGAGGGAATGGCTTAAACCTGATGGAGAGGAGATTGAGATGAGCTCTGAGGCAGAAGCTCTTCCCTGTGAGGGTGCTGAGGCGCTGGCACAGGGTGCCCAGAGAAGCTGTGGCTGCCCCATCCCTGGCAGTGTTCAAGGCCAGGTTGGACACAGGGGCTTGGAGCAACCTGCTCTAGTGGAAGGTGTCCCTGCCCATGGCAGGGGGTTGGAACTGGATGAGCTTTAAGGTCCTTTCTAACCCAAACCATTATATGGTTCTGTGATTCTACGACATGTTTTGCTGCCAGCTCTTCTCTACCCACCATCAAGGGCCCAAGGAGGGTGGTGACTCCAGAGAGCCAAGCAGAATGGTGGAACGCAGCAGAGTCCATCACCCCGCTGGTTTTTTTCCATCATCCAACCGGGAGAAGGGCAAGAATTTAATATAATTTCTGTTTTTCCTCTTTTTATTTCAAGCTCAGCCCCGTAAGCAGAAAGATGATTCAGTCTGTCATGGGCTGGGAACAGGAAGCACCTCTCCCGGGGGCAGGAAGTGCGGTCGCCCTCCCTCAGCCATGCAGCGCTGCTGCTCTTGTCTCCTTTTTCCCTTTTCTTTGGCTTTGCTGCTGAGCTCAGTTGGTTCATGGTGTAGAAGCCGATGGCAGCTGCTTGCCCAGTCAGCTCCTCCTGGTGAGGCTACTCTTGGCTGCTGAGCTTGTGCCTCCTCCCCAGACCTGCCCACCTTCTCATGGGGGTTTGAGCTGACTTCCTCCTCCTCCAAATGCCGGGTGGGATTTGGAGATTTGGGTGGGATTTGGAGGTTACTGCCAGATACTTTGCTGCTCCTGGGTACCTCACTCTTAACCCTCTGGATGCTGGACAGGGTTTGAGTGCCTCATGGCAGGGAGAGGGACAACCAGGTCTGCTCTGCCCCTGCCTTCGCGGTGGCACAGGCTGTAAAACCCCATCCAGCCTGACAGCAATGTCATGGAGCAACCACCCACTGCACCAGATTTGAAGGGTTTCTCATCATCTTCTCTTTCTCCCCATGAAAATCAGGAGTCCTCCTCCAGCACCATGTTAAGCTGAGCCCTTGGGTAGGATGTAAGGGCTTTAAGCAAGGGACCAGCCCCAGGAGGAGCTGAGCTGTGGATGCTCCTTGGTTGGGGCTCTGAGACCTGGTACATTAACTTCACAGCAGGCAAAAGAGCTTGTTGTTGTAGGCTTGGATGATGGAAGAACAATGTGGACCAGCCCACACCTCATCCTCCAAGACATTTGTATGTGAGAGGCTTCAGCATTTTGGAGGTGTCATCCCGGCTGCTCCCAAGTGAATCCTGGGCAATGGGGGTGTCCATGGGCATAGCTGGGGGTGCACAGGGCAGACACCCCGCCTTGTCCCACCCCTGCCCTGCTTGCTCTCACCCTGGAGCACCACATCTTGCAGGATGTGGTGGGACATGCCAGGAAGCGATAGCGGGATGTGTCTGTGCTCTGCCAGCACACACAGCCCGGGGAGGCTGGGGATGGGGAGGGGGAAGAGGAAGGTCCTACCTCATCTGGCACCATAATGAGAGGGTATTTATCTTCAGACAGAAAGTTGAAGAGACACCAGAGCTTGAAGGCATCTTGGTGGGACACGACACTATTCCCGTTCCGGTCAGGCTTGTAATTCTTCTTTGCTGTCAAGGTCCAGCAGAGCTCATCAAAGTTCTCTTTGACAAAAGCACCTTCCACCACCTGCAGGCAGGAGTTGGGGTGAGCTGGTGCTGCAGGGCTGGGGAGGGGGGTTCTGGGGAGGAGATGGTGGAGGGAAGAAACCCTCACACCTGAAATCTCCTCTAGACCCACAACTAGGGTGTAAGTGGGCACTGCCCCATGCTGCCAGAGTACACATCCCTAGCACAGCTCCCTTACACGGGTAAGCAAGGTGTCCTGGCTGATAGAGAAGATGCTACAGGACTGCTGCAGCATGGCCCAGCTTTGGAGCACCAGCAGGAATCCCGTGGTGAAGCACATACAGCACTGAGGAGTGCTGTCCCAAGCCCACCTCCCCAGTGCCTCCATGGCTTTGGGGCATTCTCATTATCCCGTTTGACTGTAAAGAGGAACTGGGATTCAGCAAAGGGAAATGGTGGCCCATGGGCAGGCAGCAGTGCAGGCAGGAATGACACCTCCATCAACCTCATCCCCACTGCCTGCTCATGAGCTTCTGAAACCACTTGTGTGGCATCACACAGCAACTTTGGTGTGGCATGGGTGAACTGTGATGGGGACCAATGGAGCCTGGCTGCATCCGGCTGCTCCATCCCAGTGCGCTGCCAACACGAGGGCAAACCACAGCCTGCAGCAGGGCTGGAGAAATACCTTTGGGTGGCAGCAAGCTGAAAGCCCCCTCTTACAAGGAAAACCCACTTCCCCTTCTCATGCTGCCTCTGGGATTTAATTAGCCATGGCAAAACCAGAAGAAGAGGCTTTAAAGCTCATCTCCCAAAGACCTACATGGGGAACTGGAAGGATTTTGGCTGGTCTGTGACAGGGAGATGGGGCTGGGCTGACCTTGGGCAGCTGTTTTCCCTGGGCAGAAGGAGCTGGGGAAGGCTTTGCCCTCATCCACTGCAGACCAGATCCCTGCAGCTGAGATCAGTGTCCCTGGACCAGGCTGGGCAGCTCCTGAGCAGCTCAGGGCAAGATGGGGACCAGCACAGGGATCAGCACAGGGACCAGCATAGGGACCAGCATGGCTCAGCCTGGGGAAGCAGCAGGGAGGGAAGGGTTACTGCACCCAGCTCCAGCCCCCTCTTCTTTCTAGCACGCAGTGGAAGAAAGCTGTCAGTCATTTTTCCTCTCCACCCAGGCACAAAGTCTCTCCTTCACCAAACAAAGGTGCCTTTGAGCCACGCAGAAAGAAGGGAGAAAGCCCCTGCCCACCCCAACCTCTGCTCCTGCCCCAGCACCTCGTCCCCTTTTCCTCCCATTTGTCCAATGAGGTCACACCTCAGATTTGAACAGGGGTGGAGAGGGAAAAGGGGTTGATTTCTCTCTCTGAGCCCTATAGGAAGTGTGGGCAGAGATGCACCTCCATACAGAACCTTGATGGAAACATCTGACTTCATCCTTGCCAAGGAGACGTTGAGTATGAAACATTTCTCACTCGTTTTGGCATTCACCTGTGTGCTCCCAACTCTCTGTATCCCTTTTCCAGCCATCAAGACATGGGATCTCCAGGAGCAGAGGGGAGAGGAGCCATGGGAGCAGACCTGGCGCCACCCAGCAGGTCATGGGGGGTTGGCCAAGGGGCTCACCTTATCCAGGATGTACTTGTTGAGGTAGGGCATGTAACCCTGGCTGGACACCGGCCCGTCGTCATCGTCACGGAAATGCTCTTCCAGCGCCACGGGGTCGTGGGGGATGCACAGCACCGTGTACAGGTTGTGAGACAGCACCTGCCCAAGCAATAGGCATGGGGAGAGGTGAACAACCGCGGCACATCCCCACGGTGCCACCAAACCACCCGGGGACCGTGGTTTGGGTTTGGCAGGGAGACAGCTTTACATTCCCCAGTGTAAACCTCAGAGAATCAGTTAGGAACAGGCAAAAATTGAGGATTTTTCCACATTTGTTTCTTGGCACATGGGGAAGTTTGTGGGTTTTTTCTGAAAAGGGCTGTTTCAAACGTCACAGAGCAAACAGGACATGCTTTGATCTAGAAAAGATGATAAGCCACCCTGAGCCAAGCTGTTCCACAGCTGCCCTTTCTGATTTCTCAACAACATAACCAGTGACAGCAGCCAGCCTGGCCCCGGCTGTTGTGTGTCAATGGGGCACAGAAAGACACAAAGATGAATCCCAGAATCCCAGAGTGGTTTGGGCTGAAGGAACCTTAAAGCTCATCCACTTCCAACCCCCTGCCACGGGCAGGGACACCTTCCACTAGAGCAGGTTGCTCCAAGCCCCTGTGTCCAACCTGGCCTTGAACACTGCCAGGGATGGGGCAGCCACAGCTTCTCTCCCAAGACAAAGCATGTTTTGAAGCTCCCAGATTTTCCACGTGCTCGAAAGCCCACGTTGTTGCCAGGCCAGCAGCCAGCGTGCACAGCCAGGCTGCCCAAGAGCACCACCAGCATCTCCAGCTCATGATACCAGGCAGGCGGTTGTCTCCTTGTCTTTACCTCACAGCAAGCAGGAGATGGTAAATGAGCATCCCAATGAGGGTTGGCAGAGATGGCTTGTAGGATCTGCAGGTGCAGCTTACCAAGGGTTCAAGACGAGGCCCCCAGTGCCATGGGTTAGTGGTGGCCTTGGCAGTGCTGGGGAATGGTTGGACTTGATGAGCTTAAAGCTCTTTTCCAAGCTGGTTGATTCCACGGTTCTAAGAGAGGGGCTGGGAGATGGTGCGCAGCATCCCTGCTCCTCCTGAGCTGGAAGTTTCCTCGCTGCAGAAGAGGAGGCGCCGGAGGCCACGTGCTGCTGCAGCTGGAAACGGTTCTTGTTCAACCAGATTTTCTCTCTGTTCTTCACCCTCTGGACTGATGCTGTCAGCAGGACTCCACCCTCATCTCAAACACTGAGCGGGCTGTAGCCCTGAGCGCTGCTGCTGCTATTGCTGAGCCTTTTAGGGTTCGGTGCAGCCCCAGGGTCTATGCAGGGGTGGAAAGCACTGGGCATCCTCCAGGACAGTGAACAAATCCATCAGGATGGATCGAAGGGTTGGGAATTGCATCCTGTTCTGCGTTTTCAACGTGGGGCCTCATCCCTATCACTCACACCTCCTCCCACAGCACCCCAAAAAGCTCTGGGAGGTGCCGCATGTGTCCTTGGGTCACAGCCAGCACCCCGAGCCCCTCCATGCATCCCAACATGCTGCAAACTTCACCCTCTCTGCTCCATCACCTACAGAATGAAAGTGGGGCGGGGAGGAAAGCCCCAGCCAGGCTGATGGTGGGGTGTGCGGGGCCGGGGCTGCCCCAACCCCACATACAGAGGAGAGGTGGGAAACCACCCTCCCAGGCTCTGAAATGCGGGATAGGAGGGGAAAATAACGGCAGGGAGAAGGGAAGGGATGCTCTGAGAGCAGTTTGCCGGCACAACCTTTCCCCTGTGGCATGCGGGGGGTGGGCAGAGTTCTGCCTGACACTCCAGAGCATCCCTGATCCCTCTGACCACCAACCCCAATGCTGTTCTCCACCCTCTCCTCTGCTCTCGTACTCGCCATCACGCTCCATTCCCATCCCTCTGCAGCCAGCCAGAGCCAGCGGTGAAATGTTTGACACAGATGGAGAATGGCAGCTCCTCTTCTTCACCCCCATGGAAGGTGCTGGGGGTGATGCTGGGGCTGAGGGTGACATTTCAGGCTGGAACCTGGCTCCCTGTGCTAAACACCAACACCCGGCAGGCAGAAGCAGGGGGGATCGGAGCTCCTGCACCACGCAGGGACTGTGGCTGCTGCCTCAGTTTCCCCATGTGCAAACGGATCAGCCCTGCAGGGAAAACCAAAGCTTCCCCAGAGCTGGGGGTGCAGGGAGCCCTGACCCAGGGGACCCCCAGCACCAGGAGCCTTTGTCAGCAGCGAGGGTCCCTGGTGCTGCCTGTTTGCTGCAGTGAGGAGGGCACAAGTGGGGATGCTGCCTCACCACCCCATCAACTCAAGCTCAGCGCTGGGACCATCAGCTCCTGACCTTGGGAAATGCTTTTCCCCTTGCCTGAATGGATGAGCTGCTCTCAGACCTGTTACTAGCCAAGCTGGGACCCACTGGCCTGTGCCAAGAGCCGTTTGTGCTCCCCCACAGGCAGCCCTTCATTTAAACCACTCGCCTGACCCGCTGTCTCTTCCTCTCCTCTCCCAAGGGCTTTGCCTCAGAAGACCAAGCTCCTGGATGGAGCAAACCCCTCCTAATCCTCCACAACAGGGACAGGAGCAGAACAGAGATGCTGAAAAGCACCAGGACAGTGTTCAGGCTGCCCCGAAGGACTCAGTGGGAGCAGCATCCCGCATCCTACATCCCAGCCAGCATCCCTGGAGACCGGGAGTAGCTCCACCAGCTTGGCCAGGGAGGATGTGAAGGCACAGAGAGGATAAGCTCCTATCCAAGAGCAGGGCTGGTGCGTGCCCGCGCTGGGAACAGAGCTGCCTGACACTGCTTGCTGCGTAGCACTCAACCACAACTGTCCTTCCTTCCTGTGCAGACACACACCTACACTCACACTCACATATGCACACGGTTCCTCGCATGGGAGTGTCCAGGCAAAGAACTCATCTGCTGAACCCACGGCTTTGAAATGGTAATAAATTGACTTCTACTGGAGAGAGGTTGGAGTTGTTCAGTGCCCGGCTCCATTTGCTGCTCCTCCACCACCAAATCAAACCCTAGGGCTGGGTTTGTTTCTGGAGGTGCAAATGCTGTGAACACCAGCACTTCTCCCACCCTTCTTCAAGACCCTTCTTGCAGCAACACGCCTGGGTGAGGGAGCAGAGCACAGCCTGGAAGGAGTTTGGAGGGGACACGGCCACCGTGGCTTTGACAAACCTGTGAGACCCTGGATTTCTTCTGCATGGAATGAACAGAAACCCAAGTGCGTAGGCTTCTGTAGGCTTGTGTAGGCTGGGGCAAACCCAAGCCAACATTTGGCAGTAACAGGGGATGGAAAGGAGCTCTCCCCGGCCTCAAAGGGGGGTGGAAAGTTATCCAGAGTTGATCTTTGTCATAGAATCATAGAGTCATAGAACCATAGAATCAATTGGATTGGAAAAGACCTTTAAGCTCATCAAGTCCAACCGTTCCCAGCACTGCCAAGGCCACCACTAACCCATGGCACTGAGGCCTCGGCTACACGGGGTGTGAACACTTGCAGGGACGGTGACTCCAGCACTGCCCTGGGCAGCCTGTTCCAATGCCTGAGCACCCTTTGGGGAAGGAATTGTTCCTCATTTCCAGCTTAAACCTCCCCTGGCACCATCCTGTGCCATTGCTGAAGATGGGTGGAAAACCAGTGAGGGGTGAATCTCCTTTCCCCTCTAAAACATCACCCTGGGCAAAGCCACTGTGGAGACACCATCCCCAGACCCCCAGAGCCCCTATGTGAGGGTCTGCAGCTCCCGTCCCGCCTGCCCAAGCTCCCTGAGAAACTGCTGTTCAAATTCGGGTCTCTGCGGCCTCAGCGCTGTTGCTGGTGATAAAGATCTGCAGCACAGATGAGTGCTGCACATGTTCAGGGCCAGCAGTGCTCCTGGGCCGGGCTCAGGACCCAAAGCCCGAGTGCAGGGGATGCTGTGAGGGGAGCACAAAAGCCCTTCTCCGGGATTAGTGAGGGGAATTAGGCTCTGGCCTGCTTTGGGATTTTCCCTAATTCCTTCAGCTATTTCTCCAGCTTTAAGTAGGTGACTGTGGCTCGCATGGGCACATGGTTCTGGGGAGCAGCCGAAGGCTCTCAGCTGCAAAGCAGGAGGAACCCAGCTCCTACTGCTTCTCCTCCAACTCATTTTTGGGCAAAACATGCTCTGCCCGCCAAGCCCAGCACCTTCCCTACAGTCTGTCCCGGGGGAAGCCCTATAAAGCACAGGGAACAGAAGAAAAGAGGTTTCTTTGAACATTTCATAACTCCTCTCGCAGACAGGCAGCGGCTGCCAAGTCCTGACGCAACAGCTCCCCGTGTTTTGCATGTTTCTAGCTCAGGTTTTTCCTCTGCATCGCAGCCCCAGCCAGCATTTCCAACCCCAGCACCAGCCCAAGAACCACACCGGGACATTTACGCAGCAGCAAATAAAAAGGAGTCCCATCATTTGCGAAGGGAAAAAGAACCTAAAAATTAATAACCATCATCGCAGCCAAGGGGCAACCTGACGGAGTCAACCATAGGCTGTTCTGGAGGCAGACAAAAAGGTTTTTAAAGCCCTGACGGTTTTAAGAAGGGCTGAATGCAGAAGTGCTCTGAGGAGGTGGGGGACAGGGGAAAGCAGAGATTTCTTCAAAGCTCTGTGTTACTTCTGGCCAGACCACTGAGGAGGTTCAGTTTAAAACCAGGCTGCCCCTACCTCCCGACCCGCTGGCTGAACAGGAAGCAGAAACACGGGTGCTCCAGCAAGCAAGAAAATGTAAACCCAATTTGGGCTCTTAGTTGGCCATAAAAAGCGTAAGAAACTGGAGACAACTGAAAACAACTAAAACTGACTAAAAATTAGACTTCTCATTTTCATCTAGAAAACACATTTGAGCATTAACACCAGCACCGCCCCCCCCCCCCCCCCCGCCCGCTTTTTTTTTAAGGAAGACAAGGCAGAGCAGCAAACCTCACCAAACCCAGCGTGGAGCTAACAGCAAGGGTTTATCAATCTTAATATTTAACAATCCCTCCATGGAAACCCAGGGGCGATGCAAAGCATCCCTGGACCTGCTCTGCCCCTCGCAGTCCACCCGCCAGGGCTCTCCGAGTCCCACCAGGAGCTCACCTTGAGCTGGGATTTGGAGACCTTGCCGCTCTTCTCCACGTCCAGGGCGGTGAAGGCGTACCAGATGGACTTGAGGAGCTCCGCTCGCAGGTCCATGGCTACGGGCAGCGATGGCAGGGGCGGCTCTGCCGAGACCGAGGATCCGGTTCCAGGAAACCGCCTGCCCCGACAGCCCCGGGCGCTGGGGGACGCGCGCAGCAGCAGCGCCATCTGCTTGGGTGCACCCCGGAGGAGCCCACGGGCCCCATCGCAGCCCCACAGCCCCCTGGGCTGCAGGTCTTTGCCCCAGCCCCCCCATGCGCATGGAAGCACAGTCCGGGGCTCAGGGAACACAACCATCACAGGGATTCGGAACCCTTCACTAGCTCAGACCTGGAGAGCAAAAGCTTTCTTAGCATTCATGTTCTGCAGAGAGGAATCCCCGCCCTGGCTCAAACAGCAGCTTCCTCTTCTGGGATTTAAATGAAGAGCTTCCCCTCGCAGCAGGAGCACGGAGCCTTTTGGGAAGGTTCCAGCTCTGCTTGTTTTGGGATCAGTTGCACCAAGGAAGGAGGGTGGAGATCAACCCCGCTGCAGCCTTCCCGGGTTATGCCTGTTCCTCACCTGCAGAACCTCTCTCTCTGCAAACACCTTGGGTACATCCATAATAATAAAGCACCTGATTGCTTTATCCCACATTGGGATGAGGGTTATGGCTGGACTTGATCTTAAAGGACTCTTTCAAACCTAAACGATTTTCCAGTGCTTTGTCCACAGGCTGCCCCGGGCAGAGGTAGCTACTCAGTGCAGGGGCTGAGGATCCTCCCACTGGGATGAGGAGCCAGCCCATGTCTCTCCCCTCAGCTCTGAGGGCTGCAGGATACCTTCACAGACACTTTCTTGTATCGACACAATTCCCTCAATCTAGGTTTGCAGGAGCCCCTGGAAGAGCCAATGCCTGATCTGAGATGAGATTCAAGAGACAGCTCTCAGCCCCTCTAAGACACACTCTGGGGGCTGAGAGGCTGCAACATCTCATGCTCATTGCCCTCCTCAGCAGCTTTGGCAGGACACTGTTGGCCAATTCAAAACCAGATGATCTTGAAGGTCCCTTCCAACCCAAACCATTCTGATTCTATGAATTCTACAAATCTTCAGAACTTCCTTAATCCTGACCTGGTAACATCCATCCCACCCTCTGCCAGCCTCTGTCCCCAGGGACTGAAAGAAAAAAGGTGCTTCTTTTCAAAAAGAAAAGTTTTAGTTTGTTTTTATTTCAACTCAGTATTTACATCCAAGTCTAGCTCAGCGGGTTGGCTTCAGTGGAGGGAATGCTTTGCTCTGCTCCACAGCACTGAGTCTGCCAAGGAAGTCTGCTCTCAAGAGTGTGATAGAGATGGGAGAATTCCTGTTGAAGCCAGCCTGGATGCTCACTCCGCACCAGGTCACTGCTCCAGACACAGAGCCCAGGACAGCCCGGCCTTCATTTGATGGGGCTTCATTGCTTCTGTGCATATGCTGCCCCCATGCCCCTTACCTGAGGGGGGGCAGGAAAGAGGAGCTGTTCCTAGAGGGAGAGGGCAGGAAATGTGCCTCTCCAAAAACATTTTGCACGCTGAGGCTGCTGCAATCTCTGTGGCTCCACCTCTACTGCAGAAGACTGGCAGGTCTTGGAGATCTTAGCCATGAAGAAATAAATACTAGAAGACACCATCTGCCATCTCCTCCAGAGGCAGTCAGTGCCCAAGGCAAGGAGCAGGGAAGTTGCTGCTCAGAGCCCAGGAAAACAGTGGAGCCTCCAAGAGAAGGCAGCAGCCTTTGCCACCCATCCCTGGAGGGAAGAGCCCATTGAACAGGGTCACTCCTGTAGCCCAACGCACCAGCTCTCACCAGCTGCATGGTGCAGCCACTCGCTGCTCCTCTGACACCTTCCATTGCTTCCATTGCACCTCTTCTCCGTGCTGGCCATCCTGGTTCCAGCAGCTCCCACTATCCCTGTGGAGAACAGGCTGGGGCTGCCTGCTCTGCCTGCCCGGGAGGCTCTACAGGGGCTCAGCACCCGTTCTCAGACACAGCTGCATCAAGTGTCACAGATTCATACTGCATTGCAGCTGCAGCCATGCTGATGGCTTCCTCCAGGCTCTGCTGCTCTTCTAGCTAGGAGGAAAGAGAAAGGAAGAACACTGTGCTCCCAAAAGGTGGGCTCAGGAAGTGGAGGCAGCCCCCAGCAGAACAGAGGTGTGAGGGGTTGGCAGTGGGTGACACAGGTATGAAGCAGAGGGGCAAAGCAGAAAGAGACATGGCTGGCATGTGGCAAGGCTGCTTACAAAGGAGCATTCTGCAATACAAGGAGTGTGTCCCTACTCTCCTCTATACACAGGGCATCTGGGAGTGAAGGAGCCCTGGGTGAGAGGCGATGCAGCAAGAGCACAAGGGAAAGTGCTGAAGCCAGCGGGTGGATGGGGGAATGAAGGGGAACGTGACAGGAGCTGTGTGGTACCTGCACTGCAATGTGGGTGCCGTTGGCAGTAGCCAGCAAAGCCACCTGCTGATGACGGAGGGGCGTGATGGCTGATTCCTCAGACACGACTGCCCCAGAAGTGACTATGGTAACCTGGGAAAAGTTAACATTAAAAACACATCATGTTTAAAAACACCAATGCAGTTCCCTTCCAGCAGGCTGTTTCTCTGCAGGATAAAAGGGACATTCCCAGCTTTGTCTGTACCGGCTGCGTCTCGGTGCCGTTGGTGGCGGCCACAGTCACGGTGTGTGTGTCACCACCCACCAGCTCCTCCTCGGGCCCGGTGAGGGCACTGCTCTGTGTCACCATGCTGATGGCACTGCCCAGGGCCTGCAGGTCTTCCTGTGACAAACTGACCTGGGCAGAAGAACAGTGGATGCTCTCAGCCAGGATGGCTTCTCAGGAAGCTTTACACAAGTCCCAAATCCAGCAACACAAAGGTCTCACTAAGGATGAAACATTCTCTCTATGGCACAGAGAACTCCAAAGACTTTGCCCAGGGTTGTGGACAGGATCCATGGAGAACTCAGAATACTTCAGGGCTCCAGCCCTTCCACTTCTACCACACCTCCCCTTCCCACCAAGTATCTTCTCTTCATGCTCTGAGGGCAGCTCTGAGGGCACCTCAGACTAAGCAGAAACAAGCGTTACTCGTGGTGCCTGTTTCCTTTGCCCCATGCCACAGAAGGGAGTTTTTCCCAGTCAGCACAGAGGCAGCTGGTGGAGGGAAGTACAAGAAAAGCACTGCTGTATACAATGAAAAAACAATCTCCAAATCCAGCCTGTGTCAGCAGGGCCTGGGAGCTGCCTCCTGGCTGCTGCTAGGGAGGTGAGGTCTGCCACGCACTGCACCAAGCCTGGGCAAACACCCGCAAGACCCGAGTCAGGGAGCAGAGAACCTCTCTTTACCCTCTGCATCCAGGCTGCAGCAGTGGAGTAAAGCTGTAAGAAGGGAGCCCTCAGGACAGACAGAGCCCATGAAGCCCCAGGGTCTGTTTTATGCTGATAAAAAGCCATGAAGAGAACACCAAAACTGGGTAGAGGCAGATGTCACCCAGGTAACTGCTGTTCCCCACTGGAGGCTGTCAATGTCCATACCTGCTCCGTCCCATCCTGAGAGATGAGTGAGACCTGTGCAGGTATATCATCTTCATCTTCCTCCTCCTCTTCATTTTCCTCCATCTCTGACAGGAAAGCAATATGCTGGCTCTTCAGGGGGGAGCCTCCGTCAGCAGCAGCAGCTGAGTCAGGAAAAGCAAACAGCAAAAAGGGTGAGAAGTGCTCATCAGAGTGTGAAGGCACATGCCTGACCCCGGGACCTGCCTGGTGCCAGCACAGAGGATCCTGATGACAACAGCCCAGTGTTGGCCTGGGAAGGAGAGTCCTTACCTCTCCCTGTACTAAAGAATAGGCAGGAGCCCATTCCCAACCCGTGACACAGAACAAGGACCACAGGAAGCCCTTTTCTCTTGTCTGGGACACAGATCTGGGTTTGATGAGAGAGGAGGCCACAGCACAGACCTGGCTCCGAGAGAGGGGAGCAGCTGCAGGCTCTGGCTGCCACCTCTCTCCCCTTTGCTACATTCCTGATGCAGGAATGACCCAAAAGCCTGTTGTAGGTGATGGGACAGTGGCTGGTTGCTCACCCTTCAGCTGCTGCTGTTCGTAGAGGGCCTGTTCACTCTCCTCCGTGGCCTCCAGCTCGCCGTGGCTGCTGCGCTTGTGCATGGCCAGTGTGGAGGTCTGCCGGTAGGTCTTGCCACAGCTACTGCAGGTGTAGGGTTTGCAGTGGGTGTGCACCACGTGGTGCTTGTAGAGGCTGGAGTACTCAGTGAAGCGCTTTCCACAGCCTGGCACAGTGCACATGTACGGCTTCTCTCCTAGGGCAGAGGCCATAGAGCAGAGCTTGACCCACTCATCCTCCTCATACAATCAACCAGGTTGGAAAAGATCTTTTAAGATCAAGTCCAACCGTTCCCCAGCACTGCCAAGGCCACCACTAACCCATGGCACTGAGGGCCTCGGCTACACGGGGTGTGAACAGGGACGGTGACTCCAGCACTGCCCTGGGCAGCCTGTTCCAATGCCTGAGCACCCTCTGGGGAAGGAATTGTTCCTAACGTCCAGTCTAAACCTCCCCTTGTGCAGCTTCAGGCCGTTTCCTCTTGTCCTCCTCATGCCCATGAAGAGCAAATAGCTGGAGACAGACCAGTGAAACAATAGGCAGCCCAAGAAAGTGATTCCTATTTCCTGTAACTCCCTGGCTACCCCCAGGTCTACCCCTGCAATGCCTGGAAATGACCAGTTCAGTCCCACAGATTTCCCAGCTGCCGCAGGCTGTCAGTGCAGCTGGCTGACTGGGGAGGAGCAGCCTGTGCTTCTCCCTCTTCTCTTACCTGTGTGGATTCTCATGTGGTTCTTGTAATTGGTGGCACTGGTGAAGCCCCTCCCGCAGTTGGGCTCGGGACACATGTACGGCCGCTCGCCTGTGTGCGTTCGGATGTGAACCTTCCGGATGTTGGATGTGGTGAAAGAGCGGCCACAGCCCACAAAGGGGCACTTGAAGGGCCGTTCACCTGCATGAAGAGTAACGTGGATGAGAGTCCTGCTACAGTGCAGCTATCTGGAATGCCCTGGACACCTGCATCATAGAATCACAGACTGGTTTGGGTTGAAAGGACCTTAAAGCTTCTCCAGTTCCAACCTCCTGCCACGGGCAGGGACACCTTCCACTAGAGCAGGTTGCTCCAAGCCCCTGTGTCCAACCTGGCCTTGAACACTGCCAGGGATGGGGCAGCCACAGCTTCTCTGGGCACCCTGTGCCAGCGCCTCAGCACCCTCACAGGGGAGAACTTCTGCCTTATATCTAACCTGAACTTCCCTCCTCCACAGTATTGCAACAAGAAGACCTCAGATCAGACCCAAGTGCTGGCATATTTCTCTAGCAGCACTGGCACCACTACCCCTTTTGCTCTGCCGTTTGTAACAGAGTCCAGAATCCCACGTGCTCTTCTACAACCCATCTACTTCTGTCTGAAGACAGCTTCAGGTCTGCCTTGTTTCACCCACGATTCAAAAAGGCACATCCTGGACAACGGCTGAAGCAGTACTTGGAGTATCTTGGAGAACCCTTTCAAGAGGCAGCTCGGTTCTCCTCCTGTACTGCTCACCTGTGTGTGTCCGGATGTGTTTCTGAAGATCCCCAGAGGTTTTGAAGGCTTTGCTACACACATCTTCTGGACACTTGTATGGTTTCTCACCAGTATGTGTTCTCGTGTGGCTCTTCAGCCCATACCCTGTCCAGGAAAGAAGGAAATAACAAGAAGGAAATAACATGGCAAGCTGTGTACCACCTCTCAGCTCATGCATTTTTGGATGTCTGTCCTGTGTCTGCATAGCTGAAGGAGAAGAAATATCCAAACAGCCTCACAACACAACTGCAACTCAGCTGCTTCTTGTAACTCTAATCTGCCCATCATCAATCAAGTCCCAGACAGCCTCCTATGCTACAATTCCTTCTCAGAAGGCTTTAAAAGCTATGTTCATTGTGCTCTGCTGGAAATAGAGCCAGGGCTGATGCTCAAGAGTGGTTTGGACTTGACAGAAAACAAAATTTACCCAGAAGAGAAACTGCTACCTGTAGCAAATGCTTTCCCACAGCTTGGGAAGTCACACGTATACGGCTTGTCACCTGTGTGAGCACGTTCATGGACCTGCAAAAAGAAAGAACAGTCCCTAAAATGAAGTCCAAGACAAGGAGGAAGAGATACAGTGTGGAAAAATCTAGCTGGTGGGGAGAATCTGAAGTTCTCTGTTGGACTTCACCTTGGCCAGTAACACATCTGGATCTCTTGGGGAGCCAAGCATACAACTCAGGCTTTTCCATAGCAGCATTCCAACATGGCACTGTAACATGGGGATGGGTCTGGTCTGCATGACTGCACGTTATCTGCTTTACCTTTAGATGGTGGGCGGTGGTATAGAGGCGGCCACAGCCTTTGTACCCACAGCGGAAAGCTTTGCTGCCAACCTGCTGCCCCTTCTCACTGCTCTGCACTTCCTCCTTCTGCCAAGAGATGTATGGGAGTTAATTCAATGAGCCACCACAGCAGGTTTTGTGAATCCCACACAAATAATTCCCCTCCTTGCTATACATACGGACTCCTTCAGTTATCCTCACAAAAACATAGAATCATGGAATGGTTTGGGTTGCAAAGGACCTTAAGATCATCTAGTTCCAACCCCCTGCCACAGGCAGGGACACCTTCCACTAGAGCAGGTTGCTCCAAGCCCCTGTGTCCAACCTGGCCTTGAACACTGCCAGGGATGGGGCAGCCACAGCTTCTCTGGGCACCCTGTGCCAGCACCTCAGCACCCTCACATGTCCTACAAACACAGCTTGTACACATATGGTGCAACCCCGGTGACAGAACACGGGTCTAGGAACCAGCATTTCCCATTCCCACCTCACACTGGGTGCTCTCCCACACATAACTTACCTCTTTGTGCTTCCCTTAGCTCATTTGTAAAACTTGCAGCTAATATATTTGCTAGCTTTCCAGAGAAGCCACAAAGCTTTGCTAAGTACTACCTGGCAAAGTGCTCTGCATGAAAAGGAGTTTTTGGCCTAGTTTCAGGAATGCATCACCGAGAAATTCAGACCTGGGAAGAGACATTGCTGGAGTCCTCACTCTTCCTGTGGCAGGGGTCTGTCACTTCCTCCTCTTCCTCATCAGACACCTGCAAGTAAAGAAGCACAGCACTGTTCATGCCTCCTTTTACAGCGTGGAGCAGGCAAGCACCCCAAGCAGGAAGCATTTACATCTACAGTGACACCACACTCTTCTCCAGAGAGTGAGGTCCTACCACAGCAGAAAGGTCTCCATGGGCAAATCTTACTGCTGCCCAGCTGAGCATTGTATCAGCATGCTCCAGGTAGCCCTTTCTCATGCAATACCATGAAGATGGGAGAAAAAGGCAGCACTGAAGACATTCAGATGGAGCACTGCAGTGACAACATGTTAGATCTGAAGCTATTTTGGGTTTTGAGGCTTTTGTCAACCTGGGTGACAGCGGCCATAACTTAGGCACTCCTGAGATGTAAAATGCTAGTCTTGATCTGCTGCCTGGATAATGTGTGGAAGAGAACATCATACCCAGGGGGCATTATGAGGAACCCAGGAAAACAGGAACAAAACACCTACAAGGAGGGACATTTAAAGCAAGGAAAAAACCAATACAAGCTGTACACAGCAGCTCTGCTCCTCCCAAACGTGTGCCTGCAGCAGGTTAAGGGTGGTAGGCCCAGCACTATGCAGGAGCTAGCTAGAGGGTCCAGCAGGAAACTGCCCTTCTCTAGGGCCTCAAGTGTCACCCACTGTGAGTGGTGACACTCTCACTGGAGCCCTGTCCAGCTTCTCTTCTCAAAGCTGGCACTGCTGAGAAACAAATACACAGAAGCACTAATGAAGGGAGGACGCTTCAACCCCAGGCCACGTGTGGACTACTACACCCAGACCATAAAAGCAGCACTGTGTCCTCACCTTACTGGTGTACTGCTTTAATGCATTAATGGTCTCCACATCAAAGGCACCATCTTCCTCCTCTCCAGCCAACTCCTCCAGCCCAGTTTCTGCCTGCACTTCCAGGATGGTGCTGCCTGGTGGCACGATGACAGGACGGTGTATGTAGGCAGTGGAACCATCCTCCAGCTGGACGGCCTCGAAGGTGTTGGGATCATAACACTCTGTAAGAGGAAAGAGGAAACCAATAAATCCAGCGTGAAAAAGCTGCTAAGAGGCACTCTTCATCTTCTGAGCTACCTACAGCCTTGGACCTCTGTAGCAGCTTTTACTCCAGCTGCCAAGGGAAGAACAGGGAATGCTCTTTACCTTTAGCTGTGCTGTGTATGTAGGCCATACTGCCATCTTCCAACACCACTGGCTGACCATCTTCAAAAGCCACAGACTCTAAAAGAGAAGCAAAAGATCCACACACCTTACTGGAACACTCAGACAGGATAGACGGGAAGTTCCTGAACCACTCACGCCCACAGAGGAGGACACAGCAGGGCTGCCTGCTTACACTGAAAGTCAACTACAGCTATAGGTTTTATGACACCATTTGAACCCTTCCAACATGAATTATGAGGTTTTCAAGGCTTCATGCATAGCTTTGCCACACTTCTTTAGCTCACTGGGGTAATGCAGAGTATCACCCATTCCAAAATGCCAGCTTATGTCCCACACAAGAAGGATGGCTCTGGCACAGCTGTGTGTAAAGGGGAACACAAACATCCCATAGCAGGGGAAACAGGGGTGAGAAGGAAAACCCCTCTCCCTGTGTGTTTGGAGGCAGGGAAGAGGATGAAGGGAGGAAAGGGGCACAGCCAGGAACACAAAGTGGGTTTCAAGCAATGATT
This sequence comes from Strigops habroptila, assembly GCF_004027225.2. Taxonomy (NCBI): domain Eukaryota; kingdom Metazoa; phylum Chordata; class Aves; order Psittaciformes; family Psittacidae; genus Strigops; species Strigops habroptila. Next base: position 4,643,335 of record NC_044294.2, read on the forward strand.
TAGGAGCAGAAAAGGGAGGTGGCTCACAAGGAGCTTTGGAGGGTGAAGGAAGGACTACCCAGAGCAACAGAGCCTCTACCTGCCCTTTTACATCTTACCACGGTCAGAGGGGATTCCTCTGTGCCACTCTGGTGCCTGCCGCATGAATTGAATTTCCATCACCTCTCAGATTAATTAATGTCACCTCATTTCAGAGATGACATTGGCTGATGGGTCATTACTTCCAACACCCCCCCCCTCCCAAACACCTACTCCAGAATTAATATATTATCTCCTAGTTCAGAGGAAATTCCTGTCCAGCTGCTCCCACAGGAAACAAACTGTTTGGGCTCTGCAGTTGGCACGAACACAGCGCACAGCTCCCGGCCTTGCTTGTAGACTTGTGATCTGTCAGACTGACAATTATGGGAGAGCCCACAGGTGAAACCAGCACTTAAACTGCTGCTTACACCACCAGCAAATTGGCCTTGTCAGACTGCAGGAAATCACATGTTCTGTGTCCTTGCTCATTCAGCCTCAAAAACATGGGCAAGAGACAAAAACCCTACACCTGTATGGATTTCTTAAAGCTCGAGCTAACAGAGGAGCCCCACTGTTGGAATATAGACAATTGCAGTTACCTTTACAACATCCTTCTAAAAAGCAAGAGGTGAATTTATGGTCCTCACCTTTCTGAACTGTCACCTGATGGATATAAGCTGTGGTCCCATCTTCAAGTTCAATGACTTGTCCTTCAATCAGCTTCTCATCTGAAACAGTTAAAAAAATGCCATCAGCACTGCCTGCAGAGCCCAGTCTTCCTGGGCCCACAAGCTGCCCCCTTTGCTACATGTTCACAAGGAAACCAGCCTCACAAGACAGGGAAACTGTTACTAATAGGCTGTTATTTATGAAGCTTTTCCCTGAATAGCCATAGAGGTACTTACTAGAGATGCTGGAGCTTCCCTTTCCTAGACAGGAGGATACAAGACAAAGAACCTCAGTTGCTGCTTGTATACAGGCTGCCCTTCACAGCTCTGTGAGCCAAGAGGCAGAAAGAATGATGTGTGCTAAGTATTTTGGATCTAAAGTAGAAAGCAATTACACTTGTGCTGGGGAAAAAAAATCATCTGGGAGCTTTTAATGGCATCAGCAAGGACCTGGAGATTTATTTTCTTCTGCTTTGGTGGAGGATAAACTCTTGGGGAAAAATTACAGTGCATGAAGGGTCCTAAAGTGATGCCACCCTTGATGGGTTGTGAACATTGGACTCTTCAAATAGTGTAACTCTGAATTAGACTGGTTTAGTTCCCAAATCATTTGGTGCAGAGAGGACATTGCTCTATCCCACTGCAACATGAAGAACTCAAGTTGCTTTCACCTGGTGTACAATGTCTGGGGGGGGGTGTATCACAAAACTGGTGGTTTCAAGATAGTCCAACTCCACATATAATAAACTTACCAAGTTTGCACAGAAAGGAAAGCAAGAGAGGAATCCCCAGGACATGAAGACTTGCAACTCAACCTTCCCGTTCTACAGGCTGGGAAAAAACGTGTTCCTTTTCTCAGGAACAGTGGGTGGTGAGGGAAGCAGCACCTCACCAACACCAAAATGAGAGCAGGTATTGAATTTGGCACTGCTTCAGTTAGCCAACACCAAGCTCAGCCCCTCTTTGAGGGAGAAAAGCACTACTGGGAATCAAATTCTCTGCATCTCAATGAAATAAACCATCCTGCTTAGCTTCAGGGTTGAACAGAGTGCTGCAGGTCATAGTGTGAACTCCGTTTCCCCAGTTATCCCAGGGCTCACTCCAGCCTGAACAGAACCTTTATTTTCTACAGCAACACCTCTCCCATCTCCAAAGCTTTATTTCCAAACCAGAGGCATGTTTGATTTCTACTGCATCACTGTGCAAATCTAAGAGAGCTGCCAGCTTCCTGCCCAAAGCAACCACACAAAATAGTTTGCACACCATGAGGGCACTTTTGATAAGTTCTGACTTGAATTTCAGACTCAATCAAGACACTTTGAGACTTAAACTAGATGATCTTAAGGTCCTTTCCAACCCTCTTCTATGATTCTATGATTCACAGCCCAAAGGAACCATTACCTTTGACAGCCTGCTGAATGTAGGCTGTCGTCCCGTCACTAAGGGTCACTGTTTGCAGGCCCAAGCTCTCCATCCTGCCCCGATGGCTGGTCCTCAGACATGAATTTCACTTTACTCAGTGTGCTCACAGAGAGCACCAGGACCCAGAGCAAGAGGTTTGTGGAACAAGGAGTTGTATTCTTGTTGTAAGCCTTAAACAAAAAGAACAATTCAAATTTTGTTTTCACCCAACATATCTACAGTCACTTTTGCACATTAATAAGAAAGGTTTGAATAGCAAATGATTTTTCAGATTATAAAGGATTAAACTGGTCAAAAGATGCATACCAATGGCAGGCAGGGCTAAATCTATTCCACAGGTAAGTATAAGATAAAGCTTATCAAGTGAGTGAATCGACAGACTCTTCTTAGAGATAGTGTAAATGCCCCATTCAAGCCCTTCCCATCCTCCACATGATCTGCAGGAAAGGTTTCTGAGTACTTTAAAGTCTGAACCTGCAGGCTGAGGGTGTCCGGTACTGCAAGATGGGCAGGACAATGAGCTTTGTCCTGCCTTTCCTGTCTAATTCCTGGCCTTCTGAGGAACAGAATTTCAGGCTATAAGCAGACGACGTTAAAACACCCACACCCCAACAAGAGCATTTCACTGGAGGCACTTTGCTGATAGATTAAAAGCAGCTGCACTGGATTCTTCATGAGTAATCTCTGAGATAGTCTAACATTTTATCTTTTTGATTTCCAGGAACAAGTCTGACCACTCTGCCTGTCACTGCAGCACCCGTGGGTGCAGCCAGGCTTCGTGCCATGCTCAATGCCCTCTAACCAAGCGCTCCCTACACCCAACAGACACCTCCTCGCTCACTGCAGCAGATTCTGCTCAGCTTTTAGTGCCGACACCTCCCGAGAGGCTTTACAGCTCATTTCCCAGCTAAGGCTCCGTCCCAGCAGGGTCGCTGGGGAACGGAGCCCCCTGTGCTGCCATGCAACCTGCTGCCAGCGCTGCTGGAGGGGCCGCGGCCTCCTGGAAGGGATGGGGCAGGCGCTGCCTGAGGCAAACCAAGTGGAGGCTGCAGTGCGAAGCCACCCCGGCAGTGACAGGGGACACGGCTCCGCGGCACGGCGGGCTGGGGACAGCGCAGAGCCGGGCCTTGTGCCACGGTGAGCCCCGAGGGGAGCGGCGGGACAGGCCCAGGTGCCCGGGGGGTGGCGGGGAGACACGGCGGGGCTCCCCCCATGCTGTTACCCAGGAGGCAGCAGCTCGCCGGGACCCGGCCGCCCCTCGGCCGCCATCTCGCCCCATCCCGCCCGGCCTCCCCCCGCCTCTGACACCAACCTGAGGAAACGCGACGGGACCGAGTCCGCCGCCTGCCCATCATGCACCGCGGCCCCGCCCCTGCTCGCCCTACCCCGCAACACGCATAGCGGCAACACCCCCCGCCGCGCCTCAGCCGCCCGCGGCCCCTCATACAGGTTCCGGGGCTCCGCGGCACCGCCCCCCGGAACTGGGCCAGCGCCAGCACTGAAGCCACAGGTTGCCCTTAGGAGCCGTGCCCCGCGGCAGGCCCTCCGCAGCCGGGCACAGCGCGGGCCCGTCGCCTGGGACAGGCAGCAAAGAGCCCGCGGAACAGCGGCGATGAGGGCGGGCTGCCTGCCGCGGGGAGCCGGGAGGCGGACGAGCCGGTCCCGCCGCTCTCAACATGGCGGCCTCGCCATGCCGCGCTCACCGCCCCCAGCGTGGCGCCGCCCAAGTCTCGCGAGATTCCCGCCTCTATTTATCTCGCGCCGGGGGAGGCTACGCCCCTTCGGTCCTGTCAGGCCGCCGCTGCCGCCGCCATGAGGTAGGTGCGGGCCCGCCGGGCCATCCGCCGGCATCCATCGCCATCCGCGCCCGCTGGGCGGCTGCGGGGAGCGGGCAGCGGGGGCCGATGGCGGGGCAGGCCGAGGGGAAGGGTGGGAGGGCCAGGGCGGGCTCAGCGGCGTCGTCCCCGCAGCCGGCCCAGGCCGGGCCCGCCCTGAGCCCGCGTTGTCTTTCCCCCCCGCAGCAGCAAGGTCTCCCGCGACACCCTGTACGAGGCGGTGAAGGAGGTGCTGCAGGGCAGCAAGACCAAGAAGCGCAAGTACGAGCCCTGCGCCGTGGCGGGAGCGGGGCATGGCAGGCCCGTGCCCGGCTGCGCCCTCACCTGCCCTCCCCTCCCTCAGGTTTGTGGAGACGGTGGAGCTGCAGATCAGCCTCAAGAACTACGACCCGCAGAAAGACAAGCGCTTCTCCGGCACCGTCAGGTTCGGCCTCCTCTTGCTCCCACCCAGCCTTCAGCCCGCGCCCCCCCTGCGCCGCCAGGCCCTGCCGTGGAGCGGGACGGCTGCTGCAGCGTGAGGACGCGGCGCTGAACCGCTCGGGTAGTTCAGACCTCCCTGGTGAAACGGGGGCGGCTGGACGGACCCCAACCCTGGGTCTTAAAACATGAGGGGAGGTGGGTGCTGTCCCCACCGGCCTGCTGGGGAAGGCAGGTTAGAAGCTGTGAAGGAAGAGGTCCAGGCACTGTGGTAAGGTACCTCTTGTGTTGGCTCCCATGGAAGAGTGTGTGATGCTGGAGGTTTGTAGTAATTCAGACCTTCTGTCTCCAGGCTGAAGTCAACGCCACGGCCCAAGTTCTCTGTGTGCCTGCTGGGGGACCAGCAGCACTGCGATGAGGCCAAAGCAGTTGACATCCCTCACATGGACATAGAAGCTTTGAAAAAGCTCAACAAAAACAAGAAGCTGGTGAAGAAGCTGGGTGAGTGGTGGTGTGGGTCAGGCTCACAGTGCCCTAGCTAACGTGGGAGGGCTGGGTAAGCAAGATGGTTTTCCCTGTGCTCAGGTTTCCATGTCGTGGTTAACTTCAGAGTCAGCCTGAAGTACAGCAGTGTGCTAGGAACTACCCTGAAAAGCCAACAGTTACCAGTGCAGGAGGTGTGACAGGTCAGCCCTCCTGGAAGGAGGAGGCCCTCTGGAAGGAAGGAATACAGGAAAATGTTCCTCTCTTTGAAGTATCGGCTTTACTTGATGTTTCTCCCTTTCCTGATTGGGAAGCTGGAGGCAAAAGTTGGATTTAGTCCTGCAGTATTTACATGAAGGGAATGACATTTATTTTTACTTACAAAGAGATAAAATCCTTCCCTCCCTGTAAAGTCAAAGTCAGAATGATACATATCTTAAGCAGACAAGAACAACTTCCCACTTAATCTATGATTAGCCATGGAATTGTACGTAATAAGGAAATGAGATGGGATACCATGGCTCCTAGCTCAGCCTCTCCAAGGTGTGGGATACATCTGCCCATCCAGATGTGCCCAGGCTGTGGTGGGAGGCTCCTGGTGGAGCTTGGAGTTAAGTGTTTGCTATCTGTGGCTCAGTAAATGCCACTTCCTTCAGGGCAGTGAGCTGGGCACAGTTAAATGTGCTGTCAGGGTGTGAAGCTGGCTGCTGGTGGGTTTGGCTGGTGTGAGAGGGGTAAATTCTGATACAATAATGGTAAAACCAGGTTGGGCTCACGTAGGCAGGACTCAATCTCAAAAGGCGCGTGTTGAGGGAGATGGAGCAGCAGAGTCTCAAGTTCAGTGTCAGTTGAGAGCCCGTCCTTAACCCACGTTGGTTCTTTCCTCACAGCCAAGAAGTACGATGCCTTCCTGGCTTCAGAGTCCCTGATCAAGCAGATTCCTCGAATCCTGGGACCAGGGCTGAACAAAGCTGGCAAATTCCCTTCTCTTCTCACTCACAATGAGAACCTGGTGGCCAAGGTTGATGAGGTCAAATCTACCATCAAGTTTCAGATGAAGAAGGTAAAGCAGAGCTTTTCCTCCCCAAGGCAGCTTCCTGCCTGTGACAGGGGTGGTCACTCGGGCATGGCTGCGATCTCCGGGCTGGGCTGTAGGTGTCCCTCGAGTGTCTTCCTAAAACACTGCCTGGTGACCACGAGACACCCTCATCATCAGCTCCTGGCTAGAAAGGAGACATAATTCATCTGTGGCTGAAAGATCTGAGAGCAGATGATGATGAGATGATGTTTCAATGCAGAGCACAGTCATAATTAACACTTCTTACAGCAAGTGGGTGACACTTGCAGGGTGCAGCCCCCTCGGGTCTGTGCGCTCAGCAGTGCTTTGCCAGAAGCAGGTTTGGGACTTGACTCTGCAAGTGAGCTCTGGAGCAGCTCTGTGGGTGTCTGCTCTTGCTGTCAAGAGGTGTCAAGGCGAGATGACTCCCCAAAACCACAATAATCCTGTTTTATCCTGTCTCAGTGGTCGAAGTGTGACTCATGGGTGTTACTCGGAATTAACAGCTCTGCTTGCTGAGGTGCACCCTTGAACTCCAGCTGATGTGGGCCTGGGGGCACAACAACTGGGAGGGCACAGCAAATGTGATAGCTTGCAAATGCTGGAGCATTTTAAGTAATTGAGCTAATGATGTCGTGACACTTTGTTTGTCAGCTGGCTTGTAAATCCCTTTGTCTTCAGCCTGTGGGGAACGTTGACTTACAAGCTCTTCAGCCAGCCTGGCAGGCAGAGGCTTCTCAGCCTCTTGTGTGTGGAAAGAAAGGGCTGGTGGCTGGTGCCCAAGACAAAAAGTGAAGCTGGGGCTGTGCTTCACGGTGAAGTTTGGAGCTAACAGTCTGTTCTGTGTGGGGTTAGAGGCTTGCAGGGCGCATTCCACACTGTTCCGTGGGCAGGGGGTGGTGGGAGCATGGTTAAAGCAGAGGCCTGCTCCCACTCTAGTGCCCCTTTGGCACAACGTGTTATGTGTCATTCCCAGTTTTCCCATCTCTGGGAGGCACTGGTGTTCCTTCCCTTTTCCAAGTCCCCTTTGTGCTCTGAGGAAGCGAGGTGCTGTTCAGAGGTGGCATTCAGATGCTGCCAGACATGTTCATGGGAGCCATGTGCCAAACGCTACAAGCTCTGTGGGAAGAGCCATGGATAAAATGGAGAAGTCATGTCCAATGGACAAAGCACAAGGGAATTGGATACCCCACTTACTTCACATCAGCTATTTTGTCAATCACTTTGCTGTAATCTTTGATTTTCCCCCCAAAACCTCTTACCTACATGAGTGACCATGGTGTCATTGTCCCTCAGGTGCTCTGTCTGGCTGTGGCTGTTGGTCATGTGAAGATGACAGAGGATGAACTTGTCTACAACATCCACCTGGCCATCAACTTCCTGGTGTCCTTGCTGAAGAAGAACTGGCAGAACGTGCGTGCTCTGTACATCAAGAGCACCATGGGGAAGCCCCAGCGTCTGTACTAATGGGGCAGCAATAAACTTTTAGGATACCTTACAGCTGTTAGTTGTGTTCCTCCACAACTGGTTGGGAAGGGTTTGCCAAAGAGCTGTTTGCTTCCTTGTAGCAAGGTCTCCAGTGCTGTTGAGCTGACTGGTATGAATTGAAGCAGAACATGAGGCTATCAGAGCTTTTGAGGGAAGTAGCCTCATTGTCCTGCATTCGGAGAAGGGCAGTGAGGGGGAACAACTCCACTTGCATCCAGAACAAGCAAAACTAAGGTGGGTTACCACAGCTGAAGGTGCGTGGTGCAGGTAGAATTGCTCAACAGTCACACTGTAACCCTGTGAGCCCCCAGCTTGCCAGTGGAGACCTTTCGCTTGTGCTGGATTTAACTGAAGCCTTAGAATGCTGTTCCCCAGCACTGCCAGGGCCACCACTAACCCATGGCACTGAGGCCTCGGCTACACGGGGTGTGAACACTTGCAGGGACGGTGACTCCAGCCCTGCCCTGGGCAGCCTGTTCCAATGCCTGAGCACCCTTTGGGGAAGGAATTGTTCCTCATCTCCGTCTAAACCTCCCCTGGTGCAGCTTGAGGCCGTTTCCTCTTGTCCCATCCCTTGTTCTTTGGGAGCAGAGACCAGCCCCCTCCTGGCTCCATCCTCCTGTCAGGCAGTTGAGAAGGCTCAGGGGGGACCTTATCACTCTCTACTTCTCCAGGCTAAACCCCCCCAGGTCCCTCAGCCGTTCCTCATCACACTTGTGCTCCAGGCCCTGCACCAGCTCCGGTGCCCTTCTCTGGCCCCGCTCCAGCACCTCAATGTCTCTCTTGCAGTGAGGGGCCCAGAACTGACACAGGATTCGAGGTGCAGCCTCACCAGTGCCCAGCACAGGGGGACAGTCACTGCCCTGGCCCTGCTGCCACACTGGTGCTGATCCAGGCCAAGATGCTGGTGGCCTCTTGGCTGCCTGGGCACAAGCTGCTCATCAGCACCCCCGGGTCCTTTTCCAGCCACTCTTCCCAAGCCTGGAGCGTTGCGGGGGGGGGGGTGTTGTGGCCCAAGTGCGGGACCCGGCACTTGGCCCTGTTCAACCTTATCCCGTTGGCCACAGCCCATAGATCCAGCCTGCCCAGACCCCTCTGTGGAGCCTCCTGCCCTCCAGCAGATCAGCACTCCCATCCAACTTGGTGTCATCTGGAAACTGATGGAGGGTGCCCTCACTCCCCTCATCCAGATCATCAACAACACTGGTCCTAACACCGAGCCTTGAGGGACATCACTAGTGACCGGTCACCAACTAGGTCTGGCACCATTTACCAGCACTCCGGGCTCAGCCACCCTAACCCTAACCTCAGTTTCCAATCAAGCAAAGAATCCTCCTACCCAGGCCATGAGCAGCCAATGTCTCCAGAACACTGTGGGTGACAGTCAAATGCCTTACTAAAGTCCAAATAGACAACATCCACAGCCTTTCCCTCATCAACCAGGTGGTCACCTTGTTGGAGGAGGAGATCAGGTTGGTGAAGCAGGAGCTGCCCCTCACAAACCCATGCTGACTGAACCTGATCACCCAGTTTTCTCACATGCTTTGTGATCTCAGGATGATCTGCTCCATGTCCTTCCTCCCAGCTGAAGCTGTAGTTTCCAGGGTTCCTTCCTGCCCTTTTTGTAGAGTTGTCCTTTTGGGCAACTTCCAATCCTCTGGGGCCTGCCCACTAGACCAGGACTGCTGATAGATGATGGAGAGTGGCTTAGCAAGCTACCTCAGCCTTTTCCTTATCCTCAGTCACTAGGTTTCCCCTGGTATCCAGCAGAGGATGGAGGTTCTCCTTGGCCCTCCTGTTGTTGCTAAAATATTTCTAAAAGTATTTGTTCTCTTTTATGGCAGTGGCCAGATTTGGTGCCATTTGTGCCTTCACGTTTCTTACTTTCTCCCTACATAAACTAACAACATCCTTGTACTCCTCGTGGGGCAACAATCCCTTTTTCCACAGGTGATAAACTCTCATTTTATTCCTGAGTTCAAGCAATATCACAGAACCACAGAATGGTTCCTGTTGGAAGGAACCTTAAAGCTCACCCAGTACCAACCCCCTGCCACGGGCAGGGACACCTTCCACTAGAGCAGGTTGCTCCAAGCCCCTGTGTCCAACCTGGCCTTGAACACTGCCAGGGATGGGGCAGCCACAGCTTCTCTGGGCACCCTGTGCCAGCGCCTCAGCACCCTCACAGGGAACAACTTCTGCCTAAGATCTAACCTGAACTTCCCCTGTTTCAGTTTGAACCCATCACCCCTTGTCCTATCACTACAGTCCCTGATGAAGGTCCCTCTCCAGCATCCTTGTACCCCCTTCAGAAACTGGAAGCTGCTCTGAGGGCTCACGCAGCTTCTCTTCTCCAGGCTTCTCCCTGTTCAACCAGGCTGGTTTTCCCCACAGGTTCAATATTCAGCACATGGGGACCACCTGCTCCTGCACTTTGAAAAGCACCCAGCCTTCCTGAACCCCTTTGCTCTTCAGTAATGTTCCCCAAGGAATTCTGCAAACCAGCATCCTAAACAGGTCAAAGTCAGCCCTGCGGAAGGTGGAGGCTTTGCTGACCTGGCTGCTCCAAGGCTTGAAGATCCAATCACTTCATGATCGCTTTGCCCTCCAACCATCCCATCACACACCAGCCCTTCTCAGTGAACACACATCTAAGCAGGCAGCTCCCCTGGTTGCTCACTCACCAGCTGAGCCAGGAAGTTCCTCCCACACCCTCTAAGGACCTCCTGGGTTGCCTCTGCTGATCCCTGCTCCAGGCCAGGGCTGGGCTGTGTTTGCATTTATAGGCTTCTGCTGCCCCACCACAACCAGTGGCTGGGGCCCTGGGATCCCACCCAGCAGCAGCTCCTTAGGTCTTGATGGGTGTTTTCAGCTGCCCCATGGGACCAGGAGGAGCAGAGGGTTCTGGGGCCAAGGTCAAGAGGGTTTTTCATCCCCTTTGCTTCCCTCTGAGCTGGTCCCTGTCCAACTCCCATGTTCTGGGCTAAAAATGAGCTGTGTTGCAGCTAGTTAATGTATATAAATTACATTGTGTAATGACGAGCTTATGGAAGTGTGCAGGATTTAAGCTTCTAGGGGAAAAAAAATCCCTTATGCCCTTGAAAAGAGCTTGTCTTAGCATCCGAGGGAGCAAAACAATGAAAATAGCTTTGGATCCTGCTGTTAGAAACCTTTAAAATAAGCGTTGGAGCCAGTTTTTTTGAAAGATCAACACAACACCAAGAAATTCCATTTAATAATTAAAAAAAGACAATACAAAATGCAAACATTTCTTTTTTACAAAGTTCAGATACATTTTCTTTTCTTTCAATCAAGTGCAAATAACTTCATGAACTACATCTGTCTCATCGCTTTAATCATGTCTGCTGGAGATGGTAAGTCATGGCCCGCTGCAAAAGGCAGATATAAATATTCCAACATGAAAACTAAGAACCCAACAACCCTCCCGTGTGTTCACCGCGTCGAAACATTCAACACACCCCAGAGGTGGCTGGTGACGCAGTTTTCAGCCTTTCAAACCCTTTCTGAGTCATGCTTATGGGTGAGGAGAGGGGCTGTGCTGCAGTGGGGTGCTTCTGGTGGCCCTGTAGATTCTTTGGGGGGGGGTTTATTTGGGATATTTGGGAAAGGAGGAGGAGGACATGTTACCAGGTGTCTTTGGCCATTACAGAAGGACGTGCTGCTCATCTCACCCTTCCAAAACTGACTTAGAGGTGCAGTGACAACGGTGACAACCAGGATACCCCGAGGCTCTGGGAGCCCCAGTGCTCCACTGGATCAGGGTGACAGTGACCCCACTGGTAAGTCACAATGAATTCCTAGGCTCCAGTGTGTGGCTATATCACACTGGGGCCACCGCAGCGGGTTCATCGTCCCTGAGTTGGTTTTAGTTTTGCTGTTCCAAATAGGAAAGAAAGACCCTTCCAACGGTCACTGCTCCGCTGCCCCTGCCCCAGAGCAACAAACCCCCCCTTCCAAATCCCTGCAACAGCTTTTGTGCATCAAAGCAGCTGCTTCCAGACACCAACCAAGTGACAAACAGCTCAGCCCGCAGATGTCGAGCTTCCAAACGTGCTGGGAGCTGGGCCGCAGGAGGGGGAGATCCACAGCTGGGATTGATCAGGATAGACTATTCCAGCCGCAGCATCGTGGGGACAAACCTCAGCCCCCTTTGCCAGGCTGCAGCCCCTCATAGAGCCCGGAAGAAGCTCTTGGAGCAGCAGGGGTTGAGGAGGGAAAACATGGGAGAGCAGCTGCCTCTAGATTTCGGCAAGGACAGACCTGGTGGGACGTGTGGAGCAATAACTAACTGATTCATTAAGAGCAGGGCTCATCCCAGCTGTGGCCAAAGGGCCAGTGAGATACAATAAGGGACAGTGATGGGACCTGCCAACACATTTAGCTCCAGGTTTTTGAGAGGATGAAGATGGGGATGAAGGCGAGGGAAGGTGACGGCCGAGGCTGGAAAGGGAGGAAGGCTTGGGGAGGAGGAAGAGGGATGATCAGTGGCAGCGTTCGCTGGTCCCCTGGGTCCTGTGTTGGCTGTGTGAAGATGCCAGGGGGACAAACCCAAAAGTGACATCCGGCCACGGTCCCCAGCCAAAGGGGAATGCAAGTGGCAGTGAAAGGGGGGTTGCAGGATGGGGTTTCCCATGGGATCCGCACCCCATCCCCTGGAGAGGGGCTCCTGCAGCATCACAGTGGAATAAGCACATGTGGATGGATGGAGCCACAAGCACCTGAAGGGACTTGCAAGCACAAAGTTTCCCAGAGCTGGGTGGGATGGTTCTTCCTGCAGAGATCACCAGACCTGGCAGAGATTTTGGGGCTGAGCAGAGGGGCAGCTCCTCCCACTGTGACCCCAGCCCTGGCCTCAGGACCTGCCCCTGGTCCCCCTGGGTCTTGGCTCCAGGTTTTGGGGCCAAGTTTTGCATCCTCCTTACAATAGGGCTTGAACAAACCACAGAGGCTCAGCCCAAAAGCAACCCCACCTCCTCCATCGATGGACCCAGACACCTCAAACCCCTGCAAAACTCACCCCATCACACGCTGAGCAGTGTGGCACCATCTTCCCCCTGACCAGGGGGTTTTATCGGGGACAAACGTGGCAGAAAAGGTTTCAAGGCTCAAAAACACCATCCCACCAGTGAGCAGCAGCCCAGGGCTGGGTTTGCTTTGGGTGGATGTTTGGTTTTTGTTACAAACGCACATTCTCATTCCTCAGGTATAAATATCGTCGTTTCTAGTAGAAAAAAACACAACTTCCCTCTAAATAATATAAAGAAGACTCAAATGATTGCACTTAATACATATGAAAAAGGTAGAAAGGAGGAGATCCTAGTGCACAAACATGTACTCCTGCTCTTCACAAAGCTTGCTTTTTCCGAGTTACTCTTTGGCAGAGCTTGTAAGAAAGTCTGGTTTCTTGGCACAAGTGTCTGGGGTGGGGGGGAAAACAAAAACCTAACCCGGCTGAAAGTCCTTCTCCTTTGCTCCCTGTTTTCTCCCGTGCAGCCAGACATTGTTCTCCGGGAACGTGGCTTGGCTGCGCTTCCCTCCCAGCGCCAGCGCGGCTCTCCAGCGGGACGGCCCCTGCAACACCACGGGTGCCATTGTTCAGCTCTCCTTTACATCTTCTTTTTACTCAAGTAATGCTTTTATAAAATCATTTCCCCCAATCTCTGCAGTGATGCTGATCCCTGTGCCCCTGGTGCTGCCATAAACACGTCGTTACCTTCTTGCACTCCTCTACTAGAGGGCTCGGTGTGGCTGCAGCCGGCGCCAGCCCTGTGGGATGGAAGCACAATGACGTCTGTGATGGCCCAGGCTGGTGGTGGCACCAGGGAACAAGGGCAGACCTGGTGTAAAGGAAACCAAAGGGAGGACAGCTGATGACGACAGGACTGGTGCTTCGGTTTCCTACAACAAAGAAGCTGCTTCCAAAGAGAGAAGTGGCTTCATCGGTGGCTGGATCAGACTGGAGCATCCTCCCCTGGTTGGGGACACAACTCTGTGTGGAGCGGTGGAGAACTCGTGGGGCGTCTGCAGGGTGAGAGGTGTTGGCCCTGCCGGAGCCGAGCGGAGGAAGGAGAAAATCAGAAAGGAGAAGGAAGGGAGAAGAGTGTTTCCTTGGCTGCGGGGCAGCTCGGGGGCTGCAGGGGTGCAGGGGGCTATTTGTAAGGCCGGAGGAAGCTGGAGACTTTGGAGCGGAGGAGCTTGATGAAGGAGCGGGGCAGCATCTCCTTGTGTTTCTCTGTGTACTTGAAGTAGTTCTGGGGATGCGCCAGCACGTCAAAGAAAGCTTTGATGAGCTTCTTGTCCTATGGGGAAACCAAGACAGAGGGAAAGTCACCATCCCACCCTGTGCTCCCCCATGGCAGCTCTAAAACAAAGCTAGGAGTGCAGGGGAAGGATGATCCTGCATGGAGCATCCTCCAGAGCCCTGGGCAGAGAGGACCTGGTGGGGACACACTCACCTTGAGGATCTCCTGGTGGTTTTCGGAGGCGTAGAGCCTACCATCCCGCACGATGTCCTCCACCAGCTGCTCGTAGTCCTCTGCAACACCAGCCAAAATACACCATCAGGGCATGAGCTGTCACTTGTCCCCAAACCTCTGGTCACTATCCCTGAGTGTGCTCCTCCCCAAATACATGTGAATTGGGGGTGACCACGGTACCAAACCTGGCAGGGGGGCACTGGCACACCGGGGTGGTGTCCCCCTGCACCCTGTGCTCACCGTCATAGGTGACGTAGGGGATCTGGAAGCCCCGGGCACTGTTGGCTTCACTGGTTTTGAAGTTGATCCAGAGTTTCCGAGAGCGGGCGGTGAAGGCGATGGGCCTCTCGTAGGTCTGGCACGTCTCGTAGGTGGTGATGGAGGATGGGGAGGCTGCAGGGAATGATGAGGGGACACATGATGCTGGATACCCATCAGCAGAACTACCCCCAGCCTCACTGTGCTTAAATGCTCAAGGCAAAGGGGAGCGACACATGTGGGGATTGTCCATATTCGGTGAGACTGAGCCCCCCCAACCCTCGCATTACATACCACGAATGTTGTTATTCCTTCCTTGCTCTGGAAAGCTCCAAATGGGTGTTTTTACCCCCAAAAAGAAGTGCTGAGACCTGGCTGTGCAATCCAGCCCACACTTAACCCATGCACGTCTCCCTGATCCAGCAAGATTGAGTCTTGGGCAACATGGTCCCAAGCGTGAGGCATCCGTGCCCATGGCAGGGGGTTGGAACTGGATGGTCTTAAGGTCCTTTCCAACACAAACCATTCTATGATTCTATTCTGTGATTCTGTTCTAAGACAGGGGGGAAGCATGGTGATGCCTGGAGAAGAGAAGCTGCATGAAGACCTCAGAGCAGCTTCCAGTATCTGAAGGGGCCTACAAGGATGTGGAGAGGGACTCTTCATCAGGGACCGTAGCAATAGGACAAGGGGTGATGGGTTTAAACTTAAACAGGGGAAGTTCATGTTAGGTCTTAGACAGAAGCTCTTCCCTGTGAGGGTGCTGAGGCGCTGGCACAGGGTGCCCAGAGAAGCTGTGGCTGCCCCATCCCTGGCAGTGTTCAAGGCCAGGTTGGACACAGGGGCTTGGAGCAACCTGCTCTAGTGGAAGGTGTCCCTGCCCGTGGCAGGGGGTTGGAACTGGCTGATTTTAAGGTCCTTTCCAACCCAAACCACTCTGGGATTCTGTGGTTCTACGCCGATTCCCCTGCTCACCGAATTCCCAAAACCCCCCCTCCTGCTGCCCAGGGACGTGGCTTTCTCCCTTTGCACAAGGCAGCTCTGCCAAATCCCAGCCTTTTCCTCCCCGGCTCCTCCCATGAGCACCGCAGCGCGCTCGGTTACCTACAGTTTTTCCGCATGACCAGGACGTCGCCGCACTCGTCCTCGGAGGGGAGGAAGATCTCGGGCACCACGATGAGGATCTTGCGCTTGGGCGGTGGGTTGATGTTCCAAGTACACTCGATGTTGGCAGGGTAATTCCCCGGGTAGTTGGGGGACTCGATGTAGCCCGTGTACTCTCCCAGCTCCCCCCCACACTGCCGGTCTGCAAGGTATGGAGAGCTGGTTCAACTGGGAACCAGTGGCAGGGACACTGGAACAGGGCTGGGTTACTTGAGTGCTCTATTAGCAGTGCTTCATGCATCCCCCCCATGCCTGCCTGCACGCATAAAGCACAGAACTGACCCCAAACTCTATTGTAAGCGATTTTTAAGTACTTTGGAGGAAAGGTCCCAATTCCCACCATGCCATCACACCCCAGCTTGCCTACTTTTGCACTGGGACACGGAGGTGGAGCCGTCGAAGTCGGTGGTGGTGTTGCCAGGACAGGAGATGCAGTAGTTCTGCCGAAAGTCGGGCTGGTAGGTGCCCACGGCGCAGCGGATGCAGCGGTGGACGCTCGTGTTGTAGTAGTGCCCAGGGGAGCACTGAACTGGGAGGGGGGCAGAGAGCAAAGGGGGCTACATCAGCCACTGGCACAGCCCCACTGGGTGCCCCCCATTGCTGGGGACTGGCTTGGACCTACCCTTGGTGTCGCAGTCCTGGAAGGAGAGGGCTCCCTCGTGGCGTGTGGTCAGCCCCCCACCGCAGGGGAAGCAGAGAGCCCGCCCCACCTCAGGCTGGTAGGACCCCCGGGGACACGGCTGGCAGGGCTTGAAGCCATCGGCTGAGTGCTGGCCAGGGGGACACTGACCTGTGGGCACAGGAACCCCTCAGTCCTGGCATCCCACATGCCCAGGGCTCCCCTGCCCCATGCCCTGGCTCCTCTCCTCACCCAGCCTTGGCAGCATCAATATATCCAGAGCAAGTGCTGCCCTTCCCGAGATCTCCTCTTAATGATAAATGCCCAAAACAACTCCTGTGGGTCCTGGGGATGCTCAGAGCCTTCCCTTCTTCTGGATGGGGGCTGATGGTTGAGGTTGCAGCCCCCAGTGTGCCTCCCAGCCCCACTCCATGCCCCCCTTACCTGTGCAGCCGGTGATGTTGGTGGCTCCCACTGGTCCAAAAGCATCCCCACGGGGACACAAGTCACAGGACAGCTGCCCTTCCTTCTCCTGGTAGGTGCCAGGGGGACAGGGGACACACTGCTCCGTCTGGCCATGGTAATACGTTCCCTGCGAGCAGCTAACTGAGAGCCGGGGGGGGACGTCAGTGATGTGGCAGGGAGGATGTCACCACCGGGGGGGACACGGCTCAGGCACCCCCCGATGCTCCTTACCACACTTGCCAGCCAGGTGCTGCTGGCCCGGCCCGCAGCTCTCCTGCCGCTCCGGGGCCACGCTCAGCTTCCGCGCCACCTCGTACTCCATCCCCGCGAAGCGGAGCAGGAACCGCTCCTGGTTGATGGATTTCTTCAGGGCTTTGATGGCTGATTTCAGCTTTTTCTCTACTCTCTGCCGCAGGCAGTGCAGGTTGCAGCTGGCTGGGGGTGCAGGGGGCGAATGGGGGTGTAGGGGAAACAGGGATGCAATAAGAAGGGAGAGATGGAGAGGGAAAACCGCCAGGATGAAAACCATCTCCTAAATACTCATTTGCAAGTGCTGCCCAACACATCCCAACCTGGATGAGGAATGATTCGCCTCTCCTTGCTGCATGGGGATGGCACTGTCCCCCTGGTCCCACCACCATCCTTCTGGTCCCACCACCATCACCCTGGTCCCACCACCATCCCCCTTGTCTCACTGCCATCTCTCTGGTCCCACCACCCCTGCCTGTACCTGAGACGTGCCAAACCAGCCCCATGCTCACCTGTGATCTCCTCCGGCTTGATCTCGGCCTCGAACTCCAGCGTGATGCGTGTCACCTCCTTGTTGGAGGAGTTGCGAGCCCGGCGGCCCTTCCCCTTCTTGGACGAGTCACACTTGAGGTTGACAAAGGCAACCTGGCAGTCGGAGCAAGGTGCCGACCCGCCTGCGTGCAGGGGGACAGATCAACACCGTGTCCCCCCAATGTCCCCACCACCCCGCTGCCACCACACCTCACCTTGTGCCCCAGCCTTCCCAGCCTCATCCTGCTTGCCCTTGGCCCGTGGATGCAGGTGGCACTTGGCATCCTTGATCTTGAAGGAAGCCTTCTGCTTGATTGGCGCAGCGACAGTCTCTAAAAGAAAAGGTGGGTGCTCGACCACCCCGGTGCAGGGCAGCCCAGCTGGTGGGGGCCATGGGCACCCCGGGAGCCCCCTCACCTAGGCACTGCTGGCTGCTGTTGGTGGGTCTCTGCTGGCCACCCTGCCGCAGGACGGGGGTCCCACAGCTCACTGTGTAGCTGCTGTCAGACTCTGGGGGAAGGAGGAAGAGGAGTTGGGGGATGCCAGAGTGGCTGCCTGGTCCCTGCGATGCTCTGCTGGGGTGATGCAGGGAACCATGGCTGTGCCACGGGGGAGCAACGCCCAGCACCCTGCCATGGGGATCCTGCACCAGGGACCCATCCTGTGGATCTATGCCCAGCAATGAGCCCCCCAAAGCAACCACCCCCCTCTCTTTCCTTGGCCACTACTTGGGTCTTTGTGCCTTGACCATGCAGCCACTTCTCCCCCACAAAGCCTGGGCCATGCAG
The DNA here is from genome assembly GCF_004027225.2 of Strigops habroptila. Classification (NCBI taxonomy): domain Eukaryota; kingdom Metazoa; phylum Chordata; class Aves; order Psittaciformes; family Psittacidae; genus Strigops; species Strigops habroptila. The sequence goes on from NC_044294.2 coordinate 4,661,297, forward strand.
GGAAGTGGGAACTCCCCTGCCCGTGCTGGCGGTGGCACCAGTGCCGGTACCTGGCAGGAAGTGGGCCTTGGAGGTGCAGGTGAGGGCACAACTGTCCTTCTTGCCCGTCTTGTTGCAGGTCAGAGTGGCCCGTGGTGGCACCGAACCTGGCAGGCATTTCACCAGCTCTGAGGGACACGCGCCGGCTGGTGACGACAAGCGGGGACACCCGTGGCTGGCACAGCCCAGGGACAGGTGAGGGGCTCCTGCACCTTCCCAAGCCATGGGGGGACTCACCAGGGAGGAGAGGGTGATAGATTGCAGATGGGGACCCCGGAGTGACACCCCAAACCCCCCCGACCCTCCTTGGAAATGTGAGATGTGACTGTGGGATTTCAACCTGGGGGGGGGGGGGGGGCAGCCTGTCCCCAAGGATGGGGACACAGTCAGATACCAGGGCATGGCCAGGGCCATGGAAACGGCTCCTTGAGGAACATTTGCTGGTGCAAAAGCTCATGGCCAGCCCCAAGCATGGTCATAAAAGCAATGAGATGACCAAGGGCAGAGGGAGCACTGCAATGCCTTATGGCACTTCCCATCCAGACCCATGTGAGACCCAGCCAAAAGCAGCCTACCCTGGAGCATCCCTCTGCCAGGACACCCCAAAACCCCCACGCTCCCCCCACCCTAAAACCTAATCCCAACAGCCCCATGTGATGGCTGGGCATCCCCAGCCGCAGCGTGTCCTGCCCTCACATACCAATACAGTCCTTCTTGTTCCAGTGCAGCTTGCAGCCAGCAGGACAGGTACACTGGTAGCTGCCGGGCGTGTTGATGCAGCCAAATTTGCAGCCCCCCCGGTTGATGCTGCATTCGTCAATGTCTGCAGGGAGGAAGGGACAAGTGATGGGTGAGAGGCAGTGGAACCCCCAGCTCTGACACTGAATCACTGCATTGCCCCAGGGCTGTGATTTCAGACAGACAAAAGGACCCATGCCCATGGGGGACATGCACCCAATGTGGTGAGGGGTGTAGCCCACCCAGGCCGAGCCCATCCCGGCCCCATGGCAGGCTGCAGAGCTGTGGGGGGCACCAGACAGAGCCAACATGGAAACACTTCGCAGCCAAATTCAAAAGTCAGCTACTTGGCAGCCCTGGCCCCTCTCCCCATGGCAGAGACCCTCTGCCCCGGCCCGAAATGAGGGGTCAATCATCCAGGTCTGGCACAAAGCAGGGGCAGAGGTGGAGAGAGCACAGGGATGGAGCTTGTCCCCCAAACACCCCTCTCTACTCATCTCCCTCTTCTTTGGAGCATCAGTGGGAGCCAGCACCATGGGGTTCACACCAAGAGCATCCCGGGGACTGTGTTGGCTCTCTCTGGCTCTGTATTTCAGCAGCACAAGGCAGGTTGCCCATCCTCACTGGCTGGGCAGCACCAGAGCACCCGTCCTCACGCTGTCATCTTCCCAGGCCAACGGCACCGCTGCCGCGACATGCTCCAGCAGCCCCCTCCAGAGCGTGTTTCATCTGCATCTCTGCATCCCGGGGCACAGCACACCCCTGCCTTTGGGAGCTATCTGCCTTGTGAAACTTAAATCAACCCCTTTTGATGTTCTCCTTCCCACCCCGTCCCAGCTCCCTGCCAAAAACGCTGGGGATTTCTCCCTCTCTGCCGCTGCAGACACGTCGCAAATTGTTCCTGTCGCTGCGTTTGAAGTTGCAGACACCAGTGTCTGGCTGCGAGCCCCCTCCCAGCCCGGCCTCAGCTCAGGGTATGTGGGCAACTCACCCTCCCTGTGGGCCCTTGCGGTGAGTAGTGTCCCCAGGGGTCGCACGGCAACCATGCCATGGGGCTGCCCCATCCCTGGGTGCCCCGTCTGCCTCCCTGGGACCCAAACCCAGCAGGGTGATGGGTCCCTCCTTGCCAGTACCCTGCCAGCCCTACCTCCACAGTGGGTGAGCCCGTAGAGCGTGTAGCCCTTGTTGCAGAGGCACTGGAAGCTGCCCGGGGTGTTGATGCAGAGGTGATCGCAGGTCCGGTCAAAGGAACACTCGTCGATGTCTGGAGGGGAGGCAAGGAGGGACGGTGAGGGGTGGTGCAGAGAAGGGCAGCCCCAGGCACAAGGGTTGTCCCCTTCCTGCTCCAATTGCTCCAGCAAGCTGGGGGCTGCACCGGGATGCTGTGGGATCCTGCACTGGGCTGCTCCAGGGATCCAGCACTGGATTGCTCTGGGGATCCAACACCAGGATGCTCTGGGACCCTGTGCTCCCACCCTGCCTGCATCCAAGCTTTCCTACTGCCGCAGCATTCTGCCCTGCCCCAGGCTCCTGCAGCCCCTTTGCTCCTCAGATGGGAGCAGCGCTGTGTCCTTGGCACGGGACGTCTTGACTCTGCCCTGTGCCAAGCAGGAATGCTGCGCGGGATGGTCCTGCCCTGGGGACAGTGCCAGGGGTGTCTGCTCGGCCCCGTGGGGCACTTAGCCAGGGCAGGGAGGCCCTGGCTTGGTGGGTGAACCCAACCCAGCGGGTTTGAGCATCGTTTCATTGGCTTCATTAAGTTAATTGCTGTGCTCACATCAAAATCCCAAGAGTGCTGAATCTGGACAGAGATGAAAGTGGTCACGGCACCAGAGCGCCGGCCCCTTCCTTCCCTGGCCAAGCGCTTTTGGGAGGCAACACTTGGGCTTAGGCATTCCCACTGGGCTGGCCTCAGCCATGGGCTGGGGGTGCAGAGCCCTGTGATCCCTCGAGCCAGCCTAGTGACCTGCCAGGTTGTTTAAACCTGGGTTTAGGTGGCATGTGCGGAATGTCAGAACAGGGAGAAAAAGGTGGAAGCAGCAGCATGGAGCAGCCAGCGCCCTCCAAAGTGAGCAGGATGCTCTTCCCCCCAGCTCCTGCCTTCCATACATAGGAGAAGGGGGAATCCCTTTGCAAAAGCCACTGAAATCCTTGCTCTGCCTTGATGGCTGCAAAAACCAGCACATGTCTGAGCAGGAAATGACCCAGCCCATGCTGTGGGGTGGCTGGTCAAGGGCGAGAGGCAGGCAAAGCCACATCCCAGCCCATTGGGCTGCAGGGAATGTCACGACAGTCACCCCAGCCCTGAGTGCGGTCAGAGGATTTCACCTGGCATCTGCCTACCTGCTTATTGGCTTTAACTGTGCAGTGAGAATTGCCCAGAAATCCCCAACTTGGGAGCAGGGCCGGGATGGCAGCACGGAGCTGCAGATCAAAGGGCTAAGCCCCAGACCAGAACCCAAATCCAGCACTAATCCCTTGAAGGATGTACATGGTCCAAGGGAACCGGGCCAGCACTCCTCCAGCAGCAGCCATGGGAGGGCTGGGAAACACTGGAGAGCAGGAGAAGTGATGTCCCCGGGCAGGGCAGGGTGCTGGGGTGCTGCCACCCCTTACCTTGGCAGTTCCTCTCGTTGATGAGCAGCTTGTAGCCCTTCTTGCAGCTGCACTCGAAGCTGCCCACCGTGTTCCTGCAGATGTGGTCGCAGCCACCATTGTTGAGCCGGCACTCGTCGATGTCTGTGGGGACAGGGGACACACGTCACACTCCAGCTGGGATGCTCGGCAGGGAGAGCGGGATCGTCCCCTCTGGACTCTGTCCCCACTGGAGCTGGCAGATGGGAGAAAGCCTTGGGGCTCGGAGGGAATGTGGCTGCTGGTTTTATCCGGATGCACGTAGGGAGCTGATGCAGGCACTGGGGACACTGGGGAAGGTCAGGACTCCTGGGCTCGGCTGTGCTTGGAAGTTGTGCAAAACATTTAATTTCTGCAGGTCTCAGCATCCCCCGGAGCAGAGGCAGGAGCCAAGGACTCGGAAAGAGCCTGGCAATGGGGGAAAGCACCACACCAGAGTCTGCAGAGTCACAGGTTTGGGCTGGGGGCTACTTCTGGGACCAAGAACAGCAGAAATTAGACAAAATACATGCTTTTCAACCCTCACCTTTGCTTGTCTTCTCCTTCCTGCCATAAACAAAGCTAAAAATGATCATGCACAATAACTGCAAAGAGCCCCAGCAACCTGGAAGGAGGCTGGGACCTACTTTTTTGGTTGATTTTTTCCCCTTTTTCCACTAATAACAAAATTTACTGCTAGGAAATGACCTGTAAAATGGAAGGAGACCTGGAAGAAGCAGCATCCCACCACCCCACAGCGCCAGGGCAGCAGCTCTGCCTCTCTGGGGCTCTCTGGGGTTTTCTCTTTACGACTGTGAGGGAGCAGGCTGTAAACCAGCTGTAATAAAACCCCCAGACACAGGGGACGTGGCTCTGGGTTATTGAATGTTCCTGGAAACTGTAGAATTGGCGGGGGGGGGGGGATGCTCTGATAAAATACCAGAGGCAGAGGGGTTCTGGAAGCAGTCAGCAGGTAGACAGGCAGCGGGATGGGCTTTGCTTTCAACCGGGGTCAAGTTCCCAGAGCTGCCAAAAGACACAACACAGGCACAAGCCAGCCCCGGGGTCATGGTGTCCCCTTGCCCAAGGCAGGGGGCAGGTTTGGGCTGTGGGGCCACCAGCCTGGACTGCTCCCCCTTGCAGGTGGATGGGGTATGTTGGTGGGAGCACACTGAAGAGCGCAACATCCCGTGGTGTCCTCCCCCAAATCCAGCATCTGAAGATATCTTTCAGTATCTGAAGGGGGCCTACAAGGATGCTGGAGAGGCACCTTCATCAGGGTCTGTAGTGATAGGGCAAGGGGTGATGGGTTCAAGCTTAAACAGGGGAGATTTGGATTAGATCTTAGACAGAAGCTCTTCCCTGTGAGGGTGCTGAGGCGCTGGCACAGGGTGCCCAGAGAAGCTGTGGCTGCCCCATCCCTGGCAGTGTTCAAGGCCAGGTTGGACACAGGGGCTTGGAGCAACCTGCTCCAGTGGAAGGTGTCCCTGCCCGTGGCAGGGGGTTGGAACTGGTTGAGCTTGAAGGTCCCTTCCAACACAAACCAGGCTCCAATTCTATGATTCTATGATTCTATGAAATGGGACACAGTGCTTGGAGCTGCCTGGCCAGTGTCCATAGAGGGACTCATGCATCTCAAATTCCCAGAAAAGATACGGATTTCCTGCACACCCAGCCCCTACCCACGGGGAAACTGAGGCAGCAGGTTGGAGCAAGGTGGGACAGGACCCTCCAGCCCCATGTGTGCCATGCCATTGCCTTTGGCTTGACTCAACCCCCCTTTTCCCCTTCTCCATAAGCTTCCCAAGAGAGTGGGGCCAACCAAATGATGGGTGATCCCCACCTGCACCCCACGGATGCAAACAGCAAGTAAGCGAACGCTGCGAGCAATCTTGAGCCGAGCTAAACCTGAGCCAAACAGGACACAAAGTGGGGTCTGAGGCACCCAAAGGTGAGCAGTGAACACCCCGGCCCTGCTCGCACCCACCTACCTTTGCACGTCTTCCTGTCGGGCTGAAGCATGAAGCCCATGGGGCAGCTGCAGTGCACGCCTGTCGCTGCGTCGTGACACTTGCTGTCACAGCCCCCGTTGTTCACAGCACATGTCTCTGCAGGGACAGAGGAGAGAGCAGCCGAGGTGAAGGACCAGTGTTTAAAAGGCTGGGGGTGGTGTGTCACACCACCCCGATGTCCCCATGCCACCTAGGTGTCCCCACATCACCCAAATGGCTCCACTGGCTAAAGAGGCAGTGGGTGCAAACCCCACTGCAGAGACACCAAAACTGCTCTTGGCTTTTCACACAGCAGTAACAAGGTCACAGAGCCCCCACATTAATAAACACCCTGGTACAGAGAGCAAGGGAAAGGGGAGTGAAGCACTGGCAACCCTGCAGCACCTTCTGCTTCCCCAGACAACCCAGAGCTTGTTGCCTTCCCATCACTGGGTGTTGCTCCCTGGTGAGTTTGGGGGTGAAATAAGGGTGCCTCTGATTCCCTCCAGTGCTAAGGCAGGAAAAAGCACCCAGATTTCCTGGTTCCCCATCCAAACCCCTTCGCAACCCTCCTGCCTTCCAACAACCTGCTCTTATACACTGGGTATCTGCATTTAAGGCAGAGAAATGAGTGGGGACAGCCCTGTCCCCTCCTTAGAGGATGCTTTATGAATGCAGGCAGGGAGCAGAGTGGCTCCTGGCCATCCCAGGGAGAATGGGGTTGGCAGAGCTTGATGTGGAACAGCTGACAGGACACTGGGAAAAGCAGAGGTGGTTCGACAGAGGCTTTTCACTCCTGGAATGCATCGGCTTTCCAGCTGATGGAGGGAAAAGCATCTCCATGGAATTAATCCCACAATGCTCAGCCTCCATGCTGGAATCCGGGCTGCGTGTCCCACCAAAACAGTGCCTGGTGGAGTCTGGCTTTGACATTTCCAGCGAGGATGACTTGCATTTCCAAGTGACAAAGTCCCAGCACTGGCTGTGCTAAACGCAGCCAGAGCCGGCTCTCACTGGGGTGCCCAGACTGCGGCTCCCTGGGGATGTGGATGCACAGCCCCAGTCCCTGTGGGATGGAGGAGGGAAAAGGGGGTTCCAGCCACTCTTGCTGCCACCACCACCACTGAGCCACAAAGCCATGGGTGAGCCTGGACTGTCACCCGCCGCTCAGGCACGCCAGCCCGTCCAGTGTCCCGGGCTAATTTGGGAGACGCTTCATGTAATTAGAACACACACACACAGAGGCAGCATCAGTGGAAAAAAATCCAATTTAGAAGGAAAAAAAAGAGCACTAATTATTCCAGTATTATCAAAGTCAGCTGTGGCTGGTAGGACTAGAAGGGACACTAATTTAAATGAAGCATTTTCAGCTTGACAGCTTCCCTGTGAGATCAATCCTCAATTTTGGTCCTAACCACCAGAACAATGGTTTGAAGTGCATGAAGTTGTTCACAAAGGATAATAAAATATTCCTTTCAGAAGGCTGGTTGCTTGGATAAATGAGGCATTTTGGCTTCAAGGAACCCAAGATGAAAATGCCTTGAAGAAATTCCTTGGAAAGAGCAAATCCCAGGTTCTCCCACTTTTTGCAAGCGCCACATGGGGTGGGAATGACTGAACCATCCAACCATTTGCCGCAGGGCAAGGGAGCTGGGATCACTCTGTGCTTGTCTTGCCGCTGCTATTTTTATGATGTCCCATAATAAGAGAACAAAAGGGATCATTTTATTAAGTTAATAGCCAGCACAATTACAAAACCTAATGGCAAGGAAGGGATTTCTGCAGATATTCCTCCAGCCAGGTCCTCTCCCTGCAAGCAGCCGGGCCATGTCGGGAACATTGGTTCCCCTGTGGCACCGGGGCAAAGAGCACAGTGCGGGCAACACCACGCCGAAGGGAAGGGAAACTTTCTGGAAGCCTGATGAATTGTTTAATAGCAGCCTTTGTTCCAGCAGCTGATGCAGAAGCAGCCCAGGGAGAGCTGATTTAACAGGGTCGCTGCTAAGATGAGGTGACGGGCTCAACGCTGGCACTGCTTTTGGTGGGATCAAGGAGCCAGAGAAGTGGCTGCACCAGGGAGAACAGGGCTCTCCATGGAGCACGGTGCCTGCTTCACCATGTTCACAGCCCCCTCCAGTGCTGCAGCACACATCTCCCCTCCCGGCCCCTTTGCACCTTTGGGAATTTCAGCTGAGATGTAAAGCAAATCCAACCCACCATCGCATGCAGGATGCAGGCACTGCCCGGGGTGCGCATGGGATGGGAGCTGAGCCAGCATGGCTGGAGCACCACTGCAAACCCCTTTGCAAAGGGGGGACCTTGTCCTGGGCTTACAAAGAGCTTGGAGGGGGCTTCTGGGGTACCTGTGAGTAGGGGAGGTCGGGGGGAGATGGGGCCAGGCGCTTGGGGCCCCAGGAGAGCCGCATTGTTTGGCAGTGCCGGGGGCTGCTCCAGCCTGGCGTGACTCACCCAACCACACAGGGCTTTGGCGAGGGCCTCCACCGCTCGGGGAGGGAGAAGACAAAGCAGCTCGCACACAGACACACACTCTTTCCCACCCTCCTCCATCCCAGCTCCGCTCTCACTTCCCAATCACCGTGCCATGGAAATCCTTGCCCCGCTCAGCACCCTTTGCTGATGAAGGTACACCCTTCACTCCCGCTTCCCTGCACCTGCCAGGAAGCAGCAATCACAGCGGGATTGTGATCCCAGCAGTCTAAGGAGATAATTGTGCTGTAATCAGAGGAATTACAGCCAGGTTGGCTGGAGTACGGTGATGGCACAGAGCTGGGGGTCCCCCCTTCTCCTATCCCTGTGGGAAAGGCTCTGCAGAGCCTCCCAAAAGCTGCCACTGGTGAGCCATGCACCCACAGCTCCTCCTGGACATGCCAGGAGTTTGCATGCACCCATCACGTCCAGGAACAAGATTCCTCACCACAAACAAGTCTCTGCACCATCAGACTGCCTCAGTTTCCTTGCTGGTGTAGCAGAGGCATCACCTTACCTTCACGAGGAGCTTAGAGACCCATGAGGGGTTGCAAAGAAATATCTGGGAAGCAGCTGAGGTGCCCAGCCCGATAAAGGGTCATTGCAGCTCTGCTGGGCCAAACCCTGAGACACCCTGAGGGTGTCTGTCTGCGACCGGGTGGGCTCTGGGAAGGGGTAACTTTGGGGACACACAGTGCAGAGATGGGCATGAGCATCGCCCTCCCAATCCTGCTGCTGCCAGCAGCCCACCACTAGCTCCTCTGGGAATTGCTTGGCGCCCTGGGAAGAGATAACCATTGCCGCAGCCACTGGAAAGTGGATTATCACCCCCTGCACCAGGCTGGATTGACCAAAGCAATGCGAGAGCCCCCGCCTCATGCAAGTACAGCCAGGGGAGGGTTTCTTTCTGTGTCCCCAAAAGCCAAGTCCTCCTGCAGCCTGAGGCCAGGCTTGCTCTGTGGGGTTACAAAGCAGCAGCGGGTTAGTGAGGCATGCAGTTAGCACGACAGCTCAGCCCCCCGAGCCCGGTTATGATCTCCAGTTGAGAGACCATCTACTGTTAGACCCCTTCAGAGAGATAGAGAGAACAAAAATATTTACCATTAGAAAACGTCTCAAGGATAACGTGTTGCTGGAAGTGTCTCTCCCCTGTTTAACATTATAAAAAAGTGATTTAGAAACAGTGTCCAGCAAGGAGCTCGGTTGGTGTCACACGTCAATGGGTTTCACTCCGCTGCCTTTCCAGCCTGGAGGAAATCCTCCCTTTGGGTTTTTGCTCCCCCCTCCACCTCCCAGAAAAGCCCAAACCAGAGGTTTGAGTCTGGCACTATCAACTCCTCCATCACCCTGTCTGAAGCATCATCCCATGTTCCACAGCCTCTCCAAACCCGCTTTGATTTTGTGCTCTCCATGCGAGAGGGAGGAAGCGCATTGCAAGGAGCGTTAGTGCAGCCCGTTAGTCTGGGGAGCCGGGTCCTCACCGGAGCAACACCACCCCGTGCTGGGGCCAAATGCAATCCCTGAGAGGAGCTCAATGGACACTGCGTGGCCTTGGGCTTTCTGAAGGTGACCCTGTCCCACCAGTGGTGGCACTTGCACCATTTGGATCTAGCAGCTAAGCCAGCGGTGAGCCCAGATTTTGGGTGCGCTTGGGCTGCTCAGCATCACCCATGCACCTGGGTGCAGGGAGCCCCAGCAGGGCATGGCGCAGCCCCAGGGTACTGGGTACCCAGAGGGCCATAGGGGAGCCTGGTGGGGAGTCAAAATGGCCAAGATGGGGCTGAGAGCAGCCTGAGCAAAGCCATAGACCCCAAAATTGTGCTAAAGCACCCAGACATCACTTTTGAGGATTGCCCCAAAACCTTAGCTTGAGCTTTGTCCTGCAAAGGAAACTGCCTGGTATCACCCACCTCCCAAAGAGCCAAAACCTGAGGTTTGGGTCTGGTGCTATCAACTCCTCCATCACTCTGTCTGAAGCATCCCATGTTTCACAGCCTGTCCAAACCCCCTCTGGTTTTGGGGGAGACTCCCTCTGCTGGGAGATGTCCCTCCTTCATCCCAGGCATTCTGGGGAGGGGACAGAGCTCCGTGGCGCTGCTGTACTGAAGCCGGAGAGCCCCTGGCTGAGCACGGGGTGCTCTGGGCACCCGGAGCCCATCACCTGAGCGGAGGCGAGCGCATCCCTGCTTCAGGAGAAACAACGCCGGGTCTGTGCAAGGAGAGGACAGTGGAAAGTGAAAAGGGGAAACGCAGCCCCCATGTGCCTGTGCTGTCCAGCAGGCTCAGGGTAAGGGCAGGGATTCAGCAGCTGAGACACAGGGACCACATCTCTGTGGGGAGTTTGATGTGTGCAGAGGAGTGTGCATGGAATGCCTATGGCAAACCATCTCGTGTCCCTGTGCCCTGCTTTCCCCTTCCCAGAGCCTTTCTATGCCTCGGTCTCTTCACTCCCATGTCCCGAGCACTGACCTGCAGCAGGGTTCGGCTGCACAAAGCCAGAGCATCGGCAGAGCTGCCGCAAACCGCCCAGGCACGGGTCAGGAAATCAACCATAAAACTTGAGCTGGGTTGAGTTTCCTTCTCCATCTACTCATATTTCCTCCCCATCCACCTCCTTCTGCTCCTCCAGTGCTTGCCACAAGCAGGGGGACAGCATCAGTCCTGTTAAACCCCAAATATCACTAGGAGGGAGCCACAGTGATGTCCTGGCTTGCAAATCCTCCCGGAAAGCCAAAATCTGCATCAACCACAGCAGCCTGGTTTGCATCTACCCGCGGGCGCTGCACCCTGGGCTGCTGAAGGGCGATTCTATGTCCTTGCTTTTTATTTCCTTTTTGAAAAAGAGCTGCTTTTTGAGCATAAATATCAATATTTCAGGTCATTGGCCTCCCCTCCTGGCTCCCCCTCCCCCTCGAGACATGTTGGGAGCCATTAGGGCTGGCCCCGCTCTGCTCAGAGGCATGTTATTCATTATCTGCATTTTTAAAAGCAGCAATAAAAAGCGGAAAAATGAAAAACACCGGCCGTGGCCTAATGAAACTGTCACTCAAAGGGGCTGAGCGTGCTTCCTGCCGCGTGGTGTGATCTGAAGGGAACCTGGACCAGGGGCCTGTCCCGGCAGCCCATCAAACGCACCGCGTACTATTTCAAAGCCCATGGCCCGGGGAGCGAGTTTGTGTTTCCCCTCACTGGAAACTTTATTCCCCTTGAAATGATGAAATATTTCAGAGGAAATGGGGAAGGGGCAGCGGAGGGAGCACTGGGGGGGAGGGCTGTTTGCTGAGCCCCGGCCATAAAACAAGAAAGCCTGGCTATAAATATCCGAGCAGGTACCTCGGCTGTAAATCTGCCCCCGCGGGGCAGCCGCCGGCTCCCAGCGGCCGCAGCACAATCCCGCAGTGTTCCCGTGCTGGGGCTGGGGGCTGGGATTCCCCCGGGAATGCGAGAGCCAGGCAGGCTCCTTCCTGCTGCAAAGCCGAAAGGGATGGGAAAGGTCTGTTCCTGGGTTTGGGGCCGGTGCTGCTCCTAAAATCCTTCATTGTGGCGTTTGAGCTCGCCCAGGAATATGGGTGAGGAGAGAGCTCACGGGGATGTACCAGCTCTGGTGGGAGATGCCCCCCCAGCAGATACGGTGCATGTTTTGGGGACAAAGAAGGAGATTTTGGTCAAGGCCAGGAGGATGAGTGATTTTGGAAACCCCCAAATCCCACCATCATGTTCACGGTACTCAGGATCCAAGTGATGAAACTCTCTGGCAAAAACACACCTCTTGAGCATCCCCCAGATCATGACCTGCTTCGAGGAGCTGCTCTCCCAGCCCCTGCACCCACCAGATCAGGAGCACCATTTCGGTGCCAAACCTCCCCGAGTCCTCACACCAGCACAGACACCACACACACAGGGACCTCCACCCAGGAGGAACGCACCAGCTGATGCACCCCAAAGTCCCCACTGGAGGAGCACTCCCCACCCCGGGCACCGCAATAACCCCACGGGAGGGTCCTCAGCAGCTGGGACGGGATGTGGTGGCCACGGGAGCAAACACGAGGATGGCGGAGACAAGGGGCTGCTCCTGCCAGCAGCCAGGAGGGACTGGGATTAATCCTGGCAGCGGGCTGGGTGACAGCAGTGACGTTAAGGTCACAGGCAGCTGAGCTGACAGGCAGGAGGGCTTTGATGCATCCACTGAGCTGGCGGGGAGCAGCCGGGGGCTCTGGGGGCTCCTCTGCTGCTCACCCCGAGGATGGAGCTGTCTTTGGGAAGCTGTTCAGGCACAGCGGGGCCACAGGGAGCCAAAACCTCTCTCTCGCTTTCAATTCCTTTTTCATTTTTATTTTGCAAGGAGAACTCAAATGTCTGGAGCAATTTGTGGACTTAATCACTCCCCAAATGTAACGTTCTTTTAAATCGAATCAGCTGTTCAGCAGCACGAGCATATGAAACCAGTAAAACTTCGATCTCTGTTTGATGTTTTACAATTTGAAAACACACAGAGGAAAAGGACAATTCTGGGGGTGGTTCACTTGTCAGGTTGTCAGGGTTTTGGGGTTTTTTTTGGCTAGACAATTGTTCCTGAGCCCAGGCTCCACGGTGCCAACTAAGAACAGATCACGGCAACTAAATCCATCCCCTCTGTCCCTCCTCAAATGCTGCCAGTGACGGCAACAGTAACAGCTTCTAGCGTGGGGACATTCAGCCCTCTCCCTCCAGCAGCATGGAGGCAGGCAGGGACCCTGCTTGCACCCCAGCACAACAGACCAAACCCCAACCATTCCCTCAAGCATCCCTGCAGCCACTTTTGCCCTTTGTGGCTGAGCAGCAGCGCATTCCCGCGGGTACCAACCCCATCCCTCACATCACCGAGGTTCTCCAATCGCAGCAACAGGAAACGCTGCATCCCCAAAACCCCTTCATCAGGCCAAGAGCAAATTGCCCAGGGAGGAAGAAGAGCCACCCCACACCCCAACCCACATCCCAGGCTGCGGCTCGCACCTACCTATGCACGTCACCCCGTCAGAGTGCAGCAAAAACTTGACGTGGCAGCCGCACTTGGGCCCCTGGTCGGTGTCGTCGCATGTGTGCTGGCAGCCCCCATTCCCGTAGTTGCAGGTCACTGCAGGAGGTAAAGAATCAGCTGTCAGCAGGGTCCCCAGCCCCTTTCTTCCTTGCCCGTCATCCCCAAGGAGCAGCATAAAGCCAGCTTGGAGAAACCTCATCCATATCCTCCTGGGTAATTTCTAAAGCCCTTTAACTTTCCCTGCGGGATCTTGGCAGATGTGATGTGGTTTATAGACTCATAGAATGGTTATGGTTGGAAAGGACCTTAAGATCATTCAGTTCCAACCCCTGCCACGGGCAGGGACACCTTCCACTAGAGCAGGTTGCTCCAAGCCCCTGTGTCCAACCTGGCCTTGAACACTGCCAGGGATGGGGCAGCCACAGCTTCTCTGGGAAAAGTCTGTGCCAGCGCCTCAGCACCCTCACAGGGAAGAACTTCTTCCTTATATCTAAGTTTCTCATGTCTTCTCTTTGCTTATCTTCTAAATGCCACCAGTGGAGCCTGAGCAAAGGGGACCTGTGGGCTGGTTGCCCCTGACCCTGGAATCTGATGTTACAAGGGAAGGGTGGGACTTTCCCAAGCTCTGGAATGACTCAGGTGCGCCTGAGAATCCCTCTCAGCCCTCCCCAAGAGGCAAGACATACTGTTCATTTGCCTTGGAGGGAAAACAGGCTCGTAGGATTAAAATTCCATCTCATTTTACACATTTGCTGCATACAGCAAAGGGAGAAACAAAAATAACTGCATAAACACATTCATCTCTATTTAATAACCCTGGCAGTGCCAGCAAGAGGCTGGCAGGAGATGAGACGGGTTGAGAACACCATGACCCCCAGGGAAAGGATTCCTGTGCTCATCCTGTGCCAATTGCATTCTCTCTGTTCATCTCCTCTTGGGAAAGTGAAACACTGGGACAGGGACAGAGGCTGCTACACCTCTGGGACCCCTTTAAGTGCCATTTGAGCCTGGTCAGTGTAAGAGCACAATGTCTCATGGCAGAGGGGGGTGCCAAGAGCATCATCTTTAAGAGCAACAGAGGCAGAGCTGGGCATGCTGTAGGAAAATGAAGCCCAGAGAGCTTCAGGCTCAATAAACCAATTGCTACCACAGGAGTCAGGGCTTTGCAGCAAAGCCAGGAGGTGTCTGTATCACGCAGACAAGGTTAAGGGTTCCCAGAAAGCTGTATCCCCATCCCTGGAGGGCTCCTTACATTTGCAGTCACGCTGGTTCTTAGTGAGCTCGAAGCCAGGGCGGCACTCACAGGCGATGCCCCCCTTGGGGGTCTCCCGGCAGATGTGGGCGCAGCCGTGGTTCTTGTTCATGCAGTTCATTCCTTCTAAAAGAGAGAAGGAAGCAAAGAAAAGCTCCAGAAGCTTGTTGGTACTGGCCCATGATGGCAGGCGGATGTCTGGGGTGGGAGGGGGACACGGAGGAAAACCTTGCAATAAGAACCTTAGTGGGTTCTTGCCTTGAAGAAGGTGTCTCGAAGGGCAGCACCTCCTGGCATGGAGCTGCTTGGGAAGGTGGACAAAGCCACCCTGGAGCTTTCAACCTTTGATTCCCTCCCACCACCTCGGGCAACACCCCGCTCCCACATCTCCTTGAAGGAGGATGCTGAGATGCACCAAGCATGCACTGGAAGGGTTAAAAACCACAGGCTGGAGCTTGTGGGTGTCCCAGGCTGCTCCCCATCACCTGCCCCACAGATCCCACCTAGCTACAGGACAGGACGATCATCTCTTAAGAGCAGTGGCAGGGAGGCCTCTGTTATTAGAGCCTCCTGGCCCCAGCCACACCAGCCCTCCCTCCTTCTGTGGGGAGCCCCAGTCCATACCCCGGCACCCTCCAGGGTACCCTGGGGCCGGGATGCTGCTGCGAGTCCCTTCACTCCACTCAGCCTTGCCCCACGGACCCATGCGATGCCCCAGGGATGCCAGAGACAGCCAAGTGCTCTCAGCCTCTCCTCCGAACAGCTTTTTTCTCTCATTCTTTTTTATTGTTGCTCTTCACTCTGTGGAAGTATCTCTATCACATCGCTGTACCACAGCAGACACGGGGGCCTCCGAGGCTGACTCTGCCCTGCCACACCATTTCTCCCCTGGAGCTTCCAGAGAAGCCACATCCCAGTAACTGCCTGCAGAGATCCCTCAGCACATCCCGTGTGCCCTGGCTCCCCTCCAGCCCGGGGTGGCCGCACGCTGTTTTCCTATGACTCCCCAGGCAATTCCACCCAGGCACAGCATCCTCCTGCGCTGCAGGACGCCAGGACACAGCCATTCCTCAGTGCCTAAAGCCACTGCCTGGGGAGGGATGCACCCTTTTAATCATTCCTCTCCCTGCAACACCATCATCTGCCCTTGCACCAGCACAAGGACTCTTCTTGCCCCTTTTGCTTTCGGTGGCTCCACTGCCATTGTTGGGCTGAGCACAACAGGGTTTCAAGGCACCAGTACCCGGTGAGCCCCAACCCTTGGCCTCTCTTTACTGGAAGGGACTAGCTGGTGCAAGGGAGAGGGTGGTGGTGCTGCAGGAGTGGGGTTCTGGGATCTATCCCCCAGGTCTCTTACCCAGCAGTGTTTCATCCCCTCTGCATCGGGGGAGAGAGAGGAAAGCAAGAGGGAGAATGAGAAAAGGAGAAAGAGCAGAGGGAAAAAAGAAAGCCTCCTGCCAGCATAGAGAAGAGAAACAAGGAGCTGGCAAGGACCCCAGAAGGAAGGAAGTAGCCATAACATTGAGGTTTAGCTCTCTAATACTGAATGCTTCTGCCTTGGCAGTGCCCAAAAGCCAAGAGTAAAGTCAGAACAGGCTTTAACATCAGATCCCAGATTGTCCTCAGCTCTCTGCTTTTTCCAGGCTCACATCCCAGGGACCAGCTGCAACCCTCTCACCCCTCAGCCTCCTGAGCCCGAGCTCGGGGACCACGTAGCAGCTACAAGATCAATCTCAGGGTGCAGAAGCAACACAGACCTCCCCAGGACAACAACACTCTGCAGCTCAAAAAATCAGTTCAAACACCAGCACCTGCATCCCTGTCCCCAGCAAGGGCCACCCACTGCGTCATGGGGAGGAAGGAGCAGCCAGCTCATCCCTCCTGGACACACAGGGGATAGGGATGCAGGAGATGCCACCATGGCTGAGCTGTCCTAGGCTGGGCAAGATTCCCAGGAGAGCTGGAGCGACTGACACAGCTGGGAAGGGGGAAGGAGGAAAGCAAAACTCCGCTGGCTTTGCCAAGCAGCAGAGATAAAAATCAGTAGAGACGCAAAAATCTCTTATTTCCTCCTATTTTGGCCACGAGATTGCTCCAGACGGCAGCAATTTAGAGCTGCTATCAAGACGAAGGGCTCGGTGCTGCGCAAGACCTGGCAGGAGGAGTCTCACAGGGTGGTGTGAGGATCTCCTTTATTTAACAAAACACTCTAGATATAGGATCAATGTCCTCTGATTGGTATTACTGAGCTTGACTAAGGGGCCTGAGAGGGTGTTCTTACAGAGATGTTTATGAGCCCCATAGCAACGTGCTCATAATAAATTTGCTTTCAAATTTGCAACACCAAGAAGGGTCATGAACCAGCACCCGCACCCGCACCCAAACCCAGGCATGTGCAGGGGTGGTCAGAGGCGACAGATCTGTCCATTAATGCAGGGGATGGAGGGAAACGCCATGCACTAACCTTCGGGGCGCTGGATGCAGGTGTGCTGGTTGTCACTGAGGAAGAAGCCCTCCCGGCAGAAGCACTCGTAGCTGCCCATCATATTGACACAGGTCTGCTGGCAGCCGCCGTTACCCTCTGAGCACTCGTCCAGGTCTGCAAAGGGAAGGTGGCAGGAGGTGAGCATGTTTCCATGGCACGCTGAGGGGATGGGGAACTGGATGTGACAGATTTGCTGGGTAGCACATTATTTCTGCTTTACATCCATGATCCCCCAGCTAGAAGAAAGGGAGCTGCTTTAGGGCTGCAGGGGATGAAGGCAAAGCACCCCATGGGATGGGCTGCAGAGGCCATGTAGCTTCCTCAGCCAACAGGCAAAAATGGTCCAGCCTTGTCTGACAGAAGGTAACCCAAAACCACAGAGAAAGGGGTTTTCCTTTTCTCGTGACCCCCAAAGCACCCAGGATGCTCAGATGGGATACTGATGGCAGCCACCCCCCGCTCCCAGCCCCTCCAAGCCCGTTGCTGGCTGGGGATGCCTGCACTTCATTAGGGAGCGCTGGGAAACCTTAGCCCAGAGCCGGGATAATTACTTGTAAGGAGACTCAAACCCCCAGCAGCAATGCTGCCCTCATGCCTGTTTCAGTTTAACAAGCCAAGGCTGGAAGGGGCTTGAGTTGTGCACCCGTGGCAGTGGCAATGCCCTTGCCCCAGGTTGCTCCTGCTCCATCCCTGCAAATCCCTTGTTTCATAGAATGGTTTGGGTTGGAAAGGACCTTAAGATCATCTAGTTCCAACCCCAAATGAAGAGCAATTTCCTTTGCTATCTCCAACAGGTTTTTGGGGACAGTGGTCCAAGCTGAACCCACTAGTGCCCCAAGATGCCAGAGCAACTGGGACTTAGGCAGAGAATCAGACCCCTGCCCCTTCCACCCATGGTCCCAGAGTTGGGTGGCGGTGTCAGGATGGGGAGTGAGGGGTCCTGTGCCAAAGAAAACCTCCCGTGAACTCAAGCACTGCAGAGCCAGGGAAAGCTGAGTCCTGCCAGCACTGGTGGCTGGAAATGTGGGAATAGCGGCTCAGTGATGGACCGTGCTGAGGGGGCTCCCAGCCCCAGCACCCCGGCACTGCCCTCCTCCCTGAGTGGCACAGCATGGATGGACGGATGGATGGATGGATGGATGGGCGGATGGATGTCCAAGCAATGTGGGTGCCTTGCACTGTGTCCCCTGCCCCAGGCAAGCCCTGGGAGATACTGCAACCCTGGGGGATGCTCAGAAATCCAAGCAGGGCTACAGCTGGAAACTGCCATGGGAGCAAAGCTCAGGAGCACCCCACAAACTCATGACCTTGGAAAGCAGGTGTTGAAAACATCTCACACCCAGGTGCCCACAGGGCAGGCTAGGGCTGACAGCCAGGCTGCAGCCAGACACAAAAAGGATGTCCTCTGCGATGGCGGGAGGCCTGCAGCTTCCTCTGAGGCTCATTCCAGCCAAGCTATGTCCTGCAGATGCCAATAACTCTCCTCAAATCCCCCCACTTATAACAAGGGCTTAAGATCTTGCAACTTCTCCTTCAAACTCTGCACAAAAATGAGGAGGCAGCTGCTCAAACCCTGCGGCTGGAATGAGGCTCCGCCACTCTAATACCTGCTTTATTAAATGCAACAGAGATGGGCAGAAGCCAGCAGGGCCCGTGTCAGGACGGGGGCTCCAATTCCTGTTCTGGTTCAAAAGGTTGGCTGGGGTGGGTGATGGGGGAGCCCATGGCCATGCCTTGACCCTCTCTGACCCACCTCCAGCTCAGCCACTGCCCTCAGCACCAGCAAAGCCTGTGCATGACCCTCTGCTGCACTCTGCTTCTCTTCCTTTTTGACTAAGTAGGGATGCTTCAGGTTGTGTAGGGCACAGTCAGGATGGGGGGAGATGGAGGATGGGAGAAACCCATTCCTGATGCCCCCCAAGAGTGGCCGCTGAGCAAACCAAGCTGGAGCAGAGAGGGTCTCAACACCCTAACGTGTAAAATGAGCTCTGGGAGATAAACCTGCCCCATCTCTGTGGCAAAGCAACACAGCCGAGATGCTGGGATAAGCCTGCCCCATCCCTACAGCAAAGCAACACAGCCGAGATGCTGGGATAAGCAGAGGAAAGGCTCAACGGGGGGAGCTGGGGCTGCCCCCCAGGTCCTCCCTTGCCCCAGCTGCTCCCCAGCCACCTCCATCCCCTCCCACCCAACTCTGTAAACACATGACGTGTGCGGCTCGCCGAGCCCGGCTTTCCTTTCTTCTCCTCGGGCTCATCCTGCCCAGGGAGAGGAAGGCAGAGCCGCCTCCTCCCAGCTGTGTAAATCTCCCCCCTCCCCGAGGAGCCTGCAAAGATCCTGGTGACGGTGGTTAATGCAAAGCGTATGTGTCCATAATCCCTTCCCCCTCCTCCTCCTCCCAGTGATGAGCTCATTAATGACCCCTCTGCAGACACTCATTAAGAACTAGCATGAGCTCCAGGTAGAGGGCGGGTGGGTGGATCCATGCACCACCAATCCCACCCGTGGGTGCTGGGAGAGGAAGCGGGTGCCGGGCTGCGGGAAGCCTGGCCAGCCCCAGGGCTCTGCCGGGACCTTTGGCTCTGCCGTGGCCGGATGGAGTTTGGGGCAGTGGGACGTGGTGGGGAGGATGCACGGCTGCTCCGTAGGCAGATGCCGGGTTTGTCTTGGCCCGGGGATTATTTACCCAGTCTCTTCGCTGGTTCCCATCCCCACCAGCTTTGCTATTAACTCATCTATTTTGGCAGGTGCAGGGCTGACCTCAAGCACGAGCGGCAGGGCCCGGGTGAGCCCCACAGGCTGGTCCTGCCCGGGGCAGCACAGCAGAACTGCCGGCACGGCCACTCACTGCAGCAGGATGCGGCTGTGGGGAGGCTGTGGCTCGCACACAGCATCCCCAAACCCAACCTTCCCAGTCTTGCCATACCCCAACCTCCCCCAGTCCATGGATGAACTCATGGAGCAAGTTTTTCTCCCAGCGTGGAGCATCATCCCTCAGCATCACCTCTGTGCAATAGGGAGCAATCCTGTCCCCAGCAAGCCATCATGGCATGGGACATGTCTGCTGCTGGCACCCTGCAAGTGCCACCATGGCCCCCTGGCTCTGAAACTGGTCTGGGGGGCTCAGAGCTGAGAAAGTGCACAGCAAAGCAAGCCAGCAGGCTGGTCCCAAAGTACCAGAGCTGCTGAGTAGCTGTGACATGCCAGCATCCCAACAGCATGGGGGGCCTCACCTAAGCAGTTGTGTCCGTCGTGTGCCAGGCGGAAGCCGTCGTAGCAGGTACAGCGGTAGTTCCCAGGGATGTTCACACACTCGTGGACGCAGCCTGCATTGTCCTCCCGCTCACACTCATCAACGTCTGGGGAGAGAGGAGGCAGGAATGCTGCAGGGCTGCCCCACGGGATGGCCAACCCTCTGCATGGGTGCTGAGCCCCATTTCCAGTGTGTTTGCATCCAGCTGATGTTGCACCCTGGAGTCTCTGCTTATTCCAGCATGTCTCCAGATCCATTATCACCTACAGCATCCCTCCACACCCTGAAAAACCACCCCTGTCTGCACCCTGGGCTCCCAGCTAACCTTAAATCTTTGGCACAGCACAGTGCCAAAGGAATTACATGGGATTTCCCACACTGGTGGGCAGAGCAGTGCGTCTCCATGGCGAAGCCTTGCTGTGCTTGGAGCGTGCTTTAATCCCTCTGCTATTTGTACTCAGCCCATCCTGACCCTGGACCCGCTCTGAGCAGAGCTGGGAATTCTTCCCCTGCGCTATTCCTGCTTTCCTGCTGCCGCTCCTCCACGGAGCCCATATTCATTCTGTGCCCAACTTGGCTGCATATATCTACATCTATATCCATATAGATATCTGTATGGATATCTATATCTATACCTGTATCATCTATATCTCTAGATATTATTTTTAAGCTTCTCATGTTTTAGCTGCTAGGCCAGTTCTGCAGCCTCTGGGTTGGAAACCCTGCAGCAAAAAGCACTCAGCTCTGTACAAAACAAGCTCCAGGTGACCTCCCAGTCTTGTAAATGCTGGGATAGCACAAAAGGTGCATGGTGGCTGCCACTGCCACCAGCAAGGACAGTCATACTCCTCTCCATGCCCATGCACCGTAGTGTCAATAGGCCAGGAATCTGGGGCAGAAAAGGCGACTAAAACATTTGCAACTGGCTGGGGTGAACCAGCTTTCTGAAGGGCAGGGACACTGCTGATGAGCCACTGCCTGCTCTGACCTGCCGGGGCTGTCACTTGTTGGACAAGTGACACTGTTGGTGGTGATGTGCCCCTACCTTTGCAGTGCTTCCCGTCGCCGGTGTAGCCAGATTTGCAGATGCACTTGTAGGACTTCGGGGTGTTCTGGCAGATGGCATCGATGTGGCAGTTGTCAGTGCCCTCCACGCACTCATCGACATCTGCAAGGGGAGAGGCAGGGGAGCGATGGGGAGAGCTGGAGGGGCTCTACCCCATTGCCCCACTGCAGCCATTGCTTGAGGTGATGAAATCAAGCAGCCCTCCAGCTCCTCAACCAGCCCATGATCCAGAAAGGCTTGAAGGAGCAGTGCAGTACACCCAGCCCTGACACAACGGGTGATGGGCTCACTGTGGGACACGGTGCATCACCAGGTCCACTCCTGAGCCTATGTCCCCACTCTCGCACAAACCACCCTGAAACTCCCCAACCCTCTCACATGTCTGATGGTAGGAAACAGCACTCAGGCGCCTGGAGTCCAGGCTGGAGCCAGCCCAGGGAGAGGTGAAAGTCTCTGTCTCCAATTAGCCATTTCCTGAGCCAACCAGTCACCCAAATAATCGTCATCGCTTCCTATTCTTAGGCATGGAAGAATGTGCAGGAATTAGCAGGGACCACACTAAATAAACCTGGGAACTGGGAGCGGGAAGCAGGAGGGAGAACTGGGAAAAACACCAAGGCTTCCTTGGGGACACAGCCAAAATCCACGTCTTCCCCATCCCCCTTTTACCCCTCAACCCACTTATCTGGATACAGCACCTTGGTACCCGGAACATGACATCTGGAGCACTATGCACCAGTGATGGCCTCAAGCAGTGATGCCCAAGGGTTTGCCATGGCAGGAGGCCGTGGGAGTGGAGGTTTTAATGGTATTTAAGAAACAGAGACTTGAGCATGTGGAGCAGAGGTTTATGATCCAGAGGCTGCTCACTTGGCTGCTCTCTGCCTTCCCTCACAGGCAGTAAGGGAGGTGTGGTGCCCCGGAACGGGCACATCCCCTCCCTGGCTTCCAGTGCCTGGCAGGGCGTAAGGCAGCTGGGTGCCCCTGGCAGGGGAGGTGGGTGCTGAGCATCACCCACAGCCCTTCAGGCGCAGGCAGGGCTCCCAGAGCACCCTGAGCTCCATGCTCTGACTCCATGAGCACGTGGGAGCGCCAGTTCTGCTCCTGGGAGTATTCACCTCCACCACCTCCCACTGGGATTGGGAGGATCTCACCAGAGAAGGGGGATCCAAGGGGCCCTCCAGCTTCCCTATACCCCAGAAAGAGAAACCCGAGGCTGCGAAGCTCTCAGCTGCCTTTAGAAACCTGCTCCAAGAACAAAAGTGCTCCAGGAGCTCCCCAGAGACATGAAACATCCCTGCAAGCCGCGGGTGGGCAGGCAGCCCTGCCAGGATGGGGGCCATGGCCATGGGAGCATTGTCCCGAGCCCTATCCCGGCCATCCCGGAGGCTTTTTTCCGGGAGCTGTGAGTCAGCCGGCCGGGGCCAGGAGAGCTTTGCCTCTGCACCAGGGAGGCGGCACGTGCCTGCGCATTGTATAAATATTTACAGCCCACATTCATATTTGTTATTTGACATTAGCCATGGCCCGCAGCCACCATGGCCTCCCTGGGGCCATTAATCACTGCCTGGAGCTTGACCCACTGCAGTGGGAACGATGGAGGGATCGCAGAGGGGACCAGCACCCTGCTCCCAGCACCCGCTGTGCTGTGACCACCCCAGCACCCAACAGCATCCCTGAGGAGCGGCTCGCAGCCCTGCACCAGGGGCCCTGTGGGTCTTCGGGGGGGGCCTGTTGTCCCTTTGGGGTGCTGAGCATGGTTCAGGTTTGGTTCCTCCCCAGCCAAACTTCACATTTGGCTGCAAAGCCCCTGGCACGGCTGCCCCGCCGCACTCCTGATCCACCTGCAAAGGCCCCATCCTCCAAGCCAAAAAGCATGTGCAAATAATCACCGGTGGATAAAACCCTGCAAAAGCCACAGGAGAGCAGAGCTCGCTCCTTCCCAGCCACATTTTCAGGCTCCAAAGAGCCTTTTGGCACAAGAAGCAGCACTTCCACCACCCATTAGTGCCGTTCGTCATCGTCGCCTCCAGCGACTTCACCTCCGGCTCCCGCATCCCTCAGCAGGGCTCCCGGGTGGGTGGTGGGAGGATGTGGCACCGGCGCAGGGGGATGTGTGTGGGATGTTGAGTGCTCGCTGCTCCACAAGCAGCAATGAGCACAGGGACTCCACAGCAACACGGGCGATGCTGACCCAAAGATCTACTGCATTTGCAATTCCAGGTCCTGACCCTGAGGGTTCGGAGCACTACCTCAGCTCTTCCCCTACTAGGTTATAAATCACACCTTGATGCTTCCAGTTGATGGTCCGGACGGGAGAGATGCTGGGTCCCAGCACCCCAGGCACCCACCCTGACATCCAGGTGGGATCCAGCACCCAAACAGTCCAGACCAACCATCAATCCCCATCCCCTTCTGCTAAAAACACCCAACACCACGAAGCATCCATCAACCATCACATCACTGATGTTTTCCCACCCTTCTGCCAGGAACCTCACTTTTGGGGGGGTTTATTTTCTATTTCTTTTTTCTCCTGCTCCCTCAAACTCAAGACAATGGATGAGGTCTGTGCAGCACTGCACACAATGTCATGTCTTTCCCCCTCACACATGTGTATTCTTGGTCTTTTCTATCTTTCTTTTTCCATTCTGTAACTTCAAAACGTCTCTAACTTTGGAAAGATTACACAGAAGTACAAAAGAAAACATTATAAATTTGCCACTCTGTAATTTTTCCAAAGCTGGAGACGTTCTGAAAGGTTACAGGATCGTAAAAAAAAAAAGAAAAGAAGAAAAAGAGGGGAAAAAAGTGTGTGTGAGTGTGTGGGAAGAGTGAATAAATACCTTCCTTGGGACCCCAGAAGCCATCCTTAGACTGGCAAAGATCCTAATGTCAGAAGGCTGAAGTTTTGGCTCCTAAGAAGTATCCTTTCAAAATGATGGAGTGAATTACAAAAAAAAACCCTTCTGAAAAACTATTTTTTCTTTTTTTTCCTCAATGTAACCTGTGTTTTCCCACAAAAGGGCAGGTTGGCTGTTGGGACAACCTGCTTTTCCCACAGGAGAATATTCTCCATCCAGAAAAAAGCCATTGGCTGCACTGCAGGTGCTCCAGGGATTTCATATTCAAGCCAAGCAAAGAGAAGATTTAACAAAATAAAACATAGAATCATAGAATCCCAGACTGGTTTGGGTTGGAAAGGACCCTAAGATCATCCAGTTCCAACCCCCTGCCATGGGCAGGGATGCTTCACCATAGATCACGTTGCCCAAGGCTCTGTCCAACCTGGCCTTGAACTCTGCCAGGGATGGAGCATTTACCACTTCTTTGGGCAGCCTGTTCCAGTGCCTCACCACATCCTTACTGATGTTGCCATCTCTATGTTCTTGCAAACTCCTCACTGGGGTGCACCCTGCTCGTCCCACTGCCTGGGGAGACCTTCTGAAGTCCAGGTTCCAAACCCAGGTGGGTTTTTTGGGGGAAACCAGCCAGGTTGCAGACCTGCATCCCTCACTTGCCCTGCTTGGATGAATAACCAGACACCCTTTATCACCCAAAGTTGCCTGAAACAAGCCCAAACATGACAACACAGATGGATACATCATGCCTCAAATAGATGCCCCATCCCTGGCAGTGTTCAAGGCCAGGTTGGACACAGTGGCTTGGAGCAACCTGCTCTAGTGGAAGGTGTCCCTGCCCGTGGCAGGGGTTGGAACTGGATGAGCTTTAAGGTCCTTTCCAACCCAAACCAGTCTATGAAATTCCCAGAACTGGGGGACTTTGCTCTGGGGTGGGATATTGAACGTTGATGAAGACATCACGTCCTAGTGGAGACCCAAAGTCTGACCCATGTCCAGCGGTCCCCACTCCCACGCTCTGGGGTGAATTAGCACTCCTCAGAGGACAGGACCATCCTTGCCCCACCGTGCCGGGGGGTTTGTGGTGCAGGGCAGGAGGCTCCGCGCTCACCCTGCGCCTCGGGCAATGTTTTTCCTTCCGTTGTGGGTGGGATTTTCCAGCACTGGCTGTTGGGCCCCGTTCCGCTCCAGCTGCAGCTTTATTCTCCATTTCAAAGGCACTGGAGGCAGACGGTTTCAACGCCACTGCCATTTCGAGCATGCCAAAAGTGGGGGGACCTCCAGCCCCCCGGGACCGGGGTGCACCCACTGGGGAGAAGGGCTTTGGCTAAGGCTGGTGGTGCTGGAGCCCACGGACACCCAGGTCCCACATTTGTGCCCATCCCCGTGGCGTCGCGGTGCCGGCGATGCGCGCCATAAAGCAACAGCTCATATATTTTTAGAGCCTGGATTGAGGCTCTTTCCTCACTTCCTTATTTTGTTTAAAACAAGAAAAAAAATAATAAAAGATGGGGTTTTATCCATAGGCTGAAAGTCCAAATAAATTTGAGGAGGGGGCCAAGACAGGGCAGCAAAAACCCACCAGAAACTCCTTAAACAAACAAATCCACCATCCTTTTTCCTCTCTTCTGCGAGCACTTCAGCTCTTTCTTTCAACTTAATTTTATTCTTTATTTTTATATCGGCATATATATTAACAGCCTGCCTGTATAGGGATGTGTGTGTAGCTGTTGGCAGGCACGTGGAGTTTCCACTCGGCCTTAATGCCAAATTAAAGCTTTATAACTTCAGTAGCTCTTTTTACCAGGGTATTAATAACCACCTCAGACACTGTGGTGCAGTTTATTAAGCATTTGTTTGCCCGGGGAGCTCACAAGGGTGACTCGTGCTGTGCTGCAGTGGGATGGGCACAGGGCACGGCCGTGGGCAGTGGTATCCCACTGGGAAGGGGACGGGAGCCAGGGGCTGGACAGAAGAGAGGAAGATGCTCTGTGGGGTGGCTTTGTGTAAATTGGCCAAATATGCATCATCTGAACTCAAGATCTAACTCAGGTGTCCAGTGATGGTTGGTGCAGGGATGTGGTGCCTGTGGTCCCTGGTCAGAGGGATGTCTGCACCTCACCAGCCCCACT
Source organism: Strigops habroptila (assembly GCF_004027225.2). Classification (NCBI taxonomy): domain Eukaryota; kingdom Metazoa; phylum Chordata; class Aves; order Psittaciformes; family Psittacidae; genus Strigops; species Strigops habroptila. The sequence continues at coordinate 4,687,228 of NC_044294.2, forward strand.
GCTGGAGCCCGGTGCTCCACACCTAAAAGCAGGTGGGACCTGGTAGATGGAGCCACAGTACTTAGCCCTGTGGAATGATGGAGCACACATAAAGGATGGGGAACAACAAGTCACAGCGAGGACCTGAGGGGGTTCACAGCCTGGTGACACCATTGCCCCATGCCCAGACCACGTTCTTCACCCCTCATCCCAGGTTTTGCTTCCCCAAAGCTCCCAGTGCCCCAGAAACAGCTTTTTTCCCCTTGCTGATTCATCCCACTGCTGCGAGGGCAGAGCCGGGTTGAGGTCTCCATCGCCTGCACCAGCCCGGGCCAATCTGCTGGATCTGAGATCCACCACATCCCCTGGGGTGGGAATTGCTCCTTCCATCCCCATCCCACCTCCTTGAGCCAACCCTGGTCACCCAATTCAGCCGCGATTCCTCCAAGGAGGGTTTGAATGCTCCACACCAACAGTGTGCTCATCTCCCATGGGAACTACTGTTGCTGCTGTTGTTCATTTGGCTTATCAAGCTGCCCAAACCTTGCCTTTAAAAATGTGTTTGTTTGGTTTTGGCTTCAGGAGCAACAATCACAACATCTCCAGTCCATCCTCCCCGAAACACAGAGCAAACTTTATTTGCCATCCCAAGCTTCTCCTAAAGCCTCTCAGGGGACTTATAACTTTGGAAGTGAAGGTTAAGGTTATTCATGCATAGTTTTTTCCTAAATGGATTACTCCGGTGCGACCATCTGGCAAAGGAAAAGTCTACATAAAACTGAAAGAGAAAACCCTCCTGAGCAGTTTGGAGGCAGCAATACATCCACTCTGGAAGACTCAAGGTGTCTGAATATTTAATACTCCCGTTGGCAGTTAAAAAAACCCTCTTCTTCCCTCCTTCCTACTCCCCCTTCTCCCCTTTTTAATCTCAGTACAGGCATGTTAGGCGCCCTCAGTCAAAGCTCTCCTTTGAACTGCTGTATGGTGAAATGTTTACAGTTTTACATTTCATATTTCAGAGGGGTGGAGGGGACAGGCACAACAGTCGCACACTGTGAATGCGTGAGAGGGAGGGAAGCGGAGGCCAACGGGAGGAAGTTCAGTGGAGGTGGGAGGGGAATCAAACAGCATCTCTGCTGCAATTGGAAAAATTTAGACCCCTAAAAAAAATATGTATATATACATACATATATATAAAAGGAATCTGGTGATGTAGGTTCTGCAGGTGCATCCCAACCAAAGCCAGTCCCGGTGAGGGATGGTGGCTTCATCCCAGAGCACCAGCCAAAAGGTCTGGTTCTAAACATGGGTAACCATCACCCTGAGCTAGGGTCAGGGCCCACTTAGGACCCTGCACTGGGTGGGTGGTAGGGCTGAGGGGGTGCCAGAGGCTGCCAACTGGGGTGCCTGGGGAGATGCTGCATCTCCCTCCCGGCTCCGTTCTCCTGGCCCCATTCCTGCAATTTGGTTGCAGGAAAAAAGTGGTGAATCCTGCACCATGTCTCCAGTTACAGGGGTGCTGCCAGAGCCATGCCAGACCCAGGCACTGTGTGGTACAAGAGGAGGGTGTAAATCTGGCAGCCCTCAGGCTCCACCACTCCCAGCGCACAGGGAGGGACTGATGCCGGCAGATGATGGGCAAGGGCACTGCTCCACTGACGGCTCCTCTGCCTGGCAGGCTGTGGGATGTACTGATGGAGAACAGGACGGGACTAGGGGTGGCATTATCTGTCCAAAAACCAGAGAGCTGTGGGTACAGCAGCAGCTTGGGGACCACAGGGAGACTTCATCCCAGCTGAATGCACGTTGGGAGCCTCCCTGGGGTTCCTCGGACTTAAACTGTCAGTTCTCTTCTTGAAAGCTTTCCTAGCCTTAAACTGACCCAATAAACCCTGCAGACAGGCAGGTCCTCTGGCAGACACCCTGCAGGCCCAGCGGATGGCTCTGCTAAATCCTTCCTTCCCTACAGACTAAACTTTCCAGGGTAATTCAGAGCGAGCAATGAGCCAGCGAGCCCTACCCACAGTGTGATGTTAGCACAGCAAAACAAACCCATCTGATGGGAGAGGAGTCGTCCCCAGCCCCTGACTGTCACCTGGTGAAGGTGGAAGGGTGATGTGTACCCCATCCTTGGGGTATCACCCCACAGATGCAGGGGGGATGCCTGATGCTTTCAGAAATACGCTACTACAACATGCCCAGGCACACGAGGTGGCTTTGAAGAGCTCCACAACACTTGCACACGCAGAAAACCAGGTGATATTGTGTTATAGGAAAAGGTGCGGGGTGATGCCGGGTCCACAACTTCAGCCTCAGCCCAAAAGGACCAGATCCACCCCTGCCCAGAGCCCTCACATACCCACAGGCACCAGACTTCACCCTTCTGTCTCCAACCCTCAGAACCCCCCAGCAGCAGCTCCAGGGATCAATTCTCCAACACAAACCCCCCACTGCAGAGTGTCCGGCCCCCCCAGCTCTGCTCCATGTCTTCTCCAGGGGCTGGGATGAGCCAGCACCATCCCGGGCACACGGCGGGTGACTTCCCCCGGCGCAGGATTGAGCTCACCTCTCTCCACCCCCACTCCACCCCTCTCCTTCCCCGAAGGGATCTGTCAAGTCTCTGCACGATGGAATTTTACTTTGCTATTTTAATGCAATTCTGGCTCAGGCTTAAATGGAACTGGAAACCAAAAGGCCTTAATAAATAAATATTATGATAAGAAATGAAAGCAATGCATACACTCAAGATAATTTCAGGGAGGGGGGAGGATAGAAACCTAAGCATTCCTTTCTATGCCTAAATCATAAAGCTTTACATGAAGCTGGATGCCTTCTTACCAAACCTTTGCCCTGGAACATGTCCCCTGTGCTTGCCCAGACTGCCCTCCTGAAAAGTCTCCTATTGTTTAAGAAACACTTTAAGCCAGATAAGACAATAGCCTTGAAATTCCTTCTAACTTTGTCGGTGACAGGGCTCAGGGCGACCATGCACGGGGCTGAAATACTCTTACAAGAGCTCTTTAATCATATCCTGTGCTCTTATATTTCATTCACACTCTATTTAATCTCGCTGTACGCATAAACACGCAGCTACTACAATAGCAAGAGCCAAAGCTGGGTTTGATAAATCTTACACACTGAGAAGTGCTTTGGAAAAAAACACCAAAAAAAGAAAAGAAAACCCAACAGATTGGATACATAGTGGGGAATTAAGAGGAAAACCCCGCTTTGAAAGAGCCAAGGGGATCATGCACATAGGGCTGTGTGTGTTTGGGTGTGCGCGCGCACTGCTGCGCGTGTGTAAGGGAAAAAAACCCAAGCTAAATATAGAGGTGCTATAGAAAACCTAAGGTATAGCTTAGACCATACATAAAGCTACATGTGTACATCTGGCAAGGAGAAATTAAGGCTCAATTACATGAGAGGTGAAGCAGAAAAGCCTGAAGTTGATAACGCTGGGACATACCTCTCTCTTTTTGCCAGAGATCGGGAAAGAGCTCCCGTATTTTTCAGGCTTTGCTGTGTTCAGCTCCCCGAAGTTTTCTGCAGCCCACCCCCCTATAGCACAGCACTGGAGATTCAACCCCTGCCTGTGTACAACACACACAACCACAGATGCAACCTCCCGGCGTTACAGACACCACGGTCCCTTCCCTCCAACCCAGCCCCAACGGAGCCCTGTGGGTTGTGATCCCATCCCACGGACACCCTACCCCAGAAAAGCCCCCCAAGCCCCTCCAAACAGCCACGTTTTCCCTGTGATGGGTGCAGACTTCTTTGCCCACCCGAATTTTCTGCCTCTGCACCCCCTGCCTTGAGAGAAAGAGTCTGAACCAAAACCTTAAAGTGCAAAAAACACAACTCCTTAAAGAGTTTACAGAAAAACAACCCCAAATCAAAGGCAGCAGCAAGAATATCTACAAGCAACGTTTAAAATCCCCTCCACTATTTGTTGTTATTGCTGCTAATTCCTCCAGCCTGCATCTAAAAACCCAGATCTAAAGAGGTCCTAATGCACACATCAAACAGCAACCCTTCGAGCTGGGGAGATTTTCTCTTACCTTGACTGGCTTTATTTGCCAGCGTGTTTCCAGAGTGCAGGAGAAAGAGAAGGATGGAAAATCCAGCAAGCTGCAAAGCTCCCATTGCAATCCCAGTCTGCATGGAGGAGTAAGGGGCAAGACGGGGGGGATTTCTAGTGCTTTAAAGGAAACAAGAGGCTGAGCATGCGAAGGGAAATAAAGAGGAGGAAGGGGCTCTCTTCTTGCCGTGTGTGAGACAGAGGGAGGGAAGGGAACTGAACTGATGGAAAAAGCTGCTCTGGGTTCAGTTTGGGGCTCTTGGTGTTGCTAAAGAGGAGAGAGTGAGGGAAGGAGACCCAGGGCAGTTAGAGGAAAGTGGACTCTACCGCCCTCTCTCTGGCGGCTGCTCTGATCCCTTCTTCTCTTCTTCTTTTTTTTTTCCCCCTTAAATAATCCCAGCCAATTCCAGTTTTGCAAGAGAGCAGCAGCAGCAGGAGCAGCAGCGCTGGAGGGGGGAAACAGGCGCCTTGCCCTGGTGCTGGGGACCTGAGAAAGGGGAGTGGAAAGGAGAGCCCCATCCAAGCAACGCCCTTTTTTTTTTTTCCCTCTCTCCCAGCCTTTCTTTCTTTCTATTTGGCTTTGGTTTACTCCTTCCCGGCTCCCCCCCTCCCTCGTACCCCCAAGGCTGGGCTTTGCCTGCAGGAATTTACAGTCTGCTCTGGAGGAGAAGGGCCAGTAGCCATGGAGACTGCTTCCCTGGGAGCAGGGAGGTCAGGCGGAGACCAGGGGCGATCAATGCATCAATGCAAAGCCCCCCGCAACCCCCAGACCCACCTCGCAGCCCCTCGGCCACCGAGGGCTTGGGGTGGTGGCAAGGAGCGGGGGGGGGGGACATGCAGGGGGAGGTGTATGGCATGGGAAAAGGCAATGGGTGGGGAAGGGGAAGGAAAAATATACACACACACATATATGTACAGATATATATATAAGAAAGTGTAAAACAGAGTTTGCAGATGGCACAACCTGGCTGGGCTCGGCGGCTGTGGGAGCATCTTGGGGTGCTGGGATGGTGGAATTTGGGATCAGAAAGCAGCTCTGCTATTTGTAAGGGAGAGGTGGGGAAGGGGGAGCTGGAAATAAAGGTGGAAGGGGGAAGAGAAAAGACCTTTCTGAGTATTCCAGGGGGTGTTTGTTTGCTTGGAGGAGCCTCTCGCGGGCTGCCCCCTGTAGCCGGCAGCCCAGGGGTGCAGGGGGACCCTCTGCCATACCCCATGCCCGTCCCTGCCATGGGAGCTGCTGGCACCATCTCTCTTGCGGGGTGTTCCTGCTCCCTGAGGCAGGAGAGGCATTGCCAGCTGGGAAATTGCAGTGGGAGATAGGGCTGGGAGCTGGGAGCGTGGTCAGGATTAAGGCTTATGGGGATTCCACCTGCTCAGAGACATGGGGTCCCATGGACCCAGTGGTCATCCTGCCCATGGGGTCCTCCCAGCCCACCCTGCTGCCCCTGTAGCTTTTCATACCCCCTTTTGTCCTAATAACCCCTAAAGACACAGTAAAGGGGGCTGGAGGTGATGGAAGGTGTCCAGCTAAGCCAAGGCACCGGCTGCCACCTTGCTGTGGGGAGAAGTGGAGGGACCTCAGCTGGACAGGAGGATGCTGAGGACTCCCTGGGTCTGGTTTTGCTTTCCCTACAGAAATGCCTATCCTTGAGCTGCCTTCATGGGATCTTCCCTGGGGGAATGGGTTTGCAACAGCAGGTCTGCTTCAGATGGGAAAGATGCAGCATGGCTGGCCCAGGAGAGCATCACATGTGGAAACCAGGAGCTCATCCACACACTGGGTCTTTCCAAAGGCAGAGGCCAAGGGTAAGACCCTCCCAGCCCTGCGGAGCTATCCTGCACCCACAAAGCTCTGCTGGCTGCCAGCGCGTCCCACACACAAAGCATTGGGGCCCTAAACCCATGCAAGAACCAACCAGGGGAGCAGGAGACCAGCATCAGCTGAAGGAAAGAAGCACAGACATAACCATTACACCCCACATAAGTCTCCACCGTTCAAACTCACCTCTGCCTGGTGGCTGCAGGTAAACCTGGAGCATGGCTCTTGTCTGCTTGGGCTGGCAGCTCAGGGCAAGGCAGCTTCCAGCCCATCCCAGCTAAAGGGGATTTCTCAACAGGGACATCTGGCTGTGCCCTAACCCAGCTGGGTAAGAAATCCAGAGGAAAAGCACTTGCTCCGACGTGACCAGCCCCAGTAACTCACAGCACATCTTGCTACACTATATGGAATCAAAACAGTAGTGCACAACCATTCCTGGCACAGCCAGGCTCCAGGGCAGCTTGGGAAGGGACTAAAGTGCAGAAATGAGTATTAAAGCTGTAAAAAAAATTTATATATATACAATACTAATATGGAGGTGTCATTTTTAGGATGCGTCAGGAAAGGATCATGACCCACCAGTGGAAATGTGCTATCCCACTCTGCAACCCACTGGAGGATGCTCCTGGCTTCTTTAAGCTCATCCAGTCCAACCATTCCCCAGCACTGCCAAGGCCACCACTAACCCATGGCACTGAGGCCTCGGCTACACGGTGTGTGAACACTTGCAGGGACGGTGACTCCAGCACTGCCCTGGGCAGCCTGTTCCAATGCCTGAGCACCCTCTGGGGAAGGAATTGTTCCTCATCTCCAGCTAAACCTCCCCTGGTGCAGCTTGAGGCCATTAAAATGGGCCAAAATGAGAACTCTCTGCTTGGGATCCCTGTGCCCAACCGCCACACCTCAGAGCGGGGGATACATCCCATCCCATGATCCTTTATCATCATAACCAGAGGAAACCTAAACAGTCCTCCTTTTTTCCCTTTCCTCTAAACCTATCTTCTAAATCTGGAGGCTGATCTCGAGGCACAAGGGACAAGACCTTCAGCGATGTTGATTTATAACTGAGCTTCTAAATTACAGGTTTACACATTAGTATAAACACCCGTAAACCAGTTTAAATACACAGCATCGTATGTAATCACAACGCCAAGACACCAGGCAGCCACATGACAGCAGAGGGGGACAGCAAACTCCTTGCTCACACCCAGACTGCCTTGGTGGGGACAGATCTCCAGCCAGAGGCTCCCAGTTCAACCAGTGCCTTGCACTGGGGGCTGGGTTTTGCTGTTGAAGGCAGGTCCTCAGTGAAGGCAGCATCACTCATGACATAGGGAGCAAAGGGGTTGCAAACGCCATGTCTCACTCCTCCAACAGGGTTGTGAAGCACCATGGCACTGCAGCTGGGTAGGGGCAAGCTGCTGATGTTTGGAAACTCCCTAAATAAATAAATACATAATCTTGTTTTCTTCCACAAGCATGAGGACTGGTTGAGCAGAAGGGCTGGTGGAGGTCCCAAGGGCTGCCACAGTGCCCTTCCAAGCACAGGGACATTCAGAGTGCAGATGGGGAAAGTCAGGCAGATGGAGATTGCCGAGATCGCACAGGGAGTCTGGAGGGAGAGCCATGAATCACACTTAAACCTCCTGCAAGACAACCCAGTGCTTCAGCCCCGATGGCTCCTCACCAGCTCCTGCTGCCGCAGGGTTACACGGATCCATCCCCAGCAGCCCTCTCCAGAGCCCTTCAAAGGCATTGGGACAACCTCTCCATCCCAAGCCTTGTATGCACACACACGTGTGTGTCTCTATGTGTGTTTTGGGCAGGGAAGGAGGCGACAGGACTCTCCTTCCCACTGCCTCCACTCCCCGTCGTGCACTTCTGGGCAAAATCCATTTGCTTTGGCTTCATGTAGGGCCAGAAGATTCAGCCCATTGTGCTGCAGCGCTGAAGAGCCGGCGAGGAATTGTCAACCATGCTGAAACGGTTACATGGGGACTAATGAGAATTTACTGCACCCTGCTCCCGTCCCTTCGCCAAGGAATAAAAGCAAAAGATCACAACAGGCATTTTTTTAATTTGAAAGAAAATTAAAAAAAGAACGGATTCTGCACTTGGAAAACAACAACCACATCCACAGATCAAAGCAGCCCTTCTCCTCTCATTCAGGGGTTTAAGAGGTTTCTGCAGCTACAGAGATGTTTACACAGGGAGAGAGATACATACATTGTGCTGTCTTGATGCTGCTTCTCCCCCCTTCATCTGGCAAAACATTCCCTGGGAGGCGATATGAGGTCATTCCTAGACCCGGCGTTGTTTTCCTCAAGCTGCAAAGCTTCGGGGCAAGAGGCAATTCATTTCCCATTAGCACACACACATTTGCACTTGGAACTCTCCCATGTATGTTTTGCTGGGGGAGCTCAGGACAGACAGGGGACTGGCCCTGTGTTGTTGTGTTCCCAGAAGGAATTCCAGCAGCCAGGGCTGCCGGGAGGGTCAGCAGCTCTGGCAAAGCCACTGGGGAGGGACATGGAGCGGCGGGTTGGCATCTTCTACAGACCAGCATCTTCTGCAGACCAGCCGTAATGTTTCTGTGGCTTCCACCACCACTTTTATTAGGAGAGGGGCTGAGCGGCTCTGGGGAGCTCTAATGGGCTGTAAAGAGCTTTTTCCCCTTGGCTCAAGCCCAAGAGGAGCAGCATGAGCCCCACACCGGTGCTTGTGCCGGACGGAGCGCATGGGAATGCACCAGGACAGACTCTCCCTTCACTTCTTGCCATCGGCACCTTGGTCCATCCGCTCCACAGGCGGCTCAAGCTGTGGCTTGTGAGCCCCCCTGTTCTATCTGTGCAAATTAAAGGAAACTTTGGAACTAGACCTCCCCATCTCTACCATGAATTTAATGCTCTATGCTACAAGTGAGCTGCATCTTCATCTCTGACCGTGCATATCTGCATGATGCTGGAGCCAAAAGAGGTTTCTGAGCACAAGAAGCTGCTGAGAAGTAACAGGCAGCAGCAAAACTCCCATAAGGGACCTGAGGGCTTGCAGAGGAAGCAAGCGAATCAGGCAGGATACTGGAAGAAAAAAAGGCCACAATGCTGCAAATCAGGAGATTTCCCTTCCTCTCTGGTCCACAAGGACCAACACTGCCAGTCCCAGGCAGGACCTGAGCTCTTCACTGCACCCAGAGCACCCAGCAGTTAGGGTGATGGGTGCTGGTACCATACCCTGGCACTGCACACTAGAAGGAGCTGGCACAAGACAGCAGCAGAGACATTTTGATGCCCCAGTGAGCCTGTGGTCTAGAACTTAGAACAGAATAGACTATTTTAAAAACACAGAGGAAAATACAGTATTCCCAGTAACACAACAACAGCCTGGACTCGATCAGCTCCACCAGACCCCATCACCAGCTCCCAGCTCCATTCCTCATTTCCCCCAATGACCAATTTTATCAAGATGCCTCCGAGGTGGATAAAAAAGCCCCAAGTCCCACTAAATGACTGCCTGTCACGCTCTGACACCTTTTTTCCAGTGTCACGGAGCTTCCCAAAGTGCCCTTGTTTGTAATTCCCAGTCTGCAGCAGAAGGTGACACACACTGAGGTAAGGTGACTTAACCGGCGTCACCAGGAAGGTCGATGGCAGCACCAGGAATAGCCCCGTTCCCAGCTAACCACTAACCACACTGATCCCAGAATAAGGGTCCCTTTTTCCAGCTGAATTTATAACAGCTTTCCAAGTGACATAAGCTCTTACAGAAATAGGTAGGGGTTTATTCCAGAATAATTACTGGGAAATCATACTGGAGCATGTATAATTACACTGGTGAGGTGGACCCCGTGCCACTGACTTGCTCCACGCTCCATATGGCTTTTATCTCATCCTCCTTTTCCATGAGCATATGTATGTCAACTGGCACAGCATCAAGATGTGGGTGGAGAAGGAAGGTACTTTGGGTAGAAAGTGATAGGTCACTCTTTAAGGCCCTGTTAATCACATTTCCCACTGAAGAGAGCCTGACAATAGCTCTTACAGCTACTGAAATCAAAAGGAGTGTTTTGGGGTGCACTGAATCACCCCCCAGATGGATTTAGCAATACTGCATCTGCTTCTCGTTCAGCCCAGACACAGCTTTGGAGCAAATGTTTTGTTTTAAATGTATTTTATATCCCACACAGGTAAAATCAAGCTCAGGGTTCAGGTTAAATCATAGAATAGTTTGGCCTGGAAAGGACCTTAAGATCATCCATTTCCACCCCCCTGCCCCTGGCAGGGACACCTTCCACTAGAGCAGGTTGCTCCAAGCCCCTGTGTCCAACCTGGCCTTGAACACTGCCAGGGATGGGGCAGCCACAGCTTCTCTGGGAAAAGTCTGTGCCAGCGCCTCAGCACCCTCACAGGGAAGAGCTTCTTCAAAGTCAAAGAATTTGAGGCCTGAAATGTTTCTGACACAAGCTGTTGGAACACATTGTGCTCGTCAAAACCAAGCTCACACATAGGACAGGTGCTGATGTGTCCGTATGTTCCATGAGAGCCCTATCTGCCTGAATCAGGCTGCGGTGCCTGCATGATCCTGGGGCCAGCACATGAGGACTTTAAGGGTTAACCCAGCACCAGTGACACCACTTTAACTGCAGGACCCAGACGCAAGTGTTTAAAAGTAGCACTTCTCTCCTTAAAATAGTTTATGAATCTTACTCAGGGTTAAATCCAACATCCTCGAGCAGAAGGAGACCTATTAATTCCTGAGTTTTTTCCTGCTGTAGTAAAGCAGCATTTTATGTGTAAGATGTGAGTCCTTTTCCCACTTGCATTTCCAGTGACAATTTAACAAGGCAGCAGTTCATTTCCAACAGCCCCAGCCAGACCTCAGCCAACTGCGTCAATATTATGTTGCTTATACAAATGCCACCATTAGAGTCAACACAACGTTTGGGGGAGGCTTTTTTCCTCCTTTTTTTTTTTAGAAAGGGTTCCTCCAGGATGATGTATGTGAAGCTCTTAAAATACTGAGGGTAACACAAGCCTTTCAGTGCTTACCTGGATGCAGAGGCACAGCTTTAAAGCATGAAACATGCTTTTGCTCGAGGGCACTGACCTGACCAAAGGCATTTGCTAATTAATTCATTCTTCCAAGAGACTTAACTGCCTCTTGCCTTCGGAAACCGAGGCAAACCCAAGCCAAATCCAGAGCCTGTGGAAAACACGGAGAGACCCTTATTGACTGCAGGAAACTTCAGAGCTGGGAGCTGGCTCCTGCTTGGCCAGTGCCAGCCACGGAGAGCAGCCGTGGGGCAGCCGTCCAATTCAAGCTGGCTGCTCTCCCCACACGGTTTTCCTTAGTGCTGCTTTCGGGATAGAGGAGGGATGCAGGGCCTGGGCAAGACCTTCCTCAGCCCCCTCCTATGAAGCTGTTTTGGAGTGTCTCTCCCATGCTGCAGTAGCGTGGCACAGGCTTACCCTGGCTGTTGGCTTGTTTGAGGGATGCTCCTGAAGTCACACCGTCCTGTTGTCTTTGGCACACTCTCCCAAAACCCTCAGAGGTTTTCTGGTCCAGCACGAGCTCAGTGTGACGGGACAATCCCTCTGTCCCAGCCTCCTGAGCACAGCTTCTGAGCCACAGGGGTCTCAAGATCCCTACAAGTACCACACTGCATCCTCACCCCAAAACCTGGGTGTTCTAACCCTGCATGTGGGTAAAAGGTCTGACAAAATCCCAAGCCCAGCACAAGCAGTCTTCCAATATCTGAAGGGGGCCTACAAGGATTTGGAGAGAGACTCTTCGTCAGGGACTGTAGTAACAGGACAAGGAGTGATGGGTTCAAACTGAAACAGGGAAGATTTAGGTTGGATATAACAAAGAAGCTCTTCCCTGTGAGGGTGCTGAGGCGCTGGCACAGGGTGCTCAGAGAAGCTGTGGCTGCCCCATCCCTGGCAGTGTCCAAGGCCAGGTTGGAGCAACCTGCTCTAGTGTGAGGTGTCCCTGCCTGTGGCAGGGGGTTGGAAATGGATGATCTTAAGGTTCTTTCCAAACCCAAACCATTCTATGATTCTATGATACTCTGGGGAACAAGGGGAACCCAAAGAACAACGTTCCCCCAGCACTGCCAGCTGGGAAAGCCCTACAGGATCTCTGCGATCCTGCACCGGAGCAGTTTCACATGAGAACAGAGCAGCCTCAGTGTGTCAACAAGCCCTGAACACCCGGGGGCAGCTGCAAGGGAGATGCCATTATTTTATTTTTAATTTTTTTTTTTTAATTTAAAACGAACTTCTTAACCTACAGGAAAGTAAATGTTCTTCTGGGATGGCCAAGGAAACCACGCTGGGATTTTCCAAATGGCTATGACTGACTGTTTATGAGCAGAGGCTTCCAAACGCAGAAATAAATGGCGTGCTCTCAGCAGGTTTTCCTTTCTATATTTACCCTCACCTGAAATGAACATTCTTGCACACTGCAACGTTTATTCCCTCTGATCAGGGGAGCGGGTGAAGAAACCAACCAGCCACAACACGTCAAATAAATTGTTAATCTGCTGTTTGCACTGGGGCAGGGGAGGAGCGGGAGGAGGGAGTCCCTTGGTTTTTGGGCAGTGCTCGGGTCCCACTTACAACTTCCATTTCAGCTCAGCAGAAGCACTTCGCTTTCCTGCTGCCACTTGTGGCTGCTGAGAGCTGGATCCTTCATGGAGCTGACCCAATGGATGTCTGTCCTCTCCTCACGGCACCTGTGCATCCTCGATCCCAGGCAGCTGATGGAAAGGGTTGCTCTCCCTGTTGCATGGGAAGAACCGAGCTCCAAGGTGCAAGGACCAGCCTGAGGCTGCACAAGAAGCTTTCTGCAGGGCAAGAAAGTGCACCCAGATCCCAGGTGAATGCACAAGCATGAGACAACCCTCTCCAGAGTGCTGGGCTTTGAGATCCTCTTCCATGAGTCCCAATTTCCACACTGGGTGTTTCTCTGCCTGTTCTCAAGGTGGGAAGAAGTCCCTATGGATGGCAGAGGGGTGATCCCTCCCATGGTCAGGTCCCTGGCAGGCATGAACTGCCCTGCTGGCATGCAAAATGGCCATAAAAGACCCAAAAGTCCTTCCTGACAAGGGGCTGGGGGGCTGAGCCATCGCAAACCTAAACTTAACATGAGGCCAGGCACTCAGCTGTAAAATCTCTCCTAATCCCAGCCCTGGGGAAAGGGGAGGACGGGGAGATCACCTGCTTCTCCAGGACGTCACCCACATCACATGGCTCCTGGGTCACGCTCGCGCCCACCACCACCACCTTCAAATCTGGGCTTGACCTCCAGTTTACCTTCATGTTCACTAATGGTGCCAACTGCTTTGGCACGACAGCCAAAAGCGGGGTTCACATCACCCCAGAAAGAACAGGGAGACTAATCCTCTGCTGGCAGCGGGGGAAGCTGATCAGTCATTAGTGTATGGGGGTGCTGAGGGACCCCTTGGATAACAGGGATAGAAACAGCCTCACAGGGCTCACATGCACTCAGCACCAGCCAGGACCTGGCTCTTGCTTCCTTTTCCAGCTCAAACCTTTCATTTCTAGAAAAGCTTGTCCTCATCCCAACAGCAGAGCAGACCCTTCCCCAGGCAGCCATTCCAAGAGCATTTGTGTTAATCCAGATTAACGAACATCAAGCAATTTAGATAAACCGCATTAAGTCAAAACCCACCTTTGAACTTGTTATTTTTTTAGGGATCAAAATCCCTCCCTGAGCACTGTGTGTGGTTTGGGCCTCCCCATACCACAGCGTCACCAGAACTGAGCTCTCCACTGAGAGATAATTAAGTAAAGTTAGCAAATATGATTACCCAGAGCCAGCACATGGAGCCCAAAATTGATTCTGGGTCCTGGGATGTCCAAATGGGTGAGAGCACTAGCAGCATCTCCTTGGATCTGGGCACATCATCCAGCCACAACGCCTGGGCTCCAGCCAGGCTGCCTATGTGACCACAAGCCAAACTTCTCCAAGCCTCAGTTTACCCAGCACCAACCCATCCCCTAAGTGGGGGATGATGAGATCAGTGTGAAATGCCCCCAGCTCAGGAGCTGGCCGCAGAGGCTGGACAGGATGGGTGATGGTTTGCTCAAAGTGGCCAGTCCCCACAGCTTGGACATGTGTGTCGTGACTGAGGTGGCAACAGCCAGCTCATGTGTATGGGATGTCTCATGGAAAAGGTCACGCACCAGTTTTGGAGAAGGGAATTAATAGATGCTGTAGTCATTGGTGAAGCATGTGGTGTGTTACAGCACGTACACACCTTGCACACCCACCCCAGAGCCACCACTGCAGCACATACCTCTCCAAAGGATCCAAACCAAAATCAGGCTAGAGCAGACCCAACACCACAACCCCTTCTCACCTGGACAAGGTAGACAATACCACTTCATCCACCCGCAGGGAAGCTGTGAGCTCCTCAGGATCCAGCTGTCTGCTCCCACATCCACCAGCATCCAGCATAAAAACAACCCCAGGAGCTCCTCCAAAAACAGCTTTCCTGGCTGATGGGGCAGAGGAAAACTCCTGCCTCTGCCCTCCACACCCTCCCAAAACACCTGATAATGGTTTCTGCCCTCTCCCCTGATTGCCTTTCTCATAACAGAGCCAAAGCTGTAGCTTGTAGGTTCCAAGCTCTACTTTTTGGAAGTGAGGGGCTGTAATACCAGCTGGGCTTCACCTCTCATGCTGGGACAGGGTTTGCATGTTTGCAGAGAGCCCTCCCCGGCCGGGTGGCTGCTCACAGCTTGGTGCACTGTGCTTGCAGGTGATTTGGATCAGTTCTCAGCAGGAAGTTCGCTTTCAGCTGCCTCCATCAGTGTGTAGGTGTGCAGACAGGGACCCATTTCACTGTTGGTTCGACTCCTCTAAATGGAGACTTTCACATTTGTCAGGCTTGAAAAATCAACACCAGCTTTTAAACCAAAACTCCATTTCCCTTTCCATGGGCTGCAGCTTGTTTGAACAAGTGGAACCTTCCCACCCTCTGCTGCCTCACTGTGCCCAACGGGGTCATGCTGATGGGTTTGCAGAAGCGTGGCCATTCTGCTGAAGAAGATGCTCCAGCCATGGAGCTCTCTCTGCTCCTGTAGGGAAAATGGGAGCTGTTTTGGAAAGCTGAGCCCTCCCTGCTGGGCTGGTTTTGTTTTCTTAGGGGAGTTGCTCAAAAAGAGCACAGGAGAGACACATGGGCTCTCCACAGCACATCATTGATGCTGTGGGTGATGCAGACACGTTCAGAGCTCGGATGGTCCCTTTCCAGTGTGATCATCAGGGTTACAAACTTGTGAGGTGATAAAAGGGCAAATTGGAAATGTCCCTGTGGAGTTGGCTGCCTGACACTCAAACACTCATCCTGAAAGACTCAAAATCCCCATTTCCTCTGTTGGGATTTCAGCTGGATGGCTCGGCTGAAATGAGATTAATCTAATCAGAAAGATGGATGGAGCTCATTAAAACAGTAGATTAAAAAGAACCCCACCCTGCCTATTACCAGGGCTCCTGAGGTCTTGTGCCTTTGTGGCAAATTAAAGCCACCCAGGAACTGGATTCCCTTGCAGAAATCTGTAGGAAATGCACTACAAATACAGTCTGCTATTACAATTCTTCATGTCACCAGTCACTTGGGAAGGGAAATACATGCAGGGCAAACGCATGTATATTTAAATACATTCAATTGCATCCTCTGGGATCAGGATTTATGGGTTAGGAGTGGCAGACCCCGCACTGAAGCAGATAGATGTGAGCAAACCCAAGTCACCTCAAGAGCTGTGCTGTTTTGTTCTCTGTAAATGCTATTTCCCCACCCTCAGCATTGTCACACAAAGCTGAGCAGCAGAAAGGGGAAGAAGCAGGGTCTGGCATTGCACAAAGCTGAACAGGCAGCACTGGGGGGAGTTCCTGGGTAGGATTGGGGCCAGACTGGTCCCATAATGAGCTTTACTGGGTTTATTTCTCATGACCTGTTGCTTTCCTGCCCCTTCCTGTGGCTTTGAGCAGAGCAAACACCCCTCAAAGCCTTTTTGTGCCCCCATTTGTGGGTGTAGGAGCTCTTTGGGAGGACCCCCCACATGGATGCTTCACATGCACAGAGCCCCATCACCTTCTCCTGATGCTGAGTTTTTGATGCAGGAGCCACCAAAAGCTGCTCCAGTTGTCTCTCCAAAGCATCACATACATGGTCTCTTCAGAAAGTTTGACACAATTGTCAGCTTGTGCACAGTGAGCAGCCAGCCCTGCTTCTGCCCAGGGCTGCACCGAGACACGCGTTCTCTTGGGAAAACAGTTAAGCTAAATAAATCCCACAACCAAAACCTGTGTCCTCCTGCCTGCAGAGTGCACAGAAAGCAGTGCTGAGGCCTGTGCTGCTCCACCACAGAGCTCTCTATTCACCCCAGGGGTGAATTCCCCTTGGGGACAGCGCAAACCCCACACACTGGACAGGCCCCGTGGTGCTTCAAGTGAGAAGAAAGAGCTGCCTGTGCTCCAGGATGGGTGGTTTCCTCAGGTCATTTCTCAGCAGCATCCACTGCAAGCCAAGGACCAGTCGTTATCTGATGTAGCTGCAGCGCTGCCCAAGCCAAGCAGTTTTCCCTTATTGCTCTTTGATGGGATGACTTCCAGAGCTCCCAGTGGCTTGAAGAAATCACAGAATCCCAGAGTGGTTTGTGCTGGAAGGGACCTTAAAGCTCATCCAGTTCCAACCCCCTGCCACAGGCAGGGACACCTTCCACTAGAGCAGGTTGCTCCAAGCCCCTGTGTCCAACCTGGCCTTGGACACTGCCAGGGATGGGGCAGCCACAGCTTCTCTGGGCACCCTCACAGGGAAGAACTACGGTTTAAGATCACTCCAACACAGCCTTGTGCTGCACGGATACAGCAGGACAGACATCATTTCAGGCTATGGCTGCTCCCGGCATTCAATCATTTATGACAGCTAAATGGGTTACAACTCATCAGCTCAGCTGCATTAATTGCACTCGCAGCTTGCTGCAAACCCAGTGCAATGGTGGCAGGTCCTTAAAACCTTTAAACCCACCTGGGCTACTTTGCTCTGCATGGGCAGCAGGCTGGGAGCCGCGGTGGCGTTCACACAGCCCGGCTGTGAAGCTGTAACTCATTAGGGGTGGTAACGGTGTTGTCCCTCCTCACATGGTGTTCCAGCCCTGTGCCTTTCATCCTCTGCAGTTCTCCAGCCACAACACCCAGACATCTGAAGCCTTTCACAGGCTTTGGAAGACGGAGCTGTGCCAGGGCTGGTTTACAAGGGGTGGATCAAGGCCCCAGCTCCCGAGCGCGCTGGTTCTCATGCCTGTCCCTCGCACACATGGGGCTGAGCGCAGGTCACCATGTGTGTGGAGCCAGGGGCATGGCGAGACCCTGCCCCATGGTGCCCCAGAACTTCCCGGCTCCATCCCAGACTGCACAAGTGGGTGTTACTGGATGCTTAGGAAATACAGTAAGAAGGGAAATAAATGCTGGGAAGGATTTAAAAAGGCAACTTGTTTATTGGCACACAAGAAGCCTCATCCCAGACTGGGTGTTTTGCCCTCCAGAAGGTTTAATCCCAATCCCAGTGCAGTCAAGGGGTGGTTATAGCAGTGGAGTCAGCCACTGTTTTCTGGGTCCACCAGGAGGAAAGATGGACAAACCCAGATGGGTAAAGTGAGGAGGAAGGATGTTCCACTGCTGCGGACCCAGCAGCGCTCTCTGGAGCCTCTCCGGCTCTGTAGAGTCCCCCTTTTCACCTCATTCCCTCAAACCAGCCTGATTCCAACACCCTGCCAGCGGCACTGAGCCACAGCCCCTCACAGCCTTCAGGTACGAGACCGCTCGGCCCCAGCCCGCGGGGCATGGGGGATCTGCTGCCCTTCCCGGAGAGCGAGGGCGGCCGGGTACAGCCACCGCTGCTCTTCGGCTCCAGCCCCGCTGGGCAGACCGAGGCCGCCCCGATCGCTCGCAGCTCCTGCCCACGGAGCGCACCGCAATGGCGCGGACAGGTAGAGAAGGCCGCGTCCCCTCTCGCCTCCAATGGGACAGCCCCGCCGCACCGCCTCGGCCCGGCACCCGGCGCGTCCCATTCGCGAGGGAGGGGAGAACAGGACCCGGCGGCTTGCAGCCTTTCCCCTCTGCGGGGCGGCCCATAGGCGCCAGCGCGGAGGGGTGCTCGGCCCGACGAGCTCCATCAGCGAGGCCGCACTCGGGAGGCGGCAGCGCCCCGCAGTGTGTTTGGGCGCCAGCGAGGTGCGGCGGCCCTCAGGGTCGGTGCAGGACATGCCCCAAGACCACGGCAACGGGCTCGCCCCTTCCCCCCCGCCCGTCGCGCCGTGGCTCGGTCCCGTTTGAAGCTGTGGCGGGCGCGGGGCTGATGGCGGCTCCGTGAGGGGAGAGACCCGGCCCCGGCCCCGAGCAGCCCCCGCGGCGAGGAGCTGCCGGACCGGTACGGAGCAAGGGGTGGGAGCGGGGCCATCGTACGCGTGAGCCTGGGGGTTTTCCCTCAGCGCTGCCACCAGGACTTGAGCGGGGTTAAATATGAACGTTTGCGTCTGTAAGTCCGTGTTCACACGGACCGCGGTAGCGGAGCCGCGGCCGCCGCTCCCCGCCGTCACTAGGTGTCAGCCGCGCTCCGTGGGAGAAGGAGAAAGAGAACGAGGGCGAGGAGGGTCCCTCCACACGTGCACGAAGCGTTTTGTCTGTAAAACCCCACTTTGTCACTTAGAAGTTGCTCGGTGATTTTGTTAAACCTTATTCTCGCCCGCGTTACCGCTCCTTCTCTTACTCGCTTGTATTGTGCTTTTCTACAGCCGGCCCTTCACAAGTTCTCTCTCTGACATTTCCAAGCTGACCATCGTGCGTGGAAGCCCGCTGGATGGTGACTCCAAAGCGCAGGCAGCGGCTCCCAGACGTGTTGGGGTGTATGTGTGGATTTTCAGGCTTGGCTTTTCTCTGGCACGTTATGTTTCCATGGGAGAACGTGGAAAGGAGGTGGATTTGGATCCGGCTGTGGAAGTAACAGGAATTTACTGTTACTAGAAGTAACAGGAGAAGTAACAAGAAAATAAGGTGGCTCCTGAAATATATAAAAAAAAAAAATACATTGGAGCTTGTTTAATTTATTCATTGCTTTGTGATTTACTAAGAAGTTCATAAATATGATGTCAGATAAGACTAATATTGAACGATTTAGAGGCTTCAGCTGCATAAGCTGTGACTTTGACATGAACAAAGCAGACTTTTCAGTGCGGATCTCCCCTGAGGTGTCTGCATTTAGCTGAAGATCTGTTTAAGTGACCGATGCTCATGGTAAAAACAAGCACTAGCCAGAGAAACATTCTGTTGATCTTCTCTGAGGGCTTGGAGAGTTTCCTTGAAAAATATTATGCTCTTCTTACCTCTCTGTTAAGACAGGTTGAGTGCTGTGGGTTGAAAGGAAGGAGTCCACTTTAGAAAATATAAGTTGAGGAAGATTTCCATGAGTTAGAGATAGGTGAGGTGTATTGCTGCCTGTTAGGAGTAAAGACTCTCTTAGACTGGAAAGCCCAGTGAAGGAGACCTTGCACAAAGCCTTTTGGGACAGTGTGGAGGAACAGCTCCCTGCTGGAACCCCAGACCACACGTGGGCAATCCAGCTGCTGCAGGAGATAAGAGTTGAGTTGTTCCTGACCCAGAGAAGATGGTTACCTTAGAATGTCTTCTCTGAATCACCACATCACCCCTTACATCCGATTTTCCTGTGTGAACATGTGTAAGAGGGAGGAGAAAGTCGGCTCCATTTAATTTCTAGGGAGACACAACTGCACCTTCTGAAACCTGCCTGAGAAGGAAACTCATTCTCTGGTCCCAGGTCTTTAAAACACATAATCTACCAAAAGAATGGAAAGCTTTTGTTTGAGCTGTTGGTTACAGTAGCAGCCGTAGGCCCTTCCTGGTATAGTGTCTGCCAAAGAAAAACTGCAATTCTCTATGTGAAGACATGTTTTTAGGTATATGAGGGGCTGTATCTACTTAAATAAGTGTACAATGTAGTGAATAAGAACATAATTTAGCACTAAAAGACACATGTTCTAAGAGGGCATGAAGCTGCATATAGTTTGCTTTTTCAGTCTGTGCTTTTCCATTAACCTCCAGAGAGATAACTCCTCTTTCAGGCAGGTAAAGGAAGTTTTGCAAGATTTGAAACTGTAGCCAGACATCCTGAAGTGAGTCATTAGAGTTGAGCTTTAAGCAACAGTGTGGCCCAGAAGTTGTGTTCCCAGTAGTTAGCTTCATCTCCATACAAGGCCAACCTCAATTCCTGTTGAGCAACTCTGGAGAACTGTGGAGTTCCTGGAACAAAAGGAGACTGCTGGTTCTTTGGGCAGGTCCTGCTGTCCCCGTGCCATGGCACAACCAACTGTGAAGCCAGACTGAAGACTAATTTTTAGGGACCACTCCAATTAGACTGAAAAACCTTTTGTAAGAAAATTGAATTGAGTCAGAGGATCTAAATTCTCCTTTCTCAGCATTCTAAAATGGCTCCAGTTACAGCATTTACTCCAGTATTAAACCTTCAATTCACTGTGTCTCATCTCAGGGTGATTATCTGGGTGCTGGGCCTGATGAAAATGGATATGCTGAATTTACCACCCAGAGCATCTGCTCCCATTTGCAAGACCACATTGTCCAATATGAACAGAAGAGATTCTAGGAACTCTTGGGTAAGCTGCCTAGTAAGTCTCTGGGGAAGGGAAAGGAGAACTGCTCCTTCTACAAGAGTTATTAAAGCATTAGAAGGGAACCTAAGTATTCCAAAGCTGATGCTTTCATCATGTGCTCAGTAACAGATGAGAGAAGTGCTTCTAAGAGCTGGAGCACTCCTGGGTCACTTCCTCAAGGCTCTTTACTAACACCTCACAGAAGAGAAGTTACTTAGAGTGCTTCAGTTTCTGCATGCATATCAGAGCTAATAGCTTTCTCATGAGGAACTGGAAGTTCTCAGGAGTTTAAAGTGTTTTGAGATCCTCAGAGGAGTGAGCAAAATGATGTTAGGAGGCAGATTTAAAAAGGAAAACCTACATTTGATCTAGGCATCTTTTTTGCTAGGCTATAGGGAATTTCTCTCTGGCTGCCTCTCTCCTTCATCAGACTCCATTAAAAGTGCTTTTTGGAGACTGAAGGCCTCTACCCAATATAATGTTCTCCACAGTAGCCTAACCCTGTGCCCTGGCAACAGGACATGAATACTGTATGTTAGTGATGGTGTAAGCCATTCCCTGCCATTCCCTCTAGACACACATCCCCTTCAGCTTGCAGCATGGCATACCTGCTTCTAACTGACTTAACCTGACCACTCTGTCCTTGCAAAGATCCATTTCTGTTACCCCACTCTAGATAACGTGGATCACATGAGAGTGTTGCTGTGCAAAGCACCAGCAGAAGCGTCCACATCAAAGAGTTTGCAGCCACCACCCCACAGCCAGCAGTAGCACAACTGTGCCTAGTCTTGCATCCATGCTAAATCAAGGATACATGAATCTGCTCTGCTGGGAGCCTGGGCAAAAGGAATACCCTGAAGTAGGAGAAGTGCTTGGATGCCTTTACAGCTTCTGCATCTTCTACAGGAAGAACTGCCAGACTCTGTCCCCTCTGCACCATGAAGCATTACTCATGGGTTTTCCCTCTGTGAAACAATTGGATGGTTCACAAAACTAAACCTCCCTGCTGCCAGGCAGCTGCTTTCCACTCAGCTTCATGGGAGTGTTGCAGCTCTGCTCCATGGCTTGAGATCTGCCAAGTTATCACAGCTGCTGTTTCCACACCCACAGGCTCATTTGGTTTGTGTTCACAGACACTGCTTATGGATCAGGCAGGAAATACAAGCACAGGTGAATGAGTTTGCCATCATAGCTGTAGTCCTGCTAGTGACACAGAAGTATCTGTGAAGCACCTTATGTGGTTTACCTGGGTTTGTACGTAGGCTGAAAAGGGTAACAAAGGTCCTCCTGGAAGGTACAAGAATACCAGGTGGGTTACTTTGAGTTTTCCAGAAGGAGAAGAGTGAGTATGAAGGCACTGATTGCTTGTGGGATAAGTGGCAGGAATTTCCTCTAGGCATGGAAGAGAATCTGAGATCCAAATAGCAGCCAGGTCTACTGCAAGGAGTAGGGGAAGCCAGCCAGCATTTTCAGTTGGGACTTAACTCTAGAGCAATGGTCCCCTCTTGATCAGAGGGCAAAAATGAGTAGTGCTGATCACCATTTCATGGGTCAGCCACAGGGCAGCCTAATGCTTGCCAAAGAGCCGGGGGGGAAGCTTAGTTCACAGAGCTCTGCCTGAATGTTGGTCACCACAGCTGGCTGTGATGACACTGCACACGCACATGGAGAGACTCTGTGCCTCCAAGCTCCCTTCCCCAATCCATGTGAGTTGTGGCCAGAATGCGTGTACCTTTGCATGATTTAGGTATGAAGAAGCTTTAGAAGACATTGACCATGCGCTCCAGGAGGTCAGCAGGACTCCCTCAGCTGGGTTACTTTGCTTTTACCCCAGCATACACTTCCCTGAAAGGCCAGATAAAAAGCATCGCAGACAAGGACAACACAGCCCAGCACATCATTGGTGAGCCTCTGAGCTTAAGTCTAACTTGAACTTGAAGCCACTTGCACTCATAGGCCACAATTTAGGTTTAGACTAATGACCCTGGAGCATAGAGGAGAGGTCTTAGACTGAGGTTCATGTCTGGCCCCTCCACATAGTCTGCACAGGAGAGGTGGGTCAGGGAAACATGGTTTAGAAGCTGCCTTGATTTTCCTCTTCCACCCTGAAATGCTTCCAAACAGTAATTGCTTTGGAAAATCTCTTTAATCCTCCCTTCCCTGCTAAAAGCTAAACAGGCCCAAGTGCAAGGTCTCTTCCTAGGCAGTGTTGCAATCTTTAGGCCAGGATGTAGAGTGAGTGCTTAATCACTGACTGTAGTAAAGCACCATGCTAAGATCTTTAAATACTATTTATCCCTAGAGAGTGCAGTGCTGGTATTCGGCTGCCCTGAAATGCTGCTCCATGAAAATATTTATTCAAATGCTTTGGATAAGAGCTGCTTATTTTGACCTTTTATTAGTACTCAGAATGCTAACTGAGAATGCAGTGCCACTGGCAGCCTGTATGCTACAGAAGGATTATTTCCACATGGAAGACCAGCTTTTATCAGCTATGAAAATAAGATGAGGCTCTTCCTGCCCACTGCTTCATCTAGTTAAATATCCTTCCCAGCCCGTGTGGACTTCACCACAGTGTTTATTTGGGTTTCTTCTTTCCATGTCAGAGCAGGTTGTTTTGATGTAGTTCAGAAAGCTGAATTAATAACCTAAACCAAACCTTGATAAACTACAGGCTGGGCAGTGTGTGATGGCACTGACTCTCCCATGGGGTGGCATGAGAAGCTGCAAGAACCAGGCAGCCTGTCCCCCTTTTGTGTCTAAAAATCAAACCCACATCTTGCCTGTACTTTTGGCCTCTATCAACGTTTTCCACATACTCACTTCAAATGCAGGAACATCTGAAGTAGCTGATAGCTGAATACCAGCTCTGTGCTCCTCAGCAAGGTTCTTGCATGCTTTCCATTTCAAAATGCTGCTGTGGCAGGCAAGATAAATCCCAGGCTCTGGAGTTCTGTATTCCATTTCCCTTTGAAGATGCTCGACAATTCAGTGCAGTACAAAAGCTCTTGGAATGGGTGAAGAATCTTTACTGTTGACCTGCTCCATTTTAACACGAGGTTTGATGGCTTTGACCATTGTGAAGTCCTTCAGCACAGTCCCCCAGTGACAGCCTTCCTTAGTGCAGCTACAAAGTGAACACAAGGCACGTGCCCCTGGTACTTGAGTACTCTCCATGTGTCACACGTCCACCTTGGTTCCTGTGCTGGAGGTTCTTTCAGCTGCTTCCAAATGGAAGAGGAACACACTAATCCACTGTGTCCCTGAATCCACCCACTGTGTTACTTGTCCACAACATCCCACCACCATGTGTCTGTCTTCAGATCTCTTGACTGCACGAGAAAGCCTTTGCCTCAAAACCAGCTTCCTGTGCTGACTGTAGATTTAGTTTTGTTTGCTTACTTCCTCCCCCTACAGAGCAGCACATTCATTCCTTCCTCTGCCTTTTCATTTCCCCTGATGGACAGAGTGCAGAAAGATTTCCTGAAGAGCCTTGATCCTGTTCAGGAAGAGCTGCTGGAAGCTGGGAGCAGGTTTGGAAGCATGATCCACCACAACAGGCAGGAGTTAGGACCTCACCACTCAGGAATTGTCAAGAAGGTGCTTCTCCCAGATGCAGAACCAGACTCAAGAGGTGGAACACTTTATCCCACAGTATCTCAAATCATGCCTCAGATTGTAAAAATCAACTGGACAAATCCACAGCATTACTCCTGGGAAGTGACTCTTTGCATGTCTGTATCTGAATAAACCTCTCAACTACAAAAGGTAGTGCTTCTTTTCCCCCCAAATCTGCCACTATTTGGTGGGGAAGGCAACAGGATGTGGAGCTGAGAAAGCTGCAGAGCAGCTCAGGGTGCTTTAATTCAAGGTGTTAATTCTGCCATGGGCCTGTAACCTACTTTGCTGAAGCTTTAGTCACAGCCCAGGGATGCTGTTTGCATTTGATAAAGCCACACAGTATTTAAAATCATTAAATCTGCTCAATATGGTTCAATGTTAGCTTGAAAACTTGACTGAATTATTAGAAATGGAACATATGGTATAAATTTAGCAATCCCTGGTGTATTTAGTATTTCACATCAGCCAGATTTCACTTGACATGAAAATGGGAACTTTAACCTGTATTTCAGTGTCTGGATTTCTTGCTCTAATTTCACATCATGAAAATGTCCTACTTATTGGCAAGCTCGAGATCTCTGTTGGGTAAATACTAGACCCAATGGCTGCTGTCCCATGAACCACTGGGTGCTGTGATTTTACTGTTCATCGTTAGTAAATGAGGGTCCTGTCAGTCTCAATGGAACAATCCTTCCAGATGCACAGCAATGGGGGTAAAAATGAGCTTCTCTCACCATCTCCATACCCAAAGTGGCTGGAGATCTTCAACAGAACCAGTGGATGTGTTCTGATGCATAAATGAGTTTGTCTCAAAATAATATTATGAGACAAATATTATGGGATCATTATGACTAAGTGCAGACAGAGCAGCTTCAACCAAAGCGACTGCCCAGCAGCCAGCACTCCCCATCCCACACCACTGAACTACAGCAGGACTGCTCCCAGGTTCAGTGGCCTCTGCTCTGCTTCCACAACCACAGCACATCATAGAATCCCAGACTGGTTTGGGTTGGAAGGGAGCTTAAAGCTCGTTCAGTTCCAACCCCTGCCACGGGCAGGGACACCTTCCACTAGAGCAGGTTGCTCCAAGCCCCTGTGTCCAACCTGGCCTTGAACACTGCCAGGGATGGGGCAGCCACAGCTTCTCTGGGCACCCTGTGCCAGCGCCTCAGCACCCTCACAGGGAAGAGCTTCTGCCTTAGATCCAACCTGAATCTCCCCTGTTTCAGTTTGAACCCATCACCCCTTGCCCTATCGCTACAGTCCCTGATGAAGGTCCCTCTCCAGCATCCTTGTAGCCCCCTTCAGACACTGGAAGCTGCTCTGAGGTCTCCACGCAGCTTCTCTTCTCCAGGCTGAACAGCCCCAGTGTTCTCAGCCTGTCTCCATACGGGAGGTGCTCCAGCCCCTGATCATCCCCGTGGCCTCCTCTGGACTTGCTCCAACAGCTCCATGTCCTTCTGATGTTGGAGAAACCAGACGTCACCTCTGTTCAGCACTCCAACGCTTCCTCATTCCTTGGATTTACAAAGTGGAGCAGCACAGGTACGTGCTGGATCCACCTAATCAAACACCACGAATCTGCCATCCCTCACACCCCTCTTCTCTTACCTTCACAGGTCGGGTCTGTTGGCTGAGGACAGGAACAGCGTTGCTGTAACACAGAAGCGCAGGAGCCTTCGGTGTCACGCTGGGGTAGGTCACAGTGACAAGAGGGCAACACGTGTCTAAGTTGGTTTATTAATTCAGTCTGTTCTAAGTTGTACAATTCTGAAAACAACAAAACGACTGCTGGAAGCCCAGAAATATTTACACTCTCGCCTTGTTGTAGTGAGGTCAGTCTATGTTGTTGCACAGATTGGTTATGTTTGGTACCACAAGATGTTTTAAAATTCAGACAAATTTGAACAGATTAACAATTGTATATACAGGAAATAAAAGGAAATTCAAGTATCAAAATACAGACAGATTAAATAACATTTGTAGTACAAATCAGTCCCACTGCCATACATCACAATTAGCAAAAATGACTACATTGCAAACTGAACTTGAGTGTTCTCTGCCCTCTTAGGGAATCTCAGGTTATTCTTCCATGGGTAAGAAAAGTGTTTGAGCTAGACTGACTTTGCAAGAGCAGCACAGGTACTTTCTTTTGGGAAAATAAAAAATACAGGAAGTAATGCCAATAGGAGACATAAAAGGGAGACCTTTAGCAACAAGGCAGTGTTGCAGACACTGTGCTTGCTCTAAAACAAAGGTCTGATCGCATGGAAACAATGTGAGCAGAAAGAAGCCAGGGGAAATTGTGCTGCTAGAAACTGCTGCAGTGGAAGGAGCATTAAAGCAATTGCCTCCACTTCAGCTGCCCACAGAACGGGACGGGTTTGGAGGGACTATTTGGCATCTGGTCTGTGTCTCAGCAGCCTTGTGAAGGTGCAGACTTGTCACTAGAGGTACAGCCTGGAAGGTGCTGCATCTTCTCCCTGTGAGGGGACAGGCACATACCCCACCAAAGTTGCATAATTTGTTCATAAAAGAACAATCCCAAAGCAAGTTCAAAGGCAGCTGAATAGCTTTTTGTTTTTCCTTGTAAATACAAAATTAAAAAGGATAAAGCAGCTTCACTTTGGAAAAAAAAACCAAACCCAAACCAAACCAAAAAAGGTCATCCCCTCCTATATAAAAAAGGACAGCTCTGCATCTCAGTTACTTATCTCGAGTTCTCAGCCTGGACTCATGCCATGCACAATCCAAACTCTGTAAACCACAATCCGTCCTTAAAAAAGGGGCCTGAGGCCCAGGGCAGCACCACCTTTTCCAGGCAGGGAATACAGCAGATGCATTTTGAGTCAAAAGTCATATTCAGCACCAGAAATTTAGGGCACTTTCCTCCCAGATACCATGAAACCCTGGAGGGAGGAAGAGGCAGAATACTGTGCAATGGGTGGGATAACATGACTGGGAGTCAGGGACTGGCATGGTCCAGGATCTGTCTCCAGCATGCAAGTACCTTGAGAAAACCCATTGAAACAGAAGGGGAATATGCACTGCCAAAACAACTGCTTTGTCTATGGAGCGAGAAAGAGAGTATCTGGCTAAAGAACTGTTGGATCACTAAAGACAACCACAGGATCACACACAGGACTGGAAAGGACCACCAGGGTCACTAAGCACAGTCCCCTGAAGATTGGAGTCTTCATCACCACGTCACCTCCAAGCCAACCTTCAAAAAGCTCATGCAGGTAAAAAGAAAGGTGTCCCTCCTCCCAAGCAGAGGTTCAATTTGCAATCTCTCCAAAAAGACTTGTTGCCAACACACCAAATATTTACACTTAACACCAGTATGAATGCAACATATGCAGAACAAGGAATGTTAGGTTTCCTAAATTCATCAACTTAAAAAATAATCATCTCCACTTCCCCCTCCTTATCATTTACACGTCTATGCCCTTGGGATTACGGATCATCTCTCTCTGCCTCACTGGCCAGAGAGACTAAATGAAATCCTGACATACAGCAGCAACTGGAGTTAAACAGAAGTTATCTGGGCATACCATCCTAGTAAAGCAGCAGGTACCACATCCCCAACCATCACAATGCCTGTCGAGGTTACACACGTGCTGCGCTACATCTGTGTGTCTGAAGAATGAACATCACATTTTAACACCTCTCCCTTGAGGGGAACAGTCAGTACTGTGTGAAAACACATCAGTCACAGCCCAAACTGCTGTTAGATACTCTGATAATTTGGAAGAAAAGTAATGGCACCTTTGAGATGGTGGTTTTGGGGATCCTGGACTGAGATGGGGGCTGAGCCATCCTCAGGTTGGTCTGATTTCTCCTGGGGTATGGACTGCTTCAGTGTAATGCCCAAAATTTAACTCCTTATTTGTTCATCTTCTGAATCTGTTGCACTAATTAAATAACAAGCTAGTATCAAAAAAGTGCTAAATCACAATTGAATAGACTTTAAAAAACCCCAAACCCTCAACCCTTCAGGGCATAACTGCATTTAAAACCAACTCAGGTGCACACGAGACTGGAGAAGGGACTCCTCTCCAGGAGTTCAGTGCGGAAAAATGGGAAGAAATTGTGTCCTTGCCATAGAAACATCAAGTATTGCAATGTAAGAGTTCTCTGTAGGGGAAGCAAGCTCTGTACCATTGTCAGACTTGGCCACAACCACTCTGGGGTGACAGATCCTTTGCAGACTCCTTAAGTTGTTTCCATTTGCACTTCCCCTGCCAGGCTTCTCACACTGGAGGAAGTGATTTCCAGGAATTTGGCATTCTCTACTGTTCACCCAGAACTGAAGCAAATGTAAGTACCGTTAGAGATGTGCACACCACTCCCACCACTAAGACTCCCCATTGTGCTCAGGGCTGCGTGGATTCTCAGTAAATAAGGACATCTATTGTTATTTCCTCACCAAAAAACCTGCAGTGCTACATTTAAACTGTGAACTGGATTTGCTCTGTATCATTTTTGCACATGAAAAAAGAAACAGGTTGAAAAACATTTGTCTCAAGCTAGAAAAGGTGACATCGCTCTCAGAAGTCTCAACTTCCCTTTGCTAGACATGGAGAGAGCTGCTTTCCTCAGCTGGTGCCTGGGATCCCTTTTCCCCCCTCTGCTTTGGGAGCCCTCACTGAGCAGCCATGCACCCACTCCGAGGCAGACACCAGATGGAGATGATCTTCGTGTCAGCAGGCCACTGCTTCTTAGGTCTCTGCCCCGTTACTACATGTCCGTGGTAGGAGACAGCTGCCCGGAGCTCAGCTTTGCAGAGGCAAACAGAAAGGAAGATAAAGGAATGAATGATTTCCGAGTCATACAAACACAAGTGCTGGGAAAGATGAGGCTCATGGCCAGGATGTGACACAACCGTGAGGATTATGGATACACAGCGGGGGCTCTATTTCAGGCAGAGCTGCCTGTGATCCCAGCTGGGTTTGGATGGTCACCCTTAGAAAGGCACATGCTGCAGCGACCCAGTGTGGGAGGTGCTGAGGAACCTGCTGAGAGTAGGGGAAATGCAAGAGCTCAGACCCTCTAGTCAGGCATATGGATAGGCCATGGCATTGTAAATGCTTACTCATAGAAACTGCACTATCACCACCAACTCTGTTTCTCTTTGAAGGATATAGAAACCCTCAGGGCTCCCTTACAGCTTGGAAAGATGCTGATCAAACCCAACCCCAGCCTCTTGCAGCACCTCAGATGCAGCAATATTCTGCTGTCCACCACAATGCTGCTGGCAGGATGGTCCTGCAGCATTTCAGGCAACTGCAGTTCAACCTCTGCTTCGGGGGTCTTTAAGCAGAGGAGCACTTGCTCTGTGGTAAGAGGCTCCTTGGCATATCAAATATACACACTAGGCTGAGCTTTCCTTTTTCTCTTGCTTTAAGATAATCCTTTTATTCCTCTCACTTGGGTTCTTACCAGCCTAGCCCTCATTTTGAAGTCAGTTTGCTGCTTGGTGCCATTAAGCCACAAATGACTTGGGAGATCAAACTCACTCCTGAGAAAGAGCTGAATAAAGATTTTGAAACATCAGATTTCACCACAAGTCTGGGGTAAGAGAAGCTTTGAGGCAACAGCTCTAAACTAGCCCCTAAATACCAGGTGCAATAACCCAGGGCTGCTGTTGTGACCTCCCCGCTGATGCCAACTGGTGATAACCAAGGAAGATTTGGGCTAAATTGTTATTTTGGACATGGAGCTTTACTGGAGATCCAAG
This sequence comes from Strigops habroptila, assembly GCF_004027225.2. NCBI lineage: Eukaryota > Metazoa > Chordata > Aves > Psittaciformes > Psittacidae > Strigops > Strigops habroptila. Next base: position 4,717,179 of record NC_044294.2, read on the forward strand.
TGTGCCCTCCTTCCCATTTCTATCTAAGGTGTCCACCAGACATGTCACACAGAGGTGAGCAGGGAGCTGCTGTCCACCTCTCTACAGCTCTCCAATACAGACCCACCATCACCTCTCCAAAACTGGGCTGTGAGGGGGTTTTGCCAAGGTGTGAAACCCACAGGGAGTTCGGACACTTACACCAAGGTGCATGTCAGTGAGTTCTGTGCAGCCCAACTACCACACGGCCACAACCCCATCTGCTCAGCCCTCTCCTGCAAGAAGCTGGTGGGGTCCAAGAGCCAGCTTTGCTTTGACTCTGTCTGGAGTTTAGGACTTCACCTGTCAGGAGAGCGTTGGAGGTTTGCTGCCACGGTGTGGAAGTCACAGAGCCTTCCACTAAAGGGTCTTCAAATTGCTCTGCAAACAGAAGGAGCCTCCCACCCTGACAGGGAAGTACATCCCCATCCCCTATATGGGGAAACTGAGGTAAGGGGAGGTGACATTACTTGGACACAGCAACTTGGAGAGAAGCAGCAGTGGGGCAGGAATTCTGCCTCCTGGCACTGTAGAGTCATCAGATCATCCTCCTCCTCCTCAGTTTCATCTCAGTGAGCTTTGCAAACACAAGTGGCAAAACCAGGGGCATGGCCATGGATGGCTCATAGGGGCTTTCACCACCGTAGAGCATTCCCAGACCCATTCCAACTCTGCTCTGGCCTGTGACAGTTGCTCTGCCATCCTATGCAAACAATTCCCAACCATATACTGGAATTAAAAGCTGCTTCTACTGAGAAAGTAGCATTTCTACACAGAAATAGGGACATTTTCCCAGAGGAAAAACACGTGCACTTGAGAAGCAGCCAGAAAAAGCAGAGGTGGCCACTGATGCAGGGCCACCTCCGAGTGAAATCCTCACTCTCAAGGATGGAAGGTGACAGATGTTTCAGGATCCCTCTAGCTCTCTCTGTGCAATGGTTTGTAGACTGAAAACAAGCTTTGGGAGCAGCAGCAGACTGATTTCAATTCCATTTCTCCCTTTGGCAAAAATTAAGTCTGCTCAACACAGCAGAGCTCCATCTGCTTGATTAGCCCTCCAACAGCGCAGTGTCCAGCCCCTCCAACACCTTTCCTTCCCCGCACGAGGCTAACAACATGTGCCTTTAAAAGCTTAACCTCTTTATAATCTGCAAAGTGAGAACTACGCCCATAGCTCAGAAGTTTGGTGAGTGTAAACAGAACTATGGGGGGGGAAAAAATCCTACAAGGGATGAAATGCATGAAACCAAAACCCCAGCTCACTTCTGAGGGGAACAGAGCTCACAGTGGGAACGATGACACCCGGCCCGAACCAGTGCTCCCATCAGAGCAGGTTTTCTGCTTCAGGCTTCCCAGGGAGAGACTGTGGGCAAGGGTCCCTGTGAGGAAATCTAGTGAACGTGTGTTATTTGCAGACAGCATCACAGTGGTTAGTGTCGATTCGAACGGCAGGTAAGAAGAGGGGTGAGTTCACTGAACAGTACGCAGCCGTGGCTCAGTCGGGAAGGAGAGGGTGTAGGAGGGAGTGCACCGCAGAGACAAGAGGTCTCCATCAGTCCAAGGAGAAGAAGGTGAAATAGAAAAGGCCTGGGGGGTGTCACGCTGCCCCAGGGATTCACAGTGCCAGAGCGAGGGGAAAGACGTGACAATGGCCGGCGGCTTCCTGGCTCCAGAGCTCCGGTTCCCCCAGCCTGCACCCCCTGTACCTCCCGCCTCACGGATACCTATCAGCATGTTACCCTTGTTTCCGAGTAAGGAGAATTCACAGTGTTCAGCAGTGATCAGGTACAAAAGCCGGTTTTAAGTCTACAGTCTCCTAAGTGCTGCTGCCATTGACGGAGTGCCTACGCGGGGCTCAGTGCGAGCAGCTGGAGGGAGAGGGGGTTTAGAGCGGACAGATCAGATCGCAAAGGCACGGTTAGACTGGGTGGACACAGGGTGTGTTTGCTTTAGAAGATAGTGGTCTCATACTTAGTGCTGAGGGTCCGCTTGGAGTCCTGTTTGGGGTCCACGACCCAGGAGACACTGGCATGAGACTGGGAGTCTTGGTCCACTTCAGGGGGCTCCAGCTAGAAAATAAGGAGAGAAAGAGCATGTTAGGTCACCCGTGAATCTGGGATTCAAAGCCCGGAGAGGCTGCTGCTCTGCCTAACGCCCACCCCAAACCCACACACGTGTGCAGGGAAGCAGCTCCGTGCACACATTGAGTCCTAAATGTGAGCTAAAACATGTCTAGCCACATCAGTCTCAACCCAGCACCCCGAGCTGACCTCCAGCGTTAGGCCTGCAAGCCTCTGTGACCATTAGTGACAGCTTCACTTCCTTTCACAAACAAGCAGGAAAAATACAGAGTGCTATAAAGATGGCACTGTAAGAAGTAAAATAAAAGAGGCAAAGGGAGAGGGGAGACAGCTCTGGCAGGTGAGCTCCCACGTGATTTACTCTCCTGACCAAGCATGGCTCTTTCATCTTGTCCTCCTAAATCAGGATCCTACAGGAAAGTTAACAACACCAGAAAGAGCAACGCAGTTAGTTGAGAGCTGCCACTCTACATCAGCAGGGGAGGATATGAGGATGTGAGTGCTTTATCCCTGGGGTTCATCTGAGCCCATGACACGGCCCTGGAACGAGCGGGGAGGGAAGACAGCAGCGAGGCAGGACACGGGAGCACAGCAGGAGGCACGGGAAGCGGGGAGGCGGGCGGGCTGGTGGCAGCTGGGATGGCCCAGGTCGGATCACAATGGAAGGTGGCAGGAAGAAGGGTAAAGACCTTGGCTCCGGGACTAACAGACTGCAGCGGCAGGTAGGAGGGGCGGTGTGTTGTACACGTGTGACAGTAACAACAGCGGGTGTCGGGAGGGAGCGGCACCTGAGCGGGGGGAGCAAGCACAACACAGACAAAAGGAGACATTAAAGGAAGGCAAAGGCTTATGCAGCAGTCCCTGCTCCTCAGCAGCTCCAGTCTTGGATGGTTTTGGCTACAAGGAGCAATCCCATACTGCAAACTGCAGGTTACCTACTACGTACTGTGGCCCTGCTGGGTTTGCACAATGGAAGCTGTGCTGGACCCAGCAGGGTACTTACACCCCATCCCACCTGGGCTATTTGTACCTCGGCTTGCCCTCATCCTACCAGGGAAGCCCTAACACTGCAACAGAACTGCTACCAGAGCTGCAGACACTGCACCATCAGTGGTGTCTACAGCTACAGGCGCCCTGTCTGCACCTACGGGCGCCCTGTCTGCGCCTGGGCTCCCCTCACCACCAAGGGGAAGGTTTAAGTGTGTGTTTAAGCCCAAGGGAAATCCCAGCTCAGCACATGCAGATCCCCCCGGCCCGCGGGTACTCACTGCAGATTTCCTCATGCCGGCTCGTGGTTTAGGCACCGGTTTGGAAGATTTTGTTTCAATGGTTTCTCCTGCCCCAGCACCCAGGGGCTTTGCTCTCTGGGCTTGCAGGGCCAGCTGATAGGCCACCTCGAACGCCTGTCCCAATGTGAGGATGATCTCGTATGTCAGGTTCTTTGGAGAGAACACAGAAAACATAGAGCAGTTTAGCAGCGGTTTGCATTGTAAAGAGAAAAAAGCCAAATCATCTGGTACAGCTGATTCTGCCTGAGAATAAAAGCAAGTTCTGCTTCCCCTCATTCAGTGAATGAAAAGGCTGTTAAATCAGCCTGTTACGCCCAACATAACTGAGAGTGTATTAGGGCTTTGTATATTCCCCAGGAGGAGGAAAACTGCTCTGCTTTATACTGGAGACTGCAGTAATGAAGCTGCACAAATGAAGCTGCACAAATGTTCTGTTTGTCGACAGAGCTCCAAAGTAAAAGCATTTTGAGCCAGGACTCTGAAAGGAGTATATTAGGGTAGAAACAGGTGAAAGAGCCCCAGATCCTGGTCTGTGACTCGCCAACAAAACTGAGTGCTGAAACAAGGGGGCTGTAAAGGACTGCAGCGCGCTGGGAGATGCCGTAACCCACTCACCACATCCACAGTGCTGAAGACGTGGCAGTAGTGGTGGCTGGTCTGCAGGTCCTTGGTGATGTAGGCGAAGGTGCAGAGATCCTCAGGGTCCTGAGCAGCACAGGAGATGTTCCGGATCTCGTGCTCAGCAATGACATTCTGTCAGGGTCAACCACAAGCACTTGTCACCCTTCTGGGGATGGCAAATACACCCAGAAACAAGCCAGTGGCTGTGGCACGTGTGTCCTGGGGGCAGGGAGCAAAGCAGGTACTGGCAGAGGGGGAGTCTCCCAGCCAGACCAGTCCTAGCTCCCTCCCATAGCAGGAATTGATGGAAACACGGTCCACAAACAGCCAGTCTGCCAAGCCTTTGACATTCAGCTAACATCACCACCTTGGTGCTCTCCCATAGCCCAAATAGCTCCCCAAGCCAAGAAATGTGACCTGCATCCCCTGGGGCTGCAGGTCTTGTCCTTCAAGATACCAACTTCAAGGCACCTGAAGCTCACCTTGTTTGAGGCATCGATGAACTTCACCCCTTTGTATGTGATGGACAGTATAATGGTCGGGATCTTCTTCATATGCTCTGTGGATTTCTTCAGGAAGAAGAATATTCAAGTGAATTATTCAGTTGTGAATAAATGCTCCCCCCATCGCCAGGGCCCCAGCCCATCCCAGAAACCCCCAGGTCCCACAAAGGCAGGCTTTGGGGGTCTTGGACCAGGAGGAGGAAAGCCTGAAATGCACCCAGCACCCCTTTCCCCAGGGAAAACACCAGTTCTCCCACTGCACAGACCTTCCAGCTCTGGGGAAGTGCTGGGGGGGCAGTTCAGCAGCAACAGCACAGCCTGTTATAGGTGCTCTGGGCCCCTGCTCCACCCATGGGCAGGGTTTGGGGAGCCACAACTTCACTGAGATCTCCCTATTCCCCTCTCCACATCGCCCACCACAGGCTGTGAGTGAAGCCCCCCTGTACCCGTGGCCTCCATACCCTCATCTTGGCACAGGCGTCCTGCGTAGACTCTGTCCCTCGGAGGTCTTTGATCAACATGGAGCCCAGGTACTGTTTGGAAGAGGGAGAGATGTTAAAGGCTTCAGGCAGGAAACCCTGCAACAGCCAAGGGAACGCCATGGCCCCACGAGCAGCCAGCAGCCGTGGATCATAGAATCCCAGCCTGGTTTGTGTTGAAGGGACCTTAAAGCTCATCCAGCTCCAACCCCCTGCCACGGGCAGGGACACCTTCCACTAGAGCAGGTTGCTCCAAGCCCCTGTGTCCAACCTGGCCTTGAACACTGCCAGGGATGGGGCAGCCACAGCTTCTCTGGGCACCCTGTGCCAGCGCCTCAGCACCCTCACAGGGAAGAACTTCTGTCTAAGAGCTCATCTCAGTCTCCCCTCTGGCAAGTTAAACCCATCACCCCTTGTCCTGTCACTACAGTCCCTGATGAAGGTCCCTCTCCAGCATCCTTGTAGCCCCCTTCAGACCCTGGAAGCTGCTCTGAGGTCTCCACACAGCTTCTCTTCTCCAGGCTCAACAGCCCCAATGTTCTCAGCCTGTCTCCATACGGGAGGTGCTCCAGCCCGTGATCATCCCCGTGGCCTCCTCTGGACTTGCTCCAACAGATCCATGTCCTTCTCATGTTAAGGACATGAGAACTGCACACAGTCCCACAAGATGATGGATGGGGAGAGACATGTCACCCAGGGAGGGGAGGAAGCACAACAACCTGACCCTGGAGCCTCCTCATCCTCACCACCCCATGAGCCAAAAGACACTTACATTGGCCTCATACCCGCAGGACTCGAAGATGAGCTTCTCTGGCTGGTGCTGCCAGTTCTGGACTGGGGCATAGGGGGCAGCCAGGCTGGGGGGGCGCAGGGTCAGCTTCGACTCCCGACGGTCCTCCTGCAGGGCAAGAAACATGATGTGAAGCCACAACAGGTCCAGCATGGGTTGAAACACAGGTCTCAGGAGTGCTCTTAGGCTGGATGCAACTGAGGTTCGCAATGGCTATGGCCAAATCCCATTCCCAAGGGGCTGGGAGGAGGAAGCACGCTGCCAGTGACAGTGCTGGCTCTGATGCCTGATGGACTCTGTGCTTGACCCCCTTCCCTGGCCCCTGTGCATCATCCTCACTCCTCACTGTCTCCAGAGAGGGGGGATCCTGCACAGAGCTGCACAGAGGGACCCCCAGGACACACCAAAGCACCCACTGACCTGTGCTTTGTAGCGCTCAGCTCTGGCGTAGGGAGCAGCCTCGGTGCCTCGGTCGTGCTGCCTCTTGCCAGTGTCCCCAGAGGGCAGCAGCAGATCAGCAGATCTGCCCGTGCAGGAGTCGTTCTGGCTCAGGGGGGACGACGTCTGGGACATCAGGTCCTGGCACTGAAACAAGCAGACGCCACAAACCAGTCAGCCTGTGTGCAGCAGAGACACCCTTCGCCCCCTTTACAGTGCCAGGGTGCAGTGAGGGGGTCAGTTCCCGCTCTGCAGGCTCCCGCCTCCCTGTCATCCATCCCACCATTTATTTGCCACATGATACCCCTGGATTTGCTCCAGGATGGTTGTGCAGCCCCTTCTGCCGAGCACACCTCTATTGAGCACATCCCAGGAGAGACACTGAGCCATAAGCAGGGTGTTTATAGAGGAACAGGCTCCACTTAAGCACTAAGCAAAGCACTTGAAGCCACTGATGATGAACCACCCCAGGAGAAAAGCCCTGGGAGCCCAGCAAGAGCCCAGCCCAGATGCCTGACAGCCTGGCTCTTACTGCAGGCAAGATCTACTGCCTGGACGTGCCAACCAGCCCAGCAGACAAAGTGGGAAGCTCACAGCTGCAACACACATTAGTCCTATTCAACAGACTGGCTTAATTTGCCATTGACGTCCTTCCGCTCCCCACGCCAGAGCCAGGCTCCGGATCTCACCAGCTGGAGCACCAGGAAATGCTGCAAATGGCCCATTCTCTTCCACAGCCTCCCTGTGCAGCATAGCAATCAGTTGAGGCTGCACCAAAGGACTCCTCTCCCTGCCCCAGACACCCCCCCGTGCCCGCGGGAGCGGATCCTCAGCTGGCTGCTGCCCATCAGGGCTTTTGTAGTCGGAACAGGGCAGTGGGGTGAAGGTGCAGGGCTTGGACGTGGCCCCCGAGCACCCATTCCCAGTGCACTATCAGTATAAACCCCCTCCTTTTTACACCAGAACCTCAGTTCCTATAAAATCCAGTGTAAGCAAGCAGGACACAGCAACTTGACTCATTTCAGCTCATTGAAAAGCTTTGGGAATCCAAAGCAAGAAGGAAGAGCTGTACAGCAGAGCAAGGACCAGATGTTTGGGATGGGGAAACTCCAATTCCTGCTCCAGGAAGCTAATTTGCAAGCACTGGGAGGAAGCAGGATGCCATGCTCCCCCTCCGTGGCACACTGCCCTGCTCCTGAGGCCGCAGGTGAACTCCAAACTCAGTGGGGTTTGCCAAACTGCTCTCTCAAATGCCAGTTTTCAGGAAGAACAGTGCATGAAGCAGCTCCCCTCCAGCCAACCCTCATAACCAAGGGCCTGACATCCGAAGGCTGCCACTCTGACAGCAAAAAACCATCATCCACAAATCACATCGAGTGCTATTTGGCAGCAAGAGCTCTAGAGAAGCCCAATCAGCCCAGGGAGAGAGATCTCAGACTCCCAACTAGCACAATCAGAAGAGGTCCCAGCTGCATCCCATCCCAACTGAGCCATGCCACATTCCTGCCTGCGGGAAGGCTGCCAGGAAACAAGGGGAAGAAAGTCAGCTCTGTTCAGTTCCCTGTTCAGTGCAGGCACCCACCTTGCATGGAGGCACCTGATCTGAAGGAGCTGCCTAATGTTTCCCATGGGGAGGCAGCCAGAACCTGACCTGCAAGGGCTGAATATCGCCTTCCCCCTCTCATTTCTCAGAGCTCTAATCTCTTTTAACTCTGCCCAAGTGCTCCAGGTGCTCTGGCCAAGCCAGAGCCAGCCTGGCTGTTATCCCCCAAGTTCTGCTTGCCCAGGGAGTGGGAGTTCTGGGCGCTGCATTATCCCCAGCAGCAGCCAAGGTGCATCCATGGGAACTGTTAACAGAAAGCACTCCCTCCTCCGCACAGCCAGATGTGCAGTTGCCTCAATGCTTCAAGAACTTTCTTTCCAAACCACCAAGTACCTGAGAACCAGGAGTAACCCAAGCTGCCAGGTCAGATTGATTAGTTTTAATAAGAAACAAGCCCTTTAGGTTTTATCCTTTCCTTCCTTTCAAGAGCAATGCAATTTTCAAAGATCACTCTCTATGCTCATTACTCTCAATCCTTACCTTCAAAGGAGTTTTAACTTCAATATTGACATTGTAGTGCGTTTTTTTCCCCTTTTTTATTGATTTTGCTAAGCAGAATTTCCTGTGCATGAAAGCAGCAGAGGAAAGCTGAACGTGGCTGAGCTCTGAGCCCGGATACCCAGCCAGGACCTGAGCTCTCAGTAAACACCCTCTACACATCACTGAGTCCCCCAGGGGTGAGAGCTGCTAATTAGAAAGGGAACAATTATTCCTGCCAGACTCAGGTTTAGTTCTGTGAAAGAGAGGGATGGAAGCGAAGGGCAGAGGGAAGCACCCACCCGGTGCTGAGCATGTTCTGCACAGACCCAAGCCCAAACATTGACTCACTCTCAGCTGCGAGAAGCGCGGTGGCTTTGCTGGTGGCTCCTCGTACGGTCTGTCTGCCAGGGAGGCGATGATCCGCTTCCGATGGCCCAGCAGGTTCACCTTCAGCACCTGCAGGGACAGCCCACGGTCACTGGAGGTTTTCCTGCCCTGGACACAAAGCAAAACTTCCCCTCTTCGAGCTGTGCTGTTCCTGTTTAACACGCCTGAAGGCTGTGCTGCCATTCAGAGGGACCTCAAGAGGCTGGAGAATTGGGTGGACAGAAACCTCACGAGGTTCAACAAGGGCCAGTGTAGGGTTCTGCGCTTGGGGAGGAAGAACCCTACTAGAGAGCAGTTCAGCTGAGAAGGACCTGGGAGTGTTGGTGGATGACAATTTGACCATGAGCTGCCATACACCCTTGAGCCAGGAGGGACAAGAGTATCCTGGGGTGCATTGGGAGGAGTGTGACAGCAGGTCGAGGGGGCCCTTCACCTCTACTTGACCCTGCTGAGGCCACATCTGGAGCACTGTGTCCAGCTCTGGGCTCCCCAGTACAAGAGAGACAAGGAGCTACTGGAGAGGGTCCAGCGGAGAGCACCAGGATGATCAGGGGTTTCAGGGGTCTGAAGCATCTCTCTTATGAGGAAACATTGCAGGAGCTGGGTCTGGTTAGTCTGAAGAAGAGCAGGGGGTTGGACTAGATGATCTCCAAAGGTCCCTTCTAACCTTAATGATTCTAGGATTCTGTGACTTCAAGTCACAGCCGCAGAGAGAACACGGGTAGGACTTCACTGCGTGGCAGGCAACACTCACGTTTACTATTTCAAGCTCCCAGAGGTTTTTCACAGTGTCAATAGAGCTGTAGCCACTCGAGAGGAAGGACTGGATGTAATCCTGCAGCCCCAAAGAGTCGAGCCATGCAGGAACTGAAGGCTGGCTGTTCCCATCACAGCCCAGGGGTTTCAACTGTAAAAGCACAAGAACGGGGTTAAAGCCCCAGGGGGCTGGGATTCCAAGGCATACAGCATCAACTAAAATCAGTTTAAAGGCCATCATCATCTCCACTAGAAGCTTTAAAGTAAAAAAGTCACCCTATGAATAGAAAATGCGCTTGGGATCGAGACTGGCAGAAGTGACAGCCACCCTCTCCCCAGCAGTCATCCCATCCACATAACTTGGCAGACCAACATGCTCATCCTCCTCCTTGTCATTCCCAAAACCCTTCCCACAACCCCTGTGATCCTTGGAGTCACAGGGACTGGCTTCTGTTTCCTCTGCTTCCACCCCTGCTGGGCAAAGCCCCCTCCCTGCTTCCCGTGCTGGTGTCAGCACTGACCTTCGGGAGGGAGCGAGCGGCCTGGAGCAGCTTCCGACGGTGCTGTGGGTCACCGATCCCGATGTCCCGAAGGTCCTGGTCTTCCATGACATTGCAGCCCTGCGAGGACAGGAAGGAGTGACATGGGAGTGGAGGAGCCACGTCAGGTGTGGGAGCAGAGATCATGCGTTACAGCCGCCTCCTGACCTAACCTACCAGTATGGCCCCAGAGGAGGAGGAGGAGGAGGAGGAAGGGTCCCAAGTATGGCAGCTCTGCCCCACGTACTGAGAGCTGACACGAGAGGGGCAGCAGCACAGACAGCATCCGTGGGACACAGCACTGCCACCCCCTCCCTCTCTCCTGCAGCCTGCTCAGCGCATCCTCCTCCTCCTCCAGCCATCAGATTTCAGGGCATCGCTCACAGCCACCTCCCTGTTTGATGCTTTAATCGCTGCGTAGCAACCCCCAAGTAAACCCCAGCTCCCCTCCACAGCTGGTGCCTGAGAAGGGCACTTGGCTCTGCCCAGGCTCCCTCCACAGCCACAGAGAAACCTGATTTTCTTCTGTGAGATCAGGCAACCTGGCAAAGGCCGGATTTATCCTCTGTTCCCTGGGCAGGGAAGCAGCTCACCCCACTCTGGCAGCAAGGTGCTGCACACTGCTTCGTTTAAGCCCATTTTTTGCCCCCCTTCCTCCTGCAGAGCAGCAGCAGCAGCATGCAGAGCACACTGATTCACCCCCCTTAGGATCTTCCATGACAACCTGCTTCCCAGCCCCTCGTACCTGGGGAGAGCTCAGCGGGAAGCCCGGGCACGTCTCCCCATGGCTGGAAGAGCTGTTTAACAGAGGCTTCAGCTTGAGCCCAGACCCCTCTCCCCAGCCCTGCCTCCCTCTGCTCTCAGGAGAGCCCCAGCTGAAGGTCTGAGCTGACGGTGCTTTGCTGTTCCACATTCTGGTTTTGTAAGAGAAACCTAATTAAAACTGGCCATGGGGCAATCTGCTGCTGCAGGGCGATGCAGGCTGCGGAACAGACCGGCCACGGCTTCAGGAGGGAGAGGAGAGGAGAAGATCGCCAAGAGTCCTCTGTAAAGGGCAGCAAATGTTCTATATTCCTCCCACCCTGCACTTTCTGTAGCATTTCAGCCATGTACTACCTGCTTTAAGTACGACATACTACATACCACATACTGCCTGCTTTAAATACCACAGCCAAACCTGAAAGCAGTGGGACCCACCAGAATGTGGCAAAGGAGGAGAAACAGCCCTTCCCTCTGCCGCTTCCCTCTCAGATGCTCTTGGACAAGCAGCCAGGGCAGCCCTTTGGTGATGGCTTTAAGAGAGTCACTGGGTGCATTTCACAAAGCATTTCAAGTTGTGCCCAGGTCGCTGAATCCCAGAATCATTCAGGTCGGAAGGGACCTCTGGAGATCACCCAGTGCAACCCCCTGCAGGGGCATGGGGCCACACTGCCTGCCTTGCACCCCGCATCCTGCAGCAAGGCCATGTGAACCCCCTGGGTCTCACCTCAGGGGTGAGGCTGCCCACAGAGCTCTGTGCAAGGATGTAACCATGTCATATAAGCTGTTCTATGCACCTGATAAATTAAAAATAAACTAAAAACTAATTTTAAAAGGCATCTTGTTGGTTCAGGCTCTGAGGGTGTCCATTTGGTGCAAGAGCAGCAGCAGGCTCCATTGCATTGAGAGCAATGTGAGGAACGTGGAGAGGCTGCTGCTGTCAGAGGCAGTGATCGCTCCAGCTTGTTGGCAGCAGCATCCCACCACAACAAATTAAAACATCCCTCCCCTTTCTTGCTCACAGATTTTAAGCCAAAGAGCGACATTTAAATGTGGATTCCTGTAACAGCAGGAGATTGTGTGCTCAGCTCAGAGGAAGAGGGAAAGGATTAAAGGCAGCTTAACTCCCTGCATGCACCTTACCTGGCACAAGTGTTTCTGCATGAAGGTCCTTGGGAGGCAGAATATGTGCAAGGAATTCATCTCCTAAAGGGAGACAGCTTTTAAAGGGCTCTTTTAAATGGTCGAGAGGGGGCTAGAGCAAGTGATGGGATTTCTCCTGTAAGGCTGGAGAGCAAAGCATCACTGCCCTGCCTGGCAAAGGGAAGAACAGGAAGGGACTGACCTACTAAAGTTCCTGCAGCAGGTTAATGTCACACCTTGGGTACCTGAAACCTGCCATTCCCAACACCTCAGCCCACTCTGCTCCCTCAGCCTGCCCCACCTGGGTGCTCTGGTGCTTAATGCCTCCGTTAGGACATGGTGAGAGCGGGCGCAGGAGCTCGAGCAGGATGTGAGCAAGGGCACAGCTCACAGCAAACCCTTCACACCCCAGCCAGGACAGCAAGGACGAGTGGCAGCCAAATGAGCTGTGACAGTGGTGATGTGTAATTGTCCTGTATAAAAATTAAACAAGCTTGCTGATCCTATTTAATTTTAATAATGCTTATTTTCCAGTGTTGAGCCTTTCTGGTGCTAATCCACTTTAGCACAGCCACGTTCCAAACTAGCAGCACGGGGCTGGCACTCTCCAGGAAGCCTGGTTTATGCTGACACAGTGCCAGACCCAAGGCAATAGGTGTTCTCCCACTTTTGGCATCTCAAATTCAAGGAATATGGCTTGCTATGGAGCAAGGATCCAAGCTAATTAAATACTGTAAAGCCTTTAGCTTTCTTCAACACTCCTTACTTTTATGTGTCACATCAAATTCCCTCAGCGCCAGTCGTATTCTCAGGGTACTTAACAAGGATAGACAGAGCATAGTTCCAAATAAATCATTACAGCCTACAGAGCATGAGCCTCTGCTTAGAGAAACGTCCTTTAAACCCATCCAGGTTTATCTCCTATGAAAAAAAAAAATAATCTGCCACTAAACCAGATAAACACAAACACACTGGAGATCTTTTAACCTTTGCCAACCCAATGGATGAGCTGTTTAAACCAGACTTTAAACCTGTTTGCATTTCACAGACCAAAGCCAAGGGGCAGAGATGCTCTGCCTGGGCCACCGCTGCCACTCGCCTCTGAGCTGCGCTCCTCTGGCACAGCGATGGCCTCAGGTTTGGACAGTGCCCTGCTCTCTGCTCCTGCAAAACCACCTCTGCTCAACCAGCAACTAACGGCTTGGCACAAAAAGCCCCCTAAGCCAGGAGGGTTCTCAGCCATGGAGTCCCTGCCTCTCCTGGCCATAAACTAAAGCACAAGAAGTTTCAGCTCAACATGACGAAGAACTTACTCCCGTTGAGGGTGGCAGAGCACTGGGACAGGCTGCCCAGGGAGGTGGTGGAGTCTCCTTCTCTGGAGACATCCAAACTCAACATAAACACGTTCCTGTGTGACCTGCTCTGGGTGGCCTTGCCTTGGTAGAGGACTGGACTGGATGATCTCCAGACGGCCCTTCCAACCCGAATGATTCTGGGATCTCATTTGCTTTCTGCCCCATCCTTCCTGACCTCTGCATCACCAGCTCATGCTGGGCACTGGGCTCCTGAACGGTCTTAGGTCTTTCCCTGAACCAGGCAAGAGCCATTTCTCTGCTGTGCCGTGGATGGGAGAACCACAGACACGTCCGCACCCAGCAGCCCATGGAGGAAAAGGGAATGAGGCGATCATCACCCTGATGAAACAAACCTCTGGTTACAAAGGGCTGCTCAGAGCGAGATGGCCTTGACACAGAGCTGCAAAACCTCAGCGAAACTGGTCCCCTTTGGCACTGACAGAGATCAGCCACCAAACCCAGGTCAAAAGATGCCATCTCCAAGTGTCCGAGGAGGGGTTCGAGCAGTCCTGGCCCCTCTCCAGGTCCTCTGAGGACAGGTTCAGCAGAGGCCCGAGGCAGGGGAGAGGAAAGCTCTCAGGGACGTGCTCTGCTGTTAGCCCAGTGCTCTGTGATCCTCCAGAAGCCTCAGAAATGCCAGTTAGAATCACAGAGATTTTCCAACGATGTATTTCAGGCTTTATTCGCTGTGACAACTGCATTTTACCTTGTGCATCTCTCTGCTATGGGGCTGAGCAGGGTGAGCACAGCTCAGGGCTGCGCCAGGCCAAAGCTCCCGATTCCCTCCCTGCCGGGGGAGCGGGGAACATCTGACACCCCCCACCCCCCGTTCACCCCAACACCTCCCCATCATAGAATCACGGACTCAGCTGGTCACAGACTCAAGCTCATCAAGTCCAACCATTCCCCTGCACTGCCAAGGTCACCACTAACCCATGGCACTGAGGCCTCGGCTACACGGGGTGTGAACACTTGCAGGGACGGTGACTCCAGCCCTGCCCTGGGCAGCCTGTTCCAATGCCTGAGCACCCTCTGGGGAAGGAATTGTTCCTCATCTCCATCTAAACCTGCCCTGGTGCAGCTTCATCTGTACAGGGGTGAAATGCACACCCAGATGAGTCCTTTTCCACTCCCACTGGCAACCCAAAGAGCCTGAACCATCAGCCCAGTTGCAGACATCTGAAATTGGGAAGGTGAATCCCCCTCGCCCCCTCTCCAAACTGGCAGAGACCGGCTGCCAGACAGTATGGAGAGGCTTTATTCCCCATTCTTCCTCAGAGCCAAACAGAGCTCCCAAATACACATGACCATGAGGGGCACCTCTGAACCCCATCTGTGCCCTCTGCATTGCCTTGATGCAGGGCAGTGCTCTGCCAGTGACCCATGTCCTTGGCTGGGCTGCCCCAGAGGATGCTGGTGCAGCCAACCCGCCTGCAGGAACACAGGCTTTTAGAGACAGGGTCTGCTTTAGTCATGCTTCACATCTTGCTCTGTAATTAAACAGCCTGGAAGGCTCCAGGTTTCTCATTAAAGGAACAAACAGCACAGTCAGAGGGCACACTGTGGGAAGGCAGCCTCCCCTCCTGCTAGTTAGGTGACCCCGAAGGCAAGCATGCCAAAAGCAGAGCTGCTGCAACCTGCCAGCGTTCCTCCACCAGCAGGACACTCTGCAGGCACTTAACTACCCAATTTTCAGATGCTGGTTCTCGCACAGAGCCTGGCTCCAGGCCATCCTCTCCTTCCAGCCAAGGAAGGGCCCCAGGCAAAGAAAGTGTCATACAGGACGTGTGGTCTTGTCCAGCCAGCAATGCAGCCGAATGAACCCCGACTGCTGCACTAAGCTCAGGCTAACACAAGTGCTGCCTCTGTTACTAAACCCTGTATTAAAGACAGGCAACGGACTGCAGGGAAGTCAGGGACCAGAATGTGTTTGCTATTAAAAGCAACAGATGCAAAACCCAAACACAGCTTTTCCAGACTACAAAGACTTCTGAAAACATCTATAGCAGAGCGCCTTCAGCTGCATGAGCCAAAGCATCCAGCTTTTCTTACATTAATGCATACAAAGCTCTTTTTCCCTTCAGTGCGTTCAAGACAATTTGCATCTTGTCAAGGATTTTGCTGCCACTGCTATTGCTTTGCTTTTGGCAACCAAAAGCCTGGATGTGGGAGATGGCAGATTCATCCAGCTTACCACACACCCAGCCTAGAGAGATAACACACAGCAAGTCTGTAAACAGCGATTGCACCTTCCTTAGCCTCAACACCACTTCAGTTTCTCCTTTTCAGGCAAAAAAAAAGGGATCAAGAAGCCTCATTTTGGTCACCTTGGCAGCAGCCAGCTGCAGCCTTCAGGACCTCAATGCAAGCAGGCAGTTCAGGGGTTGCCATCCAGAAGACAGCAGCTCGATGACATGCCCAGCAAGGGCATTTGATGAGTCCTGTGTGGCTCTGCCTGCTCCTACTGCCAGACTTGTAAAAAACCACTGTACTTCACAGCCCTGCAGCCTCAGGCAGCATCCAGAGGGTAAGGGAAGGCAGGAAAATTCAGACAGATGAACTACAGCAAAGGCATTCCCGGGAGCAGAACAAGCCACCACAGCCAGCAATGAGCTCCCTGTCCCCAGATCTATTAGTAGTTAATGACAAAGAATCTCTTTCCCTGCAGGATTTGGAGGTTGCACATTTGGCCTCATCCAGCCCCTCCGAAATGTGTGTCCAAACCCATCCGAGCAGGGTGCAGGGAGGCACCCGCCAGCCTCAACCCGCTGACTGCACAAGGGGCTGTGCGGAGCTGTGCCTGGAGTAAAGCCCTGCTAACGCATTCTGCTCCACAGGACAAGAACAGCTAATGCCTCAGTTAATGGACTAATTTATAAGCTTATCCTAGGAACAAGTTTATGCTCTGTGTATCTGAATGATTTGGATTTGTGGGTTTTTCACCCGAGACCCCCACTGATAGCTCAGAGCTTTTAGAGACCACCAAAAGCTAAAACCTCCCAAAACAGAGCCTTGATTACAGGCAGTGCTGAGCACCCACAGCTCCATGAGCCATTCCTGGCTGCTCACCCCCTCCAACAAACCTGCACTAGTGGCTTATTTATCTCAGAGCAGGCTCATCACCCCAAAGCTGGGTCCTGCACACCCCAATTTTAGGAGCCAGAGGTCACACAAATACATATTTGCAATACATATGGCCTCATGACCCATGGCGTTTTGTGTTGTCCCTTAATGCCATCTGCAGTTCAGTGGAATCAAAGGGAAAAGCAGGATTTGTTTAGCTAAAGGCATGACAACGAAGCCCCACTGGTTGTGGAAAAGGCTCACAGACAAAACTCTACAATAAATCCCAGATTAGCACACAGCCTCTGCATTTCTGGTTCATTTTCTTCCCCATGCAGACTGGCAGCGTGACAATGGCAGCGGAGGGTATCGGTCATGCTTGTCAAGTTCAGGCAATTTTATTGAGAGGAAAAAATTAACTGCTGCTTAATGGCTTTTTGAATGCTTATTGGGCCCGGAGCTACTAAGGAATCAAATGTAAATATCCTCTAAACTGCCACTTCTGGTCCACCCACTTTGCGCCTCCAAATCCACTCCAAACTGGCTGCTCTCCATGAAGCCCACTTCCACCATCTGGGGAGCTCCAGCACAGCTCTGCTGCCTTCCCCCAGCAGAGCAGCCGGAATGCTCTCTCAAACCCCAGATCATTGCATGTCTCTGCTCTCCCTGTTCCCTTTCAGGGACAAACCAATCCCCATAACCACGGTGGACAAAGCACAGTCCTCATAAACCACCCAAGTAGCATCTGAAACCCACCGGAGAACTGTTAAAACAATTCACTTCATTGTGTGAATCAATTCCCACTCAGACGCTTGGCAGAAGCCCTCACACAAGGGGCCAATTCCACTCTTATGGGGTGTTCATCCAGGGCACAATCTACACAGGGGTTCACCTGGGTCTGTACTAAAATATTCTCCAACAGCTGTAATCACACCAAGTTTTCTCTTCATTTCATAGAATCATAGAACGGTTTGGGTTTGGAAAGGACCTTAAAGTTCATCCAGTTCCAACCCCCTGCCACGGGCAGGGACACCTTCCACTAGAGCAGGTTGCTCCAAGCCCCTGTGTCCAACCTGGCCTTGAACACTGCCAGGGATGGGGCAGCCACAGCTTCTCTGGGCACCCTGTGCCAGCGCCTCAGCACCCTCACAGGGAAGAGCTTCTGCCTTAGATCCAACCTGAACTTCCCCTGTTTCAGTTTAAACCCATCACTCCTTGTCCTGTCACTACAGTCCCTGATAAAGAGTCCCTCTCCAGCACCCTTGTAGCCCCCTTCAGACACTGGAAGCTGCTCTGAGGTCTCCACACAGCTTCTCTTCTCCAGGCTGAACAGCCCCACTGTTCTCAGCCTGTCTCCATATGGGAGGTGCTCCAGCCCCTGATCATCCTCGTGGCCTCCTCTGGACTTGCTCCAACAGCTCCATGTCCTTCTTACGTTGAGGGCACCAGAACTGCACAGAGTGCTGCAAGTGGGGTCTCATGAGAGCAGAGTAGAAGGGCAGGATCACCTCCTTTGACCTGCTGCTAACGCTCTGGGGATGCAGCCCCTTGTCTGTGGGATCTCAGAGAGGTCACTGCTCTCCATAGATCATTACTGGCTGCAAAACACTACTGGAATATGTCAGTTAAGATTTCTCCAGACGCCCACTATAAAATGACAAGTTTTATATGAAGACAGAACAAAGCTCAGGGGCACAGGCATGCTCAGAGCATGCTGAAAGCCTGCTTGCTGCCCAGGGGCCCAGCATCTGTGAGCCAAGCTGGGTAGTTCTGAAGTGAATCGTGCAAAGCAGAGGCACAGCTCGCTGAGGACACCAGGAGATGCCCTGTGCTCCAGCATGACAGGTATGGGGTGAGAATGAAGCTTGCGCAGATGCCAGCCAGCACCCAAACCATGGGGGTTTGCAGGGTGAAGGTGACACAGCTCCGTGCACATCCTGTCGTTTGACATGAGGGTTGTCCTGGGACCCGGCCGGGCAGAGCTCACTGAGCTGCCCTCCAGCTCTCCTCAAACACCAAGCCAGCACCTCAGCTCCATGTTTTTACCATCCATTTGCTTGCACACACATACAGGAGAGAAGAAAAAGGCTCTTTCATAACAAAACTCTGCAGGTTAATCTAACACGGTGCTGAATTACATGTGATCAAACTAAAGGCAAGACACTAAATTATTTGTGGACACCCCGTTCTTCCAGTGCCATCGTTTTTCTACCACTTCTGCCCAATTCTTAAAAACAACAGAAAAAAAGCAAGCCAGAGGAGCCCACGGCACTACACAAGGAGAACAGATTTCCCTTTCTGATGCTGTCTCATTGAATCAGCATTAGCTGCTTTCCACAGACTCCATGGGAATCCAGGCTTCAACAAGAAAATTAAAAGAAGCCATTAAAAATGGCTTATGTTCTCTTTTACCTGCTCATTTGTGAACCAGAGTATCTTTGGACTGCATAAAAAGTTCAGCTACAGAATAATGGTACAACTGCCAGAGCGTGTGAGGTTTGCCCTTCGCAGATGCCAGCCTGAACAGTTGTCTGGGGTAGCAGCAACCATTCAGCCCTCCAAGGGAAAGGAAAAGCTTTTGCAAGCATCTCAGACACATTTATGGGATCTGTGGGATCACAAAAATACTGTAGTGAGGGTGCAGGTAATGGCATTTTCTTCCCCATTTCTTAATTCCACCATGAATTACTGCAATTCCTTCTTATTACAGCAACAATGTCCCTCCTTCCCCCAGCACAGCAGAGCCCAGCTCGCCCTTTCCCATGGATCACTCTCATGTTTGCCGCAGGGCACCAGGGTGCATCTCACAGTTTCACAAAACCAGCTTCCCATGATCTTCCCAAAGGGAAGATCTGCTGCAGATGCACTGGTGATCACAGGAGACACGACAGGACCAAGTCTAGGAGCAAACAGAACCCCTCTTGCCCCACATTCCTGTGACACTTTGGAGCTACCCCAGCTCATCACCAGTCAAGCTCAACTCCATTTGTAGAGCATGTTTCTGAATGACACTGCTCACTCACTGCTACACTTGCGTGATCTGACCTTTTCTCCTCCTCCTTTGGTGCAGGAAGAGGCAATGGGTCTCCTGAAACCCCCGGCTGCACTCTCCACGTGGGAGGCAGCAGTGCTGGCTCCTCCTGGGTGGTGAAGTATTCTTGGTTCGTTAGTCCTGTTAACATTTGGCAAGCAATTCTGCTGAGGATTTAGTTCTACTTGCAAAGCTGTACTATTGCTAAGTCAAGGGCAGCACGGCCAATGCCAGTAATACTCAGCTAGCAGCTTCAATTCAGTCCTGTTTACCCATTGCACAAATAAACCTTTCCCCTCTAATAAAGAATTCCAGTAGGCTGCGAAGCAGAGAAGGAGAATTTGAAGCACCATCTCCATTTTAGCCTTTTTTAATCCCCAGCTGGCTGAACAGACTGCTTTTTGAATTAAAGCCTCACATTAGAAGCAGAAGCTGACTGTCACAGTCTGACTGCCCCGAGCCAGCAATGCTGGCACTGAAGGTCACTCAGTGGCAAGGGAGAGGGTGAGCCAAGGAAGCTGCTTCCTTGGACCACAGGGTGAGTGCTGGGGAGCAACAGCAAGGAAACCACAGAAAGCTTCTTTCCTTCCTAGCATTGCCCAGAAACACAACAAAACTATTGTAATCAACTTAAAGAGAATGTAAGAATTATTCCAAATACTAACACCTGCATATTGGGCCACATTTCTGTGCCTGGAGAAAGACTCAAGTCTTTTAGAAAACTAAGCTACCTAAATCCACCTTGTATAGCCTATTTCTTCCCTCAACCAAGCCAAAAGATTGCACAAGCTGGAATAAACTCCCATCAGTCCCTTCCCAGAAACATGTCCATTGGCAAATAGGCTTTAAGGTCACAGCAAATGGATGTTTAAATTCTGCTGACTTGTGTTAGCAGTATCCACCCCTGACTGCAGCCAATACTCCATCAAGATCATTTACTCTGCACTAGTCATAAATGATCTTGGTTTTGCATTGGACTGTGAAACTGGTCAGTGCCACTGAGATGCTCTCGTGTGCCATGTCCAGCACTGCAGCACTTGGGTTTGTCCTGCACACTTCACAGGAATTTTACATCATGGAGACACTGAGGAAATTCTGCTTTCAGTGCTGGAAGAAAGCAATACATCAGTGAGGCCAGTGCTGAAACAGCCTGTCCACAGCATCCCCCCCCCAGCTCTGGTTCCTAAAACACCCAATAGTTGTGTCGAGGACAACAGTCATTGCATTTATGCATTTCCACCCATGATTCCTTTCCCCTTACCATGATTGTATCAACTTGTTCTTCCCCAATAACCAATTCACAAGCCCTCAAAAATCTCTGCAAGTTCCAAAAGTGAGAATATTCCCAACAAGCCCCAACACTGCTCAGAACAAATGGGTACTACAAGTAATACTCTTCTTGTTTGTCCTGAATTCCCCTGAAACAGCTCTGGCAGACACACACACGAGGAGGGGCTGTCCTGGGGGCAGTCATCACTCTCTTACCAAAGCAGACCTGAACTGCAATGGTTTGCTGACAACTGAAGTGCTGTCTCACAAGCTTGTGGGCAAAGGGTCCTGCTGGAGCACGAGGCCTTCAGCTACATCCCTATACGGAGCTGGAATTCCCAAAAGCAGAGAAGCCTCAGCCTGACACTCACAGATCACCCCAGCTATCTGCTAAAATACACTTCTCCCTTCCCCTTTTATAGGAAAACCTGTAAAATGCTCATGGCTCACACTGTGGTTTACCTCTCCAAGCCTGCCTCTTCATGTAGACCTGCGGAAACTGCAGGTCTCCAAAGACTTTCAGCTCTTTTGTGCTGCCCATCAAAGTGCAGGAGCAGACCCTGAGGAGGGAGCAGGATTATTGCCCCGTCCCCGCTCAGCGCTTCTCCTCGGTGCTGCTGGAGGTGCAGCCTGCACAGAGCCATCTCCAGCCAGACACATGCCCAGAGAGTACAGTTGACCCCTAGTAATGAATCCCTGGATCACTGAAAATAAGGGAATTACTATTCTTGAAAACAATGCATGTTTCTGCCTTCCTAGATGAACATCTAATTAAAGAAGCCCAATGTATTTCATTGAATCACAGACTGGTTTATGTTGGAAGGGACCTTAAAGCTCATCCACTTCCAACCCCCTGCCACGGGCAGGGACACCTTCCACTAGAGCAGGTTGCTCCAAGCCCCTGTGTCCAACCTGGCCTTGAACACTGCCAGGGATGGGGCAGCCACAGCTTCTCTGGGCACCCTGTGCCAGCGCCTCAGCACCCTCACAGGGAAGAGCTTCCGCCTCAGAGCTCATCTCAGTCTCCCCTCTGGCAGGTTAAAGCCATTCCCCTTGGCCTGTCCCTACAGGCCCTTGACCAAAGCCCCTCTCCAGGTTTCCTGGAGCCCCTTCAGGCACTGGAGCTGCTCTAAGGTCTCCCCTTCAGGAGCCTTCTCTTCTCCAGGCTGCCCCAGCCCAGCTCTCTCAGCCTGGCTCCAGAGCAGAGCTGCTCCAGCCCTCGCAGCATCTCTGTGACCTCCTCTGGACTCACTCCAACAGCTCCACGTCCCTCTTATAACACTTTCCAACCTCACTTTACCATACTGCACATTCAGGACTCATTTCCTTTTTTTGGGGGGAAAAGGCTTTTGTAATACAGTGCACAAATTAACACAAGAGCCAACTGAAAACATACAGGGAACTCGGAATTCCTGAAAGCAGACCTGGCTAAGTACAGGCTGTAAGAGCACCAAAAAGCACCAGCCAAGCTCCTGCATCCCCCAGTTTTCCTCTCCTCCCAACTCTGTACTACCTGCTGGGTAGACAGTACAGTTTAAACATCTACAACAGCCCTCAACACCTCTGTGCTAGTAAACATCAGATTTCACGCACTCACCACTGTGGTTACAGGATATGCTCTTTGTTAGACTCTTTTCTTAATCCTACTTTTAGTTACTACCTGCTGCAGGCTGAGTATTCTTCAAAAGTATATTAAAGAGTTCTTCCTCCAGGACACTGTCCCTGCTTTACGGCTGTACTATCACTACCCATCAGTTTCCTCTTGCAATGCTTTTCTTGTCTACTCACTGGACAAACTTCTTGTTTGTTCACAAACAGGCCCCTTGGGGACTCTGGAAGCCACAGGAGCCTGAAAACCCCATGGCACTGTATGCAGTGTGAGACCTGACACAGAAAACAAGTGTTTCTGTATCAAAAGACTCCAACTTCTTCATTTTTGCAGCTAACATTAATTAGCCTCCCCGCCCATCTGGCAATTTGCAAACCATTACCAGGCATTCTTTGGACCTTGAAATACTTAACATAATGAGGCCCTAACAGGGACTAAGCCTTTCACAAAAACCATTTTAACTCCAGGAAAATAATGACACTTGGTTTGAAATATTCTTCGTTAGTGACTGAAAGTGGCACTTCAGAAAGAAACTGTTATGTAAAAACAAAACGAATGGACAGCCTGGAATGCCAGGAGCAAAAGCAACCAGATCTTTAAGTGCTCGCTGCACCAGTCAGCTTCAGTGTTTACAACAACTTCAATAATTCATCTGAGAACATCAAAATCACTGCTAAAGCCAAATTAACTATTTGATCCTCATTCGTACTGCATCTGAAGGTTTTACTTGCACAACATCAGAAGCTGAAGGCAAGTAACACCACAGAGGAAAAGGTTCCTAATAATTAAACTTTCGTACTGGGCTGCCTGTATTAGCTTGGAGGTGCCAGGACTTAGAGGAAAGGATTTAAAGCCAGTCTTGCCATGGGTGCCAGAGTCAGCTTCCTAGAGAAAGGGATAAGCAGCCGAAGGGAAATCAGCCAGGGTTTGCAGGAAATCTTTGTTAAATTACTTGACCTTTTAAATTTGAGAGGGATGAACAAGGAGAGCATCCCATTCCCTGAAACTAGTGGACGTTGATTTCCTACACTGGGAACAGTTCTCTGGCACTGGATAGGAAAGAAAAACAGCCAGGCGTGAACACTATTAAAAAGCAGCTCCTACCACATACACCATAAAATCCCACAGTGAGACATACACGAGGGACCTTTTCTTTCATCTTATAAATAACAAAATTCTGCATCAGGCAGTTCACAACTAAGTGTTGCTATTTACTGCAAATAAGCAGTCGATAAAAATTCCTGCTTCCAAGCCTCCAGCTCCTACCTGGAAAGTTAATTTCCTTCACTATTAAACTTCTGTGCTGGGAAAGGTCCACCACCACCCTCCTCAGGCAGTGCCAGTCACAGTAAAGGTGGTTTTATCTGCTAACTGCTGGAGTGAGCGCACCACAAAAGTCCAAGATCCACCAGCAGAGGGGATCTATGGGGCATTAGTTCATTTCAATTCCTTGTACCATACCCAGAGCACCTCACAAGCGGCATCAGAACACCCCAGCACGCAGGGATGCCGATACCTCACCCAGAGCTGAGCGCACGAGCCTGAAGCACAGTGGCCAAGGCTCCATCTGAGGGTTGGGACCAGCCGGCTGGGACATTGAGGGACCAGAGCCCCCCGAGAGCTGCCCCTGGCTTGGCTGTGGCAGTGCCAGAACCCAGTGAGGGCACCCAGCGCTTCCATGGGGGCACCTTGCCCCAAATCCTCCCCAGGGAAGAGGGAAGGTGCTGCACACAGCTGTAGGAACAGGATAAGGTAGAGGCAGAAGGTTGCATGTCAATATCATCACCGGTTGCAGGCACTTCCTGTACTGCAGGTGCATAAACCACAGTCAAATCCAACTCTCTAGGGGAGCGTTGGCCCTGCCAGGCTAAGGTACGACAAAGGGATAAGGTGCCTGCCATGCAGGCCAGGAGGAATGGCTGGATGCTGCCAGAGTCCTCAACTTTTATGGATACTTGGAGACCCCAAGACATTCACAAGTACTGTGACCAACAGTACTTACCCCTGCTGATACTTGTTCCTTCTCCAGCTGCACCCCCCCACCCTCACCACTGCCAGACGGCTGCTGTGTGTTCCAAATCCCGTCACCCAGCTCACAACAGAGCACACATCCTCCTGGATATCACCTCTGCACACTGTCCACTGTACCAAATGCCAAGCCAGGATATTACATTAGCCCAAATGACTTTTCCAAAGGTTTACATCATTTTCTAGCAATTATTTGCAAAACTTGGAGTCCACACTCAAAACCTATTTCTTTAAGCTATGTAGGAAGAACCCTCCTGAGCACCGACGTTTTCTGTCTTTGCAGGTCATCATTCCACATGAATTCTCCAAATTTTTAATCCACGCAGCTTTCTAACTGCTTATTTAATAACACTGGTTATCAAATAAAACCCCTCAACATTAAGCATTACTGTGCTGTCATCATTAGGATTCAGAGCCAACAGTGTCAATGCAATTGGGTACAGCTCATTGATATCCTGTCTGCATGCTTAGGGTAAGTATACCTCTGACAAGAGGTCCACCACCTCCTTCATAGTCCACAACACGGACTGCTCAGTGATTTCTTCAAGATGCTACTTCATTCAGAAGTATTCCCATTCAGAAATAGGAATTCCCATTCAGAAATGGGTGGTAAAGATTTCAGAGGCAGAGTAAATAAACCTGTATATCAAAATTAGTGTGAAATAACTACATCACCTGAACTAAATGTGAAGATGAATAACCCAGACCCAACACAACACTTATTTCTTCCTTTTGTCTGACCTTCCACACACCCCAAGACCATTCTGCTGTGCTGCAGAACCCAGATCTGCTCTGCAGCTGACATGGGGTGTCCATAACAGGTCAAGGTTTGACCAACACATTTGGTAGAGCCCGTGGGGTCCCAGCAGGAACTTACCAGGAAGCGGACATCATCAAAGCCGTTCAAAAGCAGCTTACTCTCATACTGCTGCAGGCCAATGGACTCCAGCCACTCCCCAACACTCTGCTCCAGCATCCGTGAACCTGACGAGAGAGGAATCGGCAGACGCTTGAAAAGGGAGAAACCATTAAGGCGGTAGCAGCGGCACTCTGAGGAAGACAGATGGCATTGCCACATCATAGTCATTACCATAAAGAAACTCAACAAATTATGCTCAGAGAACAACAAATCAGCTGGCAGACAATTCCTCTTGTGTGCACAGAGCATGGACAACAAGCTTCCAGTGCTTCTGTGGGCTCCGGGTTTAATCTGTATCCCGGTTAACACTCCAAACCAGAACCACCTTGCCCGGGCAGAGTGTTTAGAAGCACTCCTGGGACCAGGACATCTCATGCACTGCTTTCAGGGCGAGTTTCTTGCCAAGCAAACACATGAAGCCCAACCCCACAGGATGCAGATCCACTCCTTGGCTCATCTGAAGGGGGCGGGAGGAGGGCAGCAAACTTTCACCCAAGGCATTCCCAGCCAGTCTGCGATGCGAGGGAATGGAGCGGAGCTGCGCAGGTCCTCTCATCCATGCAACTTGGGATGCACTGCCCCGGTCAGCGGGCCAGGAGCAGTGGAGGCACAAAGCAGCTAGAGAGGAAAGACATCTTCATGCAGCTGAGACAACAGAACAGACACGATGGACTCTGAGAAAAGCAGCAGAAGCCAGACTAGAGCAGCTGTCCACAGGAGACATGCAAGACAAAGACAGCACACAAACTGCAGCAGAAGGAAAGAAGGGCTTATACTTTTTTTCCCCCAGCAGTCCTCAAAGAGGCAAACCATGGTAAGGGGTTTTTTTTGCTGTTATTGTGTTAAGAGGAGCAGAGGCAAAAGTGAGCCCAGGCATGAGGCTGAGAGTCCTGGCACTGTCACTTTACCAGCATCCCGACACATGGCATTCCAGTACCGGCTGCACCGCTGAGTCTAACTACACCCCTGCACTGGGTGACAGCAAGAGACAGAGGAATCGGTCTGATTTTCACCTAACGCATTCAGTCCTGTCAGGTATCTGGTACATGCTTGTATCTGCCCTTCCCTCATTGTCTTCAGCCAAGCTCAGCTGCTGCATCCGAGCCCCTCGCTCAAAGAGGGAGCAGCTCTGGAGGAGGAGGCATTTCAGTTCCTTGCTTCCAAACCATGGCAAAACAAAAGGAAACCAAAGGCAAGCACACTCTCCCCTCTTCCTGCAGCAGCTCAAGTCCAAGACATGTCCTGGCACCTCCTCTTAGCCTCTGATAAATGGGATTCTTCCCAATACCCTATGGAAACTGTGCAGACAAGCTCTCCCTTCCCTCACCCCTGGGAAGGGAGTCCAGTGACTTGTTACTCTCCTCTAGACAAGCTTAAGATCTTAAATATGACCCAAAAAAAAGTTCAGAGATCTCCTTTTCATCAGGGAATTTGCTATGCAAGACAGGCAGAATTTTTCAGGCTTCTTAGCACAGCTATTTCAAGAGTATGTGCAAACAAAAAGATGTTCAGGAAAACCAAACTTTGCTTCTTTAAACCTTCAGGTCAGCTGAAGCTGGCTGGTACCTTCCAAAGCCTCCTTCCCCCCCCACCTGCTGCAATGGCTGCACAACACAGAGCTCACGGTGCCATCTGGAAATTCTTGGGGTAAGGGATCCTGCTGCTTTGGTCCATAGGAGAGCTCCTCTGCCAGGCGAGTCGGACAGAGCTGGCCAGTCTTTCTAGTGCACACTGCAGCACGAGCAACGCAGAGATCACAAAAGGTTTCTGCCTCCCTCCCCTAACATAGCCTCTAGAAGGGCAGCAGCTGAACCTGGAATTCATGCAACAAGCTCCTGCTCGGCCGGTGTCTCCATCCTGCCCTTCTGTGGGTCCCAGCAGCCGTGTCCCCTCCCGGAGCAGCGTGTGTCCTTGCGGAGCGCTGCAGTGCTTTGTCTGAAGGCAGCGAGCTCCACGCTTGCCATTCCACTCGCAGCCTTGTCTCCGGCTTTCGCATCGCCTGTCCCTCCCTTCTCTTCATCCCCTTACCCCTCCCAGCTCTTCCATCCTCTGTACGAGCAGCGAGCCGAAGCTGCAGGAGAGGGGAGGGAGACAGCAGCTCTCTAACTCTCTGGTGGCAATGACTGGCTTCTCAGTATTTACTCGAGGATGGACTACACGCCTTGGGTTTTCCAAAGATGATGTTACCGCTCTGCTTTGACAGTTCCAAGTGATTTGTGGCTGGCTCAGAATTAATTCATCACGAGAGAGGTGAGGAAACTGCTTGCTGCCTACTACAGCATTTCTGGAAGCAGCCGGCGGATTGGCAGGGGAATGAAACCACAGCTCCGAGCTCCTGAATTCAGGTTTTGAAAAGATTATTTACTCTCCTCAGCCCTTTCGTATGCTCATAAATGTATTTGTGCTTTTAAAGGGGAAACCTACAGTGACACCAAGTGCAAGGTTTTAAAACCACTTCAAATCAAGACAAAATGAAGCAGGGGGTGGGTAATTGGAAGGAGGGGTTTACTTCAAAAAGAAAAGGAGAACAGATGCCCCAAGCATCCTAGGTGAAAATAAAGACTAAAATACACTCAATATTTGCATGTTACAAGGATGGCACAAGAACAAATGAATCCTGGTCACTGTGCCCGCCCCCCCTAGCAAGAGCCTGATCACAACTTCTGACTGAAACAGACTCCTGATGCTCAGCTCCATCCTCCTTATGCTCCACGTTTCATGAATCCTACCTTCAAAGGGTTTGCAGATGCAGAGGGGGAAGCAGTCAATAGAGTATAGTTAGAAATAATGAGAGTATTTCAAAGTTGCAAAGTAAGCAAGCCACGCAATTCAGTTCCTCCTGCACGACATTTTTCAAGTTACACAGCATGCTTCAAAGAAAACAGGAAAGGGAGAGGGCTACCAGGGCTCAGAAGGGCCCTTTTGGAAGTTACAGTTCCGATAATGACCTTTAATGTAAAGTGTGAGTCTGTTTGGAGAATGAAGTAAGGATGTGGGCTATGCCAGACAAAAAGCATCACCCTGTTTATGCGATAACAGTTTAACATGACCTGGTGTGGCCTGAAGACACTCAACCAAGCTTCAAGCAGAAGGAAAAACTGCAAGTCCAAGCAAGTGCTGATGAAACCAGCACAAAGCAAGCGTGCAGGAGAACCCAGTCAGGCAGATATTGCCACAACTGGGAATGACCATCAGCTGGAAGTCCTTAAAGCCACTGAGGACCCCATTTAGCCCATTGAGGAGGGCTAAAATCTCAGGCAGTGCATTAGCGAGATGGATGGGCAAGGAAAATGTAGCAACTAATGCCATCGACTGCAAGGAAACAGCCAGCATCCAGCTTTACTGAACTAAGCTCAATTAGCCAAATACAGATCGCTAACAGATTTCCCTCCCTTTTGTCCAGTAAAACTCCAAGCACATTCCTCATGTCTCAAGTCAGAGGTAACCCACCGAGCCCCAAACGCATTCCCTGTTCCTCCTGCCTGCATCAAGCTGATTTATTGAGCAGAGACCACTCATCTAGAACTTAATCTGGCTACTGCTGTAAAAGACAATAAAAAGTGTTTCTATAAATACATCAGCAACAAAAGGAGGGCAAAAGAGAATCTCCATCCTTTGTTGAATATGGAGGGAAAACAGTGACAAAGGATGAGGAAAAGGCTGAGGTACTTAATGCTGCCCAGTTGTTCTCTGGGTACCCAGCCCTCTGAGCTGGAAGACAGGGACAGGGAGTAGAATGAAGCTGCCACAATCCACAAGGAAATGGTCAGTGACACCACTGAGACACACACAAGTCCATGGGGCCAGATGGGATCCACCCAAGGGTGCTGGGGGAGCTGGTGAAGTGCTCACCGAGCCACTTCTCATCAGTTCTCACCAGTCCTGGCTCACTGGAGGTTCACAATGTGACCCCCACCTACAGGAAGGACAGGAAAGAGGATCCGGGGAACCACAGGTCTATCAGCCTGACCTGGTGCCAGGGAAGGTTCTGGAGCAGATCACCCTGGGTGCACAGGACAACCAGTTGGGTGGGAGTGTTAATCTGCTGGAGGCTCTGCAGAGGGACAGGCTGGATCCATGGGACAAGGCCAATGGTATGAGGTTCACCAAGGCTCAATGCCAGGTCCTGCAATTGGGTCACAACAACCCTCTGCAATGTTCCAGGCTTGGGGAAGAGTGGCTGGAAAGCTGCTCATGGGAAAGGATTAGGAGATGCTGATTGACGGAGCTGAACATGAGCAGCTTGTGCCCAGGCAGACAAGAAGCCACCAGCATCCTGGCCTGTATCAGCACCAGTGTGGCAGCAGGGCCAGGGCAGTGACTGTCCCCCTGCACTGGGCACTGGTGAGGCTGCACCTCGAATCCTGTGTCAGTGCTGGGCCCCTCACTGCAAGAGAGACATTGAGGTGCTGGAGCGGGGCCAGAGAAGGGCACCGGAGCTGGTGCAGGGCCTGGAGCACAAGTGTGATGAGGAACGGCTGAGGGACCTGGGGGGTTTAGTCTGGAGAAGAGAAGGCTCAGGGGGGACCTTATTGCTCTCTGCAACTGCCTGACAGGAGGATGGAGCCAGGAGGGGGCTGGTCTCTGCTCCCAAGGAACAAGGGATGGGACAAGAGGAAACGGCCTCAAGCTGCACCAGGGGAGGTTTAGATGGAGCTGAGGAACAATTCCTTCCCCAAAGGGTGCTCAGGCATTGGGACAGGCTGCCCAGGGCAGTGGTGGAGGGAGGGATTCCTGGAGGGATTTGAAAGACATGTAGATGTGGCACTTGGGGACATGGTTTAGTGGTGGACTTGACAGTGCTGGGTTAATAGTTGAACTCAGTGATCTTAAAGGCATTTTCCAACCTAAACAATCCTACAATTCCATCTCCTCTATTTTGAAGGAGGAACATGCTTCTTGACAAGTCACCATAACCCAGCGAGAAGCACGCAGGCTTCTTGTTAAAAGCCAGCAGTGAGATGGGACACTGTGATGCAGTGGGGTTGAGTTTCTGCTGCGAGACCTGTACTCCCCTACTCCTCTGACTCACTGGAAGGAAGAGATGACCAGAAGGGTGTTGATGGAGCTAAATAAATGAGTGACTACAAAACACACGTGCAGAGAGACACAGACTGGACACAAACATCTCTTCCCAAGCCAAAAAAATCCTTTAAAGCAAAGGTTAGGTGGAACCTGGTATCCTTTAAGAGATAGTGTCCCTCGATTCCCCAACCTTGGAAAAGCAGCAACACAGATCAGTGACAGACTTGTCCTTTCCTCCTGCCTATCCCACTCCACCCTTGGAATACAGACTTGGAAGATTTTCTAACAAGCTCTATCAGGATGAGAGGGTTGAACCTGTTGGCCAAGAAACAGCTTCTAGCTCCAAATTGTGTAAAAACGCCAGAATGCATCTAATTCTCTTATCATCCAGAAGCACTGCCCATAACACCATGGCAAGACAAGGAAGTTTTGTTACTGTTTTAGGGAGGAAAGCTTTATGGTACAGAAACCAGTTATTTGCCCAAGTTTTGTATGTGAAGTCTGGGGGATGGCTGGGATCTGAAACCAAGTGCCTCAGGCCTGGGCTTGTTCCAACATGACTCCAAAGGTTCCTGCTTTCCCTACACACAAGTCAGTTGTATGTAATAGCTGCCTGTATGAACAGACTCCAAACATACCATCTCCCCAGTAACTGCCAAGCAAGGCATTTTACCTTTCCAGGCAAACTAATGATTCCAGACACCAAACTAGTTAGGAGTCCAATTATCTTCCAAGCCCACCCATTTTTGAGGATGAGAGAGCATTTGGAAAGTTCCCTGCAGCTCCCTGCACATCTGTGCTATGATCTGAAGTGTTAAAACAGCCCTAACAAAGCCCTGAAGAGCAGAAAACACCAACGTCTGGGTGCAGGCACCCCGGGCCACCCGCTGCCTTTGCCTCTGCCCACCCTCTGGCTTGCTGTGCTCACAGGGAAAGGAAGGATTAACAGGGAATATGTAACAGCAGCTCATCTGCACATGAGGGATCCCAAACCCGGTGTAACACAGGACAACCTGCAGGAAAACCCCCAGCTTAAGGGCAAGGCAGCTCCCAGGGCTGCCTGATTCCAGAGGTGGGTGTCCATTTTGCTGGAATGTCCTTGCACAAGGCTGAAGTGCTGGCTCCTCCTCTCTCCTCCATGTTAGACCTCTCCACTGATGCTATCGATCCATCACACGTGCTGCTACAGCTACAGACCGGCTCGGGGAGGGCTTGTCATAAAGCAGGATGCTGAACAGTTGACACTGCATTAGACCAAAAACCCCACTTCTGACCCCAGAAAACATAAGCCCTCCTCAGTACAGAGTATCTAGGGCAGGCACAGGTTAAACTCCCACTGGGGATTCCTTGTCACCAAAGCAAAAACCCAGGTGACAAATGGATGCGAGATAAGCTCTGCTGTGGCAAGCGTGAGCTGTGTGTGCGGATCCATATTAGCATCTCATCAAGAGGAGACTCTGCCCACCCAGAGCAGTTCAGATGCAGCAGGCTGGAGGTGAAGGATTTAAAAGGACAGAATCCCTCATGGTGGCAGTTCTCCAGCAAGCTCTTAAGTTCTGCTTTTGGTTTTGCTCCTGATTTAAAGGCAGAGAAGGGAATTCATGCTTAAAGCACAGGGGAAGCACGTGTCCTGCAAGCAGCCTGGTTTAGCAGATAGCGGTACCTACAGGCTTGCTCAGAAAAGCCTGGCACAGCCCAAGTTGAGGCCCATGGCACATTAGCCACATCTAAAGGGCACAGGCACCACAACACCCACACTGTCCTGCAACTGGCATCACCCTAGTGCTGCTCTCAGCACAACCACTGCCTTAACAGAAATAGGGAGGCCCTCAGTGCCATGGGTTAGTGGGGGACTTGGCAGTCCTGGGGTAACGGTTGGACTTGATGAGCTTAAAGGTCTTTTCCAACCTGGTTGATTCTATGTTTCCCCCAAGAGGCACTGGGAGAAGGTGGTGCCCCTGAACAGACAGGGCTGTTCCCAGCTATGGGGATGGTGGCACTAGATCAGCCAGGAAGTACCGCAGAGGGCAGTGGTGCTGCAGCTGAACTGGTCTCACCATCAGAAAGCATTTCCTACAACAGCATTTTCAAGGTGTAGATTTTCTAAACCCCTTGAGCAGTACATGACATTGAGGCACCTTCAGTCCTCAGCCAGCAGAGTTCATCAGCATCCACTTCATCAAGCTCTGTAGCTGTGTCTCACCTCCTGAGCAGCTTGGAAATGTGGAAGCACTGAGACAGTCACCTGGGGAAGGGGCAGGTGACTTCCCCACTCTGCAAATCATATGGAGACATGTCCAGGGACATTTGCACTGATACCAAAGCATCCTTCCTCTGTTAGCTCCACCTCATCTGCTTTCCTCAAAAGAAGGCACAAAAAGTATAGGAAAAAACTGGCAAAATGATCCTGTTTGATGTGCAGAGCCAAGGCACACGACGAGGTCGCTGCAGGAGCAATGGAGGAAGATTTTAAACTGAGACTTGGTTCTCTCTGCTGCTCCAGTCCGCATCCCAAACACAAACTCAGCACAAAGTTCATATTCCCCATGCTCCAGCTGCCTTTACTTCCAATATTTATGGAAATGAGAATGTTTTAACCCAGGATAGTCTCCCATCGCTCTGATGCTGCACTGCAGAGATAAGAGTTATAACAGTTGCAAGTGCAGCTGGAGGAGGACGTTGCTCTGTTCAAGGAAAATCAATGCACTAAATGACACTACGATTCCTCCTTCACCTTGTTTTATGGAAATGAGGAAAAGCACAGACAAACTGCACCACTAAATCTCACACACTATTTATAAAGCTTTATAATAGATTTAATAAAACTACATTCTTCAAGCTCACAGAAGTATGTGAAATACACAGAAAAGAGAAATTGTAATAAGTTTTCTGTGATCTGAAGCAATTACAGGGCATCTAAAGATTTACAGGTGAAAATTGGAGAAGAAATGTTAAAACATGGGCTGCAGAAAAAACAGTAGTTTTGCTGGGAAATTGCCACAACACTCAAGCTACTCCAGGTTTGGCTCAGAGGCTGGGTGCCAGCAGCAGCTCTTTATGCCCCATCCCCGGCAGTGTTCAAGGCCAGGTTGGACACAGGGGCTTGGAGCAACCTGCTCTAGTGGAAGGGGTCCCTGCCCGTGGCAGGGGGTTGGAGCTGGATGAGCTTTAAGGTCCCTTCCAACCCAAACCAATCTGGGATTCTGGGAGGTACAAGTCTAAGCACAAAATTCCCAGCCTATCCTCCCAGGCTGAAGGTATTTTGTGAGCCTTAAAGAACAAAATACTAGAACGTGCTGGGCTCTAGAGAGGTTCTGCCCATTTCCAAAGGGACAGACCCACACTTACATAATAAAAAAAGCCAGGAAGAAAAGAGCATCTTCCTCCTGCACTATGTATTTGAAACAAAAGCAAGACTGTTGTGGGGATTGAGACCAGCCAGAAGTCAAATACGCAGCAGCTCTGTTCCACACTGACTACTTCAAGAAAATCTTGTTGCCATCCACCAGAGAAGAATAGAAACTTGAGACAAACACATTCTGAAAAGCAGAAGAGACCTTCAGTTCAACTTTCTCAGAGGCTACGTTGAGAGCAGTAATTGTAGGAGCCAGGATCAGGACTTTCTAGCCCTAGGACACTGGCCAGAGCCCTTACACCATCTTTCAGCTGCAAATTAGATTTTATTTGTGTGTGCAGAAAACCTGATTTTCCTCCTACACATTGAGCAAAGACTAGTTGGGAAGTTTTAAGTACCAGAACATGGTGGTTATTGGGCTGTGTGAGCAGGGGCAATGACACAGCCACTCCAGAGCTGATTTTACTGCATGAACTTGCAGAAGAGCACAAGAAGCATCCAAGACCATGCACGCATGCCAGCAACTCTCACCTCCACCTAAAGGGAAAGACTCTAAGGAGTTAGTTCAAGTATCAGAAGCCACCACTAAAAACTCCCCAATTCTCAGCAATAAGCCTTTGTTTAAAGCTATTCCAAGATGCAAAACATCACCTCAACATTTCCCATACCCTAAACAGTAACACTAAGTCCTAAAACTGATAAACAGGCAGTTTCAAGAAGCAGCAAGACCCTGTACAGGCACACTGCTGTCACTGGGTGAGCATACATCACCACTGGGTAGTCAAGGTCAGCCTTTCCCAGCAGGATAGGGTGACCAGCTGCAATGTTCTTCACCCCAAAAGCCTACTGTGAAGGAAGGGCACCTGCTTTATATAAAGTTAAATGAATTCACCTAGGGAAGCACTGAATTAAAATTGCTGGTAGCAGCAGTGAGCACCAGGCTGGGAAGTCAAGGTCTGCTCCTTCTGTGCCAGAGCCTTCCCCCTCCCTTCTGGGAGCCAAAGCAGGTTAAAGGGTCTGCTCACAGGAGGTACACAGACACACACGAGCTGGGTACCCTACCTGAGATCCTCTGCTGCTCCTGGGAAAAGTCAATGCCTTCGCCGATGGAACTCATGATTTTCTCAATCTGAAAAGGGAAAAAAGCACATGTTGCATTATTCATAAAGCCTCAGAAAAATTTAAAGGCAGCCCTGGGATTTCTCCTGCCATGTGACTGCCAAGAAACCCAGGAAAGGATGGTAAGATACCTCTGACCCAGAAAAGGTACCCTCAACACCTTGCCTGGAAAAGGCTTGGTTAGGATGGATGACTCAGGAGGAATCCTTAGAGGCTGGCACTCCACAGAGCCTTCCCTTCCAAAACCTACCAGTGCCTGAAAACAAATAGCTCCAACAAAACCATCCCTCTGGAGCACAATATTAGGGAGGAGGAAGAGGGAACCCGGCTCCTCCACTCACCCTGTACAAACATGCAGCCCCCTCCACCAGCAGCAAAGCCCAAGAAACGCAGTTCCCCAACTCCTTCACAGCACATTAAGTGAACTTGGCTTCACCCCAGCCTGGGTTCTGTTGGGTATTTTTGGTTTGTTAGTTTTTGAGAGGTTTAAAACCACAATTCCCGATCCTGTGCATGGACGCCGCGTTCCTCACTGCTCTGAGAGCAGAGATACTTGAGTTTGAAAGTACAAGCAGCAACATCATGGGGGCAAATGCCTCAACTACCCGGGAGAGGGAGCTAAAGACAATTCCATCCCCTGAGTTCAGCGATTCACAGTCAAGAGCTCAAGACAAACCTCATGCAACAAGA
This sequence comes from Strigops habroptila, assembly GCF_004027225.2. Lineage (NCBI taxonomy): Eukaryota > Metazoa > Chordata > Aves > Psittaciformes > Psittacidae > Strigops > Strigops habroptila. Next base: position 4,752,528 of record NC_044294.2, read on the forward strand.
AAAAAAAAGGTAAAAACTCTGCCTGAGACAGTGGTTTTTCAAGTGTACGTAAGAGTTGCACATAAATGACTGCATTTGCCACCCAAAAAAATGAAAAGCAAGTTGCCATTTTCCTACAACCTACAGGATCCTTTCTTAAATGAGAAGAGAAACATTTCCAAACCAATTGTTGAACAGAATTTGTAAATTGAGCCTTTCTAATGCAGCGCTGCAGAGGGAAAACTGACAGTGACAGTTACGGGGTTAATTCTGTTGAGATGAAAGACCTGATAAATTGCACCTCAACCACTTCAGAATTAAAATGATCCAAAGCACTAAAGCCCACTGTTTTCCAAAGAGCAATGAGACACTTCAGAGGCTCAGGTCTCGCTGCTTATCCCAGTGTTCAATCTATAACCAAGCAGAAAATTAAAGAGCCCCAGTGAGAGAATCCTGACAGGAATCTCCCAAGAAAATCTTCCTGTGAGGCACTTGAGAGCACTGCTGCTGAATGCAAAGCACTGACTGGCAATGAAGAGTGGGGGGGAATTCAACAACTTTTTTTTCTCCTGGTCTTTTAAGGACAGATTTGGGGAAGACATCCAAGTTTTCCTGACCTCATCCCGCAACCGCCTCTGCACTGTCTGCATCCCAGCGGGATGCTTTGCTTGGTGCAGCTGCACGAGCTCCCAAAACTGCCTGGCCAGCAAGCAGAGCTCCTGGTAACACTGCAAGGGGCCAGGACTTTGACTTCCACTCAAAATCAATGGGCAGCTTGAAGCTGAGCTCCAGTAGACAGGGGCTTATTTTGGTGAAATAACAATAGGAAAACCAGACAGTGTTAAAAGGCTCCTGCCAAGTCACATCTCCAACAAAGTCCTTCCTGTTTGTGGGGAGCACATAGGCAGGGCACTGGTAGCGTGAAATCTCACCAGGGAGAAGGCATTCATGCAATCTATAGAAGAGTCATTAAAGGATGTGGATCCTCTGCCCCTAGAAAACCATGAGGCTGAGAACTTCTACTGGCTTGAAATACAGTTAATGCTACTTTACTGAGAGCTTTGAAGAGCAGCCTGGAAAAAATAACCAGAATTCAGTATTCCAATGTGTATGGAAGAAAAGTAAAGTATGTTCTAAAAAGAAATCTCAGTTAAAGGATGAGTTTTAATCTCAGTTTAAAGGATGACCTGTGAGTGGATGCACAGGTCCTACCACTAACATGCTGCCCTTCAGTACATAAGGAAAAAGCATCCATTGCTCTTCTGCCCCTGGACACAAGAACAACTTGAACATGACCTTTGCTAAGACAGCTCGGAGATACCCCAGTGCTGGAGCAATGCTGGGCTTGCTGGAGCCATGCAGATCTCAGACAAAGGCCAGACACCATCAAACACTCACACGAGGGTTAACAAAGTCACTAAGGGTGACAAAGGGTGGCAAGAAAAGCAGTTAGATCCCTTGTTTCATAGGAGGGTAAAAATGCCAAAGGAGAACTGATAGAATAAGCCTGGAACATGAAAGCTTTTACTTACAGAAGTCACTCAGAACTTCAATCCAAACCTTGAAGCTAGCTGTCCAAGACATGGGATTCTGTGGTTTAATCATAGCATCATAGAATAGTCAGGGTTGGAAAGGACCTTATGATCATCTAGTTCCAACCCTCCAGCCATGGGCAGGGACACCTTGCACTAAACCATGTCACTCAAGACTCCATCCAACCCGGCCTTGAACACTGCCAGGGATGGAGCATTCACAACCTCCCTCGGCAACCCATTCCAAGCTCAAGTTTAAGACTAAAAAGACTATTAAAAAGGATGAGGCCAAGTAAAAGGCAAAAATACCCTGATTTCAAGTGGACAGAGGCAGCCCTTGAATGACAGAAATCACAAACAGGGTGGTTCATTCTGCAACTGCTCACAGCACAAGCCATTGCTTCACATCAAAATGACACACCAGTTACCATGTCATCTGATCGTGCTGTTTAAGACTCATTTTGGCTGAATAAGGAAGCCCCAGAAATACAGCTTTGAGAGCTGCAAGTTGGAGTTTTTTGTCATCTAACCTAAAGCTCTTGCATAAATCAGCAACTCTGCGCTATCAGCAGCAGAAGTGTGGAATCAGCTGAAGTGGAACTAGTTAAGAGGAAAAAAACTGAATTCAAAGTCTGCCTTGTGATGCTGAGCTTTAGTTCTACCCCAGTTGTGTCTTTTAACTGTTTCCCCCTGTTGGAGGTGCTTGTGGGAGTCACCTTCTCTCCACCAGCCACCCTCCCCTCCATAGGCTCAGGTTTAAAGAACTTTTCCATTTCTCATTAGTTGTGATGGAACCTGAAGGATGCACAAGCGATGCAGCAGCTTCTGCTCAAGCCTGTAGACATGTGAAGTAACTGGAAAGTTTGAACTGCCCCATACTTCTCAGCAAAGGTTACTGATAGGAACACAATCACATTTTTACCAGGCACCATTTCAGCAAGCACCATTTGCTTTATCTGCTTTTGTTCCTCTAAAGCAGCAAATACTCTCCAGCAAGGCCTTGGAATTTCAAGGTGCCCTTATGTACATAAAGGCCACCCAACAATGGAGGAAAACACAGGGATGGTGCAAAACAAGCCTCATTTCCTAGTAAGACCAAGCGCTTTGGTACTGTTTTATTCACTTCCATAGGCAGGCCCCGACCCCAAGCTGTGGCAGGATTTCTGGGACACTGCCACAATCCTGAGGGCTGGCTACAGAATTTGGGTCTTGAGGTCAATTCAGTTCAAGCTCCAGAAATTTAAGGGCATTAAGACTCAAAGATTTATGTTCATTAGCTTCATTAAAAGATCTATTTCTAAGCTGGAGCTGCTCTTGTACCTACTGTCTGGGATCTTTATCTGAAGGCTGTTTACTTCAGCAGATCTGGAAGCCTGTGAGGAGGAGGAACCATCACATTTGGAGTAAGAATCACTTGGTTCCAGCCCAACTTTTCCTACAACCAGTCACCAAGAGGAAAAGTAAACTAGGTGGGGAGGGAGGGCAGAGAGGAGGCAGGAGAAAAGCCTGTTTGTTCAAGCAGCCCCAGCTCCCTCCAGTGTCTCCCACCAACAGAGGCAAAGCGCTTGTGGATGGATCTCTTACACGGTACGGGGCCGCGGCTCTGAGGACGTGCGGGGACTGGTGCCGGTGCTGCTGGGGAGGGCAGAAGGTACAAGAGCATGTTGCCAAGGCTGATTCAAACCCCACATCTGCAACCCCTCTTTGGTCACAGATACAACTCTTAATGCTATTTGGCAGGACCCAGGTAAGCTCCCTCCCATCAGATGCTCATTAGAAAAGAATCCCATTTATTTCCCAGCATTTTTGCAGTAGTGGAGGCAGCGTTTTGCCCTCCTCCACCATATTCCATGCTTGGATGCCCTCTTCAGAGCTGTTTAAACTTAAATAGGGGAAGTTCAGGTTCCCTGTGAGGGTGCTGCTGAGGCGCTGGCACAGGGTGCCCAGAGAAGCTGTGGCTGCCCCATCCCTGGCAGTGTTCAAGGCCAGGTTGGACACAGGGGCTTGGAGCAACCTGCTCTAGTGGAAGGTGTCCCTGCCCGTGGCAGGGGGGTGGCACTGGATGATCGTAAGGTCCTTTCCAATCTAAGTCATTCTATGATTCTGTGATTCATCCTTACCCACTTGCAGCTTTGCTCTTACACGATGCAGGATGAAGGACAAGCGAGTTTTAACTTGATTTTAAGAAAGGTCAGCTCCTCTGCTGTGTGGGAAGCAGCAATGCCTGGGGCAGTACTGTGACCTGGACAGGGTGATGCAGGATAAAAGGACCCTCCCCATCTTTTCCCTTCGTCCAAATGAAGGTAAGAATTCTCAAACAACTTCTCCCCATGCATGGAGGTAACAGATGCTCAAAAGTTGCAGATGAGAGGACAACGTGAGTTCAGGTCTGTGCTCCCAAAGCACTGGAGAAGTTCTCTGCCCAGGGCAGGTTGCCATGATTTGACACCATGAAAAATTTGCTTCCTTCCCTGCATCTCTTTTCCATAGCTGGAATCCAACTGCAAATTAACTCTGAGCACCAGGCCAAGTTCATTTGTTTCCATCACACTGCCCTCCCTTAATATGAAAGGGACTTGACGCTTTTCAGGTTCAGACCCCAGCACTGACAGCTCTGCACTCAGAACACAGCAATGAGGACTTGCAGGTGCTTCTTCAGCACTGAAACACCCACGAACTTTTCCTCAAGAGCAGGGAATTGCCTAGTGCTATACAAAGATGGATGGTAATGAAATAATTACATGGCAAAGGATTACCTTTCACAGCCCATCCTTTGCTAAACACAGGTTTGATCTGGAGGCGGTCACGGCTATGCACAGTCAGAGCTGTGTTACAATGAATGCAAAGGGAAATCCTGCTTCATGCTCTAGGCTCTCCACAAAAATAAAATACACTAAAGTCACACAACTAATCGAACACCGGTTTAGTGCTCATCATCTGGATTTAACTGTTAAGAGGTTGCAAAGATAAGAATACAGGGGAAGGATGCAAACCTAAAGAGGGAATGAACACTTTAAAGCAACCCTGCCCTCCACAACTGGTCCTCAACTGCACTCTACAGCACTAAGATGGGGCTGGAAGAGAAGATACCTTGAAAATAGCCTGTGCCACAGTTTCTTAGCCTGTTCTTTCCCAGTGGTTAATTATTAAAATACAAAAATACCGTGTTTAAATATAGCACTGCACTTCAGACTTAGTTGGAGCCTGAACACTCAGTTCCGATTTGTTTTGGCTTAACCTGTTTTTTTCCACTGAAGCATCAAGCATCCATCTCTGAGCAGGTTATAGGGTGGTTTATTTTACCCACAGAAATAAGCCTAAACCTCCTCAATTAATACAATCGTATCTGTTATTTTTAATCTAGGGAGGTACCTGGCTCCATACTATAAAGGTATTTTGGCCAATGAACCCTGAAACCCCACCAGGAAAGGAGGAAAAAGTACTGCAGAGCTGAAATACTTTGGAAGAAGGAAAGGCTGCAAGGATGGGAGTGTCCTTCATTAAACCCCAAACCAAGGGATGTGATAGGAAGGAGCTGCAGAGCAGTTACCAGGAGTGAAGCAGGTGGATTTATTTTCACATTTGCCTGTGTTCTGCTGAAAACTAAAAACACCCCAAAACAAGGAGCTGGGTACGGCTGAGCATCATCTCAGGGCTGGGAAGTGGTAAGCTCTTCCATGCAGGCAGGCAGCAACCAACACATAGCAACTGGGAATTTACTCCAAAACAGAACTTTATCTTAAAACAAACCAAGTTCTGACTAATAGAGCAAAAGGTATTTGTTTGTAGAGGGCCAGTAAAAGCCAAGCCAGCTTGGAGGACACACTGTTCTGCTTGCAAGACAGAGGACACTGACACCAGAGTCCTGCAGAGGAGCTCCCCACCTCACAGGGCTCACAGCAGAAGCATGACCCAGAAGTGTGTGCTCATAGCCCAGACCCCCCCCCGTGTGCTGGGCTGCACCCCCAGAGTGACCAGCAGGTCAGGGAGGGGATCCTGCCCCTCTGCTGCGCTCTGGGGAGACCCCCCCTGCAGCCCTGATCCAGCTCTGGGGCAACAGCACAAGAGGGACGTGGAGCTGCTGAGTGAGTCCAGGGGAGGCCACAGAGATACCGCAAGGGCTGGAGCAGCTCTGCTCTGGAGCCAGGCTGAGAGAGCTGGGCTGGGGCAGCCTGGAGAAGAGAAGGCTCCTGAAGGGGAGACCTTAGAGCAGCTCCAGTGCCTAAAGGGGCTCCAGGAAACCTGGAGAGGGACTATTATCTCATCTAAATCTCCCCTCTTTCAGTTTAAAGCCATTCCCCCTTCTCCTGTCCTGACAGGCCCTTGTAAAACGTCCCTATCATTCTATGATCTAATGGCTTTCTATATAAGCAGGATGCAAAAACCTTTCTCCTGACACCATCCCACAAGGACCAGCAGGACCCAGGGATGGATGGGTTCCACACCTTCTCTGAAGACATTGATGCCAGGTACAGGACATCGAAGCCACCAGAGCCCCTTCTCAAAGGCCAGGCACAGCTCTGCAGAAGCACCGCTCTGCAGCCAGGCCTGATGCATTTCATTTCCACCCCCTGCCCTGATGGACATGAAGCCGTGGTGTCCATATTAATCCAGCTTTTCCTTCCCAGAGCCAGCACTGAAGTTTGGAGCCAGTGAGTCCATTGAGAGAGACAGAGGAAGATTAAACAAGATCCGGGGGCTTTTATCACCAATATAAAAGACAGTTTCCTGCATCACAAGCTGCCTGCGACAACTTATTTGCATGCAGAGAAAGGCAGCTTCATTCAGAAAGCACAAAACTGAGCAGCACTCCATCAATGTGACACTCACCCCAGTTTGGGGGCATCTTTATGCTACTGGAGCTTTCTGGAAGGGGCTTAGTAAATCCTCACCTATAGCTGAGAAGTCCTTACATTGACCATCAATCCAAATGCAGAAGTTTTGTTCTGTCGCTGTATGCAGCATCAGTGATTCCCAAGGACACAGCAAGGTTGTCCTGAGAGAAGAAAAACACACATATACACCTAAAGGGAGCCTACAAGAAATCTGGAGAAGGACTTTTGACAAGGGCCTGCAGGGACAGGACAAGAGGAATGGCTTTAACCTGCCAGAGGGGAGATTGAGATGAGCTCTGAGGCAGAAGCTCTTCCCTGTGAGGGTGCTGAGGCGCTGGCACAGGGTGCCCAGAGAAGCTGTGGCTGCCCCATCCCTGGCAGTGTTCAAGGCCAGGTTGGACACAGGGGCTTGGAGCAACCTGCTCTAGTGGAAGGTGTCCCTGCCCGTGGCAGGGGGTTGGAAGTGGATGAGCTTTAAGGTTTCTTCTAACACAAACCATTCTATGATATGATTCTGTGTGCATGCCAGCATTTGGATGATGAGATATTGCTGAGAGCTACAACTATCCTACCCCAGCTGGCTTATTAACAAGGTTTCCCCTCTCTTTCCATCCCCTCTGAGAGCAATAGGTGGTCAGAGCATCTAATGATCTGCAACACTGTCCTGCAGCTCTGCAGGCGTAACCCTGCATCCCAACCAAGCTCCGGGCTCTCAGCCCCACACAGCAACCATGTTTTGAGGAAATGCTTCCTTGCTTCCATATGAAGGAGGCCAACCCAGAAGGTTTGTGTGTGCTCACGAGGAGATTGGAAGTCTAACACCTCTCCATGCAGTGCTCCCTCCTTCCAACACCTCCCTCCCACACTCCTTTGCAGGGAGCTTATTTCTTAGAAGCCAAATACGACATTAAAATCCAGATATGCCTTGATATCCAAAGGAGAGCCCTTTTGATGCTTTTATCCTGGGAAAACAGCTTTTGGAGTTAACTGAGGGGCACTGAATGAAAACTCCAGTGAAGTGTTTTCCCCTTAAATCCCTGTAACAACTTCAGACTTGTTAAATCTGGTATGAAAAGAATCAGATGTGACAAATCACTTTATTCTACTGCTCTTCACAGGCTCTCACAGGCCCCTGATACCTGGGCAGCCTGAAGAGGGAACTGTGTTACCATCTAGGAATGATTTAGGGTTATAGAATCACGGAATGGTTTGGGTTGGAAGGAACCTTAAAACTCACCCAGTTCCAACCCCCTGCCATGGGCAGGGACACCTTCCACTAGAGCAGGTTGCTCCAAGCCCCATCCAACCTGGCCTCAAAGGTTGAAGGCAACAGCAGCATCCCCACCTCTGTCAGCTTGTGCCATCACAAAGAGCGTTAGGTGACAGTGTAACAGGGTTTCTCCTTGAAACCTCTCCTGCCTGGTGCTTCCTGGGCTTACCTTCCCTTGTGATACAGTTTCTGCTACCACATACCATTGCCCATCAATCTGAGTTGTGCACATTACAAGGTAAAAGCCTGGGGAGTATGGAGGGGTGGGGTGTCAATACCTTCTGCTTCCTCTGTGCCCCCATTCCAAATTGGCAGCTTAAAACCCACCAGTCCAGAAGCCTGATCCCAAGGAAGATAAGCTGCAACACACCTGCACATGCATGGAAACCAGAAACACTGAGCAATAAAGTTACTCAGATAAGTGTCTCTAGTGAAATAAACCCACAGAGAAACAAGTGGCACACTATCTACCATATGTATGGAATTAGTGCATTATAATGACACCCTGCAGATAGGCATAATTAAGAATCAGGATTCCCATTATAAATCCTTATTATTAAGTGGTTCATAACCTATTGTACAAACTCGCCCAGGGCTAGAGCAGAGCAGACAAGATAACAGCTCCAGCAGCATATTTTAGTCTTGAAAGCTACTTATAAAGTTGGGTTTAAAGGTTATCAGTACTTGAAATTTCTGCAATTCCAAGGAAGTGGCAAGGGTTAAGACTTCATTATTTCTAAGCTTCTGCAGTGGAGGGATGGGACAGATTTGGATTTAAATTATACGGATATATATAAAAAAACCCAAACAGACAAGCTGCTTCTACAGTTTAAAAACCCCCCTAAGTAAGACAAACGCCCCAATAACAAAGCCACCAGCCTCATTAGAGCCTAATGAGTTAGCTCTAAGTAGCAGGGGAGAAATAGAAAGGTACAACAGGTCAGTGGGTAATGCTGGGGAAGCCCAGAACGCCTCCATTCCATACCAATACCACAGCCACAAACCCCAAACACAGCCAAGGTAAGATCAAGCATGAGCTGTACGGTTACCTGAACAAGATGATCCCTCCTGCACACAAAGCCCGATTCTGAACCATCAACAGTGTGGCTGAAACTTTGTTTTGGACAGTTACAAGGTGCTCCAAGCCATTTCCAACTGGTTTATGGGTTTTCTAGTAAACAGGAGCAAGTTATTTTGGGGTTGCTGGGAGAAAAAGAAAGCAGAGCTATTTAAGCAAGATTGAGGATTTGCTTTTTTAATTGCTGACTTGTGAAATCATCTCTCAAGAGATGCGAGATGCAGCCCAGAGGGGATGGAAGAGGTCAGCACGAGCCCATGACTCAAGTGGCAATTGCACAACGGTGCTGAACACCAACACCCTGCAAAACAGAATCACAGAATGGTTTGGATTGGCAAGGACCTTAAGATCATCCAGTTCCAACCCTCCAGCCAAGGACAGGGACACTTTCCTCTAGACCATGATGCCCAAGGCCTGTCCAACCTGGAATAGGAATGGTCTGAATGGAAAACCAGCTTTAGTTAGGCTTTTTGCACATCTCAAAATTAATACCCAATTTACATCACAAGACCCATCAATGGCAATAATGCCCTTTAGCTGATACTTTCCACGGGGGTTGCAACGGGATGATCTAAAGGTCCTTTCCAGCCATAACCATTCTATGATGCTATGATTTTCCAGGCTTCTCAGTGCAGTGCTAATCACATTGGCCCAACTCCTCCTGCTTCTCATTCCACTTTTAGGAAACACATGCTTGAAAAAACACCTCAGGCAGCCTTCCCAAAATGAAGTCCACTACGCTGGACATGCTGCTTCACATTTCTCAGCTGCATCTCTAAGCCCTTGCTGCTTTCCCAGCCCACAGGGATGCATACTGAACTTGTGCAGCTTCCAAGAATCTTGTGGATCCACAATAATTGGGGTTTGACATGACAATAGCACAGATAACAACAGAGGGACAAAGCCAACAGAAACAGGGGCAGCTTTTCTAAAAGCCAACATGACACGGGCTCAAAATACCACTGTGATTAGGATGCTCGCAGGAAGAGGGCAAGCCAAGAAGATGTTGTGTGCAGACTTCATCTGCAGACAGTAGAGCAGGTGCTGCTTTAACCAGCAATAAGGTCCTGCCTGCTTCCCTGTTTATCCTGCTGATGCAAGGCACAAGTGAGCTACAGAACTATCCCCAGCAAAGTGTTTGGTTAACCATACCTGGTATTACTAACTGGCTCAGGAGAGACCTTTAACAGTCTTCCAATACCTAAAGGGACTACAGGAAAGCTGGAGAGATTTCATGACAATGGCCTGTAGGGACAGGACAAGGGGAATGGCTTTAACCTGCCAGAGGGGAGATTGAGATGAGCTCTTAGACAGAAGCTCTTCCCTGTGAGGGTGCTGAGGCGCTGGCACAGGGTGCCCAGAGAAGCTGTGGCTGCCCCATCCCTGGCAGTGTTCAAGGCCAGGTTGGACACAGGGGCTTGGAGCACCCTGCTCTAGTGGAAGGGGTCCCTGCCCGTGGCAGGGGGTTGGAGCTTTAAGGTCCCTTCCAACACAAACCAGTCTGGGATTCTATGACATTGCACCCCTGAAGGTGGAAGCAAAGCTCCTCATACCCAGCTGGGATATGTCCTTGAAGCAGAGGGGATGGCTGGATAGCAGCATCCCCAGGATGTCTGAAAGGGATGGAGCTGCAAATAAGAGCAGGAGGAGGATCAGGGACAATACCTGCTGGCTCCTTAGTGCAAGTGTAGTCCTGGGAAATTTGGATCTGGGCCATGAACCTCATTTCTAGATTGGTGACAGCACATAAACCCCTTCTGGTTTAGATTACGATGCTTCAGCTTGTGTTCTCAACATCACCATCCCAGAGAGCAGAAGCCTCATATCTCATCACTCAATATATTCTGTGTATACAAAAGATAGCAGCCTGTGTTATGAGCTCAGTGTAACAAATACCAAAGGCCTGGAGAAAATAATGCTCAACTTATTAATTCCAACTTAAACTACAAAAGCAAGCCAGTTGTTCCAGGCTCATTTCAATGCTTGAGCTCCCATGCTCTATCCTCCTCCAGCAGCATGTGCTTTCCACATAGAACACAAGGACTCACTAACACTGTTATTTATTTCTAGATGTTCTGCAACTGCTCATTACTGATCAGGGCACACACATTTTCTGGCTTAATATGGTCTCTGAGAAACTCATTTGGATCGGGATCAGGGACTGTTGCTTCATAGCACTCTCCAGTCTGTGTTTTTGTACAAATCCGAACACAAACCAAAAGGAAAGGAACTCGGGGTATAAACCTGCATTTCCCAACCAGTGTGTGGTGGATCTGCACTTTCAGAGCCCTCCAAATAGCACTTTTTTTGACAAACACCCAGTAAAATTTGCTGTTAACATGACAAGAGAAGTGGCCAACTGCACATTGCATCTGCTCACAGCAGTGAGATGGCTGGATGCTGGTTATTCTGAACTCACACTAAAAATAGGCAAAACCCTCTCCCCTTAAGAATATTGAATCAATTCACTGTCTTCACAGCTACGTTTTTATGCTCTCACATCCTAACTCACAAAGCCAAAAACATCAGGCTCTTGGTGCAAAGGTTGCCTCCAGCTTGCAGGATGCAACAGGGCATGGGGATGCCCACTTGGAGACTTGAGATAGAGCTACAGAAGCCCTGTTTTAAAACTAAAAGCTTCTGAAGTGCTGGAAGATGTGATGTAAACTGGAAGAGAACATAATGAAAGACTGGATTTAGTAAGGACACTGAGGCTGGACACTTCTGCTCCTGAAGAAGTGTCCCGAAAACCAATAATCACAAGATCTTTACACAACCAATATCCATCAGAGCACCAGTAATTTATATAGAAGAATCGAAAGCTTCTGATTTAGAAACACTGAGTTAATACACTTGAAAAGTTAATAGAAACAGAGCAGATGTGGACTGCAGTTATATTATTCTACTGCACTAGATGCACTCAGGCTAAGTTAGATCCACGTTCAGCTTCCAATTGGCGACCTATAAGGAGGGAGAAATCTCTGTGTATTGAGGGCATTATCACAGATCCTTCTGAATGGGTGGATGGAGGCTTCTGCCACACACAGGGGAGCTGATAAGCCGCAGTGTCTCATTGTATTTTGCAAACCTGCGTTAGGGGGAGCCACCCAGGATACCGATCTAGATCCAGATGGATTGATGTGATTCAGAGGGCTGGCAAATATCATTCTTGTTATGACTAAACCTTGCTGCTAAATACAGGAATAAAGTCTGCTTTATCCGGACCAGAACACCAACCAATTTTACCTATACAACCAGTAAATTTTCTTCATTTGGCTTGGCTTAGTTCACTATTGGGTTATGATTTTAACAAGCCATTTGCAGGAGAAACACAAAAGCTTTCACTTCAAAAAGCAAAGCAGGATGGAGGAAATCTCACCATTGCGGGCAAAAGGAAAAGAGACACAAGGGATGATGTAAGAATTCCTGACCTTAGCACAGGAAAAACAAGAGGAAACGTTGGGATATGGAGATAATAGAATAATCAGCCTAATAATTAAGTTGATTCAGATCATGATGGACACACTTGTTTAGAAGAGCAGAAACAGAACAAAAATACTGACCACATCACTGCTTTTCCCCTAAACAAAACACAATTATAAACCATTTCAAACAGGCAAAGGGGCAACTGGAATGAGAGCTTAGAAACAAGGGGTAGTTCTAGGCAAGGGATGTTGGTGGAGAAGCACACCAAGCCCACCCCACACTGAAAACAGGCTCTGCCTGGTCCCACCAGCCAAACCCAGGGCAAGTGAGGTGTTAAACACCTGAACCAGAAGAAGAAATTCATCCTCTTAGGAGGTAAAGGCTGCTGGCAAGCAAGGAAGGAGCCTTATGACCCGCAGGGCATGGTCCTTGGCCCATGCAAGTGCAAACACACCAGGTCAAGCCAGAAATGAGATGTCCAGCCATGCTGCAAGTGGGATGGATACAGAGAGGATGAACATGTTGTTATCTCAACTGTGTTTCTCACCTAAACACCAGCAAAACCTACAGCTTGGGCCATGTGGGAGCCATCACCAGGTAAGCTGCATGAGCTCCTCAGAACAAAACCCGCTGAGCTTCCCCAGGCACGAAAATAGCAGCTCTCCCCCTGAATAACAAGAGAAATATTTGCATTTTCTTTCAACGCAAGCTGGCAGCTCTGAATTTCAACTTCTGGGTGTCCTTGTTAGGCAGCGGCAGGTTTTACATCAAGAGCTTTTCCTGAAAGTTTCACATTTCAATGCAAATGTTCTTAATCCTCAGCTGTAAGCCTGTAATTGAGGCACTAACTCCATTAGGTACTTAAGCACCCAAGCAGCCCTGACAAGGTTAATGGAGCTCAAGTACTTCAAGGCATCCCATAGCAGCCACAGCCTCTTAACAACTTGCTCCCCAGCTCTTCACAACCTGCGATGGAAGGTACGACACATGTGCCATTTACTCCTGGCTCCATCCTTATGTGACATTAAGAGCCCCCCAAATGGGTCAGCACCAGGTAAAACAGCACATCCACTGTTACCACAAATGGGAAAGAATTCCTTCTGGGACATAGCAAAACATGGAGCACCACTGCAATCATTCACAGCAGATGATGGTTGTCCAGTGCCACAATGAGCTGCAGAATATTCATTAATTCTTTAACTAATTCACTTGGTGGGGGGAATGCATCAGTGCTGGACTTTTATGCAAAGTAAAATGCATGTTTTATTCAGTTCCCTGTTTCTTTTGAAGGAGGTTTAATCTCTTCCTAAAAGAGCTAAAGACAGAACACAAAGCAACCACCTCGTCTTGTGAAAGTGATGCTGGAACCTCTGAGCCCCAACGCTCATTACAAATTCACCACTAGAGCCCACTTACATGAGAGCAGAGAGCTGGAAGTGAAGGATTAAGGGATGTCAGGAGCCGGGTCTGAGGCTAATTCTCAGCAGCCTGCCTCATTCCTTGCCCCTAAACACTGCACAGATCATTTTTCTTACCAACACCTATGACCCCCAAGAGCAGGAAACTTGAACAGCACCGTGCCTCAGCTCCAGACCTCTGCTCTCAGCATGGATACAGATATGGGCTGGTGACATCAGGTTGCACAGATGCATCTCCTGGATCAGGTGTTCATCAAGAACAATCACACAGGAACCCTCAAAACACCCTAAAGCAAAGCAGCCTGCCCTGGTGCAGGGTGTCGTGGCTGTGCAGGCAGGAGCAGAAATGAACAATGGAGATAAATTGCAGGAGCTGCACCACATCAGAAACCTCTATTATAAACCACTAAACCTGCATTCCTGCAGCCAAGACACTATCCAGCATCTCTGCATTTTGTCAAAGCCAAATGTCTCCCCTCTTCTTCCTCCTCTACAAACGGAGCCCATTTACCTGCTATTTGCATTTAGGGGTTTTTATTTCATCACCCCACTTTGTGCTGCGAGAATCATCGAATCATGGAATGAACCAGGGTGGAAAAGACCTTTAAGCTCATCTAGTCCAACCATTCCCCAGCCCTGCCAAGGCCACCACTAACCCATGGCACTGAGGCCTTGGCTACACGGGGTGTGAACACTTGCAGGGACGGTGACTCCAGCACTGCCCTGGGCAGCCTGTTCCAATGCCTGAGCACCCTCTGGGGAAGGAATTGTTCCTCAGCTCCATCTAAACCTGCCCTGGTGCATCTTGAGACCGTTTCCTCTTGTCCCATCCCTTGTTCCTTGGGAGCAGAGACCAGCCCCCTCCTGGCTCCATCCTCCTGCCAGGCAGTTGCAGAGAGCAATAAGATCTCCCCCGAGCCTTCTCTTCTCCAGACTAAACCCCCCCAGGTCCCTCAGCCGTTCCTCATCACACTTGTGCTCCAGGCCCTGCACCAGCTCCGGTGCCCTTCTCTGGCCCCGCTCCAGCCCCTCAATGTCTCTCTTGCAGTGAGGGGCCCAGAACTGAGCGCAGGATTTGCGGTGCGGCCTCAGCAGTGCCCAGCAGCAATGCTGCGTGGGATGCTGCTCCCCAATGCCTGTACATGGCTTTTATCAACCTGGCAGCACCTAAAGGACAGGAAATGTTTGTCACAGCTTCATCACAGTTTTTAGAGGACTATCTGACAACCTCTTCAGGCCCAGGCACTGTTCCTCTGCCGCTTCTCCCAGGAGAAGACATCCCCTAATTACTCTCACTGTCAGGAAGCTGCTTCCCCAGCAGAGCTGTGGTAGCTCAGTGAGTGACTGTGATAAAGTTCTACTTCACCTTGGTCTGTCTCTCTCCTTTAGCACAGACTGATCTATCAAATGGATAAAAGGACCTAGAAAAATCCCAACACAACAGAAGCTGGGGCAGGGGAAGAAGGAGTCATTCAACACTTAGGACCTGGCTGAGGATGATCAGGCAGCAAAGGCTCAGAATAAAGCAAAGTTCTTACACAGCCCTTAGTCTTTGTTTAACAGCTTACTATTCATATCAGAGATATACGTTGCCTTGCATCCAGAGAGACCCAGAATAGCCTAGCAAGAAAGAAATCAGGTCAGCCCCTCCTGGATCACACCCTGGTGGGAGGGTTTGCTGAGCAAACACCAAGGGACTCCAGTACCACGCTGCAGGACACGAGGTTTGCCTGCCTATGGCAGGGCTTGTCCATGAACCTGAGCACATGTGCAGGGCTGGAGCTGCTCTATGGAGGAGGAAGGCAGAGCAGAGGCGAGTTAATCCACCCCAGGAAGGGGGCTGGCAGCCAAGCCAGGCACCAAACCCCCCCCTCCTCCTTCAGGAGCACAAACAGTTCCTTCTCCTATGCAAACCCCACAGCGAGCTGCCACCGCCCTGCGCTCATCTCCCATCTGCTAAGTGTGCATGACGAAAAACCAATCTATCTCTTTAACCCTCAGCCAGGTTTGGAAGGATTCAAGTATTTATGCTGAGTAGGAGCTATCCCCCCTCACACACCTCCCCTGCCCCACCTTGTGTCCCCGTCAGATAGAGCATTGAGCATTTTCAGTCCTCACCCCTATCCCTGGGCAATACATTGCTGGTTGCTTTCCTGATTTCTCTGGCTTACAAAGAGTTTCCATGGGACAGCAGCTGAGGGGACACCATGTGCATCCCTGCTCCCACGAAGGAGCTGGTGGGGCAGGAGGCAGATGGGACAAGCTCAACAGACTCCTCTGCAGTTCGGATCACAAAGCGGCGCTGACAGCATCTGTTATTTGGGCCAGGTCCTTGGAGCAGGGGAGTTGCAACTGGGAACAGGGATAAGCTTTGCCAAGTGAATCATTTCTTCCCCATCCCACCCTTTTGGCAAAGCCAGCACCACCTTCCACTTCCAACAAAGGGCATTGGCAGCGCTCGGCTGGGGAAGGGACATGACCCTTTGCTTCCAAGCAGCAGATATTCCTGCTGCCCCTGGACACCCACGGCCCAGAGCGATGCTGGCTGGATCCCACGGATCCCATCTGCCCACAGACATAAACAGGTCCCTCCCCAGGTCCCCAGGGCCCCACCGACACACCTACTGCTGGCAAAGCCAGTGGGCAACACCCACGGCCTGTCTGCTGCAGCTGCGTGTTGCATGGAGCTGCACAGGGATCCCTTTCCTCTCCAGTTGCCTGCATAAAGATGATGAAAATTAACAGAATAATGCCCATAAATCTGCCATTGTTTCCCCTCAACACACAGGAAGAGCCAAATCGTTGCTAACAAGGGTGGCTCAACAGGGTTTTATATCAGCCTGGTAACTTCAGAGGCTGCAATTCTAATTCAGAGCAGCTGCATTATCCCATTCAGGGAATTAATGAAACCTCCAAGCACAGCACTAACTGATGCTTAAATCTCCTGCTGCCATTATGACCAGCACATACAAATCACTGCAAAGAAACCCCAAACACTCCCCATAGAAGCATCTTCACTGTTTCTTAACCATCATAGGAGGTTTATTTTACTGAAGTATTCACCATATAAACTCCTATCAGCAGATCCATTTTATGTTGCTTCTATAGAGGATTGCTCTGTGAACCATGCCCCTCCTGCTGACTTCATCAGAGTGCAAGCAGGAGTCAGGAGACCCAAAATGCCTCTATAGTCTTTAGAAATCTAAGAGCAAATCAAGGTAAAGGCAGTGAATCACCAGCTGATAGTTTGTCCCCTTTCTTATGACAATATTTCACTTTCCATAGTGTTTTTCAGTGGGAACAAAACCATCCTGCAAGAAGAGGCTATTGTCATCTCACAGATGGGGAAACTGAGGCAGGGAGGAGAAACCTTTGTCCAGACTCATTCCGGCTGGTCCATGACAGGCAAATCAGTGCTTTAGCCACAGGATGCTGCTCCCAGATTAAAGCAATTCCACAAATTGTTTAAATTACACCAGAAACCAGGAAGACAAAGAAAACCATCAGGTTTTACAGTACAAATCTAAGTTAGACCTGCCCTGCTGCAGCCAGATGAGAATTTTTCACATTCTTTCTCTGCTTTCCTCACCTCAACAGAATGGGAAGGAAAAGCAGGTTTTCCTCCTGTGGCTTGTTAGGCTGACACCGGGTGGAAATGATGCTCTTTGTTTACAAGCAGGGAAGCAGATCTGGGGGTTGTTCCTCTGAGCAGAGGAAACACAGGCACACTAACACTTGACCTCTGCTACTACTGGAGCCAGGCAGCACTGCAAAGCCAAAGGCTCCTTCCCTTTCAATAGCTGCTGTAAACAGTTCAGTTCAGCACAAAAAGCACAGTGAGAATCACCCCGTCCTTTCAACTCTGGCTTCTGCTGCAGGTTCCTTCACTAACATCACAGTCCAACTGACCCAGGTGATTAACAGCAAAGTCTCTACCACCGAAACTACTACAGAGGAAAATAGATCTATTTGGCCACTGAAACACTGTAGTGAGTGAGAGTATGAACTGAAGGATAACCTCACACCAAGGAGGGATTCCCACCTCGCTTTTAGCACCTTTGAATACCTCCCTCTTCCATAAAAGATGATTTTATCTCTATCAGAGAGGCAGCTGAGCATCACTCGGCACACAGAGGACAGGCGAGCAGGGGCACAACAAGCCCATGCCCAGCACACACATCTCCACACCCCCAGCACCACGCCAGGGGTTTTATTTCCTCTCAGCGTACAAAGAGTGGTTCATGTGAGCTTATCTCTTGTGCAGTGCTGCTGCTCCACCAGCAGAGAATCATCTCCAAAGAATGTTTCAGTAATGCTGCGGTGCTGAATTTCAGAGGGACACTTAATCTCGCCCGAGTGCTTCACTAGGGCCAACTTTCTGAGCATGAAATATTTAACTATCCATAGGCTTCCTGTGCTATAATAAAGTGACTGCTAACAAGCCTCTGAAATAAATACGTGAAGAGGAAAGTGGGAGATGTTAAATACATAAAACAAAGCCTAACTACTCTCTTCCTTCCATCCCCTGAACCTAGGATGCTGCTCACCCCTCCAGCAGCAGGGACCCAGAGACAAAACATCTCCCCTCTGGATGCTAGGAGAGTCCATAGGGGAAGAACTGGAAAGAAGAGGTCAACACGGATTTGGGAGGAGCACTGTTATCAACTCTCCCTTATTCTGGGATGTAAAACCACATCTGGCTTGCCAAGAAGAAATCAAGCCCTGAATTTGAGCAACTTAAACTTTGTAAAGCCCCTTACTTCTTGCAATTCTGCTTCTCCCCCACTGCAATTAACCCAATCTTTTGGCATCTGACACCCTAAACACAAGTGAGCATTTGCCTGTTAATACAATGTGAGAGTTAGTGCAAGTAATGAGAACCATCCATATCCCCCACCTGTGTGGAAGAGAGGAGCTCATGCTGTACACATTCATTCCTGGCACAGAAGCTCTTAAGCAAGGTCAGCCTTACCTCATCCCACTCGGAAGCAAAGGACGGGGACTTCTCCAGCCTTTTCTTCCCAGTGCTGCAGTTGGAGAGCGATTCGCTCCGGCTCCCCATGGCATCGTCCTCTGTCGGAGAGCAGGTCAGGAGATCAGAGTCCGATTTCGACAAGCTGCGGCTGAGTTTGAGCTCAGCTTTGGGTTTGCTGCCTGGGTGGGCTCTGCCCACAGCTCTGTCCCCCTCTTCCTCAGCACCGCCGGGGTGCTGGGGCACGTGGGGCGTGACTACAGCTCCAGGATCCGCCCGGTTGACGTGCGTGTGCTGCACGGTCGCGTAGACCACTGTCTGGGTTTGGTCTGGAGAGCTGGTCCGTACCGAGCCACAGGCAGGTAAGGCAGCATCCTCCAGCTGCATAGCACGTGCCTGGCTTGTAGCTTCCGTGCCTCCTTTCTCCACGGAGGAAACGAGCCTGAAAGGGTCCTCGCTTATCTCACAGATCGGGGAAGAACCATGAAGCAACCCTGAAAACTGCTCCGGAACCTGGATGTCCTGACCATCAGCAGAGTCCTGGCTGCGGCTGCTCCTCCTGTGGTCTTCAAGGAGATGAAAACAGGGCAGGGGGGAGGAAATTAAAAACATGGAAGAAACAGCAGAATTCCATCTCTCCCCCCTGCCTTCCCTCAGCAAGGGAGGCAGAGATAAAGAGAGAACAGTTCCGTATTGTTCCGCGTGCTCAACTTGTACCCAAAGTCATGGCATTTATGAAATTCCAAACACTGGCCTGATTTATGCAATCTGGCAGCTCTCCTTGTTGTTTTATTCCTGTTAACACTAACTATCAGGCCTTGCTATATAAGGCTAAGAGAAGTGCTAACTATATCCTGCAGAGAGAGCAAGTGAGGTAGGAGAAGCGGAGTCGGAGGCTCCTGGAACATCTGATAGATTTCCATAAAGGCCAAAGTGTTATTTAGAGCAGTGCTCCCTGCTCTTGGCACGAGCTGCAGGGTGGGGAAGCTTCTGGACTGTAATCAACCTGCCAGTTCCAAAATCCATTCCCCAAAAACAACCGCTGCTTTCCTCCCTAGTGGTTTGGGAGTTTAACCTCTCCTCCTTACTCAGGAGAGAGAAATAAACAGTTGAGGCAATAAAGAGACTTGTTCAAGAAGTCTCTCTCTTGCAGGGGAAGCACTGAACACAGAGTGGTCTCATCTGCTAAGGCAGTGGAGCACCGGCTGTCCCAGAAACACAACCCTGTTACACCAACACCTTTAATATCAGGTACCATGGTCCTGCATCAATCATGAATAATTGACTGATCCCAACTGCCAAGTGTGTGCACAGACATACATGCACTCACCCTGGCCACAGCTGAACATGTATTTGAAGTGTAAAAGCAAAACTCTGTAAAGCTAAGAGCATAATAACTTTAATTCACCAAGGATTCCTATATCCACCCATAATTATTTGCAAGTTTGAACCACTTTCATTCAGTGCTGAAGAAAACTCTTCATTCCGAAGGCTAAAAAAATGACGCTGCAAAATAACACTAAAGCAAAGCAGCCCCATAATGTGGCTGTGAAATGCAGGGAGGATGTTTAGACCCTGATAACATGGCTCTGAAACGCAGGGAGGATGTTTAGATGTGAAGAGGAAATTGCTTGCTTTGCAAGACAGCAGCTCTCGGAAGCCAAGGCAAAGGAATCCTCATTTCAGTGAGGCAAAATACACTAGTGAATTTTACTTATCTTTAACTAAAAGCAGCCTATTAGCAACAAGAGAGAGGTCAACTCCTTCCCCGGAAGCACCCCTCCCAGCACTGAACTTGACCAGGTCATTTTCACACACTAACACCCATCTGGTTTTGTGTCCTCACACCAGGAATGAGGCAGGAAAAATGAGTCACCAGTCTTTGCAAGGCACCTCAGATGGGCTGTGCTGTGTGCCCTCCGTCTGCAGAACACACAGAGGTGTTCTGGGCAGAGCTGGTCCCTCTCACAGGCATCCACAAGATGCTTAAAGCAGTTTGCTCAGTTGGCAGCTGAGTCAGGAGCAGCAGAAGCCCGAGCGGAGGTTGACTGGCCAGGCAGCGTGCCGCAGACCGCGCTTCCCACTGGGATCAAGTGATGCGAGGCCTTACTGCAGCCTGGATCCTATGAGTTAAAGATTCCAGGACAATGAAGTAGTTGTTGATGATCCTGCATGGGCACATAAACCACAAGTTGTGTGACTGAAGTTGCCAAGGGGGAGGCACATTCCCTGTGGGCAGGTGGCGTCACCAGCACCATGCCCAACACTGGGGAGTGCCAAGAGCAGCACCCCGTCAGGAGATCAGAAGACCAGACTATGTTCAGTTACTTTGCATAAAGTTATGAAGCTGTAATGGTGGAGAGAAACCTAAGAGGAGACCAGACATGCTGCATTCACAGGACAGACTGCTCTGAGTAACGTAAAGCTGCCGACCTGGGAGGAGGAACACAGCATTGAAAGGACAGTCACAGTAACCTAATGTGGAGGGAAAAACTGCAAAATCAACAGCCTTTCTTCTTGGCCTCTTTCCTTCCCTGGGAATCATTTCTTCCATGCCCCAGCTTAACCTTTAGTGACATTTCTGCTGAAGGCAGAGAGGCGGCTGGTGAAAGTTTATGCCACGTGCTGGAACACTTGAGTCCAGCCAGAACAAAATGCTCCAAATCCAGCTCCAGAGCCTCACAAAAGGACTCCTGTTGAACAGAAATCACAGCCACCATTCATCCTCGAGCCCATGAAGGGCTTGAAATACAAGGAAGCTGCCAAGGAAGGAAGGGATGAAGCAAGAGCAACAGCAGTTGCTCAGAAGATGTGAAGAACGTAATGAAGGAGATGTTCAGCGTGTTTCAGAGCCTGCAGACAGAAGAACTCATGTAGGAAGAGTCATCTTGTTTCTTCTTACCATTCAGGTGCACGTGGCAGGAACCCTGAGGACCTTAGCCTTTGGGGTTTCACCTAAAGGGGCCTCAGGATCAACCAGAACAACCACTGGCCATGTCAGGAAGATAGACCTTTTTGGGACAGGTTACTGACATGATTCAGCTGATGTGCTGATCACTTTTCTTGTGGCACAAAGATGGAAACAGTAGTCATTTTTCAAGGGTGTAGTGAATTTGGAGAAGGGAAAAATAATATTCAGGTGCTAGAATAGCCAAGAGCCCCCCATTCCATCCATCTGCTGCATTCTAAGGGACATGAAAGCACCCTCCTCCAGTTACATGTTTAAACTCAGAAAGGGAGTGATCCTTAACACAGGGACTTCTGTCCAGCTCCCCTAGCTGATCTTGCACCCAAACACACACATCTGACTGATCCCAACTTCTTCAGCCAATGCCTGCTGCAGGTTTCACCATGAGGAGAAGCTGCTTCCAACACCTGATGGGAACAGGAGCCCCTTTCTGGGTACAGCCTGTCAGCTTCCCAGGCAGGATTCAGTTACGAGCTTCCCTGCCAGCAGCCTGATGATTCCAGATACAAAGCACTTCCCTAAACTCCTAACACTGAGCTGCAACTGCTCTGCCTTGATTGAATTTCTTTCCCTATATATCATCAGCAGGATTTGTTTCATGTGCCTGGATTAGGAGAATGAAGCTGTTATTGCAGCTGCTTTTTGCTTAAGCTCCCCAACCTTAAAACTAGCAAGGGCACACCCTAGCTTCTAACTTTGATATAGAAAAGGCTCCCTGTGCTACATCATGCCAGAATTTGTCAAGTGAGGAGCATGCAGATCTATCTCCTGTGGCATAGAAAGCCAGCAAGGAGGAAACTGGCCCTTAGGGTGCACTTTAGAAGTGCAAACATAACCTTCAGCTGCAGTAAAACTGAACCAAAGGCTCGTTTACAGTGAGGTACTGCATGTGAAATCCAGACCTGTACAGTGTGCTCCTGGGTTAGTCTCACCAAGCTCAGTCATTCTGGGTAGAGTCTGTCCTGCAAGAGCTACCTGAACTTGTGCTCTTCTATACTCTCTTTCCTATTCCCCTTTTGAGGAAGGGCAGTAAAACACTGCCCTAGTTGCTTAATATGATTCTGCAGACAAGTTTCTAAATAGATCATGACAACAGAAATGAGGGCTTGGACCTGAGACATGGAAAAGGATCTGTCCTCCAGCCATGATGAAACCAAAGGAAGGCATGTAGGCTGTGGTTCTACACTGTCATTCATCTCATGGTAAACCAAGAGGTTTCTGTCCCTTTCAACTTTTGTTTGTAATACTCATGTGTCCCCAAGGATACCCTACAGTGATATCCATCCCGCTGTTCCTGTGGCCATAATCTGGCTCTGTGGAGAGATATTTCCTTTAAATCTCTCTGCAGCATGTTTGGTTTTTATCACTGGCTCATTTCAGACCTTGGTTTAGAGCTCAGTCATACATCTGGTTGAACCAGTATAACCACAAAGAAAAACTCTAGCAAGACAAAGGGCAAAGTAGGCACTTCAAGCTGGGCTTCCTATGGAAGCAGCACAGCAGAACCTCAACATATACCAGGTTTTAAAACAATCAGAAGGAACCAATTGAGTCCTACCTGCAACTGGTTACTGCTGACAGCCCTTGTGGTGACTCTCCTGAGAAGCAAGACAGACATCAGAACTCAGCAGCGTTTTCTGCATCCATCCTCCATCAGGTCTCTGAACGCAGGAGGAGTTGAACTGTCTCCTCCCGGTCAGTCCACACACAGCTCACCACCCCTGGCCCCGTTACAAGTCCTGAACACCCTGACTTCATGCATGTGATTGCACGTAGTTTCCTTACCAAAGGGGATGGGAAAGCATTTGGCTTCAACCACTTCTGATACTCTGCCTAAAACATGAGGCCAACTTTTCCCAGTACTCCAGCATGTGACTGCAAACTGCTGCAAGGGACACAAAAGGCAACCAAAGCCAGGCGGATAATACCACGTTCATCTCGTCACTAGATACAAGGCAACTCACAGCCAGAGAAACAAAGGCAGCTATCACATATGAAAGGCACCATTAAACCCAGCATGCCTGAAATTCAGCCTTTCAGCTGCCCTCAAAAGCCCTTCTCAATCCTCCACAAGAATCAGAGTCCTCCTCTTCTGACCAAAGGCTCCTCCAGAATGCATCAAGTAACATCTAGAAGCCCAGTCTCTCAGATCGAGAGCCAAGAAGCAATTCAAGGCCATGTTCAGCCTGCTCCTTGTCTTGGGATTGAGCTGCTGCCTTTGATGCTCCAGGACCCTTCTGATCCAGAGGTGGGAAAATTCTCTAACACCCCAAGTAAGCCTCCTTCAGCCCTTGTTTAACTTCTTGCCACAATGACTCTATTACTCCCTAAATGCATCTTCTCCCCCAACCCTATCAGTATATACCTCCTGTTTCATACTTGCTACATCTGCTTCCACATGTCCTTCTGGCATCTGACCCCAACTACTGCAAAAGCAGGAAACATTTACTTTTGTTCCCAGTGCAATAAAGCAGATTTCAAAGCTGATCCACCCTCCCAGAGCAGTTAGAAAACTCCTGTGCAGAAAGAAGCAACCTGTAAGGCTGGGACAGAAAGAAGGGATGAACACCACACACCAGAAGAGTAGTCACTGTCTCTTTTCATATTGGGGTTGAGAAGCGTGAAGTCCACAAGCAGAGATGGAAGATGACAGAGGGCCCTGTCAAAGCTCAGCAGCTCCTGCAGCACAGGGAGAGCTGCCAGCTGGGGACATGGTCACACATGTGCTCGTGCCACAGGGATCACGCTGGGATGTCATGGAAAACAGCTGGTACCCTCTGGAGAAGGGGGAAACAATCATGTCTCTTTCTCCAGGTCCACCAGGAAGAGCCATGGGACATGGCCCCGACAAGCTGAAATGCAAGAGATGAGAAATCTACTGGCTGGGTCCCTTCTCCCAAGGAGCAGCTCTTCACCTCCAGATCCATGGCTCCACCACATCAGTCAGTGCTAATTGCATTTAAGAGAGCAGAAAAGTCCTGGAAGATGAGAAAACTCAACTGCATCCTTGGATTTCTCCCACTACAACAGTGGGAAGGGCTCTAGGTCTGTTACAACCACAGTAACACTGTCCACAGACCAAACCCTGAAGTCCCAGCTATTATCTTTCTAGCTGTTCATTATGATATGACTTTGCTCTGGATCCTTAACAGGCTTCCTGTTAAGATGCTTCCTGTAAGCTCTCCATGAAGTGGGGCTTAGATGCCTGCAGTACTGTCTTCATGTGTTCAGGAGAAGAGATTTGCATCAACGACAAAGCAGAGGCATCACTTTGAGGTTTTATTTCAATCTGACACACAATTATGACACACCTTCACTCATATTCATGAAGCCTGGACACAGTAGCTAGAGAAAGGAGCAAAGCAGTCAGGAATAGCTCACACTTGAATAACCAGCAATAGCTGCACACTGAAAAGATAGCCTGAAAGCTTCTGGTTCAATGGCTGTCACCCAAGGACTATTCCTGGCTGAGACCACAAAGCACCAATCTGAAAAGCATCCTAACTTTGCCTCCGGCAGCAAGGGGCTTTGGCAAATGCTGGTGGGAAAGCAATGACCTCTTGTGCCACCCTATCCAAGCTTGGAGTACAGCAGGACTCATGGAATGAAAGCTATCATGCTGCAAGAAGGGAGGAAAAAAGGCTGCAGGTCTTATAGAGCAGTCAATGAGGCATCACATTACGTCCTCATTATCCCCTGTTCATCCTCAGTGAGATGGGTTCCAGGTTTATAGTCCAAATTAAATCCTTCAAAATTCCTGCTCAGGACTTTCGAATAAAGCAAGAGATGTTTTTCCTTTAATCTTTTGTTGTTGTTGAAGGAAAGCCAAAAAGCCCAGCACCAGCCAAACACAAGAGACAAGGTGTTCCCAGATCCTTTGTAAAGCACACGAGTTCCTCTGGGAGAAGAGAGACTAGTTTGACACTTAACCTGGCTATATGGTGGATTTTCAGTCAGTTCTAGAAGGGGGCTTGCTCGACACATGTTTGTTTTCCTCCTTTGTTAGTTTACATCTCGAATTAGCTTTAAGACACTGGGGGATGTTGATTTTAAGACCAGGATAGCAGGGCAAATCATCTGCTGGTATAAACATGCGACGCCAGCAGGGCTTCAAGTTCAGCTGGATGGAGAATACAGTTCATTTGAATGCTTGTATCAGCTCATCTCTTCCACCCCTCTGCATTCACTTGATTCTGCCCAAGATTTGCTTATTTTCCAAGTTACCAGAGGAGGTCTTTGCAATCTCTCAGTTGTCAGGATAGAGCTGCCCTTCCTCTGTGTACATTTTGTACAAGAACATTTAGATCTCCCCTTTCTAAAAGTGAAGATTACCAGGAAACAAAACAATTGCAGTGCTGATGCAGCCACCCCACCCAACAAAGTTTAACTGTTCCAGTTACTCTCTGCCCTCTATATTTTCCTTTAAATGCATCTAAGCAAACGGCTCTGCTCTTCGGATGGGCACTTACCTTTCGTTTTCCTATCCACTGCAACGGGCTTCTTAGTTTCTGCTGTAAGCAGCAGCTCGTAGGGGTGTTCCTCTTCCTCAGCTCCACTTCCCCTGCTCTTTCCTCGTGCACCAGAGGCCTAATGAAAAACAGCATAATGTAGAGCTCCACAAAGCAGTGCTATTTATCCCAGCAATAAAGCACAAGGCCTCTTTATGCCATGATTCAAGCGAGGAATTGGCAGATGCAACACCTTCGCTGTGCAGTGGGATCCAAAATGTAATACTCCCTTTTTTTTTTACCCCCTCAAAAAGCCACCCAAACCCCCTTCATTTTCTAGTATTTAAGGTTGCTGACAACTTTCTAGCACTGACTGATTCACTGTGCCAGGTCTGCAGACAACCTGGAGGGAGAAAAAGAGCTGAGACCATTATTCCTGTTCATCAGATTTACTGTTGCTATTGGAATTTGCATCGTCATTCACTAGTTAGTTGCTGCGCTACTGGGACATGGCTAAAAAAAGCCCAAATGCCTTCCTCCTCCTCAGAAGTCTCAGCTCCAGCATTCCTAACCTCAGGATTCACGGTGTATTTAGGACTAATGAGCGTCAGGCAATACTGTATAAACTCAGTGTAACCTCAGGATGTGCAGCAGTGATTGTGCTCATTTTAATCCCAAAAAGTCTCTGATCAGCAGTTGTTTGTAATACTGGGAGACCCTCCAGCAATCTGCTCTGGAAAGCCACCATGCATGTGCAGGGCTGTGGGCTTGAAGCAGGATCCAAATGAGTCTTGCTGCAGACTCACACGTTGGCCTGCCTCAATGCCAAGGACAATGGTCTGACGTCCTTACAGAGCGACACGTGCCATCCCAGTGCTAACTGGGCTAAACTGGGCTCCAGGGCACCTGCCTGCATGGTCAGCTGCCTTCCAGCACCATCTCCTGGTCACAGCCTGGCAGGTTGATGCAACCCTGTCCCAGGAGCCTTGTGTGCCTACAGCCAAGGGTGGTGGGGTCAAACCCAAGCCAGAAAACAAGTGATCCTGACCTGCTGCCAAGACAGGGAAGAACAGGTCTGAACAAGACATCTCCCCAAAGAGGGCTCTTGTACTGCTGCTGTCTAGACAGCAGACTAAGCACCACCTCCAATTTCTTCCCCAAAGTGAAAGCATCCAAGTTGCTTCAAGGGCAAATAGGTACCTACCTGACTGCAATCTAGCCAGGACCTCTGGAAGCTTAGGCAGTCTTGGAGAGGCACCAGGAGCCAGCAGCACAGACAGGATTCCAACATCCGTGTGCTGTTCCTGCAAAGCCCAGCTGGCTTTTCAATCAACTTTCTCAATGGGAGGAAACGGGCCATGTCCGGCAAAGAAGTCTTTGTTTTACCTGCTTGGAGCAGGAGCTGTCAGGCAGAGCTGCTCCTTTTGAGGTGAAGATGCTCATCACGAGCAAATTAAGGGACAAAACCTCTGACCAGATGGTGGCACAAAACCACCAGACTTTAACAGTAGGTGACAGGCTCTTGCCAGAGAGCTTGGAAAAATACTGCACAGCAGCAGCCTGCCAGAGCAGTTGGAGCCTGGACCTCGAGCAGGCACTAGGATACTCCTCAGACTCTGCAGATGATGATCATTGTGCTGTCCTCTTTCAAATGCACTGAACACACTTGAAGGCAGTAGCTCCCCAGGAGCACACAATTCCCAGCTTGGGCTTTGTAAACTTTTGTGTATGCATTTATAGGCCTCGTTACACTTTGTTTTCTCCATCTCTCATCCTTAAAAACTCTATATAGAGCTTGGAAGTAGAGTTTCAGGTTTAAATTCACCCAAAATGAAGACCATTGTTTGCTGGAGAATTGTGCTTGCTCCGAAGGCTCTGCAACCAGGAGTAACAAAATCAAATCAACCTTTCTTCCAATTCATCTTTTATTTATATGTGTTGGAGAGCATGTAGAAATATTCACTATTAGCAAAGCCCAAAAATAAGATGTTGTTAATAATGAGCATGCTCTTTAAAGTGTATTTAATGCACAACAATGGACTTTGAAAGCCTTGTTAAAGGGTAACTCATCTCTTTTCTCTCTCCTCCCTCAGCAGAGCTGCAAACCAAGCTGCTGGAACAATCATGGTGCCTTGTCTTTCATCTGCACTTCCCTTTTGGAGATGAGGAGTAAACAACTGAAACTGCAGCCTCATTTGCCAACGCAGACTCTTACTCAGCTCCAACCTCAGAAGGTTTCTGCAGATAGTGGAAGGCGGCACTTGAGCACCTCAAACAATCAGCTCTTCTGCCTCTTTGTACTCATATTTTTCCATGGTAAAAGTGAAAAGTTTCTTGTTTATGCACATCTGTTTTGACTGATAGCCCCATCTTGGCAGCCGAATAAAAAGACTACTTTTCAAACTAGAGCTTGGCCCAACCCCAGCATACGCAATGACTGACTGTCCTGGCTCTAATGTGAGGGCAGGTCTAGAGGATGCCAGACCAGGATGCTGCAATGAGACATTTACAGCATTCCCTAAGCTTATTCCTGTTCACACCTGCCCAACCCAGGGAGAACATGTACTGAGATGATAACTAAGGGGCAGGAGTCAGAAAAGCAGAGCACCCCAGAAGCACCAAAGAATCAGAGCCAAACCAGCCTTATCAGTACATCGAGAAGGCAGCGACACACACACACTGCCTGTAAGCTCTATCAATGAACTTGGTTACAAATCCAGATCTCCCCAGCGAGTCACTCTGTACAAGTCTATTTGCCAGCAAGATTTCCTTTAATGGATCATATTTCCAAAGCCATTAAAGCCAGGACAACCCAGCAGGTGCTTTATAATTAAATATGGCAAGATAACTCAGCAGGGGCAGTCAGTGCACATTTTCCTCCCTCATGTTTGTCATCATGAACAAGTTCTGCTTCCAATTATGCTGTGACCTGCTCTGCAGCTCTCTTCTGCTGCCAGCCAGCCAGCCATGGACTGGTTATCACCCTGCAAAGCCATTTCAACAGCAGGGGAGAGATGAGCCCACAGTTCCACATTTCAGGTGAAATTATGCACTGTTTGGAGCTTTAACTGTCTAGAAAAAGCCAGTTCTGTTAAAGCAAATAATGTTTACTCATGTCTCATGTAGATGAGACATACTTCAGAAAACAGATCACATTTCTGTCTTGTAGGAACTTCAGCAGATCAACACATTCAAAGCAAAGCATCTGGTGAATGGGAGGCTGTTACAACACACTCCACTTGTTTTACATACAACCCACTGCACTCGGAAAAGCAAGGAAATCCTCAAGATTTGGGTTTGAAGATTTCCCTGGGTGTCAGAAGTTGCCAAGACACATTTGTGGTTTCACACCCCCCCACAGATGGGTCTCCTGGAGAGCCTTCACATCCGAGTGATGTAAAATGGAGTAAAAATGAGCAATAGGAAGCCCAGAAGCAAAGATGCAGAATAGAAAAGCTTTCAAAAAGCAGCTCACAGGGGTTGACCTCTGCAGAGACAGCATTAAGATATCCTGGGCCACATTCTCAGCCGAATTCAAGCCTCTGATCCCAGTTCATGTCAGTGGGATCCACAGGTCCACGCCGCTCCTCCACATCTGGAAGCTCAGTGGAAGCAGGAACTAACGGTCCTCTGGGTTTCAGTCTCAAGTGAAGATGCATTTGGTGGGATCATTACAAATGGGCAACAGTCCACATCACAATGTGATTCAGAAAAAACTCTTCCTAAGGGAATTCCCAGCCAAGAATAGGAAAGTAAGGCTAAAGGGCAACACAGAGGTGCCCTGGAAGAACTGCACAAAGGAAGTTCCCATGGCAAGTGACAGCAGCAATGCTGGAATGAAGGAAAACTTCCCATTCACAACCCAACTTGCAAGGTTAATATCACAGTTGGCTCCTTCCAAGCTAATTAAACTGATCTTTAAACCTGGAAAACACCCCAGATCAAGCATCACATACCTCACAGGAAGCACCATGGCCTATCTTCTCCACATGCTGCTCCTCCTCTTCATCAGGCGGTGGCTTGGCAGGCGGCGGCGGACGTTCTCTCTGTGGTTTAGAAGATCACAGTCAACTGTGTTGTGTTAAAGCACAACCCCTTCTGCTTCCACCACTGTGTCCATGCTGCTGCTGTGAACGCAGCATGGTAAGGACCTCCTCAAATTCATGTGGGTGGAGAAGTTTAGTCCTACCAGCTCAGAGCTTGAGTGCTACTGATAACAGAGCACCCACTTGTGCTCTGCAGTGGTGACACTGCACAAGGCCAGCTCCAGCCCACGTGAGCACCAACTATGCTGTCAGGAGAATGAAACTGCTGGGGTGGAAGGTGCTGTTTACACAGGCTTAGTGCTTCATTACCTCAGCCAATTCATTCAGACCCAGACTAGTAATCTCAGTGGCAGGGCAGCACACAGCCAAGGTCAGTAATGAACTCATGCAAATGGGTAGGAAGGGAAGACATCGCTTGTGTCTTAATAAAACAGTAAGTGATTCCAGAGGAACCTTTTATAGTGCAAAACCCTAGAGATCAAGAGACAATGCTGCACTGCAGTCCTCAAACATCCCAGCATTGCCTGTGGGCAACCAGAGTTGCGCTGCTTTGCCTCCATGCAGAGCTGAACACAACTCCATGTCATCTCCTGCCCTGCAACAGCTCCATCTAATGGTAAAGACTGAAAGGTGAACTCATTCCAAAAACATCGAACAAGTTTAGGAATAAACTCCAGCACGCTCACAGAGCATGTCCCTCCTTCTCCCTTTTCACTGCAGTTCAGCCTCTCGTCTTATCTGTGCCAGAGCTGAGCTTATTTCACACCAGACACCATCAATACAGGACAGTACATGGATGGATGTAAGCCACCAAGATTCAGTTAATAACAAGATAGTGCCCCGTGTACTGCACATCCTAGAGAGAGATCTGTCTGAAGTGTCAGGCTTCTGGAGCTTTTGTTTCATTTCTACTACATTTGCTAATAGTACAGGAAAAAAGATGCCCCTCTTTGCAGAGACAGAGCAATCATGGTTACTGTACCAGCAGCAGTTTAATTGTTCTTTGCCTTTTGTCCAGAACTACATCCACAGAGCAGGCTTTGTAAAACCAAGCAGAAAAGCACCCCTGAAGCTGACACAGCATGCTGCAAGGCCAGCATCCCAGCTGCCCCACAGGCACTGGTTGCTAAGGGGGCAGCAGATGCAACTAACAGAAGGTAAGGAAGACTTCACTGTAGACAGTTCCAGGAGCTTTGCATTGCTTTGTAAAGCCTTGAGTACCCTCTACAGATCTCTGCAAGTAATACACACACCCCAAAAAGGTTCCACTGCCAACTACCTTCCAGTGGGATATTCTTGAAGATAATTTCTTGAGAGCCTTCTCTTGGGCAAAGCAGAGAGCAAGAGAGATGAGAAAAATGCTGCACACAAGTTTCCAAAGCATTTTTCTACACAAGTTAGTCCTTCAGCTAAGCGTAATGTCCTGATAAACCCAAATTCACTGGCACCCAAATTCAACTGCCAGAAAACAGATGGATGCAACACGAAGTGAAAATCAGCACAAAGAGGTGGCTACTTGTGGGCAATACAAGAGGGGTTATGTGAACAGGACAGTGAAAAGGAGAGGTACCTGCCTGCTGCAATCAATGTCAGGGATGGATTTAAAGACTTCCTCAAGCTGGGGGATTGGGAGCCTGTGCAAAATCATGACATTGGAGGCAAGCTGCTTATCCTAAGGCAAGCAGGGAGGAGCACACGTAGCTACATACAGGCCTGACTCCTGCTGCTTTGAGGCCAGTTGATTCAGGTTCCTTGTTCAGAGACTCTCGATCTGAGGATCTCCCACTGGCAAGGCTGTCCAGGGAGTGGCAGGACGTTGCGTTGTACAAAGCTTCATACGGACTCTCCTCTTCTGGGTTCACATCAAAGTCTATGATCAGTTCTGTAACTGCTTTCTCCACATCACCTGGGAGAGGAGAAGAGACACAAGCACATCACTCAGGGCTTCTGCCCTTGGAAAGTCAGCGCTTGAAGAAGAAGAGTGCTAGTGACTCTTGTGGTATGAAGCCTACCCTGAGGTATCCGGCCCACAGGATCAGTGGGGGGAACAAGTGGTGCTTGAACAGTCTTCTCTGCAGCTTTGGCACTCTTCTTCCCGATGGTGTAATCTGCAGTGAGGTGGAATGACAGGGTCAGTTTGTGTCAGTCTAGTTTTACATCCACGTCAGCATATGGTACTTCCTCCCTTGTGGATGGAAGGCCAATTGTCAGCTTAGGAACTCTCCAAAAAATAACCCGTTATTAAAACTTGCAGCTCAGATCCCAAAATAGAAGCAGGAGACCTCTTTAATCACACGCACAAGGTTAAGGATGGGTCTTTGAACTTTTAGAGGACTCTTTAATCAGAAAGCTGTATGGACACATCATCATGGAGCACATTACTTCATGTTGTAGACACAAGCTACATCACTAAACAGGGATGTAGTCTGGTCTTCTGGAGTCATAAGACAGAGAAACCAATTCTAGCCATGATCCAAATCACGGGCAAAGCCAGAAACATTAAACCTACTTGCACAAAGTCAGACAGTAACACCTCACACAGCCAGCTCACAGGAGCAAACTAACAGCATTTACCTGCAAGAACTTCAGTTATAAAGGCCATTTTTTATCTTCTATTTCAGAATAGAGATAAAATACCCACCAGCCTCACAGGCAAAGCTTAATTAAAAGTCTGCAAAGTGCTTTGAACCTGTAAAGCTCTCAAATGCAAAGCATGAATAATGCACACCAGTTGCACACGCTTCTGATCTCTCTCTCCCCACAGCTGAGAGGAAATTGAGACAGCGTAATTACAAGGTATGAATTTAGCTAAAATGCCACATTTCGTTCCCTAACTTGGACAGGCACAATGGGCCAAGCTCCTTAATAAGCCACAAGTAATCAAGGCCTTTTCTGTAAACCTCATCTGTAAAAAATCCACACCCAAGCTTCAGAATGAAGTGAGGAGTAGGATTTAAGATCTGTGGACAACTATTTGCCTACGCAGCCACATGAAGGGACAGCTAATCCAAAACCATTTCTAAAGATACTTACTTCACTTTCTGCAAGCAGATTTAGGCTATTTTTAATTTTCATTAACTTCTAAAGTGAGTTAAACAAACCTCAATTAAGCCCATTGGAACTCTAAAAGTTATGTCACACTCCTTCAGCAAAGGAGCTAATCCCCCTAAAGTCCACCCAAACATCCCCCTGCAAGTGTTTGGTCTGGAGATAGTTCACCAGAGCATTGCAGCATCATTCCTTCCTACACCTGTAAGATTCTCATTGAGGGACCTGACCTGAAGCTGCTTTGCTTCCAGCACCTTCCAGGACTACAGAACAAAATCCTGTATGTGCACTAGCACAGTCAGCACCCCAAACTTCTCCCCACACACAGAGCTACATCACTTACCTTCAATAAGAGCTGCTATGTGTTGGCTTTTCTGAGAGGGAAGTTCCCTCACAATATCCAGAGCTGTCAGTCCTCTGTTATCCTTTATGTTCACATCAATACCTATGGCAATAGGTGTAGAGAAGGCAAAAGCAAGAATATCTTCTAACTATGTGCAAAGTCATGTCTTCATGTTAAGTCAAATCTTACATTTGTGATCATCACTGGGGGGAGCTAAAAAATGCTCTAGAGAGGCAGAACTGAAGCCAAAGACCGAGAGAGAAGTTCTACAGCCCTCTCAAAGGAACTCTGATAGCTGGTTGGAGAAACATGCTGCCACTATAATGGGGTTTCCTCTAGTTCTGGGTGAAAGTATCACCACGTTATTGCTTCAAAAGAGGATCATTCTCTCACCTGCAGCCAGCAATATTTGTACCACATCTGTCTTGCCAAACAAAGCAGCTTCGTGCAAAGCACTGCCTTTTTCAGTCTGCAAATTAAATGGAAACATAGCATGAAGCCAGACTGGGGAATGGGGATGGAGGCACGTTTTAGAAGGTTACAGAAGCAATAAATATATGGCATCATATACAAAGCATGGGCAACAACATCTACACCTGAGGACAGGCTATCAATCTTACTACAATGCTGAGAATTTGGAATGGAAAATGGGGATGGTCTCTTCAGAGACATGCAGGCCCAGGTTAGAGACCAAGAAAGGACTTGGTACAGCTTAGTGAGAGGTCATGTCCTGGAAAGGAAAGACAAGACCACCCCATACAAGCCAGAACTGCAAAACCAGCATATTCACAAGTGGCTTGATAGGAAGAGACACAGTTTGCCTTCATCACTATCAAGAGCTCACAGTATTGCGGGAGAGAACAGCTTCAGCTTTTTTTCTCCCTTGCCATGTGTCTGGGGCTCTTTGTCCAACTACCAAGCAGGCAGGAAGCATGCACAGCACCAGAACCCCTCTGAGCAGCTTCTCAGAGCAACTAAGAGCTGAACAAACAGCCCAGAGGCAAACAAAGCTACTGCTCATCTTTCATAAACGATCCCTCTGGGAGGAAGGTTAGGTGGAGCTCTCTGTATGTAACCATAGGGGTTCTCCATCCCCCAGCTATCAGAGCAGCCCTTCACACACAGACAAACCAGATACCTGGTAGTTGCTATCCATGCCAGCATCCAGGAGGACATGGACTACAGTTTTGTGACCATTCCTAGCTGCCAAGTGCAGAGGAGTGTGTTTCTTAGTGTTGCAGCTTAAGAGATTGGGGTGAGCGTTCAAGAGCATCTTCACAACTTCCAGCCTCCCGTAGAGCGCAGCCAGGTCCAGAGGAGTCTCAAACTTGTTATTGCGCATGGTGGGGTCGGTCAGCTCCTCCAGAAGGACCTTCACCACCTCGGTGTGGCCATACTGTGCAGCACAGTGCAGTGCCGTCTCATTGTCGTTGTTCTGGGGGGGGTCACAAATGCCAGTGCATCAGAACAGGGCAGAACAGAGCTGCCTCATGCCTCGCTCAAACCATTGAAGTTTAAATGCAAAAACAAGACCAAAAAGGCAGTTGGGAAACAGAGAGCCCAGTTTGAAACAGCCTGGAGGGAGCTTTTCACCGTCTCAGTAGCCTGGTAAACCCAGGCACAGACATCCCCTCCTGAACTCATCAACCAACCCACCCAGTGAAAGCTTCAAAACCAGCCAGAACAGTAAGTTTCACTCAGATATGCTAAATCAGCTCTATGGGAAATAGGTGCTATATGTGGAATAGCCTGCTTTCAAAGCACTGAGGTCAAAATCAAGGGACCATGCTAAGGTTTAAGAGATTGTCAAGCTGGATCTGGATTCCCATTAATCCTGCTAGCATTTGGGAAAGGCAGTCTGTTATTTGTTGGCAGCATCCCACACTTGGAAGTGCCACAAAAACAGAAGGCTACAGTGTATGATAGGCAAACTGCAGCATGAATTCTACCTGCTGTAGCTTAACTGTCATGATTTTAGATTTAAACTTCAATTGTTTCAAATCCTATTTATCCTGATTATAACAGTCATTCCACCTTTGCAATTCCAAAGCTCACAAGAAAGGGTGCATTAAGTTACATGCAGTTTGTGAATTCAAGCAGTGCAATCAGATCATTCCACTAAGAATCAGCTCAGCTGGGGGAAGAGATGTCCAAGCAACAAGAGGACACCTCCATAGTGAAAGCCAGATCCAACCAATGCATGCAGCATCTGGCAGGGTAAAAATCAGCAATGCAAAGCATTGAAAGACAAGCAACCCAACACACTGCATTTGCAGGTGCAAAATCAGAATGTTGCCAGGTTTAAGAAAGCCTTTTCTTAAATTAAATTCACCTCAAGTTTCTAGTTTTACTGCTCTGTGTTACAGAATCATTATACGCAAAGGGATTTTGGTTCAGGGCTCTAGAAACAAATATTTATCTAACAATTTGACCCCAAAAAAAACTTTAGCACGAACTATTGCACGCTTTAACTTTAGCTGAAAGAATCACAATTGAATTTGTCATTTTAGTTCCTATATAGGAAGAATAGTTCCTATTAAAATCCAAAAACAAAACCAGAGAACAAACCTGTCTTGAAGGAGTTATAGGTACTACTTTAGAGACTGAATTTGATCACAAGTACCTTCCTTTTGGCTTTCACATGCACTTTCTTGGATACCAGCTTATAGGAACAGTCAGTATTTTGCACCACTTCACAACCACACACTGCAGAACTTACTCTGTTAAACAAGTACTTTAATCCTATTACCATGGTAAATCATTCTAAGGATTACAGGAGTCATGCATGCAAACCCCCACTTGTTTGGATCTGGTATGTGCATCATTTTTCAGCCATGTGAAAAGCAGAAGGGAAGTGAGGAGCTCTGGAGAGGCTCTGTGCAGCTGCAGCTTGTGTAAAAGCAAAGTCTAAGGAGGCAGGAAGCAGCATCAGCCACATGCAGGAGTGAGATATTTAGGAAGGCAAGGAAAGCACAGCACCACTGTTAGCACAGAAGGTCAAACAACAGACTCTATACTTGGAGTGGCAGAGGCAGCCATGATGAAGGAAGGCACACATAAGTGGACAGAAGTTACTGCAGAATAAAGAGGTCTGCACATAAAATATACATATGGAGTGAGAAGGGGAGAGAATAGACAACTACAGAGATCACACCTATCAATCAGTTTAAGCTGCTGTTCTCAAGGCATTTAAGGTGGGTAAATCACATATTAACTGACAGGGAAGGGAACCCGGCTACCAGTGAGTCCACAGCACAAGACCAAGGAACTCAGCCTGCCCCATAACATGAAGGAGGCTCAACGCCAGTTCCTGCAGGAGGAGGAGATAACCCCAGTCCCTCTGGAGCAGTGGGTGTCTGCAGAGAGCCACGGGGGGCATGCACTGCCCATGGCACATCGCCCTGGCTACCAGGGATTTCCCCTCTCATCCCTCCCTGGCACAGAGACCATATCCCTCAAGGGTGCTTTAAAGCAGACAGCAACTCGAAACACCTGCCTGGTGCCTCAGAAATGGGAACACAACATCCTTTAATAACATAATTGTTGGAGGCTTCCCCCATCTTCACTGCAATTTAGTCCAATCTTCCTTAAGCAGACCAGGGCTCTGAGGCTCAGGGTGAGATCCCCAGACTTTCCTCCTGCAACAGAGATCCCCAGCTGGTAAAATCCCCTGAATCATTCCAGCAGGTCCTCCCCCACCGCAGACTGTGTACTGGAAACCCCCACTGAGTCTTTATTGCCTCCATTCTGGGAGAGTTTTGAGCAGCCACAAACACTAGAGCTGATCAGGCAAGGGAGTTTGCCTCCCTTCACATCACCTCTGCAAAGCACAAACCAGAGCGGAGCCTGAACAATAAGCATGAGCTCTCAGACGTACATATTTATTGGAGATGGAAAAAGAGAATTCCTTTCCAGCAGCCAGAAGGCAAATGGCTCCAAATTTCAAACCTTCTCAGAAAAATAGAGCACTCAAGAGGGCCCAGGGGCTGCATTCCTGCAGGAATCCTCACATCTCCCCCCCAGTTCACAGTTGGGAGTGAGAAGCCAGGCTCATAAGATGCCTCCCTACAGACCACAAAATGGGAATACAAACAGGAATGCCTCTGCTTTCATATGGGCTCCATCAAATTACCCAAGCCCTGGTAACTATATACCACATACCATAGGCCTTATGCTCCTCATCAGATGCTAATATGGAGAATGTATAACCCCTTAAAGTATATCTGTCTGCACCCCTGTTCCTAACACACCATCAGAGGGGTTCAACTGAAGAAGGGGTGACTGGGTTTAAATAAGGGAAAGGTTTCTACCTTTCTAACCTGCAAAGGTTTGAATGGTTGAATAAACTGCCCAGAGAGACCATAGAGCTGCCCCTCTCCAAGGCTTTTGAGAATCTTCTACACAAACACTGGTCAGCAATGGTTGAGGTAGATATGATCCTGCCTCAGGGCTGGGGTCTCTTGTCAGTGTATACACTTCTAACAGAGCCTTGCCCTATTAAAAACCTATTTTGCTGCTCCAGTGGCACGTCTGATCCTAAAGCACAGAACAGCCATGTCTCACTGGCATAAAAGAGAAAAAAACATTAAGCAAAATCCAAACTTCACCAGGAGGTGACACCCAAAGGACAGCACCACCTTGGGCGCAAAGCTGGCCAGAAGAGTTGGCTGGAGCTGCCTGGTCACTTGTACCATCTCCTTCCCAACTTTTGCAGCATGTGATTTCCACAGGTATCCCACACAGCACTGCCAGGAGCAGAGGAAGGATGAAATAGGCCTCCTTCCTTTATAGCACCTTAGACCAAATCTGCAGGATTCCTTTGCTTCCAATTGAAAAAGACAAAGGCAGTTTGTGCAGTGCATAAAGCTGAGCTGTGTGATGGCTTTTTCTATGCTGGCTCTGCTCAAATGGTTGGTTCCTTCATACAGATTAAAGAACTAAATTCAAGATAGCAGGAGGTACTGAAGCAAAGCTGCTGCTCCATCTCCTTTGCTTCTATCATTTGCTTTTCAGAAGTCTTGTAACAGACATATTGCAGGGGTCTCCTGTTGAACTAAGATGTTTAAAAGAGACATTAAAAGGAGCTTAACTATTGCTTTAGCTCTTAGGAGAGCAAGAAGCTTCTGGCTTTCTTATCTCTTCCTCAACAGGATTAGACTGTAGTCCAAACTTATATCAATGCTTCCCCCATCTCCTAAATATCCCAAAATGTTTGGAAAGATGAAACATCTCTCTTCAATTGTTCCTGTATGACATCCCATCCTGCATCGGAGCTGGGAAGCTGGAAGCACCAACTAAGGACTCACACACTTTACACCTGGACTTACTGTGGTTCTCCCACCTGCAGCCAGGCTATGAAGAAAACATCAAGGTTTGCAGGACAGGTAAGATTCCACATGCTTTTCATCAACCCTGATGAGAACCTCGTGGGAAGCTGGTCAGAAGTTGTGATGAATCTAACAGATTGTGTATAAATCATCTCTATCCTTAAAACCAAGGCACAGATACAAAAACCACATTGCCTTGTTCTCAAAAGCACCACAACCATGTCTGAAAGTGAACTGGAACTTTAAAATAAGGCACTTGTGAAAAATATAAACCCCAAATTAGACTACAGAGTAAGAACTCCACAAGAAAGTGAGCTTGCTGTGTGTTTCATTCATTCAACATTTCAGTGCTGGAGTGTGGAAGAGTTTACTCTGTTACTGACAATGATTTAGAAAGTTTCTCTGAGGCAACTGAACTGCTCAACTGTGATGCTTCCACAGAAGACATTCATTGTTGTAAAAATTCCCATCTGGATTTATGTAAAAATCACTGATGTGTATGTAGATATATTTGTGCTTAAGAGGTATGCACTGGAGTATCCTGAAACACAAGTCTGCAAACCCAAACCCAATTCCCAGTGGTGACCAAGCTCAGGAACTTCGATGTGTGTTTTCAAGGCACCGCAGACAGAGCAGAGCGAAAGGGCTAACTAAACTTTGAGAGTTTAATCTGCCATGGATGGCTGGATCCCAAATAACTGGCTGGAAGCAACCAGAAATACCTCATGATAAATCAGAGACTCTTCTGCCATCGCTGGCCTGCAGCTTCACTATAAATAACAATGAAAAATGATGTCTGAGAAGACACCACCAGGAACTTTCTTATCTGCTTCCTCAACTGCTCAGCCTCGGCGCATCGAAGTGCTGATGTCATGCCTTTGTGTAGCTCAAGAACAACTAAAAGCAAGAGGAGCAAAATAGGCAAGAAAACAGGAACAGAAGACCAGGGCTGAAGGGTGAGACAACACAACAGACTTAACATTCAAAAAAGAGAGACTGATGCAATAAGCAGGACACGAAGGACTTGGGAAGGGAGGCATGAACATTACTGCCTTCCCTTCTCCCCACCACCAGAGTTAACTGTCCATTCAAACAACAAATACAGCATTTTGTAGGGGGAAAGGCAGGAAAATCCACTCCAAACAGCCCACAGAGAAAACATCCATGTTTAAGCAGGAGAATTCCTTCTCTTTGCATTTATCAGCAACATTAGCACATGAAACAAAACCTAAAGCATTTTTAATGGAAATAACATTACCTTTTGGAAGTCATCCAGCCCAATCAAACTGACCATCACCGTGAGTCCTACAAGGCTAAGCACTGAAGGAGCCCCCAGGAAAAGTAAGGAAAAGCTTCCCTTAAATTATGTTTCTATAACTGCTTTGAAGAAAGAAACCCACAGTAAATAAATGGTCATATTTTTCCCAAGCTGCTGCAAAGTGAACAGGTATTAACTGCAACTGGATGACATTGCACCTGGAAGCACATGAGTGCAGCTTGGAGTAATGATGTAGTGAAATACTGACAGCAAAGTACACACCTTGGCATTGATATATGGGTCAAAGGGGCCGTACTTTTTGAGTTCTTTGATCTCAAGAGCATTCTACAAAAAGGAAGAGGAAAAAGAAAACAAAAAATGTGATAATGAAATGGGTGAGATAAAGCAACAAAGCAATGGGTGACTCCCAAGGGGTGGAAATGACAGAACACAGCATCTTGTTCCAGTCAAAGCTATTACCAGCAGAAGCCATTCCAGCTGCTGATTCCTGTAACTTGAACCACTGTGAATTTCATTGACAAGCCTCCAAACACAAGCAGCACGGGCTACTCAGCTGACTTTTCTCATTTAGAAAGGTTCCTACTAAACAGACATTAATGAAACATTACCTGGAAGGATTACACCACTAAAGCTTTTAATCTTTTGCAAAGGTTTCCCTTATACCTGTTCTACTCAGAGCAGAAGAGTTTACACTCAGGGCCCTCAGTCAGTTCTTATCAGATGGATTGCAAACAGCTAACTACACATCTCAAATCTATTTAAACAGACCGAATGCCTGCAGCTGTACCTGAAGACATGATTGACCACAGCCCCAAAGTGGAAACCTATCCACAAAGATATTAAACACACATCCTTAGTTATTTCTGCTCAATAGAGGAATGGTAGTGAATAGCATTACCACTGTATTACTCATTTTGTGATGCTTCAGAAGCAACCATTTAGCCTTGGAGCAGCCCAATGCATCAAGTTAGCCACCTTATACTGAGGAACAGAACTAAAGAAAACTTAAGCATGGCTCTTTGGTTGCCACAAAGTGTGGCCGGAAGCAGGATTAGGACTCCTAAACCCAACTCCAAAGGGAGTTTTTGCTCCTCAGTGTCTGAAAAGTATCCACCTTACATCAAAATTAAACAGCAAAAATCACAGTTCCCAGCTGCTCATCTGGACTTTGACAGATTTTGCTAAATTTGAGCCATGAGTATCTGACCTACTTGGGAATTAACTTCTGAACATGTTTAGCCTTGTACTACTAATGCAGACAAACTTATCTGGTTTACTCCTCTCCTCCTGGATGAAAACCTGAGGGGTTTAGGAGTTGATTCACAGGGACATTAGATATTCCTGCCTCAGGGACAGGACAACCAAGGGCTATGGTAGCTTTAACCACCTGATTTGGATGTATTACTGCGTGTCTGCCCAAGCTCCCTCAGCCATAAGTGGCTCAGTGACGCTGCTCAGTTGCCCTCACTCAGTAAACCAGTCCCCTATCTAAAACTCTTCAACAAGAGAAATATTTGGGTCTTCCAGCAGTAGCTTTCCAGAAGTTCCCTACTGAAAGATACCTGCTGACTTCCACAGGGAAGTTACATGGAGCCAGCCCCCCAAGATGGACACAGCAACCACTGTACAGAATAGCGGTCTCATACCAGTCAATCTCTCTGCATCCCAGACCAAAAGCTATCACCTTCACAAAGGGAAGAAATCCACCAGATTGTTTTTCTTGCCTGATTGAGACACAATTCCTAAAGATAAAACTAGGGACTTATCTGGGGGCAAGTAGGGTTACAGTTATCTTACAACTTACAAATTAGTTCAGTGGAGCAAGTGCTAGAGACAAGCCAGGAGAGTAGCTAAGAGAGCATGGCCAAACAAAGACTAAACAAAGCTGCTTTGATTAGTTCCCAAAGAAGGGAGCCAATGTATCCTTTGACAGAACTGAAACCTTCTCTGCTATCCAGCAACTGAAAGGAAATGTGAGTTAGTTTCAGAAGCCCAGTATGAAAGCAGGAGGCCACTTCCTAGGTGCTGAGTGGTTCTCATACTTCTCTATCTCTTTATAAACTTATATTCCTTACTCATTCAACCACTAACTCAGAACTGGAGGTATCGCTTTAGGCAGTACCCTTCTTATCCCATTAGCAAGTAGGACTTTATAACCATTGCTACTCCTTTGGGAAGGGCCAGGAGTCAGCTGAAGTAGTCTCTCTCCATCCGAGGGAAGCAATTCAATAATATATTAGAGTAAACGACGCAGACCTGCTCATTCACTTTGGTATGCGAAGGTCCTTGGTGGATGAGGAGCTTCACTATGTCTGCATCGCCTTTCCAAGCAGCCAGGTGAAGAGGGTAACAGCCTTTGCAGTCTGCTACGTTGGTTAGTGCGTCGTTCCGCAGCAGAACTTCCACAACGTCCCTGCAAGAGAAGGAAACTTCAGCCCATGAGATACTCACTCCTTGTTCCACAGCTTCTGCAGCAAGTGTTGCACAAAAGGTTAATCTGAACGGGAGTAGTTCAGAGATGCTCTTGAAATGTGATTTTTAAAGCATTCCTATTAAATGCTACCCAAGGAAAATGAAAGATTGCTGAGATGAGCTCAAGGCAGATCTGTGTTACCTTCATACTAATGGAGCTGAACAGGGACTGAGGTCATCCACAAGCCACTCTGGTGAAAAGTGAATTGCACCAGCACAATGAAGGCAAAGGTTTTAATTCTATTCAACTTCCCAATATCTTAAGCAGCAATGAACACCACAAGATTTACCACGCTGAAGACTGGAGTTACTTAAAAATGTCATATGCTTGAAAGCAAACTTTAAGTGGTGCAGGCACAGCAACACATTGGACACCAGACAG
Organism: Strigops habroptila; assembly: GCF_004027225.2. Classification (NCBI taxonomy): domain Eukaryota; kingdom Metazoa; phylum Chordata; class Aves; order Psittaciformes; family Psittacidae; genus Strigops; species Strigops habroptila. The sequence goes on from NC_044294.2 coordinate 4,795,351, forward strand.
ACTGCAGAGGACTGTTACTGGAGAAGCCACCTTTAATATGGTGTTTTATCTTATCCAAATTTTCTGTAAATAAAAGGGTGGTTGAAAACTTCAGTGTTTTGCCCAATTTTAAGAGATGTATACTGTGCAGCAGCCAGTGCCTCTATAGCTTCACTGCACTGATGTTCTTCACTTCTTGTCCTCAAGATGGTGTAGTGCTGCACCACTGCCACATTTTAGTGGGAACAGCATTAGAATGAATTACATTCATTAGGTGAATGAATTACACAGAAACCATAGCTGGTAAAGCACATAGTATCCCCTAAATCAAAGGCATTATAAGATGACTCACTTATGACCATTCAAAGCAGCATGGTGCAGTGGAGTGTATCCAGTACTGTCAACGCAGTTCACATTTGGCCCTCTCCAGATGCTGCAAGACAGAAAACGTACAGGGAACACTTAGGCATACACCAAACAGATGGACAGCTGGCAAGGACAAGTTTGAGCAGAGTTTTCACACCAAGTTGGTTATCTGGAAGCAAACCAGTGGCTGGACAGCTGTGGTTAAGAGCAGTAATACAGAGAACAGACCGCAGAGAGCACTGTGTCAAGCAGAGGGGTTAGTGGCACAAAGCACACAACTAGTACAGGAATTCACTACTCTGTGCTTCGTCAGACCATCCTGGTTTTAAATCAGGGATGTTCTCCTCCTACTAGACCATCTTTCAGCCATACATGTGCTTGCCAAAAAACATCTTCAAGGGAACGTGTGTCTATTAAAGTTAACCACAAGAGACAGTAAACCATCAACCCACTGCTAATTCACACCCCTCGGAAGAACTCTGATGTGTCTGGGAAACCCTCTTCCCTCCATGGCAGGAGTCACTAGGGGTGGAAGTCAAAGACTTTGGGGTACAAAGCCTGCTCTGGGTCACCAGTGGGATTCCATGCTGACTTCTTACTGCCCAAAAATCACTTCCATCTGACAGCTGCTGCAGCCAATATGAAAGAGTAGGTGGTCTCTGAGGTCTGAGGATATTGTTCACTTCCCTCCCTTGTTCAGAAGTTGAACACCAAGGATTTAAGGATTAACCCTGTAGAGGATTAATCTTCCCTCTAACCCCTGCAAGACGTTCTATTTAAACCAGTGGAGAAACACATGTGTAAGGAGCTAGCAGTGCTCTTGAGCTTGCTGTGAAAGGAGTTGGGTTTCTACTGCCACCCCTCACAGTGCTACCACCCTCTCCCAGAAAGGGCACGTGAACACACATCAAGATGTTCTTATAAGCAGATTGAAACCGTTCACCTCTCTGTCAACCCACCTTCCCTGTATGCTGGCCCGTGTTAAACTTAATACTGTCAGGAATTATACAGGATTTATTACAAGCCTAGACAATCATGCTCGTGCCAATACAGTACATTTGCCTGTGCTGTTTTCTTTAACTAGCATGCTCTAATCCCCCATTTAATTGCTTTAAAATAAAGTCAGCTGTTACTCTTTATGAATTAGGCCTTTCCCGATCATTTCATTTCCTCCCCAGCATGTAACTGCTACGACTCATTGTAGGATACAGAGGCAACCCGAGCAGTAACCAGGTTTCCTAACAGTTATTACTAGAGGACTCCCAGCCAGAAAAAACACTACACCACAGTGTGCAAAAGCAGCAGGAAAAGCACCAAACCAACAGGAATCTCATGCAGAACAAGTGGAAATTCAGGAGTATAAACTAAGCATGTTTCGGGTGGGATTCAGGAGCACACTCTGAAATGGAAAGTCTCGACCCCTCCCGAGTGAGTCCTGATCCAGCAGAGCATTATAAAAGGCTTTGCAGTCCTGAGACAGACACGAGCTCCACTAGAGGAGAGGCAGCTGAGGGGAAACTTTATCCAAGAGGACAGGCAAGTGAGCCACAAAATCCAATTTGCAACAGATCAGGCTGCTTATCCAGCAGCATTCCCATACACCCCCACTCACTTCAGAAGCAAACAGCAAACCAATACATGCATGCAATGCATTTCAACTGCTACTAACATCATTTGCAGGATGATGGCTTCAACTACACCCAGAAGATACGCGAGACACCAAAAAAACCAATCAGACTGAATCCAGGAGGAGCCCTTCCCCATCCAGCAGCAACAGTCCTGAGGTATGAAGGGGATCTGAGTAATTCTCAGGCTCTGGTTTATTCTTGGCAGTGGGTTCATGCAGTGTGGTTGCCCAAATAATTTATTGCTGGATTTAAAGTGGTGATTAATGGTTAAAACTAGTGCCAGAAAGACTTGTGCGTAATCTGGAGCAGTTCTAAATGCTGCACCTGCACATCCCCTTGCACAAGCTGCTAACCTGAGACCAAAGCCAGAGTTCAGTGGTTTTACATCTTAAACAGAGCTGTGTTTTGATGCTGAGCTCCAAAACCTTCAGGGTGCACATATGAAAAAAACAGCAGCATTTAATACAAGTATTTCTTTCAGCTGAAGTTATGAAGGAAAACCCAAGGTAGTGGTGCAATGGGCACAAACCAAGTCATTTGTTCCGGCAGCAGGGCTGGGGACTGGAGCGCAGGGTATCCGAACCCTCAGAGCATGGGCTCCTGGTGAGAAACACACTTCCATAAAGAACACACATCCATAAACTTCCTGAGATATTTTCAGGTTAGTGCTTTAGAGTAAAAGGCAAAGTTCACTCAAGGCACTCCGAGAAGGAGAAAAGGTTGAGGCCAGGATGGAAGTGGTTCCACAGTGAGTACCGGGCACTGCGGAAACCAGCGGGCAGGGTTTTAGGATATTAACTAAACCATAACAATCTGCTGTGTCCTTTCCTCCCCTTTGCCCTTTTATTCTTGAAAATAAAGAAAGCTTTCATCAAAGAAAGGTCAAATGACCCAGAAGTTCAGACTGAACGCATCCAAGAAGAGAACTAGTTATATTTAGATGAGGACTGCACTGAAGTATGTCAGTCTCCTCCCTCCTCTTCCTCCCCAGGAAGGCCACAGCCTCCTGAGTTAACAGAAACCAAAGCTTCCATCCCAATTTTATTTATGCAATGCACAGCATTAAAGTGACAGACTAAGAAGATCCCAAGTTAGATCTAAACACCAGAAAATAACTCTGCTTTCGTCTGCAGAAACTAGGAGTTGGAAAAACACTGGAATGTCCCTTCTGAAAGATACCGCAGCTCCCTCAGAGCGCTATTTGCAGTGCCTGGTGCATCTGATTCGAATGACATCTCTGTAGGAACTGTGGCAGAACTACTGGAAACAAAGCCCAGGCTCTAATCTAAAATATTATTAAGAAAACCCCCTCAGATCATTCTGCGGAGGAGGTGAGTACTCTGGGATTAAAATTACATCTTTTGAAGCAAGGAGTTTGTCAGGTCTTTTCAGGCCAGACAGGGAAATTTAGAGAGGATTAAGTCAACAGGAACAACTCAGCAAGACTTTGACTTGTCCGGCTCATGGGTACGTGAAGCCCTGTTCATCCAGCCCCACTTTGGGAGCTCTTATGGGAATAGCGTGCAACTCATAGAATCCCAGACTGGTTTGTGTTGAAGGGAGCTTAAAGCTCATCCAGCTCCAACCCCCTGCCATGGGCAGGGACACCTTCCACTAGAGCAGGTTGCTCCAAGCCCCTGTGTCCAACCTGGCCTTGAACACTGCCAGGGATGGGGCAGCCACAGCTTCTCTGGGCACCCTGTGCCAGCGCCTCAGCACCCTCACAGGGAAGAGCTTCTGCCTTAGATCTAACCTGAATCTCCCCTGTTTAAGTCTAAACCCATTGCCCCTTGTCCTATCGCTACAGCCCCTCATGAAGCATCCCAGCGTGAGCACATTTCACAACACAGAGAACAATAAAAATGCTACATTAAGAATCAGGCAAGCTGCTTTTATGGAGACACAGAAATCCTGCAGGGAAATGAGGAGTCTGCAGCAGCTGGGCAGGCTCCATCCCCTTCAGAGGGGTTTCCCCTTCAAGCTACTAACCTCCTGCTAAGGCACAGATGCTCACATCAAGGCCAGGGGCTGCATCTCCGCCTAGAATATATTACCTCCAATGGCTTGCAGATGAGAAATTAAATGAGAAAGAGATGAGCACTTATTTATGGTGCTGTGAGATCATGCAGTGGCAAAGCCTGATTCAGTTCATGTTAACAATACCTACTTAGAGACCTGCTGCCCTGATTGTACAAGGCAGAGGGGAAGTAATTCAGAACAGGGCACTATGAACTTTGCCTTCAGCAAAAATAGACAAGACAGAACAAAATGCCAGGAAATCCTAACACCAAATCACTGTGTGATACTTTCAAGCCTGGCAAGCCAGGGCATAGATGACAACTCTGGAATCACAAGGGCTTTACTCCCCGCTGTGCTACGTAGCCTTGGGAAAAGCCCTACTTCCAGACCTCAGTTTTCCCATCTCTAAAGTGGAAACACAGCACTGAGAGAAGCAGAGTACAAAGCCAAGTACTATCTATGTACAGTGTGATTTTGGGGCTGTTTCTGATTAAACAGAAGAACAGATCCCAGCACAGGAAGGAGAATGCTGTAAATACAAGTCTCCAATAAAGCTCAGGGAAGAGCTGGAGCCAATTCCACTGCCACCAGTGTTGGCTTTCCTCTCTCCTCCAATCCCCCCAAACCCCTTCATATCAAGAAGGGGGTTGTTTTTACATGAGCAGTCTCTGTTATGAAAGCAAACTCCTCAAACGATTACCTGGATTTCACCTCCCTTTTGCTGCACCACAGCAGTATTCTAACCATGTATTTGAGGCAATTGAGACAGAACATTAAGGATGTAAGAAAAGCTCTGAAAATTGCAAGATCTGCTCCGTTTAAGCTAATTCTTCTCTCAGCTTTCTCTTGCTCCATGATTCAGCAAGTGCTGGAGCCTTTTAAATAAAGCTTCCTGTTTGTAAAAACTGCTGAATAAAGCACATTGCTTTAGGTCACGATAAAACCCAGTATTTCCTTTAAACAAGACCATATTTGTCCTCTTGCTTTTCCATTTATTTCTTCCTGACTGTAGTAACTTTACTCACAGAATCATCTGAAGCAGTGGGTTAGAGCAAAGGCCAAGTCACTGCAAGAACAACTCTGTGTTTTCAAGTCAAATGATGAGTCTTTAGAGCTGATTTATAGTCTCACTTACATGGATTACAGAAGCACGCCAAGACTTCAGGTACCAGCACTCTTACCTGTGCAGAGCAGACAGCAGAGGCCATTGCCACCCCCTGTATTTACATACCCAACACTAAAGACACAAGGCACAAAACTAGTGCTATCACTGTTTTACATGCCAGAAGCCAGTGTACATGAGTGGCTTGGCCCAGGGTCACAAAGGAAGTTTAAAGTAGCTGAGAACTAGTCCCAGATGTTTGTAGACTTAGTTCAATGCCTTAGAGACAAAGTGTCACAAGGGCAGTTGAGGCTGGAGGCAGACTAACTCCTAGTCCATTGCCTGGAGGACATCACAAGTCAATACACCCATCTCAGCTATTAATATCCATACAACTGCTAGATCCTTGCAACGAACACAACCCCCTTTTGGTATTTCCTGCTTATAGACTGGTAATGCAAACAACTCACATGCTTTGTGCAAGGCTTTAGGTATAGAAAGCGTGGTTAAATTCTTCTGCAGAGGGGGAAAGGCAGCACTACACCCATCTCACTGATGGGAAGGGGTTTGGTGTATGTGGTAGGGCTCACAATGGAGCTGTGACCCCTTTCCTTGCATGCCTCAACCACAAGATAATACAACAGCCTTTCCAAAAATAAACTGCTGATGCAAGGCTGGAGCAGATTAAAGCAGAGGATTCCTGGGGCAGGGGAGAACGTGGCTACATCCCAAGCAATACTTTCTCAGCCCCTTTTGGCAGGCTTCAGGAAAGAGCGCGGAGAGCAACCCGGTTAGATTCCAGCTAGCAGAGAGGCTGCAAAGGAAGCCAAAGTGGTGATAGATGATACGTGGATTCTACACTCAACTTTTGCCCAGATTTTTCTTTGTTATATACGTATAAAAAAAGGCAGTCAGTTGGGATGATTGCTCCCACCCAAACCCCTTGGCTGCCCTCTTCCTATGTTCTTGTCCTCACCATCATCCTCTTCTGCCTTTCACATCCCCCTTTCCTCTCTGTTCAGCACATTCCTTCCAAATTCAAGTGTCTCACACACAACAAACCAAGGAACATACAATCTGTGCATCTGCCTGGTCTGTCCTGCTCAGGCCTGAAGAATTCATAGAGCACCTAAGCTCAACAGGAGCTTCATTCTGACTGCCACTTTCAGCTTATTGTAGAACAACTGACCAAAAAAGTCCTTTCTGCCTTTGTTAGTGTTTTCCTCTAACTGCAGCTCTAAAAGCACAACATTGAAGAACGTGGCATTGTCATTATCAGTTACAAAACCAAACTCAGACATACTATAGAAAATGTGGGTGGCCATTTAATACACAGGCTAATGATATAATGCTTTGCAGGGAATGCAGGCATTTCGAATGCATGCAGAAGTCTCACTTTGCATTCCAGTCCTAGGCAGGAAGCATTCACTGTATATAAAATTCTCCTACTAACATTGCTGCCTCCATTTTGCTATTGGAAAAATAGAGTCATTCACATTTAGCACTTCAAACATGATGACGTTGCCAAGCATTTTACAACCTAACACAGACATTACGTTCTACCTGATGCAGAAGAGCTCTGTTAAGAGCCGAGGGGCCAAAGGGGAGAGGTACAGATAGGTTTGGTTTGATTTGTTGCTGGAGTTTGGTTGTTGGGTTTGATTTTTCTCTCTTTTTTGCAATAATTCAGAACAAAGTTTTCTTCTTGACTGACAAGGCTAAAATGCAACTTCAGAGGCTTAAATGAAAGGGAAGAAGCTGAATGATCTGAGCTGATACATGTGCTTCTCAAGTGCCTCTAGACTTGGCAAACACATGCAAGAAGAACTGCCAGCAAGGATGTATCCATAGATCATACAGCCTGCAGGGCCTCAGGAGGGCTGGAGCTCTCAACCAGCTTTTCACACTGAAAGGAGCAGTGAGTTAGAGCATGTATTGCCAAAGCTATCGAGGGAAGACTGGAAAGATCCTTCACACAAACAGTAAGTTACCTTGATAGATCTTGATGGCAAAATGAATACAGATCTTGAATGATTAGGGGTAAATGAAAGAGCACATATAGATTTACAGGGCTGTCAGCCCTCCAACCACAGGCACTGCGTATAGACAACTCAAAAGGTGCAACACTGAGTAACGTCATTGCAAGCCATGAGGTGTTCCTGCCCTCGTTTCCTTCTGCTGGAACTCACCAGGTCCTCACTGCTGCCCTTAAAAGTCTGAAATTAGAGGAAATGGGAGACCACTGATCGCATGTACAAGAGTTAACACACTGAAGAGTAGAGCATGGCCCTGCTGCTACAGCACCAGCACGGAGTTACCTGCTGCTTTACACTTCTCCTTCCAGAAAGGGCCTGTGGTATGTGAAGAATCACCACTGAGATGCTGTTAGTTCTGGGCTGCAAAGCAGCAATTTCCCTGGCAATGAACACACAAGAGCAGGAAAGTAACACCTTTAAGGAAAGAGCATTGGGATCACAAACATCTGTGCAATGCATCCAGTTTTCAAACATGAAAAGAACAAAACCGCCAGCGCAGACAGATTGATCCTCCTGGGATTTGGACACACCATTCCAGGAAATCTGGATACTTGAGACACAGGGCATAGGTTAAAGTCAAAGTTAAGGGGCACATGCATTAAACGTGCAGCCACTTGAACTGCTGAACCGAGACACAGACGACTGGTGAGCATCACTCCTGAACTGATAGAACATACCATGACAGGAGCAGCACGAACACAGCTCTGCAGGGAAGACACTGTCCATGTGGGATAACTCCCGTCCTGCCATCAGCTGAAGCCTCCATCTCACAGCTATGGAGACTGGGATCAATATTGTGTCAGCCCAAAACAAAACTGTTTTCAGGGATTCACAAGGCAGTGATACGAGATCTCACTGTCTCCGTTCTTCCACACTGTCAAAACATACCTTCTTTCCTCACAGCTTGCACCAGCCAGAGCTGAGTCAGGCACTCAATCTATCAAGGAACGACAACTGTGTTTCCAAATAGAGCAAACAGGTGAAGACATGCAGAATACACATTGCAAAGGTAATTCAGTGCCTGCTGGAGGTGCTTTTCCCACTCTAACTGCAGGCAGCTCTACCCAGAAAATTCCTTTCAAGCACATGAAAAAGAAGACAGCTTCCCAGTGCTTGTATTTCTTTGCACAGATACCTAACAAATCCTGAAAGCTAAACTCAGTGGAAGCCTGCTGACAGCATTATGTTGCAGCATTAAATGTTCTCCTTCAACAGGTAGTGTCCTCATCTAAGAGCAACTTCAGATTTATAGACATGTTCATAGGGAGAATTTATTTTGTAGCTGCATTTGTGTATCGAGGAGGTTTTATGGGAGTAATAAGTGTTTTCAACAGCTGTATCCACAAAACCCCCTTTAATTCTCACATCTAGGTCTGTTTGCATACAACACCTCTACATGGCAGGGGGCACTTCCATCTCATCTAGTAGCTGCAGTATCAACTTGCACTTCCCAGTGGACTTTGTTCCAATGGATTTTAGATCAAGTTTAGATCAGGATCTTAGTGAAGAAGTACTTGACAGCTTCAGCTTTAAGCAAATCTTAGCTACTCATCTGCAACTTTTAATGGAAGCCGCCACCTAAACTTTCCTGGCACTCAAGTTTTGGAGAGGGACAGTTAAGCGAGACTAAAATTTCATCATCACATCAAACATGAAAATTCATGGTTAGTTACAGAAGCCAAGGAGAGCAGGAGAGGAAATCTCCCACCTCAGCTGGTTCTCTGGTAGGACAGAGCATGGCTGAAAGGAGAAGCCACAGCACAGCTCTGTAATGTTACAGTCACAAAGTAAAACTGAGGTGAGTTTTTACAAGAGTTGCTTTTTGAACTTCTACAATCACCTGGGGTCCTTTCCTTTCAAAATGTTGGCCAAAAGAAGTAGGTTTGGTACATGAGAAAACACATCACTTCCTCCACCCAGTTCCCAACAGTGAGATGCAGCGCTGAAGTTTCCTAAGACAGGAGAATCCATGTTTGGAAGGGGTGATGGTGGGAATGTGTCTTTGACAAGCACAGCAGAGGAAACAAGCCACCTCCACATACACCCACCAGGAATGACAGCATCGGGGTGATCACTGAGTCCTCAAGGAGCATGGACACTCCACTCCAAACACATATGGAGCACCCATCTGCGCTGAGGCTGTCACAGGATTTTGGCCACTGTCCCACTTGGTTCCTTTCCCTTTACTCTCCAGAGATCACTTCAATGATTGCGCAAGCAAGAAGGTGTTTGTGCTGCTATTTAACTGGTATCTGTACCCCAAACCACTACACACATCCTACACATCGACTTGCTAACAGCATCCAACCGCTTGGAGAGGAGGTTTAAAAGCATTTCCTCCCCTCCCCCCAAAATGCTCCTGGGTTTCTTTCATTCCAAGTAAAACAAGTAACTTCAATGCCCACCACCACACTGAAATCCCAGGTCACAACTAACTGCAAAAAATCCAAAGATGCTATTTTCAATGCAGCAGAAGGGCAAAGGCACGTGCTTCCACCTATGGGAATTACAGGGCTATTGATTTACAGATAAGGCTCACATCACATTTAAGGCTCACATTCCCTGTAGTACTTTACACAATACTACTAACATGTTAAACTGTGAGACCAAATAGACAGGACAGACATTAAAAGACTTAATCCTATTGCATGAAATACACACGAAAGAGATGTGTTAATACCTGCAAGACAGAGCTGATGGCGAGTACAACTGAAAAAGCAGCTACTGAGGGACACTGATGCCATGTAAAGTCTGAGCAGCAAGACAAACCTTTGGCCATTTCACCTTCCCGTCCTTCCACAGCATCAGGACCAGAATGAGAACCTTCAGGCCATCCTGTCTTGAAAGCCTCAGGGCTTATTCTTTAGCACTTGGCAATTATTTGGCAACACCAACTTTGCATGTGTGCAGCACAAGAGTCAGAGCTGAACTGAGAGGACAAAGCCAAACCCCCTCCCTACATCTCACCAGATAAACTAGAGCCAAAGACAGGTTAACAAGGTAAATTTGCCTCAAAGTCACAGGATCTCAAGCTCATGTATGTGATAGGGACGGATGGGGAAAAGCAGGGACCTTAATAAGGGCAGGACATGTGAAGACAACCCAGCTGACACTGCACACCACCACAACCCAGTTCCAGGGCTGCTGGAGCTCAGGCTCTCATCAGACTTGCTCTTAAGATACCCAGGAGCGAAGGCAGAGCTACTGACAAGGGATTTGGGTGAAAATGCTCAGATTCAGTCGACTTTCTGTCACACAGCAGCAGTCAGACTGTGCCTGGCCCTCTGCACAGAACAAGACCAAGTTCCCAGCTCTCAAATGCTTCCACTTTGCCAGCTCATTTTCAGCGTGAAGCAATAGTTATGAACAAAGATTGCTGACAGCTCCAGCCTCATTGCCCAACACCAACAGTTCAGCCAGTGTAAGGTTAGCAGCATGCTGTGAAAAAGCCAGCATTTCAACCAGTGGAGCAACACCATGCGGCAACTGATCCTCTAATGGCCAAACTGTTCCTTCTCTTTATGAATAGAGCAGAACTGCTGCCTCTTCAGATACAGTGAGCAGTGAAGAGCAGGCAGCAGGAAACCTGCACGAGTTCTCAAAGTGACAGCAACCCTGTGAAGGCTCACATCAGGACTCGTAAGAGGCAAAAGCTAAGCTCATTTCTCTCTCTCAGAACCAGCTTACCAACTCCCACTCCTCACTTCCAGGAGGTTGTTTCAGGTTGGCACAAGAACTATGACAACCACACATTTAACCTCTGGGCTTGCAGGCTCACGCTATAAAGGAACAAGACAGGGTTGGCATTGCTAATAGAAAAGCATCCATGCAAGCTAAAATTCCCCACTAGGAATAGGGCAGCCCTAGCCTCACAGATAGCTCCTGGCAGTGGAAATGCATTTCTTTAATGTGTGGTGGGGGGGTGACAGTGGGCTCTGTCACCTGCATTATGAAACAGGAGGCAGAAAGGACGGGTCACGCGTGTGTGTTACGCTACATCAAAGAATCCCTCCAAGCAGGAGGCAAAATAAATAGCTGCAGGAGAGGAAAAAAACAGGTCTGGTTTGAGTGCATATGCTGCCCTTTATTCTTAAAAGCATTACAGACACTCAACTCTGCAATCTGCTCCCATTACGGGAGCATTTCCAGCTGATTACATGCAACAGAGCAGAGTTCACATACAACACAGGCTCTACATGCTGGCATTGACTACAGGGGCCAGATCTGAACAAAGCTGTTCTGAAAGAAGTGCAAAAAGCTTCAGTCATCAAGACAGGGAAAGCCAAGCAGTGTCCTCCATGGGAGAGCATGGAGTCACCTTTACTAACTGGCTGGGAGAGCAGCCAGAAGCTCTGGTTTCTGACGTGTACAGTGTCAGGAGCATCCCACTCTCCATGCATGGTCCAAGGGCAGCGTGTTCACAGGGGAAGAGAAGGGATAAAAGGAAGGTAACATCAAAATGGCATCAGCGACAGGTCCTTCACGTTTTCAGGTCACAAATCCTGCCCTGCCTGATGACTTTGGCACTTAGCTCAACTGAAGACAAAACTCAGAAGAGATAAGGAGATTTCAGAAGGAAAGAGAAGGAAAATGCCCACTGGAGTTATTTAAAAAGAGAGTTTGAATTTAGCTTCTAACACACGTAACTGAATGCAGGACGCAGTCCCTACTACTACCTTAATAACAGTATTCTCAAACCAGAGTGTCTAAACATAACAGGGAGCAAACCCTGAGCACCCAACACACAGGTGTGGGATTTTATATGAAGCCCAGAGGTCAGAAAAGCTGCCTTGGTCAGGAAACTGAACTCCAAGAAAGTATAGAGATTTGCTCACAAAATGCTCACAGAGCTCTCAAGGAGATTTACTAAATACCAGGTTTGTGGTTTGCGTCTGACTAGGTGGGATTTTGAGGAATAGGAGCAAAAAGCAAGCAGAACATTCCTGCAGAAATTCAATAAACTGAGCAGCATCACGAAGGTCAGATACAAGAGCCTGGAGCTGATGTTATCATGGAATTGCAAACTGGAACCAGCAGCGCTGCTACCGTAAGCATTCCTCACTCTTCATTTGAAGCTAAGCTCTGCTGTTGCCACAGTAATGGAAAAGATGCAACTAAGTGGAAGAAAATGCAGTATTAATAGATAAATAAATAATTAGATGCAGAGAAAATTAACAGGCCACATCTAGCTGGGTTGTGCTGAAGCACAATTCCTTAGAAAGGTACAAGACCTTCCCATTGCCTTCCCTCCATCCAGAGCTTCCAGAGAAATGGAAGCAAACTGCCTGGGCAACCACGAATTCCTAATGAAAACCCTACCAAGCTGCAGCTGGCGACAGTGGATTTTCCCTCCCCCTTTTCTCCTTTGTGAGATGATTTAACAAGCTATAGCATCCCAAGAGACATGACAACCAACCAACAGAAACAGAGCATTGTGGCTTGAACTGTACATGTCCATCTGCACTGTTCTCTTTTGACAGACACACAAAAGGTCTGAGTTTGGAATAAAAGTGTTGCCAAAAGGAAGTTGTGCAAAAAACCATTGTGGTAGTGTGTGCTTCATTCCCATGGCCTGTCATTATTCCTGTACGGGGGGAACTGATGCACCAATTATGTTTTTGGGATGGCAGATAACATGTCACCCTCTGCAAGCTATCTGCTCTGCAAGACAGCTACATGTTCATTGTCAGATGAAATCAACAGGATTAGAACAAGTCAAAGCTACTAATTTTTTTTCCTAGCAGCCAGAGTGGTCTGATTCAACACGATCTCAGTGGGAATTCGGGAACCTTGCACCTAGAACCATAGAGGAAAGGTGGTTAAGTCTTAGATACATTCTATACAGAGAAACTAAATACACCTCCATGTCTTCCCCCATCTCTCAGTGCCAAACAGACCTGTCCTCTCCCCACTCTGGCCCACAAGAGCCAAGCTCAGGTGCTTCACTTGGCCACCGTGCCCTCCAGCCCAGGCAAAGCCATCTCCACTCCAAGCCTTGTCATCACGGAACTACACCAGCCCACTCCCACAGCAAACCAGTTCTTCCTTTTCAGCCAGGTTGCTGCCTAGAACTGATGCCCAAAACACTGAACAGCAGCTCTTGTGTCTGACCTGGAGTAGATGAGAAACAGGGAAATAGGCCAAGTAAAGCAGAGCCAGAGAAACAAAGATCCGGAGACTGAATTAGCTCTTCTCCCCATCAATTAAAAAGCAAATGCAATTATTTTGTATCAATAACTGCATCTCGAGTGCACTTTTGCCTTAGGGAGACTGAAAGAAATGAGAACATGCCATTTCCCTTGTGACATTGCTAAGATCAGCGACATGAAGGCTTTGAATTTACACTGGCATTGAAGTGCTTAATTGTTGAGACAGATGGGGAGAGGACACTGCACATGCAGGGAGAGACCCCACATGCCTTTAGCAGAGACTCACAGGGTGCCAATCCCTGTACATCAAGACAACATTCAGCTTCAGTAAAAAGGAAATTAGTTGCTCTGATATTGAAGACCAAATGCAATGGGATGGGAGAAGAGGCCCTCAAGGAACAAAACACAGGACCAGAGAATTAAGAGCCACAACAAAGCTTCCACTTAAGCATTTGGAGCAGACTTTGCCCTTCAACATAACCCACATCAGCAGCAGAGCTGTTTCACCCACACAGCTCAATTTAAGCACGTATCAAATCCCAGTGCCCCGGCTTAACCAGAAGGTCCCTGAAGGCTAAAGAAAGACACGGCCAAGCAAGAGATTAACTGGCAACAATGCAGGACACAAACATACCACTGCTCTGACTCCAGATGAAATTCCTTCTTGATGAGCTTTTTAATTGGATGCCCAAAGAGCAAGTAACAAGGAAACAAGAGAGCAAAGACAGTAAGGGTAAGAAGGGAAACAGAAGAGTGACCGTGCAGTGGCTTGGATGGGAACATTAAGGACACACCTCAGCCATCACGTTCAAAGAGCACTGTGATAAGCTCCTGCTCCCTCTTGGTATGCATCAAGCAAACAGAGAAAGCATCAACTTAAGACAACAGTTCTTAAGAAAGCTTAAAGAAAAGTTGGATGGAAATGAGAAAAGGACATCCTTTTCCTCCAGAAGCATCTGTGAAACCCGGCCTGTTAAAAAGCAGGCACAAGAGTGAATGGCCGAGGCAGTAAGTTATTCCCAAATCTTGAGATAGCTCCTATAAAGTTGTCATTACTTGTCTACACTACGCAGAACAGAGATAAGGTCTGAGCTGAAAAACAGGAGTGGATAAGTGAGCCAGCAAATGACAGATACGTATTAAATACTAAGTAAGGTCCTTCCCCTGCTAACTGCCTCTAAAGAGCTGTGGGGAAGGCCGGAAGGACAAGAACCGCTCCTCAGAGAGCTGACAAGCATCTGTGGAAATCCCCAACACCAGTAAACTGAATAAATACTGGGTCAGGCAGCAAAGAGAGCTCTTTCCCACACATTTCACTGTGCACCTTCAAGCTTCCAGCTCTTATCCACCTGCCACATTTGATTTCACCCAAGATGACAAACCAGCCTCAAACAGCTTTTTTCTTCACCAAGAAAAAATGTATTTTCTTTGGGGAACATACACAACATAAAATAATATGTTCCAAAACCCTTAAAATATTTCTGCCTACTTATTTGAAAGCATATAAAAACAGCTCTGGGCTTTTTTTTCCCCCTCTGATAAATACAGTTCTCCCAGCCAGGAGCTGCTTTTAGTGGCAGAGCCTTTCCCAGCCTACCATTTTTAATGTACAGGAGGAATGTCTATATGCAAGTCAGACTCCTAAATTATAAACTTGTGCAGGGATAAAACTCTCCCTTACTTCAAACAATTTCAGGGTCATTGCAACTCTATCCCAGCAAAGAATTGTATCTCAGCTGTGACAACTTAGACCCATAGAACTACCAAGATCCTAAGGCATTTCAGATGGCTTCAAAAGCTTACCCACCACTGACAGTGACAGCTTTTGAGATGGAAAGCACAAAGTCCTTTTTGCAGCTCTCCATAACTGTCTTGGAGCTGCACTGAAGACCATGAAATTGTACCCAACTTTCCTGAGGAATTTAAAAGAAAAAGCATAAGTCAAGCATGAGTGAGTTGTAGAGAAACCCAGAATCTTCATTCTGAAGCTGTACTTCGAACCTAGAGCATCTCTGGGCTCTCTTTTCTAGGCCTGACAGGAAAGCGGGGCTGGACTCCTCACAGCAGCTCAACCGCTGGGTGGTTTCAGCACTAACCTCAGCACAGACACCCAACCCCATGCTCAGATGACATCCTCCACACTGGACAAGCACAAAGACTGCAGTTTGCTTTTTATAACCAATTCTCTTCTTTTTAGGGCTTTATTCTCAGCAAAAAGGAATGTCAAGAAGACATCCTGTTTCACTCCTTCTGTGAAGTAATTCCTGTTGAGGTTAAAGGAAATAGTCTCCAAATGCCAAACCCAGCACTAATTATGCATGGCCAAGTTCTCTGTGTTTTCAGCTGTTTCTAGCTCAATGGAGATGAGCCACAGGAGTTCAGACATATGGCTTCAGACTCCACAAGGCTGTAAAGAGAGCCCAATGTCACAAGAGGAATGCAAGTCACTTTAGATCATGCAAAGGTAGGTACCAACAACACTCTAAGACAACCAGAAGTCATCCATGGGGGGGGTCTCAGGATGAATTGAGGTCATTTAAACAACTCCTATGTGACAGCCACTACCATGCAGTGAGAAACCATGGCTTGAAAAAACACTGGGAAGAAGTACTAGCAAAAAGAAAAAAGTCCACTGGACATATAGAATCAACCAGGTTGGAAAAGAGCTTTAAGCTCATCCAGTCCAACCCTTCCCCAGCACTGCCAAGGCCACCACTAACCCATGGCACTGAGGCCTCGGCTACACGATGTGTGAACACTTGCAGGGACGGTGACTCCAGCCCTGCCCTGGGCAGCCTGTTCCAATGCCTGAGCACCCTCTGGGGAAGGAATTGTTCCTCATCTCCATCTAAACCTCCCCTGGGGCAGCTTGAGGCCGTTTCCTCTTGTCCCATCCCTTGTTCCTTGGGAGCAGAGACCAGCCCCCTCCTGGCTCCATCCTCCTGTCAGGCAGTTGCAGAGAGCGATAAGGTCCCCCCTGAGCCTTCTCTTCTCCAGACTAAACCCCCCAGGTCCCTCAGCCGTTCCTCATCACACTTGTGCTCCAGGCCCTGCACCAGCTCCGGTGCCCTTCTCTGGCCCCGCTCCAGCACCTCAATGTCTCTCTTGCAGTGAGGGGCCCAGCACTGAACACACAGTATATGGTCCCTTACTTGAGTCATCTGATGGACTTCTCAATCCTTCAACAGAACCAAGACCAGAATGCAAAGCTTTAAAGTCTCCAGAATTCAAGGCTTCAGCATAATCCTGTTCCTGCTTCCTAAAAAGCTTGCTCTGATTCTGAAATTAAGAGCAGTAAGGAAGGGCCTGGGAGCCCACCTGCATCCCTGCATGGACAGGCTTCAAACCTTATCAGGCTTCTTTAATCAGATTACATTTTAAACCCAGGCAATTTACTTTGTGATGCCAAACTTGAAAGGATTTCTCATAGTGTCTTAATTAGGATGAAGCAAAAGTCATATCACCCAATTTCCAACCCACTTCAAGGTTAGATTTAAAGACCATTTATCACATCTTCAGCCTGGTTTGCCCTAAGAGTCCAGAAAACAGCAGGCAATAGGATTAGATATAAATCTAATGAGATCATGTATTTACATAAAATTTATGGCACTCACTTTATATAGGGCTGTGTTCTTGTGTCCTTAGCATGTGGCACTACAGACACTTCCTTTTAGCTGGAAAAGGGTTTATTTTTAACTTTAATTTCCCTTTAAAAGAAACCATGTCTATAAATAACAAGGGAAGAGCACTAACGTAACCTGGGTTTACCAAACCTAAACAAGATGAACTCAAGCTCTGACTTTCCTTGAGCTAAATAGCACAGACTCTCTCCGAGAGCCTGGTGAAAGCCTTGTGCACATACACACTCCTGTTTTAGAAGCAACTTCTGTAATTTCATCAACATCCTGCTAGCTTCAGATGTATTTACTGATACTAATAGCCAGGCAAGGTGGGATTCATCAGCAATGTACATGGTCTCATGTATAATCTCGGCACTTGGCATATCAGGGCCTCCCAAACAGGAGTTCACCTTTACTAAATGTGGGGGAAACTGCCACCTTAACACTCGTATGTGCTAAAGCCTGCTAAAATTCTTGGTTTAGGAAAAAGTAGAAAACCACATAGATTTTCACACTGTACAGATAAAACCAGTTTGAAACACAAGCCCCTTATCCAGCAGTCCGGATGCTTTACTGGATTTTTTCCTCCAGGATACAAACATCTCCAGCAAACTCTGCCCTGGCACACGTTGTTATGGAGCATCCAGCTGCATCAAAACTGGGCTGCATCAAAAGGAGCGTGAGCAGCAGGTTGAAGGAGGGGATTCTGCCCCTCTGCTCTGGGGAGACCCCACTTGGAGCACTGTGTCCCCAACATAAGAAGGACATGGAGCTGTTGGAGCAAGTCCAGAGGAGGCCACGAGGATGATGAGGGGCTGGAGCAGCTCCCATATGGAGACAGGCTGAGAACATTGGGTCTGGAGAAGAGAAGCTGCGTGGAGACCTCAGAGCAGCTTCCAGGGTCTGAAGGGGCCTACAAGGATGCTGGAGAGGGACCTTCATCAGGGACTGTAGTGATAGGACAAGGGGTGGTGGGTTCAAACTGGAACAGGGGAAGTTCAGGTTAGATCTAAGGCAGAAGCTCTTCCCTGTGAGGGTGCTGAGGCGCTGGCACAGGGTGCCCAGAGAAGCTGTGGCTGCCCCATCCCTGGCAGTGTTCAAGGCCAGGTTGGACACAGGGGCTTGGAGCAACCTGCTCTAGTGGAAGGTGTCCCTGCCCGTGGCAGGGGGTTGGGACTGGAGGAGCTTTAAGGTCCCTTCAACCCAAACCAGCCTGGGATTCTATGATTCAGCTTGAGTTAAAGGGGAATCAAGAAAATTTAGCTCAGAGTCATCCAAACTTCTCAAAGGTCACCTCCCAGTGCACACCACAGAGAGATTCCCTGCTCAACCTTGCCCCTTTCTCAAGCAAGCCCTGGAGATTCGCTGCAGGACAGAAAGGAAATTTAAATCCAGGTTTCAAAATGATGAACACTCAGATGCTGAACAGCATTAAAGCTCTGCCTTGCTTTAAGCAGGGCATTTCCCCACCGATGAGAGGTGGCAGGCCAGTTCAGAAAGCAATCCTTTGGGAAACAGGCTATAAATAGCCCTGAGGACCTAATACAGGCTCCCCAGGTCTGGCATAGAGGAAGAGGGCACATTCACACACTCCAGCAGCAATTCCTCTCCAAACACAGCTCACATCTTCCTGCCCTCTGTCTTTAATTGAGCTTTTTACCCCTTCACCAGTCTATCAAAGACCTTCCTATTGCTGACAGCTACAGTCCCAGGTGGACTAACATTTCAATTCCTGTTTTTCTCCCTTCTGCAGAAGCAGCTGTATGAGCTTCTCCAGGCTGTTGCTATAGAAACAAACCAATCCTCAACACTTTTATTTTTACCAGTTTCTGTGAAATAGGATTTATTTCATTTCCATGACTAAGCTGTACTCCAGAGCGAGGTCTCTGGGACAGTGACAGTGCCATCTCAGCACGACAGGACCTCATACCTGCTGTCAGTGATACAAGGAAATGGCCATCACTCTTATTCAAAAGCACCTTCTTCATTTCAAGAGGACACTTCACCTTGAAATGATTCCTGTAGCCAGAGTGTTACTGAGATGTGGCTGAATCCGTGGAGTGGAAAAGAGCAGAGGAGTGGCCGCCACAGCCTGGAAAGCCATGGATATGCTGGCAAAGCTCATCTGAGCACCCACCAGAACACTCCCCCCCAGCATGGAGCACCCACCAGATGTTGAGCACCCTCTGTGCAGGCAGAAAGATCATCTTCATCGAGTCCCCACAACCTGCTGCACTCACAGGCTGAATGTGGCTCAGTGGAAGCTCCTCATGTAAGGGAAAGTGCTCACACAGAGTCAAGGCATTAGCCCACGTTATCTGCTGCAATTCTTCAGGAACTTGCCTTATCCTTGTCCAAATGCAGCTGGGAGAGGGCTTTCCCTTTTGGTCTAGGATGAACTGCATGTGTTACCTCTGTTCTGTTATCACATCTTTCATTTACATCTTTTACATCCTGCTTTTTCTTTCAATCTCACTAAAACAATGCATTACATTATAAAAATCCCACTGAATGAACATTGGTTCTTGGCTCGGCTGCTCCTAAAAGATCAAATACTGCTTCACACGCTCATCTTTAGAAATCTCAGCTCTCTGCCAAACAGCCTTAATCAGCCAGAGTAGGACCTACATCATGAAGTAGAGCAGCTCCACTTCCATCAACACATGCTGTTTAGACAGTCCATATGCAGATCTGAATTACTACACAGAGAGCTGCAGCAGGACAACTGCTCCCCAAGCAAAGGAGAAGGGGAGATGCTGTCCTCTGTGCTGTCACCTGCAGGTTTCTGCCATTTCCCTCCTACTGGATCTAGGAACTGTGCAGGCTCATGAAACAAGAGTTGTCTGTTAGCTCAGCCAGCTGGAGTGATTCACTCCGGAACAGCCCCACAACAACACAAATGACTGTTGGGGAGAGAAGATGGGGAGGCCAGAACCACCACTCTCAGCAACTGCCTGCTGGACAAGCTGAGCTGTAACCTGCAAAGGTCACTAGTAAGAGTCCAGAGGATGATCAGAGGCTGGAGCACCTCCCATATAAAGACAGGCTGAGACCACTGGGGCTGTTCAATCTGGAGAAGAGAAGCTGCGTGGAGACCTCAGAGCAGCTTCCAGTGTCTGAAGGGGGCTACAAGGATGCTGGGGAGGGACCTTCATCAGGGACGGTAGCGACAAGACAAGGGGTGATCGGTTCAAACTGAAACAGGTTAGATCTAAGGCAGAAGTTCTCCCCTGTGAGGGTGCTGAGGTGCTGGCACAGGGTGCCCAGAGAAGCTGTGGCTGCCCCATCCCTGGCAGTGTTCAAGGCCAGGTTGGACACAGGGGCTTGGAGCAACCTGCTCTAGTGGAAGGTGTCCCTGCCTGTGGCAGGGGGTTGGAGCTGGAGGACCTTAAGGTCCTTTCCCACCAAAACCAGTCTGGGATTCTATGAAAACCTGTCTGTTGAGCATTCAGTGCCCAGCTGAACATCGCACAGCTCCTGGCTTCGAAACAGAGCACTCTGGATGTACTCAAATCTGCAGTGAAATTTCTTCAGTTTTGGGACTGCAGACAAAAATAGAGGGGAATGAAGCTATGGAAATGTCAGTATGTCATTGCTCAAATATCCCATATTTGTTTACATGCATAGCTGTGGTTTGGGTCCTGAAATGCCTGCACACAGCTCAATGGTAGGACAATAATTTGGGGTATATAGATTGAAAAGCCGTCGGGGATTCTCACAAACATCCACTCAGCCCACTCCAGTGTCACGAGCACCCACTCTGCCCCCAAGGTAAACTCAGAGACACCCCCTGCACCAAGTGCTGAATGCAGCTGCTAATTCCAGCACCAGCAAAGCCAGCCCTAAAGTCTTCAAGATGCAAATTTCAAGCCTGCACCCAGCATTTTAACCAAAGCACCAGTGCAGAGCTCAAACTGCTCCTGCAGGCACCCCGAACACAAAGCACCTTCTCAGTCCTCAGGCTTCTTAGAGCTGTTTGGGATCCTCCAGCCAGCTCTGGAGCCAGTCGTCTTCGAGGCATGGAAAGTAAGTAAACTGCATGTCATGAATGCAATTCACTGTTCCTCCCATGATGGGGCAGAGCACAAGCCTTATGTGTGTCTTGTGAATGCTAAGGGCTGCAAAAGGATGCTCCTGGGAAGGAGTGTAACCTAGCAATTGGAAAAGCAGCCCAGGAGTTCTGCCTCCTCACCCTGCCCCTGAACACATGGGAATACTGCAGCTATTTAAATCCTGCATCCATCACCAGGCAGTGCCTGGCATGGTTCTGACAACCTCAACATAATCTGACCTCCCTAACATCCTAACCCACCTACCACTCCTAACATCCCATCTTAGACCACAGTAACTCCTCATGGAGCGTTTCAAGTATGAGCATATGGATATATTCCAAACCTGTTTGGCGCTTCAAAACACTCTGCTGGGAAATTCTCAAAGCAAAGCAAGAATGAAGCGAATGTGTTCTCACCCTCCATCTGACACAAACACGGTGGTGCTCCCAAGAAAGCAAGTCCCAAGACACCGGAGGACTCAGCATGTGGGTAAAGACTGATGGAAAGCCAACAGCCAGAAGAATCCACCCCAGCCTGGACACCCACCTATATTATAGTGCCAATGTCAGATTAATCAGTCACTGCCCACACAGTTAAGACACTTTTACTCAGCATTAAGAGATTCCTATCCAACGTGCTGTGCTCGAAGCATTCGGCTCGAAGGCTGTGACACCTCAACTGATTCACATCTGCTCCCAGCTCCTCACCCGTTTAATTCAGCTCCTCCACAGCACCACTGCCCCTCCTGTCCACTGCCAAGCAAGCATGGGAACCTCGGCCTGCATACAGCCTGTCTGGAAGGAAGCAGGACAAAACTCTCCCAAGGGAGTTTCCCAGAAAGGAAAACCACCTACACAACAATTTTCCTGTGCACTCCAAGCAAGCCCTGGGTGCTACCTAAAAAACAAGGCCATTCTAAAAAGGAAAAGAGGTGAGCACGGATAATGTGACTTGTCTGAGGCCCCACAGCAAGCTTATGGCAAGAAAACCCCAGTCCACCCCAGCCACATCCCCAATCACAGAATCATGCCGACCAAAGCAAGCAAATAAAACGTTCCAAAGCTGAATTAGAAGATCCCAAAGATCCAAAACACTTCAGAGTCCCTGCCAATAATTGCAGCCTTCCTGAATGATTTAAAAAGTGCTTAGAAAACAATTCACAGAACAGAGCTGGTGCACACCTAACGCCCGTGGCACTGATACTCCCAGCAATCCCAGAGTTCAGTATCTAATTAAAGAGAGCTCTGTCCTGCTTTGCTGTTTGCAAGCAGGGTGTGGAATAGAAGACAGTTTAAAAGTGGGTGAGATTATTAATCACAGCCCCAAGAGCAGTGAAAGGCCCAGTTGTGATTTCCAACACAGCCCTGGTTGATGTGAAACCAGGAGCAACTTCCTTTCTGTGGGGGGAAAATAGGGAAATGTTCTGCTTGTACCTTTGCACAATCCTTAAGCTCAGACCTTGGAGCTGCTGTTCCCTGTCTCAGCCACACACTGCACGGCTTGCTCTTACTCACACATAATGTGATAACACCACACCTGAGAGTGGAGAGACCCACAAACAGCCTTTTCCTTGCTATGTACAGAGCAATTCCTCTTCTCCCCAGCTGGCTGCACCGTTGGAGTGGGACCTCCCTTCCCAATGGGAACACGGGAGGCAGAGGGGTAGCAGCCAGACCCCACACCACCAGGAGAACGTGTAGCACTAACACATCATCCCTTTAAATCGTCCAGTCACACAAGAACAAGTGTGGAACTCCACTTCTGTTGAAACTAGAAATAATTTCCTGTCTCCTAAGCATATTTGGAGTGTTTGATGCTCCTTGAAGTGTTCAGCCATTACACCATGTTTCCTAAACCAAACAAAATAGTCACCAGCAATAAGTGCTGCAGATTGAGTAGAACACTCGCTGTGGCTTCTGTGAAGCAGCAACCAAATCCCTTCCCACAACAGATGTATACAAAAAAGTCCTAATTCACAGCAGAAGTTT
This sequence comes from Strigops habroptila, assembly GCF_004027225.2. NCBI lineage: Eukaryota > Metazoa > Chordata > Aves > Psittaciformes > Psittacidae > Strigops > Strigops habroptila. The sequence goes on from NC_044294.2 coordinate 4,818,290, forward strand.
CTCCTCGATACACTTCCAGAAGATTGCATATCCAAGCTGGGGCTCAGCAGCAGCCTCAGTTTCCCCTCTCGCCAACAAAGATCCAGTCTTCTCACATCAAGAGATGAACATAAAAAGCTTTTGCTGCAGATTTGGCTTTAACACAATTCATGCCTTACTGCTCCTGGCAAGACCTACTGAATGCAGCTTGATATTTCAGGCCACAGATTGGCTTGTTGCTTCCTGCCTTTAACTTCAGTGAAGCAGTAAAAAACAATAAATAAAAGAAATCCTAATTCTGCATCCTCTATGCAGAAGCACCCCCAAAACCCCACTAAACCTCACGGATTCAAAAAGCATTTCTAACAAGCATTAAGCTGTGGTTACATTAAGTTGTTGTTACCTCCAGATGCTCACTGATCTCCAAAAGCCATTTTTGCCCATGCTCTATGAGAGATGTTCTGCAAATGGGGCAGGTCAGAGTATGCTCAAGGAGCAGAGACCTGCATCAGGCTCCTGGATCTGGCTTTCCACAAATTTCCAGGCCCCAAATGGATCAGATCTTTGATGGCAGCATGAAGCCAAACCTCCCCCAAACCCTGGCAAGCCACCACCTCTTTGTAAGCCCCACCATCTGCTTTGGCAAAACCAGAAATTGATCTCCCTCTCCTCTACTGCTTCTCCTCCTCCCCATGTCCTCCTCCTTACCTCAACCTGCTGTTTGTGTTCCCTCATTCACATGAGCCCTATTTTCCTGCCTAATATTTGTAGCATTACCAGTGGCACATTCACCCCCTAGGGAGAGACTTTATCTTTAATTGTCTTTGCATTTCCTTCTCGTTTGGCTTATCACAACTTGCTTCCTGCTTACCTGCAGAACTTGGTGATTTCATGTGGAGTTTGTGCACGTCTCACACCCAGAGGGCTCAGCTCAGTGATCTAAGCAGGAAGTATGAAAGCCTCAGACATTGACAAAGTTCACTTGAAATTATACTAAACATGGGGGGACAGTTAAGTTTATGTGATAAAACACCACATTCCACAGACTTTACTGCTAGGAGCATCTTCTACAACTTTGTGGACTGGCATTTGCTCTCTTTGGAAAAGAAAAAAGGCACGAAATGTTTCATGTGCCAGCTCAGAGCAGTCCCCACTCAGCACAAACACTTACCAGGTATAAGAAGGACATGGAGCTGTTGGAGCAAGTCCAGAGGAGGCTACAAGGATGACCAAGGGCTGGAGCACCTCCCATATAAAGACAGCCTGAGAACATTGGGGCTGTTCAGCCTGGAGAAGAGAAGCTGCGTGGAGACCTCAGAGCAGCTTCCAGTGTTTGGAGGGGGCTACGAGGGTGCTGGAGCGATAGGACAAGGGGTGATGGGTTCAAACTGAAACAGGGGAAGTTCAGGTTAGATCTAAGGCAGAAGTTGTTCCCTGTGAGAGTGCTGAGGCGCTGGCACAGGGTGCCCAGAGAAGCTGTGGCTGCCCCATCCCTGGCAGTGTTCAAGGCCAGGTTGGACACAGGGGCTTGGAGCAACCTGCTCTAGTGGAAGGTGTCCCTGCCCGGGGCAGGGGGTTGGAACTGGAGGAGCTTTAAGGTCCCTTCCAACACAAACCATTCCATGATTCTATGCTAACAGTGGGAACGCAGCTTCCCACACCATGCCCACAAACACACGTGTTTCTTCCAGGAAATGCCTTTGTACCTAATCCAACACTGCATTTTTGAGACTTCTGAAACGCTGCAGAACTGCACAGAAAGGCTGGGACCAGCCCCTCAGGAGCAGAGATGTTCCTGAGAGAAGAGGTATCCAAACAGTGAGACTTTAAAAAGGAGCTAAATATCATGCCAACACCAAAGAGACCCAAAATCAGGTGGAGAAAAGGGAGCTCTGCTGGCCCAGCCAAGCATTCATGTCCCTGTTCCTGGAATAAGCTTCAGGAGGGGAGGTCAGCTTAGCAGCAACCTGATGAGGAGACACCATTAGATACAGGACCAGGAATCAAAATGACCATGCAGAAAGAGGAAGGCTGACAGAAGCTCTCTGAGGAAGGGAAAACACAAAGCATACAAAGCTCAGGACAGGTTTCTCCATCACAAACTAGGGGTAAGAAACCCTTAAGTAGAAAAGTTCCCTTGTTCTGGCATTGGTAGTTTCCCATCCCCAAAATTAACCTGCCTTTTGTCCATCAACTGTGGCCATCTTCTCGTCTTGCAGGCCAACGGTGGTTTTGCAAAGCAATTACATGGGATTCAGAGATGCTTTTCACAGGAGCCCAACTAAGAAACTGTGTTTGGCTGCTCCAAAGGACATGAGGCCATTCTGGCCAGAAATTTGCAGCAGGACTCACTTGTGAGCAAGGAGGAAAGCAGCCTTACCCCTTAGGTAAGTACTTCCAAGTCTCCATGAGAAAGCTTTGTAACCTCAATTCTCTCAGATGCAGCTTTATCAGACACACAAAGAACTAAATCCCTGCTCCAGATACCTATTTTGTGATCTCTTAACCCACCAGCGCTGATGACATCTATTGTTCAAGCAGCTTTCCTGCACTGCAGAGCCTTGACAAGGAGCCACCAAGTGAAGCACCTTGGCCTTCCCCATCAACTCCTTCCATCAACGCTTCCGCTTCATTGCGCCATGGCTTTCTCTGGGCACGGGTCCAGGCCATATTTACTAGTTTTAATTTAGAAAATGCATCTAAAAATCATCAGGAAATCAAGATGCAAGATATCTAAGAGAAAACCTTGAAATTTTAAAGTTGTTCCGGACCTGTTGCACACCTTTGGTTGCCATAGGCTGGGGAAGGAGGGGTGGACACTGAGCAGAGTCTTTCCTGTCACCTCCACCCTCCTCCCAAACACCAGGTCCCTTTAATTTGCCAATCTTTAGCTTTCCATGAAGTGTCAGGCAGCAAATGTCACATTCCCTGTTTCCAAAACCTTGAAGTCATTTGTAAAGGAGGATAGAAAGGCAAAGTTAGCTATAATTAAATATCACCCTGCTGTGGAGAACTTACTGCCACATCCTCCCTGCCCCTGGGACACAGGGAAACCACAGGCAAAGGTGCTCCAGAGGAATCATGCACCTCCAGAGATGAGCAAAGCAGCCAGTAACCAGCCTTGGCATCAGGGGCAGGAGTTCATCCCACACTTTGCAGGGGGAAAACACACCACAGCAGAGACAGGGTGACACACAGGCAGGAGACAATGGCCCAAATTTCTTCTCAGATACACTTAGGCCACTTTGAAACTCAGTCTGGCTTTTTTGGCAACTCAATCCTCAAAATCCAACGTTTTGCTGCTGTACTAAGCGGGCTGCAAGGATGCTGGAGAGGGACTCTTCATCAGGGACTGTAGTGATAGGACAAGGGGTGATGGGTTTAAACTGAAACAGTTCAGGTTGGATCTAAGGCAGAAGTTCTTCCCTGTGAGGGTGCTGAGGCGCTGGCACAGGGTGCCCAGAGAAGCTGTGGCTGCCCCATCCCTGGCAGTGTTCAAGGCCAGGTTGGACACAGGGGCTTGGAGCAACCTGCTCTAGTGGAAGGTGTCCCTGCCCTGGAACTGGCTGAGCTTTAAGGTCCTTTCCAACCCAAACCAGTCTGGGATTCTATGATTCTATGACACAAGGGAGTGTATTTGCTACTAGAAACTCAGAGCCACACAGGACACTGCGCAGTCACTTAGCTTGAGCCCACACTACAGAACACAGTTTTGAACCTGCCCAGCGTGTCCCAGCTGCTCCCCAAACCATCACCAGCCTTCCCCTCGCAGCTCCATTTAGCAGCTGCTTCTCACAAAAGCCTCATCATTGTAAAAGAAGCAGAAATCTTCTCAGGTGGAGTCAGCTAAGCCAAAGTAAAAACCCAACAAGCTGACAGAACACTGGAAGCAATCATAACACCTCTGAATCATTAAAAGTCCACTTTGGAAATCTAACATGCAGCATTCATCACAGCAGCCAAGCCCTGGGACAATCCCCAGCTACCTCCTACTTCCCAGTGCTGCAACCACAGCCCCTTGAGCTCCCCCAGCACGGCCAGTTTGCCAGAGGTGACCACAGACTATCCCCATGGTCACTGCCTGGCATTTGTAACACAGAGATTAAGGAATACTGCAGCCACTGCTCTACAAACAGGGTAGAGAGGTCACGATCCACGTGGGATTGCAGTCACACTCGGGATGAGCATCCATGAGCATGCAAACTCTTGTAAATCCAGGGATGCTGCAGCAGATTTCACACAGCAAGTTAAGGATGCGCTGCAATGACTCCCAACATGCTGGGAACACCAACACACCTCCAGGACAAGAACTACCACTACGAGCATGCAAAAAGCCTGACATTACTCAGCAGCAGGGAAAAAACAGTTCAGGGACTGGGAAGTTTTGGGAAGTTTGGTGGGAGAAGGGGATCGTTATAGTCTCACTGACAGACATTTCAGACAGTTAATGAACACAGAAGCGATGAATGACAGCAGTGGGATTCACCATCCTTCGGACACAAAACCACATTTACACGTGGAAAACCATGTTAACTGATCAGATCAAAGCCTGCCCCACTCCCCAGATCAGCTGGAATCACAAGCACTTCTCTTACCAGGGAAAAGGGGTCGCTGTGTCATCACCACGCATTGCCGGAGAGTGCAGCGGAGCTGTTAGAACAAGAGGCTGATAACACTCCTGGTGTTTGTTTAACTCCACTGACCCTCTCCACTTTAATTTGAACACCCTGCAAGTACATCCACCTCCTAACGCAGACAAGCCTGAAGTGATCAGAGCAATCTCTCACTCAAAACAAGGGCTCAGGGCATTTAATGTATTAAAAGAGAATAAAGTTCAATCTGAGATTACATTTTGGAGAAGCAACGTGTGCACTGGGGAAGAACCAGCTCTCAGAGTCAGCAACAGCAGAGAGCTGAAAAGGTTCTGTGAAAGGAAAAATGGATCAAATCTGGCCACAAATGGGCAAGTCATATCCCTCTAAACAGTCAGGTCTTACAGTGATAGTGTCACTCAGCACTGGACTCTAATCTCCTCCCCCGTCCCAGTATAAACCAGTTGCTCAGGGAACTGGAACAGCAGCATTTCCAGCAGAGCAGCTGAAATGGCAAAAAGCTGCAAGTCAAGAAATGCTCCAGCAAGTAGCTTCCTTGGGAGATGCTGGAAAAAAGGGGGAGGAGAAAAAAAAACTAACAAAGGTCTCAAAGCTTCAAAACAGAGCAAATTACACAGCACAGTACTTTAAATGCTAAAGCAAACGACTGTGCCCTCCATCTGCTAGTGCAGCCCCAGCACAGCTCCCAGTGCAGGGTGCTGAGCCCCAAACCCCACCAGCCACCACCGAGAACCACAGCAGAGGAGCTCTGCAAGCCACGAACATTACACTGAGGAAGGACAAGAGCAGAGAGGATGCCTTGTCCAGCACCCAGCTGCACATCTGCTCCATTAAAGCCATCCAGCAGCTCTCCTCACCGTGGGAACATACACATGCCCTGGCTTCAGTCAGCAGCCTGACCCAGAGTCCTGCTCCAAACACATCACGTTTTCTCAGTTACACCAGTCTGCAGCTACAGATGGCAACCAGCAGCATCCACAACCCTGCAGCAGTCTGATCCCCAAGGGACACGCCACACCTGAGCGGCACCCAGCCCTGGAAGTGCCCACTCCAAAGAGCCTCCTGTCCTCTCCAAGCCAACCAGTCACAGCAACTCCTCACCTCGGGCCATGCGAGCCTGATGGGCTCCACCACCAGCCTGCTCCAGCATAACCTCCTCACACCCCGGTCCCACAGGCAGCACCAAACCCTCAGGGCTCCCCCAGCCCATCCTCACACCCCCTGTGTGCTCCACATCCATCACAGCCCACTACAACATCTCATCTCATCCCATCCCCTGAGCCCTCAACTCCCACCCAAGGCACCCCCTCCTCTGACCCACGCTGGCCCAGACACCCGGGGACTGGTCTCCTCAGTCCCTCCAGCCCTGCAGTGCTGCAGCCCACATCTGTGCCCCCTGGGGCTTCAGCCCACACTGCTGAGCCCCAGAGACCTCCAACAGCCTCGCTGTCCCACAGCCTCTCACCCAGATGCTCCACCCCAAGAGCACATCCAAACCCCTACAGCTGCCTCCCTGCCCTACAACCCCTGCCCCATTCCCCTCAGCCCCACAATCCCTTGTCCCACAACCCCCAACTCACACCTTCTAACCCTAAACCCCTACAGACCCCCAACCTCTTGCCTCCTCCAGCCCCTATCCACACTACCCCATAGCCCCACACCCCCTACCTGCCCCACAGTCCTACAACACCCCACACCCTCCTGCCTCACCCACAGCCCCCCAAGCCCTGTATGGCCCCATATATCCCTCCCAGCCCATACAACCTCCCCTTTACTCACAGACCCCGCTCATAACCCCCACCTCCTCCTCCCTAGCCCCATTCCCTCAGGCCGCGCCTCACCTGAGGAGACTGGACAGCGGGTGCCCCACACCGCCGCTCCCGCTGCCTCCTCCGCCGCCTCCCCCCCCGGAGCCGCCTCCACCTCCTCCTCCTCCGCCTCCCCCCGCGGAGCCGCCGAAGCCGGAGCTGAGGCGTTTCCCCGATAACAGCTTCTCCACGGCGGGCAGGTTCCCGGTGCGAGCGGCCTCCAGCAGCTCCTGCTCCTTCCCCATGGCCCGGCCCGGCCGCCGCCGCCCGCCACCGCCTCCCGCCGAGCCACGCCCCCCCGCGCGGCCTTCCGGGGCGGGGCCAGCGGAGGGGCGGGGCTTCGATGGGGATGGGGCGTGGTCTCGCTCAGGCCCCGCCCCCGAGGCGCTCCTCCCCACGAGCCCGTTTCTGCGCATCGGGTTTTGGCTCCTTCTAGTTCGTTTTATTCCTTGAGCGTGCGATTAATGTTAAAGTGGGGTTCCGGAACGCGCTGCAGGGTGAAAGGAGCCGGTGTTGGCCAAAGCAGTGTGTGCTCACAGCCCAGACCTCCCCCGTGTAATGGGCTGCACCTCCAGAGTGAGCAGCAGGTCAGGGAGGAGATCCTGCCCCTCTGCTGTGCTCTGGGGAGACCCCCCCTGCAGTCCTGATCCAGCTCTCGGGCAACAGCACAAGAGGGACGTGGAGCTGCTGGAGCCAGTCCAGAAGAGGTCCCGGAGCTGCTGCGAGGGCTGGAGCAGCTCTGCTCTGGAGCCAGGCTGAGAGAGCTGGGCTGGGGCAGCCTGGAGAAGAGAAGGCTCCTGAAGGGGAGACCTTAGAGCAGCTCCAGTGCCTAAAGGGGCTCCAGGAAACCTGGAGAGGGGCTTTGGACAAGGGCCTGTAGGGACAGCACAAGGAGAATGGCTTTAACCTGCCAGAGGGGAGATTGAGATGAGCTCTGAGGCAGAAGCTCTTCCCTGTGAGGGTGCTGAGGCGCTGGCACAGGGTGCCCAGAGAAGCTGTGGCTGCCCCATCCCTGGCAGTGTTCAAGGCCAGGTTGGACACAGGGGCTTGGAGCAACCTGCTCTAGTGGAAGGTGTCCCTGCCCGGGGCAGGGGGTTGGAGCTGGATGAGCTCTAAGGCCCCTTCCAACACAAACCATTCTAGGACTCTAGGATTTTCCATCTCCCAGATCTCTGGTAGATTGGAGGAGCTGGATGTAAACCACAGACGGGCGCCAGCTGAGGGGGTATATACAGAAGGTATGCACATAAAGGAGGAACGTATGTAAAGGAGGGTGTATATAACGGAGGAATATCTTTGCCAGGGTTTTCCCTCCATGTGTTTATTGGGAGGATGAATAATCACGAGCAGTTTTGCAGCTGTTTTCCCACAGGGAAGTCTTCGGGGCGCACGGTGTTCTGCACTGCACGCCGAGGAAGCAAAGTGGTTAGAAGCCGTTATCCACTGCGTAATGCTACAAGCCAGCATAAAAAATCATTTAGATATGGCCAGATGGTTCGTTTGAACACAGTATTAACAGTATGAGTCCTCACAGATGGCTGCTCGCCCCCTCGAAGGGGATGAGCATGGGTTGGTGCCAGCAGTTTTTGGGGGAAGCCCTTTACAGTTCAGTTTGCACTTGAGGGAGGTGAAGGGAGCTCATCCTGATCCCATGTTGTGCTGCACACAGGGATCACAGCCTTGGCATCCAACACATCCACTGAGTGTTCATTTGGGTCTCCACACGCAGTGTTACCTTCATGCCGGGGGACTCAGGACACCAAACTGCAGGGAGGAGGAGGATGCACAAAGGCACTGCTGGAAATTTCACTTATTTAGCACCTTTTGCCAAAGGAATTCCAGGTCTTTGCATGCTGGGATGAATCCTGCATCATCCCTACGTTAACATTATCCCACTTTCCAGCACAACAAAGACACAAAGCGGTGGGGCGAGAATCCCTATGCCAAGGAGGGGCTTCCCCAGCCCGACCCGTGCTCCAGGCTGCCAGAGTGGACCATGCGCAAAGGAAAGGTGGGAAGAGATGGACTGTGCCAGCCTGCCCCAACCTCCACCAGCTTCCAAGACACAAAACTAGCAGGAAACCCACAGCCATACCTCGAGGAGGTCCATGTCACTGCTCACCCCCATCCGGGCCCAGACTGGGGCTGTGGCTGTGACGTGGCTCCTTTTCACATCCAGCTTCAAGCCCAGTCCTACGCAAAGGACTCGCGTGGCTGGAGGGGATCCGCCAGGCCTGGCCCCAGCCGCCAGCCCGGCTCCCCACAGCGCCCTCCCGCACCCCCTGCTTGCCCCTGCCCACCCCAGCCCTTCCAGCTCCAGTGTCCCCAGTGCCCCCACCCCAGTGCTCCCCAATTCCCCAGCTCTTGTCCCCCCACCCCTTCCCACTCCAATCCCCCCAGTTCCCCCACCCCAGTCCCCCCCTTTCCCAGCCCTTCCCACCCCATGTCCCGATCCCAGCTCCCCCAGTCCCCCCTTTTCTTACCCCCGCCGCTGACCCGTTGTCCTGGCGACAGGCCCCGCCTCGCCCCGTCGCTTCGCGTAATCAGGAGGCGACGCCGCTCGGAGCGCGATGGCGGACCCCGGCGGAGCGGGCCGGGAAGAGCTCGGGGCCGCCGCCGCGCAGGAGCCGCCGCCCGCGGCCTCGTCCCCGTCGGGCGATGGGCCCGCGATGGCCGCGGAGGAGCCGGCGGCCGCGGAGGTGGCAGGCGAGGGCGAAACGGGAGAGGCCGGCGCGGGCGGCGAGCCCAAGGGGGACGTGCCGGACGGGGAGGTGAGGCCGGGCCGGGTACGCGGGGGCCCGGGGGCCCGGGCGGACCGTGGGGCCGCCGAGCCGACCGCTGCGCTCTCGCCCAGGTGAGGAGCGCGGAGAGGGAGGTGGTGGACGGGGAGGACCCCAGCCTGCAGGCGTCCGCGGCCAAGAAGGTGAAGCTGGAGCTGAAGGAGAGGAAGGAGAAGAAGCACAAGGTGGACGAGGATGAGATCCAGAAGATGCAGTGAGTGCTGCAGCACAGCGGGGCCGGGGGGCGCCGGTGCTCGGGGTTTGCTGCTGAGTGTGCAGTAATTATTGAGTTCAGAGAGGGACTCTTCATCGGGGACTGTAGCCATAGGAGAAGGGGCAATGGGTTCAAACTGAAACAGGGGAAGTTCAGGTTGGAGATAAGGCAGAAGCTCTTCCCTGTGAGGGTGCTGAGGCGCTGGCACAGGGTGCCCAGAGAAGCTGTGGCTGCCCCATCCCTGGCAGTGTTCAAGGCCAGGTTGGACACAGGGGCTTGGAGCAACCTGCTCTAGTGGAAGGTGTCCCTGCCCATGGCAGGGGGTTGGAACTGGATGAGCTTTAAGGTCCCTTCAACTCAAACCAGGCTGGGGTTCTATGATTCTGTGATTGAATCCTGCAGTGAGCGATGGCTGTAGCTCCATCCCGGATCCCTCCTGAACAGGCCCAGCCCTTTTGTGTTACAAACCTGAGCACTGCCTTCCCCTTCCTGGCTCTGTGTTGCAGGAGGCTTGGGAGGGTCGAAGGGCTTTGCAGGACTGTTGCAGCAGCCTGAAGAGGTTTAGGCTTGTATTTTAATTTTTGCTGCAAATGATCAATTCTCTCCATGCAGAATACTGGTCTCTTCCTTTTCTGAAGAACAGTTGAACCGTTATGAGATGTACCGCCGCTCTGCTTTCCCCAAAGCTGCCATTAAACGGGTATGACATGAGTAATGCTTCACCACAGACTGAGTCTGAGCAGAGCAAGCTGAGCAAGCAGGCTGAGCAGGCTAAGCCTGCCTGGGGTCTTATCTGGGCCTTGATGTGCTCTCCTCCAGTTGCATCTCAGCCCCTGTGGCTCAGACCATTGTCCTCGGCTCAGCTGATCCCCTTATGTCCCAGCTCGGTGCCCTTGCATGGCTTATGCAGTTTAAATCAGAGTTTATCTTAAATGACGCTGGTCTTGGGGAGGTGTGAGGCAATGGGAAGGAGCAGTGGCTGGTTCAGGGTCAGCAGCTGGATGAGGAAAGCTAAAACCTTGACAGCCAGCACGTGCCCAGATCTAATTCTAAAGATCAGTCACTGCTGTTCTGCGTGTTTCATAAGCTGTTGGTTGATACTTGACAGGCTCAAACTGCTAAATATGAGTTAAAATGCTTCACCATTGCCATGTGTACCTCACTCAGCTGACTGTCCTCCTCTTGTCCAGCTGATCCAGTCCATCACTGGCACCTCTGTCTCTCAGAACGTGGTTATTGCCATGTCCGGCATTTCCAAGGTCTTCGTTGGGGAGGTGGTGGAGGAAGGTAAGTGGCAGATGTTGAGGAGAAAGAGGAAAAAAATGAGGTGAATTCATTGCATACAGCAGAGCAGGACATGGAGCAAGGCTGGATGTTTTCTGGTTGCTGCCCTGCGGGGCCCTCTGACCTTCCAAACACTGCGGTTAAGAGCCAGGCTGAGAAGGGTGGTGTGTGGTGTTGCCATTAGTCCCCTCTAACCCTGTTGGTGTCACTGCTCACCCATCAGCAGAGGTTGGTGATCATTGAGCTCCTGGTTTATCCCTTCTGAGGAGAAGAACTTAGAAGTTCTTGCTCTGCAAGTCACCCTGTGTGCAGGCTGCAACAGGGCAGTAAGGATCTTCTCTTGGTACTGCTGTGGATAGATTCAGCCCAGAAGGAAATCAGATATTTAAGCCTCTTAAACCTGTAATATTCTCCCTTCATGGGATGAGCCAAGATCTTTTTGGGACCTGGGCTGGGAGGCTGGCCCAGCTGTGTCCCTGCTTGCTTGGGCTGGAGGAGGAAGAGGCACAGGCTTTGCTGCCAAGCAGTTTGTATAGACTTGTCAGGCAGAACATGGCCTGTGTGTGCTGGCTCACCCTTAGCAGGGGCTGCTGCTGTCTCTGCAGTGCTGTGTTGCCTGAGGTGATTTGGATAAGCAGCTTCAGTGCTGTCCTTGGTTGCTTCCTGTGGTTAACTGCTTCATGTCCTTGGCAGGAAGTGTGAATGATACTTGAAATGATAGAAGAGAAACTGGTCTATAAATTCACTTCTGTCACCGCCATACACAACACCCCAAAACACACCATCCAGCCCAGGGGTGGCTTTAAAGCAGAAGGTTTAAATCGTAAGTGCTTGTGTGGCTCCAACCAGGATATTCCTTAGTAACTAAGTGGTTTACTCTGGTCTGGTATTGATGCTCTTAGGACTGACTTTTCTCTCAAAGAGAAGCTCACAAAGCAGTTTCATTCTTGTGTGTTAACAAAATGTGAGCTGTAAACCCCAAGCAAAAATGTTAACTGTTGCCTCTAAAATTAAAGCTCAAACAGTAGGAGATGGGCTAAGCTTAACTGTCCTGCTTATGGGAACTCTTCTTGGTTTCTGATGTGTAGCACTGGATGTGTGTGAGAAATGGGGGGAGCTGCCACCTCTGCAGCCCAAGCACATGCGGGAGGCGGTGAGGAGGCTGAAGGCACGAGGACAGATCCCCAATTCCAAATATAAAAAGATCATCTTCCACTGAAGTGTCCTAAGAGCAGCGAGAGAAGACAGAAATGGAAACAAGCTTCCTGTTGTGAACCTCACGAGTCACAGCAGAGCTACGAGACTGGAGCTCCTGCAGGAGCGTTGTGGAGAGCCTTGAGGGACTGCAGGGAGGCTTCAGGCCATCGCTGCTGCAGTTTGGCATGGGACTGCAGCCACATCCCTGACCCGGAGCCTTGAGCACCTCTGCTTCAGCAGAGCAGGGGCAGGAACGTTCAAGGCCTTCAGTGTATTTACCCACCAGGATCCTACTTTCTGCTGGCACAGATGTAGTGCTGTCCACATACAGCAGTGTCTGGGTTTGTACATTAAACTTGTTACTGCGTTCTTAGTCTTGCTGGGAAGTGCCAGTTGGGGTTTGATTTGAAGCAGCGGGAGTGCAACACGATGATTGGTCTCAACCAACCCTGATGTATTCAGTAGGCTTCACCTTGCATGTGGTGTTCCAGTAGCGTAAGCAGGGGAAGCACGCTGAGAGCTGATGCTGCCAAAGCTGATGCTGGGGCAGTCCTCACTCAGCTCTTCCTAGAGCCAGTTTTATGGAATTGTCTAGAAAACAGTACAAAAGGAAGGTAAAGGGCAGGGAAAGGGGGGTGGGAAAAGCATGAGCTTGGAAGGAAGTTAATAAGTTTAATTTCTTTTCGTGGTTCATAGAACCAATAAAGACATGAGTGGAAATACACTGCAGCAGAGTTCCAGTAGTGCCTAAAACTCAAATCTAAGTCAGACTTGCTCATTACCCACCCGTACACACACTAGTCCCCTGAGCCTGGTAAGCCAAGGGCCTTTCCATCGTCCAACTCATTACACAAAGGCCCAGGCACAACAGGAATTCCTGGGGTCATGGAGCAGCCCGGGGATTGGGAATGGGGAAGAAGAGAGGGAAGATGCACCACACAGGCACCTCCACACTCCTCAACCACGAGGTTTTCCAGCGGCTCACACGTGCAGCTGATGGAGGCATCAAGCTCCCAGTACCGCATGCTGGTGGTGCTCTGTTAGGGATGGCACAGGGAGATCCTTGCTGCAGGGACTGGCTACTCTCTGCTGGAGGCAGCTGCCTCTGGGACCCCCTGGATTCCCTCCTCAGCCCCTTCCCCAGCTAGAGCCCCTTGGCACAGCAGGGCCAGCCCCATCTTCATACTCACAAGCTGCACTTGGGGCCACCCCAGCCCATCCCTCCCGGCGGCCGTTGGAAACCCATGACCTGACCCAACCCCGTCCTCACGTCATGAGGTGAGGTTCCCTGGTGCTGTTCCCAGGGTTCTCCAGCCCACAGCTAGAGCCCCTGGGAACAGCAGAATTCCATGAGATTCTGCTGGCATTGCCAGATCCCACCAGTGTCCCTGCAGAGGGATGGATCCAGCCTTCCCTGTGCTGCTTTACTGGGACATTCAGAGCCACCTCAGTGGGAGACACACTGGTGGTCCCCACAGCAGTTGTGGTGTGGTGCTTGGTACCCCACACGCTCGCAGCATCCTTCATCACACCCCGCGATAAAGGGATGGCTCCATCACATCAAGTGGTTTGGTTTTATGTAAAACCACATAAGAAAGTAAGATTTCTGTATTCCCCTGTACAATATGAACTATTAACACAAATCCTACACACAGGACACACATGGAGGGAAGACCCAAATGGAAAACCAGGAGATCAGCAGCTGTAGGAGTTGGAATCCCATGGGAATTACAAATAAATAAATAACTTTGCCCACCAGCTAGAACTCTTTAAAAAAATACAACAACAAATGAATGAAAGTAAGTTAAAACCCAAAATAAGTTAAAAAACTGGAGCAACAAGAAAAAAGGTTAAATCTTATCACTATTAACAACTGTACAACAAATTATATACATATATAAATATATACACACAGACATCGTTCCCTTAGTCTATGGACCATCCCTAGAAAGGTTTGTTGAGTTCATTCTGTCCATGACCTGGGCTCCATCTGTCCTGACAGTCTCTTTGGGCAGGAAAGATGGATGGTGTGTGGTTTGGCTCCCAAGTGTCTGACCCCACCAAAAAAGGACCTGACCCCCAAACACAAAACCCCCTAAACCACAAAATGAATAAAATGAAACTCCACCCTACACCCCCACCCCCCAAAAAAATCCCAACCCAAACCAAAACCCAAATCAAAACAGAATTCCAGGGCAGCTGGGCTGGATGGTGGCTGCCAGCACTTGGAAGAACTTGCAAGGTCCAGGACAAGCTGTGCGAGGTCCCATCTGATGATCCTTGCTCAGTTCTGTGCTCACAAGGACAAGTCTGGGATTCTTTGCTGCTTCTGGCAGGAGCCGCCCGGAGCTCTCACTTGCCAGGCTCCTGGATGAGGCTGTGCAGGTGGATGTCGGCTGGCTCCTGGGGCAGGTGAAGGGCTTGCAGCCACGTGTGGTTGAAAATGTCTTCCAGGGATGGTCTGTCGGAAGCGTGCAGGGATAAACACCACCGGATGAGGTGCTGGCACTCTGGGGAGAGAACTGGGACACACTGCAGGAGGCTCCTGTCCACCCTGTGCCACCATCCGCAGTGCTCAGGCCATGCTGGGTGTGCTCAGAGCCACACCAAACCTCCCGCTCCATGAGCCGTGCTGGAGGAGAGCAGGATGGCAGGACATGTGCCACCTCCTCCAGCTGACCAAGGCAGATCAGCCTCCTCCACAGCTCTCAGAGCAGGATGCTCGTGTGGCCAGAGCCATCTCCCAAACCCCGTTCTCCCCAGTGCCACGAAGCTGGGTACCCACCGACAGAGACCCGGTGCCAGAAGAAGAGCTGCCTGCTGATGATGTCCTTGTTGCACTCGAAGGGGATGTCCCCACAGACCATGTCATAGAGCAGCGCGACCAGATGAACAGGCGTGCTAGCGGACCCACTCTGGCGGGCTGTACACACGTATTCCTACAGGATACAGGCACAGTTCAGCAGGAGGATGCTGCTGCCTGCTCCGGGATCCTCATCCCAGCACGCCCGGGATGGCAGAGCCTGCACCAGTGGCCCCACGGGGACACACACACTGTGTCACCGCCACCCCATCGCCAGCACGTGACTCTTGTTGACAAACTTTGGGTTGTAACAAAAAGCCGCCAGTGCCGGAAGATGGCAGCACGGCACCGGGGAAGGACCGACCGTTACAGGCGAGGCTGATGCTGCGCTGGGGGTCCGGTGCCCCCTGTCCCGGGGTTACTTCTGATCTGCCCTGCCCGGCCCCATTGGTACCGGCCATCCCCCAAACTGAAAGCTCCAGTATCCCCCTGCCCGGCCTCTACAGTGCTTGGGCATTTCCCGATCCAGGGGATGCTCCAATGCCCTCCTGCCTGGCCACAACAGTACCAGGTGCTCCCCTGCCCCGGGGTGCGATGGTGCCGCCCTGCCCGGCTCCACCGGTACCGGACATCCCCCCGCCCCGTTGCTCCGCGTCCCCCGGTGACTCCCGGTTTCCCCTCCCGCTGTCCCGGTGGCCCCGCACTCACCAGCTCTCCCCACGAGGAGATGCGGTCCCGAGCCACGTGTTTGATCGCCACCTGCAAGCCAAGGGCAGCGTTGGGCTGAGCTGGCCCCCGCCGCGCCACCAGCCCCGCCACTTACCGGGGCGCTGTCGGACAGGCGGACCCCCGAGTACACGGAGCCGAAGCCGCCGCTCCCCAGCAGCGGTCCCACGCGGTAAAGCTGCTCCAGGGGCTCCTTCTCCTTCCCTGCGCGCCAGACGCGGCCGTTACCGCTGCGGCCGGGGCCCCAACCGGCCCCTACCCGCCGCCCCGGGCCGAGCGGAGCCGGGCCGTTACCGCCCTTACCCGCTTGCAGCTTCGCGGCGTGCAGCTCCGCGCCGGTGCCGGAGCGCAGATGGGCCAACAAGTTAATTTTCGAGAGCAGCATCCCGCTCCCCTCGCCAGAGTGGGGCCGGTCCCGGCACCTCCGCAGCCGCACCGGGCTCCGGTGGCTCGGGGCCGGCGGTGGCGGGGCCGAGCGGCCGGAGCCGGGCGGGGCAGCCCCGGGGCGGAGGCGGCCGCGGCAGCTGCGGGGCAGCAGCTCCGCGCGGCCCCCAGCCGCACCTGGTGTAGCGGGGGCCGGGGGCGGGCCGGGGAGCGCCAGCGGGCGGCACTGCTGCGCCAGAGCCAGCGGCTGGGCCCGCCCAGCGCCGCCACCGCCAGTAGCGGGCGAGCGGAGCAGCGCGGGAGGGAGCCCCGCGAGGCGGCGGGAGGAGACCCGGGGCTGCGGGTCGCGTCCCCGCTCTCAACGGCATCACCTCCGCGTGCCCCGGGCGCACGCTGCCACCGGCCTCAACGGCCGCGACCAATGGCCGGCGGCTGTGGGGCTCGCGGGAGCCCCCGGAGCGGCGCAGCGGGTCTTGCCCAGCCCCTGCCCGGGCTCGTGCGCCCCCCGCTCTCAGCGGCAGCATCCCCGCGGCCAGACTCGGCGGTGGGACCGCGGCTCTCCGCGTCCGAGCCCGCCGCGGGGAGCTTATTCCTCACTTTGTCCCTTTTTCATTCAGCCTCGCCGCTCCCGGGGTTGCCCCCGAAACGCACACGCGCGCTTGTGCATCGCTTCAGGTTGGCTGAAGTGGCTGCTTCAGTGTGAAACAGGAGCTGTTGTTTCAGTTTTGGGGTTGCTTTACCCTTCCGAACTGTAAGAAACATGGTGACTGAGAACACAAAAACATTACCCTGGAGGAAGGGCACCAAAGCGTGGAAAAGGATGAAAGAAATACTCTGATAAGCCCATTTAAAAATATGTTTCTTTAGCTGAAGCTGCTAAATTTGACTCAACTGTACACAGTGAAAGGGTTTTGCAGTTGCTTTTTTACAGTGAATAAGTGGAGTTTTGTCCTCATAAAAAGCCCCAGGAACTCTCAGGTTGAGTGATGTCTTTATCCTCACCTAGCAAAGGGCAGTGAACTCCCCATCAAGGAGAAACAAGGGGTGAAAAGGCTTTTTCCCTTCTTCCAGTCCGTGTGTGCAATCCCTATGCCACAACGTGCTGGTGATGGGCAGCATGGAGCGGAGCAATGGGCAGCCGATGCTGCGGCTGCATATCTTCAGGTCTCCCATCTCACCTGCCATGGTTCTTTCCCCATGGCAGAGGTCTGGGACATGGATCTGGTGGTTCTTGGCCTTGGGAAGATCTCAATGCACAGGAAAACCAGAGCACAGGGGATCAAACATGATCCTTTTCCAGCACCCAAAACTTGGCTGCACTTGGTCACACAGGCAGGACAAGATGGTGCCTGGGCAGGACAAGATGGGACCTTAGCAGAACAATATTGTGCTCTGGCCCCAGAAGATGGTACCTTGGCAGGACAAAATTGCACTTTAAAAGAACAAGATGGCAACTGGGCAGGGAAAGATGGTAACCAGGCAAGACAAGATTGTGCCCGGGCAGGACAAGATAGTGCCAGTCCCCCCTCAGGAAAAGATATTACCCGGGGAGGACAAGATGGCGCCGAGGCAGGACAAGATGGAGCCTGGGCATGACAAGAGGGTGCCCTGGCACCACAAGATAGTACTTTAGAAGGACAAAATAGTACTTTAGAAGGACAAGATTGTGCCCTTGCCCCACAAGATGGTACCTTGGCAGGACAAAATTGTATCTATGTAAAACAAGATGGTGCCCAGGCAGGACAAGATGGTACCTTGTCAGGACTAGATGGTACCTGAGCAGGACTAGGTGGTGCTTAGCAGTGGGATCTTGTCAGGGGGCACGATGCCCCTGTTCCCTTCCTGCAGCACAAGCCCAGTGGGCACAAAATCACCAGCAAGAGGCAGACTAGCCTGTGAAAATGTCTTCCAGGGACGGTCTGTCGGACCTGTTTGTCTCACAGCTTTGGTGGCAGGGTGAGATCTCTGTTCCTGCAACCTGCTCACCACTCAAATGCACACGTGCTATGTGTCACTTCAGGTTGGCTGAAGTGGCTGTTTCAGTGTGAAACAGGAGCTGTTGTTTCAGTTTTGGGGTTGCTTAACCCCCTCCTAACCATAAGAAACAAACATTACCCTGGAGGAAGGGCACCAAAGCTTGGAAAAGGATGAAAGAAAGATCTGGTGGCTCTTGGCCTTGTGAAGATCTCACTGCACAGGAAAACCAGAGCACAGGGGATCAAACATGAACTGCTCCTTTTCCAGTACCCAAAACTTGGCTGCATCTGATCAGCCAGGCAGGACAAGATGGTTCCTGACAGGACAAGATGTCACCCGGGTAGGACAAGATGGCACGACAAGATGGTACCTTAGAAGGACAAAATGGTACCTTTGAAGAACAAGATTGTGCCCTGGCCCCACAAGATGGTACCTTGGCAGGACAAAATTGTATCTTGGAAAAAGAAGATGGTGCCCAGGCAGGACAAGATGGTACCTGGGCAGGACTAGATGGTGCTCAGCAGCAGGATCTTGTCAGGGGACTCGATGCCCCTCTTCCCTTCCTGCAGCACAAGCCCAGTGGGGACAAAATCACCAGCAAAAGGCAGAACCCAAGTGACTGTCAGCACCCAGCCCTGCGCTGGACCTTTTCTGCGGCGAGGTTTCTAAGAAACACCACAGCCGTTGGCGAGTGTTTACGGGAAGGGTGGGCTGAGCTCAGCCTGCAGCCACGTTGGTTGCGATAGTGCTTTGGTGGTGCTGGGGGAGATGGCGGCCACCCGAGGGGCCCAGGCCCCTCACAGCCACAGCAGCCTGGAGGGAAGGTTTGCTGTTGTCTGAGAGCAGCTTCCCCGAGGGCCTGGGTGAGAAGCGAGAGAGGAGGTTCAATCAAGCCACATCTCAAAATAGGCCTAAACTCTGAAGGCGTTTGGAGCTGCGCTTCCTGCTTCTCACAGCCCCAAGGAGGAGATGAAAGATGTAGCTGAGTTAAAAAACAAAAAGAAGAAAAGAAAACCAGAGTGAAGACTTTCTGCTGAAGACATAGGCACAGAAGTGACCCACACACCAGTCACCCCACCAGGCTGGGACGTGGCTCCAGGGCTCCCCGTTCCGCCGGACAGCAGCCCTACGGCTCAGAGAGTGGTGCTGGCAAGCCCAGGGCGAGCTGGGGAAACGGATTGCTCCCTGGGTTTTAAGCAAGAAAGTCCTGGGGCAAGCCAAGGGAAAGAGGGTCCTGTTGTGTTAGAGCTGTATGGGAGACTTGGAAAGCAGAAAGGGAAACGTGCCCCCTCCTTGAGCAGACACACAGCACTGTGCATGCAGCAGTGGGTGACCATGAGGTCAAGCAGGAGCAGTGCTTCAAATTCAGCACAAAAATTACTAAAATTATAAAATCCCAAGAAAGAAAAACAACCAACCAACCAAATGACCAAACCCCAGCAGCCCTGACACCAAAGTGTCACAGAGCTGGAAGTGGGGTTTGACAGCTTGGAGAGTAAAAGCTTGAGCGAAGCGTTACCACTGCTGACTGATAGTGACTGACTTCTCATAATCCCAAGATCAACTTCCTCTGGCTCCACGCTCACCACAGCCGAGCTGGAGGTGGGGACAGCCCGTGGCGGCTTCCTTCACCCACCGGCACCCAGCATGCAGCACCCGCTCTGCGCCAGCAGAGCCGGAGCAACAGGATCTGCCTTACCAAAACTGAATTGGCCGACAACATCCGGCGTCTCATCAGGGTACTTTGATGTTTGTTTACTTGCCAAACCCAGCACATGCTCCACACCAGCCTGCGGATGGATGGAAATGAAAACGGCTCCAGCACCTTGATCTCTCCCAGGAGACCTTCCAGGAGCAGTGGATGCTGGAAACACCCTGCGGAGGGATGGATCCGGCCTTCCCCATGGTGCTTTCAGCTGGAGGTCCTGGTTAACACGGCTCAGCAGCCTTTCAGAGTCAGGCCCGGTGGGACACACACTGGTGGTCCCTGCAGAGTGGTAGCCACACTGTGGTGCCCGGTACCCCGCACACTCATAGCATGCTTCTTCCCGCCCCGCGATAAAGGGATGGCTCCATCACATCAAGTGGTTCATTTTTATTTAAAACCGCATAAAAAAAATAAGATTTCTGAGTTCCCCTGTACAATATGAACTATTAACACAAATCCTGCCGGCTCAACACTCAGTTACATGTCAAGACCTGACACACAGACAGCCTGGGCCAGCTCCCCCAGCCCAGCCCCAAACAAGACACCCGTGGGGACAACCAAACCTCATCTGCAGACTGAGAGCCTGCCCGTGGCAGGGAAACGGCAGCGACCACAACTATGGACACAGGGGGCTGGGGAGCAGCAGCCGCTCCGCACCTCCGCCAGGCTGCTGATGGGAACACTATGGACCCGGGGACAGACATGGGACACATACGGAGGGATGACCCAAATGGAAAACCAGGGGATCAGCAGCTGTAGGAGCAAGGCGCAGGTTGGAAACCCATGGGAATTATAAATAAATAAATAACTTTGCCCACCGGCTAGAACTCTTAAAAAAAAAACCAACAAAACAACAAATTCATGAAAATAAGTTAAAAACCAAAACTGGAGCAACAAGAAAAAAAGTCAAATCTTATCACTATTAACAACTGTACAACAACTTTGCTCCTCTCTAACTTTGTCCATATTTACAGCTCTGTTGGTTTGCATTGTTTGTGCATTCGTGAGGGCACAGAGAAGCAAAGAACCCCAGACAAATCCACGTGAGATGGAGGCACAGGAGGCATTGCCCGGCTGGGCTCCCACGTGTCCTCTGACCTTCTTGGGAAGGAGCTGTATATCCAGGCGAGTCTTGGAAAAGCACCAGAGTAGGAAAATTCAAGTATTTCCTCCAGCACAGCCCAGATGGCAACTGAAGGCACTCGTGCAGGGGGACAGCAGAGAAGAGGCACCACCCTGGACCTGCCCCCCCGATCAGTTCTTCCCTGTTGAAGCTTTTCTCACAAGAAGGTCCCTGTTCCTCTTGTGTTCCTGAATTCAGCAGGTCAGGAGACACTTGGGAGCCTCCAAACCCAGAAACAAAACGAAGAAACAAAACAAAACAAAGAAAACAAAACAACAACAACAAAAATCCAAAACACAGAAACTACACCCAAACCCCAAAAAACCCAAAACCCCAAACCCAGCTCCCTAAAAAACCCACCCCCCAAAAACCCCAAATCGCCCAAAACCTCCCTAAAAAACCAGCCAACCCCAAAACCCTACCCCAGCCCCCCTGAAACCCAAAATGGACAAAGCCAAACCCCGATCTCCCCCAGAAAACAAACCAGAACAAAACAAACTAAACAGAACAACACAAAGTCCAGGGCAGCCAGGCTGGATGGTGGCCGCTGGTGCTTGGAAAACGAGGTCCAGGACAAGCTGTGCGAGGTCCCATGTGATGATCCTTGCTCAGTTCTGTGCTCACAAGGACAAGTCTGGGATTCTTTGCTGCTTCTGGCAGGAGCCGCCCGGAGCTCTCACTTGCCAGGCTCCTGGATGAGGCTGTGCAGGTGGATGTCGGCTGGCTCCTGGGGCAGGTGAAGGGCTTGCAGCCACGTGTGGTTGAAAATGTCTTCCAGGGATGGTCTGTCGGAAGCGTGCAGGGATAAACACCACCGGATGAGGTGCTGGCACTCTGGGGAGAGAAGCGGGACCTGCCGTGAGCCACAGGAGGCTCCTGTCCACCCTGTGCCACTGTCCGCAGTGCTCAGGCCGTGCTGGGTGTGCTCAGAGCTGCACCAAACCTCCCGCTCCATGAGCCGTGCTGGAGGAGAGCAGGATGGCAGGACATGTGCCACCTCCTCCAGCTGACCAAGGCAGATCAGCCTCCTCCACAGCTCTCGGAGCAGGATGCTCGTGTGGCCAGAGCCATCTCCCAAACCCCACTCTCCCCAGTGCCACGAAGCCGGGTACCCACCGACAGAGACCCGGCGCCGGAAGAAGAGCTCCCCACCGATGATGTCCTCGTCACGCTCGAAGGGGACATCCCCACAGACCATGTCATAGAGCAGCACGCCCAGGGACCAGATGGCTGCTGGACGGCCGTGGTAGCGGTGGTAGCGGACCCACTCTGGTGGACTGTACACACGTGTTCCTACAGGATACAGGCACAGCTCAGCAGGAGGCTGCATCCCTGGGATGGCAGAGGCTGCACCAGTGGCCTCACGGGGACACACACACTGTGTCACCCGCCACCCCGTCACCAGCACGTGACTCTTGTTGACAAACTTTGGGTTGTAAAAAAAAGCCGCCAGTGCCGGAAGATGGCAGCACGGCACCGGGGAAGGACCGACCGTTACAGGCGAAAAACCCGCCAGGGGTGGGGAAAACCCGCCTGCCCCCGCCTCGGCCACCGAGAAATCATCATAACAAGGCACGGCAGACGAGGGGAGCCGAGCAGCCCCAGCGCTTCTGTGCCTGCAAATCCAACCGGCCCCAGCACGGGTTTGGCAACCCCCAGCCAGGGCAGGGCGGGTGGCAGAGGCTGTCAGCTCCTGTTTCACAACATCCGCCCCGCGCCAAAAAGCAACTTGGCAGCCGCTGGGGAATGAACTCCCCCTCCAGCAAAGCAGGGAACCGCCGGTGCCCAGCCAGGCTGGGCCCTGCACTGCCCGCGACCGGGAGCATCCCGCTAGCTCTGGGCTCACCATCAAATTCGGTGTAGGCCGTGTCCTTGAGGAAGGTGCTGGAGCCAAAGTCAATGAGCTTGAGCTCTCCGGTGGCCAGGTTGATGATGATGTTCTCGTCCTTGATGTCGCGGTGCACGACGCCACAGCTGTGGCAGTGCCGCACAGCCTCCAGCACCTGGAGGAACAGCCCCCGCGCCAGGTCCTCGGGCAGGAACCTCCGCTCCGTGATGAAGTCAAACAGATCCTGCGACGGCTCCGGACGCTCCAGCACCAGCACGAAGCTGTCGGGCAGCTCAAACCAGTCCAGGAGGTGGATGATGGCGCTGCAGCCAGAGCCCACCTTCTTCAGCATTGCTATCTCCATTGGTACTCGAGTGCCGTTGGGCTGCGGGGGGACCACGATGCCGTCAGCGGGGCTGATGCTGTGCTGGGGGTCCGGTGCCCCCTGTCCCGGGGTTGCTGCTGATCTGCCCTGCCCTGCCCCACTGGTACCGGCCATCTCCCAAACTGGGGAAAGCTCCAGTGTCCCCCTGCCCGGCCCCTACGGTGCTTGGACATTTCCCGATCCAAGCGATACTCCAGTGCCCTCCTGCCCGGCCCCACCAGTACCGGGCACCCCCCAACCTGGGGAAAGCTCCAGCGTCCACCAGCCCACCCCAATGTGCTTGGGCATTCCCTGATCCAAGGGATGCTCCAGTGCCCTCCTGCCTGGCCACTACAGTACCCGGTGCTCCCCTGCCCCGGGGATGCGGTGGTGCCGCCCTGCCCGGCCCCACCGGTACCGGACATCCCCCCGCCCCGTTGCTCCGCGTCCCCCGGTGACTCCCGGTTTCCCCTCCCGCTGTCCCGGTGGCCCCGCACTCACCAGCTCTCCCCACGAGGAGATGCGGTCCCGAGCCACGTGTTTGATCGCCACCTGCAAGCCAAGGGCAGCGTTGGGCTGAGCTGGCCCCCGCCGCGCCGCCTCCCCGCCCCGCCACCAGCCCCGCCACTTACCGGGGCGCTGTCGGACAGGCGGACCCCCGAGTACACGGAGCCGAAGCCGCCGCTCCCCAGCAGCGGTCCCACGCGGTAAAGCTGCTCCAGGGGCTCCTTCTCCTTCCCTGCGCGCCAGACGCGGCCGTTACCGCTGCAGCCGGGGCCCCAACCGGCCCCTACCCGCCGCCCCGGGCCGAGCGGAGCCGGGCCGTTACCGCCCTTACCCGCTTGCAGCTTCGCGGCGTGCAGCTCCGCGCCGGTGCCGGAGCGCAGATGAGCCAACGAGTTAATTTTCGAGAGCAGCATCCCGCTCCCCTCGCCCGAGTGGGGCCGGTCCCGGCACCTCCGCAGCCGCACCGGGCTCCGGTGGCTCGGGGCCGGCGGTGGCGGGGCCGAGCGGCCGGGGCCGGGCGGGGCAGCCCCGGGGCGGAGGCGGCCGCGGCGGCTGCGGGGCGGGGAGGGAGCGGCCGCGGCCCGGCTGCTCCGCGCGGCGCCGGGCCCCGTCTGTGGTGGCGGCCCCCGGCCGGCCCCGGGCGGAGCGGGGGCTGGGGGCGGGCCGGGGAGCGCCAGGGGGCGGCGCTGCCGCGCCGGAGCCAGCGGCGGGGCCCGCCCAGCGCTGCCACCGCCAGTAGCGGGCGAGCGGAGCAGCGCGGGAGGGAGCCCCGCGGGGCGGCGGGAGGAGACCCGGGGCTGGGGGAGCCGGGGGGCTCCAGCGCGGGGCGCGGCGGAGCGACGGCTCCGGCTTCCGGAGAGATACTGGCTGCGGGTCGCGTCCCCGCTCTCAACGGCGTCACCCCCGCGGCCGAACCGCGGCTCTCCGCGTCCGAGCCCTCCATGGGGAGCTTATTCCTCACATTATCCCTTTTCCCTGCAGCCTCGCCGCTCCCCGGCGGTGCCCGGCGTTCCCCGGACCCCGTCTCGCCCGCTCCCCCCGTGCCGCCGTTACTTCATCGCGGGCAAACGGGTGTCTAAACTTTTCCCTTTTCTAGTAAAAGTGGCGATCGCAGCTGGGACTCTTGTCTATCAACCCAGTTTTCCCTGTTTCCCCTGCAGAAGTCACTGGCTGAGACGCTTTCCCGAGTTCCAGAGATAAGATAAATAATTTACTGGATGGAGGTCTCTGATTACTCACTCTATTAGCATTTAGAGCAAAGAGCTCCAGCCACCGGGAGCTGAATTATTCCAGACGAAGCCCATCTGGACTCCCGCGCCCGAATGAGACTGAGGAGTTCCCAGCATCCCACACATACTTGTGGGATGAATTGCTTGAAATCGAATGGGATTTACTGGAAATGCTGGTGAGCTCCTGTCTCCTTTAGTATTTCTTGAAAGAAAAATAAATAAAGAATAAAATACAACCAAAATGCAACCCCCAAAGTGGTGTCTGGAGCTGTGCCTCAGCCCTTGCGCCAGCCGGGAAGTGCTCGCCACCGCTGTTGCCTCCTTTAGATTTACCAGGAATGAGGCACATCCTCTTTTGGGGACTGAGACAACTAAAAACCTAAAACCTGAAAAACCTACATTGGTTTTTACCCAGAAGGTGACAAAACAAAACAAAATGTTTTGGGGAAAAGTTTGGAAAATCTGACCCTGCAGCTTTCATCTCTTTTTTTTTTTTCCTATTTATTTTTATATATGTTATTGTTGTCATTTGGGGTGATGCAAGCTGAGGGCGGAGGAGAGGGGCGGGCAGGGCCTTTCTCCTGCCTTATTCCCACCCAACGCCTGGGCATATTTGGGACAACTGGTTCTGCCAGTCAGTGCTCACCCATGGGACGGGGTGACTTAGCATCTCGCCCCAAACCCATTATCAAATTCTTTGCCAGGATGATGAAAGGTACGGATGGGGCTGCCCTGGAAACCCAGCTCTTTATTGACAAACAAAGCTCACCCAGAGCTGCTGGGCCTTCCTGGGGGCTGCCTTCCCCTGACCTCCTTGGGAGGTGCAGCCTTGTCCTCACTCTGCCCGAACCTGCTCATTAGCGTGGATGGGAGCAGCATGTCTCGCAACCTGGATGAGCTGGGGCCAGATCATCCTTGTGCGTAAACCTGCTCATTGCCCCGGGGGGCTGAGTCAGCAGGACTCTTCCTGCCTGTGCCCAGGGGTTGCATCCCTCCTAGGTTAGGGAAAACCCCCATCTTGGACGTGATGGGGAGACATTTCTCCATGCCCTCGCCATGCAGAGCAGGGATGTGGCCCCATTTCCCACCTAAATCCATCTCTCTCCAGAATAACCCATCCCCATTCCCCAAATGACCCCAAACCAGGTATAGAAGCCACCTTTTCCCCCCAAGCCCATCCCACATACTCACCTTTCCCCTCCCAGCCCGGGCGAGGCCATTGGGATGTGTCAGACATTCAAACTAACATGAAACAAACCCCATCCTGCTGGGTACCCGCTTTGCCCTTATCCATAGGGATCACCTCTTCTCACCAACCCTCTTCCTCCAGGATGAAAGCTACCAAAGATGGGTGCAGGAGAGCAGCCTGTGTCTTTTAGCACTTGCATGGACACAGGGATGCCCAAACAGAACAGCAGGTCCTTCAGCATCCCTGATCCAGGCTGTCTCTTCCCACCCTTGGATAAAACCCGAGGCTTGAACCCCAGGGAGCAGTTTGCAGCTCAGAGGGGATGACACGAGCCTTGCAAGGAGTTAAAAGCCAAGCGCAGGACCATGCCTGGGAAGAAGCTGGACCCCGGGGTGGCACATGGAGCTGGTGGCAGGTCTGCAGGAGAGGAGCTTCCAACAGACATCAAAAGATCAGTTCTCGGCCCTGCAAACAATCCCGGCAGCTTTGGGGCTCTTCAGCAGCATTCCAGTCTAACCGGGGCTGCCTTGCATGATAATCAGGCTTAATTACTGCTTTATCGCTTGATTGCTGTGCTGGGCCCTTGGAGCTGCTGTGTTGCTTTCCCAGTTTATTTTCTGTATTTCCTCCCCCTCGCCTTCCCCGCCAGCACAATTAGCAAAGAGGTGAAAATGGGGAGGGCCAGGGTGATACCCAGGGGGTGGAGAGGGAAGATTTGCTGCCCAGGAGTCCCTGGAGTGGAGGGGAAGGCAAAGTTGCAGCTCGTGGAGAGTTAAAGCTGAGGTTTCCACCTGTGTGTCCTGGGAACAAAACAGCAAGGTCAATGCCAAGCCAAGAGCACGACCCCACATCAGCCCCACGAGCATCCCCCTTCGGATGGGACAGCATCCCCGGAGGAGGGAGGGGAGGATCGTGGGGCTATTAAAGCTGTGACACAGAAAGGCTGTGGTTTTCCAAGCATGAGCTTTGAGTCACTGTGTGACCTTGGCTGGGTCTGCCCGTGGCTCGGGCGCCCGCAGAACCGGCTGGGCCAGGGCGTGGGGCGAAGCGGCCGCACGAACCTGCCGGTGCTCAGGGAAAGAGTGAAACTTCCTCAGCGAAGATGCTCCCACCTACGTGCGGTGAGCAATCCCTGGCCACACCGGTGAGGAAGCGGGCGCTGCCCTCGGCCAGGCCCTGGGTGCTGCGGTTGGGACAGCCCGATGTGCTGTCACCCACTTGAAGTCACCTCTATGGCAGTGACAAGGTGCCATCGTGTCCCACTGATGGCTTTGGAAATGCAATAAGAGGGGTGTTCATCCGTCAGCATCATCGTGGTGTGGGTGGTGGGCATCAACCTGCAGCATGCAGCCGATCCCGGGGTGTTTGGAGGTACTGGCTCTCCCCCCAGCCATGGATTGGGATCATGGATGCTGGGAGCCAGCGTAGCTGCAGGGTGCTGCTTCCCCTCCCCATCCTCTGGGTCCATGTGGTCACCCCCAACCCATCTGAGCCCCCAGTGCAGTGGTGACAGCTTAGGAACCCCATATCCCACCCTGGGGCTGGAGTCACCTAAGGACAGGGAGGAGGAAGGTCCTCACTGGTGTGGTGGAGCACTCGAAAATGCCTCTAAACCATCACACAGTCCTGGCCTTTGGGTGCTAATCCCTGCAGGTTTAGGAAGATGATGGGACCTGTGAGTGGGGCAGGAGGTGCAGGGACCCATCCTGCTCCCTGGGACGAGCAGGCCTGGGGATTTCTTCTGAATTTCAATGTCTTTTTGTATGTTGGCTTTTAGCGCGGGCTTTTGGGGCGAGGTGTGCGGGGAGGCAGCAGCATGGCTAATGTGCTTTGTGAATGGAGCCGCACGGGGGGCAGCCGAGGGGATGGGGAGGTGGAGGGAGCCACATATTTGGGATTCCTTCATCTGGGTGGGCTCCTTCTCCCCAGACTCTCAGGATGTGGGAAATGGAAGATGAAAGGAGCTGCATTTCCAGCCTCTCGGGTTACAATGTCTAAAGCAGAAAAGGGTGGTTGGGGAAAAAAAAAAAGGAGAGAGAAGGGGGGGGATTGGGATGCTACAGGGAAACCTGGGTTGGGAAATGGCCCGGGTAGGTTGGGGCAGGGAAGGGGGCGGCTGGGGCTGAGCCGCTCGTGTTTCACATCACGTCAGGGCTGAGGAATTTCCTCTGCTCTGGGGGTGCCTCGCAGAGAAAAAGGGGGAGGCTTTAAGGTTAGCCGGGGATGAATAATAGCCAAGAGGCGAGGGATTAAAAGTGTTACCCAGGGGCTGCTGTTTACAAGCAAACCCTCTTTGCAGAGCAAAAGGGGAAAGAGGGATGCATCGGGGTGATGATGGGGGACCCCACCATGTGTCACCCGCATCCCTTCCCCATGAGCACAGAGGGGCGATTGCTCCCGGCTCCCATGAGCTTTCCCCCCACATCCCCTCTGCAGCAAGGCCCCAGCAGCCAGTGTGTCCTGGGGTGTCCCCTGCATGCATGGGGTGTCCTGGGGTGTCCTGGCTTCCCCGCTGTGTCCTCCCATGGCCCCAAGAGGTTTCCCATCCTTCCCATTCCCCTGAGTTGCAGCTGCCCGGATCATCCCTGTGCACAGGCAGGAAAATCCGCTTCTCCAAGAGGGCAGGAAAAGGGGCAGCCAGAAACACAGGGCTCTGCGAGGGGGCACGGGCTCAGTGCTAGGCCTGGGCTCGGTGTTTGTACCTTGCTGGGTGATGGGAGACCTGGACATCATCATCTGGCATCATCCCAACCATCTCCTGAGCCAAGCCCAGGTTTTGTCTCCAAACACTTCATTTTCACTTCCCCTTCATTGCTCTTGTGGGTAATGCAAGGTCAAGGTGGGGAGGAGGGGAGGGAAACGCCGTTCTCCTATTCCCTGTTGTCCTCCATCTCTGATCTGACAGCTGGGAAGGGACCGTCACAGGGTGGAAGTGCAGCGTCCAGACTGGTCCAAGGGATGCTGGAGGATCAGACCATGCCAGCACGTGCTGCAGCAACTGGGCTTCTCTTCCAGAGACTATGTGCTAGGGACAGGCTCTTCTCCCTGATTCAGCCCAGGGAAACTGAGGCACCGGGAGGGGGGCTGGAGATGGGCTTATTCCACCCCAAAAAGGGGATGAAAGGGCAAAAAATGATTTGCAAGCCAGGGAAGATGTGGATGGGATCAACCCAAGTGCTGCCTATGGCTATGCCAGGGAGGACTCTGCACCCAAGGGAGAGCCCTGACCATGCCTGGGGTCTCAGGATCTGGCCCCATGACCATGGGCTGGCAGTACTTGGGGGACACAAGATCTATCTACACCCAAGGCTCAGGCTGCCTGCACAGCCCCAGCCTGCCCTGGTGTAACAGGTTTTCCTTCTGCAGAGTGTTTGTATGAGAAAAGCACCTTTTAAAGGTTGTAAAAATGATTTTGGTGGCTGAGGGAGGAGCTGAGGGTGCCCAGCTCTCCTCTTCCCCCTCCATCCTGCAAACCCCTGCCTATTCCCAGGTACATTCCTGGCATTGCTCCGGCCGGGAGTGCAGGGAGGGCGCTGACCTCCTGAGCATGGGAAAAATGTCTGTCTGCGTGCGGGAAAGGAGGTGCAAATAGTGGGGGTGAGGAGGTCAGCCGGGAAATCCCTTTCATCTTTTCCCGGGCTTTAGCCAGCACGTGGCCCCGGAGCACATGGAGCGAGCGGGAGAGGGTTTTGTCTGTGCCTGGAAAAGGGGAGGCTTCTGGGTGGCCAGATGCTGGTTCCAAGCTGGAGGAGGCTGAGTTGGCACATGAGGTGGATGGTGGGGAGATGGGACGGATGGGTCACAGTGATCACCCCCGGGATAGGTGATGGGCAATTAGGTTTGGCCTTCATTCCTTTGCACAGCTCAGAAGGACACTGAGACCCCCAAACACCATCCCCTGCATCCTGCAATGCCCACAGCACACAGACATCAGCTCTTAGTGCTGGTGGCTCAGCCCCACTAGGGACACGGAGATTCCTGGGTACCAGTTTCTACCCCAGCATCACTCCAGGGAGCTCTGGGTGCCCAAGGGAGCCGGGCCATGGCGCTGCCCCCAGCCTGGAGAAATCCTGGTGGGAACCCAGTGCCATTGCCATGAGGGCAGCCTGTAGGCTGGGCTCTCCCTGTACTGGGTGCAGGGCTCTGGAGCAGCCCTGGTGCAGAGGCTGGGCTTGACGCTGCATCTGGGGCAAGCACGGGTCCCTTGGCAAGAGCATAATAAAAGGCAGATCTCACCCTCCCTGCCTGCTTGGCAAAAAAATCCTGAGTGGAGGAGATGGGGGGAGCCCCTGGGGAGCCCAGGAGACATGGGACTGTCCCCCGCTCTGCCACAGACCCCCTGCGTGCCCTCAGTCCGATCGCTCCACTTTATCTCCCCTGGACTATAATAACCCTGTCCCCATGACTTGAACCCCAGCATCTCCCTTCCAGCAGTGCCGGGAATTGCGTCGCTGTGGCTGTCGTCACCCTTGTTGGTCAAAGGAGGAGTCCCATCACAGCCGCCGAGCCGGATCCAGCCTGGCTTCCAGGAATTGGGACTGTGGGTGACAGCTGGTGCCTTGGGTGGCATCTGCTTGTCCTGACGTGCTCAGGGCCTGATGCCCCCATTTCCTAAAGCACCCATGTCCTCATGCACCCAGGTCGCGCTTCCCCGTGGGACTCCAGCTCTCCCTGGGGGCTTCCATCACCTCTTACAGTGGGGTGAGGGCTTCTCCTGCCTGCACAAAGCAGATGGTAAAACACAGACTAACGAGATCAGAGATTAATCTGCACTTTGCTTCCAAATCGCATAATCATGTAATTATTCTCAGTATCGGGGCGGAGCAGGCTCCAGGCTCCAGTCCCTGCTCCCTCCTGGGCCACTGCACATGGCAGGATGGTGGCAGGGGCACAGATCCTGCCCTGGTGCCGCTCCAGGGCCTGTTAGGATGATGGGGCTGCCTGGTGCCTCTGGGACCGTGTCCAGGGGGAGGTGATGGGGGAGGACGCAGGCGTGCAGGAGCAGCAGATCCCCATCACCCCCTTGCCCTGCCACATCCCAGTTCAACCCTGCACTGGGGTTACCCACCTTGTGCCAGGGTAGCACCACATCCCTGATCACCTTCACGCACCCCTTCACAGCCCAGGAGCAACTCCAGTGGCTCCCAGTTCCCACCAGTGACAAGCACTGGGATGCAACTGGGGAATTGTGTGTGTGATGCTGCTCTTCACCCCACACAGAGGTGGGTGGCGTCAGCCCCAGCGCCACAACCAGCTTTTATGGGTGAGGAAACGGGGGGAAATCTCATGTTTCGGGTGCATGTGTGGCCGGTGGCCCCACACTGCTGGGTGGCTGGTGGCACGGCCCAGTTATCAGCAGGGCTGGGCTGGTTGCTGGAAGAGGGCGGCAGCGGCGCGGGGTGACCCCACACTTCCTTCCTTTCCTGGAAGCTGCTCGCTCCGAGCGTCACGCTCGCGCTGATAAGCGGCTGCTTTCGCAGCGCGGGGCCGGCTTCGGGTTCACTCCCCGCTCTGCCACTGTCCTTCCTGCCCCGTGGGCACCTGCTTGTCCCGCCTCAGTTTCCCCTCCTTCCTAGAGGTGGAAACACATCCCCGCAAACCCCGGCTGCTTGCAAGAAGAGCAAGAGTGTGGATGTGTTGCACTGTGAGGTGAAATCATAGAATCATAGGATGGTTTGGGTTGGAAAGGACCGTAAGCTCATCCAGTTCCAACCCCCTGCCATGAGCAGGGACACCTTCCACTAGACCAGCACCCACTGGTCCCTCTTGTCCTATAGGGTGGATGTGGGACCTAAGGTGTGGGGTAGGAGCAGGTTGGGGACTTCTCGGTCCCCCTGTGCTGGTGGCTGAGCAATCCCGGCTGCCTCTGAAGCCGCTGGCAGGGCAATGCAGGCAGGGTCCTGCCTGAGCCAGGCAGCGAAGGCCGGGCGCGTACCCAGCGCGATCCCCTCCCTGCGTGGTGGCAGGTCCCTGCACGCCGCAGAAGCCACTGCCGCGGGTCAGGGAGGGACAGGCAGGGCAGGTGAGCCCGGCTCAGGGGGACACTGAGGCAGTGGCAGGGATGCTGTGTCCTACAATCACAGAATCGTAGAATGGTTTGGGTTCGAAAGGGCATTAAGATCCTCCAGTTCCAACCCCCTGCCAGGGCAGGGACACCTTCCACTAGAGCAGGTTGCTCCAAGCCCCTGTGTCCAACCTGGCCTTGAACACTGCCAGGGATGGGGCAGCCACAGCTTCTCTGGGCACCCTGTGCCAGCGCCTCAGCACCCTCACAGGGAAGAACTTCTGCCTAAGATCTAACCTAAATCTCCCCTGCTTAAACTTGAACCCATCACCCCTTGTTCTATCGCTACGGTCCCTGATGAAGAGTCCCTCTCCAGCATCTTTCAGACACTGGAAGCTGCTCTGACATCTCCACGCAGCTTCTCTTCTCCAGGCTGAACAGCCCCAATGTCCTACCCGAACCCTCCTGAACAGGCACCCAGCATCCCAGCTCCCTGCACACCGGTTTGCAGCTCCTGAGGCTGCTCAGAGCCAGGCTGGTTTCATCAGGGTTCAGCCCTGGGTCTTGAACCTGGCAGGGGCTAGGTGCTGGGTGCTCAAATTCTCTGAAACCCCGTTTGGATCCACTCTGTTGCCTGCAGCAGTGCCCTGTGCAGGGACCAAGACATCCCCATGGGATTGCCATACCCCTGGGACACCCAGCTCAGGGTCAGCAGCAACATTGGGGTGGTGGGGTCATCCCTACAAAGCCGGTGCAGGGCTGAGTATGACTCCTTTGCCTTATCTGGGCCATGCAAGGAGGAAGTTTGCAGGGTGGATTCCAGCAGGCAGGTAAACAGCAGCCAGATGGGACCCAGATACCTGCCCGGAGACACCCGCCGAGCCGGGTTTGCACAGCCCGGATGCTTATTTGCTCTAGGGAGGGCTTTTCCCTCCATCAGACGTCAGCGGCGGTGCTGGGACGTCACCTCAGCACCCTCGCCTGGCTCCTTCGTCACCCTCCTGGCCAGGTGCCTGCATCCGGGGTGTGGGTGCTGCTGTGGCATGGCAGGGCTGGGAGGTACCACGGCCTCATCTCCCATAGTCGGGGACCAGCATAATGCCTGGGCCTCCTCCACCATGGCCAAAAGCGCTCAGGGAGCTTTGGGTGCCTGGGAGTGCCGGGGTCAGGGTGGCAGCATGCTCTGGTCTGGCCTCAGTGGACCCTTTTGCTGTGGGGCGAGGGGGTGCTGCTCTGTCCCCACCTCAGGTAGAGATGGTACCGTGGCTGCTGGCAGCGGATGCCAGGCACGTCCTGGCACACGTGTGGGTGCACCTCGCACCCAGCCCTGGCAGTATGCTCTTGGCTCCTGTTGCGAGATCCACTCTCGGCTCATCCGGCTCACCTGGCTCACCCGTCTCCCACCACGCCCGGAAAGCCTGCACCCTTCCCTGCTCCAGGGGAAACCGTGGCACTAGGTGTGCAGGACCGATGCAGGGCCATGGAGGAGAGCTGCTGGGGGGAGGCCACCAGGCAGCCAGGGACGGCTGAGCCTGGTACCAGTGCTACCTGCATTGAGCATCAACCACCCATCGCACCACAGCACCCTCCATCCCAGCGTGCTGCTGCAGTACCTGAAGCCCTGATGCTGTCTGCATCTCTCCCACCCAGTGGATGCTGGTGGGGTGTTTCTTCTCCCAGGCCCCCATCTCTCTCCACATCCCTTCCCTGTCCCTGCAGCCAGGGTGCCTGCAGTGGGATGCCTCCGGGGTGCGGTACCCACCACAGCATTGCCAACATTTCATAGAACCATAGAATCCGAGACTGGTTTGGGTTGGAAAAGATGTTAAAGCTCATCCAGTTCCAACCCCCTGCCATGGGCAGGGACACCTTCCACTAGAGCAGGTTGCTCCAAGCCCCTGTGTCCAACCTGGCCTTGAACACTGCCAGGGATGGGGCAGCCACAGCTTCTCTGGGCACCCTGTGCCAGCACCTCAGCACCCTCACAGGGAAGAACTTCTGCCTCAGAGCTCATCTCAATCTCCCCTCTGGCAGGTTAAAGCCATTCTCCTTGTGCTGTCCCTACAGGCCCTTGTCCAAAGCCCCTCTCCAGGTTTCTTGTAGCCCCTTTAGGCACTGGAAGACTGTTATAAGGTCTGTATTCCCCTGCACTTTGGTGGTAAATAGAGCAAAGCTCACGGGGTTTCTTGCTGCCGCAGGACCAGCACCCACAGGGTGCTGCTTCCTTCCCCTGCCAGGGCACTGAGGGAAAGGCCAGGATCCCGTCGGCCACTCGGGGCGTGTGTTTACCGTGTCAGGAGAAGCCGTAAACTCGCCGGGGTTAATTGAAAGCCGGTGCTGTGGGTTTGGCTTAACCCACCCTCCTCCTCCTCCTCCATTAGATAACGTCTCGCTGAAACCACTTTGCAAACTCACAGCATTCCTGTGTGCTGAGCACCGGGCAGCCGGCGGGACACAGCCACCATGGGTGCTCCATGTGCTGCGGGGCTGCTGGATCTGCTCCTCTGCACCCATCATGCCCAGGTCCTGGTCCTGGTCAGGAAGGGGTGCCTATAGCAGTGAAGAGAACAGACCCACTTGTGACATGTAACCTGGATGGCAACAAGACAGGATGGCTGGGGGTGGTGGGATGAGGCAAGACACAGGGTTGTGCTGGAGGAAGCAACCTGAGGGTCCCCTGTAGTGGATTCAAAGAGCTCAAGTTGAAAAAATAAAGGGAGATGATTTATTTGGGCGGGGGGGGGGAATCTGAGCAGCAAGTGGGACGTTCCCAAGAAGAGCTGGTGGGGAGAAGCAATAGGAACCCTCGTGCGTCTATGCATGGCATTGGAGCTGCTTCCCTTTGACCCAGCATAGGGAAACTGAGGCATAGAGCCAGGCAGGACTTGGGGGGCCTGGGCTGCACTGGAGTGTTTGTGGGGAGCCCATTCTCCTCTGGAGTTCTGCAGAGCTGGCAGAGGAAGAGGAAACACACAGGTTCTGTAAACGCTGGTTTGCCGGCAGAAATACCCCCATGGGCTCTCTTACTGTCACCGTCCCCATCCTCTCCCAGGGGACCCAAGGGGGACCCCGCTGCCTCCGCCTACCTGGCACAGTGATGGGGCTGAGGACCTCCAGCATCTGGAACAGGGAGAAGTTCACTTTGCCAGTGGAGTTCAGGCAGAGGGCAGGGGCAGTGAGGAATGTCGGGTGTCCTCCAGCCCTGCTGACCTGCAAGGAATGCCGTGAGTCACGGGGAAAGCATCCCCGCGCCACCAGCCCCTCAGCCCAGCTGGCCAGGATGGGGACTTGAGGCTGTGAGTGCTGCATTGTGGGTTTTGGGGTGAGCCAGGGGTGCTCAGTGTCCCGGGACGCCCCCATTACACCCTACAGAGATGCCCAGGGTGATGCAGTGCCCACCCGGGGTGTGAACCCAGCTGAGATGCTGGAGGTGGCCATCACCCCGGCATCTGGGCACGGGATAGGGTGGGCAGGCCAGGAGCAGTCCCCAGCCCTGGGGAGGCCAGACATGAACTCAGCCTCTCCGAGTGGGGAGGGATGACGTGATGCTGGGAGGTCACCCAGGGCCAGGAAGCTATCCCAGCCCAGCGCTCCGGGCTCTCCCACTCGGCCACCTCCATCCCCTCCGGAGGCTGGTGGGAGGGAAGGGGAAGAGATGTTTCCCGAGGCAGCTCCCATTCAACTCCTTCCCCCAAGGAAGCCGGTGTTTTCGGCTTTATCAGCTCACCACAGCTTCGTGCCCAGCACTGGAGAGGAGGGAAAAGCTTTTCCCAGTGGCACCTTATCAAGGCGCCGAGCCCCAGATGCCGCTTTGTTTCAGGTCGTGTTGCAAAAATAAAGAGGGAAATGGTGTTTTAGGGAAGAACTGCAAATTCCTGCAGGATTGTCTGAGCGTGCCCCAGTGTGGGACAGCGGGAGGCAGCATGAGGAGCAAGAATGGAGCGGGAATCCTGGGAGGGATCAATCCCTGGAGCATCCCTCCATAAGGGAGTGCCCAGAGCCTGCCTGGCTGTGCCCTCGCAACCACCATGGCTGGAAATGGGGAGGAATGGGCTATGGTTTTGGAGATGTCTCACCCCTGGGCTTCTCCCGGGCGCTGGGAGGACACTGGCTGCAGGGAGGAGGTGCACCAGCACCGGCCGCTTCTTCAAGAGCAGCTGCTGCTTTTGCTTTCATGCAATAAAAGGCAGCGGGTTATTGAAGGGCCAAGCATGGGACAGCAGGAACCTGGTGCCACCTCCTGCCTGTCCCCAGCGCCAGGGCAGGACTCCCAGGAGGTGGCAGGGGACAGCTGGGCAGCAGCAGGGTGCAGAAGCATGGTGGCCTCCAGGGGTGACACTGGCATCACAGGGGACATATGGTCCCCTCCCAGCAGCCGGAGCTCATCTCTGCTGCCTGAGGTGCCACCCCAAAGGCCACTTCTTCACCCATCCCTCCTGTCCCATGCCACTGCCCATCTTCCCAGGAAGAGCAAAGACCTGATGCTCTTGTGACACCTAATGGCAGTTACTGTTATCAGAGCCAGCGCTCTCCTAGGAAAGCTCAGCTCACCACTGAGCCACCCATCGAGGGATGTGCTGGTACCCAGCACAGGCTGGTGCTGCTTAGCCCCATGGGGCTGCCAGAGGGGTTTGAGAGATGGAGAGATGAGGGAAAGATGAGCCCAAGAGCTGTTTTTCCTCCCTGTTCTTTATGGAAACAGGTTGTGACTGTGCTGGTTGTCCACTCACCTCCTCCCATAGACTTTTGAACCTGCTGGCCACCTCCAACCCCAAACTGGTGCTTGCAGAGCTGAGGAGAACCAGGCAGGTGTACAAACACCAACTTCTGCTCTTCAATCCTCCCTCTACACGAAGGGAGAGGCAGGAGCCTGCCCACAACCACAGCATCAGACATCAGAGAATCCACAGCAAAGCACCACGGAGCAGCCCCGGCTCCCCAAATCCTGCTGCTGGAGGAACGCCCTGATAAACCCAGCCCTGTACTGGGGAGGAGGCCGTGCCCCTCACATCACAGCACCGGAGCCTTGGCCGAGGGCTCGCCCCAGGTTTGCATCACCTGGGTTGGAAATCTCCAGGACTGGCCCCAAATCCAGCACCGAAGGGGTCAAACCCTTTTAATTACCCGGGATCACCAACTGACCTCACATCCCTCAATTTCCCCTTTGCCCAGATCCCGCAGTGCTCCGGCCACTTTCCAAACCCATCCATGGGAATGGGCTCATCCCATCACACACATGGTCCAGACCTGCAGTTCCTCCAGGCCCCTTCCCAGTGATGGCAGAGCAGGATCCTACCTGAAAGACACTTCTATCTTCCACTGGGTGCACCCAGCGCAGGGACTGGGGCTGCAAGGCCCTTTCTCACCCCACATCCCTCTTCTGCCAGCGTGGGGTGCAAGGACCATGGGTGATGCAGGGGAAGGCGCAGGCAGAGGATGGGTTTCCAGGAATTCAGCCTTCAGCCCGCACACCACACTCACCACTACTTCTGTTCTTGAGAAAAGAGGTGATGGGGGACATGGCGCATATACGAGCAGCACCCATGGGTGGCCCCAGGCAGCATTACAGGAGGAATGAGGGAAATTGAGGCACAGAGCGGCTACCTGGGCTGCCCATGGGAGACACCAGCTGGTGTCACCGCAGGTCTCTGAAGGAAATGTGGATACCAAAGGTGGGAGCCAAGCCCAGGGGCTGGGAAAGCATCCTCCAGGCTGGACCAGGCTCCAGGAGACACAGCCCCGGGGCCTCCTCGTTGCCCCCCCCCCCCGCGTCTGCATCCACCTTCAGGCTATTTTCCCTTCCTGAAGTGGCTCTTTGCAGGGCTGCTGGCAGAGGGGGGCACTGGCTTTAAGTGTATTTGATGGATAATTCCTCATTACTCTAATGCATTTGCAAGCTGGGATAATTGATGGATGTTTAACAGGATGCGCTTCCGACAGTGGGCTGGAGAAATGGACTCCCATTACTCCCCAAACGTTTCTTTTTACCATTGAACTCCTTTGTTTCAATTGATCCTCAGCTTTCCCATCACTCGCTGCTCATTAATAACCCCCAAAGCAGCTGCTTCCCCCACTCCAGCTCCTCCCAGCCTTAACCTGTGATGCTGGAGGCTTTCACAGGGCTTTGGGAGTTGATGTGGGCATCGCTGCAGGTCTCTTGTAATAAACAAGATTTTCCTCCCCAAATTGTGGTCAGAGCTGAATAAGAGCAGGGCAAGGGCACGGCTGGGGTATCACCTGGGTCAATCAGAGTGGTGCAAGCTGCTTATCGGGAGGGAATTTGGGGTGAAGTGGGGGAGGTAGCCGAGCCCAAGGGAGAGGTCGCCCCTCGGGGCTGGTATCAGCCTAAGCCAGGCCTGGAGCTGAGCCCGTCTTGGCCTGTGGTGCTTTTATCTGCGGCTCCCTGTGTTCAGGAAGGGCAGCCGGGGGTTATCGGCTCTGCCCGTCCCCTGCAAAGCCCTTTCCCCCTGGAGAAGGGTCCCTGCACCCTGCAGAGCCACCCGGGGGGGCCAGCAGCAACCTGGCATTTCATTTCCTTGGGTCTCTGCAGTAAAGCCTCTGGCAAGGCTGCAGTAAATGGGGCTCCTTCTTCAGGCACGGCTGCAGCCCCTGTGCCCCTTTCCAGGCTGCTGTGGGGCGCCAGCAGTGCTGGGGGTGGCCCAAGGGCTGTTTTCCCGGTGATGCTGAGCTGTTTCCATTCCCCATCCTGGTGCACCCCAAGCTGAGGTGCTCCCTTGATGCTTCCCCCATGCACCCAGACTAACCCTCCCACCTGCACCCCTGCTGCAGCCCCGTCCTTGGCCACTCTCACTTCAACTGGAGCTCACACTTTCCCTATGCCTTTCCCCAGCAAACCTCAGGTCCTGCATGACTGTTTCTCACATCCTCACTTCTCCTTTCCAGTTCCCTCCGTAAGCTGCAGAAAACTTGCAGCTGCTTCAGGGGCTTTTCTGCTCTCACCCCCTTATAGCACATGGACCTCGCTGGGTCCTCCCAGTGAGCCTCTGCTGCCATTCGCAGCAGTTACCTGCCATGATGTGGCCTTACCCTGCACCATCCCTGATCTTTCTAGGCCTTTTCCCATCC
Organism: Strigops habroptila; assembly: GCF_004027225.2. Taxonomy (NCBI): domain Eukaryota; kingdom Metazoa; phylum Chordata; class Aves; order Psittaciformes; family Psittacidae; genus Strigops; species Strigops habroptila. The sequence goes on from NC_044294.2 coordinate 4,857,093, forward strand.
CCATCTTGCCCAGGATGAAGCAGAAGAGCTTTGGCACAGGAGACGAGCAGCCACTGGCCTGGTTTAAGGCAGAATTAGCAAAAAGAGCAAAGCCCAGAGAGGGGAAACTCAGCTGAGACTGCTCAGAGCGGGTGGGGTGAGGAGGAATGGGATAGATCCAGCTCAGCCTGGAAGATGGGATAGGGATGGTTGTGAGATCTGCCGCTGGGATGGACGTGGTTGGGATGGAGGGTGGGCAACGGGGGCCTGGAGGAGATGTTATTGCCCTGGGATGCACTTGAGGGGTCCGAGAGTCCAGGTCCCAGGGCATGGACCAACCTCATGGAGCGCACGCTGCTGGGCTATGCCAGTGAGAGCGGCAAAACCTCAGTCCCAAAATGTGTTGCTGCTGTGGCTGAAGCTTGAGATTGAGCCCCATGCACGCCCCAAAACATGGGCTCACCCCATGCTCAAGAGCAAATGGGTCTGGAGGATGCAGTTGGTGCTCCTCAGACCCCTGTGCTGGGGAGCAGCCATCTGCAAACATGCCCGTTTGCACAGCTCCAGGGGAGGTGATAACCTCAGAGCAGCTCCGGTGCCTAAAGGGGCTCCAGGAAACCTGGAGAGGGGCTTTGGACAAGGGCCCGTAGGGACAGGCCAAGGGGAATGGCTTTAACCTGCCAGAGGGGAGATTGAGATGAGCTCTGAGGCAGAAGCTCTTCCCTGTGAGGGTGCTGAGGCGCTGGCACAGGGTGCCCAGAGAAGCTGTGGCTGCCCCATCCCTGGCAGTGTTCAAGGCCAGGTTGGACACAGGGGCTTGGAGCAACCTGCTCTAGTGGAAGGTGTCCCTGCTCATGGCAGGGGGTTGGAACTGGAGGAGCTTGAAGGTCCCTTCCAACACGAACCATGATTCTATGATTAACACACTCCCTGTGACAATAAATACCCCTCTGAGAAGGGATGTGCTCCATGGGATGAGCAGGAGGGGGACAGGGGGACAGCAGGGGCTGGGGCTCGTCACCAGTCCTGAAAGTGACATCCAAGGGCAGACATCTAAACCGGGCTCGTGCCCAGAGATGTCCCTGTTGACTCCATACCTGCCTCATGAGCACCCACTTTTGGTACCTGCCCATTCAGGGCATTCCCAAGCCAGGACCAGGCTTTGGCCTGGGCAAACCTGGGGGGTCCCGGAGCTGCTTCTGCCATAGCTCCAAATCCCCTCCCAAATCCTGAGCTGCAGCACTGGCCTTAAATCACCATGGGAAGGCTGGTAAAAGCCTCAGTGCCTTCAAGCATGAAACACAAAGCACTCACCATCCCCTTTCAGCCTGTTCCCTGAGTGCCCAGCTCACCGCGTGAAACCTTTTATATCCCCCCTCCTTGTTTTCCCCTCCCAGCCCCTCCATGAGCAGCACACTCCCAACCTGCTCCCTGCCTTTAGTATTTAAAATCAAGGAGGAAAACCAAGGCTGCAATGCCCTTTTTCCCATCTGAAACAGCATGGGGGGTGAGGAGGAGGGATGGGAGGCCAAATCCATCCCATCCCCTATGCTGACCACAAACCCACATGCGCCAAAGGGTTGGATTTTAATGGGAAGGGCTCGGGGAGGCATTTTGCAACGAGGGACGGAGCAACTGCAGATGTGTGATGGGGATGTGGAAAGGTCCCCAGTGCTCCATAGCGGGATCAGCGCCCTGCAGAGCTGGTACCCACCACAGTGCAGTGAGGGGGCTGGTGGACCCTGGTGATGCTTCCCCACAGGGATTGCGTGGGGATGCATGGTCCCACCACAGCCTGATAGGGATGGAGGCAGCCAGGGGTGCTGCAGGGTGCTGGGGAGCATCGTCCCTGCATCCCGGTGGCAGGGACAGCTCTGTGGGGCGATGCCATTGCGGGCAGATGGGGGTGCGGGAGGGTGGGTGGCTGGGACTGTCCCCGGGTGCTGGGAGGATGCAGATGGCTCGGGGTGGGATGCTGTCATGCTGCTATCAATCAGAGGTGGCTTTACTGAGCAAGGCAGCATCTCCAGGGTGTAAATCAGACCTGAACGAGACTGAGGATTTCTCTGTGAGATCTGGCCTTGCTGCTGGCACTCACTCTGGTGACAGTGTTGTGATGGGGAGGTTTTGCGTCCCCACTGCCTGGCAAAGGCACATGAGGATGTCTGCTGAGGATGCTGAGGTGCCACCACTCCACTGTGGGAGAACATTGCCTGGGGGAGCCTGAATGGCAGCTCCCGGCAGCCTGAGCCCCTTTTCCGTGTCTCCTCTGGTTTCCACCCTGCCGTGTCCTGCTGACGGAGTCCTCCTAAGCAGGTTTCTCCCCATGCACTGTAGCCCTGTGGTCTTTGTAAGGAGCAATAACGTGCGTGTGGTTCCTGCACTGTATCCACTCTCTTCACAGGCTGAGACTTATCTGTGCAACACCACTGTTTGCTCCCAAGGTGCCCCAAAGAGAGACTGGGATGGAGACATCAGTTGCTCCACAGGGTTTCATCTTCCTTTCCCTGCACTTGTCCATTCTGCCCCAGGTTGTCCCCATCACCCCCATGTTCCCTCCTTTCCACCCTTCAGCTCCTGCCCCAAAGCTGTCAGTGTGCACTCAGAGCCCAAACCCCACCCTGTGTGCTGGGCTGAACCCCCAGAGAGTGAGCAGCAGGTCATGGAGGGGATCCTGCCCCTCTGCTGTGCTCTGGGGAGACCCCCCCTGCAGCCCTGATCCAGCTCTGGGGCAACAGCACAAGAGGGACATGGAGCTGCTGGAGCGAGGCCAGAGGAGGCCCCGGAGCTGCTGCGAGGGCTGGAGAAGAGAAGGCTCCTTAAGGGGAGACCTTAGAGCAGCTCCAGTGCCTAAAGGGGCTCCAGGAAACCTGGAGAGGGGCTTTGGACAAGGGTCTGTAGGGACAGGACAAGGGGAATGGCTTTAACCTGCCAGAGGGGAGATTGAGATGAGCTCTGAGGCAGAAGCTCTTCCCTGTGAGGGTGCTGAGGCGCTGGCACAGGGTGCCCAGAGGAGCTGTGGCTGCCCCATCCCTGGCAGTGTTCAAGGCCAGGTTGGACACAGGGGCTTGGAGCAACCTGCTCTAGTGGAAGGTGTCCCTGCCTGTGGCAGGGGGTTGGAACTGGATGACCTTTGAGGTCCCTTCCAACCCAAACCATTCCATGATTCTATGACTTTCCCTGCTCCTGGTGAAAGGTGGCTGGATCTGCTCTGTCCCGGCTACAGTGGCGGCCGGGGCAGAGCCTTTGGCAAAGGAAGAGCAGACGAGCTCCTGCTTTGGCTCATGTGAGCATCTTTCATCCCTGCACAAACGTGCTCTCATTTAAGGTGTAATTACTGTATGAATCAGCCGTTCCAGCAAACGCCCGACAGCTCCATCCCCGCGCGCCCTGACTCCTCTCACATCTTCCCCCATTCCCCCCATCCCAAAGGATGCAACCTCAGGGCATCACCTCCGGCAGCTCCTTTTGGGCTGGGTTCTGGGGGAAGCAGGATGGGGGCTGCAGAGCATCGTGTCCCCCATGAGACGTCAATCCCCTGGGGACTGCAATGCCGACGGAGGGGCTGTGGTCCAGCATCCTCCTGCTGCATCCTGGGCTGGGGCTGGCAGCGAGTGCCGAGAGCAGGGCAGGGCTGGGCGGCTGCGATTATTCCATGTGGAGCAGCCCTGACCTGCTGACAAAGGCAGAGTTATTTTTAAAAGCAACCACTCAGCAAAATTCACCTCCGTCTCCCGTCCTGCTGCTGCTGCCCGCCGCCGGGAGCAATCCAGCCCGGGAAACGCTGCTCTGGGGTGCCCAGAACAGAGGGTAGGAGTGTGGTGGTCCCTGCTCTGCACCCTCCCGGCCCCCTCCCTGCAGCCCGCTGGCTTTTGGCGCTGTTGAATCCTCCATGGAGCGATGGGAGCATCACAACCTGCTTTCCAGCACTATTCATAGCCCCATGTGCGCGGTGAGCCCAGGGCACCCCACTTACATCCCCTGGGGCTCCCCAAAGCATCACCCTGCTCCGTCTACAAGCAGCAGGATGGATCCTGTTCAGCCCAGGGCCCTTTTCCCTGGCAGGATGATGCCACTGCAGTGACGGCCACAGAGCAGGGACTGGAGCAGCATTGCAGTGGTATTGCCCAGTCCTTGTCCTTGTGCAGGGTGGGAGCGCGGGGCTCCCCCATCCTTCCTCCTCCCTGCTCAGTCTATGGATCAGGAGCAGCCCCAGCCTCTGCCCATGCTGGAGGATTGCCCTGTCCATGCCAAGGCTGGTTGGCATCAGGGAGGGATGTGGTCAGAGGAGGGTCTGGCGTTTGGAGCTGGACCTGCTCCAAATTCCCAGGGTGAGAAAGTCGCCTCAACCACCCTCCAGCTCCAAAGAGATGCTTGACTCGAGGGGCTGGTGATGCTTCATCCAGGTGAGACCTCAGAGCTCCCACCCTGCAGCATCCCTTTTGCATCCAGAAACACTCGGGGGGTTTAATTCCCTGTGATGGGGGGTCTGCTCCAAGATGGGCAGAGGTTGTGCTCCCCAGCCTCGAGGCGGCCGCGCCGCCCGGAGCCCTCCTTCCCTTTTATTGCCACGAGGTGAATTAATACCCATTTCCTGAAGCTTTTATGGTTTCCTCCCAAATGGCTCTTCCATCAGGGGGATATTGGGTTACAGCAAATACCAGCAGCGAGAACAAGCCCAGGCTCTGCCTGCTCCTAAACCCACGGCTGCATTTGGGCACCATCAGCCTCCCCCCAACCGGTCCCTTCCCTAGAGCCGGATGGATGCTCCTCTGGCAGCAAATGACCCCGTTGGGATGGTGGGAAACACTGAGGACCCTCTTGAAGCTCTGCCGAGCCCCTGGGGTGTGTGGATTTGGAGGTGGCCCCTGGTTTCGGGCTGGTTTCGGGGTGCTGGTTTCGGGGTGCTGGTTTGGCTGCCAGGGCTCCTGTCTCCGGCTCGCTCCGAGCACACACACACCTCTCAGGCTGGTTACTGTAGAAACGAAATTAGCCCGGGGAGGGAACGCGATCCCTGAGCTAATTACGGTAATTACAGCTTCACACCAGCTGCTCGCCAGGTCCAAGCACCTTCTGTAACTTGTGGAGGGGATCAGCCGCTCGGTGGGGGGGGAGCACTTTGAACTCCAGCTCCTGGGGACCACGGTGACTTCCGCGGCACTTGGGATGGGCTGTGCCCCTCCCCACCGAGGGTGACACCGAGCCACGGGGGTGGACGGCCCCAGATGTGCCGGTCCCATTGCAGCTGTGGGGTTCGGGCTGGGTTGAGGGCCCGGGGTGGGTTTGAGGAGCTGCTTTGCAGGGGGTTTGGTGCTGGGGAGGAGCCCAGAGCATCCCACCAGCTGTTGCACTTACAGATGTGTCACTTCGGCTCTCTGGGGACACACTGACCTGGTGGAGAGCGAAACCACAGCCAGGTTGGGGTCCCCCTGCACCCCCCAGGCGCCAGAGGCCAGAGCGTGCAGGATGAGTGCAGGGAGGCTGCAGGACCCGGGGCTGGGAGGGTGTCAGGGGTGTTGGGATGGGGTTTGGGGGCTGGAAAACGGGACATCTGTCCCTGGGTCGGATGAACCCACCGGAACCAGTCAGGCACCCTGGGGACAATGCAGTGGTGACCCACTGTGAGCCACCCCAGCATCCGGAGGGGGGGCAGGAGCATCCCCGGCTCTCCCGCAGCCTCCATCAGCTGGTGAAATGTCACTCCCCAGCGGGTGCCTTCCCACAGAACATGGCTTTTGGAGCCGATTCCCAGCACTGGCTGGGGTTGGAGCCAGGGGAATGCGGCCAAACGTGTCTGTGCGTGGCCGAAACTGCCCGGTGGTGGCGGCCTGGCTGCGGCGCGGGGCCGGGGCGGGGACAGGGCTGGGGACACGGTCACCGTGCGCCGCGGCGGCAGCGGGCGGTGATTCAGCGCTTACCAGCACGCTGCTATTTATCACCCGGCTTCATTACGGGGCCGACATGAAATGTGGTACAGGGAGAAGGGGGGGATAAATACAGCACCAGCGTGGGGGTGGGAAGCGTTCCCTGTGATGGGTTTCCCCATCCTCCCTCCCCGCCCGCTGGTGGATTTTGATGGAGGGAAATAAACGCCTCCAAAAATCACTCTCTCTGCCGGGTTGTCCCCGTTTGCCCTGTGCTTTGGCAGCTCTGCCGGGGCAGGCTGGGATGCGGCGAGAACAGGAGCGAGGGATAGTGGGAAGGGGGGTGTCCTCATGGATGCTCGGCCCCAATGGGATGGTGGGACCTAACCAGGACCCCCCCTCTTGCAGCCCATTCCCTGTGGCCTTGGAGGAAGCTGGCCCGAGGTGCATGGGCACGAGAACTGCCCCAGCTTGGTGCATGGATCAGAGGTGGGAGTGGGGTCCCTTGGGATGGAGTGGTGGGAGGGAAGGGGGCAGAGCCCCTGAGTGGGTCCCCAAGGGCTCGGCCCCCGCCCCGAGGAGGGATGGTGTGGGAAGAGAGAGGCAATCCTGGTTTGGGCTGGATCTGATGGAGCAGGATGGATCTGAGGCAGCAGGATGGATCTGAGGCAGCAGGATGGATCCAGTGCAAAGGGAAGGAGCTAAAGCAGAAGAATGGAGCTGGTGCAAAGGGACAGATCCATCACAGAGGGATGGATCGGCTGCAGGAGGCTGGTTCTGCTGCAGGGGGCTGGAGCTGCTGCAAAGGGACAGGTCTGATGCAGAGGGATGCATCTAAGGCAGACAGTTTGTGTCACCCCCAGCCCTGCCATCAGCACGGGGCTGGTACCCCCTGCCCTGGCAGCGCTAAAACAGACCCATCACCTCCCTTCACCCCAGAACACCACTTGTGCCTCAGTTTCCCCGCACAGCCGAGGGGCAGAGGCTGCTGCATCCCCGTTTCCCTGCACATCCCCATCTGTCCATCCACCCCTCCAGCAGCACGGTGAGGATGCGGGCTCTGACCTCCTCCTGCAGCCAGGAAGGGCTGGAGGGAGCAATGTGGGTCCAGCGTGAGCTTCCCCCTCCCAGTTATTTATATCCCCTCCCAGTGCCGGTGTGCGGCGGCAGCTCCTGGGGATATTTTTAGCCCGCTGCAGGGAATCACAGTGGCGAGTGCTCGGGAGCAGCGCGGGGGGGGGCGAGAGAGATGCTGCAGCACGAAGCCCCATCAGCATCCCTGCTCCCAGATCCTTGCCGCCTCCCTTTGCAGGGAGGAACCCCGCCCTGGGATGGCTGCAGGATCACACTTGGCCTTGGCACCATCGCATCCCTCAACGCCCTGCTGGGATCCAAGGAGCCACGGCCACCCTCTGCTCTGGCAAGCAGGCAGTGGGGCTGCACCCCGGCATGGGGTAGGCGCAGGGTGTGGAGGGGAGGCCGCAGGCTGCTGCTGCCTTCTCGAGACAGGAAGCGTTAGCACACAGCGCTGTCTGCATCCCTAATGATCCTCGCTCCTGCCGCACGCTCCCTGCCCAGCGCCGCTGCGGATGGAGGCTGCTGGAAAGCGGGGCGAGGGCACCCTGGGGTGCTCTGCTCCCCGCCACGGGTGCTGCTGCCTTGGACATCCCTGCTCCGGCTGCCCGCAGGGTGGGTGCTCTGCAGCCAGCACTGCCTCATACACACACAGACATGCACATGTATGTACATGTGTGCATGCACACACGCGTGCACAGCAAGCAAGGAGCACTCATCAGCTCTGGGGATGGAGGTGCCACCCTGATAACCGGGGGGGGACCCCTTGTGCCAGTCCATCCTGCACAGCGATGCCAAAGGTGCTGCAGCATCACCCACTGTGACCCCCCTATACCCAGTGCTGGCAGCATCCCTACATTATCCCAACCCCAAAGCCCATCGCAGCCTGCAGCAGCCTCAGTGCACCCAGTGTCAGCTCCCCAGAATGGGGGCACCCAGGACCAGAGCTGGGCACCGCGGGGTGCAGGTCTGAGCACCCAGTGCTGGGAGCCGAGGTATGAAGCCCCTCCCTCCTGTTCCGGGCACTTTCCCAGTTTATTTTCTCCCCTATGAGATTCCAGCTGGCAGGACGGCGCCTATAAATATACATAAGGGCTCATTTACATGACGGTTTAGTCGGGAGCGAATTCCACAGCTGCCTGGCAGACGGCTGGGTCGAGCCCGAAACCAGCCGTGCCTCAGTTTCCCCACTGCATCCCAGGCAGAGGGCAATGGCTTTCCCTGCATTTTTGATGTTCTATTCCTGGAAAGTCCAGGCTGTTATTATCGAGGCTATTTATAGCCCAGTAAACGGGTTATTAATATGATTATTCACAGTGTGGCAATGGGTAATTGCCCCGGGTGGGGATGACACCCTCTGTGTGTGAGGTGCTGCGTGGAGACGGTCCCAGCCCCAACCTGCCACCAGCACAGGAGAAAACTCACCCCAAAACCCGCGGGGGGCACCGGGCTGTGCCTGGGGTGTGACGGGGTCCCACTGCGGAGCCGGGGGGTCACGGCTTGGGAGGGTTTGGAGCTGAAGCCGGGCTCTTGTTTGGATCACGACCATTAGCTGAGTCACAGCTGGGGCGCTGCTAATTAAATGTAGTTCTTAATTAAGAAGCTCGCAGGGAGCCGAGCTGGGCTCTCAATCACTGCTCACAGAGGCAGCTGTGGCCACGCAGGGCCTGGGGTGTGATGAGCAGCCCAGTGCTCAACTCTGCCCCACGGCTGCTGCTCTCCCAACCCCTGGAGCCTGTTTCCCCATCCGTGAGGATGAGGAGGGCTCATGCCTGGCATCCTCCAGACCCTGGTGGGATGAGGGGATGGGTAGCCTGGGGTGCAGTGAGTGTGTCAGGGCTCAGCGCAGGGCTGCTCCTGCCCTGTGACTCAGGGCTGCTTTACATCCCCTCCCGTCCAGCACCTGAGCCCTGACCCAGCCTGGTTATTAATATTAATAATACCCCCCCGCAGCTGCTCTTCACCGACCTCAAAACACAACCTGAAGTAACCCCGGTCCTGCTCCCACATCCCCAAGGGATGAGGAAACTGAGGCACGGGAACTGGGGCAGGAGCAGCGCCAGGAGCTTTCCCTGCTCACAGAGAGCCTGGTCTGGAAGGAGAACCAGCAAAACCCTGGGGAGGTACCCAGAGCGACCCACGGCTGGGTGAGCCAGAGCGTGTGGGGAGGGCGTTCCTGGCTGGGAAAAAAACAAAAGCAGAGGACAAATAATGTGAGGATAAATAAAGGAGCCCGTTCTGAGCTCTGCCCCACGGCAATGGGGTGATATGCCCTGTGGGAATCGAGAGGCTGAGCTCTCCAGAGGGATTTGGTGCATCCTCACGCCTTGGTGCGGGCAGGAGACGGCGCTGGGGCTTCTCCCGGGCTTTGGCAGTCTGGTCATGTCCTGCCGGGAGAGCAGCAGGATTGAGTCACGTTCCAGCGGCAGCAGTGACTCACGGCAGCGCGGGGAGCAGCCGGCACATTGCAGAGATTCCTGGATGGAGGCAGGAAAAGAAAATCAAATAATAACAACTGCCAGGCCCCCCCCTTTTCCTTCCCCCCCGGCCGCCTCCGACACAGGCGCAAACAGCAGATTCCTGCGCCACCGGGAATCACCTCCCGCCTCGCCAGACGGGAGATGCACGACCTGGGTCTCAATAGCACCAAACGCCCTTTGCAGCAGCCTGCGGGGAAAGGGGGTGGAAGCTGCAGCCCCCCCGAGCCTGGGGACACCCCACAGCGAGGTCCTGCCAGTGCGATGCAAAGGGGGGTGCAGCTGGGTGGATGCGGGGTCCCCCTCCTGCTTTCATTGCTCCATAGGGGAGGTGTTGGGGTGCAGAGCAGGACGGGGGTACCCCAGCCCTGAGGTTGTATAATGCTCTGGGCTGGGTTTCTATGGGGGGGCATCGCAGATATTTTGCACCATTGAGCATCATCTCTTGTCCTTAACTCCCCCTGCCCAGGGGGTGCCCCCAGGCTCAGGGGAGGTTTAGGGTCCCACGTGTCTCCGCAGCCCCGGCGCGGTGGGGAGCGATGATGCTCCAGGGCAGGCTCCGCTGCCTTCGGCCTCGGCATTATCCGTTATTCCAAGCGCTCGGCGGGGGAGGTGGAAGCCCCCGCGGGCTGCAGCGGCTGCGGGGGGAGCCCGTGGTGCTGCTGCAGCTCCGGCCGCGCAGCCCCAGCGCCGCTGCGGCGAGGGCCATGTGCGGAACGGCCCCGGGGCTGCAGCGTCCAGCAGAGCCGCGACGGGGCTCAGCACCTATAGGACAGGGTATAGCCTCTATAGGGCATGGTACAGTCCCTATAGAGGGCGCGGTACATCACCTATAGTGCAGGGTACATCCCCTATAGGGCATGGTACAGCACCTAAAGGGCAGGGTACAGCCTCTATAGGGCATGGTACAGCCCCTATAGGGCATGGTACAGCACCTAAAAGACATGGCACAGCACCTATAGGACATGGCACAGCCCCTACCGGGCACAGTACAGGCTCTACAGGGCATGGTACAGCACCTATATAGCAAGGTTTGGGAGAGGAGCCCCTGCTGCAGGGGGCTGCCCCTACTGAGCCCAGCTCTACACAACCCAACTTCAGGCGTTATGGAGGAAGATACTGCCCAGCGATGCTGTCCCCTACAGAACAGCCCCTATAGGGCGGGAACCCCATCTCACATAGCAGAGCACAGCCCCTATAGAGACCTGCAACTATCAATAAGAGAATATCATAGAGTCCCAGACTGGTTTGGGTTGGAAGGGACCTTAAAGCTCATCCAGTTCCAACTCTCCATATGGTCCTGATCCAACACCCGCGGGGCACATGAGGGAACCAGCCCTGGGATCTGCTGAGCTCCTTCCTGGGGAGCAGGGGGACACTCCATGCCCTTGAACCTCCCTGCATCCCCTTTCCCACTGCATGGATGGAGGTGCAGGACTCGGCCGGGGTTTGGGATGGGCACAGGACAGAGGAGGCTCTGCGCCGGCAGCCGTTCCCCTCGCTGCAGGCCGGGTTTCCTCAATGAGGGGTGACCTGGCCCCAGCTGAGCTCTGGCGTGTGGGTTTCACAATGTATTTTGGTCTGTGCTTACAAGAAGCGGTAGTGGGGGGGCTGCGGCGGGGGGGGGGGTTCCCGTAAATGGCCTCAGAGCCTTCCTCATTCTCAAGAATAGGAAACTGAGAGACTTCTCCGCAGGGTTTCGCTTTCTGCATGTGGAGGAGAGAGGCCAAACCTTGAGCATCGCTTGACCATCGCTGTGACACTGCTGAGGGACTGGGAAAGCACAGGGAGAGAAAATCCATCCGTGTGTTTGCCCATGTCTTGGGTGCAAGAATCACTCCCCTTCCCCATGAGCCGCTTTTGGGATGCTCATGGCAGCTGAGTGATGCTGTCTCCCAGCCAGCCCTCTTTGGGAATGGGGTGATGCCAAAGCCATGGGAGCAACCTGTATCCCATCACCCTCTTCATCCCTTGGCCACCCCTCTTCCCTGGCAGCCCCCTTCCTATGGCACACGTGGATGCCCCATCCCTGGCAGTGTTCAAGGCCAGGTTGGACACAGGGGCTTGGAGCAACCTGCTCTAGTGGAAGGTGTCCCTGTCCCTGGCAGGGGGTTGGAGCTGGATGAGCTTTAAGGTCCCTTCCAACCCAAACCACTCCGGGATTCTGTGATTCTGTGGATGCTCTGTTGGCCCCCGAGGGCTGCTGGGGGCCGGGAGTGCATCGGGCAGGACTGGTAAAAATAGCACCCAGGTGCCCTCTGCCCCAGGAGCGATTTCTCGCTGGGTAAACAGGAAATCTATTCTTAGGCCCATTCATAAGCTGAGGCAGCTCCTGCTCCCTGCTCAGGGCTTGTTTTGCTCCTCCCTGCCCCAGAAGTGACACCAAGGCAGAACCTTCCAGCCCCACGGGCATCCCCTTGCTGGGTCCTTCCCCCCACAGCACCCTGCGCTCCACGGCTTTTCCTGGGATAGCTGGGGCTTCCCATGACATGAGGTGGTGGTGGGAGGTGAGGGTGGTTTTGGGGTGTCTCTGGAAACCCCCGTGCTGGGTGGCACCCCAAGGGGCAGTTGCTTTGGCAGAGCTCTCCCTCCCATTAAGCTTCTCTTCCCCTTCCTTGATGGTATCAAGTCGGAGGAGATAAAGCCACCATGGTTGGTTTGCCCTTTGCTGGGGTGAGCTGAGTAGCCTGAGGAAGGAGGATGATGCTCCCCAAAGCACCCCACAGAGCAGCAATGGCTGTGGTTCATCTTTGCTCCTCATCCTTTCCTCAACTGTTGTCCCTCTTTGCAGTATCCAGCCCCAACTCCTTTCCCTTCCTGCTCCCCATGGATCTATTTAGCCCACAACACCCCCAAGCTCTGCCTGAGGTTGCTGTGGGACCCAGGCACAGGCAGCAATTGCTGCCTGACATGGACAGTGGGCACCCCTGTTCTCCTGCACCCCATTTCAGCCCCTGGCAGGCTCAGAAGTGGTGACTTCTACCTGGGCACCATCTTTGGGGAAGCTAAAAAAGATGTGGAGACAAAATATGTGGGGCTGGAGCCTGCAGCACTGTCTGAATGACCACGGGTGCTCCTTATGCTGATTGATGATGGAGGGGGGATGTCCCCCATGTCTCCCCAGCATCATTGCCCTGCATCAGCCTCAGAGTGCTTCCCCCCCCAGGAAATGTGTGACTGAGAGAGGCACAAGGGTGCAAGGTGCTTGTGGGCAGGACGGGGCGCAGGGAAAGGCTGGGATGGGCAGGAGCACAGGCTGGATCAGCACTGCAGGCTGTGGGACTGCTGCACTCTGAGGGCAGGAGCTGCACATCCTAACTCCAGCACCCCTGGGCCAGGCAGGGGTGAGGAACAAGCTGGGTCTCTGCAGGGTGACAGACGAGGGCTGGTCACAGATGAGGCGTTGTGTGGCCGCAGTGACAATCCCACAGGACACTCTGGAAAATCCACCCCCAAAAAGGCTCGTTGGGCTGCACCGGGGGTTGCAGGTCGGGTTTATCGCAGCGGTCTCAATTCCACAGATGCTTTCACACAACCGGGCTTCCCCCTGCACCATCCTCAGCCGGGGAGGAAGGCTGAGGCGCTGCTGCCCTCGGGCGGCAGCCGGCGGCAGAGCGGGCTGAGGCTCCCCAAAACCGGGTCTGGGTATCTCCATCCTCCCTGTCCAGTGCGGAGTGAGGGAAAGGAGGATGCAGCTCGTCCGTGCGGTGGCAAACGTGCCTCCACCTTGTCCTTTTTGTGCTGGAAAACCAAAACGCAGAGAGGTCGGGATCTGCCCGGTGACAGGATGAGCAGGGTGGGCACGGGGAGATTTGACCCACCTGGAGCTGGGCCTCATTCTGCTTCATCACAGGACTCTGCATCCTCCTCCTCCTCCTCGGGGTGTGTGATCCCCGCGGCGCAGCGTGCCATGACACTCATCCAGCGCCGCTTCAGCTCCTCGGTGTCAGCCACGAAGGTGTGGACCTGCCGGGACTGCACCAGCTGGAAAAGGTGCCGGGAATTCTCCTGCGGCAGGTCCTTCACCGTGTACCCCAGCAGCGGGATGGACGTGTGGGCTCGGACGTCCTGCCAAGAGCAGAGACATGGTGGGAGGCAGCGGATGGGCACAGCGGGATGGCCCTTGGAGGTGGAGCTGAGCCTGGTCTTACCTGTGGGGCTGCGTAGATGTACAGCACGAGGGGATCATCCTGCGGGATCACGAACCAGCCCCGGGTGCCTCCTTTGCCGTTCTTGTCCAGCAGCTGCAGGGAACTGCAGAGCAAACTCCGGCCTGAGACCTCTGCAGCTCCCTTCTGCCAAAAAAACCCCAAACATATCCCTGAACACCCAGCGCAGGAGGCAGAAAGGGCACTGAGTGATGGCCATTTCCTGGGGAATTCCCTGCCTGATGCACAATTCCCTCCGACCCAGGGCCAGGTGAGGGGTGGTCCTGGCTGCCAGGCTGTGGCTCTGAGGGACCAGGGTGTGTGGCAGAGCTCAGAGGAAGAGGGGCAGAGGGGCAGAGCTCACCTCCAGGATGCCTTTGTGCTTCTCCTCCCGGTCCTCGAGCACCACGTGGCCCATCAGGAAGATGTAACACTCCTGGCACACGCGGTTCAGGCGGTTCCCATCGTACTGGAGCTCAGCCCTGTAGTCAGAGCAGCGAGCACACACCACCTGCAACCATCAGGCAGGGACACTGGTGAGACTGGGGGAGCCCAGGGACAGCTCCGTGAGGAGCTGAGGGGCAGGAGCAGTGCTGATCCCAGGGAAAAGGGTATAAGGTGCAGGAGAGGTGTGCTCCAGCCCCAGCAGCCACCTGAGCAGGCCAGGAGGGAGGGAGGACAGGGGGACAGGGAGCCTCACGTATCCACAAGCTCGACAGTGGTGCCTGCGGCGCACGATGGCGTTGAAGGGCTCCCTGCAGCGCATGCACATGCTCACCAGGTTGTCCCGCACCCACTGCGGGGCACGGCGGCCCAGCTCCTCTGTCTGGGGTGGGAGACTGCATCAATGGGGCTGGTGAGCCATGGTCTGGTGGTTCCAGCCCCTCTGCTCTCACCCCTTCCCCTCCTCAGCCCTTCTCCTCATCTGCAGCCTCCCCACAGCTCTGTTATGAAGGGAAACTGAGGCACAGCAAGGTGGGTGCTGGAGGCAAGGCATGGGGAAGGCAGGAGGGTTACCTTCAGTGCAGGGGTGCCCGTCTCCAGCCCATGCACTGCTGTCTTAAAGGTCTCACTCCTCTTCTCCTTCCTGTCAATGGCATCTTGGAAGGCCTAGAGGGGAAGGAGGGCACGGAGGGGTGGCCGGAGAGGATTCCCACCACACAGGGCATCCAGCGTGAGTGAGATGTGCCGCCTCACCCAGCACTCAGTGGTACCTTCATCCAGGCGTTCATCTCCTCCTCAGACCTGGGTACAAAAAGGGAGCTGGATAAGCCACTGTCCCTCCTCCCTGAGGGTCTGCAGGACCATCACCCTTCCCCTTACCTGGCCTGCAGCTCCAGCGTCCGCTGCTTTCCCGAGACCAGGAATGTGTTTGGGAACTGCGTGTCGTTCAGCTCCCGCACCTGGGAGAGACCGGAGGAAGGATGTGGAGCAGCTGAACCCACCTCCAGCACACAGAGACCTTCCTCAGGATGTGAGGGACAGGGACTTCCCTCCCCAGGGACAAGCCCTTCAGCCCCTCAGATCCTGCGCGCACCAGATTTCACTGCTCTTTCACAGGATCTGGGCATATCAACCAGCCCTCACCCACAAAACCGCCCCTGGCTCCAGCTCCTCCCTCCTTCCCGAGGAAGCACAGAGCAAAAGCCACATTCCACCCCAGAGTGGGGCTCAGGGTTGGGGAGAAGCCCAAAGACAAGCTGCTGTCTGACCTTCATGCTGTCCACGTTGATGCGGAGGTGGACCTGGAACTCAGCTCCCACCTGGATGACTCTGGGCACGCAGTACAGCAGCATGTTGTTGAACTGGGCAGGAAGGGGGAATAGGGTTGGTCGGAGCCCAGCACCAGCCTGCTCAGAGCTGGGGGCTTCCCTGGGATCTAGAGTCCTTCACCCCCTGAGGCTTGAGCTGATCCTTGGGGAGAATCCAGCCCAAAAAGTGACTGTTCCTGCCCCAGCCCTCTCCCAGCCTGCAAAGGTGAAGTGCTCTGGGAGCATCTGGGGCTCCACAGGTTCCCAATCACCTCCTGTGCTGGGTGCCCTGTCCAGGTCAAACCTCCCAGCTCTGAATTCAGCCCCTCTGTGTGAGATGACCCAGCAACACCCCAGCGAGGTGGTGCTGTCTCTCTCCCCATTCCCATCTTATCTGCTCCCTGCCCTTCCCCTGGGCATCCCGGCTCCCACCAGGAACAGGTACTTCTCCGATGTGCTGTTGTTGCGGGTGGAGATCTTCTGGATGGGCCCCTCCTTGATCAGCTCATTGGAGGGATCCACAATGTCATCTTCGAGGCCCAGGCGCTGATAGACCACCCAGAGGTTCTGCAGCCGTTTCTGGGGGAGGCAGAGGACATGTTCTGTGGGGAGCTGAGCAGCCACAACCTTGTCACCCCTGGGTCCTCTCCATCCCCAGGCCAGCAGGTGAGCACTGTGAGGGGCGACACTGCTCTTTGACCCCAGATCCATCTTGGAGAGCATCTCCCAGTCTTGAACATCAGGGCTGATGTTGCAGATATGACTTCTCCAGGGTCAGGGTGATGGGGTCAGGCATCAAGAGCAGGGTCTAACCTCCTCTGCTGAACCCACAGTGCTCCTGCCCCATTCAGGGCACAGCACAGCAATGAAGGCCACAAAGGAAACTGGCAAATCACCGTGCCATGAGCAGCAAAGCACTTCCAGCTGCGACAGGCACTCACCATCTCGGCGATAGCTGCGTTTGAGTGCTTGGCCACCATAAAAATCATCTCCAGGGCCTCTGTAACAAGGAGAGAAAGGATGGAGGTTAAAGAAAAGCCCATGGTCTCTCCCTCCCACCACGTGTGTGGTGGCTGCTGCCCCCCCCTGGACACAGCCTGCACGGCCCTGGGGACAGCCAGCGGCTCCTTTGTCACTCCATCCCAGCAGGACCGGGAACTGCTGGTGGCCGCAGGGGTCTGAGAACTCCTCTGGCCACTGCGGGTCTCCCGGGGGGATGCTCTGGAGGGACCATCCTTACCCTGAACCACCCCCCCACCCTCCCCGCTGACCTCCACAGACCCTGCAAGGGCAGATTCATCCCTCTCCCTGCTAGGAAAGGGTCAGACTGACAGGTTTATCCAAGGGCAAGAGGTTTAATCAAGAGAATCCAGGCATCCTGATGCCCACGCACAAACAACATCAGGGGTTGTTATTCCCCTACAAACCCACCCTGCTGCTCCCCACAGCAGGAAGAGCCAGAGGGAGCCCTTACTCTCTGCATCATCCCGGTCTGGGGACTCAGGAGGAAGTTTTCGGACATAATCCTTCAGGAGGAGTTCGTAGCGTGGGATCCTCTGCACAGGTTCCAGCATGTGGTGCTGCAGCGTTAGGTTAGCACAGACCTTCCTCTTCTGGGGAGAGACACCAGGCATGGAGAGAGAAACAGTGACCAGAACCAGTGACCAAGGCAGCTCCTACCCTCTAGTGCTCTCCCCTGCAAGGAGATTTTGGGGAGTGTTGCTGCCGTGACCTAGTACCTGGATGTCAGCAATGAGCTCCTGGAAGGGTGGTGATTTCTCTGACCAGACAGTGATGAGCTCCACGGCCTTGTCAAAGTTCTTGACATATTCACCATACATCTTGAGGAATGGTGCAAGCTTCTGGATCACATCCCCGATCCGCGGGTTGCAGCTCCTGCAGGAAGCAACCAGGGACATCAGTGCAATGGGACAGACAGACAGCGAGGGGCAAAGCAAAGGGGTGGCTTGTGCATGGTGGAGGACAGAGGTTTTAACCACTGTGACCTGCTGTGTCCCCAAACAACTTCATGCTTTCCAGAATGGGACTGTCCGCAGCTTGCAGCCAGCTTAAACCACCTGAAATGTCACCCCCCCCTTTTCAGAAATACCCTGATCTGGGCTGGAGTGTTTTAAGGAAGAGCTTTAGGGCACAAAGACGTTTGGAGCAAACCAGGCTGAGCTCTGGTCCTGATGGAAACCCAAATTCCTCCCTGCTCCCCCATTCTGGCAAAGCAAGGCAGGTACCCTGAGTGCAGCTCACCAATCCTCCATGCGCTTCTGCAGCTCTGGCAGGAAGAACTTGGAGTGGAACTGGTAGATGGAGGAGATGTTGGAGAAGATCATTTTCACCACCTCCTCTGGGACTGTCTTCCCATTTTTGGCTTCTTTCATCAGCTCTGTATAGAATATCTGGAAGAAAGAAGGGGTGAAAGAATTGGGTCAGGAAGAGGCTTGAGGATCTCTCTCTGAGACTGGCACATCACCCAGTGAAAGGGCCTCACTGTGCAGGAAGGAAATCCCAAGCCTCAAGAGCATGGGGAATGGAAAGCTTTGCCAGGGCAAAAGTGCTCCATGGAGGGCCAGACCCATTCTCTGGTCATGAAGACCAAGAGCCCAATATGGCTCCTATCTGCACAGCTTTATTCTCTCCAAAATCTCCAGTAACCTGGTCTGTGCACGTCCTGAACTGAGCCTGGGCACTGCCATAGGGTCCAAGCCCTGCTGAGGAGTACATGAAATGTGGGGAGCATGGAGCCGTGCCCTGGCCCTGACTGGTTTATCAGCTTGGGGTGGCCGAGCTGTGCTGGGGGGGCAGATGGGAGCAGGGCTTTTGCTTCCCGGTGTGGGTCCCTCTGCTCCCAGCTCACCTGGTCGAGAAGGTGAAGGCGGTTGACATACGCCTGCTCTGTCTCCAGCAGCTCCAGAGCGATCTTCTTCTCCTCTGGTTCCTGCATGGGGAGAAAGGCTCAATCTCATGGGCAGAGACACAACCTCCACGAGCCTGAGAGGATTCAGCTCCATTTCCCAGTGTTCAGAGACGACAGTCCAGCAGCAAACTGGACCTTCCTACCAAGAGAAGGATCTCTACAAAGCATGCAGTGCAAACAAGGGTGAAATCAAAGCTGCCTGGTGGCTGTCGGGAAGCCTGGCTCATGTCCTCCTGAGCCACCCCCTTCTCTGTGCCTGTTTCTCCCGGAGCCATACAGCACTAGTGATCCTGAGGAGTGGGGAAGTGTGGGGTGGATCAACCCCATGGTCTACAGACGCGCCTAGGAATTGAATACAGTCCTGCAGACACGTGCCTGCAGCCAGCAAAGGGCAGCACAGCCCTGGGGATGCCCTGAGATGGACCTGGCTGGGCTCACCTGCACATCCCTGGCAGTGTTCAAGGCCAGGTTGGACACAGGGGCTTGGAGCAACCTGCTCTAGTGGAAGGTGTCCCTGCCCGTGGCAGGGGGTTGGAACTGGATGAGCTTGAAGGTCCCTTCCAACACAAACCAGGCTGGGATTCTGTGATCTGAGCCCCATGGTGCAGTTATATCAGAGCTCGAAGAGACAAGGTCTCCTTGGACCTAACTGACTATGGAGACTTTGTGCCTGAAGCACCAGGGAAGGGGCCACTTCTCTGTCACCCCACACACCAGCCCTTGCAGGCAGGGACCTGCTGAGGGCCTGCAGAGACCTCAGCTCCAACCCAACCCAACCTGACTGCAGAGCTCACCTTGCTGCCAGGCTCGAGCCCGGGCTCCTGCTGCCTCCTCCAGTTGTCCTCAGTGATCTTGTGCCGGAAGGAACTGAGGCATTTGAAGCTGAGCCCGCGCCGCCCCTGCTGCTGCTGCTTGTTCCCTTGCTCCGCTCGGTGCCTGGCATCCATCCGGGAGAGGCTCTGGCTGGCCGGAGGTGCTGGAAGCTGCTGCGACCGGCTGCTTGCAGGAGTGGGCTGGATGTGTGGAGCCTGCTTGTCCCTCCAGGCCCTGCCATGGTGGAATCGATATGATCAGCTCACCCATTCCCCCACGGTGTGACCCACCCAGCTCCCAGGTTAAAGCCACCATCCTCAAGTGAAGGTGATAAGACACAAAGCAGCTGATGCTGCTTTGCTCCCCAAACCAGGGTCTGAGAGCCCATACATCCTCCAAGGACCCAGCCTCTCTTCTCTCAGTGCCTCCTGCTGATGTGGTCAGGCCCTGCTCTAGAAGAACACAACTCTGCTGTTTATCCCACCCACAGCCATTTGTCTCCCAAAGGATAACCCTGCCCTTCACGGTGCTGGTACAGCTCTGGCTCTCTGCCTGCTGCCACCGCAGAGCCAAAGCGGGGAGCAGCAGCCTCAGGCACGAGGCTTTAAAAGCCAAAGAGCCAAGAGGAGGCTCGTGTAGGTGGTTGTGCAGAGGGGTAGTTCTTTGGTGGTGTTTTCTCTTCCCCTTTCTGGCAAAGACATGGAAAACGGGTCCAGAGCAGGCATGGGGGAGAAGCCACACAGGGCACAGGCTGTGAACATGGCAGTGAGTTGTCTGTCACCTGAGAGCTGGTCCCTGTGGCAAACTGCTCTGGACAGAAACTAGAAAGACATTCCCTGCAGACAGGAGTGGGAGGAGGAGGAGGGGAAAACTGGGATGAAACTGGACATAAAACTGCAAAGCTGAGGACAGGAGATGACTTGAGGGGCAGACACTCCTCTGAAGAGGATGATGGGTCCATCCTCACACTGGTCAGCACATGTCTGTGAGCTTGGTGATGCATCCACAGCTATGCTCACATCCTCTCCTGTCCATGGGGATGGCATAAGCCTTCATATGGCAGGGAGGCTGCATCTCCTGGTGCCTCCCAGACTGTGCCAGCCTAAACCCACCACCGAGATCCAACAGGGAACTTCTCTCTTTCTATTTGTGCTGACCTGGGCTAAACCATTTTCTGTTCCAGAAAACTTGTTTCCAGGTTCACCAGCTTCCTCTGAAAGCCAAAAGTTACTTCAATTTCCTCTAAATCCAACTCACGCTTCCTGATGAACAACAAACACTCTGCAGCAGTGAAACGGAGGCACATCAAATGCCACAAATGGTTCCAACACCGCAACATCACAGAGCAAACTTCACCTGTGGGACCACAGGGACAACCACTGCTCTGGAGCCAGCCAGAGCATAAAGCTGGGGACAAAGCAGCAGAGACGTAGGTGACATTCCTGGAGCAGAAGGAAATCTTGTGCCTGACCACCGCTACCACAGA
Source organism: Strigops habroptila (assembly GCF_004027225.2). Taxonomy (NCBI): domain Eukaryota; kingdom Metazoa; phylum Chordata; class Aves; order Psittaciformes; family Psittacidae; genus Strigops; species Strigops habroptila. The sequence goes on from NC_044294.2 coordinate 4,877,614, forward strand.
ACCAATTGGCCCAACCACCCGGCCTCACTGAGGCTCACTGAGAGGACACACGGAAAGGCAAGATTTGGTATCCTGGTTCAATAGGTGGGGAAACTGAGGCACAGACCACAACACTGACTCGCCCCAAGCCTCAGAATCACTTCCACACCAGGGGCAAGGCAGATCCCCTCGCTCCAACCCTGGGACACGCTGTCTGAGGGTCCCAACTCGCCTCACTCCAAGTGAAGGTGCTGTTTTATGGGCCTCCCGTGCAGCCCAAAAGAAACTTGCTCTTCCCCTTAACATGATGCTTTCTCTTCCCTTTCCAAGGAGCCACATCGCTGCAAACAAGTGGATAGTCTGAGGCTGGTGCCTGAGGCTTGGATCCTCCCGGACTCTCAGTTAATTCTCAGTGAAAACCCTTGCCCATATATTTGCAAACCCAAATCCTTTTTCCCCAGCAGCAGGGGGAAAAAGCATTCACCACCCAGGCTGATGCAAAGGTGTTGAGCACAGAGGGAACCCTGAGCCAGGCACAGAGACCTCCAGCAAAGCCACATCCCACTGAGGTTTTCAGCCTTCTGTGCACAGAAGGAAGACACTGGGGCAGACCTGAGTGCTAAAGAGAAGCAAATTGCTTTGTCAGCTCCTCCACAGCCTCCAAACCACCTCTATGGTGGGTTCCTTCTATCCGAAATCCATGCTGCATAGAGCCCAAATGCACCCACAGCACCCAGGACCCCTCCTCCTTACCAGCGCTCTTCAAACACAGCCACCAGGTTCAACACACTCCGTTGATTATCAGCCTCTCCCTCCATGGCACTGCCTGCACCGGCTGGGAGCGGGTGTCAAGGGGCTGCAGAGTGGGTGCTGATGGTCCCTCCTTCACTCGAGGTGTTTCTGGGACCTTGGATGTTGTTTGGGGATGAGGATTTGCACAAGGCAAAGACCATCTGCTGCCCTTCTTTCTGTAGTGGGAGAGCTTGTCTCGGCGTTGGCCTCAAAAGGAAAAGGAAAGAGGAAGCACAGCACGTTACTAGTAGGAGAAACGTTGAGAAAACACTGGGAATTTGTTCAGTTTGGGGGAACCTCACCTTGTGCAGAACCATGCCCAGAGCAGCAGTGGGGCTGGGGCAAGGGCGGGAGGCCTGATGGCTGCCTGCAGGGAGCCCCCAGCAATGGGGTGGGCTGTGTCCCACACTGGGGTACCCCTCACTAGGAGGGGCTGCCCCGCACCCCTTGGGTGCGAGTGTTGATCTGCTGGAGGGCAGGAGGCGGCACAGAGGGATCTGGACAGGCTGATCCATAGGCAGAGGGCAATGGGATGAGGTTCAACAGGGCCAAGTGCCGGGTCCCGCACTTGGGCCACAACACCCCCCTGCAACGCTCCAGGCTTGGGAAGAGTGGCTGGAAAAGGACCTGGGGGTGCTGACGAGTGGCTTGTGCCCAGGCAGCCAAGAAGCCAATGGCAGCCAATGACCTGTATCAGCACCAGTGTGGCAGCAGGGCCAGGGCAGGGATTGTCCCCCTGTGCTGGGCACTGGTGAGGCTGCACCTCGAATCCTGTGTCAGTTCTGGGCCCCTCACTGCAAGAGAGACATTGAGGTGCTGGAGCGGGGCCAGAGAAGGGCACCGGAGCTGGTGCAGGGCCTGGAGCACAAGTGTGATGAGGAACGGCTGAGGGACCTGGGGGGGTTTAGTCTGGAGAAGTGAAGGCTCAGGGGGGACCTTATCGCTCTCTGCAACTGCCTGACAGGAGGATGGAGCCAGGAGGGGGCTGGTCTCTGCTCCCAAGGAACAAGGGATGGGACAAGAGGAAACGGCCTCAAGCTGCACCAGGGGAGGTTTAGATGGAGATGAGGAACAATTCCTTCCCCAGAGGGTGCTCAGGCATTGGAACAGGCTGCCCAGGGCAGTGCTGGAGTCACCGTCCCTGCAAGTGTTCACACCCCGTGTAGCCGAGGCCTCAGTGCCATGGGTTAGTGCTGGCCTTGGCAGTGCTGGGGCAGGGTTGGACTGGATGAGCTTAAAGGTCTCTCCCAGCCTGATTCATTCCATGATTCCATGTCCCCTGCGCCTCCATCCGACCCCCCGCCACCCCGCAATGGTTCCCCCCTGCGCCCCCCTCCCCCCTGCACGCAATGGTTCCCTCCCCGCGCCCGGCGCGGTGACGCAGGACGCACTGGCGGGAGGCGGGGCCATGGCGGCGGTGGGCACTCCGCTGCCCCCGGCGGCTCCGGCGCCCCCTGGCGGCCCCGCGGGGCGGGCTGCGGGCGAGGCGCGGCCCGAGGGGAGCGAGGGGCTGTTCGTGGCGCTGGGCGCGGGGCTCGCCGCCGCCAGCCACCCGCTGCTCTACGTCAAGCTGCTCGTGCAGGTCCGGGGGTGCCGCGGGGGGCGGGCGGCACCGGGGGGGAACCCGTCTGTACCGGGGGATCGGGACCCCAGCGTATCGGGAGGAGGTGGGAACCTGTATAGTGCCCCTATAGAGAGCTCTGTGTGCTGGGGAACACTGTATGTACAGACCCCCCCCCCCCCGCCTTTATAATAGGTGACCCCTGTGAAATGGGGCACCTGTATAATGGGGGGGCCCCCGTTATAGCCGGGGATGGGGTCCCCCTGTGTAACGGGGGTCTCTGTGTGAGCGGGAGATGAGGGCAGCTGTGAAATGGGGAGCCTGGCTAATGGGATAACCTGCTACAACGGCGACCCCGTCCATAATGGGGAATAGGGAGCCCTGTACGGTGGGGACACCCTTATATCAGGGGGTTGGGACCCCCTCATATGGTGGGATGGGGACACTGTGTCCAGTGGGGATCCCTATAAAAACGGGGGGGATGAGGATACCCTCTGCACTGGGGGCTCCTGTGTAAGGAGGGATGGGAAATGCCTGTGTAAAGGGTGTCCTGAGACCTTCTGTAATAGGGACCCCCACAGAATGGGAGGGTTGAGGACCCCGTGTGCTCTACAATGGGAGAGGGACTGCCAGTGCCATGGGATCCCCATTTATCTGAGGGTGACAGTGAGAACGGGGCCCTTTGGCAGCTCACAGATGCTGGGATTGAGGCCGCATGGCTTCAGGAGCTTTGGGAATGCCAGACAGGAACCTGCTCATAGGGTTTCTCTTGCAGGTCGGGCATGAGCCACTACCTCCAACCATTGGAAGAAATGTGCTGGGAAGGAAAGTCCTTTACCTGCCTGGCTTCTTCACCTATGGTGAGCGAACATCCCTCGCTGCCAGCTCAAGGTCCTGCCTATATCCAGGGCTGGGAGCTGCTGACCCCCAGCAGCGCTCCCACATCCCCACTGGGATCATCCCGAGGCTGCAGCAAGGCATAAACCCCAACAACTAGTTGTAAGGCAAAGATGTACCTGCCTGTTGTTGGGGACAAGGACATGGTGGCCCCGGTGTTGGTGCTTCATCCCCTTCCCGTGGCATGTTGCTCTGAGTTTACACCTCAGCAGAGGGGCTGGTGGGGGTTTAGGTGGGGCAGGTTTGTTGGTGGAGGGTTTGGTGTGTGTTAGAGACAGCAAAGCGCCTGCCTTTGCTGCCAAACAGCCCTGCAATAACTCGCCCCCCTGCCCTGCTCGTTTGTGTTGTAGATGGAGCCCTAAACGGACAGAAATCCCAAGAAAAGGGGAAGGTAATATGTTTAGAAGGAAAAAATAGTGACTATTTTTCTCTCTTTGCGGCTGGAGCAGCACGGGAGAGGCGGGTGAATGCTCTGTGACCTCGGGGGTTGCTTTCCCAGTGGGTTTGCTGTGGGGAAAGGGAGCACACAGTCCTGAAAGCCAGGTTGGGCTGATCCCAAACCCATCCTGGGACACCCCGGGCTGGAAGCACTCTGATGCTGCCCTTTGGAATATGCATTTTCCAAATGGATGGGTGATGGAGATGCGCAGATCTTAGCTTGGGGCAGCAGAGGATGGGGGGCAAAAGCAGTACTCACAAGCATGTAGCGGGTTGTGTTCCACCTTGTTATGTCAGGGGGAAGTTGGGATCTGTTGTTTTGGCTGGAGACCTGAGGAAGTTTGCCTGGGAGAAGGTGGTGGGGCAGGAACTGAAGGTGGGTTTGTGAAATCCGTGTCAATCCACAGGGTGGAGGAGGGAGGAGGTGACACCACACAACACATGAGATGATCCCTCCCTGCCCCACTCCAGTCCAGACCCGCCTGGTAGCCCTTCCAGGTGAGCAGAAGAGTCAAAAGATGAGAAGTAGCCCAAAATACTGGAGCTGTCCTTCCAGATTAGATAGATGACAGGGAATACTTAAGGATTCTTTGCATCCTGTATGAAGTTTAGGACTGTTACACTAACTCACTGCAATGTACTTTTGGCTGGAGGTCTTTGGGGCGCTCTGCTCCCAGCTGACAGCAGCCTGGTGTTTTCTTACCCAGCCAGACACATTGTGGAAGTGGATGGGAAGAGAGGCCTCTTCCGTGGTCTTACTCCTCGCCTCATCTCAAGCACTTTATCAACCATCACCAGGGGCAGTGTGAAGAAGGTAAAGGTCAGCTTCTCTCTCCATAAATCAGCTTGCTGGGGTGGCTGGTGCTACTGCAGGGAGCCTGCATGTTCCTGCCCCAGCCATGGCTGCATATGGAGGACTAAAAGGCCCAAATCTGTCCCAAGGGCTCAGAATACTCCTCCAGGACAGGAGAACAGTGCCCCTGTCCCCCAAACTTCCTTTCTGTTTAATTCAAACAACACCTCTCTTCACCTGTTTTACTTCCCATCCTTCCTTCTCCTATGTTCCCTCTTGCTTGTTTTTCTCCTCCCATCTAGAGCACAACTGCTCTTGGTTTCCTCTCGTCCTCAGACATTGAGGGTTTGTGGGTCAGTGTCTCCTTCAGTTTTGACCATGTTTCTTCTCTCTCCACTCAGGCCTTTCCACTGGAAGACATGGAGCATGTTTCTAACAAGGATGATGTGAAGACCTCCCTTAGGAAAGTGGTGAAAGAGGTGAGAAGGGGATATTGCATCTTCATGGGTGATCAGGGAGGTCACAGTGTTGTACCTGGATAGCAGAGGAAGCTTAAACTGTGGGCTGCAGGTGGAATTACTTGGAGAGAACCTCTGGGTGAGAAGGCTGTGGGATTTAGTAGCCACTCTGTGTCCTATTTCATAGGAATAGAGGTCTACCATGAACAACAGATTTCAAAGGGACCCAAAATGGGTTTCCCTGTGCTGAGGGAAAGGCCTGGTCTGTGCAGGTGGAGCAGTGCAGCTTTTCATAGTGGCGTGGGTTTGTCTCTTCCCAGACCTCCCATGAGATGATGATGCAGTGCATGTCCCGCGTTGTCTCACACCCGCTGCACGGTGAGTCCTGTCCCCCCGCCTGGCAGCTCTCTCTGGACTGGGGATCACCCCAAAACCCTGATTACTTCATGTGCTTCTCTATCATAAATGGCTTTGTATGAAACCGCAGAGCAGGTACAGGTCTGAGCCTCTTAGGGAGGCTGACACTTGGGTTGGCCTTCAAGGGCTAACCCAGCAGAGCAGTGAGGTGCTCCATTCATTCATCCAAGAGCTCATCCTATAGATCCCATTTGGGTTAGGGCCAGAAATCCCTCCCATCACCTACAGTGCCAGGGAGGTCACCAGTTTCTAATGAGGACCACTGAGAGGAGCTGGAGGTGACACAACCTGAGGGGAGGGAGGGCAGAAGGGTCAGGCTGTATTTCCCTTCACATCCATCGCAACCCAACCAGGATTTGTTTCTTTGCCAGCCCTGTGTTTCTCTCCTCCTAGTGATCTCTATGCGCTGCATGGTCCAGTTCATAGGCCGGGAAGTCAAGTACAGGTGAGTGGCTGCAGCTCTGAAGGGTTTGGGCACACAGAAGCATGAGTCTGGGAGTCAGCAGCGCCAGATGCTCCGTGCAGTGAGGGATGTGGCAACCCAGGAGGTTTGGGAGACCAGAAAGTGAATCTGAGCTGTGCTTAGAAGGTGGGTAACTGCAGGGTGAAGGGACAGGGGAAGGCTGGGCTCTGTCCCCAGCGTGCCTTGGTTCTGCCTTGTGCCCATGGGGGTTTTGGTGGCTGTAACACTCCTTTCTCATCACACAGTGAGTCTCCTGCCTTTTTGCTTCAGGTGTTAACAGAAAGGGAAGCCAGCAGGGAGGCAGAGTAGGTAACACAAAACATTGCTGCAGGTCTGCAAGAATTTTCCAAACCTTTTTCAGTAATACCTGCCTCTCTGCACGGCAAAACTACACGTGCAGCCACATGAAAGCATGTTAGACACCACCACAGCTAACCCATGACAGCCAGCTTGAGTTTCCAGGGACAGCACAGGGTTCTTGGGCCAAGAATCAGCCAAATCAAAGCATGTGATGTGCTGTGGTTGCAGCACATGCATCCACTCACGCGAAGCCAAGCAGAGCTCTTCTAGCTTCAGCATTTGAATGGTTGTCAGCAAGTTGAGTGTTGTCCTGGGCAGACCTGACCCTCCTTCATGGCTGGAGGAGAAGCAGCAAGAGCAGAGCTGCAGAGCCACACTGCAGTGCTGGCACCATGGCTGGGGTGACACTGCTGTGGCTGGTGGCTGCAGAAGGCACGTGAAGCTGCAGAGGACACAGATGGAGCAACCCCTGACACTTACAGCTCTTTTCCTTCCTTTGCAGTGGTGTGTTCGGTGCCATTGGCAGGATACTTAAGGAAGAAGGGATCCTGGGATTCTTTGTGTACGTGAGTTGTTGTTTCAGTACCTTCTCCTGTAGTCCAGAGGCACCGGTGGCTCTACCAACCTCAGAGTGGTGCTGAGCTCCAGAACCTTGCCTGACTCTGGGGTTCTCATCACTCCCATGAGCACAGATTAAATCTGTGACTTTGACAGCGTTCCAGCTTGACCATTAAGTTTGCCCCACATCTTATCTTCACTCAAACCTTCAGAGCCCAGAGAAACCCAGTATTTTTTTCCTACCTTTCTCTTTTTCCCTTGATGCTTCTTTATGTTTCAGCGAAGGGCCATTTAAAGCATTAGTTTGTGCAACAGGCACCAAGATCAAGTGCAACAATGAGACCCCTTGTTGAAATAAAAGCCAGGGGCTGGGTAAGAAGCACATTCCTTGAGGAGCACCGTGGGTGCTTGTAATGAGCCTGGTTACCTCTACAGCAGGAGCATGATGCTGCCCAGCTCAGTGGCATTGCTGTCTGGACCAGAAGGAGCTGAAAGGTGCTTCCAACTGCTTATGAAGTGTGGTGGTGAATTGTTGGCATCACTGAAGTGGAATTCTTCTGGACACCTTTTTGCTTGAACCCTTATTTAATGCTTTTTGCCTTTTTTTCCCCATCTATATAAAAGCAGAACCACCTGCTGCCTCTGCTCCCTGGGGGGAGATAACTCACTTTAGTATGTCAACAATAGTAAAGGCAGCTCTGACATTTCAGGAGGGGATTTCAGGCCTCATGCCTTTGGCTCTGCAATCACAAAATCTGGGCCTCCAGATGAAACATGAATGCATCAGGGAGAGGCAAGCAATCGTAGGGGGTATCACCTATGATCCCCTTATCCTCAAGGGGAAGGGGCGCGAGGTCTGCAGAGCTCCCATCAGTTTGAGTGTCACTACATCCTCCTTTTGCAGCCCACAGCTTCTCTGCTGAGCTGTGCAGCCCCAGATCTCCATTAAATACAGGTTCCTCTGGGATGTTCCCTGTGTGTGGGGCATGGCCAGAGCAGGCTGTAATCCTCCTTCCCCTCCACCTCCTGAGGAATAAACGTGAAAGGAGCCACCGCATTCCCTTCCATCCACATAAAATAAACACTGTTGGGAGCCTTATTAAACTTAATAGTTCACAGGAAAGGCTTTAACACAACCCAAAATGTCTCAGGAGGGCTCTGAAGTTATATGTGCTCTACTACCCCGCTAGGAAATCCCACTGCTGGGAAGGGAGCACAAACTGCATCTGTAGGACCAAACTGCTGCTTTCCTGCTCCCAGCCCTCCCAGTGCAATCCAAACACATCCTCTCCCTTAAAAATCATTGCTCCCTTAAGATCACTTGTTTCTGGTGGCCTTACAACCTCTGTGCAGCACCAGCAGTGGCATACTCTGGATGTGTGCCTGGCTAGAGATAAACAGTTTCAGGGGATGAATGTATCTCCTTCCCCTCATATCTGCAGCAGTCTCCTGCCTGCCAGCAGGCTGGAAGGATGTTCCCTGGGCTCCAAAACTGCTGTGCATGGTCAGCTTGAAGATGGCTTGTCCCAGCTCCCTGGCACTGGGTCACATCACTATACACCACACAGCCTTCCTCATCTGCCTGCTCCTGTTCTAGCTTTTAATAACTTCTCTCTTACAAATATTCCTAGTCCAGATCTCCTTGGATATCTCACCAGGCTTGAGATGTAGCACAAATGAATTTGGGTTTTTAAGCCCCTTTCTGCAGCTCTCAGAGCCCTGGTCTCCAGTCATCCCAGAAGCTTGGGCCCAGCATCCATTGTTACTTGGATGATGGAAGAGAAAGAGGGATGGATCCTTATTGCACATGGAACAAAAGACGTGATTCTCTGTGAACAGATGGGTGAAGTTTTCCTTACATGGCTGCCATGGCCCAGCCTCTGTTTCTGGACTTTATTAAGCCCCTGTTACATCTGCAACAGCTCAGGAGTCTGCTTCAGACCTGACTTTGAGTTAGAGAAAGGATTTTTTTTCCCTAAAGGCTGAACGATAAACACAAAGCAGACCATCTCCTTGGGACCAGAGAGCTTTGATTTCCTTGTCCTGCCTGCTGCTCTCACCTATCACATCTTCAAAGCCAGCAGCTCTTCTATTAAAGACTTCTCTGTGCCCAGCCTGAGGCCTGCACTGCATCTCCAGAGCTGCTGGGGCCTTGACAATATACAGCTTGTCTCCAAAAAGCATAAAGCCCAACACCAAGCAAGCAGCAGGCTGGAGCAGAGCGAGCAGTCCCAACTGTGCTGCTGCTGCAGCAGGAAACAAAACTAGTCCCTGCTCCAAATGGGCAGCACCGTGTTTGGGAAGAAAGGAATGACTCGGACTTGTGTGCTTAGAGGTGGCTCTTCCCAGCCCAGCAAGCACTCAGGTGGCTCAACAGAACCTGGTGGCATTTTCAGGACTGTCTGAACACATCTGCTGGTGAAACACAGCTTTAACCCACACCTGGATCCTTTTGCAGTGGAACAGCCACAGAGCCAAAGCAGGAGGCCCTGTGCTCGATGCCTGCAGTGGTGCAGCAGATGCTGGAGAAGGGCTGGCCTGGAGAAACCCTCTGAACCGTTCTGTTAATGTTTTAGTGGCATTTCCTGCAGGAGCTGTGGTCTCTGTGTGGATGAGAGGCACAAACCAAAGCAGCCATGCTCCCAGGGGCCATCAGAGGGACTGGAGTGCTGCCCCCCGTTAGTCCCACTTTGCAGTGGTGGGTTCTGCAGGAACAACCCCCCTCATTTTAATTTTTAAAAGGAGGAAGAGTCCACAGAGATGAACTTCTCATTCTGCATCCAGAGGAGCATCTGTAAAACAAGCTTAATAGATCCACTTCATCTGTGCCTCACTCGGGTTTCAGAGCAGGAGTTGGCCAAGGAGGGATTTGGGGTAGAAAAAGGGGACTTGGCTGAGTTGTGCCTGAATGACAGATCCCAAACTTCCTCCTCCAGAGCATCCCCTGGCTGGAGCAGCTGCAGCACGTGTAGGACCACGTTTGAAGGCTGGGAGGGCTCTTCCCTTCTCCCTTTCCCTTCCCTCAAAGTAAAGTTGCATTTTGGGGGAGTGGGATTCCTCTGTGCTGGTGGAGGGAGGGCTGAGCACCTCAGAAGGCAGCACTTGGACCCTTCTGCACCTCACCCGCTTCTTTTCACCCTTGTAGCGGTTTAGTCCCTCACATCCTGGGGGATGTCATCTTCCTCTGGTGCTGCAGCCTCCTGGCTCACTTCATCAACACCTATGCTGTGGATGATAACGTAAGTGCAAGTGCCCTGTGGAGGGGTTGGGGTGCCCATAGCAAACTCCTGCAGTTGGAAGGAGTTAACGGGAAGTGGGGGGTCACTTAATACAGGCAGTGGGCTTTGAATGAAGCCCTGTGAAAGTGCTGAGGTGCTGCGTCTGCTCAGGGCTGTTTCAGATGCACTTTAGGGGGAATCAGCTTTGATAGCAAACGTCTTCCCTGATTCCCAGCTGGGGTGTAGTGTGGTTACTGTGGCTTTCCACCTTGTTACCCTGCCCCATGCCCTTTGTTGGAGGCTCAGAGGGATGTCACCTAACGACAGTGACAGCCTGGTGTCACCCACCTCCTCCACAATCCCTTTGGTTTCTCTTTGCAGTTCAGCCAGGCATCGGTGATCCGGAGCTACACCAAGTTCGTGATAGGGGTATGTAGGCAACTGCTGTGTCATTTCTCCTCTTCCTGCCATCTGTGGGGTGAGAGCTCATGGTCTGGGGCAAAGGCTGGTCTGTCTTTGATATCCAAATGAAGATAACTTTGCTAACATGCCAAAGCTGGGAACAGCTTTTCTGACACGGTGAACATTAGAGAGGCTACTGGTTTTCTGTGCTTTCAGATCGCTGTGAGCATGCTGACATACCCATTCCTTCTTGTGGGAGATCTCATGGCAGTGAACAACTGTGGGTATGTCCATCAAACTGAGATCTAAGGCTTTCCCTTCCTTTCGTCCAGCCCCTTGTTGGCTGAATCCTCTGCTAACGATCGTAAAGCTTTCATACAGAGCCATAAACGTGATGGCACCTCGCAGAGCCATCTCCTTTCCTGTCCCAGGTTGCTTATAATTTTAGATCAGAGGACACGGACAAGAGCAGCACAAAAGCTCAAGGGGAGAGAAATAGAGAGAGTCATGGTGGTGTGGTCCAGTCTGAACTAGACCAGCGGCAGGAGGGATCAAAGGGACTGTGGTGGGGAGCAGCACAAGGGAAAGCAAAGCTGGGCACAGCAATGGGTGCAGACAGGAGCAGGAACAAGCTGGCTTTCCCAATCCCACTGCTGCAAGACATCTGCCTTCATGCTTGTGGGAAGGGGACTGGATCCAAGGTGCTGGTGTGGTGTTTTCCCAGTGTCTGCTGGTTCTTGAAGGTTACGCATCCAGGTAACACTCCTTGTTTGTACACTCCAGGGGTAATTAAATTGCATGATCTGTTGCATTGTAAATAATGAGCTGGTCATTTGGCCTTCAGCCCACTGCAGACACTGTTTCTGTGTCCTCACTTACACTGACTGTTCCTCTTGTGTTACCTGTTGGATAATGCGACACCTCCACAGACCATCTCAGCTATTTCTTGTTGCCATGCAGGTTGCGTGCCGGCCTCCCTCCCTATGCTCCTGCATTCACATCCTGGATCCACTGCTGGAGGTATCTCAGTGCTCAGGTGAGGGGCACAAGCAGGGCTTGGGGCTCCCAGTGCTCCTTCCTGAGGTTCCTGAACCACATCCTTCATGTGCTGTAACCTGTTTCCACCCTCCAGCTGTGGCACTGGTACGCAGCGTGGCAGTACAGCTCTGCCTGGTACATGCCCTGAGCTTGCAGCCTGGAGCCTTTTAGCCAGTGCATTGCACGCAGCAAAGGAAGGTGGCTCTGCCCCTCTCTATCCTTTATCCATAGGGGAAAGGCCCAACTCCAGCATCCATGGGGCTGAAACCCCACTTTCTCCTCTGTAGCACCCCAGGGTGCTCAGGCCTTGCAGTGGGCACGAGTCGGTCCTGCTTAACCAGCTGCAGTTCTCTGGCCAGGTCCCAGTGTGGCTGCCCTGACCCTGCACTTTCTCTTCTTCTCCTCCTCTTCCTCCTCCTCCCCAGGGGCAGCTGTTCCGTGGCTCCAGCCTGCTCTTCCGCAGAGCTCCCATCCCAGCCGCCTGCTTCCCCATCGACTGACTCCTGGGCTGGGAGAGGCGATGAACTTGGAGTCCTCAAGAAACCCTGAGCTTGATTTATGTATAGTTTTAGTTTTCGATCCAAATTCCATGGTGCCAGAACAAGACACCTCCTCTCCAGTAAGGCCAGCACCAAACTGGCTTCTGGACATCTTGCTTCAGGCTCCAGCTGGACCAAAGCTCCATCCTCATGGCTGTTTCAACCAGGATGTGCAGCAGAGAGCAGAAGAGTGTTGACTTGTCTCTTTGGTCCAGTTTGTGGCTCTGGAAGTCTGGGAAACCAGGAAATGCCCAGATACTAAAAGAGGGACAAAAGACTGCTTCATTCTGCCTGAGCTGGGGAGCAGCAGGAGATCCAGGGTCTCCTTGCTGGGAAGGCTACAGCAGGTGACCAGCTTCCTGCCTCTTCTCCTCTGGAGAGGGCAAACGTTGGCATGGCTCATCCTGGGCGAGATCAACCCTGCGACCTGTACGTGAGGTTTTGAGGGTACCTGGACAGTAGGAAGCTCACCAGCTCCCCAGGGTGTGAAAGGGAAATTGGAATATCAAAACAGAAACGGGAAACAAGTCCCACTACAAAGAACAGCACAGTCCCAAAGGGTCAGGCACAGCTCGGCTCTGGAGTGGTGTTGGGTCTTGGACACGGAGAGAGCGCTCAGGGAGGGCTGTGTGCTGTGATGGCAACTGCCTTGGGAAGGCTTTTTGCAGCAGGATGGGCTGATGTATGTAGGATACACCCCATAGAGCTGCTGGGTGGATCCTGGGGGTGTGTTTCCCAGGGGAGGTGGGGCCTGGTTGCACTGGCATGGGGGTACCACAGGAGCATCTCCCAGCCAGCAGCACCAGGAGCCCCGCTGGGCGCCTCCTGAGCCCCAGCACTGCCGCTGCACTGATGGACTTGGAGCTGCACGTTGTGGTGCTGAGCTGCTGCGCTCTGTCCTGCTTGTGGCTACACCGAAGGGTTCTCACAGGAGCAGCACTCGGTCCAGGGCTGGAATAAAGGAACAAACCTTGAGCTGGCCAAAGGCTTGCAAGGCACCAGGATCAAGGGCTCCTTGTGCACATGGTTGGCTCTTGCGTAGCAGCTCTCTGGTGGCAGCAGGGAGGGATTTATCCTCAGCTCTCCAGACAAGAGGTTTATTTGCACCAGTCTGTGCTGTCGCAGCAGCCAGGCTGATTCCCCCATTTGGTTCCCCCACGAAGCAGTCTTTTGCACAGAGGTGTTGCTGCACTCCCTGCGAGGAGGCTTTGGGGTCCTTGAGCAGGTTCCCGTGTGGGGTCACATCTCCTCGTCCTCTGGGACCCCAACCTGCTGTGGCACAGGGGTTTTCCTGCATCAGACGGGTCTGATCCACACCTCCCAGCCAGGGCTTACGGGACAGTGCTGGGATCAGCAGCCCCAGCCCAGCTCCCTTCGGTGTTGTGAAGCGGGTCCTGACTTTCCTCCCTTCCTCCTAAATCGTGTTACAGCAACAGAAGTTAAATAATGCATGGTCCTGTTCCCTAACACCAGAGATGATTTCAAAGAGGATTTAACTATGCTCCAAAATACAGCTATAAAACAACTAACTTGGGTGTTTCTTTTTATTAAGTGTGTTATTTTTTCTGCATAACAGGCTCCCTCCCTCAGGGAAGGTTTCAGTTTGAGACAGGCACTTCCTTCAGTTTCTTCCCCAAAGCAGGGGCTAATCCAGCTCAGATTCCCTCTGAGCTTCCACAGCTCCATGGAAGTGGGTGGGTTTAGGCTGAGCAAATGGCGCTGGGTGCACCCAGACATGAAAGTAGGTGTTTGGAGTTTAGAATCATAGAATCCCAGAGTGGTTTGAGTTGGAAGGGACCTTAAAGCTCATCCACTTCCCTGGATCCTCACCCAGTGACCTTTCATCACATTAGCTGGTTTCTTGCCTACCCCAGCACTGGGCATTGCATCTCCCAGATTACCCAGCACCTCCTCAGGAACATCCATGAGCCTTTACCCTCAAAGTTAAGGCCACCTTCTGCTGGCCACACGCCTGTAAAACCTCCTACACCTCATGCACAGCCTGGCTGCAGCCGCTGCAATGAAAAGGGCAATTTCCTCTTCCTTGAGGAATTGACTTCAGGGATTTAACTAAACCTGCACCAGAGCAAGCATCCTGCCAGCAATTTCTGCCCAGTTCATTGGGACCCACAAACTTTGCTGGAAATGCATCACTTGAATAGAGTTTTTGGCCACTTTAAATGAAACCCACGTTTCAAAGCTTTCAGGGCACTGCCTTTGCTTGAAGTAGGGGCTGCCATTTATAGGAAGATTAAATATTTCCTTACCTCCTCCCATTTCTATCCCTGGTTCTTCTCATCCCGTGCTTCCTTTGAGGTGTTCCACCATGGGGACAGTGTTTGCACCAGGAGCAAGGCAAGAAGACAACCCAAACCCTAGCTGGGCACCCTCCTCCCTTAAATTGCTGCCTCATTATTGGGTGCCTGGCCCTGCAGCTGGTTCTCATGTAGCTGATGGGGCCCTGCTCACATAGGAGATGAGATCTAGGGTGAAACATGTAGTTGGGAGAAGAAACCAAGGGCTATGGGAGGAGATTTGGGCCCAGTGCCTGGGATGGAGCCGGGGATTTCTCCCACTGATAGTCCCAGTGCTCCCCTATCAGCCCAGGAAACAGAGCTGGGTTTAAATATTGACTTTCTCCTGCACAAAGGCGTCTGGGTGGAGGTCGCTGCTGGCCTGGGCCCGTGTGGGTTTGTCAGCCTTCAGTGCAAAACAGAGATTGCCGGGACTTTGGCCTCATCTGCTCCCAGCCACTGGCGGAGAAGGGAGGCAGCCAGGAGAGGGAAACTCAGGTCAAAGCTTCCCTGTCCCTGTGCCGGGCCTGGACACTTGGATCTGGTGCGATTTAGGTGCTGGTGAAGCCTTTGTGCCCAGGGAAAGCACAGCTGAGCTCGTCCTTCCCTGCATTGTCCTTCCCTTTCCCCGTGCAGAACCGTCCTGCTAAAGAGCCTTCAGTTAAACCCAAACCCTCACCTTCCCGCTGCGGAGCTGGGCAGAAAAGCACCCCAGCAAAGCTCTCCCAGTGACTGCACGGTGCCCATCACCCTGGTGTCTGGTCAGCAGAAAGGCCAGGGGCTGCCAGCTCCCCCTGCCAAGCCCTCACCAGCCCCAGCAGCAATGGGAGGGCCCCAGCTTGTGGCTGCATATGAGGAAGTGCCCCTGCGGCTGCCCTCGATAAGGCTGTTTGTGCTGTTCTACCACAGCGCCAAGCTCCACGTAGGCAGAGAATTCCTTAAAAATATCTATAAAATAATCACCCCTGTGGATGAGATCCTGCTGTCGGGAAGGTGGGACTCGGAATTGCTCAGGGTGGGGACTTGCACGGGACCCAGGTGCCAGCAGCACGGTGGCCCTCTCCCTGTCCCCTGGAGCGGGAGGTTATGGAGGAGCAGGGTTCTTCCTGCTGGACAAGGGAAATCCCAGCTGGAAACAAGGGCACAAAGGGCCTGGTGGGAGAGCTCGGCGCGGTGGCCTCACTGTCACGCTGGCATCGCTGGTGGCTTGGAAAAGGAGGGAAAGAGCGTGGGGAAGCTGCTTTCCACACTCACCCTTGCCTGTTGTGGGCCTTTTATGGGGGTCACTCCCTCAAATCCCCCCAAGCCAAGCTGTCCCATCACCTCCTGCATTTGCAGTGCTCTTGGGGGAAGCACGCAGCATTTTATCCCACTCTGAGGTGATCCCAGGCTTTGAGGAAAGATGTGGCAGCACAGGCCGGCCGGGGTAAGCCGAGATGCCTTTTCCCTGCAGCCACCACGGTCCCCACATGCCTCCCTTGGCACTTGCACAGCACTGGGCCCCCATCCCGGGGGAGAAGCCAGAGGCCCAGCGAGCTGGGAAAGGGGGGAAAAGCCTCCTTGGTTCTGACCCAGTTTTGATCCATCTCCTCTCCCCTGATGCTCCCTGATGGCACGGCTTGATCTGCACCGCGGCTGTGGTGGCCGTTGTCCGAGGCGCCGTCCATCCCCTGCTGAAAACGTGTTAATTCTCTAATCTTTAGGAATGGAGTTTTCTCCCTTAAGAGCCGCCTGCGCCGGGCGGCTCTTGTCAGGCTGCCAGAGGAGGCCGGAGCAGCGTCACATGCCGCCAAGTTTTACAAGGGGAGAGGGACGGGAGAGGGGACAGCCGCACGCACGCACTCGGACGCGCACGCGGAGAGACCTCCTCCGGGCTCCCTCCGGCTCGGATCCCAGCGTTTATGATGATGATGATGATTATTTTCCTTCTCTTTTCCTTTTCTTTTTTTGGTGTTTTTTTGGAAGAACAAAGCCTTTGGGGTGGGTTCGGCGCAGTTTTTTTTCCGGGGTTGGTGTCGGTGGATGGGGAAGGGGGGAGGAAAGAGGCCGGAGGTGGAAGGGGGGGGGGGAAACGAGAAAGTACCGAATTTCCTTGGCCGAGTTGCTGAGACTGTTGCTGTGAAACTTGGAGGAGGAAAAAGGGGGGGGGGGGGGGAAGAGAGATTAAAAAAGGGGGGGGGAAGAGAAATGATTAAAAAAATCAAATCTGATGACGTCACTTGGAGCTGGGGTGCCTTAACGCTGCCTGTCAGCTGCGCCTGAAAAGAACAGGGCAATAAAACAACAGCCGCCTCTGTCTCCCTCGTTAAACACGGCACTAATTGGATGTTAATTTCTCCTTGCTCTTCTCGCTGCTTGATTGTGAGGGCTCTGCCGGGCTCTCTCCCTCTCGCGCTTTCCTTTCTTTCCTGTTGCAATGCTCTTGGCAGCTCCGAGGGACTCCGGACTGTGCGTTTCCCCTCCCGCTCGTGGACTGGAATAATTCAGGAGCTGGGAGAATTAAAAGAGATGAGGCGCGGGGGTGAACGGTGCAGAAACGGGGCGGGCGCGATGGATTTCCAGAGCTACGCTAATCTCCCCGTTTCCCGTGCATTGTCCTGGCGACTTGGAGCCATTCTCTTCCCATTTGATTTCTCTTTTCCCCCCCTTTTTTCCTTCGTGTTGGGTTTGGGCTGCTGGGAAAAAAAAAAAAAAAAAAGAAAAATGTTGAAAAAAAAAGGGAAAAAAAGGCATATAAAAAAAAAAGCAAGCATGGTTCAATGACGACAAACCCCCAAACCTCCTCCCAGCTCCCCCCGTCTCGCCGCGCCGCCTAACCCCTGCGTGGAAACAGGCGTTTTAGGGAGCCGGAGCAGGAAGTTGTTGTTGTGTGTCTTGCCCAGGTCATCCTTAAAGGGTATGTGTGGCAGAGCGGCGGGCGCGAGGGGCTCGGTGGGCGCCCAGCAGCCATCAGCAGTCGCCCTCCGTGTTGCCCCTTGGCCGACGAGGCAGGCGAGTGGCGTGAAGGGGGAGCAGGGGCCTGGGTGGTGTTTTTGGGGGGCCCAAGGGACAGGATGGGTGGGGGAGCGGAGGGGAGGGAGCGGGAGGCGGAGGTGGGGGGAGAAAGCGGGAGCCGGGGAGTAAAGTCCTACCTGGGATCGGTGCCAACTTCCTGCAAAGGGTTACAGACCCGCGGCTCGGAGAGCCCACCAGAGGCGAGTGCGCTCTTGTCACGCTTCCAAGGCGAGATGAAGGCAGCGGGAACAGGTACAGCAGATGCCGAGTGGCCTCGTTTGCCCGCCGAGCGCGGCTTCGGCTCCGTTTAAACCTCGCCGACGCGGAGGCTTCGGTGCTCCCGCCGGCGGGGGCCTTCGCCATCGCCGCACGAGGCCGGCGGGTGCCAAGGGTGGGATGGATGCATGGGGCGGTGGTGGCAGCGGCGGGGGGGGGTGCATGGTATAAAAAGGGGGGGCCTCTGCTGCTCAATCGCCTTCTCGCCGTTTGGATTAACATGCGGAAGATGCGCCTGTCACTTTGCTTACTGTCAGCGCTGGCTCGGGGCTGGGTGACGGCTTTGTTCGGCGCAGCCGGGGGAGCAGTGCCAACTCGGACTTGGCAGGAGAAGCCGGGTGGGCAGGGAGAAGGGGGCCGAGGGAGCGGGAAGCGGAGGGACGTGGCCGCAGGCCCATGCCGGAGCGCGGTGGCTCGCTCCCGGCGCACGCTTCCCTCTCCCTCCCTCTCCTCCCGCACTCGCCCGCGCCCAGGCTGGTGCAGGCAAAATGAAGACGTGTTTTGTTTGGGGTTTTTGGCATCTCCCCAGCAGTGCTGCCAACCCCGGCTGCCCCCCTCCTCGTGCCTGCCCCAACCCACTGCGGCTCCCCTCTTACAATCGGCACGACCCAGGTGCCAGGGCAGCGAAGAAATAAGGCCAAAAACACCCCCCTGGCACCCAAACTACCCCCAACACGCCACCCTGGGTGGTGGCTGCTCCCAACCGCCCTCCATGGCGGGTGGGTTGTTGTTTGTACGTGGGGTTTTTTTGTCCCTTTTTGATTTCCTCCCCCCCATTGGATCCCTCTCGCGTTGGGTGTGTGTGTTCCTATTCAAGCACCCGCCGCCTCCTGTCGTGCTAAAACCAGGAAGGAGGGAGCCCAGGGCTCATTTCTGCCTGGACGTTGGGAGCGGCAACGGAGGCGCGAGGAGGGAGGAGAGGGACGGACGGGCGGGAAAAGGAGGCCGGGGGGGTGGGAAAAAATAGTCCACCTCCCCAGGCCTTTTGTTTAACCTGTGTCGATGCAAACGAAGGTCTTGGGGGTTTTTTTTCCTCCCCTTATCCTTGCTTTCCCCCCTGTGTTGGACCCTGGCAGGGTGTTTTCGAGCCAAACGGGGCAACTTTCCAGAACGGGCAGTGTCGAAGGCTGGTTTTCTGGGAGGTGTCGGGGCTCATCCCGAGGGCGCGCGGCTCCCAGTGCAGGAATTCCTGCCAGCTCGCCTTTGTGCCAGCCTCCGTTGGCCTTGGGTGTCTCGTTCGGATGGAGCCTGGCATCCAGGCACCGCCCATTTCTTGGCGTTGAGCTGCGAGGAGAAGGAAAAGGGGAGAGAGCAGAGCGAGAGAAGGGAAAAAAAAAAAGCTGTCTCACTCAAACTGGCCTTTCTCGGAAAAGGATCCTTCCCCGGTGATTGTCCGGAGAAAGCGGAGCTAAATCCAGCCACCACTCCACAACAAACCCACTCTCTTCCACGGTGCGTCTCTCTTGCTGCCTTGGTACGAACTCGAACCTCACTCTTAATTTTGCCTTTTTAGGGTTTTTTTGTCCGTGCGGTTGGGTTTTTCTCTTTTTTTGCCTTTGATTTGAAATAACGTTTTTTTGCTCCTCCAGTTGCTCAGTCGCTTTGTTGTTGCTGTAACCTGCCTTCTCCCCCCAAAAAACCCCTTCTCATCGAGGCCCTTGGTGCTAAAACAGCCGACTTTATAATCGGTCTCCTATAGAGAGGGATGTATAGCAGATAGGCAGGTCCCTACGTGCAGCATTTGGAGCAGGACTGGAGGGTGTTTGCAGTCCCTTCCCTCACTCCGCCACCCGGGATGTCCCCAAGAGCCACCCGGGGCTGGGTGCGTGTCGTGCGGGTGCTGCTTTAGTTCCCCACCGACCGAGGGGGAAAGAAAATATGTCGAATCATGTCGGATTTGCAATTCAACATGGCAGCCGCAGCTAATGCGGTGGGAGCACGGAGCAGCCCGGCACACGCGTGCTCCGGCCGTGCCAGCGCAGCGTGGCGGCACGGGAAGGGTGGAAGGAGGGAGAGGAAGGATGGGAAGGAGGGAAGGAGGGAGGACGCTGGGCGAGGGCAGAGGAGGCGGATAGTTTCGTTTCATTTTGGGGGGGTGAATTAAACCAGGAGCGGTTGGGGAAGGAGGGAACTCCAGCGGGCTGGTTTTGGCAGCGTTAACTGTTTAGAAGCTGGCTTGTTTTCCATGCTGGCAGAGCGTGCCCGGGCGGGCAGCAGGGATGAGGAGATGCCTGGGAATGGGGTGGGAGGTTCTGCTGGTCCCAGCAGGCAAAGCAGCACTCTGGCGGCCTTTAGGCTTTGGAGATGGACTGAGCCGGGTGCTCCCGGGAGGAAGCTGCTTTGGGAAGGCATTGGGATCAATGGGGCTGCTCGTGGCCTCCAGCACCTCCTGCCTCGTGGAGGTTTGCGCCTCTCTTGGGTGAGATTGGAGCTCTCCAGGTCTGCCAGGCCATAGCCGAGCCCAGGTTTGGTCCCAGTGTGTGTGAACCTGCCCTTATTCTGACAAACTGAATTTAGGCCTGTTTGAGACACAACAAAAGCAGGTTGTTTGCAGGGCAGGGTCCTCCTTCCCCACCACTGTGCACTTCACAGGCACTCCAGAGCCATGAGAGCTGCCCCTCTTCCTTCACCAAATTCTTCCTTCTCTTTCCCCCCTCCCAGCTTTCCTCTTTCTCCTTCCTTCTTCAGCGAGTGGCACATGGCCCTGCAGTAGAGCCTTTAACCTGGCCACAAGGCACCCGAATGCCTCGACCCTGCTTTGCCTCACATCTCAGCCGCGCTCCAGAGACATTCCCAAATCACCTTGCCCACCCCTTGCCTCCTAGAGGTGCTGTCCTGGGTGTTGAGCATGTTTCCAGCCCCACAGTGAGCTGTGTGGCCTCGTGCACCCAGGTTTGGTGGCTGGGATCTGGCTCTGAACCTTGCTGTTCACTGGTGTGTTGTTCAGCACAGTCATAGGAAGGTTTTCCCAATACCCATGGTTGGTTTGGAAGCTAAAACTCCCATGTGGGAGTCGGGGCTGTGTCATTTGTGGGCTCTGACCCCCAAATCCATTGGGATGCCCTCTTCCTTGGAGCATGTTTACACACCAGTTTATATCGAGGCCCTTGATGCCAGTGAGAAGGCAGCACAAGTTTTTTGGTCATCAATCCAGCTTCCTCCTTGCAGATTATGTATACAAACAGGGGCTGGGATAAACCCAGACCTTTCCCAATTTTCTCCCAACCCCTATTGCTTCCCTGGGAAAAGCTGGTGGAGAGTGGATATAAAAAATCCCCCTAAAGCTCCAGTGGGCAGCTCCAGAGGAGAGAAAGTCTGAACCTCAAGCAAGACACTTGTGACGTGTCCTAAGCAGAACATCTGGCACCCCTGGAAGAGCCACCCAGCCAAGGGATGCAGCTGCTTTATTCCACACAGCTCCCAGCAAAACTGGGCTCGTGCTTCCAGAACATGGCTCAGCAAAAAGGAGGAATTCTTGAAACTAGGAGTTGGATCCTTCTGCTGTTTATTGCCTTTGAATCCTGAGTGTGCTCCCAGGCTGCTCTGCTGTGAGCTCTGCTCCGTCTCCAGGCGGGAGACCAGGAGCTTTTCCCCAAGGCTCAAGCCCCATTCGGCTGCTATACCCCCCCCCCCACCCCCCCAGCAGTCAGCAGAGCCACTCTGGATTTGCACTGACATTCCTGGGAGCAGGATCAGGCCTCCAGGTTTGAGGGTGGCTCTGGGAAATCTCCTTTCCTCAAAAGGGGCAGGTCTGGCTAAGGCAGGGTTTGGATTGTGATTTCTTGTTTTCTTTTCCCTTCTTTTACAAAACAAACTAACAAACAGAAACCAACCCCAGAGCAAAACGTGCACTGGTGAAAACTGCCTGATTTCAGCTGCAGTAAACACTGTGCTCTGTGTCTCCATAGGCCAGACCTGAGGAGACTAGCTTTGCCCATGCTGGACCATCCATGTAATCAGCTTCATCACTCCACTGACTACTTCTGGCGGGGAAAGAGGGGGTAAGAGGCAGGGAGACCTAATTTGGCCTTTGTGGGCTCCATCCTCAGCCTTTCCACTAATTGTTCCAATGGATTTGGGGACACAGGTTTAATGGGATCCATGTAGAAACACATCCAAACGAGAGCTGGTGCTAGTGGCTTCATGCACTGTGGGAGACAGTATCCAGAGGTACCCAGATCTGATCCACCCTCTGTACCACCCCACAGCTGGTCCTCAGAAGAATCAATATAGTTTGTTTTCCTTCCTGCTTTTCTTTTCTCTCTTCCATTCCCTAATTTCCCTCCAGTTTCTTCCGTAGCACTGGTTTGTTAATGTGGAATTGCTCATAGCTACTGTTTATCTTTGATGTTACTTGGCTGCTGCGAAAGGTGAGGTCTGAGAGGACAGAGCGAGGCAGCCGGTTTGTTATTGTAGGGTTGCTCATGGGCACTGAGCTGTGCTGTTTGGCTTTGCAGTTGGAAAGCTCATGAGATGCACAGGGCTAATGCACGCTGGGGTTGGCATGCTGGGGTCACTCACGAGGTAGTCCTGGCCATGGAAAATGTAAGAGAAGAAGTATCCCAGCAAAGGGCACAACCACCATGCTGCATAAAGGGAGGTCTGTGCAGCCTAAGAGGTAGGTGTTATATTATTGTGGTGACGACAACCAATTATCACCCCGTATGTAACACCCTGTGGATTCGGGACCTCCATAGCCAGGCTGTGGGGTGCTGGCTTTCCAAACACCTTTCCCTGCTCGCTCCCACCCAGTGCTGTTCTGTCCTGTGGCTGCTGCCAGCACATCACTGTCACTGTCCTGCTGGTCTTGGGGACGAAGACACAGCCCAAGGGAGATGGCTGTGCATCCTAGGGCAGGCCTGGCCCATGCAGGTTGTGCTTCCTCCTCCTCTTCCCAGCTTGAGGGCTCTGTGGGGCAGCCATGGCCACCTTTGACTTGGTCAACTGTTCAGTCAGGATGCTCAGGGTCTGGTTTGAACTCATGGGATGGCCCGTGCTGATGTTTAAGTGCCAGGCCTGGGGACCTGAAGCAGCTTCAGCTGGGCAGGGACGTTCTGGGAGTAACACCAAGAACTCAGGGAGCAGTTCTTCTCTCCTTCAGTCTTTGCTTGCCCAGTGCTGGGCACCGGCTCTGCTAAGGGGAACGGAGGTCACAGGGGCAGCATGTGGCATCCTGGCTTGTGGAGCCAGAACGGCTTGGGAGCAGGCAGCAGGATGGAAGCAGGCTGATTTGCTTGCCCTGAGGGTTAGGAATGGGTTAGGTACCCTGGGCATGCAAGGAGAGGGGGTCCCAAAAAGCCCAACTTGGAGCAATGTCTTGGGTTATAACATTTGTCAAGCACGCTGTACTCCTCATGTGGAGACTCCACCAGAAGTCACGGCGGGTGCTGGTCCCAAGGTGATCAATAGCTTGAAGTTCTGTCATCTCCTCTCAGGGCTCCTGTTAGTGGGAGAAAGATTAGGCTAAGACCTGGGAGCTGAGCAGCCCCACAGGGAAACTGCCTGGGATCATCCCTCTACACATCACTGCAGCTGGGATGGATGCAGGACACAGATAAAGGGCTGTAAGAGGGTTTTGCTCCTTTCTCCAAGCTGGCACTGCACAGCAGGCGATGAAACCCGACCACTCAGCATGCTTCAGTCTCTCAGGAATAAGAACACAGCCAAGGTCTCCAACATCACCTCCCTGTTCAGCCTGGCCAGTGGTCCTGCAGCGTGCTGGGGGATCACCTCTGCTGGTTTAAATCTGCTAAAGCTCCGTCAGCCCTGTGCTGGTGAACACACACTGTTCTCCACCCCAGAAGCGGCTGCATCTCAGCAGAGACATGGAGACACAGGATGTGTCGAACCCCATCCCGGTCTGTGTTGCACAACGTGCTCTTGTTAGTCCTGAAATCTTCCCGGCTGTTCAGAGAGGCAGCGGCAAGAGAAGAGTCCAGCAACAAACTCCCAGAGTAGGGAAACTTGAGCCGGTGGAGCCTGGCTGTGCTGGAGCTGACAGCCTGGATAGGCCCCTGACCCGGGGCTGGATCCAGCCATGCCTCAGCACTGTGGGAGTTCCCATCTGGATCTCAGCTCTGCAGCCAGGGCCCTCCCCTGCCCAAGGGATTAGCTGAGATGTGGTTCCCAGGGCGGGGGAAGGGGCTAATGAACAGAGACAGGATAACGAAGCAGGTAAGGGCTTCCTGTACTTCAGGGCTCAGGAGGAAATCCTGCAGCTGGTGAATCTGGATACGATTAGTGTCCATTTCTCCCTGTGTAATCAACCCATCTGTTCATCCTTGCGCATCAACAGCGCAGGCCCCGTTGCAGGCAGATGCCTCCCGGGCACTGCTTTATCCGTGTCTGCCATGGTCTCTCCAGGCAGGCTCAGAACAAGGCTCGCTCTGAGCCAGCGTCTGCTCCCTCTCCCCGTCGAGCTCAGGCCAGAGGGAGCCCCAGGAGACCAACAGACCGGCTGCAATTGCTGCAAACAGCAGGACCAAGCCCAGGAAAAGCCTCTTCTTTGGAGGGAGGGAGGGCGGGCGTCCGCTCCAAAGGGCTTTGAACAGAAGTTCAAAGTGATCTTTGTAACACACTGATAACCTCAGCTTTACAGACACTGCCTGTTCCTCTGGGCTCAACTTTACCTCAAGCAGGTAAAGGTGGATTGTATTTGGCTACCAGGCTTGTGAAGTCTTGTTCATCATGTGGGGTCGAGCACAGGCTGTACGGTCCCCATGTGGTCATGGAAGGGACTGGGCTTTCAGCCTTGGTCTGTAGGAACACTGGTTAAGTTGATAGGTGCTGGTGCAGGGTCCTCAGGGTTCATTCCACCTTCTTTTCCTTGGCAGCCTTGTCCAACTATGCAAAAAAGCACGTGGCAGCCTTGCTTTGGCTTGCAAATGCCAGGCCAATGTGGGGGCTTGGGCTGAAATGAAGTCAAAGAAGGAGCTGATGTGTGGATCGTGCTTTTCCATAATGCACTGGCTCAAGCTTGCATGGGTCTTCTGAAAGGTCAAGCTTGGTGACAAAGTCAGAGAGTTGTAATTTCCAGTCCTGGTGTCCTGTATACTCAAACTGCGTCAGCCTGCACTTGTATTAGCTCTTACTTGTGTCACATTTGGTCATTGGAATGTCTTGAGGGAGCCATTGTACTAAGTGCTGTCCACATATGGAAGATAAAGATGGTTCCTACCCAGAGCAGTTTATATGCTCAGCCCAGCTCTCTCCTGTGTGCAGTGTTAAGTGATCCAGGCACCTGAGCTTCTGCCATTTGCAGAATGCCAAAACATCATTACCAGCCAGAAACAATTTGAGGTATGCAGCACAGATTAAACATTTCATTTGCTTTCAAGGGCTACTTATTGCTTTAACTTCTAAATGCAACCTGTCTTCAGCCCCTATTATATTGCTCTGGACTGCTCTTTGGATCCTAAATCTTGTGATTTTTGTTTGGTTTGGAATGCACTGATTTGCCACTAAGGAATAAATGAAAAGCAAAAGAAAACAGCAGTACTTGTTTGCATAGGCCCTACATTGTTCTGTGTTCTGCTGCTGCTGAAACAGAAGTGATAAATCCTACTCCCTGGACAGAGAGAGGTTTTTGGGTGGTGGCTGTGTGCAAACAAGGCCAGGGAAGATAAACAAGCAGAAAAATCCTGGTTTTAGGAAATGGCAGTTGAGGATGGGTCAAAGCCAACACACCATTAATTAGCAATGACATATTGATACTGTTTCTCCAAGGCATTTCTGCATCAACAAAGAGAGAAGAGAGATGGATCTGTATGATGGTGTCTGTGGTCAAACTTGGCTGCAATTAGGAATCCGTACAGTTTCTGTGTTGGAAAAGGGGAGTTTTGTGAAGAGCTCTTCCTGTAGAAAATATGTCCACAGTTCCAGACGGGCTCAGCCAAAAGGGTGATGAAAATCTGCCTGTTGGTGTCATCGTCACAACTGCTGGAGGTGGGAACATTTGCTAATCTTATTTTAGGGGGCCTGCTTTCAGCAGCAGTTCATTTCTGAAAACGCAGCTCTGAAAACTCAGCCTCGAGGAGTCTAATACAACACACACCTCAGACTAGACCAGACAGATGCATTTTTCAGACTGTAGGTTCTTGTCTGCCTAGTTATTATTTTCAGCTTCTGTAGATTAGGCCTTTGCATTGTATAAATGTGACACAGAAGAAATAGCTGTGACAATGCCTTGAGTTCTCTTCTCCAGCTGGGGAGGAACCCAGCTAAACCCTCGGAGTTTCAGAGCTTGCAGAACTCATGTGGAAGTAGAATTTAGTTTCACATTTGGAAATCAAACTCCACCTCAGTTCCCTGAGCAATCAAAACTGTTACAATTTCTCTTTCACCCAGCCCATGGGGACAGTCTCACTCTTAAAGGGTATCTTTTGGCACCCTGATGAAGTGCAGGGTCTAAGTGGATTGCTGTATTCATGCCTGAGTAAGGCAAACAACCTCCATCAGCTCCAGTGGTTACATCTTTGTTGGAACCTTTCAGAACTAGGTTACAGCCTCCACTATGGGGTTTGACTTCACTGTTCAGTTGCTTCCATGGACATGTGTCCGTGGAAGCTGCCTGAAACGGCCTTTGGATGAGCTCAGGACTGGCCAAAGTCTAAAACAGTTTGGCTTGCAGGATTTGGTGCAGCTGCAGCTTCAAATCCAGTTTGGGATGGGTCCCAGTGATGTGGAAAGGGAAGCGCTTCTCACTTTAGCAGCCAGAGTATTCTCTACCACCATCCATCTTCTGGAAGAGAGAGGACGAGCTGCCTTGGGTGTGTGCAGTCCTCCAGAACAAGGTGCGATAAGGGTCACAAACAGACTGCTGGGCATTGACTAACAATGCTGTCAAAAGCCCTAGCTTGGATTTCTCTGTTTCGCTGGCCTGGAGCCCCAGAGCTGTGTTTGTGAGGAGAAAGCCAGTTGCATCTTCATCCTTGGTGGAGAAGCAGGCAGGAAAGGGCTTGGATGGACTCTGCCCATTTCTGCTTCAGATGTGTTGTGGCAACAGTATGAATAATGCATATAAGTTCAAGTCTTTTCTCTCTGGCTGAGGGCAAGGTGTCCTAGCTGATAAGAACTGGGAGCCAGAGCTTGTTAAAACCAGTATTAGACTTAGACCTTCATGAGATCTAGTGCCTAAAGCAATCCCTTTGTTTAAAGCACACTCGGTTAATTAGTATATTAACTAATTAACCTTCTCAGCATCCCATGTAGGGAGTATCTGTCTCCCAAAGGAGGAAACAGAGGCAAAGTGACTCACTAAGACTGGATGCAGGAGCTCAGCAATGCAGCTGTTAAGTCTGTTTTTTTAACTTCCCAAGTGGTTTTGTTGTTGCTGCTGCTGCCTTATGTACATAGTTCCCCTGAGACAGGAATAGAAGAGTCCAAAAGACTCCCAAGAGAGTGCTCAGTCACAGTGAGAATGGTACCACTGAACAAACCTGGAGAAGAATTCATCCAAGTACCCAGAAAAGGCAATTTGGTTCACCCACATGCTCGCACCAACTAAGGGAAAAAAGCTAAGACCATTTATCCTCCTTCACAAGGAAAGTTTTTCTCACCAGCAAATGAATAACCCCCCTTTGCTTCTTTCATTTTCATCCACTCTAAGTTTCATGAACCAGAAGCAAAATGGTCAGCGCGGGGAGGGCATGTGAGAGGTGACAGTGGGACTGTGTTTGCATGGGCTTACTGGGATGTGAACAGATAGGAAGAGTAAGACCTGAAGAGACTCCAGCAAACAGCCAGAGGGGAAGCTCTGATGTCCACCACCTCAAACACATGATGATGAGCAGCTGATTTCCACAGCTTTACAACGTGATAGGAAAAAAGAGAGCTAAAGCACAAGGATAGAGGTCTTTGGTTTGCAAGACCTGTGACAGCATCACAGACCCTTTTTCGTGAGTCCTGATCGCAAACAGGAATGGGAGTCTTGATCTCACCACCCAGCTCTGATCTGAAGTCAGACAGCATGCTTTGCTCTACCTACTATCGAATGACAATCCTTGGCAGCAAGTATATGTGTGTAGAAGAATGAGAACCAACTCCTGCAGTCAATGATTTGTCTCTGAAGAAGACAAATTTGTCTCTGGGGATTAAGCATGGACCCATGTACCTTACCAGTCCTTTGCTTCTGGCTTTCAGATGAGTTTTGCCCTTCACAACACTGAAGGCTTGAACAGCAAGTTGGGAGCATGCCTTGAATGAGACCTCTGGTGAGGCCACAGCAGCAGCCTCTGAAAGCAGAAAGCACCAAAAGCAAGCAGCCTGCCCTGTAGAAAGGACTCCTTTCATGACCACGTTTTAAGCTATCCCCAGTTAACTAAGCCCAGAATGGAGGCTACAAAAATATCCCCCTGCTCAGCAACTCCTCCCTTGTCCTTTGTAAAGCTCCAGCATTTTGATCATATTCACACCTCCCTCTCCCAACACAAACCATCTCAGCTCTCTCAGGAACCTTGTTCCTGTGCATTCATGATCTCCTTCCCCTTCTTTATGTGGTCAGGTACCTTCTCCTCCATGCTAATAAGCCTCCCAAGCACACACACCCTCTTGTTTATTCTTATTCCCATCTTTCACCCCATGCACACCCGCATTTGACTGAGATATACTGAATAAGCAGCTAGTGCTGAGGGGATCTCTGCAATTTTGGGTGGGCTGTTAATATCTTCAGCCCCATGTATGTCCCTAATCCTCTGTTGCTCCATCTCAGGACCCACCAGGAAGGAGCTGCCTAGCAGATCTAGTGACCCTGTTATTGGGAAAGGCAAAAAACCCTGTCTTATAAATGTATTTTGTCCTGCCTTGTTCATAACAAGTTTTCACTTAGGATAAGGATAAAAATAAAGTTCCTCAGTTTGTCAGGGTTTTTCTAGAAGAGAATATTCAGAGCAGAAATTGTTTCTCATTCCTAGTTTCAAACATGCTGCATGTGGCCATTTCTTGATCTATTGCTATAGGCATCTCTAGAGCCCTTTGGTCTTTATTCTGCAAAGCTGCCTTGCTGTTTTTCCTGGAAGAGTATTGCACAAGGAAATGCAATATTCTTTCAGTGCAAAGTTTTCAAGTGAGCCTTGCCTTCCCAAATCCTATTAAAATAAACCAGACTTGGAGTTTTCAAATACCTCCCAAATTCCCAAACTACAATGTTAGTATGAAGTGCACAAACCTACCTCCAAGATCATATGGCTGCCCACCAAGCCCCTATGAGAAGTTAGGATGGGCATTGACAGAGTTTGTTACAAGTGATGGTTGTTTTCAAGGACATTTGAACAAGTCTAATCAATCACAGCACATAACTAAGCAATAAATCCATAGCATTTCTCACCTGGAGATCTTAGGTTACTTTGCCAAAAGTTGGTGAGGAATAGTGGTTATTAAAAACAGCTTCAGATTTTAGGTTTCCTCACAGGGTAATTCAAGCTGTTGGCATTATGTTTCTGCTCTAAATTACTCTGCAGAGAAACTGTCCTCACATCTAACTAGATAAAGCTCAGCAGGTCCGGCCTCCAATGCTTAAATTTATCCCACATGAATATGCCACAAAGTGCCTTGTCCAATTAACAACCTTCCTCATAGGATTTTCCTACAAGATGTGTAACAGCTCCAAAACTATGTGGGGTTTTGGCATTTTCAGTTCCCTATATCCTTCGGGGATACGGCTTGAGGCTGGGAACTCTTACCCATCCTAAATCCTGGGACTAGTCCTGATTTTCATTGCTTGTCTCACCTACAGAAGCAGAAAGCCCGGGATGTGTTTGATTTGTGTGCTCCTAAGGGTCTTTCTGTGCTGGGTACTCTCACACAAGGTCACAAGGTGCTTGCCTTGCTCTGTAAAACTGGTTTTGGTCAGGACTTGAAGGGACTTAACCTGGAAGAGGAGGGTGGGATTCCTCTATGCAGCTTGTTGCTTCTTCAGTAAGGCTGCGAACTCGGAGCTCAGCCCTGTGCTTTAGGGAGAAGAGGGTGGAGTGATGCTTCCCTGGTCTCTCAAGCCATAGGCGTGTTGTTCAGGGTCAGTTGTGGTGTTGGTTTCTGGAAGGGCAGAAAGATATAAGTCGTGGAGCTCACGAGGCGCTTTGCAGACTGGAGAGAACTGCCTGCAGCGCGGCTCAGCCCCATCCTCCACTGCTCGCACAGCCTTCCACTGCCTGCACTGTGCCCTGGTGTGCTTGAGAGTGGAGAGGCACCACTGCAGGTCAGCCCAGACCCTGCACAGGCCTCGGCCATGCGGCTCTGTTTCTGTCACAGGCTTGTCCAGATGGGAGCAAGTGAGGAAACCTTGGATCACTCCTCCCTCCTCACCGCAGGTGCCGTTAGGGTCTGGGTTGTTGAGGCCATGCTGCTGCCAAGCCGCCGTCCCCAAGGCCTCCTCGCCTGCTCCGGGTTCCTCTCCCCCTCCCTGCGGGTGTTATTTACACCGTTTCCTGCCCAGGGAAGTTCAGGAGTTTGACGTTACCGGGTTGGTTTCCGCTCTCCTGCCTGGCTCCCATCGGGAGCTCTCACAGAGCCCCAGCCCTGCTGTGCCAACAGTGGCCGGGCAGGCGCCTGCCAGTGCCAGCGGGCAGCAGGGAGGTGCCAGCCAGGCCTGGGGAAGGAACCGTAACCCCATCGGGTCGGACAACTCGAGCTCAACCAGCTTGGGAGAGCTGGAAAACCCG
The DNA here is from genome assembly GCF_004027225.2 of Strigops habroptila. Classification (NCBI taxonomy): domain Eukaryota; kingdom Metazoa; phylum Chordata; class Aves; order Psittaciformes; family Psittacidae; genus Strigops; species Strigops habroptila. The sequence goes on from NC_044294.2 coordinate 4,907,687, forward strand.
ACCTCATGTCCATCCCTCCGCATGGGTCCTGCCGCGGGGCCGGACGGCGGGAGGAAGAGAGGACGCGCCCGGGCATCGCTGCGGAGCTTTTGGGTTCCTGCCGAATCGACGCCCTCCCCTCTCCCTCCCTTCTCCCCCCCTCATCCTTCCCACGCGCTCCCGCCTGGCCTGCGCCTCCCCTCCCTTCCCTTCTCCCTCCCATCCCACAGCAAACAAAATGGCTGCTGCATGGCCATTTTGTTTTCCGTCTGGAAAGGGGGAAGCCAGGACGCTGGGACTTGGCTCTTTTTTGGAGCCCATCTCTCCCGTCTCTACGTGGCACCGGCTGTAGTGAGAGAGGGGGGAAAAAAAAAAAGAGAGACAGAAAAAAAAAGGACCTTTTGGAACGAGACCAAAGTCAGAGGCAGAGAGTGGGTAGTTTTGGCGTATGTTGAACACTGAAAATGCCTGGAATTGCCAAACTGAGCTTTTGTACTAGCAGCGTAAAGGCTACTCGGTGCATGCAGAGTCGCAGGGCTGCACGGTATAGCCGGACGGAAAGGTTTGTTCGCTATATTCAATAAAACAGCCCTCCTTTCTTCTGTGTTTATAAAGTACCAGAGAGCACTGTTGTCTAATTTGTTTTTGGACGGGCGGATGGTTTTACACATCGGCTTGGTATGATTAGAGCTGGTCATTGCCGGACGGTAGCGTTTTAACCTGTTGTGTGTCCTCTTGCTGTTGGTGACTCTGATATCTGACCTCTCCACCGATCTGGATTTAACTGATGTGATCCGGAGGATTTATTTATTTTTTTTTTGTAGGGATTTTTCTTTTGTTTATTGCCTTCTTGCCTCGAAAGTTTTCATCTCAGGAATACAAAATCTTAATTTAAATGTTAAAAGAAAGAGCTGTTCTTGGCTTTTTTTTTTAAGCCCTTGCTTTTCTTACGGGGATGGAGCTGTACTGTGATCACAAGCTGTTTACTGCACCAGCGTGTGTATCCTGCACACGTTACGGTGTGATACACGACAGAGACGCCATCAACAGTAACATGCCTTGAAAAGTTTAAGGGAACTTGGTGGTGTTACCATACAATTTTGTGCAGAAGCGTGGCAAAAATACCACAATATGTGCCAAATAAAAGTGATTATTATTTTTTTTTTTTTTTAAAGTGAATCTGCGTTTCCTTCAGTAGCCTGGATGTCTTGGAGTTAGTAGCCACATCTCTTCGTTCACAGACGTTCGGAGGAGCAGATCTCAGTCCACTGGCATGGGTGGGATCGGGCTCTGATCAGGCATCAGTGTTGGAGCGATCATTCTACCTTCCCTTGAGGGGCTGCCCAGACATCTGGAGAGGAGCAGACACTTTCAGAAAGGAGCTGGGAGCAGAAAGAGGTGAAATCGCTTTTCTTGCACAGAAAGGTATTTGCCTCCGTATCTGCTTTAGCTTGCTTACACCCGGACAATGTGGAGGATTGCATGGGCGATGGTGGTCCCGGAGCCAGGGCTGCATGTGTGGGCGCTGGGCGGGCGGTTCGCATTGCAAATTCAGTGTTTTGGTCCAAATCTATGGTAGGAGTGGATGTTAGCTGCACCTTTTGTGGGCAACTTCGGAGCTGAACATCGAGAAGGAAACGGTATTCATGGAAGAGTTTTATAGAATGTTACAGGAAAGGATCTTCTTTCTTTCGATTTTTGAGCTAACACGTAGAATTGAGTATGGAGCAGGTAAAAATAAAACAGGAAGATATGTTTTTCTCTTACATCTCTTGATTTTTAGTATTTTGGGAAATTCTTTAGTATTTTAGAAAGATTGCACTATGAAATAGCAATAGCACCCGTTTTACTTTTATGACAAAAAATCTAGGAATTTTTTTCCTTTGGGAGAGCGTAAATTCTATGCTAATTTACAAGGAAAATACATGAACATTTAGAAAAAAAATGCCACCTTTGTGGCCACCTTTAATAATGGATTTATGAAGGGTTAATAAAAGATAAATCACCTAACAAGCAGGTTACCGATGCCTGTATTATACGTAATAATACCAGATTCATTAATGATGATCCAGATGTTTATAAACATCTGATAGGACTCAACCCGTAACAGATGAGTAGCTATTTATTAAGATACTTGCTAATTGTTTTATAGTAAATGCTACGACATGATATGAAATACTACCTACGTCATGAAAAGAACATGGAGGAAAAGCATTGCCGAGATACAAGAGGCTATTGCAGGAATGAACTTTAAACATTTTTACTTCTATTTCCCTTTCTCTATTGATTAACTCTTTTGAATCGTGATAGTTTCGTATCGACACCAGGACCGGGGGTTTGGGAGGACTTTTGGCCTCGCTTTCCCAAGAGGTCTGCCCGGCCTGCGAGAAGACAAAAAGCGATTTGTCCTCGTGGCTAGTTTGGCAGATGTCATTTTCTGGCTTTCCAGTGGCACGGGGTGTGTTCAAGATGGGTTTTTTGGGGCTGTTTGCTGCTTTTTCTGTGAGCGGGTTTCTCGCTGCTGGCCGGTAGCCGCGCGGCTCTGAACGGTGCCGTATGTAGCCACGCACCCCAGCAGCCTTGGGGAAGCTATTGAAAACCTTCCCTGCTTCTTTCTGTTTTCGCTTATTTTGGGTTTTGTTTCGTTCAGGGTGGGCTTTTTTTGGCTGTTTGCTTTGAATTTATCCACTCCAGCAACGTGGCGAGGCGAGGACGTGAAGTCACCACCGGCCTCCCTACAGGCTAAGCTGAGGAAACAAAATGGCCGACAGTCAGCCATTTTGTGCCCAGGCAGGCTTTGCCTTGGCTGGGCTGGTTCTGCCCCAGTCCTCCCATGCTCCATGAGGCTGGAAAACCTCTCGGAGACTCAGGGCCCTGGTTTCCTGCTGGGAAGCCCTGCCTGTCCCCAGCATGTTTTGGCACCGGCGCGCGGGACCGCGGCTATACAAAGGCTGAAAGCAGTGTCTGCTTTTTAAGGGAGCGACTTTGTTGTTTTATGGTTTCCTCCTCCCCCTCCTCCTCCATTTCATTCAGTGCTCCTTAATAAACCAGATCAGCTCCTCAAAGCTTCAGAGCCTTTCCAGCTCCTCTCCGAGGCAGGCTCTGTGCCTCCCCGTTTTAGAGGCAGAGACTTGGCCATGCTCGGGCATCTTTGGTGTGCAGATGCTTTGAAATCTGGAGGGACATCAGCTTGGGTTGATGGGCTGGTCATCACGAGCCACCCTGCTAACTGAAGAACAGCTGTAGATCACCTTTTCCTCCCCAGAATGAGTCTGAAACCTGGTCTGGAAGTGACTTTTTTGCCAGCCTGGAGGATCTTGCTGTGAAGAAACATATTCATCCTTTTTACCTGCCAATTTTCCTCACTCCTCTAAGTGGCTCTACACATTAGGACTGTGCTGCGGCACACTCTGAGCACAGGGACCTTCCTGTGGTCTCTCACAGCCTTGAGTTTTTTCACAAAAATCACATTTGGCTAATTTTGAAGGGTTCATATGAATCTGGAAGGGGAAAACTGCAATGCCACTACCTTAAGGTCTACACAGAAAATGGTGGATTTCAAAACCATCCACTTCTTAGCAGTCAAGTATCCAAAGATCTTCAAAACCTGAGCTTAAATAACTTAGAAGGCAGTGAGAAGCTTTGGGGCATAGGCTTCTGCCTCCTACAGACCCTCTTGGCTATTTTATCCATTGTTTTCAATAGCTGCATCACGTTCAGGCGCTTGTAAATCTAATGCTTCAGCAGAGATAAGCTAGAAGGGAAGGCTTCATGTCTGGAAAGCAGGGCAGAGCTGGAATGCAGCTCTCCTTGGTGATTGCCATGGGATTTGTGCAGAGAATCTCTGTAGATATGGAGTTTGCACAAATCTTATGGCTGCATGGGTATATGACTAATTCATAATTCATCTTTGTGAAACCCCAGCAGGGTTTTATCATTGAGCTGTTATCCAGAACGTGTGTGATGATGTGTCTCCCAGGATCTATGATTCTCCTGCAGATATTAAAACAGAACATCATTTTTAACCTCTCCATCAAAGACAGTTGGAGGTCATGGACGTCGACCTGGTTAGGCTGGCCCAGGCAAACCATTGCCCTGGCAGCATGACCAGAGACTGGAGCAGGGTTTCCCAAGGCTGGTTCCAGTGTCAGCTTTACCAGGGGCTTGCTGTATGATCTTAGGCAGATTTGGTCACCTCTCTGCTTCTCCTTCTTTCCCCATCTTTTGTCTTGATGGTTTAGACATCAAACCATCAGGAGAGGGGCTTGTTGTCATTGCAAATGGTACAGCGCCTAGCACAAACAAGTATGACAGTGAAGCTAAGGGTAGATGGTCATAGGGATCCTTACCAGGTGTAGTATTCCTAAATCCTCCTGTTTGACTCCTTTCTTCACAGATCCTGGCAAGATCAGGATTGCAAAAAGTCAGTGGCTGGGTATTCCCAAAACGTATACTATTAAGGCAATTATTATAATTAAATCTCCTGTTTTCAGGATTACTGATAGAAGTCAGAAGGGATGTATTTTTTTTTCTCCTCTCCATGTATAATTAGATCTGTGGGAACTAGGAGTTATTTAACGTAATTTCCCACCCACAGTTTGAGATTGGCCCAAACACCTTCTCTGCAATGGTATCAAAAGTGACCTTTTAAATGCTTATATGCTTAAAATAATATCAGCCACCAGATTGGGAATCAGGAAAAATTGTTCCTCCAGATCAGATGCCAAAAGTCTCTTTGGAGATGATGATCTTCTGCATCACCCCGTGTGATCATCCAGGCCACCCATGTCCCCAGTGCTCTGCCATGGCAGCAATCACTGGCTTTCTTGCCACCATGGTTCCTTCTAGTTCTATTAAACTGTGGCACTAGTTTAATTCTTGGAAAGCTGAAACACTTTAGTGTAAAGTAATTCTTCTGTCCCTGATGAGGCAGAGTGGTGTGTGACACATTGGATGGACCTTTAGGCTGACTGTAACCTTGGTGAAGCTCTGGCTGGTGTTATATGTGCTACAGAGGGATGTACAACCTCTGTGCATCATTTTTATGCCAGTAAAATAGGAAGAGTAATACTTCCCATCAGAAGGCTGTTTGGGATGCAAGGTGCTTGGCACTGTGGATGGGCTGGGTACTTAAATGCTGCAGGAATCAGTCCTGCAACATTGATTTTTTGATGTTGTTTATACCCTGTCACACTAGGAGAGGCCTGGGCCAGATGGCCTGGCACAGTAGGTCATCCCTTGTGAAGGCTGGGTTTGTCAAAGGAAATTAAGAGAATTACCTGGACCGTGTTGAACACCAGTGAGAAGGACTTCTGGACAGCTCTGCAAAAGAACAGGGGCACTTTCCAATCCTTGCTGCACAGAGATCCTCCTGCCCCAGGCCATCTTGAACTCTCACCTGAAGGATCTCAGCTACCACAGTTCATCAAACCTTGAGGAATCTCACTTATTTAAGCTGTTGCCTGTTAGCTGGGGAAGCACGAAGCATCAGGCAGCCTTTGTCTCCTTGGAGACTTCTGCCTTAGCGCCTGCCTGTCCCACCACAGCACTCAGCAGATGCTCGGGGAGCCTGGGGACACCTCCTGCTGAGATCCTGTGGGAAGTCCTCCTCTGGGGCTCCATTGTGCTGCACATGCAGCCCGCTTAATGTGCTACGTGTGGCTCCCTTGTCGTTATGGCTTTCTTTCATCTCCAAGGGGAATGATTTCTCATTGCAAAAGAACCTTTTTAAACTACCAGCTTAATACCTTGCATCTGTATTTGGGTGTACAGAGAATGAGAAAGTCTCAGAAGGTGAGCCAAGGGCTTGGGGGGTAGCCAGTCTGTCTCAGATCCATGCTAATACTGCCTGGCTGTGCTATAGCATTAAAGGGACACCAAGCCTGCCTGTTGCACTCATTTGTTTAGGAAATGAGATCTGTCTTGATGTACTCGATACCATTACGTTTGCAGCCTAAAAGCTTCCTTGTAGTCAGTTATTTCTAATCTGCTCAATTCCCTGGAGTGCATAGCAGCTAAATGGATGGATTCTCTTATCTGGGCTGGCAGGTTTGTTCTAGATATGGTGTGTGTTCAAGAGGTGAGGTCAGCCTGGCTGTATGTTACTTGGCATTATTGCAGTTCCATGAGAGCTCTGCTATCTGCGTGTATGGCCCTGGGTTCAAAGGGGAGGGCTGCCACTTCCGTAAGCTCTTGGGTGCATAAAGTTTGTGATTGCCGAGGATAAAGGATAGTCCAAGCAGACTGAAGGAGGTTTAAAGAAGGAAAGGGAGCTCCAGGACGGGTAGGGTATGAGACTCCTTTCCCTAACATCATGAGCCTGATGAATTTTCACATGTTTCTCTTCACAGGAGCTGCAGAGTAGCCAACACCTGGATAATGATCATCTCACTGCCTTAGGCTGCCATGGTCCCAAGCTGTCCTTGAGGCTGAGGTAGTAGATTGAATAGTTGTGGAGTCCGGTCCTCCCTTTGAGCTAACTATACAATCTACTGTCTTTCCTAAGGAGACAGTCAGGTCTTCAGTTCTCATCCTCTCATCTTCTACACCAAGCACGGAGGCAGGTGGTGCAAGTAACACAAAGCCAGTGATACAGCGTGCATCAGACAAGACCTCTGTACTGCTCTGTGGAGGTGAGGTAGTAGGTTGTATAGTTTGGTGGGAGGGATTTTATCCCATTTCAGGTGATAACTATACAGTCTATTGCCTTCCTTAAAGAGCAGCAAAACCACTGGAGGACTGGCTCAGCCACGCTGCTCCTGAGGCATCACTTCTTTCTGTTGAGGATCCCAAAACACAGCACGGTGTTGTTGAACAACTCGGTGGCTCTTCTCTTACAGCAGCCAGGATTGCGTTCTTCCAGGGACTGCTCCATGCCTCAGCCATGAGTATGGAGCCACCCTCTCGCAACCTGTTTCATGGGTGCAAGAGAAACAATGAAATGAGTTGGTGTATCAGCTTCTGGTGTTCAGTTCTGTTCTTTTTTTGCAGGAGATGGGCTCAAGCTGTAAATGTGCTGTTCTTTTCTGGTCAGTCCTCAAGTCTGAAGGGGAGCGGATACTTTGGTACAGAGGATAGATCTGAGCACCCAGTTCTGAAGTCTGGGTTAAAAACTAGATCTAAGGGCATGCTTATCCTGTAGACTCAAAGCCTTGGGAGCTGATCCAATTTGGCTGGTTGCCCCCCCTCAGGAAGTGCATTCTGTTTTGGACAAGTTCCCATCTCTCCATGGTATAGAGTTAGAGGGTGGTTGTTTCTGGTCTGATAATCCATATCAACCTAACTCACTAATACACAAACCCTGGCAAGGAGATTAGGGCTCCTGTGTACTTACATAGGATAAGCCACCGATTCAGACTAACACCCTGTCCTAGAGCGGAGACAGGTAAGGAAGAGAGGTAAGCCAAAGGGAGCAAGTCCTAATCCTTGTGGGTTCTCCCAGGCAGGTAGCACTGTCATCTGACAACAGGCATGAGAAGACAGTCTGCGCCACAGCTCTGGCACTTGACCAGGGGCAGGGAATTGTTATTTCTTCTCTTTCTTAGGAGCAGATGGGACTATCCCTCTGCTATGTTGAAGAGTAAGTAGGATCGAGCTGTAACACGATCAGGGCTGCATCAGTTCTTCAAGACTGAAGGACATCTCAGGCCATTATCACTGCCATCTCACTGCCATGGAGACGGGTGAGATCCGAGACACCGGGGAGCAAGGGCAAGCAGAGGCCACCTTCTCAGATGAAGTGGGAGGAAGAGACCTGCAAAAAGAAGCTGGAGCCCTCCAATTTCACCCCGAGCAAACGCACAGGGAGACCCAGACCTGACTGCTTGGGCCATGGGGTTCCCCAGAAATGAAATGGCTTGTTTAAGGCTCCTCTGCTTCCTGGGTGTAGCTGCAGCGAGGCTGGGACATGACTTGCTCAGGCTGGGCAGCAGCTGGTGGGTGGGGATGCCGCAGTGTCTAGTGGTGAAGGAATGCAGCCCTCGCTCCATAAATCTGGCTCTTCAACAGTCCTGGCGACGTGCTGTGCAAAACTACAGCTTGGTCCTCTTAGATGCATTATTATCCTCTAGCTGCTTGCTAAGGGGCAGGGCTCCTACCCGCAAATTGCTTGGAAAGGACCAAAATAGCACCAGAAGCATGGGAACAGAGCATATCCACTTCATATTTAAAACAAGGGGGAATGGGTTTAAACTCAAACAGGGAAGTTCAGGTTGGATATAAAGTTCTTCCCTATGAGGGTGGTGAGGCGCTAGCACAGGGTGCCCAGAGAAGCTGTGGCTGCCCCATCCCTGGCAGTGTTCAAGGCCAGGTTGGACACAGGGGCTTGGAGCAACCTGCTCTAGTGGAAGGTGTCCCTGTCTGTGGCAGGGGATTGGATCTGGATGAGCTTTAAGTTCCCTTCCAACCCAAACCATTCTACGATTCTATAAGAACCAATCCTGTATGTCCCAAGTGAAATCAGTTCAGTCCCCTCCACTGCACTGATGTTAATGCAGGGAATCTCAAGTGGTGAAACTGCGTGAGCTGGAAGCCATGAATAAAATATTACTGGAGAGACTCTCTTCTGAAAATAAACTTGGTTTGACTTCTTTAAAACAGCATCTTTTGACCACCTTGAAGGGAGCTTGGCTGGTGAACTGAGACCTCAAGAGGGACGGCCAGTGTTCCTGACTGTGTCTCACTGAGTCTCTGTTTGACCAATATCCTGAGCATGAAAGGGAAGCCACAGCTGGGACACAATAAGGATATGGGGCAGATTGGGTTGGTCAAGCAGCTAAGACCATTCATTTTTGGCTATCAGTAGGTGCTTTCCTGGGCCAACCCAAATCCTGTGGTGAAGCCCTAATCTGCTTCCTCATTCCCAGTCAGCTCAAGGGCTGCAGATTGGGTTTCTCTCTGCCTTAGGCAGTCCTCGCTGTAAGCATGCTCATAAGTGATACCAGCAACAGGAGTACACAGGGACTTCATGCTCCACCAACCCATCATCTTGTCTCCACTAAACCACAACTAGGGCTCAGAAACCAGCCAAGGCAGTATTTACTGTCTCTAATGCTTCCTGGTGTATGGGAAAGGGCAGCCTCTGCCCAGGAGGAGGCTCAGTGGGCTTATAACTGGATATCTGGGACAGCCAAACTCACTGGCCAGGATCCCACAGCACAGCTCAGTGAAGCAGTAATGCCATCACCAGCCACAATGGCAAGGAGGGGTATGTATCTTCTTCTAGCAAAAAGCTGGTAGGTGAGTCCCTACCAGCACCCCTGTGGTACAAGAGGGCTTTCAACCCAAATGCTCCAAGAGAATTTAGCAGCCAGCTGGACAACCAGCATCACAGCCCCAGTTGAAACCCCTCAGGATGGTGCATGTGCTTCCCCAACCCTTCCAACTCACCATATTCAAGGGAAGCTTCAGCATCCAAAGCCAAATAACCTTCTCTCACTCAATCAGCAGTAGGCACGTCCCTCTCCCTGCTGTGAAATGAGGCCCAGGGGTGGAAAGAACCAAGTAGGCAGGATTGATGCAGCAGCCAGGCCTTATAAACACCACAAATCCTCTGATTTTAACCCAACCAGCCACAGCTGATGGTTAGCACCTTCTCTTCCTCCTAGCATATGTGCCCATGGGGCTGCCAGGATCTGGCAGCATCTTCGCAATGGTATTGGCTCCTACCCCAAGGAGTTTTCTATTTGGTCACCCGAATACCAGAACATCCTTCATGCCAACCCCAAAAATGGAGTGGGAATGCTACAGGAGCCTCCCTTGCATGTTTTGTGTCCTCCCCTGTGCACACCATACCCTGCCCTTGCCACGCAGTCATCTTCCCTCCTTCCCTAACCCCCCCTAATTTAGGGTTAAACCAAAGCACCCCAAAAGCCTGTGCTGGCAGGGCTCAGCACCGCTGGGAGGTGCAGGGGGGGGAGGAAAGGGGAATTTCCCTTCTGGGTTTGAATTTTCTGTTACAAGGAATTCTATAAATAGGTCCTTTCACAAGCACGTGTCTCCAGAAGTCGGAACCTTATGGAAACCAAAACTCAAGAGTTTTTACAAAGTTCACTAGCCCCAAAACATGGTGCAATATTGCAATCCTGGCATTCTGTTGATGAAGTTGTGCTAACGCAGCAGCACTACTGCTCCCAGCCCCATGATGGCTCTCAGCAGGGTGGGGGATCCAGCACTGGCCAAAGATCCGATGCTGACCCCATGCCCAGATTTTGTTGGGAGGAGAAATGCTTTTCTGCTCTTTTTCTTGTTTATGGGGAGTTCGTGCTATGCTGTCCTTCACCAGCTGTGATCTTACAACGCTCCATCCCTGCCTGAACCCTCACCCCTTACACCAGGCAAACACCAGCTGTTCAGGCTCTATTTCTCTCATCCATCCTTAACCCAAGGCTGGATCTTTATCCCTGAAAGCAGCTCAGCAGCAGGAGCTCAGCCTGCATTGAGAGCACAGAACAGCCCCGCTACCTGGGCAGGAGGTTCTTTTTCGTCTGATTCTTAACTACATCTGATGCTTGTGGTTAAATGAAATTAAATACCGAAGGGTTCTGCGTCGCGAGTTTGAGCTGCCCAGTTCTCTGCGGTGTCTCTCCCACCGCCATCTGCCGGTCACCGTTCCGCAGGGCTGGCCCTGAGCGTGACCTGAAAAAACCCCGGAGGCAGCTGCTTTCCTGCAAGGAAGCTGGTGCTGCTGGGCTCCTGCAGCAAGGGTTCATGGAGAAGGGAAATGAGGAGCTGCAGGGCAGCCTGGCCAGGGAAAGCAGGGGGGAAAGGATGGGGAAAGGCAAAAAAGCAAAGGCCTGGTGCCAGCATCGCTTCTGTGTGGTGAGCTGAAGCCTCTCAAGGCCCTTTCCCCACACGCTGCTTGCAGCTGGGCGATGTTCTGCAGTGAAAATGCTACAGCAACAGGGAAACTGGGGACACGTGCTTGCGTTTAACTTCTTTCCTTGCTGCAAAGATGAAAAACTGTGTGTTTGGGGGTGGTTGAGGCTGGGAAAACAGGGAACCAGAAGCGCTCCAGCCCCAGTTTGGATGTCTCTTTTTTTTCCTCTGAGCTCTCTTCCTCTTGCTTTCCTTGCCCAAAAATTCCTGGTGGTGACACAGTTTTTGCTTTGCACTCAGCTGGGCGCTCTGGGAATATTCTCTATGGCATCCCCAACCTCCTCCTCCTGCTGCTTTTACACAGGCTTCAAAACATGAAGTTGCAACCTTGCAAAAACTGGCTCCTGGGTGCTTTTGCAAAGCCAAACCCAAACCCCTGCAGCACCCCAGGAGTGATTCTACCCAAGCTCACAATGGAGAGTGTTTTACTGATAGAATAAGCAGGTCCCCAGCCTCTGAATCCTCCAGCAAGACACTTCACAGCCTTTCACCACAGCATTTATTCAGTGCATGCTCTGGGGATGCACAGGACACAACATTGTGGGGGAGGACACCAATATTGGCCTTCAGGTCATTCTCCACCTCATCTGTTTGAGAAACCAAAGGGTGCAGTGACCAGAGAGGGGACTGGGTCTCCTATTCCCTTCCCACCACTCTGCAAAGCTTGTCACATATTTAATGCACCTCACCGGGGATCCTCAGGTGAAGGGAACAGAGACATGGGGAGATAAAACACAATGTCCCAGACAATGAAAGTGGTCCTGCAGCAAGTCCTAGAACCACTGGTAACCTTAAACATCATCCCCTTGGCTCTCTTGAGCTCCAATTGTACCAGCACACATGCTGACTTGTTTCTCCTGGACCAGGTTCCATCACACACAAGTTATATGTCAACCAGGATCTGTATCTAAATTCAAATACACTTAAGTTATGCACAGAAGGAAGCCATGCAGAAGAAAGCTCTATGAGGAACCAGCAACAACTCTTTAGTGCTGAAGGTTTGTCTTGTGTGCGCACACAGAGGTGCAGGCACATGCGTATAATAGTCATGGTAACGAACTAGAAGAGAAGGCTCCAGGGAGACCTTAGAGCAGCTCCAGTGCCTAAAGGGGCTCCAGGAAACCTGGAGAGGGGCTTTGGACAAGGGCCTGTAGGGACAGGACAAGGGGAATGGCTTTAACCTGCCAGAGGGGAGATTGAGATGAGCTCTGAGGCAGAAGTTCTTCCCTGTGAGGGTGCTGAGGCGCTGGCACAGGGTGCCCAGAGAAGCTGTGGCTGCCCCATCCCTGGCAGTGTTCAAGGCCAGGTTGGACACAGGGGCTTGGAGCAACCTGCTCTAGTGGAGGGTGTCCCTGCCTGTGGCAGGGGGTTGGAGCTGGATGAGCTTCAAGGTCCCTTCCAACCCAAACCACTCAGTGATTCTATGATTCCATGACTAACTGTGGAATGGGTACGTGCAGCAGAGAGCAGAAGAGAGGAAGGAGGCAAGGGCTGCAGAGGTGTGAGGAGGAGAAAGGAAAACATTTGGGTAGCACTGGCCATAGCTGTACCAGAACCAGGAAGGAAATAGAAATCCTCTCCTGTGGAAAAAAAAGAAGCCACTCTTTTTGGACAAGAAGGAAAGAGATGAAACTTCTCCAAAACTGAGACAGACACATCAGGAGGAGCAAAGAGTGCTTTTGTTGGAAACTTATGCTGACAAACCCAACCACCATGTCTCATCTACAGACAAACACCAAAACCAATGGCCATGTCTCAGTGCCACTTGGGTTTCCAAGTCATTCTGCTTTCCCTGGGGACATGGTGTGGCAGGGCCGGCCAGCCACATGGGTGGTGGGAGAGCTCATCACATCCCATTTGGAAACAGACCAGAAGTCCAGGCTGGCTGGGAGGAAAGGAGAAGCATCCAAGGTCACCAGCACTATGGCAGACACCCTCCTGCCCTTGGGTCTCCTCAGGAAGGGGACCAGGTTCCTATGGGACTGCCAGCTGCCCTTGGCTCATTGGGGCTGGAGCAGATAAGGCAGCATAGGAAGAGAGCGTGTCAACCTGTATTGTCTGTGGCATCTCCCAAGCCTACCAGGGTTGTGGAACAACCAATGCTGAAGAAAGCCTCGGTGACTGGTGCAGGGACAGCTGAGAAAGGCCATTCAAAGCAGAAGGCCCACCAGGATGACACTGGGTAGGAGGAAGAGCGAAAGCCCCATGCAGGTACTGGGGGCTCCAGCCGTGGGCTGATCTGCGCTTGTCTGGTCTGAGTTTGTCTCCAGTTCTTCGGTGTCCAGGGCTCCTGCTGGCAGGAGAGAAGAAAATGAGGAGTTAGAGGGGAAGAGCTGGACAAAGAAAAACTCCCTCTCATGCAGGTCCATCAGCGACGTGCACCAAGACACCGCGAGGTGCGAGGCAGCAGTGCAGTGATCCAGTGAGGCAGTTGGTGGGTTAGTGGGGAGCAGGCTGTAGACAAAACCATGCTGCATGAAGGAGACATCCAACCAGCCCCTTTCAGTGTTAGAGAAAAGAGTGAGGAAAAGTTGGTGCCACATACAAGAGGAGGATCCAGAGGACCAGTCTGATACTGGTTCCTCCCAAGCATTTTCCATGCTGCTTGGGGATCACTGAACGTCTGAGTGTCCATGCCAGGACACACTCCACCATTACCTTACCTGAGAGGGAGTTCTGGAAAGCAGGGCTCTGCCCTTTTTGGTCTTTGGAAGATGAAGTTAAGCGCAAGAAGGTGGGCTCTTCAGGGCTGAAGACCACTGGCTTTGAGGGGGTTATGAGCTCAGCTTTATTGAAACCTAACTTGATGTCTGGAACCATTTGGCTGAGGGATGGAGGTGGGCTGGAAAAGGCTGATTTCTCTTTCCCATCCTCTTTGACACCTTGATTTGTTTCTGAGACTGAGCTGGGGCTGAAGGCTGTGCCCATGCTTTCTAATAAGGCCAGAGCCTCTGTAGTTAAGGGGCTAACAGGCTCTCCAGTGTCTACCTCTGCTTCTGGAGATACTTCATAATCCAAGTCTAATGTGGGCTCAAAGGAAAGAGATAGCCCAGTTGCCTCAGTAGGTCTTTCTGTTTCAGTGTGTTCTGGCTTTGTGGTTGTGGTAAGTTTTGGTTGCATCTTTGCTGTTGTGGTAGATGCTGGTGTTGTGGTGGCGAGTTTGGGCTTTGCTGATGTTGTAGCAGCAGGTATTGACTTGGCTGTAGTAGTGGTGGATGTTGGTGTGGTGGGTGTTGGCTTCGCCATGGCTGTGGTGGGTTTTGGTGTGGTGGGTGCTGGCTTGGCTGTAGTGGTGGTTGTGGTGGGTGCTGGCCTGGTCATAGTTGTGGTGGGTTTTGATGTGGTGGATTTTGGTGTGGTGGTTGTTAGCATGGTGGGCTTTGGCTTGGCAGTAGTGGTGGTGGGTGCTGCCATGGTAGGGTTTGGCGTGGCCATGGCTGTGGTGGTTGCTGGTGTTGTGAGTTTTGGCTTGGCTGGGGTTGGCATTGGGAGTGTGGTGGCAGGTTTTGGCTTGGCTGTTGTGACGGGTGTTAGTGGTGTGGTGTGGGTTAGTGGTGTGGGTTTTGGCTTGGCTGTGGTTGGGAATGTGGTTGTGGTTGGAAGTGTGGTTGTGGGTCTCGACTTGGCTGTGGTGGACACTGGTGTTGTGGGTGCTGGTTTGGCTGCGGTTGTGGTGGACACTGGTGTTGTGGGTGCTGGTTTGGCTGTGGTCGTGGTTACTGGTGTTGTGGGTGCTGGTTTGGCTGTGGTCGTGGTTACTGGTGTTGTGAGTGATGGTTTGGCTGTAGTTGTAGTGGACACTGGCGTTGTGGGTGCTGGTTTGGCTGTGGCGGGCACTGGTGTTGTGGGTGCTGTTTTGGCTGTAGCTGTAGTGGGTACTGGTGTTGTGGGTGCTGGCTTGGCTCTGGTTGTGCTGGGCACTGCCATTGTGGATGCTGATTTGGCTGTGGCGGGCACTGGTGGTGTGGGTGTTGTTTTGGCTGTGGTGGGTGCTGGTGGTGTGGGTGCTGGTGTTGTGGGTGCTGTTTTGGTTGTGCTGGGCACTGGTGTTGTGGGTGTTGTTTTGGCTGTGGTGGGTGCTGGTGTTGTGGGTGTTGTTTTGGCTGTGGTGGGTGCTGGTGTTGTGGGTGCTGTTTTGGCTGTGGTGGGTGCTGGTGTTGTGGGTGCTGTTTTGGCTGTGATGGGTACTGATTTTGTGGGTGCTGGTGTTGTGGGTGTTGTTTTGGCTGTGGTGGGTGCTGGTGTTGTGGGTGCTGTTTTGGCTTTGGTGGGTGCTGGTGGTGTGGGTGTTGTTTTGGCTGTGGTGGGTGCTGGTGTTGTGGGTGCTGTTTTGGCTGTGATGGGTACTGATTTTGTGGGTGCTGGTGTTGTGGGTGTTGTTTTGGCTGTGGTGGGTGCTGTTTTGGCTGTGGTGGGTGCTGGTGGTGTGGGTGCTGTTTTGGCTGTGGTGGGCACTGGTGTTGCGGGTGCTGGTTTGGCTGTGGTGGGTGCTGATGGTGTGGGTGCTGGTTTGGCTGTGGTTGTGGTGGACACTGGTGTTGTGGGTGCTGGTTTGGCTGTGGTGGGCACTGGTGGTGTGGGTGCTGGTTTGGCTGTGGTGGGTGCTGGTGGTGTGGGTGCTGGTTTGGCTGTGGTCGTGGTTACTGGTGTTGTGAGTGATGGTTTGGCTGTGGCTGTGGGTTTTGGTGTGGCTGTGGTTGGGGTGGATGGGCTTGCCTTTGTTGTCACAGGGGCTGGAGTGGTCTCTTCTACAGTGGGTTCTGGTAAGAGATGAAAAGTGCCACGAATTAGGGCTGGTGTCACCTCACCTCAACAGACCCCTGCACTGAACAGGGCCAGCAGAAACCAGCGGGGGTGAAGCAGCAGCCGACCCCTCTCTGGTCAATGTGGCTGTCCTCGTTCTGGGTTCCCAACCTGGAGACATCTCATCCCCCTCACACAACCTCCTGCTCCTCAAGGGGCATCCTCATGGGGCAAAGATTGCTGGCTAAGGGGGTTCAAGGTCCTTGTCCCATCCTCCTCATGGAGAGGCTGCCATCACACCTGATGTCTCATGGTCCAGCCCTGGAACTGCTGGTCCAGGGCTTTCCAATAGCTCCAGGAGTGTTCAGAGCTTGGACCCCAACCCAGGGGTCCGAGTCCCACACGCGTCACTTCGCTTCACCTACCACACAAGGAGTTGACGCAGATTCTGCCCTCGGGACACTGTGAACATGAGGGTCCTTCCTTGTAGGGCTTTCGGCCTTTCATATTACCCCTGGAAGCAGAAGATGCCAGGAAAAAGAAGTGTGAGGAGAGGGGGAAACACCCATCCCAGAGCGGGGGTCTGGTCCAACTGGAATATCCCAGCCAAGGCAAAACTCAGGATTAATGTGAAAAACAGGTCTTGGTCTCCTGCCACACTGTCAGTGCCGTTTACTCAACAGCTTGACACCGAGGCTGCTAAAACCATGGAGACAGCTTCATGGAGCAGATCCTTCACTACCCCTAGAACAGGGCAGGAGATGGGCATTTGGACAGGTGATTTTGTCTCCTTTCTGCTCAAAATCCCTACAAAGGTCTGCAGTGATGAACTGCTCTTGTTGGTGTCACCACCTCCAAGCAAGTGATCCCCAAGGCTAGTCCCGGGGCTTTGCAAGCGGGCACCCACCTCTCCTCTCATGTCCAACCGTTTCTGATGGTGCAAATGGGCTTCTCCATCCAAGGTGACCACTGCTGCCGGCAGGGAAGTGCAAGGCACAGAGCGGGGAGCTGCTGTTTGTGTCTCAGCTACGATGACATCAGCTTTGGGGAGCTCTTTGGGGTAAAAGTCCCTCCCCAGGCCTGTGCCAGGAGCTGAACCAGACCTCAGCAGTTGCAATCATGGGCAGGGATCACCAGACAACCCTTCCTTCCTTTGTGACCAACCCAAGATAACAGAGACCTTTCTGGGAATCACTTTGCCTTTGTTCCTGAGCAAGGCCAAACCCTGCTCTGCTGTAAGGGCTGAAGGAAGGACATTTCCAGCACAGAAACCCCATCGAGATGCACCAACCACATGAGGTGTGGGACTTACGGGGGATAATAGTTGCAAACGAGCAGGTGCATGCCCTCAGTTTCAATTCCATCGATCTTCTCACAGAACTTTGCTCCACAGCCGATCTGGTGTGTGCTGGCCCAGACCACCTGAGGCAAAGACCAGGGGTGAAGGTGAGGTGGTTGGGTGGAGGCAGAAAGAATCATAGAATCCCAGCCTGGTTTGGGTTGAAGGGACCTTAAAGCTCATCCAGTTCCAAACCCGTGCCACGGGCAGGGACACCTTCCACTAGCGCAGGTTGCTCCAAGCCCCTGTGTCCAACCTGGCCTTGAACACTGCCAGGGATGGGGCAGCCACAGCTTCTCTGGGCACCCTGTGCCAGCGCCTCAGCACCCTCACAGGGAAGAACTTCTGCCTAATATCCAACCTGAACTTCCCCTATTTCAGTTTAAAATGATGGTCTGTTGGCAACCTGTCCCCTGGCATTGCTCCATCACTGCACCAATGTCCCCCTCATCCCTTAGTGTGTGCCCCAGATCCCACATCCCCACATTACTTTAGCATTCAGGATCCTGTCCCTTGCCCCTGTCTGGACCAACCTGGAGCTGCAGGTTGGATATCCAAGTGCCACAACTTTCTTACCATATTTTCTAGCCAAGTAGAGCATCACCATCTTTGCTTTGGCCCTGGAACCCTCGATACATCCATACTCATACTTACCACCACCATCTCTGCTCCACCTTGCTCCCACCCAACGCTGAAACCTCATATCTCTGTCCAAGACAAGCTGGTGCCCAGCTCTGTGGAGTAGTCCGAAAAGGGCTGCAGAGCTTGTCATGGACCATGCCCAAGTCCCCCTGTATCATCGTGATTCCTACCTGGTTCCCCATCCCTTTCCAAAGACTTTGGGAGCCTAACAGCCCCATCCCTCCACCCTGCAGCCTGGTACCTGGGTGTAGTGGCCACACATCTGCCCGGAGACACACGTGGAAGTTGACAAGTTGTAGTATTTCTCTTCCCCGTTCCAGTCTTCCACAGCGAATTCCAGGTCCAGCATTGGGGCCATAGCGAAGAGGTTTTCCCCCCGGCGGCCCCTCTCTTTGTTGTGGTCCCAGATGCACTTCTCTGCATAGGCTTGAGCAAAGGCCTCCAGCTCCGCGTCCCAGCTCTGAAAGGAGCTAGGTGTCAACATGCAGAGAGCACACGGGGCTCTCAAAGTGAACAAGGACAGGTACCAAAGACCCCTCTGGCCACAATTTCCCTGTTCATGAGTACAAGTCAAATCCCAACCCAACGTAGTCCTCAGGAGCTCCACAGTAAGTGCCAGCACAATCCAAATGTTAGCTTATGGGTCAAACAGGAGGGCAGTGCATCAGCGTGACTGTCACAACGTTGCCCGGAGCATATAGAATCATGGAATCAACCAGGCTCGAAAAGACCTTTAAGAACAAGTCCAATCGTTCCCAGCACTGCCAAGGCCACCACTAACCCATGGCACTGAGGCCTCGTCTACACGGTGTGTGAACACTTGCAGGGCCGGTGACTCCAGCACTGCCCTGGGCAGCCTGTTCCAATGCCTGAGCACCCTTTGGGGAAGGAATTGTTCCTCAGCTCCATCTAAACCTCCCCTGGTGCAGCTTGAGGCCATTTCCTCTTGTCCCATCCCTTGTTCCTTGGGAGCAGAGACCAGCCCCCTCCTGGCTCCATCCTCCTGTCAGGCAGTTGCAGAGAGCGAGAAGGTCCCCCCTGAACCTTCTCTTCTCCAGACTAAACCCCCCCAGGTCCCTCAGCCATTCCTCATCACACTTGTGCTCCAGGCCCTGCACCAGCTTCTAACACATCATCATCCTGGAGCATCCTCAACTCAGCACAGAGAAACTGTGAAGTTGGATAGAAAAAGGGAGGAAACTCACCCTGGGTCACACAGGAGGGGAACCTGGGGCCACCCCTCTTTGAGCAGGGTGGGGATGGGAGGGGAGCAGGACACAGCACAGAGCCTGGGAGCGCACGCTCCTGGGTAACATCATCTGTCTGCCTGGATTGGAGCTGTGGATGGCTGAACGCCTGCCAGGAGCCCCCTCGGAGCGCTGCGGCCCCATCACCAGCTGAGCCCACCGGCCACATTGATATGCAGGAGGAGGAGGAGAGGTTTTCTCCCAGGGATGCACACAGGGAGTCCTAAGCCGCAGCTGTTTGGACCGTCCTTACATCATTTGATGGAGACAGCAGGTCTGCTGGGAAGGCAGCCCAGCAAACAGGGGGGTCCTAAGGAGGGACCTTCCCAGTTGGAGCCAGGGATAGGTCCAACAGGGCATGGCCCTGGTGCAGGGCATGTCACCATCAGGGTGTCGAGGGGATGTGGATGAGCCTCTGAGCAGCAGCACTAAGGGACTAGAGGGGAAGGAAGCACTGAGGGGTCTGTATGGGGCCACAGATGGTGGTTGACCTCCCACCATGGCCACAAGCCAGCTGAAGAGCAGTGGCTGAGACCCCGTTTGGGAGCGCACATCCCTGGCACGGAGCTGGGTCTATGAACAGGGACTTGCACCTGCAGGGTTTGCCTCATTCAAAACAAGATTGGCTTCAGGCTCTGCACCCTCCCATCACCATTTCCACAGCCCCCATAGCAGTGTCCCACATGGAAGCACGGGGTGGCCTCAGCCAGGCACGGTGCCGCGGCAGCGGGTGAGCTCGGAGGCAAAGAGAGCCCGAGGAAGCATCGTGGAGGGAGGCGAGGATGGAGCTCTCCTGGAAAACCTCTACCAAGGAGGTGTCAGGGCTGCTGCAAGCCAAACATGTGTTGTGCTTGCAAAATAAACCCCTTTGGCTCCGAGTCCTGTGAGCTTAAGCAGGAACAAAGCAAGGAGAGAGGAAAGGAGCATCTCAAAGCACATGATCCTCAATCACAGCTTCAGCCAGGAGCAGCAGTCCCTGGTTCAGAACTGCTGCTGACTTAAGGACCTGCAGAAGTTGTTTCCCTCAGGCTTTCTCTAAGGCTTTGGTTCCAAAGCCCTTATACTCTGAGTTTTCTGTGCCTTGCTCTGGTGGGTGTCTGTGGGATCACGATCCTTAGGGTTCAGACTCTGTCTCCTTTGAGTCCGAAGCCACTAGTCAGACCTCCTATACCTGCATGTAGCTTTTTGCTTCATTTGGTCAGTAAGCTCCCATTTACCAGCCCACAAAGGTTTAATTCAGCCTGGACCACTGCTGGGAGGTCTGCTCCAGGCACACTGGGACAGAGAGGGGAAAGAGCTCCAGCTCTCCGTGACAAACAGCCATCCTCCTCCTCTCACTGTTCTGTAAACAGCGAGAAAACCCCACACGTGGTGCAGAACACGATAGCCAAATGTTGATCAGATTGGGGGGGTGAATAAGACAAAAAGCACCAGCTTGAGAGCTCGGGTTTGCTCCCGCTGCAGCCACAAGCGATGATGGGCACCTGCCTCAGTTTCCCCAAGCGAATGGGGGATCCCTCATCTCCAAGAGCCACGCACAAGTCATGGCGAGGATTCAGAGCAGGATGGAAAGCCCAAAGAGCCAAATGACCTGGTTGTCATGGTTGAAGTTGGTGTTCCCTCCTATAGATAAAAGGCTAACAAAAGGCACCAGGCGATGCCCGCACAGCAGGACATCCTCCTCCATCCTTCCCATCACACCAAGCTCCAGCGGGCACTCATGGGAGTGAGCTGCATCACACTAACACAGAGCATCAGGGCACCCAGATCACACTTCAGAACTTCCATAAGTGACCAAAAACATCTCTATAGGTGAACAGAAACTAATCTCTTCAGAGGCATTGACTCTTAGTTGTAACCCTACACAAGAACTGCTCTGCCTCCCCTAAAGAAAACCCCAATCCCTTCAAGCAGTAAGATTGAGGCTTGCACTACACAAGCCCCCTCTGGCATTCCCTTGCAATAAAAGCCACTTACCATCTTCAGCATGTCCATGGCAGGAGGAGAGACCTGGGAGCGATACTTATTGTGCCCATCCAAGATGATCTTCTTTTCCTCATCGCTCAGGGATGCTCCAGCATCAGAGCTCAGCTCCAGCACTGTGAGCAACAGGACAACAGGAGGAAGACCTGAGCTCAGCATTGTGCAGCCAGCTTCTGCTCTTCACAAGCCCACGGCTCTGGCAGTCGGCTTTAAAGCACCTCCCAAAAGCAAGGAACACCCAACAGCTTGAAGATTGGGGAGGAAATGGATTTCTTTATGAGAGCAGAGTTGGGAGCCACAGGAACACACCCAGCTCACATATCGGCCTTGATGGAGGAGCAGCAGCACGGCCGGTGCCAGCGAGTGCACAGGGTCCACTCCCCAAGGGAGACCCTGTGCCTGCAACCTAACCCCTGGATTGGCACTTTGCATCCAAGCCTCTGCTGCTCCAAACCTCAGCCATCCCCTCAGCCCCCGGTTACGGGTCCTCTCTTCTACCTCCTGTCCTCTTCCTCCTAAACTACAATAACAAGCCCCAAGCAGCCGGCAAAGCCCTGTTTTATACAAGGTCCTCCCCTGGCCCTGGAGCGCAGCTGTGTCTGGAAAAGAAGGCAACAAGATGCAACTGCTGGGAATGGTTTGGAGTGTGGAAACTCCCCAGCCAGGAGTCAGAGCCCACCTCAGCCAGCCCCGTGCCTGTGAGGGGGGGGAAGGCAGCGAGGAACGGCCCCTCCGGGGCTCCCCCAACCTGCTGGGAAGGGGGCATCCACAGAGGGTTGCTGCCCCTTCCCTGTGCCATCAGAAGGATGAGCAAGAGAGGAAGAACAGGATCTAGTGCTGAAATTGCCCCCAGAAATAGGGATTTGAGAGTCTACAGCTGCGCTCGGGGCTGGCTGGAATCACCAGACGTTGGCTCTGCTGCGCTCCTTCCCCAGGCGGACACCGGGGGGCTCAGCACCAGCACTGGGAATCGCGGGGCCATGGAGCGGGTCTGGCAGGGCCCCCGCATCCTCTTCCCCCCCATCTGCGCTTGTGCAACCGCCGGCTCCGCTCCAGGAGCTGCTCTGGGAGCGCGGGTTCGGAGCGGGGCAGCGCAGCCACATCGGTCACACGCTGCGGCTCTGCCCCCCCCGCCCCTCCGGCTCCCCGGGCGAGGCTTTGCCATCCCTCCTTCTGCTTTGGGCCGCACTGAGCACCTCTTACCACAGTAGATCTCCTACTGCCCCCCCCGCTTACCTTCTCCTTCATTGGGTCCAGGGTCTACCATGGCCTTGATAGTCCAATGATTACAGCAAGCGGGGTCTGGGCTGACATCTCAACAGGCCTGCAACTCATGTGGTCATATGAGAGGTTCCCATTTGTTGCGGAGGCAAACTCAGGACTGGAGTCTGGGTCAAGGCAAACCTGTGCCAGTGCCTCAGCACCCTCATGGGGAAGAACTTCTGCCTCAGAGCTCATCTCAGTCTCCCCTCTGGCAGGTTAAAGCCATTCCCCTTGGCCTGTCCCTACAGGCCCTTGTCCAAAGCCCCTCTCCAGGTTTCCTGGAGCCCCTTTAGGCACTGGAGCTGCTCTAAGGTCTCCCCTTCAGGAGCCTTCTCTTCTCCAGGCTGCCCCAGCCCAGCTCTCTCAGCCTGGCTCCAGAGCAGAGCTGCTCCAGCCCTCGCAGCAGCTCTGTGGCCTCCTCTGGAATCACTCAGCAGCTCCACGTCCCTCCTGTGCTGTTGCCCCAGAGCTGGATCAGGACTGCAGGGGGGGTCTCCCCAGAGCACAGCAGAGGGGCAGGATCCCCTCCCTGACCTGCTGGTCACCCTGGGGGTGCAGCCCAGGATACTGGGAATCTTACAGGTGGGATTGAATGCCTCTTAAGCTCTGCTCTATGTCAGAGGGCAGAGATCCCTTCCCTGTAAGGAGGGATCAATGCTGGTTATACCTGCTGCTGGTCAGCTCACTGTGGTCTGACTTATGAGGAACGAAGCAATTTGCAAAGGCCCCAGTGCATGTACAGATCTCTGCAAACATGATGCAGAGACGAAGGGCCAAACACCATGTAGCCCCTGGCTCTACAGCATCCTGACTGAGGCCCACAGGACACAGTGTGGCAACAAGGATTAAGGGAAATGGGGCACATGGTGCCTGTAGGGAAAACAGCCCTGGAGGAGTCACAACCAGGGCTCACGGGGAAATTGGCGGAAGAACAGCCAATGCATTTGGCAAGGTCAAGAGCAGCTGGTGGCAAAGGGGGGCAGAGCCACTTCCCAACTCTCCAACCTGCCCTGATGGCTCCTTCTGGAACCAGCGTGTGAAGCAGCGAGATTCAGAGCACAAGGTCCCCACCCTGGAGCTGACAGCTCATGTCCAGCGGCATTAGGTAAGTGCGAGAGGAATGTGGCTTTCCTGCTGCTTGCTCAAGGACCAGCCCCTGTCCCCCTGGCGCCAGCAGCCTCGGCACAGGCAGGAGCCGTGACAGGCACGTCAGGGGTGTGCAGGGCCTGGCTTGAGGCTGGAAGGCTCCAGGAAGCCTCAACTCTGGGCTGTGGAGCAGCAAAGCCTGGTTTGCCGCTGACTCATGTCTTGAAGGTCTTTGATGTGGTTCCTCTGGTGTCTAACAGGGCTCATGCATTGTCTTGGGAGTAGCAGCGGGGTCTCTCCTCTACTTGCCCGCTTTTGTGGACTCTGGAGGAGCTTCATCATCAACCCCCCCATGGTATGGCTGAAATAAGCTGAATAAGGAGCATGAGCAGCAGGTCAGGGAGGGGATCCTGCCCCTCTGCTGCGCTCTGGGAAGACCCCCCCTGCAGTCCTGATCCAGCTCTGGGGCAACAGCACAAGAGGGACATGGGGCTGTTGGAGCAAGGCCAGAGCAGGCCCTGGAGCTGCTGCGAGGGCTGGAGCAGCTCTGCTCTGGAGCCAGGCTGAGAGAGCTGGGCTGGGGCAGCCTGGAGAAGAGAAGGCTCCTGAAGGGGAGACCTTAGAGCAGCTCCAGTGCCTAAAGGGGCTCCAGGAAACCTGGAGAGGGGCTTTGGACAAGGGCCTGTAGGGACAGGACAAGGGGAATGGCTTTAACCTGCCAGAGGGGAGATTGAGATGAGCTCTGAGGCAGCAGCTCTTCCCTGTGAGGGTGCTGAGGCGCTGGCACAGGGTGCCCAGAGAAGCTGTGGCTGCCCCATCCCTGGCAGTGTTCAAGGCCAGGTTGGACACAGGGGCTTGGAGCAACCTGCTCTAGTGGAAGGTGTCCCTGCCCGTGGCAGGGGATTAGAACTGGATGAGCTTTAAGGTCCCTTCCAACCCAAACCAGTTTGGGATTCTATGGATTGTAAAGGAAGAACAGAGATTGTTATTGGGAAGAAAGGAGGGACAGGCAGAGCTGTGGCACCAACTTTGGGAACCAGCCCAAAACTGACAAAACATTCCCCCCAAAGTGTTTCTTTGGACATTTCCGAACAAAAGTGTTCCAATGTTTCACTTAAAATGACACTTCCACCCAGAAAAAGTGCCCTAAAATGGTTACATACCCCCCAGTGACTGACATGCAACATGAAAATGAATCAGGAAAGGGGAAAAGCTGCATTAACATTTGGATTTAATTGCAAAAAGTAAAAACTGTTTTTATTCTTCTTCCATACAAATCTCATTTATTTACACACTTTACAGGCTTTTCCCAAGTATTTACAAAGTTTGCAATATATTAAATTAGGACCATCCATAAAATTCTGCATTAAGTGCATATTTACATCTTTTTTTCTTTTAATCCACACTGAATTTGTAGTGTTCAGCATCAAAACAGTCTTTATGCATGTCCAGCTCGACTTCCCAGCACCCCTGAGCCCTTCTAACACAGCTCCTCTCCTTGAGGACAAAGAGATAACACCAACAGTAAATGACTTGCCGTGTGTTTGAATCTCCAGAGCAAAGGGGAAGTCCAGCATCTCCCGCGTTTAACTCAGCAGGACAGTAAATCCTTTGCAAGAAGGAGGTTCCTGAAGAGGAGAAAACAGTTCTACCTGGAAAATTTAGGAAGAGGTGAGAGTTTGGTTTGTGGGAAGCCAAAGCTCTTTGTGCACTCACCACAATGGCCTCAACCCAGAATGTATTCGGTTCTCCTGGGAGCCACGGGGCTAAACTTGGATCACTGAGCCTGGGATCTGCAAAATTCCCTCCTGGAGCAGCATTCCCAATGTGAACACGGGTTTAAAGGCAGGAGCATCCTCTGTCTGGGATGCTGGTGTTCACAGAGCTCATCTCCAGTGATGAGGTGCTCTGCTCCCCACCTCCTCGTGCTCAGGGTGTCCCATGCTGCGTGTGGGACTTGCTGGGAGGGCAGCCACGAGAGCAGGGGGTCTTTGATCCATGCAGTAAAACCAGCCTCTGCCAGAGCGATGAGTGGGAGAAGCAACAGGGCTCCCAGGAAACCCGGTCTCCAGGGCACTGCACAGGGAGTTCGAGGCTGGGATCTGGAAAGCTGCCCTGGGGGAACTGGTGTGTGCAATGCCAGTGGGGAGGGGAAAAATAAAGGGGAGAGAAAAAGAGAATCAATAGGAGCTGGCGGCTTGGCTCCCACAGGGGATGCTGATTTCCTGGTGCTGAAGTAAATAACAACACTCCTTCCTCCTCCTTTCAGTCACCCTGAGTTCAGGACTGACTGAGAGCAACGGTCAATGACCCCTGCTTATGGAGACCAGCTTTAAACCACGAGCCTCAGCCCTGCTGCTGGGTGACAGCCCGTCTTTGCACCCTGACAAGTAGAGGGATGATCCCTCCTCACCTCTGCCCACCAGGCTCTCGGGTAGTACCCATCTCTGTGCCACACTGGTGTGATTCCAGAGCAGCTTTGCAGCCTCTCGGTGAGCAGAGCCCATGTCCCAGCTCATGGGCAAAGAGCTCTGAAGCACACCAATAGGTTTTAAATAGCTGAGATACATGCATTGATTGGGCACCCCCCCTGAGCTGGCCAGGGTGGGGAGTGGGGATTGTCCACAGACACTTGGATACACACAAGTGCCAAAGGGAGGCTGGAGCTGAGGGAGAGCACGTGGGACACACACCCTCAGTGATTCATCTGATTGATGCCTCAATAGCTGAAGAAACAGCCACATCTCCCCCAGCCCAGCCTCAGCAGGTCACTGAGAGCTGCCATGCTCTCTAGGGAAGCCACAGCCTCCTTCCTGTAGCCCTTGCAAAGAGAAGCTGGAGCCCTGGGTAAGGAAGACAACCAAGACTTGCTTGCTTGGATGGCCAAGGCGTCAAAACCTCCTTCTGGCCATCCCAGTCTTGCCACTTTGGCCTCACATCTGAGTTTTCCATCCTGGCTCCTCGCCCGCGCTGCGATGCGGGAGGTGTCAGCGCTGCTCCTCTGGCAGCTGAAGACAGGAGCTGCTCTAGAAGCCGTGCTACAGACTGGGGCTTGACAGTGGCCAGGGCCAAGATCGGCTCTTTATCAGCAGGAGAACTGCCCTCCTGTTTCAGTTTAGCAGCTAATTCCTTACAGCTTTTGGAAGAGGAAGAGAAAATATACTAGAAGTTCAAAAACAAATGATGTAAACTCCAAAGGGAGCACGGCTGGGACATATGCAATGTATCGCCTAGACACAGAGCTGGAAACTTATGCAGAGACCATAAAGTGCACTTGGAAAGCTGATCTGCAAACAGGCCAGATTCACCATCTTCTGTCCAACCAGCTGCAACTCTGGAGAGGGGAGAAGCAAGACTTGAGAGCACTTTTGCTAAATAGGCACAAATCTGCACTGGAGCCCTCCCCTTTCCCCCCAGTCTAAACAGCAACCACCAATAGATCCGTTTTCTCTGCTTCTTCCCAAAGGAGCCAGCCAGCCACAGTGGCTAAAGTGGGACTCACAAAACACAGGCATCTCACAGACACTTTGAGAATTGTCTCTGCAGCTTTTACAAGTTACGTTCAAGGACACTTGGAAGTGGCAGCACCACCAAAGCACCCGCAGCCTCCATGATCATGGGTCCAGCAGGTTGTCCCCATACACATCTCTAACCAAATGGCTCAGGTACAACCCCAGTGAGAGGTGAAGTCAGCTCATCAGCCTTTTAATTTGCCTTGAGAAGCTGCCAGAGTGTAAATAGCAACAGTCACTAACGAGGCCCTAATTCTGCCATCACCAAACCCCCAAATTTCCATTAACTAAGACCCAGGCTTTAAGAGGAGGGAGAGGAAGGGGGGTGTGTGTGTCTTGGCATGTACAAGATTGCACGTAGTGTCACAAGTGGAAAACACCCCCCGAGCATTAATGATACTAATGGAAGTCTTATTAATCCAATTCCCTTTAATATTTTGTCACAAATTAGGTTAGTCCTTTTCTGTCCTGAGTCAGTCAGACTCTCCCCTTTTGGTTCTACCAGACCTGGTGCGTGTTGGTGCAGTGTTGAGGGCCATGCACACAGACTGACACAGGTCCTGGGGCTGTTCTCATTTGTTTACAGGAGAAAACCAAAGGTTATGCATAGAAATGTTTGTAGTGTCAAGGCCTCAGACTAAATTCTTTGGAGCAGGAACTGTCCTCTGTCTTATCCTTGTACAGGAGCCAGACATGGTCATCCCACTTGGCAGCTTTTGTCAGAGTTTAATAAGATCAGCACAATGTTTGCTCCCATTCTCCTGGTCTCACTCAAAAACAAAGGCTGGACAAACAGTTTTCCAATCTGTCATTTTACATGTACCTAAAATATTTACAGAGGAAAAGGTTCTTGCTCCTGAGAACAGAGTTAACTTGCTTTCAAACAAAACCCCTCCCAATTCCATATTAACAAGTGTGAGAATATGTCCTGAACCCCAGCCCTGGCCTGTGAGTTCAGCCCTGACACATCTGTAAATGATCTTCCACAACAGGATCAGACCCAAAGGATCAGACTTGGAAGGGCCCTCAGCATCCACAGCCTGCAAACACTGAAACTGAGCCTCTCTCAGGGCATTGCTGAGCAGTGCTCGAGCAACAGGAAGCAAGTGAAGGCAGCTTGGAAAGGACCCAGGAAAAACCAACGTGCACTCTGAAGACAGAGTTCCAGGTCTGGAAGGATGCGATGCAAAAAAATGCCAGGGATAAGGAAATTTTCAGGTGCTGCTGTAGGTACCCTGGGCTGGGGACACAGGCAGCACTTCCCAAAGCAAGGAGGAAACAGTGGAGCAGCCCTGGTGTCTGAAGTGCAGAATCAGGAGATGGAACTTGTACAGAGCTGCTCTGCCTCCAGTCTCCATCCAGAACTACAGCACCCTCAGCACCACCAGCACAAAACTTGCTTCAGTTTGTAGGAAAGGAGGTGGAGAAAGAAAAAGCACAGTTACAATTTGACTTACTCATAACCTGCTGATAGAGAACCGCAGAAGAGTGATCACAAGACACAAACAAGAGGCCTGAACAGATTCTTTTGGTACAAGAATGATGCTGAGGGTCTCTGCCCTTAGGCTGCAAGGGTCATCCCAGCCCTGGAGCATGGAGCTGAGATGGGCTTTATGGGGCACACCACTGAGGCACACAGCTGCGTATGTGATGGAGATGGGGTGAAGGTGGAACACATCAATTCATTCCCTTTATAGAGCTGGCCTGACAAGACAGGCTCAAAGCTTCCTCCTCAGGAGGAATGTACACACAAGTGTCACACACCC
This sequence comes from Strigops habroptila, assembly GCF_004027225.2. Lineage (NCBI taxonomy): Eukaryota > Metazoa > Chordata > Aves > Psittaciformes > Psittacidae > Strigops > Strigops habroptila. Next base: position 4,936,122 of record NC_044294.2, read on the forward strand.
CCTCCACTCCCAACCCCCCCAGGAAGTTTCGGAAGTGCCATAGTCCACAAAGGACACAAAGTGAATCTCATCCTGAGAAATCCCTTTGCTGCAAACCCAGGGCTTACCTGAGGGGAAGGTCATAAATAGCTTGAGCTTCTCCCAAAATACATTTGGGGAAAGGCAAAGAATTACCTCAAGAGTCAGGAAAACAGTCCTTTTTAAACACTGTAAACATGCAGGGTGGCAAAGCTGCCTGCCCCAGTTGCCCCAGCTCCATCTTTTGCAAGATGTTGCCTTGGCTTCAAAGCTGAAAGTCTTCTTGTCCTGGAAACAGCTCTGTTGTCCCACCCCATGTCCTTAGCTAGCAGCTCCATCACAAACCACTGCTGGCTCTGTCCCTTTGGCCATGAAGCTCATCATCCAGTAATCAGCGCTGGCATAACCTTTGGGAGATGCAACGAAGAGGTTGTATTAGATGAATCCATGCTTAATGACTGCTCCACTTCCCGTCAGGTGCTGCAGCTATGCAGAAGCTCTTTGGAAAGACACTGCCCTCAGTGACACACTGGGTTTGTGATACCCAGCAGAGCATCGTGTCTCGTGCAGCCCACCCTGCTCAGTTTTCACACTGGGCATCTCATGTATCCCAGTCCAGAATGATCTCTGTACTGGGACAAGCAGGCACACACCAGTTTGGAGGTGGTAATGGCACATACCACCTTCTCAGGTGTCACACAGGAAAGACCCAGCTGGAAGCAGTCTCCTGACTCCAAGAGATCTTCCAGACCCTGCGTGCTATAACACCAGTACTCACCCAAATCTCCAGCTTCCAGCTCCACCTTGAACATCTCACAGTGTCCTCTGCACTTGTCCAGAGGTACGACAGTCAGGGTGAGCTGTCCACTTCCAACAGCAAAGAGGCTGTGCAAACTGTAGCTCTAGGGTGAAAGGAGAACATTTCAACAGCTTTGCCAGCTTCTCTTGGCACTGTCTGACCAAACAAGGGGCAAGTGTCTGCCCTGCAGCAAGGTGACACAGCACAAATCATAGCTTTGCTGCTCCTCCCAGTTACCAGTAGGTCATAGATGAGCTCAGCTGCATGCAAGGTTCCTCCTCCCCTCTCTGCCCAAGGCAATACGGGCTCTCTGCACCCACAAAGCCCACAGGAAAGCAGGAGGAGATCAGGATGGAAACCTGAAGTGCCACTATCTTCAGTGAAACACCTCCATGGCAGGTATCTCAGAAGGGATGAAACTCACTGCCCCAAACAGCTCCTACAATGCAACTCTTCAGTAAATTCTGTCCAAATATGCACAAAAAGACCATCCCTTCACCCAGAATGCGAACAGAGCTGGGAAACCACATGGGCATCTCCAACTGCTGAGGGAGATGGGCCTGGTGTACCACCTGCACAAAGCCAGACAGCTTCTGGGTGGCACAGCAACCTTGAGATGCCACATTACACAGGGATGGACAGAACTCTAACCCCTAAACCCTTCTTGTCAGGATTGCACCAGCTGAAAATGTCCTGCAAATCCCTCAGAGACTTGGAGCTTCTGGAGGACAACTCGCAGTCAGGAGATAATGTCTCTGGGATGAATTTCTTCTCACCTTATTCCCCAGATGTGGATGGCGGATGAGGAAACAACTTTCCAGGGACACTGTCTTGGGGAAGGACAGCAAAGAGGAAGCAGGGAAAAATTCCTGAAGAATCCGAGTTTTATTCACAGATTTGTTCCTAAACGAAACAACCCATATTAAGAAATATCATGCAATGATAATGCTTGTGTTTAAAAGACTGTTTTCTAATCCTTCACAAATACTCCTGCTTGATAAACAGCATGGCAGAGCAGCCCCAGGAACTAGGAGCAAATTTGACTTCCCAGCTTCTAAACTGTGCTTCCTTCATATCTTCCCCTTAGTACCTGTAGCAGGACCACATAAACAGGGAACAAAGATCACGACGGATGCCTAAACTTAACTTCCCACCCTTTTCCCTTAAAATGATCATAACCATTAATTACAAAGATGCAGAGGTGGTACTGGACACAACCATAACTGAAACCACATGGCAAGGAGGGGGAATCCAAGTCTATTCTCCAGGCCAGGGAATGTAACTGGAAAAGGCAGGGTGGGGATTGTTATTTTTACATCTCAGTCTAGTGACATGATTAATACTCCTGTACCCTGATCATCTGTCTACCAGTGCTGCGGACAAGACGTACAGCAAGAAGATCCCATCTAAAGCACAGGCTCAACCATTCTGCTCTCCAAGTCTGCTTGAACCCTGCTCCTCTGCTCATACAAACACGCCAGGAGCCTGCTCCACACCAGGAGGCACCTCCCCACGTTCTCCTCACCCTTCTCCACATGAAAAGAGGTTACTGAGTTGCTCTGTAACCTTAGAGAGCTTTGTATTGTTCACATGGCTTGGAGCCACACTAAAGGCTTTAGCAAAAAGCTTTTAGTTAACAGCTCAGGATTAGGGTTGTCCATTTTTCCTGCATGGGACCAATCACAAATTGCTTTCTGCTACTCCTCAGTGTTTTACAGAAGCCATGGCATCCCTTCGCAGCCAACACTAACGGTGGAGGATTTCCACTGAGCAGACAGAGCGGGTTAGAGATGTAAACCAGTTGCCTCAGGTGATCAGACCACAGCCCAGATGATTAATGTATGGCTTGAAGAACAGGACCGAGAAGTTACTGGGATATTTTTGTCTTGCAAACGGGACAATAGGTGAAGTCCCAGCCACAACACTCCATTTTTAGTGTAGAAGCCTTCTCCTTGGGTTATAAGCAGACAAAAGCCCATAACCCACTGCTGTTCCCCTTCCCTCCAGTTAAAGTGCAGCTCACAAGCTCCTGGTTGTTCATATAGAATCATAGAAGCAACTAGGTTGGAAAAGATCTTTAACATCAAGTCCAACCAAGGCAAAGAGGTTGGATACTCCTACAGAAAGGATGTGTAACATCTATCACATGTTTTGTCTTTAACTCACCAGGGAAAGAAAAACGGGCAGCTCCACAATTCAGCTGAATTTTCTTCTATTATAACCTCTGCCAGTTTTGGATCCTGAGACTGAAAATGTTTGAGTTCTTCATAGGAGAGATGCTGCCCTGTCTTAAATGACACAAACCAAAGATAAAAGCTGTGCACCTGATGTTCCCCCCGGCTCCCATTTCCATCCTGCCAAAGAACATCCAAGAGTGACAGCCATCTAGATTGCTGTTTCCAACCACAGTAATTAGGCAGAGGAACAACTTGCTAAGGATGCAGAGAGCTCCTCACCCCCTGACATCTTTCAACTGGGGGTAAATGTTGTCTTAGATACATGTTCTACCTCAATCAGCAGTTTGTAGTTGAAAATACTGGCCGGGGGTCTTTGGTTGGTGCTATTGAAGAGTTTGGGCTAATCATCCAGCCTTACAAAGCCCTGCATTACCTTGATTAGAAAAGGCTGAGGCCTCTGGAGTTTTTCTGATAGTTCTCCAAAGTCTGTCACTATCTGAAGGCTTTTCACAGCAGAACAGACTGTGCAGTTTGCAGGAAGTGTAGAAGTGTTCTGCCTGCAACCTGCTGCCCACCAGTCCTGGCATTCTGGGAAAGAAACAAGAGAAACACGGTTAATAAGACCGAAAAGGAAATGGAGAGACTCGAGGATAAACTCATTATCTCTAACATGAAACACTGAGATTTCAACTGAAACAAGTCCACAGGCACAAGAGGAATCCACACGTTACCATGTGTGATGACATTCAGAAAGCAAAATTAAAGATCGTGGTTGAAAAGAGTAACTCTGACAGGGTTAGCACTGGTGCCATGAACACTGAAATCACTCCCCTTTACCTCTGTGTTAATAAGGAATACTCTTAAAGAAAGCTTGCCCACTTTCTGATGTGCCAAAGACACCAGGGAACGCAGGATCGCACCAGGATGTGCTGCTGCTCTTTCCATTCATCCCACACATTGACTTGAAGATGAAATGGGGAGAAAAGTCCCATCATGAGGAACCCCTGAACCACAGCTATATCCATTTTCAATCCCAGAAATCATTACACCACAATGGGCTGAACTGGCCTACAATGCCTATGTTACAGCTTCAAGTAGCCAGGTTTTTTGTGAAACCATGACTTGATGCCTCTATCCTGCCTCCCTCCTCCAACCTAACAGCACAAACCAGTAAGTAACCATTAACAGAAGCCACATGTTGCAGCACTGAACGAACAGGAATAAGAGCTGATGATGCTGAATTCCCCATGTGTTTCTATGCTAAAGGATCCCCAGGAGCAGCTGCTACACTAAAAGGTTGTGGCTCTAATTTCATGACAGTGATAGCCCTGGTTCTGCAGCCTTAATCCAATGGGGAGATGTGAAGTGTCCCTGCCCATGGCAGGGGGTTGGAACTGGATGATCTTAAGGTCCCTTCCAACACAAACCATCCTGTGATTCGATGATTCAAGGTTTAACTCAGGCAGTGGCAGCAAACCCACCCAAGTGCCTGATTGTCAGGGTGGGTCAGGGAAAACCCAAAGCCTGGGACACATCTCACATGAAACATCCAAAGATCTGTCCTCAAACCAGGCCCATCCGTCCTGTATGGTGCCAGCACATGTCAAAACAGCTCGTGTCTCCTGGCCATTGCTGCAGGCCACCCACTCAGAAACAGAGTGGATGGGAAAGGGGGGAAAGAAGACAGTGAAGCCTGACTGAAAAATGAAGTTGGAGAAATGAGGATGCACACTGGGTTTTAGGGGGAAAAGGACCCTGCGCAGCCTGTTACTGCCATCGTGGTTTCCAGCCATGCTCATGCTTCTGTGCATGGATCATAATTGATGAACAGCACTTAACAGGAAAGCTTTTGTTTTACTTCTCCCTCTGACATCTGCAACAGACAACAAGGAACATTATAGAGGATTTAGGTTCATTGGGACATAATAACAAGGAGCAGACTGGGATTCATTTTGCTTTTTTCTTTCTGAGTATTTCCAATCCACTCCCAAATGCTGCATTTCCCACCCCACTGCTGGGATATGGACTGAAAGGGATCAGGATGTAATTCCTAATCTTTCTGGAAGACACGTCTACACTGCTTTCAGGGAATAGGGTAAAAAGGCGAAAGAAAGTGTAAAATCCTTATTGGAAGCAGAAGTCCCACTCCCATGAGAACCTGCTCCAACCTACTTTCCCTCCCTGCTCACAAGAGAAAAAAGAACATCTTTGTTCCCCTGCCTGTAAAAAGCTTCAATTTTACAACAACAAAACAACTCAACTCACAAAAAACAGCTGGTCAGGGACAGGAAACAAAAGGCTGAAAGATCTCACCAGAGGAAGGGCAGTTGCCATGAAGAGAACAAGAAAACTTATCTTATGGTCTGTCATCATACAGGGAGCAGCAACACTATAATTTCTCTCTGGGCAAAACTTAAGAAACCTCATCCCAGAGCATTAAGCACAGTTGTCCCTAAATTTTCTCCCTGGGCTCAGAGCAGGACCCCACGTAAGGGGATGCAAATCAGCCTGACAGTACAGAGCTTGATTCCTCTTTTGAGCCAGGCTGGGATATTTGCATTCTCAATTGCTTGATTCAGGAGGTGATTTCTTTGCCCCATGAATAACCCAAGCAGAGCACAGTTGAGACGCATTTCAAATGCTGCAAGTGGGGTTGTGGGATCTCTTTTTTTTTTTTGTTGGTAATTAATCTTTGAGATTGATTGCTGAGGGTGTTAGTCTGTGCACCAGCATGTGTGTGACTGGCATAACAAGTACGGGCAGCGAGAAGCGCCTGCCCTGCCCAGGCTGGGAGGGAGAAGAGACTGGGGAGAGGAGAGGGCACTCAGCTGCACGCTGAGGACCACAGCAGGAGTGTACTGAGGATGCTGATTCTCTCTCCATTACCCTCCCTGCATTCCTTTTACATTATCACCCTGCCCAGACACCCTGGGGGATTGCTCTGGGTTAAGCCGAGCGCTGTCTGTCGGCACACACGGTCTGCTTGGAGATTGAAAAGATGCACTCTGCATCCCAGTGCAAGCGTCACACCACGGGCCCATCCACTCACACTCAACCACTGAAGGGCTGGGTGTGTGCAACCATCCCTGTGGAGCTGAGTGCAGGAAAGCAGCTGTAGGATTGACACGTACAACTATCCATCACGCGACACAAGTGCAGGCCAGCCCCAACTCACCTCTCCTCCCTGCTTGTGCTTTCTCACCCCCTTTTGACAGACAGACCCTCAATTCCCCATCAGTCAGACCCACCTAATAGTTGCTTTTATGCTTTATTATCTCTCCAGAAGAGCTGTCTTCTCCCCTGTGTCAGGAGAGCTCCCAGTGCTGGGGACTTCCAGCTGCTAACACAACACAGATGAAGAGATAACAGTATTCCTTAACACACATCTATGATTCATGCTAGAAGGAGTTTATGACTGTACTTCCCAGTATGCAGAAAAATAATAATTCTCAACTCACAATCACTTCTAAAGGAGTACTCCTCCCTTCTTGGCCATTTTCACAGAGGATCTCCCAAGTTTTTGGCTGTCCCCAGAACAAGAGAGGGGTGTGTGAGCACAACCCCAGAGGTGCTGGGTGTGGACGATCAGATTGGAAGCTAAGAGGTTACTGGGAAGATCTGGCCCTGCTTCTGCCCATTGCAGCAAAGCAATGCATGCCAGGGAAACTTGCCCACGTAGGTCTGAGACTGCCCAGGTCTCTTCAGGGACCATATGGAAGGTGAAATATCAGTCTGCCCCTGCGGCAGGTTCAAAGCCTTTGCTTTGAAGGGGGATCTTTTGCTCCTGCAAGACACACGGAGCCAAGGGCTGCTCCTGACCCTAATGAAGTGTTGAAATCATAGTGTCCTGCACGTAGAACTGCAGGTGCTGAGGCAGCTGCTGGCTGCCCACGGAGCCGGTTTGCTCCCCAGCACTCAGGACTGCAAGGCTGAAGAAGCAGGAAGCCTGAGGAAGAAGGCAAGTGACAGCTATGTCTGCACAGGAGAGTCTGCTCCAGGGGAAGGCACACTCCCCCAGGACTTCACAGTCCACCCAGTTCTGTCCTTACGTGTTGTTGTTGCTACCATCACCTATGATAAATAGAAGAAAGCTCCCCAGAGGGCTGCCTAATGCATTAAGCAGTTCCACAACCTGCAAAATTTGGATTCAAATGCCCAATTCCTCTTTCCTAGGACAATGCTATTCCCCAGTTCCCATCTTATACCTCACTAGGAGCACCCAACTTCAGCAAGCCCAGGATGAACTCAGGGCTCTCAAGAAAGACCGGCTTGCACACTGGGTATTCACAAGACATTTCTTTGTCCTTTCTTACAGGTCCATTGTGCAAGCCTGGCTGTTCCATTAACACCCACAGCACTTCTGGACTGCCCCTCACAGGATCCAATGCACCATCAAGAAGTAGAGAAATACTTGTAATCAGGGTAGGTCAGCAGGAAAACCACAGGGCTTTCAGAAAACATGATCAATTCCACATTGGTCAATTCAAAGGTAAGCTCAGGATGGGAGTGGACTCAGTAACTCATTTATGGTGCCACACTGACAGCCACAGCCTCATTACTATGTGCTAGATCCAACAGCAGGAAGATGCTGATCTCCACTTTTACAATATCACCCCACAGCTGCACATCTGTAAAAGTCGAGATTTTCCAAGGTGGATCTGAAGAAACCCTTCAAAGGAAGGGGTTAAGAGCTCAGCCTACCCTCTGCTGTCTGTGACCATACTCTTCCCTTGGCCAAACAGATGCTTCATCGATGCAAATCTGACAGTCCATGGGATACCGACCTCCTCTATTCATTTTCATAGTGAAAGGCCAACCACAAGCTGGTTCTTATGGCTTACACAGGGAAGAGCTTTTTAGGAGACATTCAATCCCACCTGTGAGATATCCTGGGCTGCATCAAAAGAAGCGTGACCAGCAGGTCAAGAGAGGGGATTCTCTCTCTCAGCTGTGCTCTGGCAAGATCCTACCACCAGCATAAGAAAAGCCCCCAACATAAGAGGGACGTGGAGCTGCTGGAGCGAGGCCAGAGGAGGCCCCGGAACTGCTGCGAGGGCTGGAGCAGCTCTGCTCTGGAGCCAGGCTGAGAGAGCTGGGCTGGGGCAGCCTGGAGAAGAGAAGGCTCCTGAAGGGGAGACCTTAGAGCAGCTCCAGTGCCTAAAGGGGCTCCAGGAAACCTGGAGAGGGGCTTTGGACAAGGGCCTGCAGGGACAGGACAAGGGGAATGGCTTTAACCTGCCAGAGGGGAGATTGAGATGAGCTCTGAGGCAGAAGCTCTTTCCTGTGAGGGTGCTGAGGCGCTGGCACAGGGTGCCCAGAGAAGCTGTGGCTGCCCCATCCCTGGCAGTGTTCAAGGCCAGGTTGGACACAGGGGCTTGGAGCAACCTGCTCTAGTGGAAGGTGTCCCTGCCCATGGCAGGGGTTGGAGCTGGATGAGCTTTAAAGTCCCTTCCAACACAAACCAGTCTGTGACGAAGGGCCCACAAGACGCTCTGATGTCCAATTACTGTCACCATAGAAGGGCTGCAGGTCTCCCTCCAGCTGGACAGATCTACCTTCCAGATGCTGAATTTTACAATGCTGTTTTCCATTATTTTAAGGACAGGAATTTGCAAGGTCTAGCCCTTAACCTTTAAGTGAAGTTGCAGCCCACAACCCACTGTTATTGCTCTGACAGCCAAAGACTAGGCAGGACTCCTGAGATAGAAGTAGTCAGTGGCCACCCTGGGACCACTGCAGACTTACAGATACTGTACTCCTTAAGTAAATAGCTTGTTACTTCTTGTCCTATGCCATTGCAAGCAGGATACACTATATGCTTATCACCATGCCCATTTTCCCAGATTTTATAGAAAGATAAAGCAATTTAGACATCAATTCATGATCACAATCTGTAATGTGGGAAGATCTCATATGGAAATTAAGAGCTGTAGTTACTGTGTGGCACGGTTAAGGAGACATTTGGAGCACTTTGTTGCAAAACCAATGTTTCCCAAGCTCCATCTTGCTGAAATCTTTCACTAGGCTAAAAATTAATTCAATCATTTAGAATGTCATGTCAAAGTCAGGCTCAACTGATGGGTTCCTGAGTAAGTCAGACAGAAATCATAAGGAATGATTATTAATTACAGTGTGGAAGTCCTGATTAAGGAATGCATCACAGTGGGGGTTTTAAATATATACGACAAAGATGGTCCCTGTTCAGCACAAGTTCCTCACTTCTTTCTCATATTGAACTTCTTTGTAGCTCTGAGTATATTTAACACATTCATGCCAGAAGAAAGTACCTCCCAGCTTGGTTCACTGCATTTTTAGGAACAGCCAGCAACAAAACAGCAGCTAGAAATTAACCCATCAAGAAACCTTTATTTTTGTTCTGGGTAAAACGTCAACAGCTCGAAGAACTACTCATTCACTTCAGTAATGGGTAACGGCTGCTCAAACAACCAAAGGAGGATTAGTCAACCTCTAGCAAAGCACAAAAGTGATTTTGATCCAATGAGATATTGTGAAATCAAGTCTGCCTGGCCCAGGCCAAGAGGAACTCAGTCCTCTGGGGTGAAAGAGCATTATTTCCAGGAGAAATCTGCACCTACTAATCTAGAGGGCAGGGACCAAACTGTCAGGAAAGCCTCCAAAGTCCACTCCAGCCTGCACTTCTGGTTACTGCCCTGGAAGCCAGCTTGTGCTGTGCTGGCAGCATCTGCACGAGCAATGTGGCTCAGGGGAACAGCACGCTGCTGAAACAAATCCCTCCCAACTGCTGCCACTTCAGTCTGGATGTGTCTGTGTCACTAGTGCAGACAGGGCTCTGCTGGGCTGCTGAATGCCTCTGCAACAGGCCACGGATGGCACGCTCTCTTTCCAGGGAAGCAAACCCGCTTGCTCCACAAATGAGGAACCAAGAAATTCTGAGAGCATCAAAATATAGAAGCAAAAGGAAGAGTTTTTCATGTTCCAGATTACCACAATGATTTGGAGTTAGTTTACTGTCAGCACATCCAAATAACCAGTCCACTGGCTGAACAGAGGCCAAAGTAAAGCAGTATATGAAACCAGCTTGGCACCACCCTGCATTGCAAAGTCAGCCTGGTTTTTCCCCTTTGGACGAGCCGACACACGTTTGTTGGTCCCTCTCATGTTGTATTATAAAAGGGTTATTTGCACACCCATAAAAAAGAACAGATAAACCGGCAGCTGTGTGGCAATGGGAGCGAGCCCTGTGCAGTGCTGAGCCTGCATCACACTCACATCCAACGCTCACATCCCCCTCAAAATGCTCCAGCCACCGGAGCGGGTGCATGAGAACATGCACGAACACAGGAGCAAACCAGCCTGACTTTGCTTAGGAAGAAACAAACAGCAAGATCCTTTGTGAGCAAGGGGAGAAGGTTTGCTGAAGGCAGCAAGCAGTTAGAAATCAGATCCTGCTTTACCTCCCGAGCCGCCTTGTTGTGCAACCCTTTTGTTCAGGCAGGCCTGTGTTCCTCGGGCTCATGCATCACTGAACCCAGCAGCTCAGATGCAGCATGGGCTGCAAAACCCCCGGGGAAAGCCTGGCTGAATACCTGGGGGCTCAGCTCTCATTGGGCTCAAGCAGCAGAAAGGCCACCCTTGGGGAAGGCAGGCAGGCTGGCTGCTCCCCTTCTGCACAGAGCTGCACCAAGGATAAACACTGCAGGGCTACAGGAAGAGGGGAGGAGTGTGAGAAGCAGAGAGAAACGAGGCTGCCTGCAAGGGGTTAAGATCAGAAAGAAGACAGGAGCTGGCCAGGGGCCAAGGCAAGCCTCCAGCTGAACTGAAGGTGGCCAGCCAAGAGGCAGAGGCTGCTGTCCTCTCCCTGTAACCCAGCCTGCTGTGACCTGTCCCCAACAAACAGCTCTCATGCCCACCAGGCCTCCTGATGTGACAGTCACAGGCCATTCACAAGGTGTTGCTTCAACACTGCTCCTCCATAGCATTCCTTTCTCCAAAATAGATAATGTATAAACCCCATAAACATGGTTTTAACCCTACTGGTCCAGGCAAAAAGAGGTATTTAACACAATGAAACCTCTCCAAGCTGGGGGGAACTTGCACAGGATGCTTTTGCCAACACTGACACACATGTGTGCTTGCATTTGATTTGAGGTGTGCTCATTATTAGAAGCAAAGTTGGATTTTCCTCAAGGTCATTACAAACCCCTCTATCAGTATATGTGCAGACTGTCACGTTGTTGGACGAGAGCCTGGTCGCCACCCATGACCTGCTCTGCTGAGCTGCATGGAGTGAACTTACCACAGGCAGACACACAAGTTAATGTAAGAGCAACTTCAGGGTCTGCTCATCATGTCACTGCTCTGGGTGGCTGGCAGGGAACAGTTACCAACCAGCTGACACCAAAACTCAGATTTAGACATTAAGAAAGCTATAAGCATGTCACGGAGCTGTGAAGGGAAGCTCTGGAGAACAGGTAGAGAGATCACCACTGTGGTTTTAAAATGTCTGTTACTAAAAAGAGAAAATCCCTTTTCATTTGGCTTCTATGACTACAGACTTTGGGACCTCACTATATTTCTTCCTAATGCTTGCATGGGAGAAGGAAGTAGTTGTACCCCTACTTTGCACCTGAGAACTGAAACACAGAGGGAATGCCATGGGCAGGTATGCCTCACACTAGACCATGTCACCCAAGGCTCTGTCCAAGCTGGCCTTGAACACTGACAGGGATGGGGCATTTACCACTTCTCTGGGCAGCCTGTTCCAGGGCCTTACCACTCTCACAATAAAGAACTTCTTCCTTGTATCTAACCTGAACTTCCCCTGTTTCAGTTTAAACCCCTTGTCCTATCACTACAGTCCCTGATGAAGGTCCCTCTCCAGCATCCTTGTAGCCCCCTTCAGACACTGGAAGCTGCTCTGAGGTCTCCACGCAGCTTCTCTTCTCCAGGCTGAACAGCCCCAGTGTTCTCAGCCTGTCTTCATATGGGAGCTGCTCCAGCCCCTGATCATCCTCGTGCCTCCTCTGGACTTGCTCCAACAGCTCCATGTCCTTCTTATGTTGGGGACACCAGCACTGCGCACAGTGCTGCAAGTGGGGTCTCATGAGAGCAGAGCCGAGGGGCAGGATCACCAATCTTAAGGTCCTTTCCAACCCTAATCATTCTATGATTTGTCAGCCTGGGTCAGAGCAAAGATTCCAGGTTACATAGGCCCTACTTTCTCCTTCCAACAGCACCAGAAAGCCTTGAGTTAACCCACATGCCCACCCAAAATCCAGAGTGTTCCTTACAGCAAGTAAAGCCCAGAGACCTGCAAACCCATCACATCCCTGGGTGTATGTGAAGCACTGATCCACCCGGCTCACCCTGCACACTGCAGTGGTGAGAGGTGCTTCCCCAGCCTGGAGCAGGCAGTGGGACCCAGCACTGGGGCTCCCACATGCTCTGTGCAATAAGCTCAGGAAGAGCAAATGCAAACCACATTTCCACAGAACTCTTCACCAACCAAAGGGACCTTGATTCCTGGTCCTGGGAAAACAGCTGAAAGAGAGGCACGAACTCCAAATCCAAGGGTCCAAGAGTCAGCTTTGAAGAAACAAAGGGCAGGAACATTAGTTTTAACATGGGAATTGATCCGGGGGAGAAAGCAGCAAACAACAGAGCAAAGAGACAGGCAAAAAGGAAATTTACTTTGGACCTAATCCTACAAACTTAACACAAGAGGAGCAGTGTCCACAAAGCACTCTCACCTCAGCTGCTCAAAGATCCACCCACAGCCACCAACAGACAGACAGCCCTTGTCAGCCACAGCACGGCTCTTTGGGTGCATGGGATGAGGGTGAAGGTGAGAGTGAGGGCAGATCACTCCGAGCTGGAGGGAGAGGGGAGCAGTATCCTGCACCCCTGCTCCTCCCAAAGCCTCACCACCACTTGAACATGGAGCTTTGTCTCCTGAAGGAAACCAGGTATCCAAGCTCCCCTTGTTCTGCAACACAAACCTGGCTGCTCAGCTCACACCTACCAGGGGAACCGGCTCCATCCTGCAATCCTGGAGACAGGAAAGCTGCTCCAAGCCTGAGCAGCCTCAGGAGGAACAGCACAGCCCCAGGCCACTGCCCCTGCCTGCCCAGGCACTTGGAGGAAGTGAACTGGACCACCCATGTGCCCACACTCACTATGGCTGGGCTCTGTCCACACTGAGCTGAGTGGCCAAGGGATGTCTGCCAGCACTGCTGGTGGGCCAAGGCAGCCTCCAAACTGCTACCAGGTGGCTTTCAACAAGAACAGCCCAAGCTGGATTTGAACTGGTGCCCAAGCACAGAAAGCTCCAAGTTTTATCCTCAGCCCCCTCAAAATCTCCATCTCCCAGGATCTACACAGAGAAAGGAAGAGGTGTCTGTACAGCGAGTCCTTTCTTAGCGGTTTTCTCTGCTGCTCAGTCTCTTGCACAGTGCCTTCTCCTGTGCAGGAGAACCCGTCCTCTTTGATACCTTTGTTTCTGGGACTGATTTGGGGCTGAAGGCTGTGCCCATGTTTTCTAATAAGGCTGGATCCTCTGTAGTTAAGGGGCTAACAGGCTCTCCAGTGTCTATCTCTGCTTCTGGAGATACCCATGAAGAAGGGCTGTCCGGTGATCCCTGCCTGTGATTGTGACCACTGAGGGCTGGTTCAGCCCCTGGCACCTTCCCAGCCTTATGCTCACATTAACAAAGAGGATGGCAAGATGTAGCTTTACTCCTTCCCTTCAGCAGAAAAAGCCAAAATTAAGGGCAAAATGTTATACCATGCACAAGGCAGGGCTGAAAGAGAGCTTGAGAGACCACTCAGCCCCATGCCATGAAGCTCCCTCTTCCAGATCCCTGCTGGATGGCTTTACCATGTCCACCTCAGCAGCAAGCTGTGAAGCTGACACCAGAGCTGCTGGGACAGCCGGACACTGGGACAGCCCCAGTGGCTGCAGTTGCCTGCAAGAAGCCGGGACATGAGGGATTCCCAGAGGAACCCAGCCAAGGTTCAGGCTGAGTGCTGCACTCTCCCATTCCAATAGCCAGGGACTAGCCCAGCTCCTTTTGCTGAGGCAGGATGAAAGTTACTCCAGCCACCCCGAGCAAATCTGCTAACTGGGACACGCTGTGTTTTCCACTACAACCTAATACTGTCGGAAAAACAGAGTGGGAACTGCCTTGTCCCCTCCTTTCCCCAGGGCTGGCTTGCTGCCCACCCTCTTGCTCATCACTTCAGAAGACTTCCAGGACTCATGGGGGCATGAGGGATTTTATATACATTTAAACAACCTTGCATCTCTCCTCTTCATCCATCCATCCTTCCCTTTTCCCCTGCTCCTTTGGATGTTTCCCAATCCCCTTCCCATTCAGCTGGTTTTTCCATCAGTAGCCAAGACTTGCTCCTGCTCTTCACAGCAAGACACTCGTGATGTCAGGCAGCCCTTGTCCTAAAAACCTGCTGCCCCAAGGAACCTCCCTGGGCTCTCCCCAGCCACGGGGGCCCTGCAGCATCTGAAGGAAGAACCTGTCAACTTTCTCCACAAACTTTCACTGAACAAATACAAGCATTAAAGTTCCCATTGATTTCCTTCCCCATACAGAAGCAGAGGGGTCTTCACTTGTGTCAACGCTGACATGGAGTAAATAAGCAGGTTAGTAACATGAAGTGGCTATCAGCCATCTCCTTGCCTTTGTTTTTTCCTCCCTGTGAGAGATCCCGGTGTATAAGGAAGGAGAGGAACAATGGGGGATACCCCGTCCCACCCCTACAACCCGAATCAACAGCAATCTCACATGTCAGCGGAAGAGAGGGAGACACAAGAGAAAGCACAGAACAGCACCAGCACTTCAGGGAGCCCTTTTTAGCTCCAGCAGGAAGGTCAGAGCCAGCCCAGACAACTCTAACACAATGAGCTGCCCAAGCTAAATATAAACCCATGGAGGGCATGGAAACAGGAGTTTGTTTTTACAGTGAGCCAACAGACGACCAACATTGTGCCACATCTCAAAATAATTCACAGCTTTATCATTACTGACAGTCTTTGTGTTTTATCAGAGAGGCTGAGCCCATGCTCACACCCCTTTGCCAGCCTAAGTCAGTGGAAATGATTAACTGAGAACAAGAAATACTCAAACTTTTCCATTTCTATTACACCAGTCTAGGAAAATCTATTATGTTCCTGTCCCATGATGGGTCCCCACCTCAATAGCGAGCTGCTTATCTCCCTTCCTCACACGCACATTACCCTTAATTCTACGTTAACTGCTATAAACACTGTGGCTCTCAAGCCCACAGTCCTTTCCCAATACTCCGCTTGGCAAAAAACTACTTTTCCTTAAATCCAGGTCACATGTTGAGGTTTCTACCCTTTGCTCACAGATATCAAGATCTGGTTAATAAACTTGTTTTGTTTGCTTACTCAGAAAAAGAAAGGGTGACATTTACCCAGCATAACTATCTCAGATTCTCAGAACTGCAGAGATTTTTAGAGGAAGGGGAACTCTCATGGAAGAAAATTCCCTGACGTATAAAAAGCAGGGAAAAGAGAATGTGCAAGAACAAAATTATGAAGTTAGAGATAAAATATACCCCAGTGAATGGAAGGGAAAGAGCCCTAGCTAGTATTCAGGCTGCTATTTTTAAGTACAGTGGTAGGAAGAGAGAAAACCATGGTGCCATGCCAGTAACACATTTGTTATTTGGTGCTCAGGGAGACACTCAAACGATTTGCACGGCTGGTATTTCACTTGGTATTTCTTGCTAGGCTTATGTTAGAGCAGAGAAATCATATCCTTACTCTCAAGCATGTACTTCTTGGCAATAGGCAGAGAGAGCAGCCGGATGTGACCGATGAGGGAGCCCCAGGCATGGGCTCTGGAGAGCGGAGCTTCAGGCGGCAGCGGGTTGTATGGCTGGATCACAAAGTAAACAGTCAGCAACACGAGTCCAAGGGTGAGCAGGCCCTGAGAGAGAAAATAGGCACAGAATTAATCACACTGCAGCCAGCTGATGTGTCTTCAGAACAGGACACACCTCTGGCTGCTATCAAAGGGTTGTGGTTGCGCACCGTAAGATGAACACTCCAATTTTTGCTGCGGCTCCTCATTTAACTGCAGTGCTATTTATGTACACAGAGTTGTCACTCTTGTTTTATTGGTAGGGCTGTCCAAGGATGAAATTAAGCAGCCTTCAAACCCCAGCCACACAACTCTGTTCATGGATTTTTGCACTGCAAGTAATCCAGCACCAGAGCAATGAGGATTATCTACAGACAGTTCCGATTCCTCCAACCTAATCAGATCAAAGCTTGCGCTGCTGCCATCCCTCTTGCACAACGTTTTCAAGGCTTTATGCAAACATCCGTCAAGCCTCAAACCACTTTGGCAGAGTTGGCTCCACTCCCTCCTCCATACCAGAATCCCAAATAAGCCTTAAAGAGATGACATGATGCATTTCTCCCCCCCCCTCCCTGGCCAAAGTCGAAGCGAATCAACAGCAAAAACAAGAACAGAAGCTGAAAGTTCAAATTACCAGTTTCCTGTGCTCCTGCCTTATTTTACAGCCTTCTATAGGATGTGAGGAAGAAAGCTTGATATTTTTCTAAGTAGAAACCACTGAGAGGATTTAAAGACAACACTAAAATACTACTGAATATTACGCCAGTGGGAAGGTTTTCATCCTTGTAGCAAACATCTCAAACCTCCCCAACAACAGCATCCTTTCACCCACTTTGCAGAGCTTTTCAGAGCATCTTTTAGTTAAGGGTCTCAAAACATTTTTCTAGCATTGAGCATCATGGCAACAGGTTTATTTTATAGACTAGAAGGAGAATAAAGACAGGTAGAAGCTTGTGAGAGGGTCAGAAACAGAGTCTGTATCTCTTCGTTATTCCACCCTGAATTTCTTTCCTTCCTTCCTCACACTTCCTCTGAGGGTGCTGACACTGGGAATCTTTGCCTGAAGAATCAATGCAAGTCTCATTCTTTAATAATTTAAGGAGAGGAAGGTGTTGACATGTTAAATTTTCAGCACACATGAGCAATTTCAAAGCTCAGTCAGCTGCCTTCTGTTTTCAAACCAGCTCGAGGGATACAGGAAGCTACACTTCACAGCTTTTTAAATAAAGAACTTGGGAAAATTCATCAAGAAAATGCAATGGGAAGTGAAAAGCTCAGGTGCAAAAGGAGAACTCCAACCCTCAAATGGTCTGTGCGTGCACAGAAGATATAGGATCACAGAATTGTTTGGGATGGAAAGGACCTTAAGACCATCTAGTTCCAACCCTCCTGCCATGGGCAGGGACACCTCAGACCAGACAATGTCACCCAAGGCTCTGTCCAACCTGGCCTTGAACGCTGCCAGGGATGGAGCATTTACCACCTCTTTGGGCAACCTGTGCCAGTGCCTCAACCACCCTCACAGGGAGGAACTTCTTCCTTATGTCTAACCTGAACTTCCCCTGTTTCAGTTTAAACCCATCACCCCTTGTCCTATCACTACAGTCCGTGATGACGAGTCCCTCTCCATCTTACCTTGTAGAGAGCCACTAAGACAGGATACCGCGGAGGTCCCCTTTGGGGTTCATTCCTTTCCAAGAGCTGCTTGATGAATTTCTCAATGGCTTTTTCTGACATCCCACACTGGTGGCCAGTCTGCCTCACTAGATCAATCGTCTCTGAGAGCTTGTCATAAATGCTGAGCTCGTTGGACAAAAGCTCCATGGCCTCCGATGAAAAATCCCTGTGGAGAGATCCAGTATGTTAACAGAAAGCACACTCCAGCCACACAGCTCAGCACCAGCATGTGCAGAGAGATCACAGGAACATCCCAATGGCTAAGCAAGAGGAAGACAAAACCTCTTCACATCTAAAGGCACACCATCTAGCTGCAGTCCTAACAGTCTCTGCTGGTCCAGTATCCCCGAGGGACTGAAAGAAGCCGTGAAATTTCCTGACAAGAGGAGAACCGGCTGAGATTCGCAGCTTATGTAAATGAACAAAGCTTCCCAGAAATCAATGAAACTCCACTTATTCATCTATTCCAAATGAATCCATCCCATAAAGTGATTGCTCACCAAGTACAAAAGCCAGCAATACAAAGCTGATCATCACACAGAGCAGCCAAGCTAAGCTCTCCTGCCCTGCAATGTTAGTCGCTTAGTTTAACATAGATTTGTTTTCATTAAATCCCCTGTCAGCAACAGGACCAGGACAGGGAAATAAACAATATATATGGGGCAAAGTTCAACAATTTAAAATTTGTCTCAATTTTTGCAACCTAATGTCCACGCCAACTGATTATTGAGTAACAGTAACATGATAGCAGCATGCTCTGCAGGCAGCAAAAGCTCTTGGGTTCCTCTGAGTTTGCCCGCGGGTCATCCACATGCAGAAATGCAGCAGGAATTGCATTGTGAATCCAAGACAGAGACGAAATGGCATTTGACAGCAAGTTATTTCCCACTATGAAGTTTGTAAGAACACACCTATGAGCAATCAATACTAAAATGACAAAAAAAGAAATGTGTTTCTCTATCACTCGCCTCCTCGTCTGCCACAAAGGCAGAGCCTCGTGGCACCAAGAGCACCAGATGGGCTGAAGAAAAGATGCAAAGAAACTGCCGGACAAGCTAATAGCTGCCAACCCGAGAATCCCATTGTTAGAGAGACATTTTGCCATGGAAAAACACTGCTGGGGGAAAGGAGCATCTGTGAGGTCTTGCTTTGCCTCTTGTTTCTGAGCTGGGAAAACTTGAACATGGATCAAACTAGGACAACAGAAACTTCCTGCAGAGCAAAGTTTGGAAAGGCATTGCCCCCAAAGCTCAGACTGAGAACCAGCATGTAAAAAAAACAAGCAGCATAGAGTCCCAGAGTGGTCTGTGTTGGAAGGGATCTTAAAGCTCATCCAACCCTGATGCCAGGGGCAGGGACACCTTGCACTAGAGCAGGTTGCTCCAAGCCCCTGTGTCCAACCTGGCCTTGAACACTGCCAGGGATGGGGCAGCCACAGCTTCTCTGGGCACCCTGTGCCAGCGCCTCAGCACCCTCACAGGGAAGAACTTCCTTGTATCTAATGATATACATGATTCATACACCCAGCTCACAGCTGAAAATGGAAATCAGGCCCCTGTTCCCCTTTTACTCTAAATACTACCTCACACCAGGAATAAGCTCATAAACACATTGTGCAGCTTCACCCAATTCACCACCTTGCTCAGTGAAGCCTGTTACTGCACCACGAGAACTGTCTAGCTATCTGCTTGGGTCTGCTCTGCACACACCTCACAGAACAGCATTTCAAAAGCACAGATCCATTTGGCTCACTTGAGAACAAGCTGACAAGTGGTGCATAACGTGCTACCTAAACTTAAATTTGCTCTGCTGTAACTCGCTCTGACTGCTCCCACAGGAAAAACCAGCCATAAATGTATGTATGTATATATATCAAGAACAAAGATTCTCTTGTTAAGCAACCAAACTTGAAATGTTATTTGCCTTTAAAGAACTGGAGGACAGCTTCCCCCCTAAACCATGGGCTCTTACAAGTCAGAACTCAAACAATGGCATTTTTAATACCCTTTTTCCTGTGATGCTAGGTACTATCATTAAAAACCAAACCCATTTTTCAACAGGACTACCAGCTTCAGCAACTGCTCTTCTCCCTCCCCAGGATCAACTCCCTGTTCTGCTTTTGCACTTTTGTTTATATGGTCCCATGGTGAATCAGATGAGAAAAATTATCTGACTGAAAAATAACCCGTTTGTTTGGCCAGCAGCTGCCTGAGCACCCAACTCAAGCAGTCAATGACAGATGTTATATTAACATTAGTGTCAGATTTCTAGCCACAGCCTTAGAAAGGCCAGAAGAGTAAAATGCCAAATTAAAACCTAACCCCATGCAGGCAATGAGAACATGCTGCACTACTTTGCCAGGTTAATGAGCTACCGACATTCCTTGCGTTCCACACAAACATTTGTCCCAGATCTTCCCACCTGAGCAGCCCCATGGGCTACCAAAGCTGCCCCAAAGCAGGTTTGACCGTAAGTTCTCCCAGGCAGGGACCTTTTCTTCTTATCTGTAAAGCACCTGGCGTGCACTTGACTCTATAAAAACAATACATTGCTTTTCTCCTTCATTCATGTAATACCATGATTCATACAACAAGCAAGAGCCAGCACATCTGCAGGATATTAAATTACTTTCCCCCCCCCAGCTTTTGCAATTACTCTACTTGCCTTGACACTGGAACTGGTGTGCTAACTGGTCTGAGAGGTTATCTAGCTTCCTCTGGCTCCCGTGTGCCAAAGCTTTCGCCTGTGTCCCATGTGGAATTCCAGCAGTTTCAGCAAGCTTCCCTGGCATGCAAGGTCTGCCTGGAACCTCTTAAAACAATCATCCCATACAGAAATGGTGCCAAACACGGTGATTTCCCCCTTTCCAAACAGCAGAAACATCCTATGACGATAAAATGCTGAGATACCTCCCAGTTCTCCCACCTCTACATTTGTATTCAACCCTGAGCAACACCTTTGTAGACAACCTCTGCAAGTCACAGACACGAAAACCCAACATAGCCCCTTGACAAACTCAAGAGTAACCCACGTCCTCAGCTAGGAAATCAGGCATTATGCTCCCACATTGTTTTGAGAACAGATGAGGCCTTAAAAACCAAATAACAACCTATTATTTCCCTTCCTATCGCCACAATACAGCAGACAAAATAATAACAACAGACTACTGTACCCTCTTCACTATCACACACACATACTGAGCGAGCCTTATCCCTTGCAAACAGCAGCCCCTTAGAGCCAGGCCTTTTAAACTAGGGCACCCATATGTTACTGTATTTCTTTATGAACTCCACCACCCTGGGAGGAATAAGCAGCTCTCCACAAACACAAGCAGCAGCAGCTCTCAGCCTGAAGGGTTTCCACCCAAGGGCCCAGCTCTTGGCCCCGATGCGCGGTGGGTGTTCAGACCCAGGCTTTAGAAAGCTGAATATTTAGAGAGAAACGCTGTCGGAGGAGTCGTTAGAAGGGAAAGGTGCTCGCCTCGCTGCTGAACCTGAAACAGCGATACAAACACAAGACATTCTCCTCTGCTTTAGCACCGTTTACGCGGCCTCCCTCAGCCCTGCTCGGGGGATCAGGTCCCAGCCCCAAACCTGCGGAGAAGGACTGGCCCCCGGCAGCGCCCTCTCTTCTCTCAAGCAGCAGCTCCAGCCGGGATTATTGTATTGCTTTAAAAACCAATAAACAGAGCAAAAACCAGCCCCCATCCCCGCCGCTGGGCGCCTGCCGAGGGCCTCGCTGAGGCCCGGGAGCAGCCCCCCCCAGGCCCGGGACCGCCGTGAGGGGCCGTGGTCCGGCCCTGCCCGCTGCTCCGGGCACCCCCTTCCCCGGACCCCCGCCCCGTCCCCCCCTTCAGCCGCCCCTGGCCTCACCCCGGCACCGCCCGGCGGCTGCCCCGCTCCGCCGCCCGGCTCCGGGCTCCTCCCGCCCGCGATGGAGGCGGGACGCGGGGGCCGGGCCGCCGCTTCCTGCTTCCGCCATGGCCCGGACCAGCGCCCCCAGAGCCCCCCGCACGCGGAACAACCCCGGGTGGCTCTAAACACCCCCCTAGTGTCCAAATATCCCTCCCCCCTGTGGGCATAAAGACCCCCCCAACACCCACCGGAGGCCAGAGCGCCCCTGAAATTCCCAGCTCCCGTTTAAGCCCCGAACCCGCCCCCTCCCCCCCCCCCCCCGTATCCTTAAGGCAACCCCCCAGCACCTACTTGAGCCCAGGGTCATCCTTAACTCCCCCAGCATCAGCCTGGCCCCCCCCATTACCCACAGACCCCCCCCAACAACCACCTGAGCCCCCAGCACCCTCCTGCTAACCCTAAGACCCCTCTGAGCATCTACCTGAGCACCCCAGCACCCACCTGAGCCTCACCACCAGCCTGACCACCCTGAGACCTCCCCAGGAACTCCAAGACCACCCCACCACCACCCACCTGAGCCCATGATCACCTTGAGAACCCCCGCCAGGGGCTGCCTGACCCCCCCATTACCCACAGACCCCCCCAAAAAACTACCTGAGTCCTCAGCACTCTCAGACCCCAATCAGCACCTTAAGACACCCCACCCAGCACCCATCTGAGCCGCCAGCAGCTTCAGACACCCCCGCGTAATTCTAAGAGACCCCCCCCAGCACCCCTGAAACACCCCAGCACCTCCAATGCCTTTCATAGCCAGACCCACAGCACCCATGACACCTCCCTCTACCCCCAAGCACCCCCTAAGTCCCCAGCATCCCTCCACAGCACCCACCCGTCAGCCCTTCCAGCCTCCCAAACCCTACAGCAGCCCCCTCAGGCCCATTTACCTCCCCCAGCTCTGCCGAGCTGCATTTGTGCTCCCCAACAGACCCGTCCAGTCCCCCCCTGAACCCCACTTACCCCAGCCCCATGGGGACATGGATGCCCATTCCCGCAGCTCAAGTGACAAGTGGTGATCATGCATAGGGTTTTAACCCCCTAAAAGGCATGGGAAAGCACTAAAAAGTATGGGAAAGGCTTCCAGGAGCAAAGAGCTGGGAGATGGAGCAAGAGGAGGTCTCCAGAGCCACCCCCAGCACGAAAAGCTTGGAAGAAAGGAGGATTGAGGGGGCTCAGCCTCACCCAGCTCTCAGATATGGGCTTTAGTCCTTAACTGCAATTAAATGCATTTTCAATCAGCAGTTGGTTGTGGCTGTGATGGGCTTTTCTGGTATCTCCCCGGACCCTTTACAGCCTTGTTTAAATTCTTGTCCTCAACAACTTCCTGCAGTGATGAATTCTGCAGTTTAATTAAACACTGTGAGAAAAAGTACTTCCTCTGATCAGGTTTGAACTTCCTGCCCTGTCAATCCCAGCACAGGAAGCAGGATGGTCTCCGCATCCTGATTTTCCTGCCTTTCGAGGGGAATGGGGTGAAACTCAGGGAGACACTGTTGGGTGAGACCAGAAAGCCAGTGGCTGGGACACTGGAAGCTTTGGCCGATGATTTGTTATCAAGAGGTCGTCTGGGTTCTTTGCTTTCAAAGTGGAAGCGTCAAAGTGAGACAGTGGCAAATGCCTGCTGGCCTTGGGCTGGTATCCGAGATCTTCTGCAATCTTGGCTTGGCTGGGGCAGCTCCTCTAATTCCTGTGGAGTGCCTCAAGGAATTACAAATGGCTCGAAGGGAAACAACCTGATTTTAAACCAGAATTCCTGTGGTCCGAACAAACATGCATTTCCCTCTTGCTATTAATATCTCAGCCCTTGATCTTCCTCCAACCACTCATGCGTGCGTTTAACAGCTTGCAAAGGAGCGGTCCATTGGATTCTGGAGTGGGAATGTTTACTGGGATTGTGAATTATTAAAGGTGAAAGATGCTTTCAAATGCAGTGCCCTGAACATATTTTCCAACATGCTTTATTGCCTTGCTGGCATTTCTCTCAACCTGGCAATGAAAAATCCATTTCCAAGTTTGGAGGGGAGGTTTGGAGTGGAGTAGCACTTGTTTTATGCTTTGGGCACAAATTCAACCTGTAATTTCTCGCGGAATTAGACAGATGTTTCTTTCTGTCTGCTTTTCTGGGAAGCCTTTTGTTTTGCAGATCTCTCTTCTGGGCCCTGTCCAAGCTCCTTGGTCTTTCTTTGCAGCAGCAATGTTGCAGTTCGAAGGTGTTGCTGCATTTGCTGCCATCTAATGGGAGAATTAGGTTGAGACAGGGGAGATTGAGATGAGATTTTAGGCAGAAGTTCTTCCCTGTAACCGTGCTGAGGCGCTGGCACAGGGTGCCCAGAGAAGCTGTGGCTGCCCCGTCCCTGGCAGTGTTCAAGGCCAGGTTGGATGGGGCTTGGAGCAACCTGCTCTAGTGGAAGGTGTCCCTGCCCGTGGCAGTGGGTTGGAACTGGATGAGCTTTAAGGTCCCTTCCAACACAAACCAGTCTAGGATTCTATGAATTCAGCCTTGGCAAAGTGTGCTTGGAGTTACATTATTTAAAGACAAACCAGCAAAGCAGAAATAGTGAAGATGGGCCCTAACAACAGTAAGAAAAAAAAGCCAGTAAGATACCCCAAATACTGAAGCCAGGCACAGATCTGAACTGAGCAACATAAACTCTTCTTGAGGAGCTATGGTCTTCAGGCTGCTCTCACTGCTCCATCAGTAAAAAATCCCTATAATGAAATATGGTAAAGACTGATATGGAATGGGGGTATAAATATATTGCATTAAGAAAAGAAAGTCTTGTAACAACAGACCCAAGGGAGGATGGCTTTTGGCAGGGGCAGCTGGGGAAAGACATTTAGGGGATGGGATGGAAGCTTCAGTAGCACAGAGGTAACACTGAGATGGGGCAAGCAGAGGAGATAACACATCTAAAAAAACCTCATAAATTCCTGCATCACTGCAGAGTTGTACACTACTTGGTGAAGCTCATAACCCCGGTCCTTCCAAGCATGAGCTTGGTCCATCTCCATCTAGAAATCAATGTTGTTTCCACTGAGCACTTTTGGGTATCACATCGAGCTGGCCCACTTTGAAGAGGTAATTCTGTGAGCAGCAGAACCAAGAAGGTCTGCTCCCACCTGGCTCTGTGCCCTGCAGCTCTCTCCCATGGAGATTTTGTCTCGATAAAGACTAAACTTAAACTGCAATTTTTCCATCAATGGGGCTATTAATTAGTCTCAGTTACTCAGGCCTTTATTCAGACAAGTCACAACATCTCAGAGCTTTGCAATTGCTCCCCACCAGGGACTTATAAAACCAGCTCC
Organism: Strigops habroptila; assembly: GCF_004027225.2. Taxonomy (NCBI): domain Eukaryota; kingdom Metazoa; phylum Chordata; class Aves; order Psittaciformes; family Psittacidae; genus Strigops; species Strigops habroptila. The sequence goes on from NC_044294.2 coordinate 4,960,894, forward strand.
AAAACTGTTTGAAACACGGAAAGAGAAAACAGGTATAAATACACGGGCAGCAGGAGCTCTTAAGCCTTGTTTCCTGGGAAAGCTGAGCTATAACAGAGTCAGAAACATATAGAATGATATTCTTTTCTTTAACATATAGTGTTATTAGGAAACCAACTCTTGTTGTCACTGTATTGTTATAAAGCAGAAACTGGCTGCTATTCTGCTTTGCCATAATATAAATAATAATGGCAACAAAAGGCAAACCCATCTGAGCAGAACTATTTCTCCCAAATCTGCATGTAAGCACAGTCTCTAAATACCTCTCCTTGCTGGAGGACAAGGCAACGCATGTAACATAGAAAAACACTAAAATATAACAATTGTAATTTTATTTATTTAGTCTGTATGTCTTTCTCTGCAAAAATATAGTTCGCTGTATCAAGCTGTAGAAAGAAAAATAATCAAAACCCCCTTGAAATGTGCTTGTTTAGGCTTTTCAAACTGTTTTTTCACACCAATTCAGTACTTCATACAGAAGCCACCTCAGCGCAGAGGGGCAGGGTGCAGCAGCTTGCTCTGCCCTCCCCACCCTGAGATCTGCAATAGTGCAAAAATCTGCTCTAGGGGCAATGCAATGAAAAGAGCTCCTGCAAGCATTTACCTGCTCATACATCCCACCACCCCAACGCTCTTTCTATTATCCTGGATGTGTTCTTGGAGGTTTTACATTTGTTTTGAGCAGTTTGTAGCAGTCTTCTGTCAAGACCCATTACTGTTCACTGGCACAATAAACCGGGAAAGAGAAAAACTAACTTTACCTTGCCTAACTGCAGGCTTACAAGTGCCTTTAGGATATATTGCATATTTCATTGTTCTAGATTGCAAAGCCAGAGCAAAAGTCACCACCACACAGCAGCACCGACAGCCCTAAACCCCCTGCTTTGCACACCAGCCTTTGGTGACTCCTGGTAGTCATGTCTTTCATCCCAAGACTTGGTTTTGCTCCCTGCTGCTTCCAATATCATTCCAGCATCTTGGATCCAGCTAATTTCCTATACTGCCTGTTTCCATAGCCCATTTTTTGTCTCCAAAAGAAAGTGATAAAGTTTCCCAACAAGTATTTAGGAGGGCTCGTGTCCTCTGGGATGGTGGCAGGAGATGAGCAGGGAAGGGGCTGGGTGACAGCCTCTCCCCCACAGCGACTTTTGCTTTCAGCATCCGAGGCAGATCAGGCCAGGCAGACACACAGGGAGCAGAGATGGTGTCTGAAGGCTATTTTTATGCTTTTCTGTCTGTCACCGCAGTTTCAGACCAGAGTGGGGGGATCTCTCCATCACCAGCAGCAGCCCTTTTTCTTCTGGGGTAGCTTTGGTACCTCTTCTGCCTTATTTTTCAGTTTATCCTCATTAACTTTGAGCAACCTGGGAGAAAAGGAAGCAAATTAGCCAAGTATTTCCCCCATATTTTGTGTTTCTGTGCTCTTTGTCTTGACAAGAATTGTCAAGGGGGGGTCAGCACAAACAAAAGGAGTTAGAAGCCTTCCAGCTCAGCATGATATGAGAACCATGGACTCTGCTAAAAATGCCACCCTAAATGAAGTCACAGACAGAATTAATGTCTGTCAACCTAGAGAGAAATCAGCAGCATCCTGAAAAGGATTTTATTAATCTTCTTATTAATTCAGGACACATCTTACAGCACTTATCTCCAGCTCATCCCAGCCATGCACATGCTGTTCTGAATTTTCCCTGATATTTGGGCACATGGAGTCTCCGGGGACACTAACACACCAGCATTTGGAGTTAAAAAAGTAGCGAGGGAGCCCATTAAATTCAGGAGAGCTGGCAAAATCCAAGCACACACCTCACCTGATCAAGCTGACCATGGACTCGGAGACATTGTGGCCCGAGGCAGCACTGCATTCGTAAAACATGAGCTGATGCTCCTGGAAGACACAGAGCCCACATAGAAATGTAATATTCTTGCACTGGAATAGCTTAATATGGGAGTAAATGAGTAAATAGCCACAGGATAGTCACAGTCAAGAGGAAACAGGAGGGACTCAAGGAAACAAATGACTTGGTAACTTATTTACAGGAATATGAGGGTGAAATCCATCTTTTCTGATAGCTACAACACCAACTTTTAATACCAAGGCAGACAGAATTTGATGTGATGCCCTCTGGTTAGTGGAGCAAGTATGGAGATGTAACTGAATGTTCCCAGGTCTTTTGTGCCTGCCAGTGACTGGTTTGGGAAAAAGAAGCATCTATCCCTTGTCCTACTGTCTTCATTTGTGAAATCTGCAAATTCTCCCCTGTGAGGGTGCTGAGGCGCTGGCACAGGGTGCCCAGAGAAGCTGCGGCTGCCCCATCCCTGGCAGCTGAAAATGTTTTGATTTATAGATCCAGCTCCATAAGTGGTTTTACTGGGGTGGTGCCGAGTCAAAACTAAGATGGCAAGAGGAAAGCAAGGCAGGTAAGGGTGGAAGATGGGTTCAGAGATCGCTTTGATGATCACCGATGCATGACAGGTAAATTAAGGACTTTCACCTTTCTCTGGGTCCTCAGGCTAGTGGAATCCATCCTTAGCTGTCCTTGCCTAGCCTGGGTGGACACACGCTTTAGCAGGGCCATGTACCTACCTTGGCCAGGCGTTCCCCCTGCTCTGTAGGGACCTGTCTCTCTGCAGCACAGTCAGTTTTGTTCCCAAGAAGCAGAATAGTCACTCTGTCTTCTGCTCCTTCCTGGGCAATTAAAGAGGGGAGGATCAGGAGCACATCGCAACCTCCCTCGAATCACAGCTGGCCACACTGTCTAGACACATCCTGGAGCACTGTGAATGGTGCCCACAGATTTGAGCCGACACTAAAACCTTAAATTCTTAAATGAGTTTAACAGCATTTAAGAAAGGGATTTTGGTTTTGCCCTTAAATCATCTTTCCTGATCTATTAAAGGGCAGAGCATTGGATGAGTTCCTCTTATAGTGAGTTCACTTTGTGTTCAACTTCAGGAACCCTCCAGAGATGCTCTGGCTGGGATTTACAGGTGCTGAGCAAGGTGACATCCTGTTTTGTTCCAGCATTTTTAAACACTGATTTTGTGCTTGACTGGATATCTCTGACAAGAAGTTTTTAATAAGAAATGAGTTACCTCCCGTTTCCGAAGACATCAAAGGGGACTATTCCTGATTTATAAGTGTTATCAAAACCACTTTCAATCCTCTGCAGTGGTTTTGAATTGTAAAAAATTTGATCATTGTCATCATGATGCTATTAACAAATTACCCCAGGAAACAAATGTGGAAAATGTGAAATTGTCACTATGTGAACTTAAATCCTTCAAGAAAAACTATTTTCTAACCAAAAGCAAAGCAGAATGCCCTTTACAAAGGGTTTGGTCACCCCAGGATGTCCATCCCTAACTGGTGGCAGAGATCAAGGGGAGAAAACACTGATCTCAAAGTCACGTCCAGTTCCAAGACCTTGGGGACAGGACGAGATTTTCCTGCTTCACCCACCTGGATACAGCTCAGCCAGTACTGCACGTCCAGGAAGGAATACTCTGATGTGATATCGTACATCAGCACAACCCCATCCGCCTTCCGGAAGAACTGCTTGGTGATGCTGTGGTACCTGCATGCATTTAAAATGGTCATTGATATGGTCTGAGGAGGTTTTCCCTAGGAGAAATATGGAATCCCAGTGGGAAAGCTGGGAATGCATGTGTATAAAAAAGGCAAACCCAGATTTTGTTCCTGTGCTGGTCACAGAGGCCGTACAAGCAGCCTGATGTTTATTTTTATCTTAATTACTTCCTTTATTACACTCTATCAGACCATATGTATACATATATGTATGTATATGTGTGTACATACTGTACAGAGTCTCTCCTTAAACAACCCTTCTTTGCTTAGCAAAGCCAAGAGCATCCATATCCACCAAACTACCAGAATTAAGGAACACCAGAGGTTGTTCTCCATAAGCAGACAGCTCAGCACTCACCTTTCTTGACCAGCTGAATCCCACAGGCGGAGAGCAAAGCGCTTGTTGTCCACGACGAAGTTTTTCACCTGATAATCCAGTCCTAGGAGACACAAGAAGAGATATCTCCGTACTATAAAGTTCATCCCTGAGACAGGGAATGGATGGAGAAGGCACATGGTGCAGGTATGACCTGAGGTTGCAGCACAAGGGGGTTGATCTCAAGTGAACCTCTGGCTTTTAGATCTTTAATGGCTGGGGTTTGGGGAAGGTCTCTGATCTCATGATGAATAAAACCAGGTTGGTTAAGAGAGGAGAATAGAGCTGAAAGGCAAAGCAGAGAGAAAAGCACTAGGGACATTGGCATTGATGCCCTAGAGAGAGCAACAAGGACCAGCATCGCCTGCTCCAGAGCATCCAGGCATGTTAAGTCAGTGGTCCTATCTGGTCCTTGGTGACAGGTTGTGTAGCACACTTGATGTGAGCTGTAACATGCCTATAATGATCACCAGGGGCTTGTGGGGTGAAGGAAAGGGAATTGCAATGGATGCAGAGCTGTGCTGGAGCGAAGCTGGAGGAGACCTACCTACAGTGGCAGTGAGGTGCGGGTTGAAGGTGTCGGCATGCAGCCGGTACAGGAACGATGTTTTGCCCACATGGGAGTCCCCAACGAACAGCACATTGTAGAGGTGGTCTGGGTCCAGGGAGGCTTTAGAAGAACCCCTTGGGACAGCTCCTGCCCCACCTGCAGTGATAGTCCTTGGCTCTCCCGGAATTGGCTCCCCTTCCTGGCTCATTTTCCTTCCAACCTCTTGCTGCTTCTTCCATTGACCAACTTCGAGGTCTTTGCTTTGTTCTCCCAAGAGCTGCTTTTGAGGCTGCATGCTGGCTGCATCCCCCAGTGAGCTGCCTCCAAGGACCATCCCCAATGGATCGTTCCCAGCATCTTCCTCCTGTAGGACCCTTGTATGAAGGAGTGATGCTGGTGCCACCTCTTGCTTTGGAAGCTCAGCAGGTCCAGCAGCTACCTTCTCTGTTTCCATCACGTGTTGTGGCTTCTCTGCCTGTGCTGAGACCTGCTCCTGGAGCTCGCTTTGGGCTGCCTGTCCTGAAGCACCTAACCGCCGCACATCTGGAACGAGAACATCCTCCTGCATCATTGCTTCCAGCTTTAGTGTGCTGATCTGCAATGGCACCTCGGAGACTAGGGAGCCTGGTGCAGATGCACCATCATCATCATGGTCCTGCTTTAGTCCTAGACCCTGACTTTCCATTAAACTCCTCTCCCCTGCCTCCAGCCTCTCTCCCTGCCCCACTTCCAGACCTTGAGCTCCATCCAGACGCCTCCCTTCTGCAGCAGCCCTCTCTCCCTGTGGTAATTCCAGTGTCTGGGTATACCCCAGGATCTGCCCATCAGGACCAGTGGGTGCTCCCAGCTTTGCTTCCACACCAGGAGCCTTGGGAGCAGCGGCACACTCAGGATGTGAAGTGGCCTCAGCTGGGGGGGACAGATGAGCACCAGCTGCTCCCTTGCACCCTTTTGCGGTGTGAGCTGCATCTGAGCCGGGAGTGTGGCTCTGCTGCCCTTCCCGCATCGCAGCTGCACCCACATTTCCCTCTGCGCTCCCTCCTGAGCTTGACCTGAGCTCCTCTGGCTCTGTTGGTGGCTGCACGCTTGCATGAGTGCTCTGAGCCTCCAGCGTGTCCAGGATTACAGCCTCTGCGTGGGGCTGCACACCTGCACCAGTCCCCTCTCCCTGCCTCACCCCATGTGGGTGAAACACAGGTTCCTGTGCCAGCCCACTCTCACCCTGCTCTTGTGCACCATCCTCATCCTCCTCTAGGTGATGTAGGACTGCATGGTCCCCCTCTTCCTGGGGCGTTTCTGGGCTGGGACCCCCATGCAGCTCCATGTCTGCCCAGTCCTCTGCCTCCATTTCCACTAACTCTGCTTTATCGACCTGATCCAGGGTTTGCACATTTGGCACATCTGGAACCACGCTCCCTCCACGCTCTCTCCCTGGGGAGCTGACCTCAGTCAAGAGCTGCAGATCTCCTTCAGTGTTCCCTCCTGGGGTCACTTTGGCCTCATCCATCTCTGCAAGCATCTGCACACTTGCACCAGTGCTCTGGTCCTCCAGCCTGTCCAGTCTTTCAGCCTCCACCCGTGGCTGCACGCCTGCAGCAGCCCCCTCTCCCTGCCTGATGGCCACTCCGTGGGAGGGAAGCACAGGCTCGTGTGACAGCCCACACTCACCCTGCCCTTCTTCCCCATCCTCATCCTTCTCCACAAGTTGCAAGGCTGCATGGTGTTCCCCTCCCTGGAGGGTTTCAAGTTTGGGGCCCTCATGCAGCTCTATGTTTGCTGTGGAATCCTCTGCCTCCATTTCCACTAACTCTGCTTTATTGACCTGATCCAGAGGTTGCGCATCTGGATCGGCATTCCCTCCCTGCTCTGTATCCAGGGAGCTGACCTCACTCAGGAGCTGCAGATCTGCCTCTGCGCTCCCTCCTGGGGTCAATTTGAGTTTCTTCATCTCTGCAAGTGCCTGCACATTTGCACCAATGTTCTGGTCCTCCAGCCTGTCCAGGCTTTCAACCTCCTCCCGTGGCTTCAGGCCTGCAGCAGCCACCTCTCCCTGCCCAAATCCTGCTCCCTGCGGATCAAGCACAGGCTCCTGTGGCAGCCCATGTTCATCCTGCTCCTGTGCACCATCCTCATCCTCCTCCTTGAGCTGAGCAGCTGTTCCACCCTCTGCTCCCCATGGAGCTTCTAGGCTGAGACCCCCACGCAGCTCCATGTCTACCCAGTTCTCTGCCTCCAATGCCACTAACTCTGCTTTATCCACCTGATCCAGGGGTTGCACATCTGGAGCCACGCTCCCTCTCTGCTCTGTATCCAGTGAGCTGATCTCACTCAGGAGCTGCAGATCTCCCTCAGTGTTCCTGCCTGGGGTCACTTTGACCTCATCCATCTCTGCAAGCACCTTCACACTTGCATCAGTGCTCTGGTCCTCCAGCCTGTCCAGGCTTTCAGCCTCCTCTCGTGGCTGCATACCTGCACCAGCCCCCTTTCCCTGCCCAAATCCTGCTCCCTGTGGATCAAGCACAGGCTCCTGTGGCAGCTCACGCTCACCCTGCTCTTGTGCATCATCCTCATCCTCCTCCATGAGATGTACGACTGTGTGACCCTGCTCTCCCTGGGGTGTTTCTGGGCTGGAACCCCTATGTAGCTGCATATCTGCCCAAGCATCCTCTGCCTCCACCATTTCCAGTGCCTGAGCCTTAACTGGGAAGAGCCCACGCGGGGCTGGGCTCCCCATAGACATTTCTGCTGGGGAAGGACCCTCACTGTGCAGCACAGCAGCACCCATGTCCTCCCCCAGCCCTAACTCTGGTTGATCACCCTTCTCCAGTGGCTGCACATCTGGAGCCATGCTCCCTCCCTGTTCTGTCCCCGAGGAGCCAACCTCAACCCATGGCTGCAGAGCTGCCTCCACCTCTGCCAGCAGCTGCATGTTGGCTTCGCTGCTCTGGGCCTCCAGCGGTGGCACATCTGCTCCTGCTCCTCCTTCCTGCACATCATCAGGTGGCAGCACCACTGGTAGTGCCACTTCTGCACCAACATTCTTGTCCTGCTCTGCATCTTCCCTTGCAGATTCACCCTGTGTTACTTCCACCTCCCTTTCCTCAATTCCAGCTCCATGCTGAGCTTGGGCTGGCAGCACCTCTGCATCCAAGGTCTCTCTCTGGAGCTTCACCTCTGCACTTACACGCTCTTCCTCCAGCATCCTGGGGCCAGGAGCCACAGTCACCTCGGGAAGGACACTGTCCCCCTGGGCTGCTCCTATTCGTGCCTCACCCTGGGATGGTTGCTCTGGCTCCTTGAGCTCTCCTGGATTTATTTCCAGTTCCTTGGAGAGCCCCAGTGGTGGGTGAGCCTCTTCTCCCAGCCCCGTGCCCAGGGGCTGAGCCACTGCTGTGTGAAGCTCCTCCATGCCAAGGCACTGTCCCACAACCAGACCTGCCTCCCCAGCCTCTGGTGACCCTAGACCTGCCTCCAGGTTTTCTCCCTGGCTTAATGCCACTTCCTCAGCTTCTCCCAGGAGCTGTGCCTTTTCCCAACTTGTTTTTTCCTGCATCCATCTTGCTCCCTCCACTTCCATCAGCGCTTGCTCTCCTGCCTCCATGTTCTCTCCCAGTGCTCCTTGTGGCTGCTCTGCCACCTTTAGCATCACCTCCTTCACACCACCACCCTTTCCTTGCAGGAATAACATCCTCTGTGCCTCCTCCAGGCTTTCTCCCTGCTCTGCCCCTGGCTCCTGAGCCCTGTGGTGCCCAGCTCCCATGGACGCACCAGCCTGTGTCACGTCTGGAGCTGCGCCTGGTCCTTCTTTCATGTCTCCTTCAAACAGCTTGTGACCAATATGACCAGAGAGGGTCTCCTGTAGCACCCTGGGGGTTGTTCCATGTGCTGTGGCTTCCTCCAGCCCCATATGGGGCTCAGCATCATCCTGGGGGTGATGTGCAGTGTTTGCTGCTGCAGGGGTTGTACCCGGTGCCTGTGGCTTCAGCTGTTTGCTCAGAGCTGCTATTGCATCATTCATCTCTCTTAGCAAAGAGCTCTGGTCAGAGAAGCGTTCCTCTTTCAGAGATTCTGGGAAGGGGTTCTCTTCCGCAGAGCTCGCTCCCCGCGGGGCTCCCAAAAGGCTTATTTCTGCTGGCAGCATTTCCCAAACCCTGGAAAGGACAGGAAATGGGGAGAGTCAGCCCAGTCCCAGCTCCCTGCCACCCTCCAGGGCCAGTACCAGGGGGTCTCTGCTCTGCCACCTTTCCCCATCCCTGTCCACACCCAGTTTTATTGACCCTCTGGGGGTACTGGAGGTTTGCACATGCAGTGATGGGAACAGGGAAAGGGGGATGCACACCCAGGGAGCCAAATCCAGACAGAGCAAGTGCCTGAGCCAAGGGAGTGATGCAGGGTGACAAGCTGGGGTAAGCTAGCTTGATGCTGCGAGGGCTGGAGCAGCTCTGCTCTGGAGCCAGGCTGAGAGAGCTGGGCTGGGGCAGCCTGGAGAAGAGAAGGCTCCTGAAGGGGAGACCTTAGAGCAGCTCCAGTGCCTAAAGGGGCTCCAGGAAACCTGGAGAGGGGCTTTGGACAAGGGCCTGTAGGGACAGGACAAGGGGAATGGCTTTAACCTACCAGAGGAGAGACTGAGATGGGCTCTGAGGCAGAAGCTCTTCCCTGTGAGGGTGCTGAGGCGCTGGCACAGGGTGCCCAGAGAAGCTGTGGCTGCCCCATCCCTGGCAGTGTTCAAGGCCAGGTTGGACACAGGGGCTTGGAGCAACCTGCTCTAGTGGAAGGTGTCCCTGCCCGTGGCAGGGGTTGGAACTGGATGAGCTTTAAAGTCCCTTCCAACACAAACCAGGCTGGGATTCTGTGAAGAGACCTGATCTCCAGATGGGTGGGTGGGAAAAGAACATTAAAAGGACTAAACATGGTGTTTTGCCTGGGGAGGGAGGACGACTTGCAGACCTTGGGGGCACAAGCTGAAGCAGCAGGTGTTACCCAGGACCCCTTACACTTGATGGGTGCTCTTGGCTTTGGGCTCTCTACTCTGGGACCCCCTCCTGACCCGCATCTCGGAGTGGTACTTCTCGCTCTTCTCCAGGCTTATCTGCAGTAAACAAGGTGGGAAAAAGAGAGAGGAAAGTGCTTGGTGAGGGAGTACATTCACCTGAAATGATGCCAAGCTCTTCAGCAGGTACCTGGATATACCCACAAGAAAACTTGGGGGTGCTTCTACCCCCGTCCCTTCCCACACATCTCTATCGCACCATATTGACCCAGTGAGAAAGCCTTTACAGGAGGCACTGCCCCTGCTGCAGAAGCACTCTGTGCTCTTGGGCTTCCCAATGGTCCCAAACCAAACAGCACAATGCTCTGGAGCATGGACACCTCATCCCATCCCCACTGAAGACCCCAAATCCCAACTGAAGTACCTGTGGGGACACTGGTGTCTCTCTGGGCAGCTCTGCCACTGCTCTGCCCCTGCAAACACAGAGCACGGGTCAAAATCGCAGTCGTATCCTCTTCACCACATCCACCCCTGCCCCAGGCTGTCCCCAGCCTCACAAAAGTAGTGATGGGCTGGAGCAGGACAGCAAACCCATGATCGGTCCTGGTTGGATCCTTCTGTGTAAGGACCCCATCTCTGCTGGCACTGCCCTCAAAGAGACATGGTGCTGATAGTCCTGGCTTTTTCACTGATGCTTTTCACACCAAGCCATGATTAAGTGTTCACAAACCATGTAGCCGAGGCCCTCAGTGCAACAGGTTAGTGGTGGCCTTGGCAGTGCTGGAGAACGGATGGACTTGATGATCGTAAAGGTCTTTTCCAACCTGGGTGATTCTATGATACCATGATTCTAATCTGCCCTGTGGAGACCACTGAAGCTCCTTGATGCCCATCTGACCCATCAAACTCTTTTCCCATCCAGTACAACAACAGCCAGGAGGAAACCACCTATGTGCAGAGGGATATGACGGTCACTCAGCCACTCACATGGGCTCCTCCATGTGTTCCCAGGCCACCGCAGCCCTCACTGCCTGCAGGCGCCCGTGGGTCTGCTGGAGCTGCTGGTGGAGGTGCTGAAGGTGCTGCTCCAGCACCCGGTTGCTCTCCTTCAGCTGCTGGTTTTCGGTGTTGGCAGCTTCCTGCATGCTGCGGAGGCTGTGGCACCGTGTCTCCAGCTGTGGGATGGCAACAAGGACAATGACACCCTGCCAGGATCCCCATGATGGATACCCAGCTCCTCTAGACATGGGGCTGGCGGGGAGAGAACCCAACTTGGGTCCTTTAGGGATGGAGGGGAGCGTGGGGATAGGGGTGGCAAAAGTGGTGGTGGAGGTTCTATGTGACAACCTGCATCAGGAGCTGGTGGGGGCAGACTGGGCTCATCTCTATAGCACAGTGCTGCTACAGCCCAGCCCAGAGACCCCGTATGCATGAAGGGGGACCAGGAGCTGGGGTCAGCTCACCTCTGTCTGTGCTCTGACCAAGCGCTGCACCTCCTTCTCGCTGGCATCCAGCATTTGTTGGAGCTCCACAGCATGCTGGTGGCTCCGGGCCATGCTCTGGGATGGCAACAAGGACATTAGCACCCACTGACCTGCCTGGGAGCTGCCAAAGAGGGTCTGGGGGTGCTGGGTCCCTCCTGGGGTGGGCAGTGAGGGGAGAGGAGCAGCCAGTGACCCACCTCCTGCTCCAGCCACTGCTGCTCCTGCTGGATCCGCTGCTCCAGAGCCCCGCAGAGCTGCTGCACCTCCTTGTCATGCTCGGCCACACGCCTGCCAGAGACAGCGAGGCCAAGGGGTGGGTGATCAGACCCTGCTGCAGTGGGTGCAGGACCCTGGGACCCCACATTACCCACAGGCTGCAGCAGGGTTTGCCTGGACGGGTTCTCCCAGCAAGGATGTGTCCAGCAGTCTGATTCCAGCACTTTTCCCATCCCATGTGTGACTGTAGAGGGAGCTCGACCCCAAACGTCAGCTCCCAGTGAAACCTCTGCTCCAGCCACTGATGGATGTGCTGGGAACACCCAGGTTTCTCCCTCCTTGTGTGGCCCTATCCCTGGCCCCATCCCTCCCGTCCCACCCTCTCTGCTGCCCTGGGCTGACTCACTTGCTCAGGGTCTCCTCCAAAGCCTCCTTCTTGTTCCTCACTTCCTGGATGCGGTGCCTCATCTTGGCCACAAAGTCCTCCAGGTTGCCCAGGAGCTGGGGTTCATCCTGCCGGAGCTTCACCCAGAGCTTCCAGATCTCCTCTCTGCAGGGAGAAGGGTGTTGTGTGGTGAGCATCCCCCCAAAGCCCCCCCAAGCCAGGCCAGCTATGGGGTTCTGGGTCATCATGGGGGCTACTGGGTCCCCCTATACTGAGCACTGGTGAGGCCACACCTCGAATCCTGTGTCAGTTCTGGGCCCGTCACTGCAAGAGAGACATTGAGGTGCTGGAGCGGGGCCAGAGAAGGGCACCGGAGCTGGTGCAGGGCCTGGAGCACAAGTGTGATGAGGAACGGCTGAGGGATCTGGGGGGGTTTAGTCTGGAGAAGAGAAGGCTCAGGGGGGACCTTCTCGCTCTCTGCAACTGCCTGACAGGAGGATGGAGCCAGGAGGGGGCTGGTCTCTGCTCCCAAGGAACAAGGGATGGGACAAGAGGAAACGGCCTCAAGCTGCACCAGGGGAGGTTTAGATGGAGATGAGGAACAATTCCTTCCCCAAAGGGTGCTCAGGCATTGGAACAGGCTGCCCAGGGCAGTGCTGGAGTCACCGTCCCTGCAAGTGTTCACACCCCGTGTAGCCGAGGCCTCAGTGCCATGGGTTAGTGGTGGCCTTGGCAGTGCTGGGGAACGGTTGGACTGGATGAGCTTAAAGATCTTTCCCAACCTGGTCCATTCTATGGTTTAGCTCACACTGTTAAGGATGTGTGGTCCTGGGGGACAGATGAGCACTGGGGTGACCATGATCCTGTGCTGGGGCCAAAGGCAGCTCCAAGCCATTTCTGGGCTCACTCCCTCACTCATGCCCAAGCCTTTCCCTGTCTAGCCCATCCTGCAGGACACCCATGGGTGCTAAACAGGGCAGCTTACTCCTCGGAGATGTTGTCCGTGCCCAACTGGTCCATAAAGGCAGCGAACTGCCTCCGCTCCTCACTATCCACCTCCTCCAGCGCCGGGCTGGGAAGGACCAAGCGGACCCTCCGGGATGCTGTTTTCCGCCGGCGATGGCCCCTGGCAGCTTCCTGGGAGCTCAGGAACTGCCCTGTCAACAGATACCCCAAACCCTCAGTGCCAGGCTGGGGCAACTGCAAAGCCCAAACCCCAACACTTCCCACCCCGTGGCTTCAATCAAGCCATTTCAGCACAATAGGAGCTCTCACCAGGGGAGCCATGGGATGAGACCTGGACATGGGGACAACTTCTGGGCCATCCTCTGCCACCCAGCAAGGGCAATGTTTCAGATATCCCCTGGGAAAGCACCAGGCCCATGTCCAGGATCAGGTTGGAGGTGTTGTGCCAGCACTTACAGAGTCCAAAAGTGAATTCCTCAGTTCTCAACCGCCCGGTGCCGGCAGCATCTAGCCCATCGAAGACAAGCTCCAGCTCCTCTGTGCTGCATGGGAGATCTTCCTCCTGCAATTTCTAAGAACAAAGCAAATCAGGGGGAAAACCCTCCCATCACCCATTCTCCACCCACCCCAGCAGCATCTGACCCAAGGAGATGTCCCCATCCCTCACCTGTATGTCCGAGCGGGTGACGAACCCCGCCTGGTCCTTGTCCTGCTCCCTGAGGAAGTCCTGCACCCTCTGCACTATTTCGGCTGCCCATGGTGGCTCCTTGTCGGGGCTGGGGGCTGCTGCTGGTGCCTCACTGAAGCCCTTGCGCCGGCTGGAGCCCAAGCGCCTGCTCTTTGTGCCCGCCCGGCGCTCAGCCATGGGCCCCTGTTGGTCCTGTCCAGGGGAAACTGATGGTTGTTGACCCTTGGCCAGCTCCTCCTTGCTGGAGACCTTGGCGGGAGACGGTGGAGTGGGATTGAACTGGAAATGCATTTTGGCTGGTGTAAAGGGCCCCTGGGTTTGGCAATAGGAAGAGCAGCACAGCGCAGACGAAGCCTCGACTAGCAGTGAGCAACGGCTTCGAGCCCAGCACCCACTGGGTGAGCACGTCCTCCTGCCACCATCCATCCTACATGTCCCATGCTCTGCCTGGCTATGGAGGGTGCGCAGGGCACCGTGGCTCAGGGGCTACCCAGGAGGTGACACAGCCAGGAGGTGACACCAGCAAAGGAGCAGCCAAGGCGATGCTGGGCAGAAGGTGCTGGTCCCAGCTGCCTTCTCAGAGCTCAGCAGCAGCTTTTGATAGTCCTCCCCCAGCTTTCACAGCCGTGAGTCACCTCGAGAGCTGTGTGAGAGCTGGGGAGGGTTTCATGATGCCCGAGTGCTCATCCCAGGTCTGAGGTCAGGACACCCCTGTTCTGCTCTCCCCATGCCGGGTCATGGCAGCATCACCAACAGCCGCTGGTCCATGCCCATGAGAGGTTGTTCTCTGCATGGCAAAGCCAAAACCCAACGGAAGGAGCCCACAGCCATGGAGAACTGTGGTGCAGAGCGGGGCCATGCTGCAGCCCCACTTTCCGCTCCCAGTTGGAGAGACCCCCAGCTGCTCCAGCCCTGTGCTAAATCCCAGCCTGCCTTGGAAACACAGGAATAGGCCCCCAAAACATCCCCTTAAATCAAGAGGGCTTTGTGGAACTGCTGGAGTCCCGCAAGATACCTGGTGGGGGGAAGACACCATGTGCCTTTATGGTGGTCCCAGCCTCTAAGACAGCAGAAATGGGAGCTCTGGGGGGCACTGGTGTTGTTTAAGTCATGAGGAAGCCCCCAGTTACCTACTCCAACCCGGCACAGCCACAGCAGTGGTACAGAACAAGCAGGGGGCTGGGATGGGAACCATGCACCCCCCAGCCCATGGCATCACCGACTCCCTGCACTGCTCCCAGCCATCAGAAAAGGCCCGTCAGCCACAAGCCCCACACAGGCAGCAAGAAGCAGCCTCCCCCGCTCCAGCTCACCAACAGCAAGAAAACCCTTTCCTTTCCTTGCTTTTCTAGTTCTCGAGGTGCTGCAAATCTCACCTTTCCCTCTGGCCGAGAGGGAAGCTCAGTTTCGGGGTGCCCGGGGCAGTGAGGTGCTTGGGGCCGCGGGGATGCTGCTCCTGTGCTCACTTGCTCTTACTCAAGGCACTTTCCGCTCTGGGTTACACTCAACTGCCGGTGCTCACACGTTTCCTGTTTGCTGCGTTGCAAGCGGGGTGCAGGAAGGGTCCATCCAGAGGGTCACCAGTCCCCCAAACCTTCAGGATCCCAAAGAAGCTCTGCAAAGGCACCATCGGCATCACTGGGAATCGCAGCAGACATCCCCATCTTTTCCTTTCTTGCAATGGTCTGGAAGGTGTCTGGGGCAGGGGAAAAGCAGCAGAGAAATAGCAAGTGGTATTTTAAGAGGCGAAATAACCCGAACTACAAGGCTCTCTATAACCCACATATATAACATCCTACCTACAGGACAAACCTGCACACACCACAACCCACAGAGGCGCTTCAGCTGCAGGGTTTGGAGCTCATCCCACTGCTCTGCTCACACTAGTGGGTTTTCTGAGGCTCCTGTTGGAATTATTAACTCAGCTTTAAAGCCAGCACTGAACCCACTGACTGCCCATGGCTTGCACCCACTCTGCTTTGCAAGGGGACAGGGGAGTTAGGTGGGGTATGAGCATTTTTGCTACCCTTTAACTGCAAAATGGGAAAAAGATCCCAACAAGCAGAAATCTAACCATTAACTTTAGGTTATAACTAGAACTAACCCCCAAGCTCCCAGCACAGGGCTGAGCTCCCAGGGCAGGAGGTGCCTGTCTCTCCTCATCTAAACTGGTTCAATCCCTTGCTGGGAACCGGCTGCACCAGTGCCCTGCCCCATCGCACCCACAGCCACAGCCCAGCCCTGCTCTGGTGCTCTTCCACCTGAGGAAGCAGCTCAGGTGCTGCTGCTCCTCCTGGCCCTTTGTAGGTCAATGGAGGGCTCAGCTGCTGCTTCTCCCCTCTCTGGACAAAGCTGGTGGTGGTTGCCCCAGGCTGAAGGAGCCCTGTGGTTAGGCTGGGCTGCCCAGCTTGTCACCAAGCTCTTTGCTGCTGCATGGAGAAGGCTGGGCTTTGGCTTTGCTTTCCCTGAGGATGTTTTTGGGGGGAAACGCTAAAAATCCCTGGGAGAACTCACTGACCCATGACTGCAGCACCTCACTTCCAGCTGCAGAGCCCCACTGACAGCCTGTGCTGGGGTAAGCACCAGCCATGGGAGGGTATGATCCAGCTCTGCAGTGCCAAGAGCCCTTTCCAGCCCCAAGGAGAAATCAGGCAGGTCTTGGTATTGAATACAGTGGGGAAAGGAGAAGAACCTGACCTTCCTCCCAGCCCCACCGTGGGAACCCCAGCATCCTTGCTGCATGCAGAGGCTGGAACGGGAGAGCAGCAAAACACAACCTGGAAGTGCAAGCTCTCCATCCACTGCTCAGCTGCGGGAAGCCCACCACCACTTTGTGTCTCCAAAGCTGGGCACACACACACACTCCTCCCCATTGGGAAAGGCTGTGCAGGGCTGGGGTCTCCCATGGGGGTGCAAAACCCAAGCCTAGGTGCCAAGCTCCCTCTTGCACAGGAGAGCCAGGCCTGGGCTGTCCTCAGAGCCCCACACACAGGGACAAAGGGGTATTTGCTGATTTATTTGTCACTTCCTCCATCGCCACTGCTCTGACAGACAGGAGGTGACAGCAGAGGGGGCTGGAAGGGCTGACGTAAGAGGAAAAGATTAAAAGGGCTAAATCTGGAGAGCTTGACTCAGCAGCAGCTAAAAGGCTGCGTGATCGTGCTCTGCGAGCATCTCAAGGGGCATTGGCATGTGTGAGGTCACCCAACACGATTGGGCACAGGCTTGAGGGATCCTCAGTTGAACAATGTCACAAGGTTGTTACCATCAAACCTTTGTTTTCTTCTGGAACCTCTGAAAATGAGGGCATTTATGGGGCTGGAGCATCTCCCATATGAAGACAGGCTGAGAACATTGGGGCTGTTCAGCCTGGAGAAGAGAAGCTGCTGGAGACCTCAGTCTGAAGGGGGCTACAAGGATGTTGGAGCTTCATCAGGGACTGTAGCAATAGGACAAGGGGTGATGAGTTCAAACTGAAACAGGGGAAGTTCAGGTTGGAGATAAGGCAGAAGCTCTTCCCTATAAGGGTGCTGAGGCGCTGGCACAGGGTGCCCGCCCAGAGAAGCTGTGGCTGCCCCATCCCTGGCAGCATTCAAGGCCAGGCTGGACACAGGGGCTTGGAGCAACCTGCTCTAGTGGAAGGTGTCCCCGCCCCTGGCAAGGGGTTGGGACTGAATGAACTTTAAGATTCCTTCAACCCAAACCTTCCTATGATTTCTCACATTAACACTAACTTGGTCTCACAGTCCACATACAAGTCTTGCTCAGCCCTTGGAAGAAGCAGTTGATGGTGGAGGCACCTCTGACTCCCAGAGGGTCCCAGCCCCAGCAGCTCCAGTCTCAGTCCCACCCAGGGCTTGCTGTTGTGTTTTCATCTGCAGTGCCTCTACATGCTCTTGTTTGTCCCTGTCCCACAGCACAGGTCACTTACTGGCCTGGGCACCCAGGACCCCTTTAGAGGAGGGAGATGTGACCAGCTTGCCCACAGCTAATGGCCATTTGCCCTATGAGACAGTGCACTAAGGGTTGGGAGCAGAGGACCATTGTCACAGCAGGGAAAGGGAACATGGGCAGCAGAGGAGCCTGCATTCCCACAGCGAGATCCCACACAAGTGGCAGTGGCTTTCTACTGCAGACATGGTGGCAGCACCAGTCCTGCACCCAGGAGCCGGGTTAAGCACATGGGTTGTGGTGAGGTTTTACCCCTCTCAGCCCTCACACAACTCTTCATCCCCCTTCTCCGACACTTCATGCTGCAGGAGGCACCCAGGGCTGCGCCAGCCCCTTCCCATGCTGGCTGAAGGTACCACCAGGTTCACGCTGCAGCCACCCCACTCCCAGCGCAGTCCTTCCCATCAACCCAGAGACAGCAATTCCCATACACAAGATGAGTGTTTATTCAGAGTTAACATTTGTAGACAAACAGGTATTTTCCCTTCCCCCCACATAGTTAATAGCCTTTTTTTATAAATAAACATTTAGTGCTGGGAGCTCACCAGCTTCACTGACAGCAAAGTGCATCGTGGTGCAAGGTGGGAGGTTGACCCTGTCCCTTTTCTACCTGGGACCATCTTGCACCAGTTTCCAGAGTCCAAATCCAGCAGAGCAGGAGATGAACCCTATGAAAGTGCTGAGACCTGACAGCGTCGAGCCCCTCAAAAGCAGGGACTGACCCTTCAGCGCTGGGACAGAGCAGCCCTCACTCCAGGACATCCCTTGGTCCCAGAGGTGACTGAAGCCACTCACTCTGCAGAGTCAGGTGAGGGTCTTCTCCCCACCCCAGCCCCAAAGGAGGAAAAAGTCCAGGAAAAAGGAAGAAGGAGGAAAAAAAAAAAAAGAAAAACACAAAACAAAAAAAAGCTACAATTTCTTCTTTCAGTATCATCCCTGCTGGGGAGCAGGACTCTGCTCCAGAGCAAGCCAACAGAGCAGGAACAGGAGCTCCCCAGCCTCGTGTCAGTGTTGAAAGAGGCAGGAACACGAGGGCAAGCAGCACCACTCAACAAGCCAAGGTCAGAAGGTGGAGGTTTGGGTCAGCAGCATCCAGGGGACCCCAAAGCCTCGCACAGGCAGCATTGGTCCTGCAATGAGCACAGCACTGGGAACCTCCAGCAGGATTTGTCACCATCTGCAGCCTGTTCGACGGGTGACACCGTCGGTGAGTCACCCCGAGGAAGGGCTGTCCAGGGAACAGCCTCTCCCAAGCTGCCATGGGAAGTTTCCTCTCCCAGGCAGCCATGGAAAGAAGCAGCCCCTACATCACTCTTACACACATGAACAAGGAGATAACACAGCTGGGTCCATCCTGCTGGGTAGAGGGTCACCACCATGTGCCAGCAACTGGAGTGTCCCCTGTCCCAGAGCAATATAACCCACACCAGTGACCCTTTTAGGATATCTGGTGCCACCAAGTGGCTGGGACACAAGTGTCCCCCATGGCCAGCCATCAGGCAGGAGAAGGACCATGGCTGGACAGGAGGATGATGCTTGGCCCCACCAAGGCTGGGCAAAGGACACATTTTCTTCTCCGCAGGCAGGGCAATGCCTTAGTGCCATCAGGCCCATTTCAGTTCTCCTCCATCCCCTCTGTTGCAGCTACAAGCCTCAACATGGGCTACTCATACATTGCACACAGTGAAGGTCCCTCAGGACCCCAGACTACTCATAAATAGGAAACTACAGACTCTACATTGCTTCATAGACAGCTTACACAGTACAGAGTGGGGGGAAAGAGCCACGGACACCCCCAGGGAACATGAGCAGCTGTCCCCGATGGCAGAGGAGCCGACCACCATGTCATGGCTTGGGCTTCTCAGGGATGATCCTCCGCTTGGAGCTGTAGAAGTCTGGAGGGCAGAAAGAGAGGGTTGGGAAGTGCCTCCAGCCTGTTGGAAGCAATGCGGCAGGAAGAGGGAGGTGTCCCCAGGAAAGCTCCCCAAAACCCAGCCCAGGTAGGCTCTGTCTCACAGCCACCCCCCAAAGATCCTGCAGAGAAGAGCTGTACATCTCCACCATCTCTTCTGTTTGGTCTCACCTGCATTTCCACTCCAGGCCCTGATCTTACAGGACAGGATCAGGCCATGGGAGCTGAAGGTGAACAAGTATTTTGGGGCATCCTCAGTTATAAACCCCACAAGCCCAATATAAGGGCCCTGCCTAACCCCCAGCATCCAAAAGACACCCAGTTTGCAGCCTTAACCCTTGGAAGATGGGCTCTGCTCTCCCTGGAGAGATGCAGTGGAAGGTGGTCCCTTCCCATGCCCAGCAGCCAGGCAGAGCTCTTGCTCCCAGGTCCTCTCCATCTGTCCCTACCAGGAAAGCCACAACCCAAGGGTGCCCCCACACCCCCAGCACTCACCTTTGATGGTGGTCTGCCCACGTTTCAAGCTCTGCGGGGCACCAGCCCTGTAAACCCCCGAGCTCTGCTGAGATCCCTCAGGGCAAATCCTGCCAAGATGCTCGTTGGAAGGGACCCTGTGGACCAAGGAGCTCCTGCTTTTGCTGCTGGTGGCCTTGACCAGGCTGTGGACCTCCTGGGGCAGCTCCTCAGGCAGGAAGACCCTCTCCCACTCGAAGTGTCCTTCCAAGGGAGTCTCGGTCTCAAAGTCGAAGTTCCAGCGCTGCTGAGCTTCTTCCAGGTTTTGCTTCAACAGGTTCTCAAAGTCA
The DNA here is from genome assembly GCF_004027225.2 of Strigops habroptila. Lineage (NCBI taxonomy): Eukaryota > Metazoa > Chordata > Aves > Psittaciformes > Psittacidae > Strigops > Strigops habroptila. Next base: position 4,980,843 of record NC_044294.2, read on the forward strand.
TGCTGGAGCTGCTGGTGGTCCACGGGGCCGAAGAGGTTCCTGCAGACCTTGCTGTTGCATGGTATCTGCCCAGCCTTGCTCTGAGACAGGGGCATCGTGGTGGCTGGGGGAGAACAGAGCAAGTTACTGGGGTGTTGGACAAGCCACGAGGAAACCCAAGGGCCAGCACATGTTCTACCAGAGCAAAGTACACTGTAACCAAGGTGGGACAGCCTGGGTTGGGCTCTGCAATGAGGCAGCATGGAGAGAACCCCTATCTGCCAGTGCTCCTCTTGGACTCGCATTTGGGATTTTAGTGGTGTCTCAGAGGCTTGAGCATGACCGAGGCCAAATACAGCCTGGAATAGAATCAGCTAGGTGGGAAAAGACCTTCAAGATCATCAAGTCCATCATCCAAGGAATGATGCAGAAGGATGGAGAAGGTGCACATGGTGTTCCCCATTCCTCCTCCAGGAAGTAAAGCCCTGCCAGGGCAGAGCATCCAGCATCAACACTGCCACCAGTTCCATCACAACCTGCTTCATTCCCCTTTCCACACAGACACAAGGCGAGTTGGCACAGGGGCAAGCAAAGCTACATGATGTTTTTCTAGCCCATTTCTTCACCTCAAAAACCCTGGCTGAGCAGCAACGAAGCCTTTTGAGCAACTGCAAGAACATGCCACAAGCTTGACCACTGTTAACCACCCTCCTAATCTGCAAGAAGCTGTTGAGTAACCAGAGACAAAACCCTGTTTGTGTTTGGTTTTGTTTTTCTTCAGATCAGCACCAAAAGCCTTGACCTTCACAGCGAGTGGCAGAGCCTTCCCCCAAACCACCCACTGCCATGAGGAATCTTGTTATCAGAGCAAAACAAGAAACACTCTGGCAATGGCTTTTGGAGCTAAAGCTTGACCAGCATTGCATCTGGCACAGGTTGCCCAGAGAAGCTGTGGCTGCCCCATCCCTGGCAGTGTTCAAGGCCAGACACAGGGGCTTGGAGCAACCTGCTCTAGCACAGAAGGTGTCCCCGCCCGTGGCAGGGGATGAGCTTTAAGGTCCCTTCCAGCCCAAACCAGTCGGTGCTTTAAAAACAGATTCACAAATAAGAGCATGCAAGACCACCTTCCTCATTGCCCACCCAACCTGGGACCACAGCAGACCCCCAGACTTGACCCCACAGCACCAAACATCCTCAGGGATGAGGGCTCAGCCTCCTGCAGGGAAGACTCCACCCTAACTCAGCACCCCCATTCCCAGACATACCAGTGGGCACTGAAGAGCCTCCGGACTGGGGACCGGGGCGGGGGGGGCCACATCCATCCCTGTGGCCACCCAGCCCCTCCGCCCTGCCCCAGCCTGGCCCCGCTCCCCACCCAGACGGAGCATCCCGGGTAAAAATAGAAATCCAGCTTCCTATCTGCTGGCAGGCGGAGCACAAACAGGGTGACCTCACTGCGAGGCAAGTCCCAGCATGTCCAGGCAAGCCCTGGCAGGTAGCAGGCAGGGAATGTGCTTTGACACCCTGACCAGACACCCCGCAGCCCTCCCTGGCCTTGTCAGGCACCAATCTCCTGCTCCTCAGACCACCACCATGGCCCACATGCCACGGGGAGCCTCAAGACAACAGCTTCACCCCAACTCACGGCTGCAGAAGCACACCAGAAGGGAAGGACCAGAGCCGGGGCCCGGGGACAGTGACCACTGTCCCCTCCACAGAGCTGGCATCACTTACAGCAGCCTCCGCACATTAAGAGCTGCGAGACTCCCACAACTCATCTGAGAACCCCGAGACTCCATCAAGGAGGTGCCGCAGGTGCAAGGGCTGTGTTGGAGCCTCACCCCGAAGCAGGCACACCCGGGGTGGACCATCACCAGCCCCGCAGGCACCTGCAGCACCCAGGACCAGTTACACCAGTTGGGGAAGGGCTGGGAAGGAGCAGGAGGAGCTGGAGCCCCGCGCACGGAGCCGCCGTGACCCGGCGCAAGGCGCCGAGAACGCCTCGCTCATGACACTGATGAGCCCGGGGGGTGGGGCTCTTCAGCGGCTCCGGGGCCTCGCACGGCGGTACCGGAGCCCCGCGCAGCGATAGAGGATGCTCCGCGGTGGGGCCGCGCCCGCTCCGCTCCCGCACCGCGCACCGCCAGGGGGCGAGCACGGCCCGGGCCGGGGCTCCCGCCCCACCGGGGCCCGGGGCTCCCGCCGCCCCCCATCATGCCCCGAGCACAGGCACCCCCCTCACCCCGGCCCCGCTCCCTCCACAGCGCTACAGACGCGGCCACCGCGGCGGAGCCGCCGCCCGCTCCCTCTGCGGCGCTTCCCCAGCTCCGCAGCCCCGGGCCGGGCAGCGGCACCCCCCGGTAACACACACCCCACCCCCCTGCCGCCGGCAGCGGGCACGGAGGGACCGGAGCCACCGGCTGCGCCCGCGGAGCCCCCCGGCCCCGCCGCACTCACCGTCGCGTCGCGTCTCCCGGCAGCCGGTGCCTCTCCGCCCTTTTTTATACCGGGCGGCGGGGCGGGGCCTCGCCGCTGCTCCCCGCTTCCACCGGGCTTTCCCCGCCCCGCCCCGGCCGGGCCCGGCCCCGCCTGAATCCCGGCTCCCGTTCCCGGGGGTGCGCGAGGCGAAAGTGGGGAGAGAGGGGTGCCGGGACCCCCCATCAGGGGATACAGGGGTTCCCCCGTTAGGAGGTACAGGAAACCCCTTCCTAGGGGGGGTGCAGAGACCCCCCCCATCAGGCAGTGAAGGGAAGCCCTTCGCAGGGGATGAAGGGATATCAGGGGATATGGGGAACCCCTTCCTACGAGGGGATGCAGGGACTCCGCATCGGGGGATATAGGGAACCCCACCATCAGACAACATAGAGAGACCCTTTCTAGGGGCTGCAGGGAGGAACCTTCTATCAGAGGATATAGGGACACCAACATCAGGGGATACAGGGATTCCCCCATCAGGGGATGCAGGGAACCCCTTCCTAGGTTGGGCACAAGGATCCTCACATCAGGGCATGGTGGGACCTCCCCCTTAGAGAATACAGGGCTCCCCCCCATCTAGGGGTACGGGGGTGCCGCCAGAGACCCTATAAAGCAACACTTTATCTGGCTGGAGGGGAGAGGGGGCGCATCCCCGCCCGGGCTTCCCTGCCCACTGAGTCCCTGTGGGAAGGGGCACTATGGATTAAGGAAGGGGTGACTCAGCCCCTTGGGGTGCCCACCCCGGGATGATGCTCCCTGGTCCCCTGGCACTGTCCCGGCCCCACGGGCTGCCCTGGTCTCTCCCCGGGTTTTCTCCTCAGGGCCTGGCTCTGCTTTTCCAGCTGTGGCTGGAGAAAAGCGCTTTGGGAAGGATTTGCTGGTCTCAGGCTGGGCAGGGATGAGGAGGAGGAACAAGCCCATGCATGTTCTGCAGGAGCCTGCAGGCAGGATTTGGGGGGGTCTGTGGCTTAGCTGGAAAATGCACCTGAGTCCACAGGCAGAGGTGAACCCAGAGCAGCTTCTGCTGGGGTTCGCCTGTGAGGATGAAGGGCACCAGCCCCTGTGCCTGGTCCATGGGTCTATCCCTGCCCCACAGAGCAAAGGCTGGTGCCCTCACTGTCAGCACACATGGGGGGCTGTATTCTACATCACCCTCCCAGCATGGCATAAACTGCCTGGGCACTGTGGGCATCATGGCTTTGGCAGCAGGGCTGCAACCACAATGAACTCCTGTGGGGCACCAGAAGTGACAGCACCCTTCCAGGGGACAAAGACCAAGTTAACGTGGTCCCTTGGGAGTGCCAGGGACCCTCAAAGGCCCCTGGAGCCAGCGGGTGCCGCGGTGCTGAGCAGGACCCTTGGCATGCAACCCACCCCTGTGCACTTCCCAGCTGGACCAGCAGCTTCCCACCAGCCCCAGCAGCTGGAGAATATGTTTGGGCATGTTTGGCTGGAGGTTGCCACATGCTGCAGCAGCATTTGCCATCACTGGTCTCAGCTCGTGGCGCTGGACCAAGGTGCTCGTGTTTGGGTGGCTGCTCACTGCCTCTGGATGGGCACGGTGGGATGTGAAGGAAAGGGGAAAGGAGGATGGGGAATGTGAAAACACCCTAAATGAAGATTACACAATGCAGAAGATCCATACTGGAAAGCTGGGGTCTGGAGCCAAATGGTCCCAGATCCCTACTGGTTTTCCGTTCATAATACATAGGGAGAGGAGGGGGTGAGCTGGAATAGCCCTTCCCCACAGGGATGTTTCCACATGGGCGTGATTTTTGCTCCTGGTCCCACAGAGCAGCTTTTGGAGCCGCACTGCAGAGGGTTGGATGTGGCGCTGTGCGGATACAGATCATTCCTCACCAACCCCCAGCGCTGCTCCCGCTGCAGCTCCCTGCTTCGCTCCCTCTGGATGCGGAAGGATGCGATTGGTACCAAAGGGAAACCCAGCACCATCCCTGCCGCATCCACAGTGCTGTGGGCATCTCCCAGCGGTCAGTGCAGCCTCCAGCTGCAAGCTGGGGCTCTCGGATGAAGCAGCTTTTGCTAAGAGGATGCTCAGTGCTTAAAGCAGCTCTTTTGGGGGGATAAAAGCCCCTTCCCAAACATAGAGAAGGGAATGGGACTGTCGGACCCGGCGGCTTTTCAAATGGGCGCGCAAAGTGGCGGGGAAGGAGTGGCCTCGATTGTGCAACCCGCAGCCAGCTCCAGCCGCGCTGATGCAAGAGCAGGGCTTCAAAAGAGAAGTGACGTGACACAAACCACCCAGCCCAGCGATGGGAATATCCCCACTTACACAGGGATGCATCATTCTAGGGCAAAACCAGGGAGAAAACAAATCTGATGTAGGTTTTCCCTTGGGAAATTATCTCTGTGATTATCTCTGTGATTTCTGACGGATGAGGGTCTGGTCCCTGTGCCCCGGATGGGGGGAGGCAGGTTTCTGGTTGTTGTAAACTCAGCTCTTGCTCCTCTTCCTCGGAGCTGGGGAGTTCCGGCTGTGGACCAGCATCGGTGCAAAGTGAGTTATTGGAAATGGGAAGTGGGTTGAGGATGGAGCCAGGGTCTGGGTCAGGGAGTCCATGGTCAGGTCTGCAGCAGCACCAGCAGGAAAAGAAAAGGTGGGGAAAAAAGTGTGATTAATACAGCAGGCGGTGCAGGAACTTTAAATAACCAGTCCCAGAGGTGACTCATCATGTTCAGCCCCAACAACATGGAGGAGGAGGAGGTCAGAGGAGCAGGGCTGGGGACCAGGACCAGCGCTGAGGGTAGATGGGGCGTTCCCTGCTCACCATCTATGGTCACTATAGCTGCCACATCTCCCACCGCTGGCTCCCTCCCCAAGGAGTGTCCCACCAGGAGGAGGGGTGGTGGGAGAATCCATCCTTATCGTTTGCTTGGAAAACCCATCCTGATGCCCGGAAGCAAAAGGATTATATTAATAATGATTGTTGTATTTCGTAGCCGTCAAAGCAACCTTCCTCCCAGCACCTCAATGCCGAGCCTCGGCTGGGGAGCCCTCAGGAGTGTTTCCTTCCCAGGAGGATCTCCCGAGGTGGGTCCCGCAGGCACAGAGGGGAGAGGAAGCCACTGCAGACATGGTGTAGATTATTCATGGTGGGGAGTTGGTTGTGACTCAGCCCATCCCCAGCCTTTCATCAGGGAACGTGCCTGGGCACATAGCCTCTGACACCAAGTTTCATCCTCTCCACAGGGACATGGGCAGCAGCACCCCAAAAGCCAAGGGGATGTGGGTGGGAGCTTTGGCACAGACCTGGGGAATGGCTTGAGTTGGGTTCAGGTTTGGAGAACGGCAAGGGAGCTGGTGCAGGGCCTGGAGCACAAGTGTGATGAGGAACGGCTGAGGGACCTGAGGGGGTTCAGTCTGGAGAAGAGAAGGCTCAGGGGGGACCTTCTCGCTCTCTGCAACTGCCTGACAGGAGGATGGAGCCAGGAGGGGGCTGGTCTCTGCTCCCAAGGAACAAGGGATGGGACAAGAGGAAACGGCCTCAAGCTGCACCAGGGGAGGTTTAGATGGAGCTGAGGAACAATTCCTTCCCCAGAGGGTGCTCAGGCATTGGAACAGGCTGCCCAGGGCAGTGCTGAAGTCACCGGCCCTGCAAGTGTTCACACACCGTGTAGCCGAGGCCTCAGTGCCATGGGTTAGTGGTGGCCTTGGCAGTGCTGGGGAAGGGTTGGACTTGATGAGCTTAAAGGTCTTTTACAACCTGGTTCATTCCATGATTCTATGAAATCGGGGTTTGAATGTCCCAGGCTTAGATGGGATGGAGAAGACCAGGGAAACATGGCTTTGTGCAGCCACATGCAGTAATCCTGACCCCAAAATGAAGAACCAAATGTTGTTCCAAGGGAGGATCTTGGCGTGTTTGGTGGGAATCACATGCTGAGGTCCAACCCATGCCCATACAACTGTTTTAAATGCACGCAAATACCTACACATAAGGATTTTATAAAGGCTGAATATAAAATGTCATTAATATATAATGGAAACCACCTGGAAATGTTTTCCCACATGGAAGCTTGTCAGTGCTGGCCGCAGGAATGAAGGGATCCACATGGTTCCTTACCCAGCCCTGCCCAGCAGCAAGGGTGGGTTGGAGATTTGGTGGTCAAAGGCATATGTGAAGAGTTCATGTTTTTTGGGGGGTACATAATATTCCTGTTAGAGCAACCTGTGTAGGGGGAAGAAACAGAAAAGGATCAAGCAGATGAAGTATCCTTCAGGCCTTTGGGAACGGAGCTGGTGATGGTGGGTCAGAGCACAGTGTTATTTATCAGCATGGGATAAATTTAAGCTCTGCAAAAACACTGGATTGCCACCCAGGGAACCAACCTGAGAACAGGGGAAGGACCAAGGGAGCCCCCCAGCATGGAGAGCGGGGACAAGCACATGGGGTTTGGGGTTCACTCCTGCAAAACCTACACCCCAAAGGCCTCTCCAGGCTGTCACCCACCTCTCACACGGCACAGGGTGACTCCGTCACCCCTCAAACAGCTTTTGCTCACAAGAACACCCCAGAGGCAGGTGTGAAACCCCTCGGCTCAGATTGATGGGCATGGACTACAGATATATGAAGCTCTGCTGGGGAGAAAGCCCTAAAGCAAACCCTGTGTTTGCAGGCAGTAAAAACCCTCTTCAGCAGGACTCAAAGCTTCAGGTTTTGGGGGTTTTTATTATCTCTACTAACAACCTTTTTTCTTTTAAGTGGGAAACGTGAAGGCTCTTAATGAAACCTCCCGCTCCAGCAGAAGTCTAAATGGAGCCAGTGTTCGGCTGAATGGCGTTTCCAGCCCGGCGGAGGCTGTTTTCCCATCAGCTCTTTGAAGTGCCCAATTAAGTGATTTTCTACTAATAGGATTTTCCCAGGAAAGAAAGGCAAGAATGACAAAACGCTGGATGCTTGATTAACTCTGCCCCTCAAAGAACTCGGATCGTGTTAATCGCCTGGTTCCCTTCCACATACAGCCCTTGTTTGCTCCATTTATGAAGGCATTTTGATGAGACACCAGAGCCAGCAGAGTGGAAATCGAGTCCCACCAAGCACAAATGGGGGATGAGATAGTCCCAAGGACAAGGCTTTTGCTTACTGGAAATATTCCTGGATGCGGGAGCCGGGCTATGAATTGGGCACTTCATTCGGCCCCTCATTTTCATCCAAGATTGGGTTTAGCCCCATTCACAGTCATTAACGTAATTGCTCCACTGACATTCCATGAGGAAGCTTTGTGGGTTGGGGTTTTTCTGCTGGCAGCACAGGACCTCATTGTCCAGCACCCACTGAGGATGGCAGCGGGTACCTGGCTTCCAACCCAGGCTCCTTTGTCTGCTTCACTCCATTCACTACGAGCCAGGAGCAAGGCAGGACCACGCAGAGAGCTGCGGAAGGGCATGGATGCTCCACTGGGAATCACAGCAAACAGCTTCCAGCCTTTGGCAAAGCTCCTTGTGGGGAGTAAGGTCCATCCAAAATGTCCACAGGGTTTTCCTGCATCCGGCTCTTCCCTACTTGTATCTCAGCAAGGGCAGGGGAAGATCGCATTGGGTAGAAGCAGACAAAGGACAGACACAGCTCTAGGACCTTGCACAGGATTCACCACGCGGGTGGGAAAAAGCAAGTGGAGCTTGGAGCAGAATTCCTCCCATCCATGCAGTGTACGGGGTCCCCAGCCCTCGGCAGCTCTCAGTGCAGCCAGGCCCATGGGATGCTGTGAACCAGTGTAACTTCTTCCCAGTGGATGACACATGCAGCACAGTGCAGGTGATGAGGGATTTGTTGCTGCCTGAGCTGTGGCGTTGCTTGAAATCCTTTGGGAGCATGATCTGTCACTTTACAGCCATGCATGGGAAGGAGGTGACTATGGAGAGATGTTGACTAACACCCTGAGCAGCCTGTTCCAATGCCTGAGCACCCTTTGGGGAAGGAATTGTTCCTCAGCTCCATCTAAACCTCCCCTGGTGCAGCTTGAGGCCATTTCCTCTTGTCCCATCCCTTGTTCCTTGGGAGCAGAGACCAGCCCCCTCCTGGCTCCATCCTCCTGTCAGGCAGTTGCAGAGAGCGAGAAGGTCCCCCCTGAGCCTTCTCTTCTCCAGACTAAACCCCCCAGGTCCCTCAGCCGTTCCTCATCACACTTGTGCTCCAGGCCCTGCACCAGCTCCGGTGCCCTTCTCTGGCCCCGCTCCAGCACCTCAATGTCTCTCTTGGAGTGATGGGCCCAGCACTGACACAGTCACCACCTCCTGGGATCTCATGTCACAGGTTTCAGGAATCCCGTAACCCTGGGTGAGGGTGAACAGGGAGTCGTGGATCACTTTGTCCTTGTGCTGGGGGAAGAGGGATGAGGCAGAGCTGGGGCAAATCAGCCCCATGGCACTGTGAGCAATGAACTGGCACCTGTAGGAGGGCAGTGCCCAGTTCACACACCAGAGACAGACAGACGGACGCTGCCCTGCACAGTGACTCACATGGGTGCACAGCTCAATGTGGAGCAGAGGGAATGGGAGGGGACAGGTCTGTGTGCACAGCTTCAATAAAGCCACCGGTGATGGTACGGCCGCCACCACCCAGACGCCAGGGTAAGGGTCGGTTGTGTTTCCTTTCCACGTGTGGATCATGCACAGTAGGATTTCCTGGAGCTGGGCGAGGAGCTCCCGCCCCACATTGAACCTCCTGCTCCCTGCACAGAGCTGTGCTGGGCCTGGTGGTGGGGATGAACATGGTGCACACACCACGGTGGAGCTCTGTGCGGTTCCATCAAACATAGATTGCATTGGGAAGTTCAAGGTACCAGATAAATACTTTCTCTTTTGGTTTCAGCCACCCTCACTGGTTTACCTGCCTTGCCCATGCGAATCCACATGAGAATCCTTTCCACGGAAAGGGAATCTGCTGAATCTTGGTGCTGTGTCAGTGCAACAGAGTATGGAAAGAGGTTAAAAATGTCCCGTAATTCAGATGCCAGCAGTGATGTGCGCCAGAGCCCTCCCCACTCCTGCAGCAAACCTGGGCTTTGCGTAAGACCAAAAGATTCCGTAGAATCATAGAACCCCAGACTGGTTCGGGATGGAAGGGACCTTAAAGCTCATCCAGCTCCAACCCCTACCACGAGCAGGGACACCTTCCACTAGAGCAGGTTGCTCCAAGCCCCTGTGTCCAACCTGGCCTTGAACACTGCCAGGGATGGGGCAGCCACAGCTTCTCTGGGCACCCTGTGCCAGCGCCTCAGCACCCTCACAGGGAAGAGCTTCTGCCTCAGAGCTCATCTCCCCTCCGGCAGGTTAAAGCCATTCCCCTTGTCCTGTCCCTCCAGGCCCTTGTCCAAAGCCCCTCTCCAGGTTTCCTGGAGCCCCTTTAGGCACTGGAGCTGCTCTAAGGTGTCCCCTTCAGGAGCCTTCTCTTCTCCAGGCTGCCCCAGCCCAGCTCTCTCAGCCTGGCTCCAGAGCAGAGCTGCTCCAGCCCTCTGGAGCCCTCATTTACAGCTGACCAACTGTAACACGCCACAAGGAGAGCAGGAGAGAGACACAGGGAGAGGGATGTTGTGAAACTTGAAACAGAAAACCCAAAAATGTCAATAGGCCAAATAAACACCCTCCAGTCCCTGTCAAACTGACCCTGTGCGGAGGGAACTCTTGGCTCCAAATCTGAACGTGCAGCCACAAGGTTCCAAGTGGGACGTGTCAGCCAGGCAGCTACAGGAATTCCTATTGGCAGGAGCAGTGGCGTCCTGTGCCTGAAGCCTATCTCCAGCTGGGGCAACCTCCTCCCAAAGGGCTCGAGCAGCACAGTGTGTGTAAAGCTGATCCATCCACTGTTTGCCAGCACAGGCAGCACGGCAGCCAGTGGGTGTTCTGCAGTGGCTCATGGCAAGTAACATTGGTATCAGTCCTCTCAGGCTGTTTAGCCTGGAGAAGAGAAGCTGCGTGGAGACCTCAGAGCAGCTTCCAGTGTCTGAAGGGGGCTACAAGGATGCTGGAGAGGGACCTTCATCAGAGACTGTAGTGATGGGGCAAGGGGTGATGGGTTCAAACTGAAACAGGGGAGATTTAGGTTGGATCTTAGGCAGCAGCTCTTCCCTGTGAGGGTGCTGAGGCGCTGGCACAGGGTGCCCAGAGAAGCTGTGGCTGCCCCATCCCTGGCAGTGTTCAAGGCCAGGTTGGACACAGGGGCTTGGAGCAACCTGCTCTAGTGGAAGGTGTCCCTGCCCGTGGCAGGGGGTTGGAGCCGGATGAGCTTTAAGCTCCCTTCAACACAAACCACTCTGGGATTCTATGAAACAGGCGACTCACAAATGTTCCATAGCACAGACTAAGGCCGGCACTCCATCAGCAGCAGTGGGGGAAAGGCCGAGCATGGAGCTTCCTCACCACAGAATAGTGCCCAATATTGATGGGCGAAGCAGCGGCTGCGCACAGAGCAGATAATGGTCCTGTGACAGCTGGTGGGAGCGATCCCCAAAGTGACACCGCGGGGACACGGTGCCCCACGCTGATACCACGGCTCCACCCTGATACCGCGGCTCCCGAGGGAGGGTGGCAGCTCACCCAGGGCCGTGGCGCACAGTGGCGGCACCAGGCTGCTTTGTGTGTATGTGCCATTGGTCCATCACACCGTGTCCGCCTGTTGTCCAGCAGAGGACAGGACAGTCTGACTCTGACTGTAGCAGGGTGAAGCCTGGGGAACCACAGGGAGGTTGTGGAGTAACACACCTGGAATCAGTGGCACAATCTAGCTGGGAAGGTTGTACACATTTCCCTTTCCCAAGTGGGATGACTCCCACTGAAAATCCAACAGCTAAAATTACTCAGAGGACCGGGCAGAGCCACCGCTCAGCTCAATGTGAAGATTTGTTCAGCTAGAAGTTATGTCAGCTCCTAAATTATTAAATAATAGCTGAATGAATCACTTGGGAACATAGCGTTCCTCTTGCACAGCCTATTTTATATTTGTCTGGAGCTCGTGTTTATTTTAGTCCACAACAGTGTTTGTTTGAAGCTACAGAATGTAACTAACAGCGAAACTTCAGAAATGAAACAGAAAACAGAGACAGCAACAGGATTTCTAGGAAGCCAGCGCGCTTCTTACATGGGCTGGGCTGCTGCTGCAGCTTCAGCAACACCGCACTCCATGGCTGCCAAGCAAACTCTGTCTTGATTTTGTTTGATTTTGCCTATTTTTGGCAGGTCGAGGTGGGAAATTGGAGCTCTTTGTGTTTCAGGAGGGAACCCAAGGCTCGTGTCTTTGCAGCAGGTCTTGTGTGCTGTGCGGGTTGAACTAAGGTTGAACTGGAGCTACTGGAGATGCCCTTTGGTTTGCAAAGGGGGTTGATGCTCCAGTTTCTGCACTTTGCTAGCTAAGCAGCGCCAGAGGAGGGTGATTCATGATGTAGCCCAGGTTTTGGGACAGTATTTTGAGGGTCTGATTTAAACACGAGTGTGGGGACAGGGGTTAAAGCCAGGAGAAACAGGAAGAAGTTTGTCAAATGTTCAGCTGCTTCGTGGCTCTTTATGTCATTGTGGAGCCATGGGCTTGTGAGCAAAAGAAAGTAAAACCGGGAAGTGGAAAGAGTTGATGGCAGCAGCAGGGGATAAAAGCTGCAGAACCTTGGTCAGTGGCTTCCAAGGGTGACTTCTGCTGGCATGGAGCACGGAGCTGGTCAGAGATAAGAGACATGACCCACCCTTCTGGGTGCTGCGGGGAGGCTCCAGCGCATGGAGCGACGTCACTGCTGGCTCATCTGACTTCAAACTAAGAGCAGCGAGGCAGCGAGGATGGAATCTATCAGAATGTATTTGAGTTCTCAGTGTGGCTGAAAACACGTTCCAGGCTGGAGGCGAACTGAATAAACAGGGTTTGTTAACTACAACCACTGCTGGTGCTGGGTAAGGTGGCAGCTTCTCACCCAAGCATGATCTGAGTCAGATGAACCCGTCCCAGGGTTGGTGGGACATACCCCAGTGAAAGAAAGAACATCTTTAGCTTCTCCATTTTCTAAGTGCAAGGCGCATTCTTACAACTATCTTCTCTGCCATAAACAAAGAGCAGCATGTACATAAAAAGGAAACTAAAACTCCCTTTCTTCGCAGAACCATTTGCACACAATGCTCTCCCCAGGGACAGTGTGAGAAAAGAACACGCTGCACATCAACAGAGGGGAGTTAATGGCATTTAACAGCTGTGCCCAGATGCTGCACTGATGGATGTCTGAGGAACTCGGTGTTAGCCTCAGGATGCTTCTGCTGGGCAAGAGCAGAGGCAGCTGAACCTCTCTCCAGTCAGCAAAGGAGCTCAGCTCCTCGGTGCGAGCACTGTGAAACCAGGCTGAGACAATTCATGGGCACAGGCAGCAGAGATCCCATCACCAGGGGGTTCAGAGCAGGGCTGGTGCTGAGCAGGGGGTGGGAGCCACCTCTTTGTGCCAGGGAACCACTGGTGAGTGCCTGTCTGTCCTCCTCTGGCCAGGACAGATTGCTGAGCAGCTCTTTCTGGTCTTAGAATCTGTGGGGAGAGGCCAGGGATGTCCCTGGCTCCACGACACAAACATTTCCTTGTCACTTCAGTTTCAGAGTAACTTTTCAAGCAGAAGCCGCATCACTCCACCCATCAGCAGCACTCCCAGGCTGGTCACCTTCTCCTAAAAGCAAACAGGAAACCCCAAATCCATGAACATGCCACTGCCTTGAAACCACAACCTGGCAACAGCCCCCTGTGAGGAGAGCTGGTCACAGTTGGTGCTTACACAGTTCCCATCTTCCTCTAGAAGCTGCTGATTTCATTTCCCATCAACCCCCCACCTGACTGTACAGAAGCAGTCACCTGCTGGGAAGCAGCAGTTCTGCTCCAGCCCAAGGGCCAACTTCTGCATTCGGCTGAGGAATAAAACATGAAATCACAAACCCAGAACTGATGAATGTTCCCTGTTCTGCAGCCAGTGCATGAAACCACAACCTGCTTCCCTGCCGTGGACTGCCTCCTGTACGTCAGCTTTCCTTCCCTCCTTTCCCCCGGGTAGAAGCCTCTGAAGGCTGCGTGTCCCTCCACACCACAGAACCACAAGCAGAACGGCGGTGCCAGCACAGAGGCTGCTGCAGAGGTGCAGCTCTTTCAGGCTCAAACCCTGCAGAAGCCCGGGTTAAAGCCGGGAAGGCAGCTGCACACAGCACATGGCATCATCCCAGCCCTTTCATCTGGTGCCGGCGCTCCCGGAGCAGCTGGTCCAGCAGCGTTTGGGGATCAAAGCCCATTGGGAACCAGGATCCCCATCGCTGGCGAGGCCGCCCTGACCTCTGCTGGGGAGCCGCGATAGTGCTGCGAGCCCGGCCCAGCCTGCTCTGGCACAGGCTGAAGGGATGAGGAGATCCTGCTTGTGCTAGGCTTGGGGATCGAGGGCTGTGCCTGGTCGCACACACACCACCTGCAACTGCCTGTGCTCAAGGGACAGGAGGTGGGTGATGCTCACACCACAGCACGGTCTGGGCTGTTAAACTGGGGGTCAAGGGACCCACAGGACCATTTTGGTTGGAGAAGACCTTTACGACCACTGACTCCAACCACAAATAGTACAAAACACTTAAATAAGGAATAAATCAACATGCCCTACCTCAGCAGGCAACGCAGTCGCACCTCTGCCCCAGCTGCTTGTCCACACACCTCTTGCACAGCCCCTTTCCAGGCAGCATGAGGAGGAGCAGCATTGTGTCCATCACGGATTTGGCTTCATCTTGTCCCACCCTAACCACTACAAGCAAAGGAAATTAAGCCACATGGCTGTTGTTCAGCATGACAGATTTCATCTAAGTGCACATGATGCGAATGGATGCAGCTCATCTCTTGGATTCGAGGGGGGAAAAAAGGAAGCAGGAGGCAGTTTGGGAGCTATGACCACGCTCGAGCCACACTGTGGCTTTATGATCCCAGGGAAATCTTCACACAAAGCTTCAGTTCATGCTCCAGCCGATTCTAAACTGAGATATGAAGAATAGCTCCAGTGTTACCAAGCCACATCCAGGACACCAAAACCATTGTGAACCTTTGAATCTCCAGCTGGTTTTCCAAGTAAGCATCCCAGAGCTTGCCAACAAGCAAGAAGTCAAGCCAGCATCACCTAAGCTCAGCTTGGTTGCATCAGTAACAGCAGTATTAGATGCTCGTGGCAGTGATGGGTGAGTTGACACCTCACTCCATCCCACAGAGCACATTTCCTGCGAACCCAGTTGCACCCCAAGCCCCCATTCTGTGATCCGAGTGTATATAGCAGGTACTCAAATACTGAACAAGAAGTTGTAACCAAAACTTTAATCCCAAGGATCTCACAAAAGACATTTTACAAGTGACATGAAAATTCTTGTACAGTAAAGAAATGTTTAAATCGTAGCTTTCCCAATGTACCATTACACACCCAAGGCACCCACTCCAGTTGTCAGTTCTGCTGTGTATTTGGTCTGTTCAGAGGTTCTGGAATAGATGGGCAATCAACAATCACCTAGTTGAGTACTCTAGTGACATGAAGTACAAAGTCAACTGACCCTACGGCTACAAGTTTATATTTCACAGAATATAAAGCAGCTCCGTTCCAGGTAATGGAAGTCAGAACCAGAGCTCTGGATACAGCTGCAGCTCCGTCATTCCCTCCACACACTCCCTGCTCCCAACTGTTTGACAACTCTCCTATGAAGCATCTACATCTTGTTCAGCATAGACAGACACTGCTCCCAGCCACGCTCCCACAATGGACACCCCTTCATTGCACCCCTCCTCCCGAGAGCTGAACCCCAGCACAACACCCCCCCCCAGCACATCAAGACCTGAAGCATTCTTCTATCCATGCGAGACACACTGCCTAGACTTGGCACAAGCACCCCCCATGTGTAATGGTACATTGTAAAGGGCTTATTACAAATCATATGATCTGCTCAGAACCATATACAGATTCACATCTTTACATTTGCCACCTGTTACAAGATACAAGGAACAAAGCGAGTTCAACAGCTAAAACATTTTAAAAATGCACCAAGCTTTATGAAGTTTCAAAACAAAACAATGTTCTGTACATACTCCTCCTGTCCTCAGATCTAAGGGCTTCCTGTACACAGCTCCTTCTCACAGTCCTATTTCCTCTCATTTGACCTGGAGCGACTGCAGGAGAGGAGACATGTTAGTGCCCAGGTGCTGAGAGCAGCAAAGTTTGCTTTAAACCCCCCCAACCCAAACTGGTGGAGGACATTTATGCATTTAAAAATGCCCTCTGCTTAATAAAACTGAGTATTTTAGACTGCAAGGTGAAGAACCTCCTAAGACACTGTAGGTGATTCTCCATCACAACCTTCACCAGTATTCCCAAGACATGAAAGCATGCATTTTCCGTATTAAATAGCCATTAAAAGACTCATCCTACCTGCGAGACCTGGAAAAGGAACGAGAGGGCTTGTGGTTCCTCTCCCGTGAGAGTGATCTCTCTCTTCTTCTGTCTCTGGAGAGGGACCTGTTGAAGATGACAATGCAAAATGACTACAGCATCAAAGCAAAGCTGAATTTGGTTATCGAGAGCAGCTTCCCTTCAGGAAGTGAAGGATTTTAACTACTCAACCAGGGAAACCTGTTGAAGGTGATCCTATTTGCCTTTCCTTCAGGTGAGAATAATCAGTTTGAGCCATACAATGTGGCTTAAGTCATGCTGGGAACAGGCATCAACTCCTCTGCAGGAGTTTGTTCAGAGTCTGACCGTGAGCACAGGCACCTCTGCTAACATGCTGTGTCCACACACACTTACACAGCCTGGACAGCAATGCCCCTCCTACGCTACAGCAATGCAGGGAGCTGTGGAGACCCCAATGTGACACTGTGTTACAACCACTGTCACCTAATCACTTAACACCCCGCAGTGGTGACAGCAGAACGAGCTCCTTGTGTTCAGCATCATCTGCACTTGTGGCTGAGCATGGGGGAAACAGCACACTGACAGAGAAACTGATAAACTGGCAGGAGCTTTGGGCAGCTACAGAACTCATTGGGTCCATTCTCTACATCCTTCCATTGATAAGCCCAGTGTGGAACACGCTTGGGAGAAAATTAACTCCATCCCAGCCCTGCAATCTCAAGTAGCTGCGTAAATATATTAACTCCACACAGCAACATGACAGAAGCAAACCCAGCCCTCCCCTCACTGAATCACCACACCAGCCCAAGTGTTAGGCTGGTTTGGTTTCTCTTTTTTAAGCCTCCCAGCCAAAGCAGCCCATACTGGAATTAACTGGTGCGTACCTGCTGCGGCTACGAGAGAAGCTTCTCCTTCGCGGTGATCTAGAACCAGAAAGAGAAATGTGAGGCTTTTGATCACTTTTTTTAGCATTAATGGGGTGAGGCATTTCCCAACTTGTCAAACTCCCTGTTGGGCCCAGGGAACGTGCCAAGAAAAACTGGCATCCATCATCCAGTAAAAGGCATGGAAAGATTAGGCAGTAAACCAAAGCTCAGTGTGAACAGCACATTTCCAACCAGGAATTCAGTTTTAACTAAAGAATGCTTCAGAGCAGACTTGTCCACTGCAACACTTCCCATTTCAACTAAATACACTGCCCAGAACACCACACCAAAGTCCCACGAGTGGTTCCAAACAAAAATAGGTAGCACAGAGCAAATGTTTTGGAACCCATGCAAGCCAAAAAAGGTCCAGAACCAGACACAAGAGATACCAAGTGGGAAAAAAAAAAGTGAAAATGCGCTCAGGGTCAATACTGATAATGCCATTAAGTGCTACATTAGAACTGCATATTTGTGATTGTCATTTTTAATGCCATCGAGTGTGTTTAGGCTATTTTCTTTAAGAAAAAAAACCAACCAAAAAAGAAATAATAAAAAAAAAACCAAAATAACCTTAGCTCGGCCCAGTTCATCCCAAAAAGTCATTGTTTTAAGTTTTGAAAACTGTTAGTAAAACCATTTAAAGGTGATAGGATTTTTGTCTGGCAAGGAAAAGCTAAGTTGGTTAGAGCTTTATTACAAATTTAGTTTGGCATCTCACATGCAAATATACTGGTTTGTACGTTATTCACAGTGTAAGAGCTTCCATATCACCCTTAAAAGTTTTCTCAAGCAACATATGTACGTTACCACTCAATTATGCACAGCCAGCCTTTGATTGAGAAAAGTAATTACTTATAAGCCGCTTACTCCTTATTTTAACCAGCAGTAAACTGTATAAGCAGGAAAAACTTACTAGTTTTTGGTTTCAACAAGCTAGAAATGGTGAGGTGAGGCTGCCGGACTGACTGCCAAGAAGAATTTGCTGAAAAGGTTTTGCCAGATGTTGCGTTGTATTTAGTTGGTTGGCGGAGGGGGTGTTGTGGATTTTTCCTGCTTTTTTGTTAGCCGAAGGCTGCTGCTGTAGTTGTTGTGAAGACATTTGGTAAATAAACAGCTGAGCTGATTGGCCGGGAATTGGGTGGGCGGTCGAGGTGGCTGCTGCCGATTTGGTTAAGGTTGGAGAGAAGGCTGAGAGAAAACAGCATGCTCGGGAACCAAAGGGCGGTGCAACCTGACGACTGGCCATGCCTGGGTCATGTGAAACGACACCAGCCAAGCTGCATGGGGCGCGCTGGTCACATGACGCTGAAAGGGCTAGTTGACTGGCTAATGCAGACTCAGAGGGTGGTGAGAAGAGACATGATGGTGACTCTGTAACGGGTTCATTTTTATTAATAGATGGACCAAAAAAAGCATAAAAAAAATGAAAAACAAGCCATCAGTACAACCATCTAGTAGCTAACAAATACCTAACGTGTTATTTCTTTTTTTTTTTAAACAGCTCCAAACCCTGACTTGGGAGGACTTCACTCACCTGCAACAGGTAAATTCAGTCCTGCAAAAACCACCTTGCAGTCTTATACCACCAGACGAGGTAGTCTGGGTCCAAGAACGGGTCACTTCCCAAAAATCCTGCTATCTTTTAGAGCTGGGTTTGCAAACCTCAAGTGACAGGATGGTCACACGATGTTTTAATTGCAAACGACCACTAAAGTGTAAAGATTCAAGATGTTTAGAGCAACTGTTGTTCTTTGATCTATTATTAAACAGCTGCCTACTTGGAAAGGATTTAAATTGCACAAACAAAGCAGAGAAACAACATCTGTATGAAAATGCTAAGCTGCTGTATGTCATGTTTTGCCATTATGGAATAAAGGAAAGGAACAGCCTAAGTTGAAGTATGGGGAAGAAAGGGAAAGTGTGACTAGAAGATGAGCAGATTTTAGGAGGAACGAGGATAAGTCCAGGATAGAGGGCGCTGACTACCAACTTGCACAGTGACCTAAGGACAAAAGCCAACATTCAACACAAGTTCACCTCGATTTTGTGGGGGCTTGGGATTTTTTCTTTTTTTAAAGCATTTGCCATCTCCAAATTGTGATCAGACAGAGGAACGTTATCCATCAACATGCTTTTAAAAAAAGCCTGCTTCTAGGATGCTACGTGGTAACAGTGCCAACAGCTCTACTGTGCCCCCGGGTACCTGCGGCGAGGAGGAGGACTCCTTCTGCGGTAGTCGTCTCGAGGACGCCGGCCCCAGGATGGGGGTGGACCACGGTTCCGACTCCGCTTCTCCCCGTTGGAGAGCTCCACTCTGACACGACACCCACAGAGGGTTCTGGGAAGAGAGATTGACATCCGTTAGCACTGCCAGGGACAAGGCTGCGCCAGAGGGAACCTAGGGAAGTGAAAGAGGAAAAAGGAAGAGGCGAGCACACAGCATTCTGTATGCACAGCAAGCAAAGTACACAGTATTCAGTCTAAAAGTCATCTCCAGCACGGCAGACAAGGGCTGGTCAATTCTAGAGCTTGCCAAGCTAGTAAAGCAGGCAGACAAGGAACCAAGGAGAAGCCTGATCAGCTTTGCCTCTTTAGAATAACACCATCTTGAATTTAACTAATGCACACCAAGAGGTCAAAGTCATGTCTCACTTGGGAGTCCAGCTCCAAAATGTAAGATTAACTGTCCCAATGCTATTCTTGAGCTATTAGGACTGCCCTTATTATCACCACACAAATAAATACTGCGTAACAAGTGTGTCAAGTCTTTATTTTTGCCACTTGAAGCTTCCCAATTTAAACTGTCAAAACCCACAATGTTATTTCCACCAGGCAAGCCAAACAGTCAAGAACCACATTTTACCTTCCATCTAGTTCTCTTACTGCATCAGCTGCATCTCGTGGATCCTCAAATTCCACAAAAGCAAAGCCAGGAGGATTTCTTGCCACCCATACACTGCGCAGTGGTCCATAGTAGCCAAAAGCTCGCTCTAGTTCAGTTTTGTTGCCATTGTTTCCAAGGTTACCCACGTAAACCTTGCAGTCCAGCGGACAAGAGTCACGATGCATTGCTAGGATGAAAGCAAAATATTATCTCATGTATATTTTAACATACCCCATGTGTTTATTCATTTGCAAGGGAAATAGTTCGTTTGGTTGCTTTTCCCAGAAACTTTCAACAATGATATGGTCTGATAGGACAGAAATGCTGTGAAGAAGGGGGGAAGGGCCAGAGGGAAATGTGGAGGGGAGAAGAGTGTTTAAAACCGAACAAAATCCCTCGCTGCTATACCGTAATCGTGACTAAATCCCAATACTTCAGAGAATTTCGTTTACTTTTAAGACCTCCAACTTTAAAGGGGTGTTTCTCTGGACTCCTTTCCCTGCACTACAGGGGGAGCGCCGCGTGGGAGAACGGCTCCATTGTTCTCGGAGGATTCAGGGGGAAGCTGCACACGCTGAGGGGAAAAGCAGCGCCATCTCCGGCGGAGACCACGGCGGGAGTGTGCGGTGAGTCCCTCCAGAGTGTCTCCTCCTCAGCACGGCGTGAGGAAGCAGCGCTCCCGCCGAGCGGGCGGGAAGGCGCCACACCACCCCCGCGGCACCTCCCGCCCAGCCGCACCTCGCCTCGGTGGCCACGGAGGAAAAGGCGCTGAGCGGGCTCTTCAAGGCGATCCGCGGCCTCCCCGCCTTCTCCCCGCCCGGTTTTCCTCAGCGCAGCGGCAGCCACCGCCCGCGGCCCAGGTTTACAAAATGGCGGCTGCTCTTTGTTTGCCGCCACCGGGCGCCGCCGCTTCCATCCGGCCCTGGTGGGGACCGAGACCGCGGGTGCCGCCTTTCCCCCCCCGCCCTCCGAGGTGAAGCTCCTCACCGATGCTAAGAGGGAGGGCGCCCGAAGGGAGCCCGCGCTAAGCTCGCAGCCGACTCGACCCTCAGCGACACTCCCGCTCCGCTTTTCCTCACTGGACAAAATGGCGGCAGGCGCCTACCCTGCCCGCCGTTATATACGGGCAGCCCACCTAACACGTGACGTCACCGGCAGCAAATCAGAGGGCGCCGTTCGGATGATTGACACCTTACCTCGTCCCGCCTCCCTGCGCTCGGCCCCAAGCGGTGGCGGGAGGCGAGGGAGTGCTCCTGAGCCCGCGCGTCTGCCCCGGCCCGGAGCTTCCTTTTGGGAACCGGCCATAGAGCCACCGGATCAGCCGGGAAAAGAGCTTTAAGCTCATCAAGTCCAACCCTTCCCCAGCGCTGCCAAGGCCGCCACTAACCCATGGCACTGAGGGCCTCGGCTACACGGTGTGTGAACGCTTGCAGGGACGGTGACTCCAGCACTGCCCTGGGCAGCCTGTTCCAATGCCTGAGCACCCTCTGGGGAAGGAATTGTTCCTCATCTCTATCTAAACCTGCCCTGGTGCAGCTTGAGGCCGTTTCCTCTTGTCCCATCCCTTGTTCCTTGGGAGCAGAGACCAGCCCCCTCCTGGCTCCGTCCTCCTGTCAGGCAGTTGCAGAGAGCGAGAAGGTCCCCCCTGAGCCTTCTCTTCTCCAGACTAAACCCCCCCAGGTCCCTCAGCCGTTCCTCATCACACTTGTGCTCCAGGCCCTGCACCAGCTCCGGTGCCCTTCTCTGGGGAATAACTTGCTCCGGGGGGGTTGCCTGAGATAACAAACCTCTGTTTTGTGTTACCAGGTAACAGGAGAAACTCATCCAGGGCTGTTGCTGCAATAACTTTTCCAAGTATCACTTCGCAGCCTTGTCTGTAGGCTTTACCTTCTTGATTTGGGCCAGAGAAGACAAATTTATCTGGTAGAAGGATAATTAACAATATATTTGAGCGATATTACATGTGATAAGGCGTTTTGAGTACAAAGTAATACAGAAGTACTGTGTTTTCCAAGCAGGAACTGTGCAGAGGATGGGGTGTCAGTCTACCAAAATTCCACCAGCATGTACATAAAATAACTGGAATTAAAACAACCAGCTGGTATAATTCATGGATATTTTCCAAAATCTTTTGCAGCATCCCTTATTATTTATAAGATCCTCTTCTCAGTAAAATCCTCCCAAGAGGCAAAATTGGCCAAGAGACAGAGAAACAACATGGATTTTGGGTGATGCTCGAAAGTATCCTTATATGTGTACAGTTATCTGACACTTACCTGCTTTTAATTAAAGAAATCTAATGCATTGTAATCTAAATTAGCTGCTGCTTAATTTCTTGAGGCAGCACAAAGGAAATAATTCCAAGCTGATGTGGGACTTTTCAGCCATTTCTTTATGACTTGAAGTGGTG
Organism: Strigops habroptila; assembly: GCF_004027225.2. Classification (NCBI taxonomy): domain Eukaryota; kingdom Metazoa; phylum Chordata; class Aves; order Psittaciformes; family Psittacidae; genus Strigops; species Strigops habroptila. The sequence goes on from NC_044294.2 coordinate 5,002,906, forward strand.
ATTTCCCATCCCTGCCTCCCTCCTCCACTGGGGTTTGCACCATTGACTCAACCCTGCCTCATATCACATAATGTACATTCAAAACACGCTTTACGTTTTGCAATCATGAATATTAAATAAAAAGAAACCAAAACACACCAAACATTAGAGAGCAACAAGCATGTCATCCAAACACCATCCGTTTTGATTTGGCACGTCACCGTGACAAAAGGCAGAGGTCAGAATAGAGGCAACTGTATCCAGCCAAAACCCCAAAACCTATTTCCACAGTCGGTTTTAGGCTGCCCTGGCACAGCCACACAGCACTTGAGTAATTCAGAACTCAGCATTTTGATTGTCCTCCAAAAGAGGATACCCTGAAACAGCCCTGAGCAGCATTCTATACATGTACATATACACACATCAAGCTACATCGAGTTACATCACTTTCTTCCTTATTCCAAGTTTATAGTGTGTATCTCTTCCTTTTGCAGCAAGAAAATGCCATTCGTGTCTGATATTTGTGAGATTTACAGAGCTTTTACATTCATTCATCCGTCAAAGGAAGGAGAGATCACTGACCTTAAAACTAAGACCAGATCTACTCCAAACGGATGAGCCAAGACTAGACTGAAGAGGCACCCGATGCCTGCACAGTTACAGAGGAGCACAGTCACTGTAACACAGCCAGACCTCAATCCATGACCAGACTGACAAGAAATAAAGTGTTAGAGTCAAGCTGCTATCATTGATCCAGAGATTTAAATCCCACATAATAAAATGAACATATTCCAGCCATTAGGATCAGGAAGAAAGCTCAGCTGTGTGAGTCAAATTTAAGGGACCCTTCAGGAGACAGACAGTATTTACTAAAGAATATTTCTGTCAGCAAAGAGGATGTCTCAGAGTTGCTCCTCAAGCAAAACAAGACATTAGCAAAAATACTTATTTACTGGCATGATTCTATGACAGAAAGGTCTTTCGCTTGGAAGTGTCATTACAGGAAAACAATAGGAACTGGTCTGAGGGGACAGGCCTTTGCTTCACTCAGGCAAGTGACTGCACACAGTCATACCTCAGCTGCTTGGGATGGTCTTGTGGATTTGACCCATTTTCACATCCTGCCAACAGAGTAATCTTGTCAAAGGCTGTTTTCTGAAGAAACAGTCACTTACACTTGCCTGATCTTTAGATATATCACCACCAATCTGCGTAAGCTTATTCCCACCATGACTGCTCTTCTGTTTACAGGGTACAAGTCCTGTTCCTTATTCCCTCACTATTAAAATACATACATTTTTCCACTGTGAAAACCTTTAGCTGAGCCTCAAACCTTAAGTAAAGGGAGAGTAAAACAGCAGACTGTAGTTTATACATGACAGACCTAAACTGAGACACGTTCTGCATCCAGCACAGGGGCACAGCATGTCCCTGAGACTCAGCACTGGGGATTAGTTAGCACAAAGTCCATTTACTTCAATGACAGACATGTCATTTGGTGACTCCTAGTTCCTCAACAGTCATCCCCACCTTTCCATCTGTGAGCCTTCTGCTGTTGTTGGGGTCCCACCTCTGTCTGCATCTGTTACATCTAAGGGCTGGGTGCTGATCACCACCTTGGCATGGTGGCAGATTGATGCGCTGCTCTCCTCAGGACCAGCACACCACTTGCTGGTCCTATAAAGAAATAAGAAATCCAAACCAGATGTTGGCCAATTTGGTCCCTTAAGGAACACCTTCTTAGTCCTACAGACATTAACAACTGGGCATCCCCTCTACATAAAGCCTGGGGACAAGAGAGCTGATCCACAGGTAACCTCAGGGCTCCCTGGCTGCTCAGGCAGGATTTAGGGCTGCCTCAACTCACCTGGGGTCAGCACCTACCTGCCCATCTCCTGCCCTGGCCAACAAACCCAGCCTTGGGTGCTGGATGGTGGCATTCCCCTCTCATTCTCCCCAGAGAGCTCCTTTTTGAGGTGCAGCCCCAGGACACTGGAAAGGACCTTCAGGTCATTTTGGTTCTGCTCCGTCGAGGTTATCAGCATGCTTCTGCCGCCATGCTGCAACACCACTGACCCAGGCGTAAGCTCAGAGAGCCCTGTGGGGGTTACAGGAGCAGCACAAGGGACTTGAGGCTTTGTCTCAGCTTCACCCGAATTTGTTTTGCACACAGAAAATATCCTGGACACTATTTTGGGAAGGAAAGAGTCAGCCCCAAGCTTGGCTCCAGGACTGGTTCTGCAGGACAAAGCCCTTTCCCTCACTGCTGTGTTCAGGTAGAGCTCAGACAAATCTGACTTGAAATGAGAAAATGGAAAATTACAACAGAGAGCCTGACTCACTGCTGTGCAGCTCTAATTTTAATCCCCTGGAAGATGGGAGTTCTCTCTGGGATGATGCAGTATGGAGTGGATTAGGGGCAGGATTTAAAACTGCCCATGCAGCCCTGCACAAAATCACACAAAAGTGGTTTCTTACACCTCAGCATTGCATGAGACTGTCCCCCCAGCATTAAGGTGCTGCTACAGGAGAGCTGTGAGCACCCAAACCGAGGGGAGACCTCTAGCCTGCTCTCTAGGAGCTGCATTTCCTCTCTTTCAATGGTTACCGAGGTGCTGCTGCTGCTCCTTCCTGCCGGGGCAGGGGTTGGTGAGACCCCGAATTGATGCGGGTGTAGTGATGCAAAAAGCCTTCCTGGCCTCCGGGTACGCTGCGAGGTGTCGTTTCCTCTCACCTCTCAATTAGGGAGGCCAGGAAGGGAGAGCAGCCACTCACCAGCTCAGGGGAACTCTATTTACCATCCAAGTGTGGTCAAACAGTTTCCTCTCCACAGGGCGGTGTCTCGCTGTGCACTGAGCAGCTCAGGGGAGTTTTAGGCTGAGAGAAAAGAAACCCAACAAAAACAAAGTAGATTTCTACATTAGAGAAGCACGAAGCCTTCTGGAGCCCCCACGCCTGTTACTGGTGAGTAACAGAGAACAGCACATGGAAAACAATCATCAGATCTGCGAATGCGTCCCCCTGCAGACAGAGGAGCCCTTTGATGCAGCACAGTCTGGTTAATGTGTTCAAACCCCAACGAAAAGGATCCCCTCACCCTAACGAGGTTATTTGCACATTCGCTTTGCTTTCTGCTCCCTCCCCCTATTCCTTCTTCCCCCTCAACTGGGCCTCCGGGCTTTCTCTTCCCTTTTCATGCTCTGCAGCAAGCCCCATTCCCTTCCTCCCCCACCTGGCTCCCTGGGGAAGAGGCCTGGAAAAAGCAAAAGAAAAGACTCACTCACTGGGAAACGGTAACTGGCAGAGCCCTCCCTTGCTCAAACACTCCTGCCGAGAGGGGCCGGCACAGCAAAGCCACCCTCTGCTGCGAAGTGAGGCCTGAAGACCAGGAAAAGCCACAGGGTGGGAGCGAAAGCTTTGGAGCAAGGCTAAAACCATTGGAGGCTCCAAGTGTGCTTTGGGGGAAGCCCCGAGCTAACCCAGTCCCAACTTCCCTGGCACAATGGGCTCTCAGTCTGCTCCACACTGCTCAGGCTCTTGCAGAGATTCATCTATACCAGCTAAAAATATCACCTGGAGCTGCTGTTTGTACAGTTTCTCTCTGTGACATTAGCAACGTTCCCATAGAGTTGGAAATGTTATCTACTGCGTGCGTGGCTGTGGTATAAGCTGAGCAATCAACACATTTTATACTGTCTTTAGAAAATGTTCTTGCTGCTGACTCCAAGCTGTGTGGTGCGCTTGACACACTGGAGGGAAGGAATGAGGTCCAGAGGAACCCTGACAGGCTGGAGAGGTGGGACCATGAGAGCTTCATGGAGTTCAACAAGGCCAAGACCAAGGTCCTGCCCCTGGGTCAGGGCAATCCCAAGCACAAATACAAAGACTGGATGGAGCAGCCCTGAGGAGAAGGACGTGGGGGTGTTGGGTGAGGAAAAGCTCCCCATGGCCCAGCTTCAGTGTGTGCTTGAGCCCAGAACCCCCCGTGTGCTGGGCTGCACCCCCAGGGTGACCAGCAGGTCAGGGAGGGGATCCTGCCCCTCTGCTGCGCTCTGGGGAGACCCCCCCTGCAGTCCTGATCCAGCTCTGGGGCAACAGCACCAGAGGGACGTGGAGCTGCTGGAGCGAGGCCAGAGGAGGCCCCGGAGCTGCTGCGAGGGCTGGAGCAGCTCTGCTCTGGAGCCAGGCTGAGAGAGCTGGGCTGGGGCAGCCTGGAGAAGAGAAGGCTCCTGAAGGGGAGACCTTAGAGCAGCTCCAGTGCCTAAAGGGGCTCCAGGAAACCTGGAGAGGGGCTTTGGACAAGGGATGGAGGGACAGGACAAGGGGAATGGCTTTAACCTGCCAGAGGGGAGATTGAGATGAGCTCTTAGGCAGAAGTTCTTCCCTGGGAGGGTGCTGAGGCGCTGGCACAGGGTGCCCAGAGGAGCTGTGGCTGCCCCATCGCTGGCAGTGTTCAAGGCCAGGTTGGACACAGGGGCTTGGAGCAACCTGCTCTAGTGGAAGGTGTCCCTGCCCATGGCAGGGGGTTGGAACTGGATGAGCTTTAAGGTCCCTTCAACCCAAACCAGGCTGTGAGTCTATGAAATATTGCAAATGATGGAAATCAATCCCTGCAGCATCTCTTCCCCGCCATGCTGCTGGTGCCCATAGTCTTTGCACAGATGCTTCTCAAAGATAAACCATAGCTCCAGCACAGCCTGTCCTCACATGCACCTTTCAGGGACATGTTACAAAGTCACAACCAAGGTCATTTTGACTTCTTCCAAGTCCTTGGGTAGGGAGAAATACCCAGTGGAGGAGTGTAGACGAGGCAACACAGTTTGGCCAGTACAGAATGCATCAGGTGCCCATTTACCGCCGCCACGTCAGTGTATCTGTCCTGTCTGCAGCCACTCACATCAACGTGGGATTAGTTCTTCCTGCAGAGATGCCAATTACTGCATTTGGTGAAACCCACTGTATAATGGAGACTCAAAAAGTTCAAGGATGAATTAAACCATGTGTTTTAGAATGACTTTGGCCAATGCTCATTAATCCTTGCAGATGTAACTAAGAAACCTTGTTTTCATGGGCAGATATTCAGTGTAACTGCAGCGTAACCGCTACCCTGGAAACCAAGATGTGAAGCAGGCCCCTGTTTTACCAACGTTTAACAAATGTCATCTTTAATTGGTGATATATTTTGTTCTCTTTAATGAGTGACGCTCTCCTTAACAGTTGGGACTCACGTAAGGAAATCAGGAATGTTATTTGATTGCTCTGAAATAGCAGGGTTCAAAATAAGCCGTCCCGAGGAATATAATCAAAGCAATTTGTTGTCCACAGAAGCTGTGAGAATGGAGGAGGTTGTGTGAGCACTGTACCAGGGCCTGTCTCTGTCTGGACAACATGCCTGCATTCACCTGAGACTGGGCTGCACAGGAACCTGTGGCTGAGACTATGTGAAAGGAATCAGTAGCTTCTGGTAACACTAAATCATCTTCCCAGTCTTTCCATGGATTTTTCCCCCCAAGATGACAAATACATTCACTTTTACTTTCAGAAATAGGAACCTTAAGTAGTGTTTAGTAGTGTTTAGAACCTTAAGTAGTGTTTATGTGTAATGGTCCAGCCACATCCTGAGTATCCAAATTCTATTGCAATTACCTGGTTAGAGATCATGAAGCGAGCCTCAAGCCTCACATGCCATCAGCTCCTGGGGTTTCAAAGCATTTGGCTTTTTGCCTGAGCATTTGGCATTTGCTGACTGTAGGACTACTGGCACTACAGAGCTCATTGGTATTGTTGATTTAGATTCCTCCTATGCCACTTTAGTGTCCTATGAGTAAGTCCATGAGGACAGTAGAGGAGAGAGATCTCTTTTGCATAGCACAGACGTTTTTCCTGATCAGTCCTGGAACAACAGGTTTGAATATGCCTTTTCCATCATCTTGGGGCACAGGAACCCTGTGTTAGAATAAAAAGTGCTCACAAAACAGTGTCCTGGGTTCAGGACTGACAGCAAAAGAGTAAGAAAATGTCCGTAAACCTGTGATCTTTCCCTTAGTCACAGCTGAACAGAACATGTCAGAATCCAAGATTTATTCTCGCTGGAGTCAGGGAGCTGTCTCATTTCACTGCCATGAGAGGCAAGGTCTTAGTCACAACGTGCTGTGGAGCTCATTTCTATTGTTTCTGTGGTTTCTGGGCTGCTATAAAAGCAGGTGAAAAGCACTTGGTGTCATTGCAACTGGAAGGTCGTGACAGGACCGGCCAGGAGACACATCTGTGCAGGGCAGAACTTCCCTGTGGGCTCTGCAGGATCACCAGTAAGTAGCTAATGTTACTTTTGGAACTGGAAGATGCTTTTTAGTTCATACATAGCTTAGTGCTATCACAATAGGAAAGTATCTCTTACCTACCGTGTGTGAGCAGGAGTTCTACGTTAGCATAACCTAAAATACCATTCACACACATCTACATGTATACTTATGTGTATATATTTGTATTCAATACAGATATCTTTAATCAGAACTTATATCTATTTGTTATTTTATATCTACATTAATATGAACATATTGTCCAAGGAAATAACAAATTAGTAAACTTATAGGAACAAGCCAAATTTTTACACCCAGCTGTTTAATTTGCCTTTCTCTTCAGTCATTGAGAATTCAGTATTCAAGTCAGTGTAAAGAAGAGCCATTTGAGGAGCAATCCTGATCTTTGTGTTAAATTTCTGCTAAGTATTTTATCTTGCCAGTTCACAATGAAATAATCTCCTGTGCTTGCAAAGGGACAAGAGGGGGAAATTGAGAGGCAAGAGTGGAAAAGGAGAATTAGGACTGTTAGCAAGGAAATGAGAAATAGACTATGAAATGTGTTCATCTTTTCCTGCTATATGTTACATAGCCACACATCTGATGTTCTGGGAGGTCCGGGGGTGATGTGCCATAGTACAGTGCTCCACTTTTACCAGTGCTTAAAGGCTGAAGTGCGTTTTCTCAGGTGAAAGAAAGGCTAGAGTAAAAAAGATTTTGATCAGACTGTCAGCTTCTTGTCCCATGGAGCAGATTTGAAGAAGAGAGAAGATGTTCCTGCCACAGAGATCTCTGCAGATGGTTACACTCTTGGCAATTCTTTCTTTTACCTGTTTTGCAACATGTCAAGACACTGGAAAGTAAGTAATCATCCTTTTACTTAATATCATTAGATGTCTGTTTGCCTTTGATTTAATGGGCTGTATCCTGAGTGCTCTCATTTACTCCAGAGTGGAAGAAAACTTCTATATATTAGATGCAGAAACATTTTACATTGCTTTTCATGGAGTATAAAATTAGACCAACTGCATTTTAGATGTGGAACGTTCACCACATTTCAGTTGATGCCTTTCAACACAGTGTAACAAACCATGTAAGGCTGTTCAGCACAAGCCATGGGAATGGCACATGCTGAAATTCCATATTTAGGTTTCCATTCCAATCTAAATGTGCAGTGGGAGCCTATAGCTGCAGTTAGATGTTATCTAAACAGCCCCAGATCCAGAAATATTTGCATCCCAGGATTAGCCTGTCCTCCTCAGTCAATATTTGGCTCAAAAGATTTTGGTATATCTGAAGAAAACAAGGAGGTTCCCTGCCTGTGGCAGAGGTTGGAATGAGATGATCTCTAAGGTCCCTTCCAAACCAAACCATCCTGGGATTTGGCATTTCATGGACACCACTGATTCCAGTTAAATTATTCCTGACTTACAGCTCTGGAAGGAAAGAAAACCCATCAATCCTAGAACGCTAAGGTCACAAAAAGGGAACTTAATTCTGGTATTTGAACCTCTGCAAAGACCCCAAATTTGGGAAAGACCAAATCTCTAAGAGCTGTTTTAAGCCTCCATATCATGGGCAGGCACCACCAGTGCTCCTTCCTCAGCTTGGAAAAGCATCTAAGATTGATGGCTGCAAACCAGCCACGTTTGAAATAGGAGCTTAGATGTGACTGTGCTTGGTTCCTGTTTCTTGTTTCAGTAAAAGAGCGGTGACGGAGCACCAGCTCATGCATGACAAAGGGAGAGAGTTTCAAGGGCTGAAGCGCCTGATGTGGCTCCACAATGCCCTGGGCAGCGTGCACACAGCCAGCAGCAGGGATATTTCCCTTTCAAATGCCATGTGGGATTCACAGAAGAGCCAGGATCCCTCAGATCTCTACAACAGCATCAACAGGGACAAGACTTCAAGCCTGATGAAGCAGCTGCTGGAAGTGATGGAAAAGGAGCAGGGCTTCCCCCCGTTAAAGCAGCTGGATCTGCTGCAGTATATGAAGACCCCAAAGGGTAACTGGAACCTGCAAGAGCTTTCTGACCTCCTTGCAGTCAAAGAGCTGGGTGGCAGGAGAGATCCTGGCAGCCAGGCACAGAACTATTCCCACTAGCCTCAATCCTCAGTCCCCCCATCCCTTCAAACATGTGGTGTTGTAGGCAAAAGCTCTAGTATAAAGGTGAATTGCAAAAGAGAAATAACATCCATGTGTTCCCCTAGGTACCCCTAGATGTTGAGCAGAGATCCTCACAACTCAGGTTCCCTCCCTCGCAGGCTGTCCAAGCACCGGGACTGCGATGGGTTGTCATGGGCCAGAAACCTCTTCTTCATGGCACGGCCCTCCCTGATACCTGTGGCCACTCTCTGGAGCTCTTGCAGCCCACACACAGCAGGATGTTTGGATCATTGAGCTGCACATTCACAGGCTCACTTGCAGTCTGATGTTCTGACCCCTGAAGCAGCAGTTGCCTCCTCACTCTATTTCACACCCGCCCTGCTCTGCAGTAATAACAGCTTTTCTTATACTTTAGGTCCAAAGTTGTTTTTTCCCCTTCTTCTCCAGCATACAGAACATTTTAAGCATCTCACCTCTTAGGTTTTCCTTCAGGGTTTCCTTCTACCTCATAGCCACAGCTAGATAGAAGCTGGCCATGATTCCCACCCCTCCCAGCCACAGCCCCAGACATTCACCTTGTTCTGCTGGTGGAAGAGATGAAAATCAGTTTCCAGGGTCCCTGTTTGAGCCTTTTGATTCAAGACTTCCTTTGTTCATGTGAAATCCTCTCCACAGCACGTCGAGTTTTCTCAGCAGAAAAACAGCTTCTGGAGGCCACTCGTGTTTCCTGAAAGAGGCAGCACATGACTTTGCTCTTCACCTTTAATAGCAAACTGAGCAGAGCAAGGTCCAGTTTAATTGCAAAATTAGTCTTTCAGAAATTAAATGTCACGCGTGTTACAAATACATCAGTGTCTCCATCATGTAGGGCCTATACACACAGTTTCAAACCCCGAAATTCCTGTGTCGCTGACAGACTTCAACTGCCTGTGCAGAAGGTATTTGTCAGGGACTAAACCCAAGAACTCCTTGATGTTGTAATAAAAACCCTTTTCACCCTCTGAATTGCACTTTTTTTTCTTTTGGTAGAAATATAAATAAAATGAAGCAAAATCCTCTTTCACTGGTATCTCCACACAGGGCTGAGTAGAAGGACCTGGAGGTGTTGGTCAGTGACAAACTGAACATGTCCTGGCCCAGATCCCCCCATGTGCTGGGCTGCACCCCCAGAGTGTGAGCAGCAGGTTGAGGGAGGGGATTCTGCTCCTCTGGGGAGACCCCACTTGCAGCACTGTGTGCAGTGCTGGTGTCCTCAGCGTGAGACAGGCTGAGAACACTGGGGCTGTTCAGCCTGGAGAAGAGAAGCTGTGTGGAGACCTCAGAGCAGCTTCCAGTGTCTGAAGGGGGCTACAAGGATGCTGGGGAGGGACCTTCATCAGGGACTGTAGTGATAGGACAAGGGGTGATGGGTTTAGAGAAGTTCAGGTTGGATCTAAGGCAGAAGCTCTTCCCTGTGAGGGTGCTGAGGCGCTGGCACAGGGTGCCCAGAGAAGCTGTGGCTGCCCCATCCCTGGCAGTGTTCAAGGCCAGGTTGGACACAGGGGCTTGGAGCAACCTGCTCTAGTGGAAGGTGTCCCTGCCCATGGCAGGGGGTTGGAACTGGATGAGCCTTAAGGTGCCTCCAGCCCAAACCAGTCTGGGATTCCATGATTCTATGACCACTGGTGTTGTGGTAGCCCCTGTCCCTGTGGTCACTCCTGCGGGGACAGAGACAAAAGAACATCCCCTCACTGTGGGCCGGGTGGTGAGACGAGGCTGATGTGTGAACCTCGGCCCCGGAGCAGTTGTGGGGAGGTGGGATGGAAGCAGGACAGAGCTCTGGGGGCCTGTGGGAGCACCGCAGGCAGGCAGCAACCTGCGGCTCCAAGCACAGGTACCTGTGGCTGCGGTGTTGGAGAAGGGGCTGTTTCATAGAACCATAGAATCATAGAATAGTTAGGGTTGGAAAGGACCTTAAGATCATCTAGTTCCAACCCCCTGCCATGGGCAGGGACACCTCACACTAAACCATGTCGCCCAAGGCTCTATCCAACCTGGCCTTGAACACTGCCAGGGATGGAGCATTCACAACCTCCTTGGGCAACCCATTCCAGTGCCTCAGCACCCTCACTGTAAAGAACTTCTTCCTTATATCTAATCTAAACTTCCCCTGTTTATGTTTGAACCCATAACCCCTTGTCCTATCACTACAGTCCCTAATGAAGAGTCCCTCTCCAGCATCCCTGTAGCCCCCTTCAGACACTGGAAGCTGCTCTGAGGTCTCCACGCAGCTTCTCTTCTCCAGGCTGAACAGCCCCAGTGTTCTCAGCCTGTCTTCATATGGGAGCTGCTCCAGCCGCTGATCATCCTCGTGGCCTCCTCTGGACTCGCTCCAACAGCTCCATGTCCTTTTTATGTTAAGGACACCAGCACTGCACACAATACTCCAAGTGAGGTCTCACGAGAGCAGAGCAGAGGGGCAGGATCACCTCTTTCGACCTGCTGGTCACGCTGCTTTTGATGCAGCCCAGGACACGGTTGGTTTCTGGGCTCAAGCACACACTGAATCCGGCTCGTGTTCAGCTTCTCATCAACGGACACCGCCAAGTCCTTCTCCTCAGACTGCTCTGAATCTCTTCTCTGCCCAACCTGTAGCAGTGCCTGGGATTGCCCCGACCCAGGTGTAGGACCTTGTCCTTGGCTTAACTTCATAAGGTTGGCATTGGCCACCTCTCAAGCGTGTCAAGGTCCCTCTGGATCCCATCCCTTCCCTCCAGCGTATCAACCAAACCACACAGCTTGGTGTCATCACAAACTTGCTGAGGGCACATCACTCCCACTGCCCATGTCACCCACAAAGATGTTGAACAGGACCGGTCCCAACACCGATCCCTGAGGGACACCACTCGTTACAGGTTTCCAACTGGACATCGAGCCGTTTACTACAACTCTTTGCGTGCGGCCATCGAGCCAGTTCTTTATCCACCGAGTGGTCCATCTATCAAATTGATGTCTCTCCAATTTAGAGACAACGAGCTCAAGCTCAGGGCTGCTCCCGCCGCGTACGGCGGGCACCGGGACCGGGACCGGGACCGGGACCGGGAGCGGGAGCGGGAGCAGGAGCGGGACCGCACCCCTCAGCCGTACCCGCCTCAGCGCCCCTCTGCGCACACTGCGCATGCGCTACAGCGCCCCCTATTGCTCCCCCCCCCCGGCCCGCGCGGGGCTGGCGCGAAGCCGCGCGAGAGGGCGTGGCGCGGTAGCCCCGCCCCGCGGGTTGGGTGGGGGGCGTGGCCGGGGATAGCGGCACATGCGCGCTGCCGCAGCGCTCCCCGCGGCGCTTGTCCCGTCCGGGTCGCCGTCGGTGCGGGGGGCGGCGGTAGCGGCGCGGGGGCTCCGGGAGCTCCGGTCCTGTCTGTCCCGTCTCTCCCCTTCTCCCGGCAGCTCTGCCCCCGCTTCACCTCGCTCGGCAGCGCCGGGACCCCGCTGTCGCCCTTCAGCTCCTCGTCACCCCCCTCCCGGGGGGCTCCGGTAAGCCGCCGCCGCCGCGCCCGGTGCTCCGCGTCCCCTCCTCGTCCTCCTCCTTCTTCTCCCCAGGGCCCTTCGCCGCTCCCGGGGCGGGAGCAGCGGGCGGCTCCCGGCGAAGCCCCTCGCGTCGAGCGGGGCCTCCACGGGCGACGTCCCCTCCCGCGGGAGGCGAGACCCCTCCTCCCCCTCGGTGCGGGATTGGGGCTCTTTTGTCCGCTCCCGGTGATGCTGCCGTGGCCGGGCGCCGCGAAGGGCCGTGACCGGCGCTGGTGGAGCCCCGGAGCATCCTGCCCGCCACCGCCCCATCGGTGAGCTCCGAGCACCGATGGGAAGGGGGAGCACCCACCGGTGGTTCGGCTCCGCTGCCGCCCAGCGCTGCTGGTGCTGTTCTTCCCCTTCCCATTTTCGTACGTGCACCCCCTCGTAACCTGCTTGTGGCCGGTGTTTTTCACACTGGTGCAAACCAGAGGTAAGGCTTTAGCACCTGCTTGCTGATAGCACAGGGATGTAACACACCATCTCCTGCATGGAGACCTGCCACTTGTGTGGAGTCCTTCAGAGCTGCTCCTCCACAAACACATAACTCCATCCCAAAACCATCTAGCTGGGGGTTTTATTACCTTTAAACGCAGCAAACAGAAGAGCTGGTGTCAGTTGAGGAGGTGATTCCGAAGGCCAGGAGTGATGCCTTGGAAAGAGCTGCAAAAGAAATGAACAGGAAAGAATTAAATCCCAACACGGTGCCAGCACCTGGCATTGTAAAACTGGGAAGTGTGGTTGAGTCTGACCTGTGTTGGTCAGAGCAATTTGGAGTGACTGTTGCAGAACTTGGTTACATGACCATGAGTTGTTATGACCAGAACTGGACCAAGAGGCATTTTGACACTTGAAATCTTTGCATTTTAATGTGTTTTACAAAGAGGGTTGTCAGATATGCCCTGGAACGGTGCTACTGGTTGGAAGCAGCATTATGTGGTACTTATGTACTGGTTTCTCTTGAGAAATCGTGTAGGATATTTATACTGGGGTGTTTAAGTACAGCTTGCTCAAAGCTGGGATCCTCTGGATTTTGCCTTTATGAAGGCATCTAGTAAGGGAAAGAATGCTTAAAAGCAACTAAATGCCTTTTTCTTTCCTTCCTCAGTTGCTCTGGTTTTGGGCTGCCTTTCAGGATTTGATAGATTCCCAGCAGAAGGGACAGCAGGGAACTGCTGGAGTTGTTTTTGCCAGAGTTCTAGAAAGAGAAACTTCTGGATGAGATGCTTCAGAGGGATATTTCTGGATTTTGAACATTTATTAAAGATAGAATGTATTGGGAGAAACAAACACTTGCAGCACTGCCTGAAATTGTGGTTTTTGAGGCATCGTGTTTCTTAAGTTTCCTTCCCTCTTATTTTCAGATCAAAAATGTTCAAAACAGGAAGTTTGACTTGTATTTTGTAAGCCCTTTCTCTGCTTCGTCGTAGCTTAGACAGCTGTTGGCATTGGTAAAACCTGAGCTCTATGATTCAGCATCACTTCATCGATTGCAGCTCTTCTTGGAAGGTGATTTGTTATTTCTAACATTAAATGTTTCCTCCCTTTTCCTTTCGTAACAGCCATGGCAATGACGGGCCCCACACCGTGCTCCTCCATGAGTAACCACACCAAGGAGCGAGTTACAATGACAAAGGTGACGTTGGAGAACTTCTATAGCAACCTCATTGCACAGCACGAAGAACGAGAGATGAGGTAAAAATCTTCCTTTCCAAACTGGTTCAGAGCCAAAAATACACATTAACTGCATTTAGATTTTTGGAGTTAAAGCAAAAATAGGGTGGTTTTGCTGAGCGTGTGCCTGGGCACCTGGATGGGGCTTGGTATGAGTATCCAGTGCTGCTGGGTCTCTGCGTCCCATGGGAATTTAGGCTGGAGCTGTTTGAATTTCTCCTGAGACATGCACGTGCAAAAGCGATGTGACAGTTATCGATTTAAAAACCCCGTATATTTGATGATGTGACTAAGCAGAAATAAACTTTAGGATGTGCTTGGGATCATTCAAGTACACCTCTGAAGTAAAGCCAGTGTTCACAAGTGTTTATCTTGCCCCTGTTCTGCTGCCTCTTCCCATTTTATGTCCTGAGTTGTAGCATTTTAAGCTCAATCTGGAGCATCACATTCAGTCTGGATTATAATGTATCATCAAGTTGGTTGATATAGGAAGATGATCTTTTCAGAGTCTAAATGCTGATGTCTCTGTGAGATCACTGAATGTATGGCCCCACAGTGTGAGCAGCAGGTCGAGGTAGGGGATTCTCTCCCGCTGCTGTGCTATGGGGAGACCCCCCCTGCAGCCCTGATCCAGCTCTGGGGCAACAGCACAAGAGGGACGTGGAGCTGCTGGAGCGAGGCCAGAGGAGGCCACGGAGCTGCTGCGAGGGCTGGAGCAGCTCTGCTCTGGAGCCAGGCTGAGAGAGCTGGGCTGGGGCAGCCTGGAGAAGAGAAGGCTCCTGAAGGGGAGACCTTAGAGCAGCTCCAGTGCCTAAAGGGGCTCCAGGAAACCTGGAGAGGGGGCTTTGGACAAGGGCCTGTAGGGACAGGACAAGGGGAATGGCTTTAACCTACCAGAGGAGAGACTGAGATGGGCTCTGAGGCAGAAGCTCTTCCCTGTGAGGGTGCTGAGGCGCTGGCACAGGGTGCCCAGAGAAGCTGTGGCTGCCCCATCCCTGGCAGTGTTCAAGGCCAGGTTGGACACAGGGGCTTGGAGCAACCTGCTCTAGTGGAAGGTGTCCCTGCCCGTGGCAGGGGGTTAGAACTGGATGAGCTTTAAGGTCCCTTCAACCCAAATCAGTCTGTGATGTCTTTAAATATATCGGTCAAGTATAGCATGATTTAACTGAGAAGCGTTACTTCTACTTTCCTTTGGCTGGAACCCTCTAATTTGCTGAATACCCTCCAGTGGTAGCACTGGGACTTGTGATGTTCTCCCAATTTGCTGTGTAGACTGTAATCAGAATTTTGAAGAAGGTTCAGTGTTCATTCCCTTGCTGACTTGCTGCCAAAGGCCTCACTAGATCCAAGAGGAATGCCTGCAAACTGCAATAACGGCAGAAATGAGGAAGCAATTTAGCAATAAATACTAACTTGCATAGATATTTTCTTCAAAGCTTTGAATTAGTAAGGAGAGATTGAGGTCTAATCCGAACAGCAAACATCCCTGACTTAATTCATTTCTTTCTTTTTGCAAGGCTCTTTCCTGCTTTTTAGTATGAGCTCTATTGTCAACTCCCAAAAACTCACCATCAGGGTATTTTCTGTTTAGGATCAAGACTTTGTCTGAACAAACATACTGGAAAACAGGCTGAGAAAGTTGGGGCAGTTCAGCCTGGAGAAGAGAAGCTGCGTGGAGACCTCAGAGCAGCTTCCAGTGTCTGAAGGGGACTACAAGGATGCTGGAGAGGGACCTTCATCAGGGACTGTAGCGACAGGACAAGGGGTGATGGGTTCAGACTGAAACAGGGGAAGTTCAGGTTAGATGTAAGGCAGAAGTTCTTCCCTGTGAGGATGGTGAGGTGCTGGCACAGGGTGCCCGAAGAGGTTGTGAATGCTCCATCCCTGGCAGCGTTCAAGGCCAGGATGGTTGCAGTCTTGGGTGTCATGGTTTAGTGTGTGGTGTCCTTGCCAATGGCAGGGGGTTGGAACTAGATGATCTAAGGTCCTTTCCAACCCAAACCATTCTGTGATTCTGTGACTTTAAGTTACTTGGGAGTTTTTAGCAGTAGTTGTGTCTTGTGGATGTTTAGTTTGGAGTTTGAAGTAGTGCTGACAAAATCCACGCTGAAGTGCAGATAGGACCTTTTAAGGATATTTGGGGGCATTTCAGCATCACTCAGTCACGCTGAGCTATTTAATTCTGCTTTAATTCAGTTGTCTTTTGCTTCTGGAGTTGCTGTTTCGAGGCTGGAATAACGGAGCTCACTGGGTGCTTAAAGAAGAGCAAAGTCATTTAAATGGGCCTGATTGTGAATGTGATAACCCCAAATATTATCACGTCGCAGCAGCTGCGTGGTGGCACAGGAGACAGGAAGAGGATCTTGCAAAGAATGACTTGCATAAAGAGAAGGAATTTTTGAGTACATTTGTAATGTTATACCAATAAAACACACATGGAGAGGGAAAACAAACCAAACAGCAGTCCCAGGTCAGCCAGTTATTGATATGATTGCTGTTGGGAAGAAGTTCTCAGAGGGTGGTCGTTACAAGTGTCCCCTGAAGCCATTCCTCTCTCTGAAGTCTTGCTTCCTTTTCTTCTTTTCTCCCAAATAATCACTTTGTATTAAGGTTGTAAATGTTCCTGATTCTTTAAGGGGCACAATGTGGACAGACATGTTCACTCTTCCCAAATATTTTGCTTTTCTCTTAGGAAATACAAACTAACTTCTCATTTTGCACCTGATGAGCTTGAGATGCAGAGAAATTGCAGACCCACAGATGTGTTTAAATAGCCAATTCTCCCTGGAATAAGTGAGACTTTTTTGGTGTTTAAAGATTTATTATGGCTCTGGCCTTAAGTGACTTGCCCAGTAGTCAAAGAGAGGCAGGAATTGAACCCAGATCTTGATCTACATTCATATACAATGAAAATATACACTTGAATAAGCTGTGAAACTTCAAGTGGGTTTACATTGTCAAAATTAGAGAGGACAAGGCTGGGATGGTAAAGATTCTTCAAGATTAATCTCCTGTTTAAGTCTCCCTTATATATCTTTTACACTTGGTACTTGCTGGCATTTGCTTTCCCAGCAAGCCTAGACCAGACGTGTTGGTTATGTGCATGTGATACAAGAAACAACGTTAATGATTCAACCTTTATCTTTCTAACTTGTCTCTAGACAAAAGAAGCTAGAACAAATGATGGAAGAAGAAGGCTTAAAAGATGAAGAGGTAACGAATATGGGAAAACTATCTTAATGGTTAAATACAAGTGATTTTCTTTCATAACTGGAGATCTGGGGTCTTGGGATCTCTGTCACCTCTATGGAGCCCACCTGCAGAGTTCTCACTGTGGTTTGTTCTTTTCCTGAACTCCAGAAAAGAATCAGGAGATCAGCACATGCACAAAAGGAAACAGAGTTTCTTCGCTTAAAGAGAACAAGGCTTGGCTTGGAAGACTTTGAGTCTTTAAAAGTCATAGGCAGAGGAGCATTTGGAGAGGTAAGTCCAGGAGAGATGACTAACCTTATTTTTGAATGACACTGGTATTTGTTGAAGACTTGCATAGTTTATACAAATAGAAGATAAATGTAACAACCACAGATTGACTTTTAACTTAGCAGTCATGTGCAGCTGTCTTTATGCTTAATAAATGCTGTTTTAAAACCAGTATGTGCTTTAAAGGAATGTGAATGCTGTTGAGAAGGACTTGATAGGTAAGCTAAATACAGGCTTGGCAATGTACCTTCATTGTGGCCTCCTGAGCTGGCCTTGGAGATGGGGAGGGCTGGGGAGCCACCTGCAGTAGTGTCTTCTGGTGGCCTTCTTCAGTGAAAGAGGCTTTGGACCATCTGCTGTAGGTGTCCAATTGCTCAATGTGTCATCTCTGTAAAAGAGATTTCTTCTCTTACACTTGTTTGCCATTACTGTGCGCTGTATTAATGGATTTTGGCTGTTATCATCTGATATGATTTCATTAAATGAAAGGCAAGAGCTTGATACCCAAATTTGTCCAGAGCTCTGGTGACAATGCTGTATCTGATTCAATCTCTTGCATGTTTCCAGGTGCGACTTGTCCAGAAGAAGGACACGGGGCACGTTTATGCAATGAAGATACTACGGAAAGCTGATATGCTTGAGAAAGAGCAGGTGAGTGGCCACCTTGAGTAGCAGCACTGCCATCGTGTTTCAGATGACTTTGGGAGGTCGTTGTGATGTGTGGAGAGGGGTAACAGGCATCTGTGGTTTAGGTTTATTAGCTAAAGAGGGCGTTGTGGGTTTTTTCCCCCCTTTCTTATGGAGGAATGACCTCTAATGCCTTGCTTAGTTGTAATGGAAATTGCAGTCGTGACCTCTTTTTCAAGAGATTCTTCAGTCTGAAGCAAAGTAGGGCTGAGCACACTTTCTGCTTGAAAACCAAGGGAAGACAAAGGACTAGGTTTGTCTTTGTCCAGTGAAAGAGGACAGTTCTATGTGTCTGATATATGTTCCTTCCTGTTATTTTATGACAATGTATTACACATACACATGTGCAAATGATTCAGTATAGACTCCAAGATGGGTGTGTTACTGCATTTCTGATTTATGGAATTGGATATAAACATCAAAGTGATATGACTGCTGGAATTCTGACTCAGAGAGACATAAAGTAGCAGTGTTTAATACTTTTAAGGCTTTCCTCTGCTAGTACTTCTGGGAAGAGAAGGCTCCGGGGAGACCTTAGAGCAGCTCCAGTGCCTAAAGGGGCTCCAGGAAACCTGGAGAGGGGCTTTGGACAAGGGCCTGTAGGGACAGGACAAGGGGAATGGCTTTAACCTGCCAGAGGGGAGATTGAGATGAGCTCTGAGGCAGAAGCTCTTCCCTGTGAGGGTGCTGAGGCGCTGGCACAGGGTGCCCAGAGAAGCTGTGGCCGCCCCATCCCTGGCAGTGTTCAAGGCCAGGTTGGACACAGGGGCTTGGAGCAACCTGCTCTAGTGGAAGGTGTCCCTGCCCGTGGCAGGGGGTTGGGACTGGATGAGCTTTAAGGTTCCTTCCAAACTATTATGTGATTTATTTCATAGAATAATATATAATAAAACAAAGATTTGTGATTAATCAAACCCATATGTGTATCTCCAGGTTGGCCATATTCGTGCGGAGCGGGACATTCTGGTGGAGGCCGACAGTCTGTGGGTCGTGAAAATGTTCTATAGTTTCCAGGACAAGCTAAACCTCTACCTTATCATGGAGTTCCTGCCTGGAGGTAACTGCCTGGAATCCACAAGCTGCTTTCCTTTCATTTGTGGGTTTCTAATTTCTTAGTAACAAATGTAGTCTGGGACTAGAGCGTATGTGGTTACCATGCAGGGGTGTTGCTTTGTGAAGAACAAATCATTGTAAAGCTTTCTGCTTTTAGGAGTTGGGGGCCTGAGGTCTTTGGGTCAGGCTCGAGGTTATCTGCTCGTGTCTTCTAGCTGCAGATCATTGAAATTGGCCTTAATATTCTGTGAGTTCCTAACCCTCCTGCATGCTGGCTATGGATAGAACCATGACATAACCAGGTTTTGATTTTCCAACCTTTTGCTTTTAGCTGCCTTGCAGCAGAAATAGCTTTTCAGGTCCTTTTTCTTTTTTCAGAGGTTTCAGATGATGTTTGTCCTTCAATGTTAATGCTATTGTAACTCAAGAAGTTAGTTATACTGAAAGCCTCTAATATATGGGACTAATGAAAGCACAGGAGTGCTTTTTGAGATGCACAGATGCAATCTATTTTCTATAACAGCTCTGTAGCTGAAAGCATCTATTTTAATCTGTGATTCAGGTGTGTAATGAGGAGAGCAGCCCAAAGCTGACTCTTGTTTCAGGGGTGCTTCTGTACTGCTATTTCATCTTTATGCTATTTGGCTGTGTTGGTAAGTTTAAGGCAGCTACAACAGAAGCCTTTCCACATAAAGCAATACAAGGGCCTCTCGCTGCAGGAGAGATATTGAGGTGCTGGAGTGGGGCCAGAGAAGGGCACCGGAGCTGGTGCAGGGCCTGGAGCACAAGTGTGATGGGGAACGGCTGAGGGACCTGGGGGGGTTTAGTCTGGAGAAGAGAAGGCTCAGGGGGGACCTTATCACTCTCTGCAACTGCCTGACAGGAGGATGGAGCCAGGAGGGGGCTGGTCTCTGCTCCCAAGGAACAAGGGATGGGACAAGAGGAAATGGCCTCAAGCTGCACCAGGGCAGGTTTAGATGGAGCTGAGAAGCAATTCCTTCCCCAGAGGGTGCTCAGGCATTGGAACAGGCTGCCCAGGGCAGGGCTGGAGTCACCGTCCCTGCAAGTGTTCACAGCCCGTGTAGCCGAGGCCTCAGTGCCGTGGGTTAGTGGTGGTCTTGGCAGTGCTGGGAATGGTTGGACTGGATGATCTCAAAGGTCTTTTCCAGCCTGGCTGATTCTATGATTCTATGGGAAAATACCCAAGTTTGTCCCAGAGGTGCTGGGGAACTCTATTATTTTGTATGAAATCAGTTTGGATTTTCTAAGGTTTTAAATAGCTTAGTTCTGTTCTCTGTAGATGTCTTCAGTATTACTAAGAGTGGAGTTTCTGTGTTCACTTTGACTGTTTGTGGGGTGGCTTCTAGGTGACATGATGACGCTGTTGATGAAAAAAGACACTCTAACAGAAGAAGAGACCCAGTTCTATATAGCTGAGACTGTGCTGGCCATTGATTCTATTCATCAGCTGGGTTTTATCCATCGGGACATAAAGCCAGACAACCTCCTTCTGGATAGCAAGGTATGTACTAACCACAGGCTGGATGGTAGTGTATAGGTCTTGTCATTTTGAATATTGACCTGAACTGGTGTTAACAGTTGTGAAAGAAGATGGTGCTTCTTTTTGAGCCCTGTTCCTTCCAGCTTTTGAAGGCGTATCTGCCATATCTGCTGGGGGGAAAGACAAACCAAGCCAAGGTGGACCTCTCCTCCATCTCTAGCTGTATTCACACCTTGCTTAGGAGCTCTCTTCTGACAATTGCTGGAGCTATTTTTGGTTATTTCAGCTACAATATAAAGCACACAGTTTCAGTTCCCCCCTTTGAGTCAAAGATGTTTCCTTTTGGTCTCACATCTGTTACGCTCACACTTGCCAACTCTTGGGTGGATGATCATATCAAGTGTGAAGGACGTAGCTGTTCTATCAGTGAGGCTGAGAACAGAGATATTATCTCCCTCAGACCAGAGTCTATTTCTGAGGCTGGCCAGGTTACCTGAGTGCTTCCAGATGGCATTTGCAGGCAGTTTGCAGAAAGCTTGGTCATTTCAGTATCCTCCTCTTGCTCACTGCAAGTTTGCTTTATACTTAGCTCGCTTGGAAAAAGGTTGCCAACAGTAAATACTTCACAACTAGCCAGGTAATGCACTGTCGGAGTTACTGGTGTAATTCCATATGTCTACATCTAGATGCAGGTAAATGTAGGGTTTTGAAAAGGATCTATATTTTAGATCTACATCTAAAAATTGCACCTCTTTGATGTGGTCGTGTGTTTTTCACTAAGACAGATCCAATCACTGAGTTTAAGGTGTTAATCTGTTGGGGTCAATGCACAACCCAGGGACTTGACTGCCTCTGGAGATACTTGCTGTGACTCTGAAGGGGTCAAGAGCTTGCAGGAACAGAGGTTTCTTGAAGTAAATAGCTACTGGGCTTTCTCTGTGTAGTAGTGATGAAAGTATTAATAGCTTGATTCATAGAATCACAGAATGAACCAGGTTGGAAAAGACCTTTAAGCTCATCTAGTCATAGAATCATAGTATAGTTAAGGTTGGAAAGGACCTTAAGATCATCTCCAACCCTTCCCCAGCACTGCCAAGGCCACCACTAACCCATGGCACTGAGGCCTCGGACACACGGTGTGTGAACACTTGCAGGGACGGTGACTCCAGCCCTGCCCTGGGCAGCCTGTTCCAATGCCTGAGCACCCTCTGGGGAAGGAATTGTTCCTCAGCTCCATCTAAACCTCTCCTGGTGCAGCTTGAGGCCGTTTCCTCTTGTCCCATCCCTTGTTCCTTGGGAGCAGAGACCAGCCCCCTCCTGGCTCCATCCTCCTGTCAGGCAGTTGCAGAGAGCGAGAAGGTCCCCCCTGAGCCTTCTCTTCTCCAGGCTAAACCCTCCAGGTCCCTCAGCCGTTCCTCAGAGGATTTGTGCTCTATGTACAAATCCAGTCTTAGGTTAAAACCAGCAATGCAAAAGCGTTCATCTATTTATTATACAAAATAAATGGACAGGAAGAAGTGGAAAAGTTTATTTATATTATGTGATTGTGTCTCATTGTTTGTGTTTTTTCTTTTTTTGATGCATTTTTTGTTTCTAGGGCCACGTGAAACTCTCAGATTTTGGTCTATGTACTGGCCTAAAGAAAGCCCACAGAACAGAATTCTACAGGAACTTGAACCACAGTCTTCCCAGTGACTTCAGTAAGTGTTCTGGCTTCAGAAGGCATTCTGTGTACTGACAGCTCATCTCAACGTGAGGCTCTAAGGCTGCAGTGAGGGCTCTAATGACCAGTATTGCATCTTGAAGTGTAATTTTTATTTTCTGATAGAAATTTCAGTTCATTTAAAAGAAAACCATCTTCATGTCCAGAAGGTTGTCTTTGAAATAGACTCTGCTGTAGCCCTTCTTCATATGTGTAATAAACCTGGAGTGAGAACTCCGTGTGACTTGGTAGATGGCAGCTGTATTTCAAGCGACATTTTAAATGAATAAGTGAGCACAAAGCCTCTTTGAATAGTCAGTAATTTTCTCAAGGGGAATAACTTTGATCATGGGCTGTTAATAAAAAGCTTGATAAAACATTATTGCTATTACATAGGTTTGGAACTTGCTGGTAGGTTTAGGGTATTGACCTGGGTAAGGCCCTGGCTGCCTTTTTTGTTGTAAAGATCTGTAGTGTAACGGTTTGGTGGTAAAAGTGTGTATTGGGTGACCAGTAGGATTCAGTCACATACATTCTGATCTCCTTTAGCTTTCCAGAACATGAATTCCAAAAGGAAAGCAGAGACTTGGAAGAGAAATAGACGGCAGTTGGTAAGTACATTTCACCTGCTTGGGAGTGTTCTCTGCTGAGCTGTTGCATTCAAATAGCATGTATTTCAATGACAGGCATTAATCCAAAGTTCTGAACAATGCTGAAATAAAGATTCATGTTTTCTCTTTTAAAAAGAGGAATGACTCTAGTTTGTCCTTTATCCATCTGCTGAACAGCTGGTGACATATGTGCCTGAGATAGCACTGTCATCATTATTTACATTGATAGCTGATGCCTCCCTGCTAAAACAGTTCTTAGAATCATAGAATCCCAGAGTGGTTTGTGTTGAAGGGACCTTAAAGCTCATCCAGTACCAACCCCCTGCCACGGGCAGGGACACCTTCCACTAGAGCAGGTTGCTCCAAGCCCCTGTGTCCAACCTGGCCTTGAACACTGCCAGGGATGGGGCAGCCACAGCTTCTCTGGGCACCCTGTGCCAGCGCCTCAGCACCCTCACAGGGAAGAGCTTCTGCCTCAGAGCTCATCTCAATCTCCCCTCTGGCAGGTTAAAGCCATTCCCCTTGTCCTGTCCCTACAGGCCCTTGTCCAAAGCCCCTCTCCAGGTTTCCTGGAGCCCCTTTAGGCACTGGAGCTGCTCTAAGGTCTCTCCTTCAGGAGCCTTCTCTTCTCCAGGCTGAACCATCCCAGCTCTCTCAGCCCATCTCCAAAGCAGAGGTGCTGCAAGGATGACTCATTCCAAGATGTATATTAACAGTGGTACCATTCCCCTGATGGTATTTTAAGACTCTTTCACATGCACATGTTGATTTTTGTCTTTAGATATCTTGAAATAAATGCTTTAGATGACTTTGCTAAAGAATCTTGGAGGTAATCTGGTGTCTTCCTCAAAATAGCCAATGTTGCTCAAGTTCCCACATCCATATCAGGCAGTTTTCTCTAATGTGCCTGACTGATTGTATTTGTTCCAGGCTTTCTCTACTGTGGGAACTCCAGATTACATTGCTCCTGAAGTTTTCATGCAGACTGGCTACAACAAGCTTTGTGACTGGTGGTCGCTTGGGGTCATCATGTACGAGATGCTGATCGGTAAGAGAGGCACTGCACAGGTTTTAAGCCCGAATTGTGTAGGGCATCAGCTGTATCTGTGTGCTTGGGCTCAGCTGCTCAAAGCATCCACTCTTAGATGGTTTGTGAGGTGTGTTCTGACTGCTGCATCATAGACTTCAGTAACAACAGGAGCTGGTTTTGCTTTGGACAAGGTTGGATTTTTCTTTCTTTTCAGGTTATCCACCATTCTGTTCTGAGACTCCTCAAGAAACGTATAAGAAAGTCATGAATTGGAAAGAGACTCTGACATTTCCTCCAGAAGTTCCAATATCTGATAAAGCCAAGGATCTTATTTTAAGGTGCCAGCCGTATGGTTTGCCAGTTAATATAGTACTTTCTTGTCTTGTCAGCTGTATTATATGCCTCTCATAGCTTGCTTCACATGGAAACCCCCTGATGCTACATGCTGCTACACACACGCATCAAGTGCCGAACTCCCTCGTCAAATACATTTGTCTCTCAGAGGTCATTTAGTGGTTCTCTGACTAAACTGTGCTGAACAGCAGCTCCCATGTAAGTGCTGCTATTCTGGCAAAATACGGATGTTTCTGCTCTTTATTTTGTCTGTGAGCTTCTTGTGGAAGCAACTTAAATCTTTGTGGTAGCTGCTTATACTAGTAATGGTTTTGCCATTGTAAGCACTGGAGCATACAAATGTATCCCAGTGCATGCTGACTCCTGCTCTTCCATTTATATATTCAATCACTTCTCTATTCTCAGGACAGAAATATAAATGTCTAGCTCTTTAGGCTTTATATGTTCTGCTGTACACTGGTCCTGAAATAGAAAGGGCACATTATCCTTTTGGGAAAGAATACCACATCTTAATTGTAGCATTTGACACAACATTCCTAAACATAACTTTGTGTGTTGGTTTTGCTGTGGGAGTTCTTAATCTTCTCCATTTGTATGTTAAGAAACCATAGTAGTACCAGCTCAGAAAGCTGTTCCATTTTGGGATGGAATGCTTTCGTTTTCATTCTTCCTTCATTGTCATTCTTCCTTCCGTCCCAGATTTTGCTGTGAATGGGAGCACAGAATTGGTGCATCTGGTGTGGAGGAAATAAAGAGTAACCCATTCTTTGAAGGGGTTGATTGGGAGCATATCAGGTAAGATGCTTTGCAGCAAAGCAAGCTGCTCTGCTCTATGGGCTGCTTAAAGCCAGTCCCCTTCAACAGAAGGGAGCAGCTTGGTTGGCATTTATCATATCCAGGTGTGGGTGAGAGTGTTTTGGTCCCTGTCTGAAGCTTGCCAAGGTTTAGGTACCTTCCGTCTTTGATTCTGTTAAGAAATGGGAAGTGGCTGAATCCTGCTTTCTTCTGCCTTTGAAATCTCATTGCTGAATCTGCTCTTCTTGGCAGAGAGAGACCTGCTGTGATTTCCATAGAAATTAAAAGCATTGATGATACCTCAAACTTTGATGAATTTCCAGAATCTGATATCCTTAAACCAACAGGTAAATGCTTTGATTCTGCATGTAAAGAATCCATCTTCTGCAGCAGAATAATATAACTTTCCTATTAATCACAGAAAAGATCTTACTAGATACCGGCTTCTCTTATTGTGATCACTTTGTTAGCTTGGTAGTCTCGTGGTGCAGGGGTGTGCAAGCTGTAATATGGGTTTTGGGAGATGGGATGCAGGCTTGTAAATGATGCAGGAGCATCTGAGGGCGTCTCTAAGATGCAGCAGAGCTCAAGTCTCAGCAGGACCACGAGCCCAACCCCGCGGTGTCCTTTGGGACTGCCTAATTCTTGCTAGTCTGTCTAATGCTTAGTGTAGGGGTGGGACAGGAGAGGAGAGGTTTTGGTGGAAATCTCTAAAGGATCCTTGTATTTATGTGTCAAAGGATAGTCACGTTTGCTCCATATGTTTAAAGAACGTGTTACAGCAGTTTTTGACTGGGGTTGAGGACTGGCACACTGAATGCCCAGACTTACGGTTATTTCATTTAGAAGCGCTCTGCCCTACTCGACATCCAGTGTTCTGTATGAAACTAAACTCTGCAGTCTTCAAAGGGTAACTTTGGTTTTTCTGTGTCTTACCAGTGGCCACCAGCAACCATCCAGAGACTGACTACAAGAACAAGGACTGGGTTTTTATCAACTACACCTACAAGCGATTTGAAGGTCTGACGGCCCGAGGAGCGATACCATCCTACATGAAAGCAGGAAAGTAATAAATCATTACCTGGGACAACTTCTGAGCCATGGAATTCTGCTCCTGTACTTTGGGTTTAGACCCACACAAGAACTACTTCCTTTTTTTAATGAAAACTTGAGGGCTATCAACTCTTGGAGAAGACTTCAGGACCCCATTTTGTTACACACCCTGGTTGTTACTAAGGATTTTTTCTACATCATTGAATGTTTGTGTCATCTCTGCTACAAGTACGTTTTGCTGCTTCAGGAGCAAGAGTTTGTTGTCTTTTTAAACTCCTTGCCAGTTGTACAGTCTGTCGGGAGAGCATCCCTTCACTTGGACATGCAAAGCTCTTCACAGGGACTGTTTTGCCAGTCCTGCATTAAGTGACAAACTCAACCTGCCAATTCTGCCAGCGCTGTCTTCCCCAGTGGCAAAGGACTTCAGTACAGAGGAAATAAAGCAATAATGAAAGCTTGAGACAGAAAACTCTCCACTAAACTATCTAGTAGGACACAACTTGTATTGCCTTAACCTTAGTTTGTAATGCTGGTTTTTATAGTGCTACTTGGAAGCCTCTCTGATGGCATTTCTCAACTCTGGCGCAGCTGCCTCCAGTTGCAGTGCACTTTACTTTTGGTACTAAGACAGTGATTTGACCCTCAAGCCATTTAATGTTTTTGTTCTAAATTAATAATTGTGCAACACTTTTTCTTTCCCAGTCAGTCATAGGAGAAATGAGCCAGTTCCTCAGCAAGCACCAACAGTTTCCACTTACTGTATGCAAGGATGGATTTCTAAACGCTGCAGATAATGCAGCCTACAGCTGGTAACACAAGTGGATCTGGAATTAGAGCAGAGAGGGAAGGAAATGAATTTAACCTGAGCCTTGGTGGGCATCTTGTGCACAGCCTGGTCAGCCAGGAGGCTTCCCGGTCCTGTTGCTGCCATCTTTTGGCCACTTCTAAGATCTGCTGCATCTTCATCGGTTTAAAGACAAAACCATCTTCTATGGCCTTTCTGCTCTTGTTTTGGAGCAAACAACATCAGATTTGTCCATGGGTCTTGCTGGATGAGGCCTCCCCGGCTTTTCCTTATGGAGCTCCTCTTGCTGCGTGGCTGAACCATCAGTCCCTGTAGTCTTCCAAAGAGACAGTGTCTCATGGGCTCAGTGTTGGGGCAGTGGAACCCACTTTTCCCCTCTTCTCCTCTGTTTTTCTTATTGCCTGGTGTCATTTCTACAAGTACATTCAGTTATGGTCAGGTTGCTCTCCAGGAGAGCTGGAAAGTGCCTTTCCTTGCCTGGGCATCTTGGAACATGCCTGCAGTTTGGGAGGGAGGATTCTGCCTCTGTTGAGCTTTTGCTAATCCCTCTTTGCTCCACTTTGCACCTGTTTTGTAGATAAAACTCTGCAAAATGCCTCTGGTTAATGGGTCCAGGAGCAGGAGGCATTAACCTTTGGGCCTTCCTGCTTCCAGTCTTTAACTTGCAATTAGATCTAAAAATATGTATGTAAATGTAATGAGGTTTCTAAAAGCAAGTATCAATTTGAATTGTCTTGGATTCTTGCAAACTTACTGGTGCTGAACACTAACTGCATAGCACAGACAAAGCTATTCAAAAACAAAGCCAGAGCAGTGTTTCAAAGTCAAAGGAAGCTCTCAGTTATATTTAATCCTAATATTCTAGATTAGGAAATGAAAGAAAATGAGTTTGTTGTGAAACTTGTTTTAATAGATGCTTTTTAGGGAATTTTTACCTAGACGTCTTTTGAATTGAGTGCCATCGTGAAGGACTGATTTGGGGGATTGGAGTGCTTTATATAGCTAAAAGTGGGTGATAACTGGTTAGCATCCTCCCCCTGACCACTCCTTGTGCTTTTTGTATATGTCCTAGGAGTTGCCATATGCAGTTTAGATACCACTTGGATCCTACAAAGCTGAAATGCAAAAATAGCCTTAATCAGAAGTCCCAGGATCACTGCCGTGAGCAGGGCTTAACTCCAATGAATAAGGGCTAACTGAAGCTATGATTTACAGGATCAGGATTTTCATCGGCTAGTCAGTGATAGCATCTTCTGCTGCCTTTCTACTTCTTATGAAGGACTGACTCCAACTTTGCTCCATCTCCTTATCCTGCAGGTTTTTTCCAGCCATGTGAAAATATTGCCTTATAAACCATTGGAAAACTATGAGGTGTTAATATCAAACCAGTTTTAAAGCTTCCTACCAGCTTAGTTACTGCCTTAAAATAATGATAATTAAAAACTCCCAAGTCCTTTCAAGCTGCTGTGGATTAAGAATAAATGATTTTTGGGATAGTAGCTGCATTATTAGCCCTTTATTAAAAGGGACTGGCATTTTTATTTATAAATACCAAAGATGAAGAAGTGAAACAACTCTGACTTGTGATAACTTGCTGTAAAAAACCCCTTTATGGGAACATGAACTGTGCATTTTAGTGCTTGTTTGTTCTGAATCCTTTGATTGTTACTTCTTGAGTTAAAGGTCAAGTTTTCCAAGGGCACAAGGAGCAGTTGTCAACCTCACTCCTGTTGTATTATGGTTGTGTTGTGAGGCTGCTTCCTGCTACAGCTGTTCACCATCACCAGGACAGAAAGTACAGCATCTTCTTTCCAGGATCCATATTTCATTTTCAGATGAACATTTTACTATGCCTGTTCCATGTTAGCCAAACATTTTTCTTAGCTCCTGGCTCATGCATTGAGGTTGTATGTATCTTCTAACTCTGTTTTATTTTTAAGCTGCAAGCAGTTGCTGGACTTATAGGAGTTATTCCATCTGAATTTCCAATGGATCTGAACATGAGTGATGTTGCCAGTTCATCTCTGTATCATGCCTAGCACAAAACTGCACTAAGTGTTTCTTACCACTGTGCACTGACTCTGCCTTAACCTGTAAGCTGAAACAAACATCTGTAAATACTTAAAAGCTGTTACAAAACTGCACTGTACAACGGGGCAGGTGTAGTGGGTGTTGCTTTTTATGGGATGATCTTTGCATTGTGTTGTGTAAATAAAATCCTCTTAGGAAAGGAATCTCTTGGGTTCGTGTTTCAGACTTGAAACTCATTTCAGAGTCAAGTGCTCGGGTGTGAGAATGCAGTTGGCAACCCATGGACTAAGGACAGGCAGAGAAAGCTGGGGCTGTTCAGCCTGGAGAAGAGAAGCTGCGTGGAGACCTCAGAGCAGCTTCCAGTGTCTGAAGGGGGCTACAAGGATGCTGGGGAGGGACCTTCGTCAGGGACTGTAGTGGTAGGACAAGGGGTGATGGGTTCAAACTGAAACAGGGGAAGTTCAGGTTAGATACAAGGAAGCTCTTCCCTGTGAGGGTGCTGAGGCGCTGGCACAGGGTGCCCAGAGAAGCTGTGGCTGCCCCATCCCTGGCAGTGTTCAAGGCCAGGTTGGACACAGGGGCTTGGAGCAACCTGCTCTAGTGGAAGGTGTCCCTGCCCGTGGCAGGGGGTTGGAGCTTGATGAGCTTTAAGGCCCCTCCAAGCCAAACCAGGCTGGGATTCTGTGACTCTATTTCCTATAGATGCACAGCAGCAATGAGCACCCTGTTAAAGTCCTGAAGTCCAGAAGAATTAAACCTTCCTGGCAGAGTGCAACTGGCCTTCTGGCAAGGGTGGCCAATCCTGGCCTTACTCGTGTGCTGTGTAAATATAACTTCATTTTACCAGCTTCAGGACAAGTTTGTTTTCATCTTTTCCTCTTTCTATTTTTAAAAGGCACAATGAGCAGTGAGCACACGGCACTGGAAGCAAAGCTCTGACCATTATTTTCCTACCAGTCTGTAACATGCCAAAATCCATTGTGGTTCTTAGTTCATTGCTTTACACTTGCGACAGCTCCACTTGTGAGTACAAGTTCCTGTCATCATTTCAGTAATTCCACTGAATTAAATCTCTTAGTGCTTTTCTCAAGCTTCATCAAGAAAACCCTCGAAACACATCCACAGCTGAAAATGGGAATAAACCCAGACCCACTCCAAAGCTGTTTTCTTCTGCAGATGGAGTAGGTAGAAGTGGAGAGCATCTTTCCCATCAAAAGCAGCCCTGTGGCCTGTTTTAGATGCTGCATAGTTGATGGGTTCAGTAGTGTTGGGTCATACCTGCACTATGTGCTGCTTTTAGAACACCACTGCAATGAGTTGGTAAACTCTGAGTAGTAATGCTTTTGTATGGGTGCTGCACAAGGTCCTGCTACATCAGCCAGGCTCTGCTTGGTGCAAAACCATTTCTATGGCTGGGGTCACAAGCCATACTTATGAAGGAAGAAACAAAACCTTCTAGTAGCTGATCCCCTGCCTGTTCTTCTACTCCACATTTAAAATGACTTTTAGAAGAGCCAAACAAGCCAGGTATAATTTATACTTTAATACAGAAAAGAAACCATACAGCTGTAGTTCACACACACCACAGGTAACACTGCAGTAGATCTAGAATAAGACAAAACTTGACGCTGTACCTGAAGTAGGTGACCATGAGAGGAGGAGGAAAAGCAAATGCCTATTTTTCAGTTTGATTTAGTGTTCCAATAGAATTCACTCTACCAAAAAAAACAAAATTCATCTTAAGTTACTTGGGAAGGCCAATAAACTACAGTGGGCTTTGGGAGGGGTAAAAACAGTGTGGAAATGATGGAAGCTGGATACCTCCATCCCATGCTGAAGGTCCAATTGATTACCCAGAGTACCAACAAGCTCCAACAAGGCATTGACAGTCTCCAACTCTCAGGCAATGGCCTGTTGCAGTTAAGTCCCTGTGACCACTGTCCTACTAAACTGGCCAAATCCTTCAAGAGGTTTGCTGATGCTGGGCTCAGGGATGGACACTGGAGGGGCTTGTTCTGGCTGAATATGGTACTTGGCTGTCAGGTCCCATCGAAATCAGATGCTTTGACACAATCCTGTAGCTCACCACCACGCACCTTTCAGGTCCATAGAATAGAACATGTGTAAACTCCAGTTGTGAGTCAGCTGGTCAATACCAACAGACATTTACTTCAAACTTACACTGCTGTAAAAATAAATACATACAGAAAAACCAGAATCCATAGGTCCTGGGGCCAAGCTCCATCACTGCTGGGCAGAGTCTCACCAGTGCCTTTGACTTGTGGAAACGGCAGGTAATGGGCTTGGTCTGGCCCTTAGCTAGAGAGTTGATGGTCCATATGTCTTCCTTTCTCTACTACAAAAATAGAAATTCATCTAGAGCAAGAACGGGAAGTGATTGCTACCACCTCTGTGCTGATACTGCAGGACACTTCTCTATCCTGATCCACTGACACACAGGGAGGATTTTGCGGAAGGCATCAGGTGGACCTGGGCGTCTGAACCACTGGGACCCTCAGGAGGTCCTGAAGCACTTCTGGAAACCTTCCCATAGGCACTTAGAAAAAGAAGAAAGCTATTTGCTGCACTTAGGAAAAGAAGCTAAGAACAGAAACACTGCAAAGAATAGAACCTGTATCCATACAAATGGGAGCTAAATATATCAGCAAGTTGATGCCTTGGCAGAGATTTTGTTCCTTGTAACTAAAACAACTCATAATCCTTCAGGAAAATCTGTGTTTGATATTGTCATGGTACTTACACTGAAAACCCAAACATCCGTAGCAGCAAACAGTAACTTCAGTGCTGTGTCTACCATACACTTTGCAGACAGATGGAGAATAACACAAGATTTGCTTTATGATACAACCCTGGCAACAAAGGATTAAACCTTCCAAGGGCAGGGTACCTACCTCTCTTTTGCCAACTATGACCAGGTAACTCAATGTGTAAGTGATACAGGATTCAACAGCAGCCAACTGCAAGAGCAGAACTGACCTGAACTTAACAACCTTGCAAGGGAACTCTCTCCCTCCCTTTGACTGGGTTTCAGCTTTTCTTTGCACCATGTTTAACTCTGCTTTGAGTATGTAAAACCTCTACACAGTCATCAGAACAACCAGAGGCCTGTTATGGTTGATGTGCTGCTTGGTTGTGGTGGTTCTGAACTCACTGTGTGCTACTCAGGGGTTTAATGAAGCCTACAGGTACCTCCACACTGCAGGAACAGGACCAGTTGGCTCCGATGTAACTGAGCTAAACCAGCCTGGAGTGTGTCTCTACTTACAGTCACAGCTTTGGTGGCTCTGAATCCAAAATGAACAGAGCCTTAACCATGACTAGGATACTATAATCAGAGCAGCAAAGGAGTGTTGTTCCCAGGTATGTGTGTTTTTCCCTGCTGAAGGCTAATTTACCATTGCTGTTTCTTACCTGCCTGACAGCAAAATGGTCCAGCCAGTTCCAAACTGGGAAGAGAGTAGCTGGCCTTTTAAAGCTGCACCAGTAGAATGCTCCTGGGAGAGCCTACAGAAATACTGACTGACTAAGGTGGATGAGACCAAGGAATTTACTCAGGTAGTAAACTGTCTGTACTGGGAGCTCCTCCACTTTTGTCTTAGCAGGGGGATGGAGGAGACAACTGATAGTCTTTAGCATGCAGTCACTTCTAGAAAGCTTCTTACATCTATTAGGCTACTAAACAGATTTACTTTGTTGGTAAAATATCAACTACAGTCTCTTCTTTTTTTGCTTTTTCCTTCAGTATGATCTACTCGTTCTGCTGAACTTAACAGACAACATTCCTAAAAACGACGATTCCATCCTATGGAGAAGTATATATGGGCAATTCCTGTCAACAGGCATATGCTTCCTATTGAACTTGTCCATCCTTGCCCAGAACAGCAGTACAACACTGGATGCAGAGCCAGGTGGCAGTGTAAACACATTCCTCCACACAGGATTTTGCTGTCCCAACTGTGCTACATTTCTGCTGGTTGATGAAAGAGCATCATCTGTCCTGCTTTGATGCTGGGTCCTTTGTAACTGATGTATCACAAAAGCAAAGCTAAGTGCCTAATGATAAAGGAAAGCTTTGTCTTGACAGGCCCAGAATTTCCTCTCTCACGTCAAACAAGATGTTTCAAAACACTTCTAATCTTCTTTTAGAAGTTCAGGTAAAATATTCAGCACCCGCCAATCTGGAAGCCTTTGAAGTAGAAACAAACAGCATCGTTTCTTCTTGTTTGAGGAGATGTTGCTTTTGATTGCACAATTAGACCATGAAGTGTGGCTCTTTATTAACATGCTTGAAGTATGACAATGTAATAAGAGCAGGAACGAGGATAAAGCACCTTGCAAGAGTCTGTGTTCCATCACCAGGGATGGAACTATGCCAAGAAGTTCCCACATCAGCAGGACCATCCCCCTGAGCCACCACTAATCTGGTAGATCATTCACAGCCATTTGGGAGAAGGGTGCATTCAGCCTGTCCAGTTCATCTACCTGTGGGGGGTGATGCATTATAACCTCCTGGTCCTCTGAAACATCATCACCCACAGTGACAAGGTTTGTGAGGGATTTGCTCCGAACACACTGGAAGTCAACGTGACGGCTTTTGCCCTCTTCCTTCTCCCATGACATCTGGATGAAGGGCCGTTGAACGTAGTTGTAGATGACTTCTGAGCGGCCACCAGGCCTCCTCTTCACCTTCTCTTTGCAGGTGGGATACCCTGAAAATACACACAGCCAGTCAGTCGCGTTACACACCTCTGATATGCACAAAGGGGCAAGAGAATCCCAGAAGAACAGCCAGGTAGGACTGACTATGGGGTCAGGGGGACTTAGGAGATGAACACTCACATTCCACATTTATCATTATTGGTTTGCAGAACTCTTCTTTTTTTCCCTGCAAAGGAGTCCAGGAAGGCTGGACGCTCCAGCCCGAGAGACCTGGGGGGTTTAGTCTGGAGAAGAGAAGGCTCAGGGGGGACCTTATCGCTCTCTGCAACTGCCTGACAGGAGGATGGAGCCAGGAGGGGGCTGGTCTCTGCTCCCAAGGAACAAGAGGAAACAGCCTCAAGCTGCACCAGGGGAGGTTTACACTGGAGATTAGAAAAAAAGCTTTCACCAAAAGGTTTGCCAAGCATTGGAACAGGCTGCCCAGGGAAGTGGTGGAGTCACTGTCCCTGGAGGGATTTAGAGTATGTGCAGATATGGCACTCTGCGACACAGTTCAGTGGCTGCTTTGGCAGTGCTGGGGAACGGTTGGATTCGATGCTCTTAAAGGTCTTTTCCAACCTAAATGGTTCTGTGAGTTTCTAAAAAGAGGGTGCAGCACTGTGTGTAACTGTATGAGCAATGGCTGCGCAGTGTTGGCCATTTTGTGAGCAGAAACAGCTACTCTAAAAATAAGACAGTGTCCCAGGACAAAGCACAATGTTCTCTAAGCTCCCTAAGGGAATGCCCGGATCAGCAGGCAGAAGTGTTGGGACTCCTGTTTCCTGTTTACTCGCTCCTAAACAGAACAGTCTTACTGCTCCATGCTACGTATCTTTAACTTTTCTCTAACCTTTAAGCCTCCTGACCAATTTCAGTGTAACATGATAGAGGTGAAGGAACATGCCCAGCTTGTACTAATTCCATGAAAATAAACACCTAGTAAAACACAGAGCAAAGCAGGAAATGTCTTGAGCCCAGAAGAAACCAGGCTTTACTGACTATGGAGTCACCTGCAGGAACACTTTACCTTCAATGCC
This sequence comes from Strigops habroptila, assembly GCF_004027225.2. NCBI lineage: Eukaryota > Metazoa > Chordata > Aves > Psittaciformes > Psittacidae > Strigops > Strigops habroptila. The sequence goes on from NC_044294.2 coordinate 5,037,366, forward strand.
AATGCGAATGTTCTTCAGGCCCCGCTCCTTTAACACAGCTTTTGCCACATCGCGGTTCTCGATGTACTTGAAGAATCTGTACAGCTTGGAGCTGTAAAGGACTGGAGGAATCAAAAGGGGGATTAGAATCTACAAGGAGGGACCTTCTCCCTGGTTTTGACATGCTATAATGTGGAGGTCCCTAAAGGGGGACTACAGGAAATCTGGAGAGGGGCTTTTTATGAGGGTATGCAGGGACAAGACAAGGGGGAACGGCTTTAATCTGAAAGAGGGGAGATTTAGGTTAGGTATTAGGAAGGAATTCTTCCCTGTGAGGGTGCTGAGGCGCTGGCACAGACTTTTCCCAGAGAAGCTGTGGCTGCCCCATCCCTGGCAGTGTTCAAGGCCAGGATGGACACAGGGGCTTGGAGCAACCTGCTCTAGTGGAAGGTGTCCCTGCCCGTGGCAGGGGGTTGGAGCTGGATGAGCTTTAAGATCCCTTCCAACACAAACCAGTCTGGGATTCTGTGAGGTGTTGAAAACCAGGTCTGGTTTCCAAGAACTACTCCAGGTGTCTGTTCTCATCACTGGGATTAGCTCCACTTCCTTGGTGGTCAGGTAGTGATGTACATTGCAGGCTGGATAGAATGGGTGGTCATGGGTGTGTACTAAGGAGCCAGAAAAAAGCTGAAGGGGAAGCAGCAAACAAAAGGAAGATGCAGTGAGTTCTGTCATTATGAATGTAGATTGTCAGACCAAAGCTCTGACCAGGCTCTGGCAGCAGTCAGTTCAGAAGGAACATGCAAAACAGTGTCTCTTCCTGAAGGAAGACTGCTGTTTGGGCAATGGGCCCTTTCCCTACAGCCAGATGTCTGAGTGTGTGCTGAACATGCAGCCAGGAGCCCCAGTGTCGAGCCCTTACTTTGTGAGTACTCCTCTCCCATCGGAGGTGGATGATCTTCATCCCAGTCCACGGTGTCTTCATCTGTCAGCACGACAATATGACATTCACGTTCCCCTTTCCTTGCACTATCCACCATTATGGGCAGAATGAGCTCCTCCAGGTAGCTGTCAAACTGCTTGTGAGCACCATCGTTGGAGAGCTCGTGTAACAGAGCACCTAATGAGACAGACATATGATGAGCTGTTCTACACAGCATGAAAGTATGTCCTAGTTCTACACTTTCCAGATACATTCAAGAGCACAGCCTGCATTCTTCTTCAAACTCCTTAACATATGTTCAGATGCATCAACAGTCTCTAGCTCCAGAACTGGCAAAATCAGGTGCATGAGACCGTGTTTCCAATGGGATGCAGATTACACTGTCAAACCATTACAATACCATTAAAAGAACACCAAGGTCCAATCAATACAGTGGAACAGCAATAGACTGAATTATTAATTCATTACAATACTTAAATTGAATTTCCAGCAATAATCTCTGTCCTTGAAAGCACATTTTCTGCCTTCTCTGTGATCACTGATCAGAGGATAGGGTAGGAAATTCCCCCCACAGCCTGTGCTGTGATGCCGTGTACCCCCTTCCTGTACAGTCCCTTTCACAGCCTATGATAAAAGTGTTTTGCCAGCATTCCCACCAAAGAGCTGCTCCCAGTCGGATCCCTTCATGACTAGGAACTCTCCACTGCTTTCCAGCTTTGGTGTCCTTGGTTCCTGCTCTGCCCATCAGATTTAGCTTAAATGATTCATGATTCTCTGGTACGTCTTAGACAGGAGTCATAGCCCTGCTTTTAGCCTTCATTTTGTTTGGCTGTAACAGAATGTCTTCTCAGCCTCTGTTACAAGAAGACACCGTGACTTTTACAAGTTCAATTTGCTTTTTTGGGCAAGGTGTCTGTGTTCTGCAGGATTCAATCCCTTGGGATTGATGCAGCACAAAAAGGAAGCTGTTTAAATGCAATGCATAGACGAGTCTTAGTGAGTCCACACCTTCATGCTAAACTAAAGCCCACAGTAAAGAACTGCACTGAATCAGGATCAGAGTGCTCAAACCCATGCAGATGAGCTCCTAAGAGCTGGTTTCTCTCCATACTTACTTAAATCTTGACATTTGATTGTGTTGAAATCAAAGTTTATGCAGAGGTAATCACATGTGTCTCGAAGGTCTGGGATGGAAATCCCATCAGGGCAGTTAATGATCCCGGTTTTGTAATAATCCTGCAAATAAAAGGACAGTTTTGGGAGTGAAAAATTAAGAATATCTTGGACTCTGATAACTTTCCGTGACTTCTTTGTTTCGTTAACCAACATTTGAGAGTTACAGAGGCTATTTATAGCTCTGTGAATAGCAAAACCACCCTCCTTGTCCGAGAATCTACATCTCTCTGCTTCTCTGCAGATCCCCTTGGGTCTGATCAACAGTGATCTCCAGCTCAAACCTTTCCCATGGCACAGAGTTTCATAACAGCTCATAGGCAACATGCATTTATATGCAACCACAAGGCTGGGATGCAGCTCAGGAACTACAACAGTGTGACGCAAGAAAGGTAAAAGGCAACATCTGAAATGTTGACTCATACCAAAGAGTTTTAATAAAATCACAATGCAGAACAGGAATAACAGAACGTGTCCCAGGGGGGGTGCAGCTGCCTGGGACATGGCTCAGTTTGGCACAAACAGATTGTTTTCTTCCATCTGCAAACATGTCCTTACCAGCACAGTCCGGAACACAGCTGAGCTGATTCCTTCTGCGATTTCATATTCCCCCTTTTCATTTGGCCGGGTGAAATTGTATTCTCTTCCTGGTCCAAACATTCTGAATAGATAAAAATCTATGTAAGGGCAGAAGTATATTGAAATGCATTCATTCTAGAGATCAATAGGTGCATTGAGGTTAAACGAACCCAGCAGTGGCACATATATACAGTAACAAACCCCACATTTAAATCTCTCACATGGTAAAGAAGCACAAGAACTGTCTCAGCTCAGCCCTCCTATAAATCGACTCTGTTGTTACAGCTGCTGTATTGTATGGAACAAGCCAAAGCTCACAGGAACAGCTCATTCAACCCTGGGTCAGAAAATACTGCAGCAATAAAGCCCTTTCACTGACAGTACATGAGATACCCACCACATGCTTTTTGATCCCTTGTTTTACACAACAGCCTCCACAAGGGTCAGTAACCCAAGAGAACCCTTTGTCTCCTTTGGTCAGAGATGGGTAAAAGCACTGGCAATACAGAAAATGAGTGCTTCCTATTGTGTCAAAACCCTTTACACCATGCTACAGGGAGCTGAGTAACCTCTCTGGGGAGAGTATCAAAAGATAACAGCAGAAGGGGGATGGAGCATTATCATTTTCCCCATCCTGGAAGGGAGGTTATCAGCTGGGAACAGATGTACTGCTTACAAACAAGGCAAACACTTGGACAGAGGTAAAAGGAGACCAGGTCTAGCTAAAAGCACTCATTGTTTGGAGGAAGTGGAAAGAAGGGAGAATGTTATCTAGAGAACTACCAACTCCTTCTACATCTGGGCATGTCTTCAAGCCCTCACAGCCAAGTTTTGAATGAGGTCAGCCTTGCCTCGCTTGTGTGTAGAGAGGACAAACAGACATTTGGGGTTTGTTCCACTATAGCAAACATTTGACCCCCTTGAGGTATCTTGAAAACAGTGGAAATCACCCACCTTCCCAGCATGGTGTCAGGGTGAGCAGTGAAAATCTGTGGATTCACTGCAAAGCGAGTGCCATCTACCACGAGCGTCACCTTCTCTGGAGCCACTGTCTGTGAACTGCTGCTTGAGGACAAGGTGCAGCACCCATGGCGTTCCTGGGTGGTAAAATATTCCGACTGTCTCTTATTTCCATCTTGGAAATGGCAGTTGTGAGTGTCTTCAGGAGCAGATAACATGCTGCTGAGCTGGGGACTTACTGCACAGGGAGTGTGTCGGCATTCAGGATCTAAACCTGAGAGAGACAAATGAATATTGCAAGATATTGAGGATGCTGAAAAACATCATTTCACTGTAACACTGTAGTACGAAAACTGAGTCATACAGTGATGTCAATACATGTAGCGTTACGTGTCATAAACTGAGTCATTCAGGGATGTCAGGGTAATGTTACATGACATAAAACCACAGTGCATTTTCAAACTGAGCCAGCACTTGGGTTGTGAATAAAAAAAATCCTGCTGAACCATGATGCTTAATGCTCCTTGTTAAAGCAAGATGGATTCAGTGTGTAAGAGCAGGAGCCAGGAATTACACAAGGCCAGAAATACAGACACAGATTCCCAGCACTGACAACTACTCTCACAGCAAAGCAGGAGCAGAAGCACACACCACACTAGAGGTGGTTGATGCTGCTCCATGGTGGGCACACAGCTCATCGGGAATGTCCAGCTACCTCCAGTTAATGTGCTCAGGGATGACTGCAAGTTGGCCAGCCAGGGCATACCTGTGGGATGTTCTTGCCAAGACAGCGAGATCCCAAACTCTGCTGTGGACCATTGTCCTTTAGACCAACCTGGCAAAGGCAGGATACATATTCCCCACAGCAAACTGCTTTGGGATACTGGATTTTTCCCAAAACACAGCACCCCCTCAAAAAAAACAACCAACCCTAAAACCTTCTCACTTCTAAGGTAAAGACATTACCCTCAGTCCTGGGAGCTGCAGCCGGGCTGTGACCTCCTAACACCACGTTACTTTCTTCTGACTCCTGGACTGTTACAGTTGTGTTTCCCACAGAGCAACTGGACTCCAGCTTTCTTGGCCAGTCTGTGCCACCAGCACAGTTCACATTCATGCTGGGCCTTCGTGACGCGAGGAGTTGGCTGCGTTTCCTAAGAGAAGAGCTAGGAGAGAAAACACCAGGTTGTTGGTTTTGGAAGACACTCCCAAGCAATGAATTCCTGTATCTGGAACCACAAGCAAAGCCTCTCAGGCTCAAAAGGTGTTTCTTCAGACACTTAACTGTGTTTCAGAAAGGTTTATGATGCTGGTTATGGCTCTATGCTTACCTAAGATGGGGGAAATAAAGGTGTTAAAGTAACCAGGGGTCTATTTAATCTATAAACCTTTGCTTATTAAAAAGTAAGCCTAAAACCACTGATGTCTTCAGATGACATGTGTGATCCTTCAAATACCTCCTTGGCAATTCCCTGACCTCCACATCACATCTCTCTGGATTCCCAGCACTGGCAAAATGAGCTCTATAACATGGCTATAGCCCAAATCCCAGCATTTTCCCAGTTAATGGCTCAGGCATCGCCTCTTAACCCCTCTGAGGTTTGAAGGAGGCTCCCTGCTCCCAGACATTGCTTTCTTTGTTCTTTCCTTCTTCTTGATTTATCACCCTCCTGTCATATAGTGCTCCCCCCAGCGTTTAACCCAACATAGTCACAGAATCACAGAATGGTTTGTGTTGGAAGGGACCTTAAGATCACCCAGTTCCAACCCCCTGCCATGGGCAGGGACACTTCACACTGGACCATGTCGCCCGACACACATGACACTTGAACCAATGCCACTCAAATCCTACCTGTTCTTTCAGCACATGCAGAGACATCTTCTGGTTTTGCTGTTTGGCTACTTTTTCCTCCTTTCTATCTCCCTACAGATCTCTTTTGCTGTTTCATTCTTCCCTTGGCATCGGTTTTGCCCTGCTATTACCATGGATAAGACACTACTCTCCTTTCTTGGCTTCATGTGTTTCCCTTTCACTCTCCAAAACATAAACCACCAATTTCCTCATTAATGAATGTTCCCAATTTCCCCCCTGCAGAACAATTGTCCTGTGTCCTTTGCTTGGCTGAATTAAGACTCCAGAGCCCATGGGTGCCATCCACGGCAGAACACTGACAGGGCTGGATACAAACCAGATGAAATCCAGCACTAATAAACCACCAAAATGCCAAATGAGAGTTGGAGAGTGCTCTGGGCCTGACCTGCTGAGGATGAAGGTTTTAATGAGCAGTTCAGTGGTGGGTTTCCAGTCAGTTACTGCCATTTCAGTGTAAGCATTTCAGTCTTAATTGGAAATTTTCAAAAGGAATAACAATTCCTTCCTCTTGTCCCATCAATCCATCAGGAAGTTGCCAGCATTATCTGTATATGCTTAGAAAAAGTGCTGCTTACACATCATGCAAGGTTCATCTGAAGGATTTCTGGCAGCAGTAGAACCCTGTGAAAAGCTGCTGTATTTTTTCTTTTCCAAAGGCTGCAGCAGCAACACAAGGAGCCTACGAGGGTCATCTGAGTTCCAGCAAACTTAACAGCGTGCAGGGCATCACCATCCTCCTCTCCTCTCACCAAATGGATCAGAAACTCCCTCTCCCAACATGTTCCAGGCTGGTTTCTTGGACCCACTGCTCTGGCCTGGACCCTGGAGAGACCCTTCAGCAGTCCCACCAGAAACCAACCACACACCATGAACTCTGCCTTGTGTTTGGTCACACAGGAACAAACCCATCCCCTTCTGCCTGAGCAAAGGGCAACACAAACTCCCCAGGAGTAAACCTGTGCAATGTTCTGCCCTCTTCTCTCATGGGACAGACCAGCAAAGAGGCAGCAACAGGCCAGTGAGCTGCTGGGTGAGGAACCCCTAGGATCTAAGCAGAACATACCAACTGCCCCACTCTTACAACTTCAGGACAAACCAACTTCCTCAGGAATGATCTATATGAAAGGACAAAGGGGAATGGCTTTAACCTGCCAGAGGGGAGATTGAGATGAGCTCTGAGGCAGAAGCTCTTCCCTGTGAGGGTGCTGAGGCGCTGGCACAGGGTGCCCAGAGAAGCTGTGGCTGCCCCATCCCTGGCAGTGTTCAAGGCCAGGTTGGACACAGGGGCTTGGAGCAACCTGCTCTAGTGGAAGGTGTCCCTGCCCATGGCGGGGGGTTGGAACTGGGTGAACTTAAGGTCCCTTCAATCCAAACCAGTCCATGACTTTATGTCAAATAGCATGAAAAACACCTACAGACTGCATTTTCATAAGTCTTCGGGTGTGATGACTGTTGCCATCTCTGTTTATCACCATAAGCTTTGAATTAAACACACACACAGTTCCAGAGACCCTGTGTGCCATTCAGCAGAGTCCTCTACTACAACATCTCAGAAACTTCTTGTAGAACTACCATCAGATACACATGAGCTACAAGACATTAATTTCTCCTGATCATTCCCCCCATCCCCTTTTTCTGCTTAATCTGCTAAGCAGGATTTTAGGACAAAAAGCTCCAAGTGTTTAACACATTTCTGCTCCTTCTTTTCTGTTACAGTAAGTTCAGCACCAGGGAAAGGTGCTAAAAGCTGCAGTGATAGAAAGATGCAGAAACAGATGCTCTTTGCAATGGTGGTGGCTCTGACCAGCATCAGATCTGAGTTTCGTCATTAAATCTACAGGAAGCCCTGCTGCTAATGTGCCTTGGGCCAGGCTAATGCTATTTCCCTGTTCCCTCTTGGCATGTCCAAATCCTACACATTATGCATCAGCAGAATTGAGGTAAATGAGTAAGGATTCCTTTAGCACAGCTGGCTGGGATAATACATTTCCAAACTAGTCATTTTCCATGACAAATACACTGCAATCATACCTACAACCAGTAGGGAAACGAGTACACAAAGACTTCAGAAGGTTCTACTCATGGCTGACCAGTTTACAAATGTCCTGTTTTCATGCCCAGGATCAAGGTGAACTACCCAAGGTAAGAATAAATAGCTATAAATAATAATTAGCACTACTCATCTTCAAAGCTTTACACAAATATGAACTGCTCCTTCCTCCTGGCAGCCCTGGGAAGCACTGCAGGGAAGTCTTTTAGGAAAGAAGGACACAGAGAGAGAGACATCATCTTCAGGACTAGCCAGAGCACCAGGCTCAGTGTTACACTGACTTGTAGCACGTTCACTACTTGAGCTCAGCAGCAATTACCCTGTGGTTGGCAGGATGAACACAAACAGGTTCCCATCTTCTTTTGAGGTGTGTTTCTGTGCACGTTTCTATCCTCTGGTAAGCACCAACTGGCTGGTACCACAGAACTGATCATGAGCACCCCAGCTTCTTAGCTCACTTCTCAGGAGCTTGTTTGGATGCTCAGATCCTGAAGGAGCAGGTAGGGACCAGGGTTTGTGGGCAGCTGCATTTTGGGAGCTGCGAAGGCAGGACTAACAAAAGCCCAATGTCATGCTCAGCACTAAAGCTCAGAGAAAGAGCTCCTGAACAGGCTGGGATTGGTTTTAAAAGGAAATCAGTGTCACAGTCAGAAATCAAACCTCACATCTGGCTCCAGCCGTTGGTTCTGCCTAACTTGGAGCACGTGGGTCCCTCTTCCCTCCAGAACATGACATTAAGAATGAGCCATGCAACAGAAGAAACATCTCTGCTCTCTAACCCACGTGCTGGTGGTCACAGCGAAGTCATCTTTATTTGAACTTGTTTCGAGCCAACACTTTTGTTGAGAGAAAGATAGGGAAGTGAGATTGCTTTTTTTAAACACAAATGGGAGACAGTTTTATTTAGCAACATCTTCGGCACAACCAGTTCATGCTACGAACCTTTTGCAGAGATACAGAGGCTGAGCCTTGTTCTATGTAACTCTTAAGAAAGAAGGAATTGTACTGGGATGATCTTTAGCACACTATCCTTCCCCACACTAATCAATCCAAGGCTCATCCAAGCTTCCCAAGGTATACAGTCATTGCCTGGCTAGTGGAAGGAGCCAAATGGCTTAACTTGCCCCCCATGACCAGTACATCAGTGATGTGTGTGCAGAGAAGACACTCTAACACACTAACTTGTCCATCACAGAAAACCCCCCTAGATGCAGGACATTTTATGGAGCAAAAGATAACAAAAGCATGTCAGACTTGCTGGTTTCTAACTCTTGTGTTACTTGCTCCTTATTATCCTTAAATCCTTTGGATTTTAAGAGCCACTATAAAGTATTTTAGGTATCAAGGTTCCAGAACTTCACAGAAATGTCAAAGAAAATCATGAAAAGCTGAGATGTCAAAATCTATTGAACAGTAAAGCCCTTTCCTGCAACATGACAGCTTATGCACTGCTTCACTGTCATCCAGCGTAGAATAGTAGAATCCCAGAGTGGTTTGTGTTGAAGGGACGTTAAAGCTCCTCCAGCTCCAAGCCCCTGCCACGGGAGGGACACCTTCCACTAGAGCAGGTTGCTCCAAGCCCCTGTGTCCAACCTGGCCTTGAACACTGCCAGGGATGGGGCAGCCACAGCTTCTCTGGGCACCCTGTGCCAGCGCCTCAGCACCCTCACAGGGAAGAGCTTCTGCCTAAGATCCAACCTGAACTTCGCCTGTTTCAGTTTGAACCCATCACCCCTTGTCCTATCACTACAGTCCCTGATGAAGAGCCCCTCTCCAGCATGACAAGGAGGAAGTGGTAGGAGTAAAAATAGTAGTAGTAACCTTACTTCACCGTTGGGTTTGTGAGTAGCAAGGAACAACCAGCACTGAGTGAGTGAATCAGAGTTACTAATCCTTCCCTCTGCCTGAACCACAGCGTAACCACAAGGACTTAAATAAAACTCCAAACAACTCCTTTCTAAGGTGACAACACTCCTTTAAATCTCCAAACCCATTCCCATGTCCAATTATTCTCAGAAATGTGAGCAAGCAGGAAACACGCATCCACAGGGTGTGCCTGACCTAATTCTGCAGTCAGACACTCAAGAACAAGAAGTGTTTCTAACCTAACTGCATGCAACCAAGAAAACCTTAGAACTGCTTTAATTTCTGTTGTGGTTTAACTCCAGATGGCAACTGAGCCCCACAGAGTCACTTGTTCATCCACCAGTGGGACATGGGAGAGAACTGGAGGGGAACTGGAGGACAAAGGGAATGGCTTTAACCTGCCAGAGGGGAGATTGAGATGAGCTCTGAGGCAGAAGCTCTTCCCTGTGAGGGTGCTGAGGCGCTGGCACAGGGTGCCCAGAGAAGCTGTGACTGCCCCATCCCTGGCAGTGTTCAAGGCCAGGTTGGACACAGGGGCTTGGAGCAACCTGCTCTAGTGGAAGGTGTCCCTGCCTGTGGCAGGGGGTTGGAACTGGAGGAGATTTAAGGTCCCTTCAACCCAAACCAGTCTGGGACTCTACGAATTCCACGGAAAACAGCAGGTTTGAATTTGCATGAATGAGGCTGGAGTCAAACCCCAGGAATTTTAGCCCCAGCTTCTGTTGGTTCCCACACCTGTACCTTGGGAGTCCCTGGAGATTATGAAAAATAAAATGGGCAAATTATGGAAAGGAAACAGCACAGAAGGCACTGGATAGAACCTGCTGTGCTGCGCCTGCTATAGGCTTGACCAAGCCTCCCATCTTACCCTGTGCTTTGTTCCTTTCTGCATTCCCAGAGGGAAAACAGCCCCATTAGGAAACTGGAAAAGACAAAATAAACTGCCTATTAAAACACATCTTCAGTATAAATTGTATACAGCTCCAAGGTTAAAACACAAGAAGCTGCCTTTCCCTTTACAAGTTGCTTGGAGTAAACACAAGCGCATTGATTCTCTATCAAGTGATGGGCCCACAGTGTCACTCCTGCAGCTTACAGCAGAGGAAAGGCACCTCTAAGGCAGTGACACATCCAGCTTTTAATTCCTACTCCCTGCTTTTGACCAAATTCTACAGTCTTCAAACATTTTAGGATTCAGAGGGTCTCTCATTCATTAGCAGATGGTTTCATTTAGATTTTTTCAAGCATTTTTCCAGTTGTCAAGTACAAATGTGGTTCCCCGCTTACTTTTCTCTTTCAAGCATAAGACTTGTATTGGAGCTCGGTTTGTATCCTCTCCCAGGCAGTGAGGGGCCACGTGTGACATTTCACGAGAGCAGGGAAGCCGGTGTCACCAGCCTGCCCCGGGCACAGGCAGCTCCGGCCACAAGGGTCTGAGCCCAGGTGCTGCCCCGTGCAGCCGCATCCGGCCTCAAGCTGCACCAGGGGAGGTTTAGATGGAGATGAGGAACAATTCCTTCCCCAAAGGGTGCTCAGGCATTGGAACAGGCTGCCCAGGGCAGGGCTGGAGTCACCGTCCCTGCAAGTGCTCACACACTGTGTAGCCGAGGCCTCAGTGCCATGGGTTAGTGGCGGCCTTGGCAGCGCTGGGGAATGGTTGGACTGGATGAGCTTAAAGGTCTTTTCCAACCTGGTTGATTCTGTGAACAGACAACAGATGCTCAAGGCAACGTGAGACTTGGCATGTCTGAGGCTGGCCACGCGCTGGCACCTCCACATCTGCCTGTGCCACAGGAGAACACCTCGGAAGTGCCATCACTCAGACTGCATCAGGTACAAAACCCACCGAGAGCCTTTAACGTGCTTCTCTCATACCTACAAATGATCACTTCATGAAGATGAACATAACCAGACAACAAGAGTGATTCATTGATTAAACTGGCACAGGCACATTACAAAAGGCTCTTCCTTTGTTCTATCAATATACAGAAGATTCATTTTCCATCTGGCTTCTAATCACAGCTGGAAAATAATGTCCAGCAGGTCTGATGCAACGCAGGACAGCCTGCAGAGCCTGGCAAGAGACAGCAAGGAGGCTGCTGAAATGCTCGAGTGTTTGCTGCTATTCTGTGCATAGAGCTTCACTTTAAGCAGGGTTTACAGACCTACTCGTTGACTTGAGCCTTAAAAATCCATATTCCTCAAACTCAGCCCAAACCTACTGCGTGCAGTATGGTTTGAATGGCTCAGCACTGCCCATTCCCACCTTGATATAAGACCCACGGCTCAGCAGGTCCTCATGGAACTGCCTGTGCCTGGGATGTGCTGAAAGCTCCCACCACTGCTGACAGCACTGCCCCACACTCACAGTGTCACTTCCTTTGCCAACTTATAATCACCAAGATTAATACATGCCAAAAAATCATTGAGATTTATCAACTTGAAATAACCTATTACAGGATTATCCGAAGCAGGAAGGTCATACTGTGGCAGCCTCATCAACTGCAGTCGACGATGAGGATCTAATAATGTGCTTCCTACCACTGAGTGTCTCAGAAGGGAACAAAATCTCTGAATAAGGCAAGTGGTTAAAGCTTTGCTGGGGCTATTTCCCTCCCTGTAAGGCTCAAGCTACTAGTGTTACAGAGCACAATCAAGCAACATCTAAAGGGTATTTCCACTACTCACACTATTGGGTTAAAGACAGGCACCTGAAAAATTATAGTTCTTTTATCTGATCCTCATAAAGAGCTGTTTAACACTATAATAACAGCAGCTTTGCTGGTGCTGTCTGATTAAATTCAGTCCGCAATTTAAATAAATCCATGGAGAAGAGAAGGCTCTGAAGAGACCTTATAACAGTCTTCAGTGCCTAAAGGGGCTCCAGGAAACCTGGAGAGGGGCTTTGGACAAGGGCCTGTAGGGACAGGACAAGGGGAATGGCTTTAACCTGCCAGAGGGGAGACTGAGATGAGCTCTGAGGCAGAAGCTCTTCCCTGTGAGGGTGCTGAGGCGCTGGCACAGGGTGCCCAGAGAAGCTGTGGCTGCCCCATCCCTGGCAGTGTTCAAGGCCAGGTTGGACACAGGGGCTTGGAGCAACCTGCTCTAGTGGAAGGTGTCCCTGCCCGCGGCAGGTGGATGGAACTGGATGAGCTTTAAGGTCCCTTCCATCACAAACCAGTCTGTGACTCTATACCCGTATAGAATACCTGGCTCCTTCCTAGGCAGAAGGATGGATGAAAATCTGATCAGGGTAAGGGTAAAAACTCTGGCAAAAGAAGAGCTGTAACAAATACAAGCAGAATATTCTTTGCTAGAGACAGAAAAAGCAGATGTCCCCCTTAAAACCACAGAATTCTGAGCTAAATGAAGTGCTAAGCCAGGTGACACCCATGAGTTACACTTCACCAGTGTTAGATTAAGCTACAAATACTTCTACCTAAAAGCCTGCACGAGGAGCAAAAGCAGCAGATAACAGGGTTGTGCCCTGTGTCCTCCTTCCATTTCCTGCAAAACTACTTAAAAGACCTTTCAGAAGAACAATAAATGTTTCAAAGTATAAAAGCAAGACCCACTTTAGCTCTTTAGATATAAAAAGGCTATTTTCTTTCTCAATTTTTCTTCTTAAGCAGTTAAATCTAACAGGTTTCAAATCCACACCATTTCAACTCCCACAGCTACACACCAAGCGCTGCTTCTCAATTCTAAGCTATGCAAAAAAGGACACCAGTGTTTCTGAGAAAGCTCTGAGTTAGAACTATCAGAACTGCTGGACAAGAAATAATCGCCCCCATTTCCTACTGTAACCCTGGAGCAAACCCTGTGCAAACAGCCCCTCGCAAACAGCACAGCTCTTACTTACTGGCGGCTCATACGTCCTCTGTGCTACAAGCACCAGCAGCCCCAAATCGGTCTGTAGGAGAGGGAAGCACCGAGTCACAGCAGAGCTGCCCAGTTTGAACTCTTTGTGCCCAATGGTCACTCCCCCAATGTCTGATTCATGTAAATGTTTCAGCTTAAAAGCCTCCATCCCCCCCCCCCCCCCAGCTGATTCATGAACTGTTTGAACATAAAAACCTGAAAGAGCTTTATTTTAAGCCTCCTCTTTTCCAGTGAAAGTCCCCCCCCAAAATCTCTCTCTTCCCCCAGATTCCCGGTTCTGCCTGTTTTGGACAGAGCCTTGGAGCAACCTGCTCTAGTGGAAGGTGTCCCTGCCCGTGGCAGGGGTTGGAACTGGATGATCTTAAGGTCCTTTCCAAGCCAAACCACTCTGTGATTCTACAAGGCACAGTTTTATCAAACCCTTGATGCTATCCGTCAAAGACACTCCCCCACCACACATCCCTCACACAGGCAGACAGGAATTAACTCCCAGGATCTCTAGTATGTACATAACCATGTGCATGTAGATTCCCAAATCCAGAGGATCCTGGACTTGGGCCCAAAGAAATTTACAGTAGGTGAGGATAAAACGAGTTACTTTGACATGTCAATGCCTGTGTGATGCATTGCTACTGAGCCCAGTAAGAAGGACCACATTTGCTCCATGCTCTTATACATCACCCTGGAGACGTGACCCTCTCTCAGTTCAAGTAATAAATTGATCTACTCTCTTGTTCTTAATGCTTTCCCTTAAGATCTACCTGGCTTGCTTAAACACAATTTCATGGAACAGGATTAAATATATCCCGGATCATCAATAATACAGAATTTTTAATGCAAATAGAACCTGAATAAGTAGGAAACTATTTTCATCCTGGCTCAAGCCCGTGATAAAGCATCTGCGTGTGTGTGCTGACAAGTTCTGCTGAACAGTGCACAGCACTTGAACAGCTTCATGAAAGATGCCTTAAGAGGTATCTTACTTCAAACCAAACAATCCAACTATCATGTTATGTTGGATATCCCATCATTAATGTACAAACTCATGTTTGCACAACATGAGTTGTGCAAATATGTTGTACGTACAACATATTGCAAGCGCTACTTGTGGTTTGGGGACAAGCTTTTAATTACTTAATGCCCAATTATCCAGTGTGTCTGGATACAATAAAGAGGTTGGGGGGGATGTAAAGGAAGAGCAATACCCTCTAATCACTGAGGCACATTGTCCCACACGGGAGGAGGCAGGTTGCCACCCTTCAGGACGATGGAAAGGTCCCCAGAGCACACAGTGCTCAAGATGTAGGTAGCACAGTGCACTCTCAAAACACACAGTAGAGCATGAAGCCCCAAAACGAGCAAGGAGCAGACAGCAGGGGACAAATGAACACTTCAGCTCACACTTGAGGGGCTGAACACCAGACACCTCTGCTGTCTCCTTCACCACAGTGGTCTCAGGACAGACAGTGTCCCAAGGCCAGTCCTTGGAGCTGTTTCTGCCACCACTACCTGCAATTGTGGCCTGCAACAGAGCACCCCAACACCCACCCCCAGACTGCAGCGCCACAAAGGCTCAATAAACCATTCTGTTTGCTTTTAGCACAAAACCCATCCAGTGTGGATGCTCTTGAAATGAGGATCAGTGTATTAATCAGTGTCTTTTGAAGTACACAAGAGTTTTAATACAAGTGGATTATTTTACAGCACAATAGAGAAACATTCAGACCAAACCAAAACTCCTCTCCTCACTGAGCTTTTCATCTCCTACAAATCATTAGCTGGTGTTTCATCCATACCAGAAAGCACTTACTTGCTTTGACTCTTATTTTAGAAAGGCTGTGAGCAGCTTCAAACTCCACCTTCCTCCTCTGGAAGGGATCCCAACAAGTAACTGCTCCCTCATTCCCAACTCCAACTGCCACTCATTTTTAACCAATTGCATAGCTTTCCACGCTGCTGCCAACGCTAGATTTTTGAAAGTTGAATGTGGACACAGTAGCTGTTCACCAGAGAGAGTTCAGAATAACAGTTATACAACATCACAAAATCAGCTGCAAACTGCTTAATGAAATGCAATTACATTTGAAAGTAAACAGTCCAGTTTTGAAAAGCCATCTGTGCTATGGGCAGGAGGAGAACAGTGCTCACTGAGGTACCTGAATAATCATGGAATGGTTTGGGGTGAAGGGACCTTAAAGCTCATCCAGTTCCATCCACCTGCCACGGGCAGGGACACCTTCCACTAGAGCAGGTTGCTCCAAGCCCCTGTGTCCAACCTGGCCTTGAACACTGCCAGGGATGGGGCAGCCACAGCTTCTCTGGGCACCCTGTGCCAGCGCCTCAGCACCCTCACAGGGAAGAGCTTCTTCCTTGTATCTAACCTGAACTTCCCCTGTTTCAGTCTGAACCCATAACTCCTTGTCCTATCACTACAGTCCCTGATGAAGGTCCCTCTCCAGCATCCTTGTAGGCCCCTTCAGACACTGGAAGCTGCTCTGAGGTCTCCACGCAGCTTCTCTTCTCCAGGCTGAACAGCCCCAATGTTCTCAGCCTGTCTTCATATGGGAGGTGCTCCAGCCCCTCATCATCCTCGTGGCCTCCTCTGGACTTGCTCCAACAGCTCCATGTCCTTTTTATGCTGGGGACACCAGAACTGCACCCAGTGCTGCAAGTGGGGTCTCATGAGAAAATAAGCTCTGATCTCCCCTGACACCTCTGCCCTGGGGCTCCGGGCCGGCCTCTGCTGCCACTGATGACAGGTCCAGCAGCAGTTTGTGTCCAGTGCGGAAGAGCAGAGCCAGGCTTGGCAACGCTCCGGTGTCGTAACCCAGCACAGGAGATCTTTACCTCACTTTGGTAGGAGACAGGCTGGCACCAGGTCCCTGCTGGGGGATTATCTGACATCCCCATTGCTGTATCTCCCCACAAGGCAGCAGGGTGAGGTGCTGGAAGCTGGGTCAGATAAAGCCACCAGAGCTACAGCTGAGCTGCCCAGGAGAAGGGCTGAGATGAGCTGGGGCACAAGCAGAGCAAAGCTGATCCACATTGGCTGCAGAATCAGCTTCGCTGCTCTGAATTAAGTTGTTTAATTCACATTAAGATAGAGACGATAACAAAAACCAAAGCAAACATAAGCCTACCTTTTAGAGTGCAGCCTCATGAGTAAACTCTGCAAGTAACACTGAAGCAATCCAAACCCCACACAAACACGAGTGTTTTATTTAGCACACTGCAGCTCTTCAGGAAAACACATCTTGATTTATTTTTGGGGAGGCAAAAGCAGGGGCTAAAATGTCCCCTTGGTGAGGCCAACCATTGGCACTCTCAGTTTGTGTCAGCAGAGAACCTGAGACCTTATTTTCAAGAACTGAAAACCATCTTGCTCAAGGTTTCAAAATAACTCAGGTTTAGGATGGTACCTTGGCAAGAGTTAAAGTTCCTCCTGAGCTGTTTATATGTGTGGGTAAACATTTCACCTGCCAAGCACAGCTCGAACACTTTCTAAGTATATTCCATAACATTCTTTCTTATGTGACTAATAATTCTTTCACAAAAACATATTTGGCTGTGTCATGTTTCTGCAGAATGAGCCAGGAACCAGAGCCATATTTTGTGGAAGTTTAAGGAAAGGGAAAATACCACTTAAAAATACAACACAGAAAAAGCAGAGATGATGCTTATGCCAACGCACTCACTGAGGTGTTTGTGCAGAGGTAAGGTGGCTCTTGATAGGAGAAGTTCTAAGATGGAAATGTATTCCAGACCAGTCTACTCCAGCTCATGAGCAAGAGTACTCCAGTTCATGAGCAAGAAACCCATCAATTCTGGCCAAAACTGCAGCTGCTTTCATGGTTATCTCAAAGACAACAAAAGAAAGGCCAGGATTTGTGACAATTGATTTATTTCAAGGGAAGTGTCCTCAAAGGCTGTCCTCGGGAGGAATATTCAGCTGCTCTGCTGAATAATCCAAGAGACTCACAAAGAAATTAGCACATGCCAGTAGTGGAGTTTATGCATGTGTTTAATAAATCCTTAACAAGAAGTGAAGTCTTACTGCAGGCCCTAAAAGGGTCTATTAATGTACAAAGCAGCTCTCTCTAAGCTCAGGATTTCAATTCAATCCTGATAAGATGTGTCCAAAACTGTGACATTTTAGAGCTCTTACCATGAATTGCATGAAACGAGTTTGCTATTGGCAGTCTGGCTGCCAACTAAAGACACTTCCAAGAAACCACCAGCACCAAGTGAACCTCTTGGTGGTAAAGCTGGACCAGAACTCACATGGGCAGAAGCCTCAGCATGCTCAACACCAGTGGGGGATGCTGCTTCCAGCCCCATCAGTGGGCTATGGCCAGGGCAGCACGAGAGTGCTGGTGTGCCCATGTCAGGGCTCACCACTGTCAATCTCTGGCCCCAGTTCACCCGAGGTTCTGTTTTGAAGTGACAGTCTCCTAACTAAAGATAGCACTAAGTGTCAGCAACACACAGGGTGAGAGACTGGAAAAGAGTCTATTTTGTGCATTAAAAATAGTTTCACCTTTCAGAAACGCAGCAATTCCACCGTACAAGTAGTGAAATGGCATTTCCTTTAGCTGTCCACACCACCTTTAAAATGGTCTTGGAATGACTTAACAGCACAAAGTGAAGACACAGATGCCCCAGCCATGGCATATTAACCAGTTTCCTCAAAACAATTGAGATTCAAAAACAGCTTTTAAAAGGAGAGGCTCATCCCATGATCTTGGCAAAGAACATGTTGTTATAGGGACATCTGACAGACAGGGTACCATTTAAATATAGCACGGCCCCAGTGCACTGAGTTCTCCACAGCTTTATAATTACCAGTAAACAGAAATCCAGTTTCCCCCTGGCTCAGCCAACAGCAGGGAACAGACAGAATTAGACTGGTTTCACTTTAGTACCTTACACAACATATTCAAAGCCAACCACCTCAAACCCAGCTGTTTATCACAGCTCTTTGAGCTTGACAGCAAACCTGCACGTGAACACAGCTCCTCATTATCAAGTATCTTCATTTAGGTCTTTTTGAAAGCCACATCATCCAGCCCTGCCTGCAGGGGACTGCACCTCCAGCACCCGGGAGCAGTGACACTGAGCTGAGTCACAGCAGCCTTCACACTGCTCAGCACATCTGATGACAACAGCTTCACCGGTACGTTTGAAAACAGACACGTTGCTGCAGGGAGGGGGGTAGTCCCATGCTCAGGAACCACAGAATCCCAGACAGGTTTGGGTTGGAAGGGACTCTAAAGCTCCTCCGGTTCCAACCCCCTGCCACGGGCAGGGACACCTTCCACTAGAGCAGGTTGCTCCAAGCCCCTGCGTCCAACCTGGCCTTGAACACTGCCAGGGATGGGGCAGCCACAGCTTCTCTGGGCACCCTGTGCCAGCGCCTCAGCACCCTCACAGGGAAGAGCTTCTGCCTCAGAGCTCATCTCAATCTCCCCTCTGGCAGGTTAAAGCCATTCCCCTTGGCCTGTCCCTACAGGCCCTTGTCCAAAGCCCCTCTCCAGGTTTCCTGGAGCCCCTTTAGGCCCTGGAGCTGCTCTAAGGTCTCCCCTTGAGGAGCCTTCTCTTCTCCAGGCTGCCCCAGCCCAGCTCTCTCAGCCTGGCTCCAGAGCAGAGCTGCTCCAGCCCTCGCAGCATCTTTGTCAGGAAACAGGGAACTCCTCTGGGAGGTGAGAGAGCTCCAGTCCCACCTGCTGCTCACACGTGCCCAGGAAAGACTCAGGATCAGTATTCTTCTCCATTAGCACAGCATCCAAATCAATGGCTTTTGATCATACTCAAGAAGGGTTTAAATTGCTGTGCAGCCTAATCCACAGATAAGCAGCATGAAGGGTAAAAGCTGAAACCTGTCTAGTCTAAAATTACCCATTACACAAGGTAAGAAAGGATCTCATGGAAACTATGGATACGAACAAAAACTTCTGGTTTTGAGGTGCTTTATACTAAAGCTGACCTGTTCCACAAATCTCCCTGCATCATCTGAGCTGAAGATCACTGAAGGACACAATGATTTTTCATATTTACAACTTGGACTGTCTGAAAGGAAGAACAACAAAGTAGATCCCTATAGAAAACAGCTCATAGAAAAAAACCAACATTGTGCACTTATATTAGAGAAATTCCATAGATTTAACAAATTATGTTGTAACAGCAAATTGGCACTTATGGACATTTAAATAATCAATATTTCTTTTCTATTCCTGAACAAAGTTACAAGAAATTAAGCAACTTTTGAAACCTCTGACGATTCCTTTCCCAGCACATGCAGTAAAGTCTTTTTCTAAACCCCCTGTTTGTATAAAAGGCCTTTGCTATCCTAAACTTCCACCTCCTGAGCCTGTATGAGCCAGTCACCCCTGGCCAAGTGACTTCTCCAAAAGCAACAGACTACAGGGAGGTTTGCAAGTGCTGTCACAACATTTATGTCAATGGATTAGGGAGCTCATTCATAACTCCCAACTGCAGCAGCAGATAACACTCCAGGCAGACGTCACCTTCTGTGTGGCTAGAGATTGTGCAATGCCATGTTTAATCTGCTCACCCAGAGCAAGAAATGAGCTACTTTTCACGTCAGTTAAAGCTTCCCTGTTCTGTTGTTCTCTGGTATGTGTCCCAGTTATGTGGAACTGGCAGATGGTATTAACTGCACATGAACAGAGAGACCTGTAAAATCGACCCTATTCATCAGTGACTATAGTGACAGGACAAGGGGTGATGGGTCCAAAATGAAAGAGGGGAAGTTGAGGTTGGATCTAAGGCAGAAGCTCTTCCCTGTGAGGGTGCTGAGGCGCTGGCACAGGGTGCCCAGAGAAGCTGTGGCTGCCCCATCCTTGGCAGTGTTCAAGGCCAGGTTGGACACAGGGGCTTGGAGCAACCTGCCCTAGTGGAAGGTGTCCCTGCCCATGGCAGGGGGTTGGAGCTGGAGGAACTTTAAGGTCCCTTCAACACAAACCACTCTGGGATTCTGTGACTCCACTAATTTCCAGTCCTACCACAAACTCTGCTGCTGCACCGCTACAACACAGCAGCTGCAGAGCTCCTCCCTTCCTGCCTGTTCCTACTCACCTCCTTTACGCACATTTCACTGTGTTTTCTCCAAGTTATCAGAACACCTCAGGTGAGAACTGCTGTCCTTCAAGCTATAAACCAGACTTACAGAAAACTTAGAGAAAAACAATGTCAATGATTATTAAACTGTAAAAATTGCTGAAGTTGGGGTATGTGCTTAATCAAGAGTTACAGGGCATCCTCCAGCATCATGTGGACTCACAGACTGATATCCGTAAACATGATGCCCGTGGCAATGGGTTGGAACTGAATGATCTTAAGGTCCTTTGCAACCCAAAGTATTCTGTGATTCTATGATCAGCTGTAGTGGCAGCAGAGTGAGCCATGGGGCTGGACTCCAAGAGACCCAGGATGCTTCCTAGACCCGGAACTGTATTTATTGAGTAAACCTTCTTT
The DNA here is from genome assembly GCF_004027225.2 of Strigops habroptila. Classification (NCBI taxonomy): domain Eukaryota; kingdom Metazoa; phylum Chordata; class Aves; order Psittaciformes; family Psittacidae; genus Strigops; species Strigops habroptila. The sequence continues at coordinate 5,058,165 of NC_044294.2, forward strand.
TATTACGCATGGCCTCACTCTTTTTGCTTTCCTTATCTGTTTTTGAGAGCTACGTTGCTGAAACTTCACACTTAAGTAGCATTACCTGGCAGCAGCCATCAATGATGATTATAGTCCATGTCTTATTGCTGTCACAGAGCAGGCTGCCAGCAGACTTGCATGTTCTCACACTGCTCGTGACAAGCATCAGGCACAAGGTTCAGTTCTGCTGTTTTCTGGCTGCCAACCTCTGCATCCTTCTGGGAACTCTCTGATTCAATGGACTATACTCCAGCCCAACACACGGGGCAGGGACGGAGCACTATTTCATGAGAGCTAGTGGGTAGCCGCATTCCCTTCCCTGTTCTTGCAATACACACTTTTGACACTGAAAGTATGACTAAGAAATTTTAATCATAGAATGGTTTGGGTTGGAAAGCACCTTAAGGCTCATCCAGTTCCAACCCCCTGCCACAGGCAGCGACACCTTCCACTAGAGCGGGTTGCTCCAAGCCCCTGTGTCCAACCTGGCCTTGAACACTGCCAGGGATGGGGCAGCCACAGCTTCTCTGGGCACTGTCCACAGATTACAGAGGCAAATCTGACACACACAAAGCTGTGCTCTCTTTTCTCTACAGAGAGAGAGATCTAATTTCCTTTACCCCTTTTATTTTGCTTCTTTTAGCTATTTCAGTATTGGATCCCAGGCAGTTTTTATCCTCATAGTAAATTGTGACTAGTTCTCCAGTCACTGACGGTGGGATTCATACAACCTGTCCCAATTTATAGTTCACAAGGGTGTTATTATATTTGTCTGCTCAGCAGCAAAATTGATGCAATGACTGAACATTCCCACACTAAGGAGCAATCAGTGGATTACCACTGCTTTCAACAGCTGGACATAACACATTTGGGGTTGTTCTGAGTGCAAAAGCCAGGGGAGAAACAATCCCAGTCATTGCAGATGGAATTGCTGAACACCGAACTGCAGTGACTCCAGCCCAGGTTTAATGCTGCTTCTAAGACTAACAGCCATTGATTTTAGTTCCCAATTTCAGACCCATGCTTGTGAAACAAATGCCCTTCAAAAGTCCTCTGACAAATGGAGCCAAAAAACCAGCCAGGCCAGCACAGAGCCTCTGCTCAGGTCAGGGGACACATCATTGGACCTGGAACAACAGACAGGAGGAGAAATAGCCATGAAAGCTGATGAAATGAGACCTATGGAAGGCAAGTCCCAGGACTTCAGTTACTTACACCATCTGTAATTGTTTCTCCTCAAACACACCCATGAGAAGGCTCACTTTGCCCCTGTGGTTCTGCTACATTACACCCAGCCTAGTTCCATCACCAGTCTGCTGCAGGGGAATCCCAACCACCAGTTCCATGAGTCCACACTAACACTCTCCTGATAACAAATAATCTCCCTGCTACTTCTAAACCTGCGACTACAGGACACATTCCTCACCTTTGCTCTCCTGTTGTAACCCCATTCCCTGGAAAGCTGGATAGCCTTCAACCCTCAAACCCATTGCCCCTTGGCCTCTCCTCCTGTCACGCACAGACACATCCAGGGGTCCATCTCAGCTGTGAGCTGCCTCAGCCTCTCTGGGGAGCATGTGGTGACAAGATCAGGATGTGAGGCTCTGCAGCAGAGATCAGTCACTCGCCACTCTCATCTCCGGAACTGCAGATTTGATATCCATGCTGCTAATCTGCTTCCTCTGTGCTGCAGGCTGGATGGCATCCCTCCCTGTTCCAGCAGCAGGGGTTGCCTTCTCTTTCCCCAGGATAAAGCAGGGCTGCACAGGACGTGCTCTTTATCCTGGAGCACAGGGAGTTGGATCCATCTCACCTGAGCTGCCCAGATCCAAGTCCCAGCTTCTCTGCACAGCCACTGGAAGTCAGTTCAGCTCCTCGGAATGCAGATGGGATCAGGCTGGGCTATGGGACAGAAAGTGAAATCTCAGAAGTCTTCAGAGCAGGGAGCCTGTTTCATAGACAACGATTCACATGACAAAGCTACCCACAAGCCAGGGACTAAAAACTGTCCTAATCTTGGCAAAAGATGGTCCAACAAGCTCTAAGCCAACTATCATGTTGGAATTGGAGGGGATGTTGGGATCAGAACCCTGAAATCAGAGGGGCCTTCATCAGTGGTCTGGCTAAGTTGTCCCAAAACCAGACAGTGCAAGCACATTGCTTCTACAGAAAATGTTAATTTTACCAAAGTGGTAATTTCTGAACTCACCATTACCTCTGGTTATGCTATTTATGAATAAAGTGGGAGAAAAAAAATGGTGGTGACTCCCCATACCTTTACGTTTCCCTTTCAGTGTCAAAGTGTGTATTGCAAGAACAGGGAAGTGAATGCAGCTACCCACTAGCCCTCATGAAATAGTGCTATGTCCCTGCCCCGTGTGTTGGGCTGGAGCAGTTTGGTCCATTGAATCAGAGAGTTCTCAGAAAGAAGTAGAAGCTGGCAGCCAGAAAACAGCAGAACTGAACCTTGTGCCTGATGCTCACCACAAGAGCAGTGTGAGAACTGCTGCTTGTCTGGATATGGGTTAAATTAGCCAGTAATGAATCAATCACAGAGTGGTTTGGGTTGGAAAGGACCTTTAAGCTCCTCCAGTTCCACCCCCCTGCCACGGGCAGAGACACCTTCCACTAGAGCAGGTTGCTCCAGCCCCTGTGTCCAACCTGGCCTTGAGCACTGCCAGGGATGGGGCAGCCACAGCTTCTCTGGGCACCCTGTGCCAGCGCCTCAGCACCCTCACAGGGAAGAACTTTTTCCTTATATCCAACCTGAACATCCCCTACTTCAGTTTAAACCCATCACCCCTTGTCCTGTCCATACAGTGCCTGATGAGTCCCTCTCCTTGAGCTAAATTTACTTCCTATTAAGCAATTCATTCAAAAATCAGGAGATCCTTTAGGCAGCTGCAGTGGCCTTTATCAGCATTTTTCCTGTCAAGAATGAGCTCCTCATCCACTGACTCCTCTGGGATCTCTCTGCAGAGTGCAGCAGTTCCAGAGCCCGTTCCCAAGTTTCAGGGAGAGTCACTTTGCATTTGGGAGACAGGATTTTACTTTCTAGTAGGAGCAAGTGTCTGACACTGGCGTTGGCAGGAACGTGTAACCAAGAGCCTGCCCAGGTACGTGCTGTTCCAGGCAGCTCTCAGTGCTCTGGCTGCTGAATCAGCCTTTCAGCACAAAGCCACTGTCATAACAGCACTGCAATGTGTGATGCAATTATTAATATAGGACCTCATCCTCCTGTTCCTTGGCCAATATTCCTTTATGGTCACAGCTTCTGGCAAAAGGGGACAAAGGTGGTAGTAAATGCTATACAGTATGAAGTCTGACAGCAAATTAATTACAAAGGGTGAAGTATTATCTTTCTCTACACCCAAATTTTCTACTTAGGACTTTTCAGGTATTTAAAGTGGAGATAAAAGCATTAAATTTGACAATATTACACTCTGATTCCTTTGACTACGCTGCTACACTGTGAACTAAACACTTGGCTGCCTGTCATGGGCACATGGAATGAGTTCAAGACGAGGTCGAGTGACAAACACATCCCGGCATGCCCCAAACTTTGTGCTGAAAGCATCAACTAATAAACCCAGACGTGATTCTTATTTCTCATGGCCTGTACAGACAGACTGAATCACCACATAAAAACCAGGGTTACAACAGCCTGAACAGAAGGCTGAACAGAAGTGGTTATGAAACCTCCTGATGCTGACAAGTCTGAACGTTGAGATGTGAAGGCACCTCAAAAAGGAAGATCAGATTCGTGACCAAATCAGCTGAAGTTTTATCAGTTCTGATGGTTAAAAATACTTTGGGGAAGGAAACAAAGATTACTGCTGTGTATAGCTCAGGTAAGGCCATCTCTGGGGCACAGGAATATAAAGTGTAACATTGAGTCATTTTACACTGGACACATCCAACTAACCTGGTCACATCCACATGGATCTCAGATGACACATCTCTGTTACCACAATGAGGACCAGCAATGAGGCTTCCTACTTCTGAGGCTCTGGCATTACTATCTTACCGTTCACTCAGAGAACTGTAACAAAACCTTTCCAGCTAAAAAAAACAACCCCGACAAACCCCCAAGCCCCAACCACTTTCTCTGCCTGTAGGTACATGCCATCTATTTCAAACAGGTCAAATGTCTTTGCTATAACTTGTTTCTCATCCTTGTTGAGAAGTATAGAACTAACCAGTTTGGTCCTTTCCACTACAGCTTCTCCAAAGCAGACACCCGCAGCTTGACTGGACTCAGTGAGATCCACTCAACTTTACACAGAATAGATACAGAAGTTATGTGATGAACTCCTACCAGAAGGATCACTCCTTTTAAGCCCAAACCAAACAGAAAACTCACACCCCCCCAACTCTATCAGCAAAAGACAGTACTGAAAGAGATAAAAAAGGATTTTATGTGCTGCATGAAGTCTATCTTGAAACAAATACCAGTTCAGCCAACTCGGCACACACCTATTTCCATGAGAGCATAAATTTAACCTGTTCTTAAATGCTTTAAGATAAGCTGAAGTAAGTCTGGACAATTTTCTGCACAGGCTTCACTTTGGATTAGTCTAGACAAACTGCTCCATTTTAACCACAAGATCAGACCATAGAAGAGCCTTTAACGTGGATGTTATTACAGAACATAAAGACAAATGTGCCAACATTAGCAATTCTTGTACAGACTGCTTTGCATAAGAGCATTTTTAGAGTGACATAAGTACAAAGAAGTTATAAAACAGCATCAAGTCTGTTTATTTTACTAAAGGGTGACTGTTTCCTTAAATAAAATCACTCCGTTGCAACAAAGGCATGTGTAAATCCAGTCCGAAGAGTAACAACTAACACCTCTCACAAGCAGCTTTGCCTACAGACTAAGCCCCAGTTTTTGAACCCAGTAATTCACTCTTTTGATGCTTCCATCACTGAAAGTGCTTCGGTGAACTGAGGGCAGAGGTATTTATAACCCTTAAATCCAGGTGACTGCCAGCAGTGCAGTGACACAGTGCCAGCACCGGGGTAAACAAGGACACACCTCCAAAGGGAGAGCTGAGCCTCCCTGTTGATCCCCCAGACACAACCTCCTTCCAATTCACAGGTCGCGAGTCCAATGCCAGCAGGAAGGAGCGTGACTGTGGTGAGGATAAGGCAGGCACAGGGAACACAGGTGAATTTTCTGCCTAAAGCCATAATTGACTGCAACGACAAGGTTTGGGCTTGCAGCAAAGTCATTCAAAACACTCTCCCTGCAGAGGTGTGTTCTCAGCCTCCCAGGTTTATACCCAAGACGTGGCATTAGCATTACCCCTTCCCTGAAAGGCCTTCGGTCATTGAGAAGACAACACAGAGAATCCAACAGCAGGATCAGAGACAAGAAAAGGCACCACACAAAAAGGTGCCTACGAGCAGAGGCAGGCTGAGGTCTCACCTACTGCACCCACAGAGGGGAAAACCCCTCAGAAACTCCTGCTCCCTTCCAAACCACAGCGGGGCCAGACAGGAGGGAGGGAAGGGAAGGTAGATTCAAGCCTAAAAACATACCTAATAACAACAGGGGGCAAGTGGAGGCATCCCCAGCCCGAGATCCCCCCCTCAGCGCACATACCACAGGAGAAGGGCAGGTCCCCCTCTGCCTCCCCCCCGGCCCCTCCAGAGGCCATAGGGAACAACGGAGCCACTGCGAGCCCCACAGACACCCCCCTCAGCGCTCGCAGAGGAGAGGAAAGGCCTCCTCCGAGCCCCGTCCCTGCGCACAGAGCACACCGCCGGCGGCCCCAGGCCCCTAAGTCACCCTCGCAGCACCGAGAGGGCCCCTCCCCGGCTCAGAGGGCCAGCAGGGGCTCCCACGATCCCTTAAGGCCCCCCGAGAGCCGCCCCAAGGGCCCGGCCAGGCCCCGCCGCCCCCCGCCCGCCCTTAGGCCTCACTCACCGCGTCCCCGCCGAGGCCGCTCCCTCAGGCGGGCGGAGGGCGGGGTCCCGCCGCTAAGCCCCGCCCCTTCCGCGCCGCTTCCCGATTGGCTCCGGCTGGCCAATAGGAACAGAGAGATGTCGGGGTGTTGGGCGGGGCGTACCGGTGGCGGGGGGTGTGTGCGTGTGGGTGCGTGGTCCTAGTGCCCCTCCCCGTGCTCCCGGTCCGGTCCCGGTGTTCATCCCGTTGAGCCACCCGGTCCGGCCCGGTGGGGACAAAAGATGAAACCGGCTATTCGAGCTGCCCTCCCCCGCGTCCTGGGATCGCTCCCTCCTCTGTCTGCGCAACCTCCCGCGGCGGGATGGGACCCCCGAGAGAACCGGGTCCGCTGGTGCTGGCAGCGGACGGCGGCCAAACGCCCCGGTTGGAAGCGGCGGCGGCTGTGGTGAAGGAGAGATGCGGGGCCACAGCACCGGGAGTGGGGCGGGCGGAACCCCCCGGCTCTGGGCGCTGCCCCCGCCGCTCTCCTGCCTCCCGCCGCTGCGGTTTCGATTTCGGTTCCCGGAAGGATCGCGCTGAAGCCGCAGCGGCCGCAGGGACTGGACCCGCCGGCGCCGGACACCGGGGAGCAGCGGGGTGGGGGTAGCGCCGAGCACCGTGGCGGGCACCGGCCACCCGCCGCCACTGGGGATGCAGGTAAGAGCTGCCCCCCCCGCTCCCTCCATCCCCGGTTTGCCACCCTCAATAGGGACTGGAAGTTGATGCCCGGTGGGGGGGGGTGACCTCCATCCTCCTCCAAACGGCCTCACGGAGCAGCCGGAGGGGCTCCATCCCGGCCATTTGGGACCAAGCAGAAAGCGGCTCTCACACATCTGGGGGTTCGTTTTCATCCCCTTTTCCTTGCTTTTCCCCCTCAAACCCTTCCAAGGATAATACTTCTTCACAAAGTGAGGAAATGCTGCCTCAGAAACGTGTGAAAGCAGCAAAGCAGGAAAAAAAGCAAGAGCAGGAAACTGGTATAAAGTGATAAAAATCAATATCAAGTAATAAAAACTCACAAGGAATCTCTTATGCCCTAGAAATCTTTAGGAGCAGGGAAAATATCAAACACTTGTTCTGTTTTTGTTGTAAATCTCATTGTAAGAGAGTCTCACCAATGGGAGGAAACTAAAATAACCTTTTTTAGAGAAGTTTTAGGCAAAATACCCCGCTAATTTCTTTAACTTTGATTTTTTTCCTGTAGCTTATTGCTCAGAATGAATCCGAAAGGTCTCTTGCGTTCCTGTTCAGAGTTTAAACTGGAGTTTCACTGGTTTCCTCTGTGTGACAGAGCTGCTTGTGCTTTGCTAAACCCCCGAGCCAGGCAGCAACCACTGCCCTGCTAGCAGGGAATCAGGTCACACTCATCCTTCTGCTGAAGAAACCCCCTTGCCCATCACCAAACTCCCGCTTTCCTCCTGCTGGAGGGACCACAGGGAATCATAGAATGAACCAGGCTGGAAAAGACCTTTAAGCTCATCCAGTCCAACCCTTCCCCAGCCCTGCCAAGGCCACCACTAACCCATGGCACTGAGGCCTCGGCCACACGGTGTGTGAACACTTGCAGGGACGGTGACTCCAGCCCTGCCCTGGGCAGCCTGTTCCAATGCCTGAGCACCCTCTGGGGAAGGAATTGTTCCTCATCTCCATCTAAACCTCCCCTGGTGCAGCTTGAGGCCGTTTCCTCTTGTCCCATCCCTTGTTCCTTGGGAGCAGAGACCAGCCCCCTCCTGGCTCCATCCTCCTGTCAGGCAGTTGCAGAGAGCGATAAGGTCCCCCCTGAGCCTTCTCTTCTCCAGACTAAACCCCCCAGGTCCCTCAGCCGTTCCTCATCACACTTGTGCTCCAGGCCCTGCACCAGCTCCATTGCCCTTCTCTGGCCCCGCTCCAGCACCTCAATGTCTCTCTTGCAGTGAGGGGCCCAGAACTGACACAGGACACGAGGTGCAGCCTCACCAGTGCCCAGCACAGGGGGATGATGAAGCGTTTTACCCAGCAGGATGAAGCACTTTCATCCTGTGCTGCTGGTTCTGGGGGCACCAGTTTTGCATTTAAAATATGTCCGGCACCATCTGCTCTCCCAGTGCACACTGTGATGTTCTTCACCCCTGCTTTTCAGAGGGGCTCAGCTCCTCTGCCACCTCTATGCACTGAGTAGCACTGGCTGCTCTAACCACCTCCAAACATCCACCTGAGGGGGTGTTGGAGCTTCAGAAGATGCTGTTTGTAGGCAAAACTGTTAATTTTCCAGAGAATGAAGCTGAGAAATTGCTGGGATTCACAGTAATAGATTTTTAAGGGGAATCATTATCTGCTTGGCTGGCAGCAATATTTCAGGATCTAGATGGGGCTGAAAGCAGGATGAGAGCTCCCTCCTGGCGCACGTGCTCCGAGTGAGATCTGGAGGCAGAGATGCTGTTGATGGGGCTGCTTCCCCTCCCAGCACAGACCATCTTCCCCATTCAGTGATGCTGGAGGGGCTCTTTAATGAGTAACCAAGAGAAAGAAGTTATTCTTGAGGGGCTGGGACTTCATGGCATGTGAGCAAGATGAGTAGACATCTCCCTAAACCATGGGATAGCTGTTCCCACTGATGCCCAAATGATCCCTGGGGAAAAAGTTAGAGATCTCTTCATACAGTGTTTTTAAGACAAAACTCTAAGCACTATTGCCAGTTTTACTTTATTTTAACAACTCTAAAGAATTGAAGAGCCGTTCTTAACCCTGGGCATCCAACAAGCATCTGAGGGTGCTCCAGGAAGCAGGAGCCAGCACGGGCACCATGGGCTCTGCCAGGCTTGGCTCCTTCTTTCACTTCCCCTGCAGCCATGGGGCAGTGGGGATGGATAACCCACATCCAGAGCCTGGATGAGGGCAGGTACTAAAGGAAAGGTGCTAAAGAGCTGGAGAGAGGGGGATCTCTGGCTACTAACAGTGTCTTGGTCAACCAGCGGTTCATCCTGGGGCTGGCAAAGGACCTAGAGCCAGTGTGGAAGAGCAGCACACAGCACATCATGCTGCTATGAGAAGCCAGATGGATTTACTGTGGTGGAGGCATATCCAAAGCAAAGGCAGGACCAGAGCTGGGAATTCCCCCTGCACTGATGTGTTTGATCTCTTTTCCCAGGGTAAAGCAGCCATCAGCTCTCCCAGCTCTGTTATCACAGCTTCGATACCAGCTCCACTCCAGGCCAGGCACCCACCCACCAGTGAGGGAGAGATCTTCACACTTCCAGGCAGGCTGAGTGAGTAGATGTTGAGCAAGTCAATGCTGCTTAAAACCCCAGAAGCTCCCACAGGGTGGAATATTGTGGGTACAGCCGTGGTGTCCCACCCAGGGACCATTCCTTGTGGACAAGGGGTACAAGATGGACTAGTCATCAGGGTTCATTTTCTCTCTTTGGGGTGCTTTTGACTTGAGATCTTAATCTAGAGGGAACAGAAAAGACCAGTATCCCACCTTGCCCACCCAGCAGTTTTGGAGCTGGAGACTGAGTTGTTTCAGAGGATGCCCCTGGTTTCAGGAATCCAGCCCTCCCTGTGGAGCAAGGACGACGTGATCCACTGGCTAAGATGGGCTGAGACAGAGTTTTCCCTTCGGCCAGCTGATGAAAGCAAGTTTGAAATGAACGGCAAAGCCCTGTGCATCCTCACCAAGGATGACTTCAGATATCGAGCTCCGAGCTCAGGTTAGACTGAGTGCAAGGGTGTTTCTGAAGACCATCCAAGTACAGCACAAGCTGTGGTATGCTGAGAGGGGCTGGATGGGTCCCAGCAGACTTTAGCTCTGGCCAGTTGGGTGCTGGAGACAAGGACAACCCTCTGCCTTTAGTCCACCTGGACTGTAAATGCTTTGGGATGGGAACAACTTCTTTGCCTGTAGCACTGAAATCTAAGCAACAACATCAACTATATTGAGAGAGACTATAACACAAAGTCATCTGAGCAGACTTCCCTCCCCTGCAGGTGATGTGCTATACGAAATACTCCAGTACATAAAGACTCAACGCAGAGCTCTGGTGTGCAGCCCTTTGCTGAACTCACCCTTCAGAGAAGCCAGGAGCACAGAGAAAGGTATGATGGAGAATGGCAGCTATCCATCAAGCAGAACTTGTCCTCAGCTGCAGTGGGTCGCATGTATCTGGGGTTTGAAGCTCAGGCAGCTGAACCCATTCCATGCTGTTTGAGGTTAGCCGGACAGTCCTGGAGGTGGCAGCCAGGTCCAACAAAGTCCAGGTCATCAAGAAAGCTTTTAGTGATGAAGCAGGTCTGGTCAGATCAGGTTTAGGTGGGTCTGTGGTGACCAGGTAAGGCTGTAGCTATACTAGAAAGTCTATCTATAGGTTGAGATCTGGATCAGGGAGGGTTGATAACAAGGCAGAGGCACAGCCCTGACTAGAAACTAGTCCCCCAGCAGCATAGCTGGGAAAGGAGTGGGGATCCAGGGCTGAGCTTAAATAAGAGCTTCTGGGCCAACAGGGAGAGAACCCTGGGGAGGCTGGTCAGGGCCAGGGATGCTTATGAGTGCTCATAAGGGAAGTGGCTTTGCATTGAGGTGGCTTTGGGAGGGTTTTCTTCAGTTCTTCTGTCAGTTCAGGTGTAGGGCGATGAGCATCTTAAGCCCACACAACAATTTACAGCACAAGAGTGTGTACTCTGGTGCATTTGTCTATTCCAGCTTTTCTTCTGTATCTGTTCCTCACCCTCCTTGGCATCTCCTTTAATCCCCCTGGACCTTCTGCTGCTCCTGCCTTGGGAAAATCCCAAGCTCTCCTTAGCATCCCCCTTCTCTGCCTGGGCTGTCCCTTCTCACCTATTTCAGAGCTTTGGAAGATCTCCTGGGACCTACTGTAATGCACCACAGGGTTGGTTTGGTTTTGTTTTATTTCCAGGGACAGGCTGTAGTGCTGAGGCTGCTCCAATTGCTGTTTCCTCCTGCCTGGGTTGTGCAGAACAGCCCATGTCCTGCAGCTATGAAGGGCCACTGAACCTCTCCTATCACAGCTCAGAGGGCAGCTGCAGGGCAGATGCCATCTGCTCTTTTCCTACAACCCTGTCAGCCCCAGTGGATGGGAGAATTGCAGGTAAATCTGAATTTATAGCCTGGTTCCTGGGGGCAATGAGCTTGTGCTTTGTCCTGTTTGCCCATCTGTCTCACCTCCATCTATTCCATGCATCAGTGTGTGCTTCCCTGCCTCAGTTTCCTCACCTGAAAAATTGCGGTTCCTGCCAGTGTTTTGAGATCATAAAATCCCAGCCTGGTTTGTGTTGGAAAGGACCTAAAAGCTCCTCCAGTCCCAACCCCCTGCCACGGGCAGGGACACCTTCCACTAGAGCAGGTTGCTCCAAGCCCCTGTGTCCAACCTGGCCTTGAACACTGCCAGGGATGGGGCAGCCACAGCTTCTCTGGGAAAAGTCTGTGCCAGCGCCTCAGCACCCTCCCAGGGAAGAACTTCTGCCTCAGAGCTCATCTCAATCAACCTCTGGCAGGTTAAAGCCATTCCCCTTGTCCTGTCCCTACAGGCCCTTGTCCAAAGCCCCTCTCCAGGTTTCTTGTAGGCAAATAATCCATCAGAAAAAGTGCTGTGCATGAGCTCTAGGCTCTTTTCTTTATTATCATTGCTAGCACGTTCAATCCTGTTGCTGACTGACCCTCACCAGAGCCTTGGTGGGAGCTCGGTGCCTATTTATTCTCCCCCAACACTCAGACTGCAGGTTGCTGTGGGATTATGTGTACCAGCTCCTCTCCGACAGCCGCTATGAGCCTTACATCAAGTGGGAAGATAAGGAAGCCAAGATCTTCCGGGTTGTGAACCCAAGTGGGCTTGCCCAGCTCTGGGGCAACCACAAGGTAAATGCAGTTGGGAACCAATTTGTTACTCCTGGGCTTCTGCATGTTGCTTTCAGGACCTGTTCTCCAGAGCTGATGGCACAGGGATTGGGAAGGGTGAGACAATGGGTGCAGTGATGGGAGATGCCAGCCTCCTGGTGATTAAAGAGGGAGGCTTTCTCATCCCCTTGCAAGCAAACTGTGATGGATATGGACCCAGAAGCAAGGCTGGGTTAGAGACCCACACTGCAGCTTGCAATGCTCAAGAACCACCTCAAATGTCCCACATGTGGTCCTGCTGCAGACAGACCCAAGCCACGTGTCAGTGCTTTTATTCAGACCCCCCACTCCCCAATTCTCTTCTTCTTCCAGAACCGGATGAACATGACATACGAGAAGATGTCACGAGCGCTCAGACATTACTACAAACTCAACATCATCAGAAAGGAGCCAGGGCAGAAGCTGTTGTTCAGGTGAGTTGGAGCAGATCAGAGAAACGAGCTGCCTGGGGCACTGCAGATGGGGCATGGGAAGGCCGTCGGCTCCAGATGTTGGCAGCTGCTTCATCCAGCAAGATCCCCAGTGACACCAGGTCTGAAGTTCACCTCCAGACAGAGGAAGGGGTGGAAATAAGCCAGGAGCCTCTTGGTTTCAATGCTGGCTGCTTCCCTGGGACTAGTTTGGAGTTAAAATGCCAGCTTTGGGCTGGTGAGTGCTGAGCTTTGTCTCCCAGGCTTGGTGCATCCTGGGTGCAAAGCAAGAGCTGGGATCCCTAGCACAGCCAAGGGATGGCAGATACCCTCTGGCGAGCTCCAGAGCTCAGCTGATGGGGGCAAGAGCTCCAGGATTTACAGCCTGGTTTGGGGCTGGGACATGCTATTAAAGCCATTCAAAAACTGTATTACAGGTTTTTGAAGACTCCTGGGGAGATCATCCATGAGAAATCCAGTAAGCTGGAGCAGCTGGAGAGCGAGGACCAGGAAGACTTGAAAGAAGACCCACTAGAGGTTTCACCCTAGGAAGTCATTGATGGTGGCACTTGCAGTGCATCACAGACCTCTGCTCTGCTGGGATGTGCTGGTGTCTCTGGCATCTCCTGGGCACAAGGCCACAGAGCTGCTGCTGCATTTCAAAACCTGCCCTGAGCCAAAGCAGTGACATCTCTGCTTGCTTCTCTTCTGTCCTTTAGGGAGGAAGCCTGACATTTTTGCTGTGTAAATTTGAATGCTTGTCTTTAAGCTTCAAACTTGCTGGTAAAGACCATTCTTGAAGCGAGATGTGCTGAGTAGAGAGCATTGGAGCACATGCTTTGGGTTGAGCACCTACCCAAGTGCTTTTGCAGCGAGTGGTGGCCCGGAGCCTGAACACACTGCTCTGGATCTGAGCCACTTCCCCAGTTTGAGAATGGACTTCCACTGCAGAAATTGCAGTCTCACTGTCCTGTGAGGTTGCTCCTGTGGTTAAGGGTGGGATTGTGCTGAACCATCTGCTTGGATCAGGCCTGGCTGGAGCTCCAGGCTGCATGGATGCCCTAAGCTGGGTCTCCTTTTAACTCCTTTCCCTCCTTATATTGCTGTTTATAAGTAATAATATATTGCTGTGAGTAAGTAATGTGAAGAGAAACACGGCCAGTAATGAATACTACTCATGGTCAGAAATGTGGTTATTTGCTTTGAGTCGAAAGCAGGAATTCCAGCCCCCCCCCAGCACTGTCAGTGCCCTGCGAGGAACAATCGTGTGTGTGAAATCCCAAAATAGCCACTAATATTTTCAGATGGTTTTTCATTGAGCAAATAAAACCATGACTGTTTAAGGTTGAAAATCCCACTTCGTGCTGCTGGAAGGTCTGAAACTGGAGAAATCCAAGCCTTCCTCATTGAAAACCAGCTCCTTCGGGCACCCAGATCTTGTCCCCAAGCTTGGCAGCCCTCAACCAGAGTGCAGCAGTCTGAGCTGCTCAGCAGCTGATCACAGATTCACCCAGGTTGGAAAAGACCTTTAAGCTTATCTAGTCCAACCGTTCCCCAGCACTGCCAAGGCCACCCCTAACCCGTGGCACTGAGGCCTTGTCTGCACAGTGTGTGAACACTTGCAGGGCCGGTGACTCCAGCACTGCCCTGGGCAGCCTGTTCCAATGCCTGAGCACCCTTTGGGGAAGGAATTGTTCCTCAGCTCCATCTAAACCTCCCCTGGTGCAGCTTGGTGGGTAAAGACAGTGCAAACACATGGTGTTTTGTAGCTAAGTGACAAGCACACGTACAGGTTGTGAAGCAGCATCCTGCTTCGTCGCTTATAGGAAAAGGTGAGTTCCTTCCAACCTTGGTTTTGCAGCACGGCAGAAATGATCCTGCTGCCTCGTATCTGCTCCAGACCCTTTCCCAAGCCCAAGTTACAGTCTTGGAGCTGCATCAGCACCAGCTTGGGGCAGTGATGCTGTGAGTGGGTCTGGGAGCTGCCCTGTGAAAAGCTTTGGCAGGGGTTGGTGGCTGAGGTTTTCACCAAAAGTCATTGGTGCCAACCTGAAACTACAGCCCCTTTTGCTGTAACTGGTGTTGCTCCTCCAAAACTGCTTTACACCCATTAATACAACCCTGGAGATGCTGGTGGGCTGTAGGCAGCGAGAGATGATGGTGGGACATTTGAGGGCTGGTTGCCAAAACTTCAGCAGAACATCTCCAGAAACACTGCCTGGGAAGTTTCACCAGCTCCTTGGTAAGACCCAAGTGTTTGACAGTTCAAGCGATGGAGGAGAAGGAATTGAGAAGCTCTAGTGGGTAAATGAGCAGTGACACAGCCCTTGGGAGATCCTGACTAGGAGAAAGGGCTGGAGGTTACCCAGCACCCAGCCAAGCTGCAGCCTGGGGTGGACCATAGCAGGAAAGTGCAGTGAAGCACCAGACCACATCCTTCTTTCCATCCAGGGGAGAGAAAAGCCAGATCTTTTTTGTGGTGAAACCCAGCAGAGGGTCAGTGTAAGATCTGCCCATCCCTGAGGGACAGCTTTGGTGGGAATGCAGACCCTTCCTTGGTAGCTGTCCCATCCTGTCCCTGTGCAGCTGCACAGGGATATGCACTTGGGATATGCACCCATGGGTGTGTTTTTCCTAACAAGATGTCCTAACTTCTCCTAATAAGACATCCCCATGCTTTCTTGCTATGGAAACAGCCCTGAGGGGCCCTGAGCATCCCTCACTTCAGCCTCTGTGGTTTGTTTTGCTGGAGCAGGTGACAGTTGGTGACCCCAGTGCTTTCTTCACCTGCTTTTCCTGCTATGACTAAGCATCCTGCTGGACTTGGATGGGGATTTCTCTTTTGTGGAGCTGCCAAAAGCTGTCAACCCTCCTTGTGCTGAATAACACAGCTCCAGAGGGATCTTGGAGGGTGCAGATCAAGGGTCACTTTTGCAAGGATGGGCTGCAATGACGAGCAATTTCCATGCTCCCAGGAAGCCCTCGTGTCCTTCCTGGTGCGATATGTCTCTTCCCTGCAGTAAACAGAGGCAGGAGGGCTGTAAACCTGCTGCTTTCCTGGAACACGCACCCATCCCTTTGGGTAAACAGCCAAGTAACCGCCACTTGTGCTGGGGTATTTGTATGGGGAGGGAGAGCACGCAGCAGTCTCATGGTGACTGTCACCATGGCTGAAGTCCAAGGTGGTGGCACACACAGGTGGGTGTCCCATGGGGTCTTTGCCAAAGCTTTGCAGGTACTTCGTTCTCTGGAGGTCTCCATCTGTGCTTCAGCAGCCCCTGGTCCAGTGGTATTTGGATCAGGGTGATGCACAGCAGCAAACTGGATGCTGGAGAGGGACTCTTCATCAGGGACTGTAGTGATAAGACAAGGGGTGATGGGTTTAAACTGAAACAGGGGAAGTTCAGGTTAGATATAAGGAAGAAATTCTTCCCTGTGAGGGTGCTGAGGCGCTGGCACAGGGTGCCCAGAGGAGCTGTGGCTGCCCCATCCCTGGCAGTGTTCAAGGCCAGGTTGGACACAGGGGCTTGGAGCAACCTGCTCTAGTGGAAGGTGTCCCTGCCCGTGGCAGGGGGTTGGAACTGGAGGAGCTTTAAGGTCCTTTCCAACACAGGCCATCCTGTGATTCCGCTATTCTATGAAATGACAACATTCATGCTCATGCATGCCTGCTGCTGCCTCACATGGCTCATCTACCGAGGAAAGCACCTAAAATCAGTCCCAGGGCTGAAGGAAAAGAGAATCTGATTTGGGGTTGGTGCCTGTCACCTTCTTGGGTCAGAGGAACTGCACAACTGGGCTGGGAGGTTTCCACTGAGGCCACGTGTTGGCTGTGCTGTCTGTCCAAAACATGGTCGGTGCCACAACACCACCATCGTGGTTCACACCTGAAACTCCACATATCTTTGTGCCCAGGTGGCTGGTGCTGGCTCAAAGGGACCTTTTTGGTCCACTGAAAACAAACTGCTTCCAGCACGCAGTTGGGTTGGCCATGGCTTTGGCTAGCCAAATCTTGTAGATCTCCAAGGATGGTGACCCCTCTGGAAACCCTTTCGAGGTTGTCTCACCCTCCTGCAGAGGAGGCTTTTCCTGATGCCTAACCTCAGCCTGGGGTCTGGCTGTCTGGTTCCCAAGAAATTTGGGTGATCTGGCCCCTGCTTTCTCCTGAGCCTGTTGTAACCCTCCACCCCACACAGCTCCATGCAGGGAATGCCGCTCCCTTGGGTTTTCCCATCTTTTGGAGCAAGTTCCTGTAAATAAGCTGTTTTTCCCCTGCTTCCTCATTCTTTTAGTTCTGCTTTTCCATCGTTGCTGGCCTGAAGATACCAATCTCACATTGTGTACTCCTTCCCCATGATCCCATTTTGAGCCTGCTTCCTCACTCCCACCCAGTGCTGGTAATGGGCTTTTGCTTTGTCTCAGGGCTCTTGCAAACATCTTTTGCTTGTGTTTCTCTCCCATTAGGGTTGAGCATGTCCCAAACCCCAGAAGGGATCTAGACTTAGATCAAGGTCTAGATCCAGAATCACAGTTCAAGTCAAGATTCTTCCTGGCGTCACTTTGGGGATCCCATATTCAGGCTGTGTCGAGAAATGCTACTGCAAAGAGGTAAATTCAACACCGATTCCCAGTTTAATCATGAGAAGTCCTCCAAGAGCAGGGACAGTGTTTGGACTCAGCCTTGGGTGCTCTCCAGTAGCAAGATCTCCAAACTGGAGATGACCAAACTGTGCCCCATCGCCAGAGTGGATTTGGCTTTTCGTTTTATGGGTGTTACAGAGGAAAAACCCAACAAAATTGATTGTGAAACTGCTTCTCACTAACGGGAATCAACCTGCTTATGGGAGGACGTGCTCATATGCGAGCTAGCAGCATGGAGCTCCTAATGGTTTAATTATTCAGCAGGAGGAGATGGCGATGCTGAAAAACAAGGCCAGGGAATTCCTGATCAATACAAAGCTCTGACTCATCAGTGGAGGCTCAGGAGAAATGCAGGGGAAAGGACTGGGTTGCTCACAATTATAGGACATTATGGCACAGGAAGTTTGTAGAAATGGAAAGAAAAGTCGTGCTGGACAGTTTCCATAGGATGCTGAGCCCATTATCAGGAAAAGACCATTTTTATCCGGGAGGGAGCTGGGCAGCACATCATCCCGGGTGGAAACAAGAGAAATGCAGCACTGCTCAGGGGGAAATCCTGCCGTGGGGATTTCCATCTGCATCCAGTACCTTCCCCGCAAGGTGCAGTGCAACATATTGCCATCAGATGGCAAAATAGCAATGGGGATGGTGGGACACGGGGCACAGGGGTGCAAGGGGGTGGCTGTGGGGCCAAATGGATCTGTGGTGTAAGAAAGGTGTAAAGATTTGCTTGGCCCAGGGGCAGATGTTGAGATGTGCATCCCTGGGAGATGCTCTGTCCCCGGGCAAGGCTGAATGGGAGCTATGGGGATGCAACAGATCTGGGTCCTGTTTTATGTTTTAGGGTGGGTGCATGGGGCTGCCTGAAGGACCCCAGGAAGGGTTTCAAAGGTGTTGCAGTCCAGTCATAGAATCACAGAATCCCAGCCTGGTTTGTGTTGGAAGGGACCTTAAAGCTCATCCAGTTCCAACCTCTGCCACGGGCAGGGACACCTTCCACTAGAGCAGGTTGCTCCAAGCCCCTGTGTCCAACCTGGCCTTGAACACTGCCAGGGATGGGGCAGTCACAGCCACATTTCTCACAGGACTCTGGGCACCCTGTGCCAGCGCCTCAGCACCCTCACAGGGAAGAATTTTTTCCTCACATCCAGCCTGAATCTCCCTCTTTTAGTTTAAACCCATCACTCCTCATCCCATTGCAACAGGTCTTGCTAAAAAGTCTCTCCCCAGCTTTCTTATAGCCCCCTTTTAAATACTGAAAGTCTGCTCTAAGGTCTCCCCTTAAGGAGCCTTCTCTTCTCCAGGCTGACCAGCCCAGCTCTCTCAGCCTGGCTCCAGAGCAGAGCTGCTCCAGCCCTTGATCATTTTTGTGTCCCTCCACTGGACTCTCTCCAACAGGTCCATGTCTTTCTTGTGCTGAGGATTCCAGAGCTGGGTGCAGGACTGCAGAGGGGGGTATCACCAGGGCAGAGCAGAGGGGCAGAATCACTTCCCTTGACACTATGCTCTGTGCAGGACAACAACCTGATAGCATCATGCCCCAGGGCACCTGTGGTCCCATAACAACCCCCAACATCCACTTCCCTGGAAGCTCCTGGGGTATAAGTGGGGCACTCTGCTCACTGCACTGAAACCCCATTTATCTGACAAACATACGGCTTCTCCTTGCAAAAATAATCCAGAAACCTCCATAAATGGCATCACAGCCATTAAAACCCCACTAAACCAAACCAAACACAATGGCTTAGGAAGCTGGTTTCAGAGGCCAGCGCTTACACGAGGTGACAGGTGATTTTTATGCTATTTTGCTGCTGTTTCTCATAAGGAAATTGTTTTCTCCCCAGCGAAACTCACACCCACGAGGGAGGTGATAGCAGGATCCCAGGCGGAAGCGTTGGCCGCTCTCCTACCTGAATGGCTGCTAAAAATAGGACTTCGTCAGCCACCAGCCCCAGGTATAAAAAGACACCTCCCAGGAGAGCCTGGCAACCCTTGGTGCCCGTGGCCGAGGAGCTTGTCTTGACCTATGTCCAGAGGGGCAGAAATACTGATGGAAAGGTAAATACCAAAAGAGCAAATAAAGAAACTGATGTGGCCAATGTACTGGAATCAGTCCAAGTAGGATGGGGGCGGTTGTTTTGCTGTGATTAAATTTAGTTGAATGATTTCTTGTTCAGTGGATGGGTGGCTTTAGTGTTGGCTTGGATGAAGGAAATGTGTCTTCTTGATCCAAAATCAGGCCAAGTTGGGGTGGGTGGCTGTGCTTGTGCATTGTGATGCTGCTCATCCAGAGAGAGCAGAGGCTGCAAGGTGAGGCGTCCCTGCCCATGGCAGGAGGTTTGGAACTAGATGATCTTAAGCTCCTTTCCAAGCAAAACCATTCTATGATCTATGATCTATGATGCCGGGCTCCAGGGTGGTTTGTACAGCTGAGTGTGCCAAATTTGGGTGTTGTCTTCCCTTGTACTATTCAGTGGTGGAGAATGTCTGGGTTGGGTCTGGTTCTCTGAAGAGTGAAATTGGGTTTGGAATTAGAGCCAGCACAAGACACAGCTCTGGTTTGCCAATAGCAGCTTCGTTTTGTTTGTAAATGCAGAGAAAAAGGGCAATGGGAAAGGCTGGGCCGGGTGTTCTGAGCTCTGCTCACAGCCCTGGGAGAGCTCCCAGAGGGGCTGTGTCATCGCAAGGTGCTCGGCCAGTATTGACAGTGACTGATATTTCATAGAATCACGGAATGAGTCAGGCTGGGAAAGACCTTTAAGATGATCAAGTCCAACCCTTCCCCAGCACTGTCAAGGCCACCACCAACCCATGGCACTGAGGGCCCTGTCTACACGGTGTGTGAACACTTGCAGGGTCAGTGACTCCAGCACTGCCCTGGGCAGCCTGTTCCAATGCCTGAGCACCCTTTGGGGAAGGAATTGTTCCTCAGCTCCACCTAAACCTCCCCTGGTGCAGCTTGAGGCCGTTTCCTCTTGTCCCATCCCTTGTTCCTTGGGAGCAGAGACCAGCCCCCTCCTGGCTCCATCCTCCTGTCAGGCAGTTGCAGAGAGCGATAAGGTCCCCCCTGAGCCTTCTCTTCTCCAGACTGAGCCCCACCAGGTCCCTCAGCTGTTCCTCATCACACTTGTAATATTTGCAAGAGCCCACGTTGCCCTTGGCCTCTCCACGAGCTGGGAACACCCAGCCTTGCTGGGGAATGTAGAGAAATTGAGGAAAGTCAATACTTTAAGGGCAAATAGTAAAAAATCTGGGTTGTGTGATTCACCAAGAAGATATTGTCCTGGTATGTGATTTTTCATTATAATATGGGAAGTCAGAGTACCGCAGTATCTGGATTCTATTTAATCCACCCTTGCTGTATTAAACCCACCGCAAGCAAACCAGGCTCTCTCACTAAGACATGCCCACGTCTCCCCTCCCTGCAGTTTCACTTCCTCTATCATCAGTGCCTACAGCCCGTCATAAAACCTCACTCGTGCCACCTACGTAAGGAGCATTCCCATAGCTATAAAAGAGTTGATCATTTACTGGGAACTTAAACAGTCCATCCTGGGGATGGTTCCCACCATGCCCAGCCTGGCTGCGCAGTGTCCTGGGGAAAGCAACCATTAGGCTGAACAATTGTTCTTCTCTGCAGCAACATGCAGGCTACGGCTGTGGAGAAGCCTCGGTGGGACGCGGCAAGGCAGCCATCAGGCAAGATCCTCTCGCTGGACAGGCAAGGGGCCAAGAAAGTGCTGGAGATCTACGTCAAGCGTTCCCTGAGCTGCTGTGAAAACCCAAAGGAACCACTTCAGGTGAGAGCCAGAGGGCGCGGGAGGAAGGCAAGTGGGCTGCAGCGGTCAAAAAGCGACTTCTGCAAGTATTCGTGCGCCAAACACAGCCCCAAGAAGGAGCAGGAGGATGCACCCAAAGCACTGGACCTGGATGAGGCTTTGGATGATGACAGCAAATCTCCCGGGGAGGTCTCTAAAGAGGAGCCAGAGCCCAAGAGGAAAAGCACAAAAAACTCTTCCCAACGCACCTGGTTCAAAACTGTCCTAAATTTCCTCTTCAAGAAGAGTCCCGAGGACCAGAAGGAAAACGTGGGGCAAAAAACAAAGGAGAAAGATGCCAAAGCTGCTCACAGCTCTAAATCAGAAGGGGCAAAAAGAGCTGCAGAGCACTCGAGCACGTCCCCATTGCCAGGCAGAGCCTCCAAGAGGAGACCTGGCCTCAAGAAGGTTTTCTCCTTCAAGAAGCACACGGAGGAGGAGAAGGGAGAGACAGCAGCTGGGGCGAGGGCCAAGAGACCCAGTTGCCTTCCATTGCGGCACGTCCAGGCTCCAGCCACACCAGGTAGGACCCCACTACCCCTAACCCAAACCCTTAACCAACCCTACTGTCAATGGGACCTCTGTTGGGCTTCTTTTGGGAAAGCTATAGCGTATTAGAGCTGGTTTCTAACCTAAGCATCACCCTCCTGGCACTTGCTAAGGTTTGGGATAGGTTCTGAGGACTCCAATCTCAACCTGCTACGCCAGGAACGGATTAACCTGCCTGTGCTTTGAGCACACAGCATTGCTCCAACTTGTGCACGCAGCAAGTTACTCCAAGCCAGATGCTTGGCAGTAGCCATTCGAGCACGTTTCCCCCCCTCTGACATGGTGGTTTAGCTTAAACCTGTATTTGAGACCTGGGGTTAAATCTTAAGCCACTCTAGGGCCAATGTTAAGCTGCTTTTGATTTGCTATGGGGAAGGGTGCTGGCACAAGGGTACAGGACACCCAGTACCTTCACCCCAGCCGTTCCCTGGCCAGAAAGCAGCGAGAGGATTTCTGCAAAGCTCTGGTGGATCTGGAGCACGTTGAAACCACTTGATTCAGAGAGCTCAGCCCCGTTGTTCGCCAGTACCATGCACTGATCCAGGGTGGGCACGAGCACCACATGGATGCAGCCACTGCTGCGGCTGCTTTTCCCTGTCAACCCATGGCCAGCAAAGAAATAACCCTCGATTCTGAACCTGTGTTTTTCTTGCAGCAGACGAGGACCAGCCTGATGGTTACTACGCACGAGTCTCCGAAGAGATCGGGCTGATAGTGCAGGGCAGTGAGAGCCAGGGGAGCAGAGCATGTGGATGTGAGGAGCCGCCACGGCTGGCCAGCACCGATGGGGTCGGTGAGTGTTGCCCTTGGAAGCTCTTCATCTTCAGAGCCTGCATGGGACCCAAACCCTGCTTCAATCCTGACCTTGGGGCTTACATGACCTATATGAATACTTCGGGGGAGGTTTTCAGTATCAGGGCTTGATTTAGGGAGAGGGAAATTTGAAGGCAGGAGGGTGTTTTTGCTGGCTGAGGTTAAAAAGTCACTTGGCAATAGGCTGAGATGGGTTTTGGAGGGATGGAGGTGGATACACATTGCTCAGGGGATTTTTCCTGGGGGCTAAACAGAGCATTGGGTGTGAGGGTTGGAGAAATGGCTGGAGATAATGTGGTATCTCTCTCCGTAGATGAAGCCATCCGGAGAATCGTCGCGCTGCTCCGGAGTGCAGGAGATGAGCTGGACAGGCAGGTGAGAGGAGAGCTGAGCTGGAGGGGTTGAGGCAATGTGGGCAAAGCAACACCATTGATTTCCCTGGTGCGGGGAAACAGTAAAGTCAAGGAAATGGCATCTTCTAATTCCCTGACTGGGTGTGATCGTGTCTGTCTGTCTGTCCTCCCTCAACTGCAATCGCAACGTGGAGCAAAGGCATCAACACCAGGATGACACACCAAGTTATTCACGTGTATTCACTTGCTTCTTAACCAGGTGAAGGAAGATGCACGGCTACAGACGTTCTTCAGAGACATGTCCTACAGCTCCTTCAAGAACCTGGCTGATGCCTATGTCCGTAAGGAAATGACAACCAGCAGACCCGATGTCAACCCCGAAGAGATCCAGTTTGCCTTCACAGTGCACCTCACTGCCAGGGTGGCGGGCATCTGCAACCAGGCAGTGAACAGGATCATGGGCTTCGGCACCCGCTACCTGGAGGATTCCTTTGCACCCTTGTCCTACAGCAGAATTCTCCAGGTAGGGAGGAGGATGGAGTCTGGGGCTGAGCTTCCAGCACAGTGTTAGGGCAAGAGGTGTAATTTTAAGGGTGACCGACAGACCTGGGTCATGCTGGCTTTTACTGGGGGGCTTGCTTGATGCATTGCAAGATGCAGCCAGGAGATGCCCTGCAGTGCTCAGCATTGCTGCAACCTGGTGTAACTGCAGCTTCAACAGGGAGAATTTCCTCCTAGATGCATCTAGCAGACCAATAGC
This sequence comes from Strigops habroptila, assembly GCF_004027225.2. Lineage (NCBI taxonomy): Eukaryota > Metazoa > Chordata > Aves > Psittaciformes > Psittacidae > Strigops > Strigops habroptila. Next base: position 5,081,373 of record NC_044294.2, read on the forward strand.
ACCAGCTCAGTTTGGGAAGGGACTTCACAAGTGTTTCCTTCTGTCTCAGCAGAACAGAGAAGAGCTCAGCAGAGATAACTGTGAGAGCCCGGACTGACATGGGCTGCTCTGGAGAGCCGGTGGTGCCTGGGAAGGATGCGAATTTACTGATGGAGGGCACAGTCCCTGTTGGTGACCTGGATGTGGGTGATTTTCCAGAGCTGTGGATTTAAAAGCTTCTAAGGAAAAGCCCAGTGATAGCCACAGCAGCATGAAATGCTTAAACACCACCTGGCTGGGGGCAGAGAATCTGTAAACCAAGCAAAGGCCAAATTTCACCCTGTATTTGCATTTTAGCTCCCACCAAGTGCATGTGTTGAACCTCATGGTTGGTTTGTGTCTGTGTCCGTGTATGTGTATTTATTTATCTGCTTTTCTATGTGTATCTGGGAATGTACAACGTAATTTTTGTAGCTTCTGCTCTCAGCCCATCTTCCATTCAGGAAAGAAACCCTAAAGCTCCAATAAAATGGTCCCTAAATGACAGCTGGGCTTGTCTAATGGGTGATGTGTGTGGGCATTATACATGGGATAATGTTTACTTTGCTACAGCTGCTCCTTCCAGTGGCACAAAGGGAGTCTTACAGCAGATACAGTGTGATCTTGCCACTTTTTACTATTTATAGCCATTCCCTTTCCAGCAGCAGGAGATTTATTCACCAAAGCAGCTTGATGTAACACCAAGAACTGCTCAAAGCTTGTTCTTGAGCGACGCAGGAGCTGCCCTTGCTGCGGCTCCCTTCAGGACCGAGGGGATTTAGGGCTCTTGGTGTCTCGCCTTCAAGGTCTAAGAAGATGTGAAATGTCAAAGCGACTAAAGCCTAATCTCTGGGAGCGTTCCCAGCTAATCTCTGCCCAGACCCCTAAGCAGGGCCATGGATTAAGGCAGCTCGGGGCTGGGGGGGATTGAAAAAGCTCAGTGTGGTGGCACCAGCTGAAGCATCTCCTTTGCCAGGGTTGGACCCCAACCAAAGCTGGGGCGAAGGGGACAAAATCTGGTGGCTTGCAGTGCCTAAGAGGTGGGATGATCTAGTGCGTTGAAGGAGATGATGGTGGTGAACCAACCTGTGGGTCTGGTTCAGCATGTGCATGGAGTGACAGTGCAAAGTGGGCCACCAGCGACAGCCTGTGGCTGCCCAGAGCTTCGTCTTCTGGGGAATCTGAACTTCTCAGTCCTTTCAAAACCCTAAGGAAAGCAAAATGGGGAAGCAGACCCCTCAAAGGAAGGAAGTAGCCCTTCACACAGATCAACATCCCCCTTTGCAAAGTCTTTAAGGAATCATTTGATAGAGTTGAATCACAGAAAAGCCCCAAGGAGAGGGGACGTGTTGCAGAGGCTCCATCTAATCTAACCCAGGATAATTAGGCCTGTGAAAACCATCAGATCCCACTCCTGGGTCCTGCCCAGTGATGCCAGCAACAAGCACAGCACCAGCACCATGTTTCCTTTTGGCTGGGAACCAAACTGGGAGACTTCTACTGTAGGAGAAACTGAAACTGCTCTTGCCTGTTTGCAACCGTCACCACATTCCGGTCCCCTGCCCGGGGCCTGGGACGCTGCTGGGGCTGTGACTGGGGCTGGTGCTGGGAATGTGGTGGGGACCTGGCAGGAGGATCATGCAATGCTCCTATTTGTTTTGCATCTGAGGTCATGCGGTGCCACGTGTGGGTTGGGATTTGCATGGAGCAGAAAAGGGTTTTGTCTTCTTGATGACTTCCCAGAGGACATCATCTTCCTTTGGCATGCAGGAAAACACCAGTGAGGAAAATAGCTCATCTCTGCCGTTCCCTTCTGCTCTTCGGCTCATATCAGGGCTGAACCAAATGTCCTCCTTCTGTGGTCACTGAACCTTTTCCCACCCATCAGGTCAGTGGTGCTGAGGAAACAAGGAACAAAACCTGCACAGTCTCTTGCACAGCGTGCTCCTGGTCCCAAACAACCCAACCCAAGGCCAGGAAGCTGCTTCAGCCTGGTGGGATGTGCTCAGGAGCTGCTGTTAGTGCAGCACCCCAGGGCTGTTGGACCTGGGAGCCCCAGTCCCTTCTCATGAGCGACTCCAGCATCTTGGCTTAATGTCTTGGTCATAAAATTAAGAATGTGGGCATTGAAGATATTAAGATGGTATTAAAGAAGGGCAAATTATTAGCCCCAGGGTTTTGATTGGTTTCCAGCTCTTGGTATTACCTTCATCCTTCCCTGCTGTGGCTTCAAACTGCTAAGACAATCTCCTCACCCGACAATCCCTGGAATCACGGACACTGGCCATCTGGGCATTGATCCTCCCAGGAAAGATGCAGCGTCACACCCCACACAGTCCCCTGCCTGCCTGGTGCCCAATAGGAGCTGGGCGGTCGCCTCCTGAAAACATCTCCGGCTGATTCTGGGATCTTGTGTCATTAGTCCCTGTTAATCCTGCTTTTCCAAGTGCTGGGAGGGGGAGGGTGGTTTAGAAACCAGCCTTTAATGAGCCAGTTAATGCCCAATTCCGTGTCACTGAGAGGATGATGACAAGGTTTCATCTCATGGGAGTGTGGCACTGGGCCAGGGAGGATGCTGCCTCCTGGGATGCTGCAGCACATGAGGGTGCAGGGCAGTTTGTAGCCCCCATCCTTGCCTTGAGGAGCTGCCATAATTCATCACAGGACAGAGTGATTTGTGTGCTCATTGATGGAGCTGAACTTGAGCAGCTTGTGCCCAGGCAGCCAAGAGGCCACCAGCATCCTGGCCTGTACCAGCACCAGTGTGGCAGCGGGGCCAGGGCAGGGATTGTCCCCCTGCACTGGGCACTGGTGAGGCTGCACCTCGAATCCTGTGTCAGTTCTGGGCCCCTCACTGCAAGAGAGACATTGAGGTGCTGGAGCGGGGCCAGAGAAGGGCACCGGAGCTGGTGCAGGGCCTGGAGCACAAGTGTGATGAGGAACGGCTGAGGGACCTGGGGGGTTTAGTCTGGAGAAGAGAAGGCTCAGGGGGGACCTTCTTGCTCTCTGCAACTGCCTGACAGGAGGATGGAGCCAGGAGGGGGCTGGTCTCTGCTCCCAAGGAACAAGGGATGGGACAAGAGGAAACGGCCTCAAGCTGCACCAGGGCAGGTTTAGATGGAGATGAGGAACAATTCCTTCCCCAGAGGGTGCTCAGGCATTGGAACAGGCTGCCCAGGGCAGTGCTGGAGCCACTGTCCCTGCAAGTGTTCACACCCCGTGTAGCCGAGGCCTCAGTGCCATGGGTTAGTGGTGGCCTTGGCAGGGCTGGGGAACGGTTGGGCTTGATGAGCTTAAAGATCTTTTCCAACCTGGTTGATTCCATGATTCTATGATTCAGTGCTGTGATGTGGCTGTGCACACCCTCAGCTGAAGAGCCCCAAGGTATGTCCCCTAAACATGGCTCCTCTTGGGCTTTCCAGGTCCCAAAGGGAGCCAGGGGTGTCTGAGCATGCTGTGAAATCCTCACAGGTCGGAGCTGCTGCTTTTGGGGTGCTGCTCTCCTGTCTCCTGTCCTTCCCTGTGCATGGATACTTGTCCTCTTGTCTGTCCTGCCTTGCCTCCCTGCCCCTTCCCAGGACTGGCCCTGCCTCAGTGTAGGGCTTAACTGTCTGCTGGGCTTTCGCCTTGTTGGGGACCTTCTTGCATTCACCATGCATCTCCCCACTTGTCTTCTTGCAGGGATAACAGCTTTTTGGTGGCCACCACATCATCCTTCATCACCTAGCTCTGGGAATGGAAAATCTCATTTAATACGTTACTTCATGGCAGTGGCAAGGAAAGAAACTATCACCAGATGCCCAAAGGAGGGTGGGGTAAGAACATCTCCCGTCCCAGCTTGGTTGGGGTTTGCACTCACAATGTGCTACTGGAGCACCACATTTTGTAGCAAGTTCGGCTCCTATGAGGGAACTGTCCTAGTGCTGTGCCCTGGATGGAGGAACATGCCAGGTTCAGGGCCAGGTTGGATGGGGTTTGGAGTAACCTGCTCTAGTGGAAGGTGTCCCTGCCTGTGGCAGGGGATTGGAGCTGGATGAGCTTTAAGGTCCCTTCTAACCCAAACCAGCCTGGGATCCCATGAACGTGTTCCTGTAGGTCCTATGGGATTGTTTACACCTTTCCCAAAGCTTGGCATCTGGGGCTGGGCTTGACCAAGGAGGTGCAAGTCCATGCAGTGCCTGCTGAATTCTCTGCATTCTGATGCACATAACTGGTGGAGTTAATGAACAGAGAACATGGAGACAATTCCTCCCAGTGCGCCAACACTCCTGCACTTCCAATTGGGATCATTCGCAGTGAGAGATGATACCTTTTGCCCTTCATGTTTGCCAGTGCTGGAAGGAAGTCCTTTAAATGAAGGAATTTGCTCTCCCAAGGGCTGGAGGAGACAGTGGCATAAATCACACAGATCACAGCTCAGAGACCACTGGAAAGGCTGGAACTCATGGGAGAGTCACCCAATGAGGGGCTAAAAACTTCATCCCAGGGACATTTTGTGCCTGAGGTGGGGTCTCTGCACCCAGGTATCACAGCAAACACAAATCTCCTGGTGGGGACCCAGTGATGGTCAAGGAAAAATGAAAATGGGGATGAAACAGCATTGCAGAGGTTGCATGAGGATGCTGGGACCATCCTTTGTTTTCTTGTACTGTCCTGGCCATGCTCATGCACCAACATCGGCAATGAGAGCTCTCTCCTTCAGCCTGTTATTGTACCCATGCCCCTCTCATGTATATATATACACAGCCTTGAAGGTAACATATGTAATTGTCACTGTGTAGTGTGCACATTGTATGGATTTGGACATCAGAAGCAATATAATATTGAGTAATAGTTAGTAAATACATCTGTTTAAAATGCAATTTGCATCCTGCTCGCTGGCAGCAGCATCAGGGTGCTGAGGCTGAAAAGACACTAGAAATCTACTGGATTTCTCCCTATTTTTCAACTATTACCCAGCCAATGAAGACAGCCCAAAAGCAGTTTAATTTGGTTCAGTAACCCCAGATTTGGGGAACATGGTGCATCCTCCTGGGGCTTTACCGAGCAGAGCGCTGAGGGGGAAGAGAAAAGCAAATCCAGCTCCTTGTTTTTAACTCGCAAAGAATATCCAAGGGTCAGGCAAAGACAAAACCCTTCCAATAGAGAGCAAATTGAAGCAGTATTTCCAAACCTAACCCGACGCAACACCCTGCATCCACCCCTTGTGTAACACCCGCTGGCTTTAGGTGTCTCATACAAGCCTTTACTCACTCAGTGCTGAGCTGTACCTAAGCCGGGATTGATGGAGAATCCTATTTAGGAAAACACCCTGGAGGAAGGAAGCACAAAGCAAAGAGACAATTTTACATGGATGTTTCCAAGTGTGACGGGCACGGGAATGCGGGGACCATCTCCAGGAGGGCTCCTGGGGCAATTCAGATCTCTTGGTAGAAGAAGGGAGCCTTGATTCAGCCCTGAGCACATGATCTGGCCGTGGCCAAGGATTACAAGAGCTGTTTTGATCAGGGGAAAACGTCTGTTTTTAGCACAGGCAGCAATTAAAATAGCTCGTGGATCTAAACGCCTTGGGGAGCTGTCATAGAAGGAGGTAGAAAATCCATCTTACGGTCTCCTGTGCAGCCAGAGATGAGCCTGGAGGAAGCAGAAGAGAAGACAGCTTGAGGTTCACCTGGTGAAAAAGGACAAGCCGAGACACCAAGCAGGATCTCGAGATGGCTGAGGAGGATCTCCGGGGTTTGAGCACCCCTTTCTCACTCTCCTTTTCAGGCAGTGGCTTTCTCGCCCTGTACCAGGTTGGAGTGGTTCAGTCCCTCCTGGAGCTGGCTCCAGAACTCCTCAAATCCGCTTGCAAGGTCTATGGATCATCTGCAGGCTCGCTCATCGCTGCGGCCGTGGTGTGCGGCATCGGCCTTGGTAAGACAGTTACTGTCCAGATTTCCTTATTGTGGGGGGTTCTATTTCAGAATAGAAATAGAGGAGCCTTAAAGCACCAGTGGGGACACGATACTGGTGGAACTCATGTAACTCATAAGGCATAAAAGAAACCTGCATATGTTGCCACTTTGGCAGCCACCCTGGAGCAATTTTGGGTGGTGCAAGCTGAAGAAGCTGGTAATTACTGTCTAAATGTTATCTATCTCAGATGGTCGGGCAGATACTGCATGGGTAAATCTGGATGTACCTGTATTTTATTGCCTCATTTTCCTGCTCCTGCTGAAGGAGCAGATCTTTTCCTCTGCTATGAGGTCTAGGGAGTGCTGAGATGTGTTCCAAAACAAGTCCACATGGCTGTGGTGGGTGGACATCATAGAATCCGAGACTGGTTTGGCTTGGAAGGGACCTTAAAGCTCATCCAGTTCCAACCCCCTGCCACGGGCAGGGACACCTTCCACTAGAGCAGGTTGCTCCAAGCCCCTGTGTCCAGCCTGGCCTTGAACACTGCCAGGGATGGGGCAGCCACAGCTTCTCTGGGCAACCATGTAAGCCCCTGTGTCCCCTATGGGTCAGGTCCCTTGGCATCCTTAGCTACAAAGGAACACAAGTGGCAGTCACACAGGTATCTATAGAGCTGACAGCCCTGTTTGCATGTTCCTTTGGGTTATCCCACTCAATCTTCCCAGCACAAGGGAAGATGAGGCATGATTCCTGTTTCCCTCCAGCTGAGCACCTTTCTCCTGGGATAAAGCTCATCACAGGGCTCATGAGCAGGACATTAGATGAGCTCTTAGGCAGAAGCTCTTCCCTGTGAGGGTGCTGAGGCGCTGGCACAGGGTGCCCAGAGAAGCTGTGGCTGCCCCATCCCTGGCAGTGTTCAAGGCCAGGTTGGACACAGGGGCTTGGAGCAACCTGCTCTAGTGGAAGGTGTCCCTGCCCATGGCAAGAGGTTGGAACTGGATGAGCTTTAAGGTCCCTTCCAACACAAACCATTCCATGATTCTATGATTCTATGACATGCCCAGGGAACAGCAATCCTCAGTCCAGCCTGGGGCTGAGGTTTCTCTTGCTGCTGCAAAAGAGGTTTTATTCTGAACTTCTTCAGACAATGTGGAAACAGCCCCCTCCCCCCCACCCCAGCAATAAGTTCTATGTGTAGAATTAATTCAGAGCAGTTAATCCACTTTTAATAATCACATTCTCCAATATTTCTAATTAGTGTCCATGTGTAAACAAACGTACACAAGACTTAAGTCTTCGAAAGCTGATCCAAGCCCCGCTTCAAGCAACAGGGACATTTAGGAGGAGCAGGAACTTAGGGTCCAAATGGTGATGGAAGAAGCAGAGAGGAAACAAACAGTTCCTGAAACATCTGCTGGATGCTGGAACCATTCTGCTGGAGCTCAAATAAATCAAAACTTTGGCAAATACATTTAGACAAAGCAGAAAAGAACCTTTCTGCATATATGGCGATGAACTCATCTACAAATGAGCAAAGGCCCCGAAGCTTTCCTCTCTGATTCCTCATCCTGGTGTAATTGGATGGTGCTAGGGTCTCCACCAGGTATAAATCAGTTAGGTAACTGCTCTCGCTGTGGGCACTGGTGCTCAAATGGGGGTCTGCTTCACTGGGGGTGGTGGGCACCATCTACTTGGAGGTGCAGAGATGATCTTGTGCCCAAAACATCTTCGCCGTCAGAAGAAAAGAACTTTTATTTAGTGATGGCTATGGTTTGGTTTCTAATAAGGAAAATGAGTGTGGCACAAACTCTGTCAAATTCCCATTGAGAGGATTGAGGGGAAAAGAGGGTTAAAGGTATGTTTGGCTCCTGATGGGGTGTCCCATGGGGTGGCTGTGGTTGTGTACCCAGCTCCTGCTGTGAGCCAAGTAAGGGGCTCTCAGCTTTCCAAACCAGGCTGCCCTCTACCACCACACAGGTCACCTCCTGCTTGTCACCAACAAGCTGCTGCAGGTGGGGATGGTCACAGCATTACGTGTCAGGGTCCTTCTATCTCACCCTGAGCCAAAGCCCTTTCCAGAGCCAAAGCCCCCAAAGCTGGGGCAAGCTCCCACCTCCTGCCCATCAGCTTGGGGGCAGTTTTCCCAGGTTCTTCCCCAATTCCAGGACACAGAGCACCAGGCAGTGCCCGGCGGGTGCATCACCTGCCTGGCGTGACTCTGGCTCTTTCAGCACCCTGATGACCCCGTGTAAACCGGCCATGCACTAATCATCACCCCACATGGCCTGAACATCCGCTCAAATGTTTATAACTCCTCTTAATACCTGTGTTGCTCCAGTTGACTTCAGGACACTCCATCTAATCTGTCTGCTCATGCTTTTAGAGCAATCTCACGAGACAGCCTGGACACCTTTGCCCCTACAAAGACAAAGTCCATGGCTTTGTGCCATGGCAACCCAGGTGCAAGAATGGCTCTTTGCAGCACTGAGGAGCCAGATGAGATTTTTGCTGCAAGAGTTTAACTGCCCAGCGTGGGGTATTCATAGAATCCCAGACTGGTTTGTGTTGGAAGAGACCTTAAAGCTCCTCCAGCTCCAACCCCCTGCCACAGGCAGGGACACCTTCCACTAAAGCAGGTTGCTCCAAGCCCCTGTGTCCAACCTGGCCTTGAACACTGCCAGGGATGGGGCAGCCACAGCTTCTCTGGGCACCCTGTGCCAGCGCCTCAGCACCCTCACAGGGAAGAGCTTCTGCCTAAGATGTAAACTGAACTTCCCTTATTTTAGTTTGAACCCATCACTGTCCTATCACTACAGTTCCCCCAAGTGAGCTCCCCATTTCAGGAAAGGGACCAAGCGAGCTCCCCAGGGTCAAGCTGACCACAGGCTTTGCTGCACCCCTCTTCCCCCCATCATCACGCAGCCTTTAAAACCTGGTGTCTCCTGAGCTCTTGGCCATGGCTCTGCAGCTCTGCTCCTTTAATCCAGCTTCTGGGATGTGCAGACACATGTAATGACTATTAACACTGGCTGGGAGGTCACCAGTGGTGTGCCCCCTTGTCCTCACCTTTGAGCTGTCCCGGCTGCCCATGTGAAGTCCACTGTGGACCCTGGCACTGCCACGTGGAGGTGGAAGGCAGGAACGTATTGTGCAACTGATAACTCGGTGTCTGCACCTACCTCTTCCTGGGGCTCCCTGGAGCCTTTCCCTAATCCCTGGCCAGGCACTTCTTGAGCAACCACCCGTTGCAGATGGGATTTCACCACTGAGGCTGTCTCAGCAATACATTGCTCTCTGAGGACATCCTCCCCTTTCTGTTCTCCACGATGTCCCCCACTGTAGCAGTAGTATCATCCTGGGGTCATGCAAAAGGCTTTATTTGTGGGGAATGTTAAAAATGAGATTAAACCCAGAACTATTTGGGCAGCAGAGATCCTGACTTTCTCTCTATCTTTCCCTCCCACCTCTGTGTTAGATGACCTAAAGGAATTTTTCTTTGCCATGGCAAAGGAGGCCAGGGAAACCATCCTGGGCCCCCTGTCCCCTAAGTGCAGCTTGCTGGCAAATATCAAGGCTGTTCTGCAGAGGATGCTACCAGAGAACTCCTACCAACTGGCTTCGGGGCGGCTGCACATCTCCCTCACACGGGTGGTGGATGGCCAAAACGTCATGGCCTCAGAGTTCAGCTCGAAAGAGGAGCTCATTCAGGTAAAGGGACCTTCCTCGGGTGCTGTAGGAAGATCTCTACCTATTGCTTGGGGTGGAGGTACTCAAACATTGATGACTTTAACTGCGTCCAAGATGGGAAGGTGTCAGGGTGTCATGGTCGCACCACAGTGAGCTCCATGAGGCTTGGAGGGAGGGTGGAATATGCTGTTAGGTCCAGAAAGCAGATTTATTTCCAGCCTCAAAAAAGCTGATGCTGTTTTGTCCAGCTCTAGGAAGTGCTAATGACTCTTTGCAGAGCTGTGTTAATGTTAACATGACCTCTCAGCTTTCTGGACAGGTTTCTCCTCAGGAAAGTCCCATTGGCAGTGATTTTCCTCCTTGCCTCAGCACTTCCCTGGGAGAAAACACTGGACAAAGCGTCTGTGCTGCCAAACAAGCAGCAGATTAGCCAGTAAATCAGCTGCCAGGGAAAGAATCCCAGGGTAAATTCCTGACAGACTATGAGGTCATGGACTTGCTTGTCCCAGGGAGACAGTAGGGGATGTCCACGGAGATGTGGGAGCTCACCCTCTGATGTCTCCCCTAGGTCAACCCAGGAGCACAGGATGCTTGTTCCCAGGTCATGAGATTGGTAGAAAATGGTTACGAGCAGCCCAGCAGTGGCTTTACCATGGACAAATCCCAGCAGAATGAAAATGCACTGGGACGATGTTTTGGTATTGTCCAAAACCCCTCAAACATGAAAAATGACCCCAAAGCTTCACCTTGCCACTGTTGAAGGGCAGTTTTGGACAGTGATATATAAATTATACAACTCTAATATTGCTAGCAGATATAGACATAACAAACTGAAGAGCTATGCCCTTCGCAAGAGAGGTGTTTCCATTTCATTGAAAGGAGATGTTTTCCCTGTCTTGACACCTTTCTTCTTGGCACAGTCAAGTGCAAAGTCCAGGTGGCACTGACAGCCAGGTCAAGCCTGGTTTTGCAGGCATCATGTCAACAGCTTTTGTCCAGGAGAACTCTGACAGGACCATTTACTTCTGCAACCCCTCTTTGTCCCCCAGGCTCTCCTCTGCAGCTGCTTTCTTCCCATCTACTGTGGCTTCATCCCTCCATCCTACCGAGGTGTGGTGAGTGCTATTTCATATAAAACTTATTGTTCCAGCAGTATATTCTTGGGTTTAACTTTACACTTGCTTGAGCAGAGAGAGATGTATAAGCCTAGGCTGCTGCATAGTTAATGGAGTATAATAAAGCCTTCTAGCCTGTTCTTCACCCCATCCTGACGATAGCTGGCTGGAATTGCCACCCAGAGGGCCCTCTCCTGCTCTGCCTATGGACAGAGCCTGGATGACTGGACCTTGCCTTGCAAACCTCCAAAGTGACATAAGAAGACGGCCACATGCAGGACTTTGTCACACAACCCAGTTATCCGGGGCAGGATCTGTCTGCAGTGCAGATGACTCCACTCGCTCAGGTGCAGACTTGCATGGCTGAAATATTAGAAGCTCGTGGGAGGATCCTCCCCCAGCCCTTTGCATTTTCAAACTCTCTGGAACATCGCAGCCAAGCCGACAGATTTGGGCTAGCTCGTTGATAACCCTCAGTGAAGGAGGAGCACAGCAGCATGGTGGTGAAGCATGTGCAGATGGACCACAAAGCAGTTGGAAAGGACCTTAAAGCTCCTCCAGTTCCAACCCCCTGCCACGGGCAGGGACACCTTCCACTAGAGCAGGTTGCTCCAAGCCCCTGTGTCCGACCTGGCCTTGAACACTGCCAGGGATGGGGCAGCCACAGCTTCTCTGGGCACTCTGTGCCAGCGCCTCAGCACCCTCACAGGGAAGAGCTTCTGCCTTATATTTAACCTGAACTTCCCCTGTTCCAGTTTGAACTCATCACCCCTTGTCCTATCACTACAGTCCCTGATGAAGAGTCTCCTCTCCAGCATCCTTGTAGCCCCCTTCAGACACTGGAAGCTGCTGAGGTCTCCACGCAGCTTCTCCTCTCCAGGCTGAACAGCCCCAATGTTCTCAGCCTGTCTTCATATGGGAAGTGCTCCAGCCCCTGCTCATCCTTGTGGCCTCCTCTTGCTTGCTCCAACAGCTCCATGTCCTTCAGATGTTGAGGACACCAGAACTGCACCCAGTGCTGCAAGTGGGGTCTCATGAGAGCAGAGTAGAGGGGCAAAAGATACCATGATACCACCTCTGCAGCTGGGATAGAGCTGGGATCGCACCTTGACTCTTGGTGGTCTGCACTGATTGAGTCTATTTAGTCCTTGGATGCACCTGGCTGTCAGGTCAGGTCTCCAGTTTGCCCAGGACTGCAGGATTCGCCCATTGAGTCTGCAGGACCCAGAGCTCAGCAGCGCTGCTACATGAGGCTCCTCTCATTATTTCACAAGAGATTAACTCGATGGGCTGCAATCCTTGAAACCTCAGATCCCACTGAGATGGGTCGTAAATTCAGATTCCTTTTGGAATACAGCAAAGGACATTTTCCTTACCCAATGAGCAATTATTAAATGCAGGAGCCTGACTGCTTGAGCTCAGGACTTGAAATCTATAAGACACTCTAAATTCAGTTTGCGTTGGCCAATGACTGCCCAAAACAACTTTGCAAAGCTTTGTGAATGAAAATAACCATATTTCTTTTCTAATAATTGCTGTGGATCACAACATCTGGTCGAGGAGCCACCTGGGTGCCATAGGCAGGGCAGCAGAAGGAGCTGGCAAAGGCCAAGGTGAAGAGCAAGGGGTAGGAAGAGATGCTTTTGCAGGTGGGAAGAGAGAGGACATGCTGGGACAGGCTCGTGGGCACGATTTGTTGCCTTTGCCTGCTTTCCTCTCAGTGACACTGCCCTCACACACACCCTGTAGCAACCGTCAGAGCAAACCCTCTTCTGCTCTTCCCCCTCAGCGGTACGTGGATGGAGGATTCACTGGTCTGCAGCCTGTTTCCAGCTTGGAGGAACCTGTGATCACCGTGTCCCCATTCACAGGAGAGCTCGATATCTGCCCAAGGGATTGTCCTGCCATCTTCTTCTGCTTCCAGATCTTCAACGGCAGCATTCAGATCTCGATAGAAAACCTCTGCAGGATTAGCTATGCTCTCTTTCCACCCAGCACCATGGTAAGCCCACCAGCTCTTCTTCCCTGCTTTGTTTTGGTTAAAACAAATCGATGCTGGACCTGCCTTCCCAAGCTTTAAGGTTCAGCTCAATCTCCATCATTAATCAATCAGATCTCACATGGAGGGTGCAGTACCCACTGTTCTTGCAGTGCATTTATTTAGTGGACACTGTTGGTGGGTGGCCAACCTGGAATGGGGTCCACCCTGATTTGACAACCTTCAAAGGAGTAGAGCTTTGGTTATTGGAAGCCAACCTGTGCTTGCTGCCTTCCACATGGGCCACCCCAACCCTCCATGGTTGGACAGAATCTGCCAGTGCCTGGATGGAAAGCTCTTTAGTGACCTCAAGTGTTTCTCCTTGCAGGTCTTGAATGACATCTTCTCCCAAGGGTACCAGGACACTGCCCTTTTCCTGTACAGGAACAGTAAGTGATATCCAGGGCCTGAAGGGTGGCCTAGACACACAACACACATGCAAACATCATCCCTTTCTTTTGTGTCCCATAGATGCCTTTGGCTTTAACTACTGCAATGGGAATTTCCACTTTGCCAGCACATGCGGGAAGAACGACTTTGCCCCATGCAAAAGGACGTGCACTGGCCTAAGCACAATGGAAGCACAGTGCCCACCTCCTTGCTTCCTGCCAGGTAGAAGATTTGGGGTGCTCATCCCGGGTTTTGGGGCCACTGAGGGCTGCTGCAGTCTTTGAGAGGAGCGGTATTACCTTAAAGACGTTACTGAGTTAGTTATTATAGGAAATATTCCTGTATTTGCAAGGCTTTTTTGTAAGAGCAGCTCAAGCTGGATTCAAGCCTGGGCTTCAGTACGTACAGGCTGAGCTGCAGCAAGACTTGCTGGACAAGAGGAATTACTGCAATTAGCTGGTTATTTCTAATTCCTGGTCTTTATTTACTGCTGTGTTGTCATCCATGGGTACAGGCTTGGGTATGTGGAGGAAGGAGCAGCTCTCTGGACTTCAGGATCCACTGTCAAAGGTCCTCTTACAGCCATACAGGCTGCCAGCTTTCTTCAGGAAGGGGTAAGAACATCTTCATAGAGGCATCGAAGCTGAAAGCGATGCAGAATCCAGTGGTCGTAGCTTCAGCAGTGGTGAGATAGCTGCAGAGACACAATGCAGGATTAACACGAGGCATCCAGCATCCCTAGCATTGGAGTGTGCAATGGGCTGCAGCATCCTTCAGATGCTGGAAACACATGGGGCAGCCTCTGGGGCAGTGTGGGCTGATGGTGAATCCCTCCTTTTCTATGGACCCGGGCACATCTACTGCATAAACAGGCGTAGCAGTATCCGCTTCCTCCACAGGAGGGTTTGGTATTCCCTGAAGGCAAGCTCTCAGGGAGAGGGGATATGGCTAACAGGAACGCCGTAGGGTTGCTTGGGTATGAAAAGGAGCATCACAACATGCATTTGCCATTAACACCCTCCCCCCCTGGCTGCATTGAGTGGTCATTAAACTCAGACTGTTTATTTTGGGTTTGCAGGCTGGGGAAGCTGTGGGGGCTGCTGGATGGTATCAGCTCCATGGTAAAACGGTTCCAGAAGCTCTTCCAAACCATGGTGCCTGGTTTGCCCAAGAGAGCCACAGCCAAGAGGTGAGGTGCTCGGGGGATGCAGACCCTCAGCAGAGGGAAAGGGAAACCATGGGAGACCTCATCTATGGGTCACTGATGCTGAATGTGGCTAGAAGCTCCAAATCCTGGCTATCCCACATTAAAAGTAGTTATATCCCCCTTCCCTCTGATATTATTTAGTGATATCTCAAAGGAACTGTAAACCAGCTTAGTGCCACTTCCCTACAGCAACATATTCCTGTTCCAGAGCATTTATCTGCTGGGCTCTGTCCTAGCAGGACATCAGGCATGTTCACCAAGAGCCTGAGTGATGTTTTGGTGCTAAACTCTTAAGGATTTAAGGCATTTAACTTGCCACACAGATACCTTTAAACCATACCTCCCAAAACCTGCTTGCAACTTACTTCACATGCAGCTGGTGAGAATTGCACAGGATGATTTCATACAGTGACACAACTCCTCAGCTACAAAAAAGCCCTTTGGTATCCAACATCCCTGGGACTACTTGTTCCTGTTGGTTCATCCACCATGACCCAACTAACTGCCAGCTTGTTCCCTTAGGCAACCAGCCTGGATGGGCCCTGGGGGTCTCTGATGCAGTGGTCCTGCTGTCCTGGGAAGTGGTGGGTGACACTGGAGCTCATTCCACACAGCAGCTTGGATTGTTATGGAGTTTTGGGGACTGTTGTGTTGTTTTTCTTTGTTCCATGTGGGGAAATTGGCTTATTTCATTCCCAGTGCTGCTGCCACAGTCTCCCTGTCCAGGCCTGACCTGCTTTATCATGATGGCTGGAGGAAAAGCACTGCAGTGCTGCATTTGTGACCCAACCACAGCCTGCTCAGGGCAGACTGAGCATCCTCACTTGCATGTACAGCCCAGCCACCAGTTTCCCCAGTCACCCCAGCTGCTGCTCACCAGCAGCATCCCTCACCCTGCTTTCCTGCGGATTACAGGACAGGCATTTGCCTGGAAATGTCACATTTCAAGTGTTTTCCTCCCACTCCAAAACTTTCAGAGAAACAGAAAACAGAGGGAGGGAGAAGCTTTCGGGAGCATCACTCTGGGCAGGAACTATTTTTTGACCAGTTCCCTGAAGTTATTTTACCAATTACCTATTCTTGAGCTTCATACACCCTCAGAGGCTGGCTGCTCCTGCCAGGGGAGGTAGGCACACATTTGGACCCCTCTGAATGTGCAGCTGTGGAGAAGGATGGAGAAACATCAAGATTAACCTCCCCCTACTTCAAAGTACCACGGTCTGCAGAGTTCATCTGCTGCTGCACCAGGAGAGCTGACATTTCACAAATACATTAGTTCTTTTCATGCAACTTTCTGTAACTTGCTGCTACAAACAGTGTATAGTCCAGGCAAACACACCTCGTGTTGCTGGTCTGTATGGAGAACGAATTGGCACCACTTTTCATCATCCCAAATACACTTTGCCCATGAATTGGCATCACTCTTCCTCATCCCAAATGCACTTTGCACATCAGAGGCTGATCGATTGGCTTTATCTCAGCTGATTCTCCCCCTTTTGTTGGTTCGCAACGGGCAACAAACAGACCACAACAGCACAAGCTGTTGATTTGAACAAACAGCTCGTTTCATTGCACAAAGGGAAGTGAAACAGGGGGAAGTTTCATTCAAAAAGTGCCCTGGAGACCGCAGGCATGAATGTGGGGAATTGCTGAAGGCTGTGCTGGTGTAAACAGATTCAGAGTTAATGATGAATGCTCAGCAAAAGATTAATACAACATGTTCTGCTATCTCTGACTGAAATCAATAACCTGGGAATATTTTCTCTACAATGAGCTTGCTAAAAGAAGAATCCTGGCTGGATTTGCATCTCTCAAACCCTGCAGCCAAAGCTGGGCTGCTCAAAACCAGGTTGTGAACTGCCACAGATCGAAGCAGAGAGGGTACAGAGACACCCACTGCTCCCTGGGCAGGAAAGGGTCCAGTCAGCCCATCATCTGTCTTTGCTCATACTGCAAAATGCTTTCCCTTCCAGGCAGACGCCCTGCTTCTGCAACAGCCCCTTTGCTAGGCCCCTGGTCTTCCTAGCAAGCACCACCACCTCCAGGCACAACATAACCATTTCAGTCAGCCTCAGGCAGTTCCACTATCCCTGTTCAAATCATTAAATCATAGAATGGTTTGTGTGGAAGGGACCTGAAAGCTCATCCAGTCCCAACCCCTGCCACGAGCAGGGACACCTTCCACTAGAGCAGGTTGCTCCAAGCCCCTGTGTCCAACCTGGCCTTGAACACTGCCAGGGATGGGGCAGCCACAGCTTCTCTGGGCACCCTGTGCCAGCGCCTCAGCACCCTCCCAGGGAAGAGCTTCTGCCTCAGAGCTCATCTCAATCTCCCCTCTGGCAGGTTAAAGCCATTCCCCTTGTCCTGTCCCTGCAGGCCCTTGCCCAAAGCCTCTCTCCAGCTTTCTTGTAGCCCCTTTAGGCACTGGAGCTGCTCTAAGGTCTCCCCAGAGTCTTCTCTGAACAAGCCCAGCTCTCTCAGCCTGTCCCAGCCTGAGCCCCACTGGTGTGCAGGCTCTGCTGCAGCAATAAGCCTTTGGAGATATTCTCATCTATTCACGAAAACTCATGTGAGTTATTCACAGGTTTATACCTATGATTATTTGGTAACATCAGTGATATTCTAGTATTGTGCAGATAAAGAGTAAAACAGCCTTTTTCTGGCCTGGATCATCAGGGTTTTACCTTCCCAGAACTGAAAAATCTGATGTGCTTCTCCTCAGGAGACCAAGAGCCCTGACTTAACCCTTGATTGCTCTCTGGCCTAAAAAAGGAGTCTCAATTCCTTCCACAGGTGACCTTAGGTTGGTGAAAAACGTTGCAGCCAAGCTGCAAATCAGAGACTGAGACTCCTGATAGCCCAGAGCCTGCCCAGCCTCCAAAGGAACCTGGTTCCTACTATGTTGCTTTCAAAAGCTCCATGTGGTTCAGACTGATGAAGCCTTTAAAACCAAGCATGGGAGCAAACCACAGCCTAACACTGTCCTGCATTTCTAGTGTGGGTATCTTCCCATAGAGTTGTCTGTTTTCAATGGAAATATCTTTGCTTTCATTTTATGTATTTCAAGCTTTTATTTCTAGATCTGGAATGGTACTAGTCCTGCTCTTTCCCCTTTGTATTCCTCATTTGGTGTGGTCCTCCTAGATATAGCACAACAATAGGGTCTTTTTTCACTTTTTATTTATGTGGCAATATTTTAAAGCATCACCATGTTGGAAAAAACTGTTTTCCTAAGTTCATAAATTCAGAAATGTTGGAAGACTCAGAAAGAAAAAGAAAATAAATAATAAAATGGAAAGAAATGCTGCACTCCAGCACAGACTTCTCTGCATTCTGCTAGTAACGAGAAGATAAACTGGAATTTGAAATGCTGAGGGTTCACTGGGTTTCCATGTCACAACTGAAATGGGAGAGGGCATCATTTTGCAGAGGATTGCAGAAAATAAGAAGTTTGGGATTTAAACCTGCCTTATGTTGCTTAAAAATGATACAGGTAGAAGCTTACCTGCAGCTTGAATGAGCTTTTCTTGCACTTCAGTGTTTACATGTGGCTGCACACTGAGTTACTCAGTATAAACCCTGCTCTGAGCATTGAGACACTGCTCCTTCCCTCACCCTTAACGAAATAATGTGTAGGTAGAACCTGTTCCTACCTTGCATAGTGAGTAAATGGCTTTCTTCGTACAGAGAGCTGCTTCTCCAAAGAGCCCTTTTAACCTGGCCACACTATAAGCCCTCAGTCCACCCAAACCAAGTTCAACATGAGGCTTCACTAATAACCACTGACCCAAGAGGGGACCCTCTCACATTCCTCATGTTCTCACTACTGGAGTCTGCAAAACCCCAGCCAGCCTCTTTTGCCAGTGAGAGCCCTGGGCAAGTGCCACTTAGCTAATTAAAACTGATGGGGTAAAGGAATTGCTGGTCCTCTACCTTTCTGATGGTGGAGAAGGTGGTGTGGGGCTTCCTCTTCCACTTCATCTGCTGCCCGGATGGTCCCTGGGTTCTCTTCAGTGACATCCTCAGGGTCTGTGGCTCTGGAGCGAAGTACTCTTGTTTCTGGCTTCCAGTGCAAGGTCTTTTCACCTTTCTGAGATGATTCATTGGTGAATGGAAGCATAAAGTCCTCATCAAGGTAATTTATACCAAACTCATCTGGTGGGAAAAGAATCCAGCTCTCACTGCTTGTTGCTCAACTATCAGGTCTCCAGCAATGGAAAGGATTGACTAGTTTGACCAGGATTTACTGGAAAACAGGGGGACTGATGCCCACAGTGCATGGCTAATCTGAGTTGGGTTTCTGGGTCAGGAGTCACCAAACATTGCTGCTTTGTGCATCAGTGGGTTATCAGTCTAACACCACATAGGGCTCCTGAGCCTACACTTCTGTCTAGGTTCTGGGGACCTGCATTCCATGCAAAGCTCTATCAAGCCCAGTGTGGAAGAGAAGAGGGGACCTAACACCATCAGAGGGGAAGAGATGAACAGGGAGCTACAGGAGAGGCATCATAAAGGATGGGACTCAAGGGTACCCTGGCAATGTCAGGGGTGCTGGGATCTCTCTGCCCTGGTCACTCTAGGTGCACTGGCAGCATCTCTTACCTTCTGTCAGCAAACCAACACTGAGAAGCACCCAACCTACCTGCTCCTCACTCCCAATCACTTACTCAGTCTTTTTAGGAAGGAGACCGTGTCCTGGTAGCCACAGGCAAAATACTGCTCCAGAACCTGCAGAGGTGAGGTGGTAGTCAGGGCAGATGGGCCAGCTATAGGGGTTTTATGGCTCTGGGTACCTGTAGAAGCAGCTCACTTGATTTGTAGGAATGTGGAAAATATACAGTAAACGGCAGAAGTTTCTTTTTGAGATCTGTAAAATGCAATCAGAGATTTGGAAAGTGAGGAAGGCAGCGGGGCTGTCTTTGGGACAGATGTCATATTCGCCGGCGAAGGCAGACACGGTGATGGTTGTCCGGGACACGAAGCTGGCACGCCACATCCCGATCTCCCCGTCTACGTAACGCTAGGAGAGAAAACAAGGAACCCTGAGTCTTCCTCCTTCCAGGGAGAAGAGTGATGTGGTATAGCATAGAATCATAGAATGGTTTGGGTTGGAAACGACCTTAAGATCATCCAGTTCTAACCCCCTGCCATGGGTAGGGATGCCTCACACTAGACCATGTCACCCAAGGCTCTGTCCAACCTGGCCTTGAACACTGCCAGGGATGGGGCAGCCACAGCTTCTCTGGGCACCCTGTGCCAGCGCCTCAGCACCCTCACAGGGAAGAACTTCTGCCTTATATCCAACCTGAACTTCTCTAAACCCATCATCCCTTGTCCTATCACTACAGTCCCTGATGAAGGTCCCTCTCCAGCATCCTTGTAGCCCCCTTCAGACACTGGAAGCTGCTCTGAGGTCTCCACGCAGCTTCTCTTCTCCAGGCTGAACAGCCCCAACTTTCTCAGCCTGTCTTCATATGGGAGCTCCTCCAGCCCCTGATCATCCTCGTGGCCTCCTCTGGACTTCCTCCAACAGCTCCATGTCCTTCTTATGTTTGGGACATCAGAACTGCACACAGTGCTGCAAGTGGGGCCTCACGAGAGGGCAGTAGAGGGGCAGGATCACTTCCCTCAACCTGCTGCTCATGCTCCGGGGATGCAGCCCCTCATACGGGGGGGTTCTGGGCTGCAAGCGGACAATGAAGCCAGGTCATATTCGATTTCTCATCAACCAACACCCCAAGTCCTCCTCCGCATGTGCATCGTTTGGGGTTTCTTCCCCACCCAGGCCCAAACTAGACTGAAGCAGTGGGGCTACAGAGGTCCCCTTCCAGGGAACAGCCCAGACCACTGACCCATCAGCTCCAGGTCCCCACCACCACCTCCTCCTTTCCAGCCATAGAATTAGTGTTTAATGAAACTGGGGGAAAATGCTGGAGAAAGGGGCTGAGATGTCCCCATGGACAGGGCAAAGATGGACAGTTCTGTGAGCAGGTCAGTTCTGCAGTGAGGTCACATTGTGGGGCACCTTGTGGGGCACCTGAGTTCACTTCTTCCCTCTGCAGACACTGTGTGAACATAACACCAAGCAACTTTGGTGGCAAACACAGCTATAAACGTACTTAATGCCACCACTGGAGAAAGGACACAGACCAGATGGGCCCTTGGCCTGATGGTGTCTCCAAACCACAAGGCTACTCACCACCCCACGGTACATAGGAGGTAAAAGTCCAAAATACAGAGGAATGAAGCAGCTGCAAATCAGGGCCTGCGGGTGAGATGGAAAGCACAGAGGTGAGCAGAGAACCATGAAAACCTGTTGCCTTTGGGATGGCTTCTTTGAGAATGGTGGCTCATGTGCGAATGCCAAATTCCCACAGTTGGGTTATTGGGCACCACTAACTATTGTGGACCAGACCATGTCTGATATCCACAGCCAGGATGGGAGAAGTAGGAAGGTAACCTGTGGAATGGCTCATGTTGCTCTCTGCATACTCAGGCCCTGTAGAGA
Source organism: Strigops habroptila (assembly GCF_004027225.2). Lineage (NCBI taxonomy): Eukaryota > Metazoa > Chordata > Aves > Psittaciformes > Psittacidae > Strigops > Strigops habroptila. The sequence continues at coordinate 5,102,234 of NC_044294.2, forward strand.
ATCAAAAGGGCTGATTTTTATAGTGACTGTGATTCAGCTGCCCTCACAGGGTGGCTGTGGCTGCTCTCACCTGGATGAGATCCTCCCTGGAGGCAAACTCTGAAACCGTCACGCTCCTGCAGTCGCGCACGCGGGTGATGATGACGTGCAGCTTCCCAGCCACGAGCTGGTGCGCGTTCGGGGGCAGGTAGCGGTTTAAAGCATCCCTGATGACCTTGAGGATTCTTCCTCCAAACAAAAGATTCCAGAAAGAGGATTTCAAAGCACTGTAGATGAACTTCTTCACCTCATCTAAAGCAAAGCAAAGCAATCATTCCACATCCCTTATGTTGTTATTATTCATGTACTTTCTGGGCTGCCCTTCCACCTGGCCAAGAGGCATTTTACCACTTAATGGGTTCAAACTGAAACAGGGGAAGTTCAGGTTAGATATAAAGCAGAAGTTCCTCTCTGTGAGGGTGCTGAGGCGCTGGCACAGGGTGCCCAGAGAAGCTGTGGCTGCCCCATCCCTGGCAGTGTTCAAGGCCACGCTGGACACAGGGGCTTGGAGCAACCTGCTCTAGTGGAAGGTGTCCCTGCCCGTGGCAGGGGGTTGGAACTGGATGAGCTTTAAGGTCCCTTCCAACCTAAACTATTCCATGATTGCATGCTGGTAAATGCTCATAAAAAGCCATTATTTCCATTAGGACTGAAGCTCTCATGAGTGGGCCAAGATTTCCAAGGACCTTCAATACTGCAAGAAGCAGAAGCATTTTACCTTTTCCCATTTCTTTCCCTTTCCTTCATAAGACATATTAAAAGCTTTTTATCAATCTAGGAGAAATTTGATGGGAATCTCAGTCATATTTCCTCCTCTTGGCTCTGCATTTATGTCCCTTTATGTACTTTCTTTCCCCTCTGTGTTTTGGGAATCTACCAGCAATCCCAAATGCCTTATTAGGGAGGGCACTTCTGTTTCTTATATTAAATATGCTTACCATTAATTCAAATTAATAAGATGCAATGTCTTATTTAATATCTCTATCCAGTCTATTTTCTCATGGGTTAATTTACCCACATTTTCCACTCTTAAAGAAGTCAATGAAGTAAAATTCTGAGGAATTAACCACTGACAAAGGATAATTAAAAAAACCCCAACCCAAATCTTTTGCAATGCCAAAGTTTCCAGACATTTGATCTCTTTAGACACAAAAGAACAAATGAAAGTGCAGAGCCCTTACCTAAATCACAGCCACACAACCCAAATGTAGCTACAAGCGACCCTGAAGAAGCCCCATAGACCTTGGATGCAGATTCCAGTATGCTGGGTGACAATTCCTTCAAAGCAGCTAACACTCCAGCTTCATATATTAGCAAGGTACTGCAGCCTCGAAACAGTAGAGAGAAAGGGCTCTCATTTTCATTTCTCTTCATCCCCTCGGCTAACACCAAACACTCAAGCCACAAGAAAGCTGCTGTCCAGAACAGGTCTGGAGGGTTTTTTTTATACTTTGCTGTGGCTTTTCCCACCCTGCTTCTGTTTCTGACCACACTCTTGCTGTCTTATATCTCTCTGATCTCTAAGCCACTTGTCCAGTGAAACAGTGGGCAGAAGGGGATGACGTGATACCTTAATTCCTAAGGCCACTCATCAAAATCAAATGACACCATTGCAATATGTTTGTAAGCTGTGCCCTGGGTAAAAGCTCCAGGCCATGTGGACATTTCACGTTGCACTAAAGTGTTGGGAAGCAGCCCAAGGGAGGTCAGCAAGGCCTCAGAAGTGAGTCCTCCAGAGAGAAAAGCTGCTTCTCCACACTGATGGGCTGCTCTAGTGGTACCCTGGGATCCCAGCCTAAATTTCCAGCCTCTTGGGAGGTAGGAATCAGCAAATATTCCCTGGGATACAAGAGTCTTTCATGATGCTGCTCAAAACTCTCTTTCCCCATTTTGAACAGGTTACCAAAACCTGTCCCAGGGAGTGGAGAAGGTGTTTGGGTTATTAAAGAAATCTCAAGCCAAGATGTTCTCCTAGTTTCACAATTTCAGGCTTGAGTTTGCTTACAAGAGGGTAAAAATACAGAGTCCAGGTAACAACATGTGGCTTAATCTGCCTCCTGAATGGCTGAGGTTGCAGTAGAGCAACAGGCCAATAAAGAAGTAAAGCGGGGAGAAAAGAAGTCTGATAAACAGTGATCTATTGATTATCCAAGCAGAAATGCAAAGCCTTCTTAGGCTTGCAGCTAGGTGAGACATTGGGAAACTGCTATGGGGCAAAGCAGCACTGAAAACTGGGCAAGCAGAAGCAGCTGTAACAGCACTAACTTGGACATGGAAATCTACCCAGTGTCTTCAGCTAAAAAGGCTTCCAAACCCACCTAGAAGATGCTTCTCTCTCTCTTGCTGTGTGTTGAGGCAGTGCTGGGTGAGTTTTGGTGCTGAATGCAGCCCTGATTTACGCAAGTTGTCCTAGCATCATCAGCACAGTGTTAATCAAGCCCCAGTTCCACATGGGAGCAGTGTATGTCACCACCCTGCTCTACCCAGGAGCCAAAACACTAAGCTCCTTGCACATACCTTGCATGAGCATTGCAGATTCCACTGCTGAACTGCAAGGGAGAAAGAGCAAAGAAAAACTGAAGACTCAAGAAGAGAGGAGCCATAGAATCATAGAATGGTTTGTGTTGAAGGGACCTGAAAGCTCCTCCAGTCCCAACCCCCGGCCACGGGCAGGGACACCTTCCACTAGAGCAGGTTGCTCCAAGCCCCTGTGTCCAACCTGGCCTTGAACACTGCCAGGGATGGGGCAGCCACAGCTTCTCTGGGCACCCTGTGCCAGCGCCTCAGCACCCCCGCAGGGAACAACTGCTGCCTTAGATTTACCTTGAATCTCCCCTGTTTAAGTTTATTCCATGCCTTGTCAAGAGAACAAATACCCTGGAAATAATTTTCCATCTAGTCTCTAGTTTAAGGAAACCCCCCAGAACTAACTGCAATGAGAAGAGTTGATTCCAGAAGCTGCTCTGTGTTGTTTCTTGGGTGCAAGGAGGATGTGGCATTTGAAACCCACTGGTGAGCCACGCAAGGGAACCTCTTGAGATTTGATGCCCAACTCCAGGACAAGGGCAAAAATATAGACCCAGCCTTGCACAAGCAACAGCATTCCCACTGCTCAAGCCTCAGGTTCAAGCCCTCCTAAGTCGGCAGCATGGCAGGGAGGTAGAAACGTGACACAGTATTGCACTGCTGTCCAAACACAGCTGGACAACTGTATTACTCCAATTACAAACCAAACCCACAGATCAGGCCATGTCTTATTCTTAATCACATCTCTGTATTATTGAGGTAGTTTGTAAATCCATCTGTTTTAATTTCTTACCCAATCTTGCATCACCAAGAAGTAAATAGTGTTTATATAAGAAAAGCAAGTGTTCACCTGCTTACTCAACCATGAGCAGACACTGCCATCTCTCCCTGTCTTTCAAATCCTTGGACTGCCTCTGGTGTCTTCCAAAAGGAGCACCGGGTAAAGAAGCCACCAAAACACAACAGCAAACTCGATTACACAGCCTTGAGTGGGCTTCTTGTTAGTGAGAGGTACCCAGACCTCCAACACTGGGGCTTGGAATGTAGAAGAAATGCAGATCATTTGAACAGGAGTGACCCAGATGGCATAAATAATAACTGAGAATTCCTGCTGTGGAAAGGCAGAAGCTGTTCCTTGCCCCCTCACTGCTCTGCACCAGGGTGAGACACAGATTGTGTGCATCCCTGTATGATGCCCTGAGTATTAGGTCTGTTGTTTTACCAGACAAAATGCTTTCATGCTCTTTGGTGCGTGTCGTGTCTCTATCAGGTCAAAACCAGCTTCTAGCAGAGGGACCCTGCTCGTTTGTCCGTTGTTTCCTCATCCCAGCTTTGGGGACAAAACCAAGCTTGGCCTTGAGCAAACTGACCATCCAGGGTGGGCCAGTCTGGAGCACCACTTCCCATAGAAAAATGAAACAAAGGAACCCACGTGCATTCACAAAATGACTGAGAATGACAACAGGGCAACAGCCCAAATAGGATTTTCCTCCTCTGGCATTAAAATGAACCAGAAGCCCACCCAGAACCCAGGACACAGGTGGGAACAGGCTGACAGCTGCCAAGAGGTTATCTTCACTCCCCATGGTGGCATATTTTAGTGTTGAGCTGACACCAGACCAAAACGTTTCTTTCACAGCTCTTCTGCAATGACAAAGCTATGACCTCAGGGCTGCAGTGTTCTGGGAGCAGAACAGCGGTGTTCCTAACCCACATACAGCTTCTGATGTGCAAGTCATTTCAAGAGAGAGACTTTGAGGAATTGCTTTCTGTGGGACAATGAATCACCTCCCTGCTTTGAATCAGATGTGCAGTTGGTCACACTTCAAGCACTAGCATATACCTCAACAACTACATGAAATGAGCAGTGGATGAGCTGGTACTGCTGTGCCTTGCAGGATTTAACTAGCTGTAAGCTGTAGGTGTGTTGCTTCCCACACAGACAACTGGATGTCCAGAAATATCGTCTCCTGCAACCGAGACAAAAGGGAAAGCCACATCCTGAATGCTTTTTCGCTCAGCCATGTCTAACACAAATTCATTCTCCTTAGAGAGCAGTGTCTGGCTACTCTAAATGCATCACCCTCAGTGGGGAAGTTTTTAGGTAGGCAGGATGTTCGGGGCAAGAGGCAGAGGTCAGGAAGGGCTGAGTTCATCCAAGCTGTGTGCTGAGTCACCTCCCAAAATTTCCCAATCCAGCTATACTTGTCCCAGTGCCCAACGCTGATCTAAAAGGCCTGTGACAGTTCACAATCCCTGGCAGGGACAAACCCTGTGCGGGACCAGGAAGAATTTTGAACCCTGAAGCTGCTAATGCAAAAGGCACGTGGAAAATAGAAGTTACTGACTGCAAGATGTTGAGTTGGAGAGGGCTCGTGGCTTGCCAGGAACGCAAAGCTGTGTGAGAGGGACCCTTTACAAGGGCTTGTAGGGACAGGACAAGGGGGAATGGCTTTAACCTGCCAGAGGAGAGATTGAGATGAGCTCTGAGGCAGAAGCTCTTCCCTGTGAGGGTGCTGAGGCGCTGGCACAGGGTGCCCAGAGAAGCTGTGGCTGCCCCATCCCTGGCAGTGTTCAAGGCCAGGTTGGACACAGGGGCTTGGAGCAACCTGCTCTAGTGGAAGGTGTCCCTGCCCGTGGCAGGGGGTTGTAACTGGATGAGCTTTAAGGTCCCTTCCAACCCAAACCAGTCCATGACTCTATGATTCCCAGAACAGGGACAGACTACCCCTTGCTGTTAGGAGTCTATTTCCTCTCTCGGGGTCAGCAGGGAATAGCCCAGGCTGTACCGTCTGTCACACATCCTGAAACAAAAGTGTGCAAGTTCTGGCTGTGGCTTCACATTTACATTAGCAAGACCCACCCCACACCAAAGGATTCATCAGCCTTTCCTATAGCCTGTGTCCTGCTTCTGCTGGTACAAGCCTCATTGCCTCTTTTTGTGACACAACCTGTGATGCTGCAGGGTCCAAAGCAGGGAAACTGGGCATTTCCTGCTACAGCAGGAGGAAAAACCCAAAGGACTGGGAAGGAGGGGGGTGATGATGTAGAAATCACAGTAGAAATTCAAGATGTTTTGGGCTGAAACATTCTCATCAAACTCTCTAAGAGTCCGATTTCCACATAAAAACAGTCTGTCTCTCTTCTGCACCTTCGTGCAAGCTGAACATTGGTTTGTTTGTGTCTAACAGTCCATAAAGAGATTAATCATGCACTGAAACGGGAGCACAAATAAAGGTGGGGCTCTGACAATGGTCTGAGCTTGCCCATACGGGGGGAAACGCTGTTTCTCCCAGCTTGGCAACGCGTGATGCCCTCACCCCACGCACTTCACCTTTCTCTTAGCCAGCTCAAGCGATACTGAGCCCACAGAGCCTGCTCCCACCTGCCAGCCCTCCTTCCAAACCACTGATTTTAACAGAGCTGACAAACGATCAACATTTCTGCCATTGATTTCACTGACAGCATTTATTGTAAGTAGTAAAGGAATAAAAAAAGAAAAGCTTTAGTGATCCATCTGAGACCTTACTTTGTAAATTAGTATTTCTGTGACTTTGGCAGCTGCCAGGATACACCCCAATATACTATTTTCTCCCTTATAACACAACGTGGCTCAAACCTTTAGCCTAATGATTAGCATGAAGAAATCTTTCCCCTGCTCGTGTGACGAGTATCTCATCCAGGCACATGACATGATGTCACTGTCTAGAGCAGCCAGATGAAGTGTCGCAGTGGTGATGAAAACCACTGACTTCACAGGTGCCTGCAGCCGTAGGACATATGGTGCTGCAGACAAATGAACCGCTGCAGGGAGACTGGGTTGCTGCTGTGGATGCTTTTCTGCCCATAACTGCACACACAGAGCTCTGAGGACAAGGAGATCTTCACCTCCGGCCTGAAGAAGTTACGCAGGCACTGCTTCAGGGTAGCAGAAATAGACACGAAAAGGATGTGGAGCTGCTGGAGCGAGTCCAGAGAAGGCCCCGGAGCTGCTGCGAGGGCTGGAGCAGCTCTGCTCTGGAGCCAGGCTGAGAGAGCTGGGCTGGGGCAGCCTGGAGAAGAGAAGGCTCCTCAAGGGGAGACCTTAGAGCAGCCCCAGTGCCTAAAGGGGCTCCAGGAAACCTGGAGAGGGGCTTTGGACAAGGGCCCGTAGGGACAGGCCAAGGGGAATGGCTTTAACCTGCCAGAGGGGAGGCTGAGATGAGCTCTGAGGCAGAAGCTCTTCCCTGTGAGGGTGCTGAGGCACTGGCACAGGGTGCCCAGAGAAGCTGTGGCTGCCCCATCCCTGGCAGTGTTCAAGGCCAGGTTGGACACAGGGGCTTGGAGCAACCTGCTCTAGTGGAAGGTGTCCCTGCCCGTGGCAGGGGGTTAGAACTGGGTGAGCTTTCAGGTTCTTTTCCAACCCAAACCATTCCCTAATTCTATGAACTATGTGGCTGCTCCTTGTAGGGTTTGGGTGCTCTCCTATTTCTGTTCTGGCCATTCAGCTTTAGCACTCAAAGCGATTGCAAGCTCACGGAGACTAGGTAAAAACCAGACTAAAGCAATGGTATAATGGGGTAGTCTAAGACCAGCTTTCCAATCTTTAAATGCTTTGTACTTAAACATGGCACTGAGCTCTCAGCAAACAGATGGTTTGACCTTCCTCCTGTCTTCCTTGTCAGGGCAGGTTGTGCTGCGAGTCGCTGAGTGTGTGTCTGGGAGCGGAGCGCGGTGGCTGTGCCATCTGGCGCGTGTCTCCGGACGCGCTGGATCACGCTCATTATCAGCTTTTGGGATGGAGCCGGCGTCGATACAAGCAGGTTCCTGGCAGCACCTGCGTGGTTCAGAGCCCAAGCAATATAAGGCAGCTTTTGGAAGGAAAATGCTCAGTGTGGTGGTGTCGTGCTGTTAGATGCAATCACCCAATCCAGAATCAAACTTTACGTTTTAAGGAACAGTCCTGCAACGGCTGTGACAAATGGCTGGAGGAGACCAAATGGAATTTGTTCTCCTTATGTCCATGGCATCGAAAAGCCAGCAGGGCTGTGCCACGTGTATTTTGTCCTGCATCACTGTGCCAAAGTCGAGTAATTGATGGGACCAGTGACAATCTGTAGGAGAACATTAAATGCCCTGGGAAGATGAAGAGGACCCCAGGGAGCCTTTGGCATCTGCCACTGACCTTTTTGAGAAGGAGGAGAATACCAATTGCTGTGCAGAGCTTGACCTGGGGTGGCTTTTGTAGCCAGGGTGAATCTTCTGGTCTCTAACAGGGGTATTTTTGAGACACAGCCCTTTTTTTCTCAGCTGTAAAGGAGGGGCACTGAAGGTTGTAGGCACAGGAGGGGTTGCAGCTATGGATTTATGAAGAGACCCATCTGGCTGGGCTGGGTTGGTGCAATGTGTTCTGTTTTCTCTGGACAAGAGGATGACTTGTTGATCAGATGGCGGGCGGCGGGGTTTCGGGCGGAGGGCAATGTGCACAGCAAGGCAGCACACCTCCCCTTCTGTCCATTGTCTGTCTCAGGTTCTGGATGAGTCATGTCCCTTCTGTCCCTGCACACAGCCAATGGCAGAGAGATGGGATCGGAGTGGGAATTTGGGCCATGCTGGTACAGCCCACACTGGCACCAGACGTGCGTTAGAGCCAAAAGCTCCTGCTCCTTCTGGACAAATAACTTTATTCTTCAGCAGGCAGGAAAATGCCGAGCCCCAGGCTGCTTGCTGCATCCCTGCGCTTTCCCAGCCATACCACCTGGGATAAGCCACCAAATCCTGGTGTCCTGTGGAGGCAATACCTAAAATAAAGTAATGAAAAGGGGAGGAAGAGATGAACCCTGCAGCACACTGACCAGTGCACCTGCAGAGCTGTTGGTAGGAAGAGCACACAGACACACTCAGGCTTTTCGTAATCAATAGATTGATCAGCCTTTGTTCCCATGAGTTCCTGGGGAAGCTCTGGGCTGGGCTGGATGGTGAGCTTTGTGTCAGCCAAGGCCAGCAGTGCAAGGGGCAATCTCCTGGCTTAGGGCTTTCAAGTGATCGACTGCAGGATAAGGGTGAACTCGGTGCAGGTTGTTGGTGATGGTCCTTAGAGCCTTTCATTCACACTCAGGAAATCTTTAGTGATGTGAGTTGAGGACAGCCACTATCTCTTCTTGTCTCTGCCTGGAAACATGGGAACGTGGGTTTGCAGAGCCTTAGTCCTGGATTTCTGCAGAGCTTCACAAGAGGGCAGAACACTGCTGTGTAAAGCGTGTGGCACTGGGAGCCTGACAGGGACCTCGTGATGGAAAATTCTTAGGGGTACTCTGGTCCGCTTGGAGGCAGATGCCTGGTGTGGATTTGCCAGGAGAACTGGTGTAAACATGTAGTAGCAAAGCCAAGAGCGGCATCCCTGCTGTGAGCACCCTGGGTGAGCAGTTGTGCACTTCATATGAGCAGAGTCACAGCTCTCCTCATCCTTTTGTCTCCCGGAGAGGGCAAAGGGGATTTATTCCAGATACAGGTATTGGAAAGTGGGAAGGAGGAGATCAGAGGGTGTTTACTCAGGGTTGGAGAAGGGCTGTTTGGATGTGGTTGTGTGACTAGCTGTTCCCTTGCTCAGCTAAAGTTCAGCCCCTTTTGTCTCAAACATGCTGCTTCTCCTGTTCCCAGCAGTTCCCAAACAGGAATTGTGGTTTACAGCAGTACGCTGGGCTGGAGATTGGTGTGCTGGAGGGAGAAGATGTTCAGCCTGGAGAAGAGAAGGCTCCTTAAAGGGAGACCTTATCAGTCTTCCACTACCTAAAGGGGCTACAAGAAACCTGGAGAGGGGCTTTGGAGAAGGGCCTGTAGGGACAGGACAAGGGGAATGGCTTTAACCTGCCAGAGGGGAGATTGAGATGAGCTCTGAGGCAGAAGCTCTTCCCTGTGAGGGTGCTGAGGCGCTGGCACAGGGTGCCCAGAGAAGCTGTGGCTGCCCCATCCCTGGCAGTGTTCAAGGCCAGGTTGGACACAGGGGCTTGGAGCAACCTGCTCTAGTGGAAGGTGTCCCTGCCCGTGGCAGTGGTTGGAGCTGGATGAGCTTTAAGGTCCCTTCCAACACAAACCAATCCATGATTCTATGTTTTCCCTGGTGCATGCAAACTACCAGCCATCACCAGACGTGCATGGTGGATTGTCCAGGGAAGACCCATCACCTTGATTGTGCACAGCGGCTCTCAGGGCAGCTGCTCTTTGCTTTGCTTACATCTGGCCTAGGGAAAACCTGCAGTGGCACAGCAACTAGCCTCAGCCCAGGGGAGCTCCATTTCTGTCAGTAGAGAGGAAGCCATAAGGACAATTGGTATGTGCAAAACTAGTCATCACCCATGTGAATAGGTGCCTAATCCCTGCTTCTCCAGGTCCTGTGAGGGTATGCAGGGTGTGCTGAGACACGCCATGTCACCACAGGGAGAAGCAAGCAGCAGTCCCAGCTTCTCCTTTCCTCTGGGCTTCAACTGAGCCCCAGGCAGCCAGTGCCAGGGTCAGATGTGCCTCTTTCAATCTTGGCAAGGAGAAAGATGCTGATGAGGGAGTGCTGATTTTTTCACCCCTCTTTTACTAACAAGCTCACTGAACCTTGAGCTTTTAACTACTCAGAATCGAGTTTCTCCAGGGCTGGGATGAGTGTTGTGTGTTCTCCTTTTTCCCCACTCCAGAAGCAGGAAGCACAGCCTTGGGCTCTGGATATTTATGCTCCCCTCCATGGATTTGCCTGTAGAAGCAGAGCCCAGGAGCCCCAACTCGCATCCTCCTGCCACCTGTAACCCCAGACAACACCCACCCACTGCCTGCGGGAGCAGATGGTGAACTGTGTGGAGCAGACGGGTGCCTGACAGGAGCTTATGGTGTAACCCCACAGGGCAGCCCCTGTGGGAAGTGCTCCGGGTCATGAACCAGCACAACAGGGAGCATAGCAGGGATGGATCCAGCGCGACACAAATTAATCTTACCCTGCTTAAGTGCTGGGCAGAGCCTTGGGAAGCGCAGCAGGGCTGTTTGGACATGGGCTTGATCCTGCAGAGTGAAGTCTTAATCTGACAGGAGGTTGTAGTGAGGTAGGGGTCGGTCTCTTTTCCCAAGGAACAAGGGATGGGACAAGAGGAAACGGCCTCAAGCTGCACCAGGGGAGGTTTAGATGGAGATGAGGATCAATTCCTTCCCCAAAGGGTGCTCAGGCATTGGAACAGGCTGCCCAGGGCAGTGCTGGAGTCACCGGCCCTGCAAGTGTTCACACACCCTGTAGCCGAGGCCCTCAGTGCCATGGGTTAGTGGTGGCCTTGGCAGTGCTGGGAATGGTTGATCATCTTAAAGGTCTTTTCCAACCTGGTTCATTCTGTGATTCTATGATCTGAGAGGTGCGATTTGCCTGGGATGTACAGGCTGGCTCCCAGGGAAGCTCAGAGCCAGAGTCAGAGCCGGTGGCACCTGAAACACCAGTTTTCATTAGTGGTGACTCTGGCCTGGGGTTGGGACTTGCCCATGTGGCTCTGCTTTACGAAATCAGTGCCAAAGTGTTTAAAATCATTTACAGGCCAGTTTCACTTCTCAGTTTTTAATTTTTTTAAAGGAACTAAAAATAAATCTTTAGTTGTAAAGCAAAACAAACCCAGTGCCATCCTTCATTGCAGTTATTGCACAGAGCTGGCATTCTTCAGACAAAGCTTAAAATAACCCTGAACATACCAGTGAAAATAAATGGGTGAGTCATGTTTGTTAATGCAGGATTACAAGTATTGCTCCTGGCTCTCCTGCTGCGCACCATCACGTGCTCTCTCAAGCAGACACAAGGTTTTGGCCAGCCTGAGGAAGAAAATTTGGGATCCATCAATTCCAGGTCCTCCTGAACCTCCTGTGTAAGGAGGGTTTAAACCAGAGGCTATTTTTGGTTTCTTTGTATGATCTCTGGTATTGTATAGTGGGAGCTGTCAGTAGGAATTGGATGCATGCCTCACTCTTTGGCTATGCAAGCCTGGTTTTGAGGGGTTAAATGGCGAAACTCAGAAATCCTCATCTCCAAAGCTGCTGTAAGCTGGTCTGGCTCCTGTGCTCCTCTCTGCTCCCCCTTTGCAGCTCTCCTGCCTGGGGCTGGAGTCGAGAGAGGAGGAGGATGGTACCAACATGGTGGTTTCAGGGTCCGTCATGTGCTCTTTGACTACAAAGACCCCACATTTTCCCTTTGGAAGGATTGCCAGTGCTGGTGTTTGTCTCTTTGCCTCTTGCCTGCAGTTGGATGCAGAGTGGGGCCAGCAAAGTGTCATCAAAAATCATGTCTCATCCATTTTGGGGCTGCTGGAGAGGGAGGGCAGCTGTGGAAGCAGAGAGCAGTGACCCATGGTGATGTGCTGTTGGGCTGCTGGCTTCATGTCTGTCAGAGTCAACTCACTGCGGCCAGAGCAACAGGAATTTGTGTCCAGCTGAGGTTTTCCTTGTGAGTTTAAGTCATGGAGGCTTCAGGGTGGTCTCAGGAGACATCAGTGGCTTTGACAGCTCAGCTCTGCTGAATCCTGCTGCTGCTCTGGCAGGAGCTACCTTTCGGCTGCCTGGAGGTGACTGTCCCTGCAGGAGGGACAGCTCAGTCCTCACACGTGTCTGCATCCCGCTGCCACGGCTCACAGCACAAGCTGCAAATGAGAGTGATTGAAGTCAGGCAGTGACATACTGCACTTAGGGAGGTGAGAGACGGTGCTGTCTCCTGGCTGTGCTGTGCGGTGCGGTGGGGCAGAGAGCTGCTGGAGGCAGCAAGGACAGTGGACTGGCCTTTTGTGAAAGGACAGGCCCAGGCAGTCAGAAAGGACCCCAAGAGAGACAGTACAGCTAATGTGGAAGATGCAGAGCAAGGAGTCAAGCAAGGAACTGGTCAAAGACCTTTCTGAAGGACCCATAGTGAGGCATAAAGCAGAGTCTTAGCTGAGCCACAGAATCATAGGATCCCAGCCTGGTTTGTGTTGGAAGGGACCTTAAAGCTCATCCAGTTCCAACCCCCTGCCACGGGCAGGGACACCTCCCACTAGAGCAGGTTGCTCCAAGCCCCTGTGTCCAACCTGGCCTTGAACACTGCCAGGGATGGGGCAGCCACAGCTTCTCTGGGCACCCTGTGCTGGTGTCCCACCACCCTCACAGGGAAGAGCTTCTGCCTTATATTTAACCTGAACTTCCCCTGTTTCAGTTTAGATCCATCACCTCTTGTCCACACAACCCGTCTGCATACAGGTGCTGGCCCCAAAGGCCCTCTGTGAGGGTCTCAAGGTGCAAGGGGAGCTCAGCTCTGTCTTGAGGTGTTTACACGGTGTCTGGGTATCCTCTGATAATCCACCCATGGGCAGGCAAAATGGGAAATACAGACTAAGTGTTGTCCCTCCCAGTCTTTGCCTTTTCTCATATCAGCTTCCTGCCACAGGGGGATTTCTGTGTCTTCTTCTTTTCCTTAAATATCCCAGTCCAGATATAGGCCAGCAAGAGGGATTGCCATACTTCTAGTTAAGGAAAACGCAGCCATGGATGGACAGCACTGCCTGGTGCTGTGGGGTTGCTCCTCTATTTCTAGTGTGATGGTCTTTCTGACATATTGTGGCTCTGTTCAGGACAGACACAAACTGAGAACTTCCACCTTGGGAGGACAATCAGGAAAAGAAAAGAATTACTGAATTTATGGATTACTGAAAAGTAACATCAGAGTGGTGCTGCATGTTGCTAGCACAAAGCATCACTGTTCAGTGCCTGGGACAGAGCGTGGCATCATTAGAGAAGTTGGGAGTGATGCATATTAATTGAGGAGGAACACATTTGTAATTTATGAAGGAGAGTAATGCTTTTTAATATGAATATTTAATGCAGCACTCCCCACCCCCCTGTTTAATCTTTCCTCCTTGTTTCAAGCCAAGTTCAAGTGCATTGCTGGGCAGAAGGAGCCAGACTCACTGCGGTGCCATCTGAAAAGCCAGCACTGGGTTGTCACCTCCCCTGTCTTGGGGGTGAACACTTCCCTCTGTGGCTCTGTAATTAGAATCATAGAATGAACCAGGTTGGAAAAGACCTTTAAGCTCATACAGTCCAACCGTTCCCAGCACTGCCAAGGCCACCTCTAACCCATGGCACTGAGGGCCTCGGCTACACGGGGTGTGAACACTTGCAGGGACGGTGACTCCAGCCCTGCCCTGGGCAGCCTGTTCCAATGCCCGAGCACCCTTTGGGGAAGGAATTGTTCCTCAGCTCCATCTAAACCTGCCCTGGTGCAGCTTGAGGCCGCTTCCTCTTGTCCCATCCCTTGTTCCTTGGGAGCAGAGACCAGCCCCCTCCTGGCTCCAGCCTCCTGTCAGGCAGTTGCAGAGAGCGAGAAGGTCCCCCCTGAGCCTTCTCTTCTCCAGACTAACCCCCCCAGGTCCCTCAGCCGTTCCTCATCACACTTGTGCTCCAGGCCCTGCACCAGCTCCGGTGCCCTTCTCTGGCCCCGCTCCAGCACCTCAATCTCTCTCTTGTAGTGAGGGCCTCAGAACTGACACAGGATTCGAGGTGCAGCCTCACCAGTGCCCAGTGCAGGGGGAAATTCTTTGATTTTTATTACTGCTGCTGTGCGGAGGGGGGGAGCACCCAGCCTGGTGGGAGCATTTCCCCATCCTGGTCCTGATGTTGCCTGTGAATGGTGCTCCAGCCCTGTGAGGCTGTCCCAAATCTCTTTATTCCTGCAGAGAGTGAAAATCACAGTTTGAAATTCCATTCCCAGCCTGGCTTTCTGTATCAGCTGGACCGGGATCCTGGCATTAAGGGCAGCAACAAATTGGGTTGAGTTGCCTTCTACAAGAGGAGGTTCAGCGGGTGCTGTGTGTGCCCCAGGAGAAAGACGGGTCTCTTGTCTGCTTCCAATGCCAGAAGAAACGTGAAACCAGCACTCCCTAAACCATTTTCAGTAGAAATGCCTTGAGAAATTATTCCTCTCCTCATACCTCTAGACTTTGTTTGTGCCCCTTTGGAGTTCTGGTGGTGGGTGGAGAAATGTCAGGGCAACCCCCTTTGGCTGGAGGCATTGCTGAACATTTCGGGGTGACAAAATGGCCTTTTCTGATGTCCCCTGGCAGAGGAGAGTTCCTCATCTTGCCTCTAGCCCCTGGCTGCCTGGCCACAGCCACCTTTCATCCTCTCCAGCTTGGCATTCAGGGTGCATCAGGCTGCTGTGTGGTGATCAAATTGAATTGGACCTTTGGCCAACAGGGCAGACGACTCCTTCCTCTGTTGTCCTTTGTCTCCAAAGCAAAAGGGAAGAAGCCAGAGGCAGCTCTGCACTTGCAGGCATTGGGGCTGTTCTCCTGCCTCCTTGACAATGTGTTAATTGCTGGCCTGGCCAGTGAGGCTGCTTCCTGCAGGACACCAGTGGGGCCTTTTTATTCTTGTTCTGCTTGGAAAGGAAAGATATCTGCAAGGGGCTTTGTGCTTTCCCATCTCTTCTGAGTTCAGTGAGAAACGGGGTGTGTTGGACTTGTGCTCTAGATGCCCAGAGAACAGAACCACTAAACCCCCTGCACTCCTTATGGGCACAGCTTTGGGGAGCAAAGGAGCCACATTGTCTCTTTGCCAGGACTGAGGGTAGATGCTGCTCCCTGCCTGGACTGGAGCAGTTTGGAGCCATGTGCACGATTCCCATTTCCCCCCTGCATAGTGAACAGGAGCTGGCGCCTTGCAACGAGGAACATCTTGCAGAGGAGGGATTCAGGCTCTGCCCAGCAGCTCTCTTACTGCAATAAGCTCTGTGATTGCATCCCCTCTGCTGGTGCAATGGCCCATGGAGCTGTGTCACCAGCCAGCCCTGCCTAAGCAGGGGCTGCACACTTGCTCCTGCCTTGGGTGACTGTCAGCACATACAGGCAGGGTTATTACGGGTGACAGCCTTGTCACCCCTGTGATAAATCACACAGCAGTGCAGTATCAGTCGTGCTTACATTCACTGAAGACAATAAATGACCCAGCTCTCTAGTTAGGGTTTTTTCTTTAAATAGAGAGGATGGTTTTGGTGTTAAAACTCCTGCCTTGGGTCTATCAGGAGCAGCTTCTGCTCCCCGTGGCTGGCAGCACATTCCCCTCCTGCCCTGGAGCTGTGCTGGGGCTGCTGGGTGGCTGTATGCAGTGCAACACAGGGGTAGCAGAGCCCTGCTTTGCCCACAGGCAGCTCTGATGAGGTTTGGCAGCCCAAAAGAGCAGCCTCCGACTCCTTGCCAAACATTTTTCCTTCTGCTTCACATGGTTTGGCTGAAGTGTAACCCCCAGAGGAAAGGGCAGACTTATAGGGACAGTCAGGGTGCCTCCTCACTCCTGTTTCTCCTTTGGGGCTGCACTAGGGTTTAATTTGGCCCCTGGATGGGAATTTCTCTCTCCTGTCCCCTTTCCCTAGTGGTGCAGAAGCTGCCATTTAGTCCTGGCATGGGTTTTAAAGACAGATTCCCATAAAGCACTGAAGCTCCTGAAATCTAGGGGAAATGGTGAAGCTTGGCTGGTTGGTCTGAGCTCAGAGCTTGTCCATTCCATCAACCTCTTTGGGGTTTGCAAGCCAGGGCACTGTGTGACTAAGTCTCAGGAGGACCATGAGGTAGAAGGCTGAGATCCCACCCAGTCCTACAAAGCCCATCAGCACTTCTCCTGCAGGCTCTGCAGGGCAGGCAGTGCCCTTTTGTCCCAGTTGCAGCAGAGTCTAACAGTGAAAGCACACCACCAGGAAGCAGAACTTGGACCCCAGCCCAAGGGTGTGGAAATTCATCTCTACCAGGGATGGAGAAAGTTGCTGGAAGAACCTCACTTAACGGCTTGCAACCCCAAGCAGATGATAGGATTTCCTGGGTGGCTCTTTCATGCAGAGACCTACTGTCTCTATGGAATTCCATAGGGCACACTTGTATAGCTGTTACTATAAGGTTGACATTCGTGAGTGTATAAAAGGATGGAATTCACCAGCTCCTAGACTTGGATGAGTGAACTGTGAGTTTGAGGTTGGATTCTATATACCCATTGCACCAGGGATACAGCAGGGTTTACAGCAGGGTTTAAGCAGGGCTTACACCTCATGGGTGATGAGGGTGGCCATGCAGAAGGTGGCTGTGTTCCATGCCCCACTGGAATGACACACTCTTGTGGCCTTTGCTGAAGGAACTGGGGGTGCTTAGTCTGGAGAAGAGAAGGCTCAGGGGGGACCTTCTCGCTCTCTGCAACTGCCTGACAGGAGGCTGGAGCCAGGAGGGGGCTGGTCTCTGCTCCCAAGGAACAAGGGATGGGACAAGAGGAAGCGGCCTCAAGCTGCACCAGGGCAGGTTTAGATGGAGCTGAGGAACAATTCCTTCCCCAAAGGGTGCTCAGGCATTGGGACAGGCTGCCCAGGGCAGGGCTGGAGTCACCGGCCCTGCAAGTGTTCACACCCCGTGTAGCCGAGGCCTCAGTGCTATGGGTTAGTGGTGGCCCTGGCAGTGCTGGGAATGGTTGGACTTGATGAGCTTAAAGGTTTCTTCCAACCTGGTTGATTCTGTGATTCTGTGAAGTGACAGCAAAGTCCTGAGCAGGAGGAGCCATGTTATGGTATCACAGCTAAATGCCAACCTGCTCACTGCTCATTGAGTGGTCCTGTCAGCACTCACTGTGGGACACGGAGAACCCCCTCCTCCCTCTGCGCCCCTGTGAGCGTGCACCGTGACGGGTTTCAGGGAGGAAATAGAGCAGAAGGAATTGAGCAGAGCATGTGTTCTTCTAAAGATAGCAGGCTGGAGCTTGTACCAGGGATCCTGCCACCCTCAGCATCCACAACAGCTCCATTGCCCTCCCTTCGGCACAGGGCTCCTGATGTGTGGGAAGGATGCCAGACCTGGAGTTCCTGGGGCTTCTCCGCCTTGCTGCAGCGGAAAATGTGTCCATAGAGCATGGAAACACAGGCAGTGGTGGTGCCTCGAGGGCTCGCTGGCACTGCACGTGTGGTTTGGGGGGTCTGCAGCATGCTGCTGCAAAGTGGGGTGCAGAGCATGGGGCTATTTCAGCCTTATCCCAGCCTGTGTCACCTGCATCACAGCACTGATACACATTCTCTGCCAGAGGAGAGCAGCAACCATCCCTGTCCTATGGCCTTGATGTTGGCTGGAGGCCCCACGTGCCACTTCAATCAGCTCCAAGGTGACCACAGTCCATTCCCCAAGGAGTTCTTATGGAAATAGGCTGTTTTCCCCACCCAAGCCCTATTTGCTGTCGCCATCCTGTGTATTGGTGTCATGCTGGGATTCCCTCCACACAGGGAACCCCACGGGAGCCTGGCTGCAGGCACCGCTGGGCTACCAGAGCAGATGTAGGATCTGAGCCCAGGATTCCTACACTATTGTTCAGCACATTACATCCAGCCGTGCTTGCTCGCCTGAAGGTCTCCATCTGGCACATGGAGCCTGGGCTCGCCAGGCTGCTGCTGCTGAGAAGGGACGCAGCAAAGGGGATGGGAGCTGGGAGAGGTGTTTGTCAGGGGCTGTTCAGCCTGGAGAAGAGAAGCTGCGTGGAGACCTCGGAGCAGCTTCCAGTGTGTGAAGGGGGCTACAAGGATGCTGGAGAAGGAGTCTTCATCAGGGACTGTAATGACAGGACAAGGGGTGATGGGTTCAAACTGAAACAGAGGAGATTTAGGTTGGATCTTACGCAGAAGTTCTCCCCTGTGAGGGTGCTGAGGCGCTGGCACAGACTTTTCCCAGAGAAGCTGTGGCTGCCCCATCCCTGGCAGTGTTCAAGGCCAGGTTGGACACAGGGGCTTGGAGCAACCTGCTCTAGTGGAAGGTGTCCCTGCCTGTGGCAGGAGGTTGGGACTGGATGAGCTTTAAGGCCCCTTCCAAGCCAAACCAGTCTGGGACTCTGTGATTTTCAAAGTACATCTCAAGCTGTACAGGTCATGAGCCTTGTGTAGCCCTGCACCTCCACAGCTGCAGCAGCAGAGTATCACAGGCTCTCTCCAGCTATTCAGTCCCTATTTTGCACTAAAATCTGTAGGATCTGGATTTTTTGGGGACCTACCTGTGATTTGTGATGTGCCTGTGCAAGGTGCTATGGAAATACATATTTCCAATAGAAAGCTGGCTGTATGGGAAAGTTTGGAGCAGGTGCTGATGATCCCTCTTGCAATTAAAGGGAAGAAACCAGCATCTCGTAGCTCTCCCTTCTATGAAAGCCCTAGTATTGCAGAGCTCTGCCCTCTCCAAACATCCCTGCCACAGAGCAGGATGAGGCTGACAGCTTTGCAGCCATCAAAAAGCAGAAAGAGAGAGGAAAAGACAGACACTGTACCTGGGAAGAAAAATAACCATGTCAAGTCACATTAAGGCAAGAGAATGAGTTGCTGCAGGCCTGGAAGGAAAGCGCTGTCTAGGGTGAAGCCTCATAGGTCTGAACGTGTCTGCAGGAGAGATTTGCATTCCTCATGTGGCTGTGGATGGCATCATGCTCTTCCCACTTTAAGGTGGGGAAGGAGCATCCCTTGCTGTGGGTTTCCTCATGGAGGAAGTGCAGGGGTTGGGATACAACAGGGAGCAGGAGGTGTTGGACAACGTAGGGATCGACTGGAGGCATCCCTGGGGTGTCTGGCCCAGATTATTAAGCTCATCCTCACTGGCAGCGTTGCTGGGTTTCCCCATGGAAGCTTGCCATGAAGAGGTGGGGAAACATCTTGTTATGTGCTACAGCCCCATCTGAATGTATTTCTGGTGGGCTTTGGGTCCAATCCAAGATTGAATGAAGCTCTGAGACCATTTCTCATGCTCTGTGAGGGTGTCAGAGCTCAGCATTAAATGCGCAGCTAAGTGTAAAGGCAGCAACCCTGAAACCTCCCCTCAGCTACCTTCAGTTGCCATAAATTCTCCCTCAGGCTCCATTTTTAGGTGATTGCTGGATTTTACCGTTTCCCAGCCCCCGTTTCGCAGCCTCTCCCTTTGGATCCCAATATCCCAAATGTGCCTCTGCTTTTTATGCTGTTTTCTGAATGCAATTTCAGTGCAATAAAACTGCATTTACCAGGGATTAGCCGAGTAATCCCATAAACATGGCTTTACTCAGTTATCAGAGGCAGGTCAGGGTAGTGCTGGGTCTGCCAGAGGGTTTGTGGATCCCCCCCCAGATGAAAGAGCTGATGGGGAACAACATTTTCTTGTCATTAGGGTTATTCTGAGGAGGAGAAGGGCAACAGTGGAGGTCCCTGCCTGGGCTTCCAGGTTCAATATCCCCTTTTCTTTACTTTCCTGTGTCTGCAACCTCCAGTCGGATTTAATAGAAGAATGATTATTACAAATAAATACAACCCAGCTTAATAGAGCAGGTTTAGCCACCACTGGGCTGACGTTCCTGTTGACAGGATTTTATGTTTCCTGAAGCAACATGAGCTGCTGCTGCAGCACTGAGGGTTTATTGTCTGCTTCGTTTTGCTTCTGTATTAATAACCCTCCCAAATGCCAGAAGACAAATAACTACTGGCCAGGAGGGAGCTCAGCACAATATGTCTTCTCATAGCAGGGCTTAGTGGGCCCATACCTTTCCTCTCTGTGATTCCAGCTGCACAGCCGGTGTGTGAGTTGGCGGGGAGGGGAGAAGGAGAAATGGAAGCACAGGAATGGGAATGGGAGCGCTGGGATCTGCTTGTGCCTAACAAGTGAGTTTTGGTGGTGGTGTCCAGGTGCCCAGTGAGAAGTGGTTGAAGATGCACTGGTGACACCACCAAGGGGTGATGCAGATTTGTATGTTAGTGGGTGCTTGATTCCCTCATCCATGAGAAATCATAGAATCATGGAATGGGTTGGGTT
The DNA here is from genome assembly GCF_004027225.2 of Strigops habroptila. NCBI lineage: Eukaryota > Metazoa > Chordata > Aves > Psittaciformes > Psittacidae > Strigops > Strigops habroptila. The sequence goes on from NC_044294.2 coordinate 5,122,594, forward strand.
GGAAAGGACCTTAAAGCTCATCCAGTTCCAACCCCTGCCACGGGCAGGGACACCTTCCACTAGAGCAGGTTGCTCCAAGCCCCTGTGTCCAGCCTGGCCTTGAACACTGCCAGGGATGGGGCAGCCACAGCTTCTCTGGGCACCCTGTGCCAGTGCCTCAGCACCCTCATTGTAAAGAATTTTTTCCTCACATCCAGCCTGAATCTCCCTCTTTTAGTTTAAAACCATCACCCCTCGTCCTGTAACAACAGGCCCTGCTAAAACGTCTCTCTGAATGGTGCACTGGCACAGGGTGCCCAGAGAAGCTGTGGCTGCCCCATCCCTGGCAGTGTTCAAGGCCAGGTTGGACACAGGGGCTTGGAGCAACCTGCTCTAGTGGAAGGTGTCCCTGCCCGTGGCAGGGGGTTGAAACTGGATGAGCTTTAATGTCCCCTCCAACCCAAACCAGTCTGGGATTCTATGACTCTTATAGGCCTGTTTTAAGCACTGGAAGGCTGCAATAAGATCATCAGCTCTCCCATCCCAAGCTCTCCTCCAAGCCACAGCAGGATGGGATGGGATGGGATGGGATGGGAAGGGAAAGCTTCTTTCCTTCTCTCTGTGACGGCTCAGGTTGAAGTTGTGAACCTTGTTTTCACTGCACAGCTGAACCCGTGACTGCACCCTGGTGTCTCCACCTCCTGACGCTATGTTCACACCACTGAAGATTTGGAAGGTACAAAAACACCTCTCCAGCACAGCAGCACCTCAAAATAGCAGTATGTTAGTGCATCACACATCCCCCGTCACACCTCACCTGGTGAGATGATGCTGACCAGGCGCTTGGGTTGGGAATAGATCCTGCTGCAGCATGAGCAATGGGAATGGGGAAAATTCAGCATTCCTGGTGCAAAGGCTACTGGAATGAGGTGCTGCTCAGCTCCCCCAGAAGCTGTAAGCTGTGCCTTGCAGGGCTGTGAGATGCCTTTGGTTTAGTGGCCTGAACGTTGAGGTCAGATATGAGACATCTGCTTGTAGCTCCTGAGATGAGACTGCGGGAGGAAACCCTGTACCTCAGTTTCCTGTCTCTGAAGCAGGGTCAGCACTTTCAGCTGTAGCTTCTTGGAACAAAAGCAGTCTTTCAGTAGGTGTGTAGGCAAGACCTGACACAGTGGGTGGTAGAGCTTTTGGGTGTTGAGTAAGGGTGGATGCGCTCTGGTGTTACTGAGGTGGAGGTTACCAGCATCAGCCCACAGAAGAAGAGATTGTCCCGTGTATGCAGGACTGATAAAAGGCCCAGAGATGTCTCCTCACCGTGTTTTGTTAATCTGGGAGGAGATTATGGGTCTGGGCGGAGGCTCTGCCACAGCCCAGCTGCCTGATACCGTATGACTGTCATGGAGTCATAGAATCATAGAATGGTTTGGGATGGAAGGGACCTTAAAGCTCATCCAGTTCCAACACCCTGCCACGGGCAGGGACACCTTCCACTAGAGCAGGTTGCTCCAAGCCCCTGTGTCCAACCTGGCCTTGAACACTGCCAGGGATGGGGCAGCCACAGCTTCTCTGGGAAAAGTCTGTGCCAGCGCCTCAGCACCCTCACAGGGAAGAGCTTCTGCCTCAGAGCTCATCTCAATCTCCCCTCTGGCAGGTTAAAGCCATTCCCCTTGTCCTGTCCCTACAGGCCCTTGTCCAAAGCCCCTCTCCAGGTTTCCTGGAGCCCCTTTAGGCACTGGAGCTGCTCTAAGGGCTCCCCTTCAGGAGCCTTCTCTTCTCCAGGCTGCCCCAGCCCAGCTCTCTCAGCCTGGCTCCAGAGCAGAGCTGCTCCAGCCCTCGCAGCAGCTCCGTGGCCTCCTCTGGGCTCGCTCCAACAGCTCCACGTCCCTCTTGTGTTGAGACTCTCACAGACATATCATACATGCAGAGGCCAGACCTGAGGCTTGGCCCTGGCTTTCAGTGTCGAGGCTGTTCAGTGCATTGCTGAACTTGGCAGAAAGGATTTTTCTCAGTGCTGGTGCCTGGATCTCTCAGCCTTTTGGGCTGTTGGTTGGAGGTGAGCAGGGCTGTGATTAGTGGTGCCAGCTTCTGTTCATCTCTACTTGCTTAATGGAGTTTATAATCAATTTTCTTCACAGCTTTGGGCCTGAATGGCCTCCTAAGGACTTGAACTGTGGAAGTCCTAATTCTCCCAGCACCCTAGGAAGAACAAAAAGACTGTCATTCTCCTAGCAGCTTCCTTTGCAAAGCCAAAAACAAACCTCCTTCTCCCAGCTGTGACTATACAATGAACAAAAAACCCAAGGTGCAAAACATTTTGTCCCAAATCTTGTTGTTAATGATGCTGATAGAAATGACAGGCTTTGAATAGATAGAAACTGGGCTGTTAGGACCTGGGAGGATGCAGCTGGTGCCTTGTACAATGGGAAATGAGGTGGTTGGCAGCAGAGCAGCCATGGGGTTACCCATGAGAAATGAAAGATGCTATCAGCTTCCTTCAGTGCTTCCCTATCAGCTGCTGCAGATGGACATATGGAGTTTAACCACCTCTAGATAGTGCAGAGGTTAAATAGACATTTCTCTTAGAGGAGAGCAGTCCTCAAATTGCAATTATGCCTGGGAAGGCACAAAGGCTCCTATCACTGTTCCTGCAGTGGAGAGATTTGCATCTGATTTGAATGCATGTGGCTCTGTAAGAGTCTGCTCGGGAGCTGAAGGCGTCTGGGGGAAGACTCAGGGAACTCTGTGAGGTTTTCTGCTCTCTGGAAAACATCCCCATGCTTGTCACACACACACACAGAGGCACATGAGAGTCGAGATGCGTTGGGGCTCTGCACGTTACCCCATGGTAAGGGGTATCATGGTAAGTTAGAAGGACATGGGGATCATGTGTGGTGTAGGGAGGTGGCTGAATGTGCAGGCGAAGGGACCAGGCTGGAGTCTGTGTGTCTTCACAGCCTCCCCAAGGACAGACCACTGCTAGTGAGGGGGAGCTGAGTCCTGTAGCATCTGTGTTAATGCAGAGCTAATAGCTAAGGGCAGAAGGATTCCTGGATGAGCTTGTTACACTCAGCTGAGCTCCATCCTTGGACCCACAAAGGTCGGTCTTTTAAGCCTCAGAATTGAACCTTCCCATCCAGGAATCCATCCCACCCCAGGGATGGCTAAAATTAGTACTTTTTCCTCTTTATCTTCTCTGCTTATATTTATGGTGGGGTCAGTTTGAGATGAGGAGTGTAAATGACACCCAGGGGATCCTCAGCTCTTCATTCCCATCATCACCTCTGGGTGCCCAAGTTTGCAGATGGGGCTGGGAGCTGCTGTGGGGGTTATGTCCTTCAAACCCTGCACCTCACACAAGTTTCAGTCTCCAAGTCCAAGGAAAATCAGAAGGAACAGATGAGATTGTGAGTCTGAAGCCAGGATTTTGACACATCACCTGGGTATATGCCTGTATGACTGATAAATCACAAGCCTAGTCCCTGGCTTTCCTAGACAGGGAGTGCAGGAGAGGCATGAGGTCAGCAGAGCAGTATAAATAGAGCAACACAGAGATTATTAGGTAAAATGGAGACAGTGGGGATTAGAGCAAGAAGCAGACAGGATTTGGTCACTGCTGAGCTTGCTCTGCTTGACTAATGCACAGAAGAGCAGTGCAGCATCTTTGTGGGATGTATCGAAAGTAACAGCTTCAGCATCAAACAGAATTGAAGCAGACAAATAGAAATTGAATCAACAGCTTTGGCCAACCGCATTTCTTCTCTCTTTCTGCCACCTGGACCCAGCTGGTATTAAAATAGGATAAGAAACCAACTCCTTGATGTCAGATGGCCGAGCTTGATTGCAGTGTTTGCTCCAGGATGGTGCTGAGGGCCCTGGTGCAGTGTCTCCTTTGGCTGGGTGATGGACATAAGGGTTTCTTCCTAAGCAAAATTATACTATCATTCAAACTCTGCATCTCAAAAAGAATTAATACAAAGTCATGTGTCTGTATCTGGTAGGCTCAAGTGCTAAATGACAGGGAGATGCTCCTCCTCGTCTCTCCTTTTAAATGGTGGCTCCATTTCCATGATGGTTTTGAGCTGAAGCCCTAAAATTTGCAGTTCAGAGAGTCCTGCAGCAGTTGAGGAACTCTTCATGGGAGTGTCTGTAGGATGTAGCTCAATAAACTCAACCATAGAATAAAGAGGGAATGGAAAAAGTAGTGGCAATTTTGCACTGAGATGAGGTGTAACGTTAAAGATCTCCTCCAGCTCCACTGCAGACCAGGCTTGATGTGGGAACTATGGGGCAAGAAGTTGTTTTATGTCAAACCCAACGGAAAACCTTCCCTCTGGCCTTTAAATCTGGGTTTGTGCTAACATCAAACCAGATGTGGGGAAGCCCAGATCATTTCAACTCTTAAACTCTTTGTCAAACCAGAATGGGTTTAGCCTGCGCTGTGGGGGCACAGGTTGGGGCCGTTTCCCAAGAGGTGACTGAGCTTGGGCTCTTGCTATTTCAGAGCAGCCTTTTACCAGGGGCAGGAGTTTTTAGCAGCATGAAGCTCTTTTTGGATGCTTTAATAGCTCTGGAAGAGGGATAGCTGGAAATAAGGTCAACTCCTTCCCCAGCAAGGGAGAGGACATCAATTTGTGTTGGTGGTGGGGTAAGGAAGAGTTGGTTTTCCTTAGCAAAGGGTTTATAATCATTTTCTCTTAGAGCTGAACAGGCGCATCTGGGACTTGGCTTCTCTCAAGGTCTATGATTTGGGGAGGATTCAGGGTAAATGACAAGCAGGGCTGAAATCTGCCTTGACCACCCCATCCTTTAACTTACAACAACCCCAAGCCCACATGGTGGGGAGGTGGTTGAACATTCCCTATCCTTTTCCTTCTGGCTTTCCGAGTGCCTGGGGTGGGCACATGCTCCTTGTCATACCAAGAGGGTTGTCCCCACTGTGGGTGGTTGGTGGCTGTGTCCCGTCCTGTCCCACCATCCCTGTGTGCTGGGACAGCCTGCTGGGGACACATGGGACACATGAGCTACATGGGACACATGGGACAATGGGAAGCTGTTCAGAGGCTGCACACAGATCCCAGTGTCACGCTGCCTGTGTGGCTCAGCACGATCAGGAGGCTTAATGAAGCCATCAGGAGATGTGTTGGGTATCCCCGAGTGCAGGATTTGGCCCAGATAATCCATCTGCTGATGAACATGTTGCAGCACAACCCTCAGTAAATGAAGAACACTATGTCAGCGGTAGAGCCTCCCTGGAGGCTCTGTGTCCTACATAGCCACAGAATGGCAGGAGGAGGTTACGTGACAACCTATAAACCTGCTCTCCTTCTGGGTCACACGGGGGGACACGCTGGAGCCACTGAAGATGCTTCGATCCAGCACTGAATGGGCTTGGTTTTCACCCAGTGTCAGCATCGTGACCCTGAAACGGGCTGTGTGTGTCCATGGAGGGCTCCTCAGCACCTTGGGTCCCCTTTGGGTTTGCAGCTTGCAAAATATTAATGAAGAACTGTCACTGGAACACATTAATTTCTATCAAAATGCACGATCCCCGCTTCCCTGTGTCCCAGTTCTCCTCCATGACACGCATGTGTGGGCACACACACTCCCTCGCTGGCTCAGCTAACCAAGAGCAACGTCTTCTATCCAAACTCTGATCTCACTTGAGATGCCCTCAGCCCTCTGTTTTCACTGAAGATGAAAACTCTGTGTTAGCAGAACATCCCTTAGGCCAGGCTGGAGGGACCCCTTCCACTAGAGCAGGTTGCTCCAAGCCCCTGTGTCCAACCTGGCCTTGAACACTGCCAGGGATGGGGCAGCCACAGCTTCTCTGGGCACCCTGTGCCAGCGCCTCAGCACCCTCACAGGGAAGAGCTTCTGCCTCAGAGCTCATCTCAGTCTCCCCTCTGGCAGGTTAAAGCCATTCCCCTTGTCCTGTCCCTACAGGCCCTTGTCCAAAGCCCCTTTCCAGCCTGGTTTTCCTGAAGTAACCCAAGTGTTCCAGCCAAGTTAGACTTTCCAGCCCTCCCAGCTGTGCCTGTATCCCATGGGGCACCCACTTGGCTCCTGTGTGTATTTGGGACTTCTTCAAAGCAACAGGAGGAAATGGGTGGTCTCAGCCCAGCAAACTCTCTATAGATTCCTCTTTTAATCCAGATGTTTGAACAAAGCAGCATGTTTGGAGACTCGGAATGAAGAGGCTGTAACTTGGAACAGCAGAATGCCAGAAGCCCCACACGACCCGTCCTGTGGCTGCAGTGTCTTTGTCAGCCAGGGTTTGCAAGAGTCTCTGTGCGCTTTCCCACAGGACACCTTCTTAGTCATCCCTAATTATCCAGCTCTAGTTGAGCAAAGCCTTGTCTCTGCCTTTCTTTTTGTTTTGTTAGCCTGAAACCCTGTATTTAAATTTGAAGGGGTGGGAGGCACTGCTAATCCCAGCTGGATAATTCCTAACATGCACAGAGGTAGCAGACAGCTGCTTGAGAACGTGCTCTTACCTTCCTCTGCTGGTTTGGGTGCATAAAGCCCGACTTAAGCGCAGCTTATGCCAGGCTCTGCCTTGCTCCATGCTCTTGGGCAGCAGCCCATTTCTGATCATCGTGTGCTGGATTTATGGCATACGTAGGGATTTCTGTGAAGCCTTTTGGGATTTACATGCTTCACTTCCACCCCAATCCTGCCGTGGATACCCCATCTCACCAATGTGACTCATCTGATGCCTCTTCCCCCATCTCACTGTTTTAAGCCTGTTAAACTGTGTGATATTTGGGGGACAGGTAAGTATTGTGGCTCAGCAGAGAGGGATGACATTGCTGCAGTCAGCTCATATGCCATAGTAGCAAAGGGGCTTTTATGGGAGTAAGTTCAGAAGAAACCAGAGCCTTGGGCAACATGTTCTAGTGCGAGGCATCCCTGCCCATGGCAGAGGGTTGGAACTGGATGATCTTAAGGTCCTTTCCAACCCAAACTATTCATGATTCTATGGTTCTATGTGGGGCTGTTTCTTGAATAGAGAGACAAAGACATGATACAGCCAGGGACACCCAGGAGCAATCCCAGACCAGACCTTGTCTCTCTCACTTGTGAAATAGAAATACCACACATGCAATTTTGATATGAGAGTCCAGAACCCCAGAGACTCAAATCCCTGATCCAAGGCCACACGGAAAGGGATGGCAGAGGCTTCAAGGCTTCCTCCAGCCTATTCATAGAATCCTAGAATGGTTTGTGTTGGAAGGGACCTTAAAGCTCATCCAGTTTCACCTCCCTGCCATGGGCAGGGACACCTTCCACTAGAGCAGGTTGCTCCAAGCCCCATCCAGCCTGGCCTTGAACACTGACAGGGATGGGGCAGCCACAGCTTCTCTGGGTATTGCCCACCCTCAGCTCATCTTCATCACAGGCTCCCTCTCCATCCCCTTCATTTGAGCATGAGAGGCTTAGTCTTGCCCTTGTAATCCTGATTTGGAGTTTCATTATGAATTACTTGAGTCTCCTGTGCTGTTTTAAATGGATTCGTTATGCCAAGCACTTGCCAAATGCATAATGAGGGGCTAAATCGGGCTGTATGTAACACGGCAGCGATTGAATTATTCCTCACACTCACGCTCTGATAAAAGCCTCAGTTATTGCTGTCACTTGTGTTTTGGGACCTTCCCTCATACACACACACATACACACACACGAAACCCATCAGAGGCACTTCATGGTTTCGAGCATCCACCCTGTTATTTATTATTATTATTATCATTATAAAGTTGCTATTTTCAGCTCCTTCACTCACAAGTGTGAGGCTGAGACTTCACCCCGCAGGGATTTGGATTAATGAGACTTGGAGCAGCTTTCAGGGGGGAATCACTGCTCCATCTCCTCCAATCCATTCACAAAGTGTGTGTGGCAGCTCTTAAAGACCGGCAGCAGCAATGAAAATGAATCACATGAAAGGGCTATAAGCCACAGCACATCGAAGAGAGCCTGAAAGTCTTCAAGCAACCAGTGGAAAAAGCTTTTAGCTCTTTCTAACAAATGTTAGAAATCTAGCCACAGTCCTGATGGGCTCTAAAATGCTGTTAAGGTGGTGTAAATAATCATGTCTTCCCTAGGTTTCAGGGCATTTCATGAAGGAAGATTGATACCTGCAACCCATTTTACAGATGGGGAGACTGAGGCACCATTCCCCAGGGGCATCGCAGAGCCTCAGTGACAGGGATGAGGGGACATGGGGTTTAGTCCTTACCCCCCAGCCCCCCACCCATCCATTTTGTGTATCACCTTGGGAAATAGTCTCAAAGTCATCTCTTTAATGGACTAAAGGAGGATGGGCTAAGCCAGACGCAGATGTGGATGCTGGGTCGAGCCTCCTGGCTTTTTCCTCACTCTGATTTGTGGTTCAGGTATCTTTAACTGGTGAAACAGCCTCCAAAATACAGCTCCAGGACATCCTCCTGTCCCTCCTCTGTGGCTTTATCCCTGTCCTTGAGTCAAGCTGGTGGATGAGATGTTTACAGGATCGCCACATCACATTTTGGGACATTCCTGCAAACTTTGATGCTTGAAAACCCCTTTCACCTCTTTGTGTTGGAGATTCAGATGAGCAGAGAACGCCTCAGGTCCAAACCTCAGTCTCTCCTCTACGCTGCAGCGAGCTGGGTGATGCTGGTTGCTCTGAGCTGTCCTTCCAAGCTCCCTCATGATGAAATGTCAGTGCAGGGCAGTGCCCTGTCCGCAGAGCCACGGCTGACACCAGGGCTGGGAGCCACTGTGAATCATCCTCCTTAAACAGCATTTCCAGTTCAGCTCTGCAGAGATGCCTCTCGCCATCTTTGCTGCCATAATGGAGCTATTAAAAGCTTAAAGCTCCTCCAGTTCCAACCCCCTGCCACGGGCAGGGACACCTTCCACTAGAGCAGGTTGCTCCAAGCCCCTGTGTCCAACCTGGCCTTGAACACTGCCAGGGATGGGGCAGCCACAGCTTCTCTGGGCACCCTGTGCCAGCGCCTCAGCACCCTCACAGGGAAGAGCTTCTGCCTCAGAGCCCATCTCAATCTCCCCTCTGGCAGGTTAAAGCCATTCCCCTTGTCCTGTCCCTATAGGCCCTTGTCCAAAGCCCCTCTCCAGGTTTCCTGGAGCCCCTTTAGGCACTGGAGCTGCTCTAAGGGCTCCCCTTCAGGAGCCTTCTCTTCTCCAGGCTGCCCCAGCCCAGCTCTCTCAGCCTGGCTCCAGAGCAGAGCTGCTCCAGCCCTCGCAGCAGCTCTGTGGTGGTCTCTGACCTCGCTCCAGCAGCTCCACATCTCTCTTGTGCTGTTGCCCCAGAGCTGGATCAGGACTGCAGGGGGGGTCTCCCCAGAGCGCAGCAGAGGGGCAGGATCCCCTCCCTGACCTGCTGCTCACGCTCTGGGGATGCAGCCCAGGCAGGTACAGCCGGAAACCCTGTTGTAGGGGACATGGGGTAAAATGCACATTTTCTCACCCATATCCCATGCTGCGATCAGGAGAAGCAGGCTGGGTCTGCCCCAGCATCTCCATGGCATGCTGGGGCTGGAGGGACCTGACCTTATGGCACAGAGGCTCCAAGGGAGGCTTATCTATAGGTGATGGCTGTCACCTGAACGTGGGTGAGTTGGGAAGAAAGATGTGCGTAGGGTATGAGTAAGATCTATATGACCAGCAGAGCTTCTTCACTATCCCACTGTATTTCCAGACCCACATTATCCACATGCCCTGGGCTCTGGCATCCTTGTGTTCCTTCTGTGCTGAACGTGGTTGTGTGTGTTGCAGAAAGTGGAGGATTTAGCAGGATTTCCCTGTTGAATTCTGGCTTAGGATAAGTGTTGAGCAAGGAGGGATCTTTGGGGCTGATTTTCTCTACCAGGCTCTGCCACCCTCGTGCATTTCCCAGCCATGACTCACATCTCAGCTCTTCCCTCTCCCCGAAACCATCAGGCACCTCATGAGGAAGATAATATCAATAATAGTATCTCGTGCAGAGATTTTGCTGGCTCTGCTCTGCACGAGGGCTGGAAACTCACCCTCTGAGTGAAAAGTGATGCTCTTTCATCACTGGGGGGTCAGAAGGAGAGGGAACCCAGCCCAGACTTGGCCACATCTGGCAAGACCATCTGGGGAGTTTTACAGTGTGCTGGGGGTACCTCAGCACATTCCTCATGATGGACCAAATGGGTGCATCAAAAGCAGGAATAAATCCTGACAATTAAAAAACATCACCAAATTCACTGTTAACATCAGGGTGTCACATAGCACTGTTCCCAGCTGCAGAAGTGTGCCCTGGTGGGGACCCCTGTGATATCTCGGCTCCTTCCCTGCTCTTTCCCCCCTGGAATGCTGGAAGGACCCTTGGGTCCTGCGCCTGCCAGCACCTCCTGTGCTGTTCCCATCACTCTCCGGCCAAAATGACCTTACCAGAAGCAAAAGCTGTGAGAAAAAGGCAAAGTCGACTGATTTCATCTCTCGCTGTTCTGGATCTCATTTTGTGCGTCCCCAAGAGAAGAAAAGGAACAAAACAACAGAGAAAGCAGAAGATTTGCATTAAAAAAGGAAGCAAGCAGCAGACAAAGAACTAAGGTCAAAGAGAAGAAGAAGAAGCTTTGTCATTTTGGGGAGAATTCTTCTTTCAAGAGGGTCTTCTTAAGCTTCCTCCCCTTTCTTGCCATCTCTGTTCATAATTCAGTGATTTATATTTGCAGCAAACCCTTCTCTGGAGTCATTTCTCTTTGTAATGACTTCAGCGAATTCGTGGTGGGCTCTGCCTTTGGAACTGGAAGGAATTAAACTTTGCCTTGATATTCACTGAGACTTTCTTTCATGTGTTCAGTTCTAACTGAGGGTTCTTCATGGTTATTTGAAAGGGGAAGGTTAGAGGAAGGGAATAGCAGGACTCCTCCAGCAATGCTCTTTGTGAAGGGTGAGCTGCAAAAGCGAAGCAGGCAGTGAGTCAGCATCATCTCTGCCGGCAGCAGAGCTGTTGCTGGGGTTACTGTCACAGGTGACAGAGCACATCAGCCTTCCTGGTGTCCCCACGCTGAGCCAGGACCTGCTTTTCCTACTACATCAAAGGAAACGATAAAGCCAGGCTCTAGGAATCCCCTCACCCTGCAAAGAAATCACCCCCAAATGGGTTATGTTGGTCATTTGGGGCTTGGGGAAACAAAGAGGAATGCGGTGGCTTTTACTTTTGCTTTGCAGGTTGCATAAGACAAGTCGTTTGAGAGCATCCTGGGTTAGTTCTTAGCAGATCTCTTTTGTCATTACTAGTTCTTGCCAAAAAGAATGTTGGTCAGCAGAATGAAGCAGGTCCCTGTGGCACACATGGGTGTTCTCCTGACAGCACTGTGTCACCAGCACCCGCCATTGCACCCCTGCTCCCGAGGAGAGGGCTTAAGAAGACAGAGAAGTGACTCATCTGCTCCCTCTCACCCTGTTTTTGGTGCATTCCTCCTTCCAAACATCCCATAATATGAGGCAATTTCTGAGCAGGGTTTCTCAGGAATGTGCTGTGCAAGAAGGGGGATCCCGGAGGGGAAGTGCTGTAGCTAAAAAGGAGGAAACCTGCTTAAAAACCAGTTACAGGGTTGAGCTGCAGAGCTGGGGGCTCTGACCTCCCTTGCAGACCCTCCATGATGCTGCACTCATTCCTTTGCTCCAAATATTTTCTGGCTTAGGTTTTTCCAGCTGGAACTGAAGCCTTTTCCTCATGACTGGGAAGCTTTACCTGCAGACTTTGCAGATCCAGCAGCATCCAGATGTTCCAGCTAAATGCAGATCCACCAGCATCAGATGTTTCAGCTAAATGCAGATCCGCCAGCATCCAGATGTTACAGCCAAACCCAAACCCACTGCCTGTGTTTGAAAACTGCAAGCTCTGTGCAGATGCATCTCCTCTGTAGAGAATTACCCCCAAAAGCAATGTTACAGCAGAGGAGGGGCTGTTTATAACAAACCAGTTCCCAGCACTGGTGATCGAGGGTTAAACTCACTGAGGACACAGAGCAGGGCCTTCAAGCAGGAGAGAATTTCTCCTGGATTGCCAGCTAGAAAGTGAACGATGACAATATTAGCACTTAGAATCATAGAGTCAGGGAATGGTTTGTGTTGAAAGGACCTTAAAGCTCATCCAGTTCCAACCCCCTGCCACGGGCAAGGACACCTTCCGCTAGACCAGGTTGCTCGAAGCCCCTGTGTCCAACCTGACATTGGACACTGCCAGGGATGGGGCATTGGGGTTTTTGTTCCAAAGCACTGTACTAACTTAGGCCAGGAAGCCAGGGCTGCAGTGATGTGTTTTGCCTGGTGACCTATGCAAGTTTAATCTTCTACTTAGCTATTCCCTTTGAGACTGAAAGCCTGAGGACCACGTCACTGGGGGATCCAACCCACTGGAGCATCCTTGTAACATGCAGCCGGGCAGGAGTCACCCTGTGTCTTTCTATGACTTTATCAAACTCTAATGGAAGTTTGATGGCTTCAGATTAATTATACCACAGAGAGTTTGCTCCTGTGTTTGTTAGAGGCATAAAATGATGAGCTACAAAAGGGGTTTTCTGTCCTCTCTCAGCTCTCCTCCACCCTGTGTTCCCCATTTTAATCATCAGCAGTTTCATATCGGGCAAAACAGTTTGTGTGATTTTGGTGGAACACAGAGATCTTCCTCAATTTCTATTTTTGGGGGTGTGGGTACTCAGAGCTGTGTTGGGCTCCCCTAATCCTGCTAGCCCTTAGGGGACAGGGATGCTCTGGGGGACAAATGTGGCTCTCCAAGAGCTGGCTTGTCCCCAAGGTGAATGTGTGTTTGCATTAAGCTGCTTTCCTCATGCGAGCTCCTTTTTGACACCAAACTTGCTAAATGATGGCTCTTCCCAATGATCCCAAAGCCGTATGTTGATGGAAGTCATGTCCTACTTGAATACATGATGGCAACGCTTCATCCCTTATTTGCTCCCGGGCTCCAACTCCTGCAAGCTTAGATTTCATCTCTGTCCCCTCTAACATGATGTTCACTGAACTAGCAGATGAAAAGTCACGGCAAAATTGGGAGGATTGGGGAAAGGCGGAGAAATGCAAGAGGCAAAACACACTTTGGAAGTCCCTGCTAGCTTTCCCAGCAGCACAGAACTGTCACGGGGAGCCTGTGCTCAGCTAAGACAGCTCCGTGCCCGCCATAAACCTCCTCCTTGCCCAGCTCCCACTGATCTCATTGCTGGTGCCTGGTGCCAGGGCAGGGGAGGATTGAAACAGGCTCCATCTCAGCACAGGAAAATCACTTCATTTCTGTGATGCAATTTAGGTTTCGGAATACAAGTGGCTAAAGGCGGAGAGTGCATGTTTTAAATCAACCTTTGAGTCTGCACAAGAAGTGCTTTGTGGCACAGGGTGACTTAGAGATTCTCCAGCGTTTCTGTGCAAAGCAAAGTCAGGGTTGTTTGTGCCACTGAAGGGAATTTGGCACCAATTCACCCTGAATATCTTGAGCATCCTCTGAAAATTCAACTGTTGGGAAGAGACTGATCGCGTATTTTAGGACGAAGTGTTCTGACCACAGTGATTTATACAGCGAGTGGTTGCTGGGTTTGTTTTTAGGGGCTGATATCCAGAGTTCGCACTGCCATGGGGTTGCATTGCCACTCGCTCGGCTCCAGGAGGCTGGGAAGGCTGTGCCCATCCTCCTGGGTGACTATCACCAACCCCAATGACAAGTGACATCCATGGAATAAATTATTCAGGGGGGGAATGGCTACGCCTCACCTGCACAATGCTTTTTGCTTATAGAAAGTGGGGGTTTGTGTCTTTATGACCTGGCACCCGAGCACTCCCCTGCTTTGCTCGTCCCCATCACTGACATGCAGGACATCTTCCACTCCTGTGGACACTTTTACCCTCCTAATGAAAACACAGTAACGTTGCCCTGTTGTCTCCCTGGATTTGTGGTTAAATTGCTTTGTCAATGTAACCTTACCTCTTAATGACCAACTAATGCTGTGCAACAGGAGCTGCGGAAGGAGTCACTGGGTATCATTTCACTGGCATTGTGAAGCCATTGGAACATGATCCCCATTCCACTGGAATCTGCATTAACAGTGTTTGGCCACCATAATCCCACCCAGTTAATCACATTTCTGTGATATTAAAATAGGTCTCACTATAGCCTGACTTGTAACCCCTCCATCCCCAAAAGGGTTGGATGGGATTTAGCTCTGTTAAAGCCAACAGTCACTGGGTGAAATAACTAAGCAATACACAGTAACTTGGCTGATCTTTTTTAGCCACCAAACCTTGTTCTTTGTTGGCCAAGTAGGAACCTTGCTAAACCCACAGCAAGAAATATGAGAAATATCTCCTGTTATTTTCGGTGAGCAGCTCAGTTCTCACTTCCCCACCTATTAACCACAATGACTGTTCTCTGAAGACGTGCTGCCTTTAGTAACTGGACTGCAACAGGCAGAGAGGATCCCAGAGTGTTTGGGGTCTTCTTGTGCTTGATGCTGAATACCCTGTTAAAGAGAGGCATCAGTTATCCCTATGGAGCTGTCAGCGATGATCTTTACCTGTGCTGAGGGCTGAGCAAGCTGCGGTGTTTAGACAGCGTTCAATTTTCCTCCCTCTTCCAAATTTCAGTGTTTTTCTCATTTTCTGCAGCCGTGAGCACGGCACAAGGCTTCTGGTGCAGGATTTAAATAGACTCGAGGTGGGAGGCGAGAAATATTCCCTTAATGTACAGAGAAACTGAGGCACGGAGAGATTGAAGGATTCACTCCATGACTGAGTTACACCCAGAGTCTGACTAACACAGGGACAGGAATACTGTGTGCACCGGAGTGGGAACACTAAATTCATGCTGGGTAATGAAGATGCAGTTCCCACCCCTCCTTCTGCCTCCACGAGTGGCACTGGTGGAGAATTTGTCTTATCCCAGCTGTTATCCCAGAGCTCGTTGTATGCTTTTGTGGCTTGCAGAGAAGATGGGATGCCAGATTTCTGGGAGTGGTGTCAGTGACCCCATCCTGGTGTATGTTGGGATAACATCATGGCTCTCCTGGAAGCATGAGAGCCTCAGGGACTGTGGGATGCTCCCATCTCCTGTCTCCATGAGGGAGAAGGTGAGGATGGCAGAACTGCTCAGGCTGAGCCTGAAGTTGTGTTGTTTGACTTATTCCTCAGTTGCCAAGCACATATTTCTAATTAAATCAGGGATAATGTGATGGGGAAGAACCAGCTGAGGGCTCAGGGAGGGCTGAAGGTGGCTGAAACAATCAAAACAGAGCAGGTTAGAGCATCCATCCATGTGTTTTAGCTGTGTAAGGCATATTTTAGCTGTATAGGCTCCGAGTTAATCTTGCAAAGCTGGGTTGATGCTGAACTCTCTGACACCAACATGCCTGTCTGCAAAGGCTCTGGGCAGTGATTAGTGACCCGAGTGACAACCTGGAGCCTGGATCTGTAATGTTCATCTATGTTATGAGTAGCAGAGGGAGAGCTCATGTTTCTCATGCCATGAGAAACCCTGTCAGTGGGTTAATGCTGCCTCCATGGAGCAGTTGGGGCTTTGTGTGTTCCCTGCCATGGGAGGAGAGACAATGCATTTAGAGTGCATTAAGGTATTACTGTAACAGCCTTTGAGCTGAGAGGTTTCCGATCCTCCGAAATGAGGAGGAGCAGATTTGTCCCAGATTTCTCAATGGAGGCAGGTTCCCATTCAAACAGGAGGAGGGGAGAGCAGGGCAGATGCTGCTGCTGCAGCACCAGGGTGCTGGACCCCTCTGCTCAGCTGCCTGCTGCTAATGGGGGACAAGGAGAGGTTTGGTGGGAGATGGACAACCCCAAAAAGGCTGCTTGAGAGGCGATGGGGTTCAGCAAGAGGGAGGCGAGATGTCAAGGAGGAAGTAGGGTGCTAAAGCAGCTCCGTGCCTGGGAATAGCTGAGGGCTGGGTTGAAGGTCCTGAGATAAGTTTAAGTTTTCAGACTTAAACAGGGGAGATTTAGGTTGGATATAACGAAGAAGTTCTTCCCTGTGAGGGTGCTGAGGCGCTGGCACAGGGTGCCCAGAGAAGCTGTGGCTGCCCCATCCCTGGCAGTGTTCAAGGCCAGGTTGGACACAGGGGCTTGGAGCAACCTGCTCTAGTGGAAGGTGTCCCTGCCCGTGGCAGGGGGTTGGAACTGGATGAGCTTTAAGGTCCTTTCTAACCCAAACCATTCCATGATTCTATGATTCCATGTTTTGTGCTGCCTTGTCCTCCTGGGGAAGGATGCTGGGGGGCATCCCTTATGGTCCAGGTCTGGCTGTGGGAAGAGGAAAGCTGTGTGTTCCTTCTGCTTAGAAATCCACCCTGAAAAGGCCATTAAAGAGGGAAAAGAGTGATGTTTGTTCTGCTGCTTTGTAGAAACTGCATCTGATGTTATAGGTCAGCTCATAGATCATTGCACAAGGGGGTTTCTTAAATGGCCGTTAGGAATGAAATTACATTTGTTGAGACCAGATGCAGCAGAAGATCTGGATGGAAAAGCAGAGGGAACCAGGCAGTGGGAGGACTGCGACATGTTGCATTAGACACAGAAGCCACAGCCTCGAGGAGCAGGTTTGGTGCTGCAGCTCACACAACTTGCTCCCAGGTTGCAGGAGAGAACTGGCATAGTTGGACATCAGAGAGATGTCCCTTCCCATGGCCTTATGTTCCCTTGTGCTCAGACCTCCTGGTTTTATAGAACCATAGAATCCCAGACTGGTTTGTGTTGGAAAGGACCTTAAGATCATGCAGTTCCAACCCCCTGCTACGGGGCACCTCATGTTAGACCATTTCACCCAAGGCTCTGTCCAACCTGGCCTTGTTTTGGGATGTCATCTCTTCTGCTGCTTGACACATTTTGGGCTTGGTGCATTCAAACCCCTCCGGGGAGCACAATCCAGGGCTGGTGGTGGCTGATGCCACACAGGAGGTGATTCTGTTGCTGCACCCCCAACAATGAACCAAACCTTGGCTTATGATGGGACCACACGAGAAGGAAAGAGCTGAGGGGACTTCACCAGGGAGGAGGTGATGCCGCTGGCCTGGCACAGCTTTGCTGGCTTTGATGGGATCATGGGAAGCAGCAGAGCAGCAAACAGGACCAGTGCCTGGGGCCAGCAGGCTGTAGCCCCTTGAGAAATCCTTTGAAGCAGTGAGATGCCAAACCAAAGCTGCCCAGAGCTCCATGGTTAATGTGTGCTGCCGTGCTGCAGCTGATGGGGATAAGGGCTTAATCCTCCTCCTGGTTTTAAGGGAAGGGCTTTTCCTAGCAGCATGCCAGAGCCATGTCGGTCTCTGTTTCCGAAGAGTTTGCCCGTGATTGAGATCAAGAGTAAATGGTTGCTGTTATGGAAGCTGCCTCCAGCCTTTTGTCATCGCTAAATGTTTATGGTTGAAAGCAGCCGTGTTTGTTTGCCTTAGACCAGATGACAGTGATTTATTGGCAGGAATCCTGGCAAAGAGATGAGCCAGACAAGTTTTCAACTGCTCCACACGTGGATGTAGTGAGGAGATGATTATTTCATGGTCATGAAACCTGTGGGAAATAGGGCTTCACGCTTGGATGTGAACTGTTGTTTCCAGGCATCTTTCTTAACCTGAAAGCACCAGGGGCAGCTCAAGGGTTAATCACAGAATCACAGAATCACAGAGTGGTTTGTGTTGGAAGGGACTTTTAAAGCTCATCCAGTTCCAACCCCCTGCCATGGGCAGGGACACCTTCCACTAGAGCAGGTTGCTCCAAGCCCCTGTGTCCAACCTGGCCTTGAACACTGCCAGGGATGGGGCAGCCACAGCTTCTCTGGGCACCCTGTGCCAGCGCCTCAGCACCCTCACAGGGAAGAGCTTCTGCCTCAGAGCTCATCTCAGTCTCCCCTTTTATGTCTGAAAACTTAAACGTCCCTCCTGAGCCTTCACTTCTCCAGACTAAACCCCCCCCAGGTCCCTCAGCCGTTCCTCATCACACTTGTGCTCCAGGCCCTGCACCAGCTCCGGTGCCCTTCTCTGGCCCCGCTCCAGCACCTCAATGTCTCTCTTGCAGTGAGGGGCCCAGAACTGACACAGGATTCGAGGTGCAGCCTCACCAGTGCCCAGCACAGGGGGACAATCCCTGTCCTGGCCCTGCTGCCACACTGGTGCTGGTACAGGCCATTGGCTGCCGTTGGCTTCTTGGCTGCCTGGGCACAAGCTGCTCATCAGCACCCCCAGGTCCTTTTCCAGCCACTCTTCCCCAAGCCTGGAGTGTTTCAGGGGGTTGTTGTGGCCCAAGTACAGGACTCAGCACTTTGCCTTGTTGAGCTGCATCCCATTGCCCTCCGCCTATGGATCAGCCTGTCCAGACGCCTCTGCAGAGCCTTCCTATCCAAATAGGAATGGCAGCACGGCCTCTTCCAAACTCTCATGGTCGGGCTCTTTCCCAAATCCAGGAGCAACTTGAGGTGCCCAAATCCCACTTGGCACGTGGATGGGGTTTAAAGCGCTTCTACTGTTGGGGTGTAAGAAAACGGGGACCTGTTGGGGGTGCAGGGATCAGAGGTTGTCCCTGGAGCACATCTCTGGGTGCTGGAGCATTTTCCAGCACTGGCTCCTGCAGAGCCAAAAAACCCCAACCCTTTTGACCAGAATTGAACTATTTCTATCAGATCAGTTGAAGGGAGAAAGAAGCAAAACTCGGAGCCTTTTGGCTTCCTTGCAGGAAGTCTGAAGTGCAGGTTTGGGAGCAGACTGAAGCTGCCTCGCTCAGGCTGGCTCAGCTTCATTTCTCTTTTCCCAGGGGAATGCACACACGCATACATGTGCAAACACACACATGCACATGCATGTGCACAAAGGCACATGTACACAGACACATGCACACGCTCTGTCTTCTCTACGGCAAACAAATATCCCCAGCACCAGTCAAAACACTGATTCAGAACAACTGTTGGTGGCTGTGGTTGTTGCTGCTTCTTTCCCTTACCCACAGCCCCGCCATGGCTGGAAACGGTGACTGGGAACTAACAGCAGACCCTTAAATTAAGAAGAAAAATCACATTTCACCTTCCCATGGGAAGGGCAGGAGCACTCTTCCCAGTGGTTCTGCCAGGAATGAAACCTCTCCCTGCTCGCAACGCGCTGAGCATCAAAAGATGCTCCGGGAGCATGTCACTGGGAGGGGTGCTGTGGGGCAGGGTTGGGTGCTGTGGGGCAGGTCCGGGTGCTCGGTGGGGCAGCGCTCGGTGCTGTGCGGTGCTGTGGGGCAGGTCCGGGTGCTGTGGGGCAGCGCTGGGTGCTGTGTGGTGCTGTTGGGGCAGGTCCGGGTGCTGTGGGGCAGCGCTCGGTGCTGTGGGGCAGCGCTGGGTGCTGTGAGGTGCTGTGGGGCAGCGCTGGGTGCTGTGGGTGTCTCTGTAGCGGTGACTGATCGGGGCGGCGCCAGCGCTGGGGGCGGACTTTTTGAGAAGAGCCTCCGCTCCTCAGAGCCGCGGCGGCCGCCGGAGCACTTGAGCGGCTGCTTCTCGCTCTCCGCCCGCAGGAGGAGGAAGAGGAGGAAGAAGAGGCTTCGCTGCCGCCTCTCCGCTCCTCCGCCCCTCTTCCCCTTCCGCCCCACACCTTTATGGACGAGCGCCGGAGCTTGCTCCACTCTCCGGCTGCCTCCTCCTGCAGCCGCCATCCGCGGGGCGGCTCGACCAGCAGCCACCACAACCTGGGCTACACCGAGCCGCTGCCCCCCGCCGCCCCGCAGCCGGCCCCCGAGCAAGAGGAGGAAGAAGGTGACGAAGGGGAGGAAGGCAGCATGACCGTGGTGGGAGGCGGCGGCGGCGGCGGCGGCGGCGACCCTTTGCTGGAGGAACCACAGCAGCATCCTCACCCTGTGCTCGGGGGGGACCGCTACGATCACCCCCAGACTCCGGCCGCCGTCCCCACGGGTCAGCCCGCGGGCGGCGGGGAGCACGAGTGCTGCGAGCGGGTGGTGATCAACATCTCGGGGTTGAGGTTCGAGACCCAGCTGAAGACCCTGGCGCAGTTCCCCGAGACGCTGCTGGGGGACCCTCGGAAGCGGATGCGCTACTTCGACCCCCTGCGCAATGAGTACTTCTTCGACCGTAACCGCCCCAGTTTCGACGCCATCCTCTACTACTACCAGTCGGGTGGGCGCATCCGGAGACCAGTCAATGTCCCCATTGACATCTTCTCCGAGGAGATCCGCTTCTACCAGCTTGGAGAGGAGGCCATGGAGAAGTTCCGGGAGGATGAAGGGTTCATTCGGGAGGAGCAGCGGCCGCTTCCCGAAAAGGAGTTTCAGCGCCAAGTGTGGCTCCTATTTGAATATCCCGAGAGCTCTGGGCCAGCCCGAGGCATTGCCATTGTCTCTGTCCTGGTCATTCTTATCTCTATTGTCATCTTCTGTCTGGAGACCCTGCCAGAATTCAGGGATGACCACGACTATGAGGGAACTGGGGGGACCTTTGGGATGGGTGGTGGTCCTCTCCCACCTGATGTATTCACCAACTCCTCGTCCCCGACTGCTTCCATGGTGTCATCCTTCACTGACCCTTTCTTTGTGGTGGAGACCTTGTGCATCATCTGGTTCTCCTTCGAGCTGCTGGTTCGTTTCTTTGCCTGCCCTAGCAAGGCCACCTTCTCCAAGAACATCATGAACATCATTGACATTGTGGCCATCATTCCCTACTTCATCACGCTGGGCACCGAGCTGGCTGAGAGGCAGGGCAATGGCCAGCAAGCCATGTCCTTGGCCATCCTCAGAGTCATCCGTCTGGTCAGGGTCTTCCGTATCTTCAAGCTGTCCCGGCACTCCAAGGGGCTGCAGATCCTGGGGCAGACCCTCAAAGCCAGCATGCGGGAGCTGGGCTTGCTCATCTTCTTCCTCTTCATCGGCGTCATCCTCTTCTCCAGTGCTGTCTACTTCGCAGAAGCCGATGACCCCAGTTCAGGTTTCAGTAGCATCCCCGATGCCTTCTGGTGGGCTGTGGTGACCATGACCACAGTGGGCTACGGGGACATGCACCCCATCACCATTGGGGGCAAGATTGTGGGGTCTCTCTGTGCCATCGCAGGGGTACTGACCATCGCCCTTCCCGTGCCTGTCATAGTCTCCAATTTCAACTACTTCTACCACCGGGAGACAGAAGGTGAGGAACAAGCCCAGTACATGCACGTCGGGAGCTGCCAGCACCTCTCCTCCAGCGAGGAGATGAGGAAGGCTCGCAGCAATTCCACCCTCAGCAAGTCCGAGTACATGGTGATCGAGGAAGGGGGGATCAACCACAGTGCATTCAAACAGGCTGCCTTTAAAACAGGCAACTGCACAACCACGAACAATCCCAACTGTGTGAACATCAAAAAGATCTTTACGGATGTTTAAAAAACAACCCCCTCCCCCCTCAACCAAACCCAACCAAACAGCACCAAAATCTGAGGATGAGGTAAAAAATCAAACCAACAATAATAATGCAAAGTGACTGTGTCCTCGGTGTTGTGTGGAACATGCACCATCGTCGGTCTCTGTGTGCCCTCGGGTTTAGACTTTTATTTTTTTAGCTTCTTCCTTTCTAAAGAGCCAAATAAAGGATTTCAGAATCTCCAGAGAACAACGCAAAGGTAAAAGAGAAGGAAGATGAAGACAAAACCCACTTACTGCCGAAACAAGTGGTTGTTCTGCAACGTGTTGCAGGGCTGCTTTTGTTTTCTTGCCTTTGGGGACCTCTCGCTTTGCTCCCGAATTTCCCCCCCGCTTTCCCTAAGGCAGCGTGTAGCCGATTTCCCTTCCATCACATAAACTCACTTGTTGGATTAACAACCCCAGACTGGGTGGGGAGACGAGGAAAACATGTTGCAGAGCATGCTGGAAGCGGGGTGGGAGGAAATGACCATTTAATTTTGCAGAGTCTCTTGTTACCACATTGTTAAATGATGCTTAATATCAAAACGTGATGTGCCATTACGGGCACATCACAGATTCCCTTTCTCCTTCTTTAGATGGTTTAGGAAATCCTAATCTGATTGGAGACCGAGTGCAGCCACTGCTGATTGAAATAGAGAAAACCAACCTCCAAACCCTCATTTTCTATTCTTAATTCCCTTCCCCTGTAACCCTTTGGCATCATTTCATCCAACATCAGATCTGCGGCCATGCAACGGGTCTGGGTGCGGGGAGGAGGGAGGTGAAAGGGGATGGTTACAGGAGCTGATGGTGCACGGGGAGCGATGCCGGCGTGGACCAGGGGATGCAGGATCCGTGATGAGCTCCTCTGCAGCCTCCAACAACCCGGCTGGAGACAAAGGGATATTTCCTCCTTGTGTTTTGGGTTTGGGAGAGATGCAGCCGCTTATCGCAAGGAGATTAAAGTGGTGAACACGCCTTCCAGCGGAAGTCACTGATTCGGACCGGAGTGATGCAGTTGCCATGGCGACCCTGGTTTCCTGGGAAACCCCCAAAGGTTGTCATGGCATCCCTTCTCCCATCCCCCTTGAGCCTCGCTCTTCCCGCAAAAAAACCTTTCCAGATGGTTCCAGCCCCATCATCCCGCAGGACACCGCAGCTCAGCCCTGCTACGTGACCCCATCCCAGCACTCCATTCCCAGCCCATGGCCCCGATGTGGCTTCCCTCTGCTGAATAAAGCTCCCGTAGGCAATAAGCACACCCCAAACCCACCCCTCCCTGCAGAGGAACTCACACCTTGGCACTGAGATTTGGGGATGGAGCCTCATCTGCAAACACCAAGAACAGCCCTGCGCCCCATGTATTCCCTAAATCCCGTGTGAAATGACTCTGAGCAGCCAGCGGGAAAGCTCGGCTGAGAAACTCCGGCAGCTTTTGGAAACCAGATGTGTAAAGAGCAGGATGGAAAAGTAACCAAACCCCCACCGGGATAAACACACCGGCTTCATCCTTACGTGTGCACCAGGGGCCATGGGACATCTGATGGGATCAGGTGAGCTTTGCACGGGGTAGTGTCTAATAGCACCATGAAGGAATGTTGATTTTGGGGACAAACCTCGTGCTTTCCACTGCTTAGCTTTATTTTTCCACTCCCCCTGCTGCTCTGGGATATTTCTGTGTTAAAGTGGGATAACATCCCCTAGCTCCTCTGATTATATTTGCTTTTTTAGTGCTACACACAGGATGAAAACCCTGCTGCTTATTTTTTTGCAGCTGGATTTCTTCAATTCTGGTGCTAAAAAGGTTCTTTGCAGTGGTTTAATGCTTCAATCTGACCTCTGCCGTCGAAGCAGGCTGAAAGCAGCGCCTTGGCTCCAGCTCTGCTCTGTTCTGTTGGGGTTTGGGTTAAGTAAAACCAATTTCCCTCAAGGCAGTGTTCTGCCCAGGGCTGGTAAACACCTCCTAAGACAAAGAGAGATTTGGCCCCAACCTGTGCAAGTCAAACCTTTCCCATGTGTATGGAAAGGGGAATTTGTCCTGAGAGATGCTGTCCATGCCAGAATCAGAGTTTAGCTGGGATTTTATCCACACTTAAAGGATCAGGACAGTTTGTAGTACTCTGCCTTAGCCCCAGTTAATAAATCCCTTATAACCAGGAAAAACATCAGAGCAGCTTCTTGGCTAATGGTATGTGACAGTTTTATTTGAACTACTCTAGTTTTTCAATGATCTAACAAATGGTCTTTATGAGGGAGATGCTCTGGAGGTAACAAACCTGGGATCCCTTCTGGAATAACTGGGATCCCTTGTCTGGGATAACTGGGAACACCCCAGCGTGCCTTTTCCCTACACTGCCAGCAGGCTGAAATGTCATTCCTGCCTACAAGCTCTCACTTTTTATTGTTATTAAAGCTCTCCCCCAATCCTATTCCTAAAAGGAGGAGCTGAGTTTAAAAGCAGTGGAAACAGCCCCACTTGGGATTGTGTCTGCCTGTTCCCTGTGGCAGGAAACCACACATTCTCCTGGAAGTGGCACAGCAGGTTTTGGTTTCTCTGCCATCTAAAATAAGCAGAAACCTTGCAGGTTGGTGTTTGCTTTCCTGACAAATCCCTGCCTTACTTTGTAGGGGCAGAATCATTTCCAATGGATTTTATTGACAGTAAAAGATGCTTTCTGGGAGAGGTGGCAAGGAAACCACTTCATCCACTGGAGCAAAATGGTTTAGGGTGACGTGTCCCTGCCCGTGGCAGGGGGTTGGAACTGGGTGGTCTTAAGGTCCTTTCCAACACAAACCATTCCATGATTCTATGATTCTATGAAAAGGCAGTTTTGCCCCAGTAACAAATGCTATCACTAACAAACATGAAGCACTGCTGCCCTATCTTTAAGATACACCCCAAAAACTGGCAGTGGAAACCCAGGGATATCCTTCCCATGGTCTGCCCCATTTCTGTCTGCTTCTTCCCTTTGTGCTGCCCCGTTAGGTACCATTCAGTCTGTCAGCTCCTCTTGAACTGCCTCCTGCCTGTGTTGTGCCAGGAATTGAAGAGATCACTGAAAGATTGCTCTCTTTGCAGCCAGCTGCTTATTTAACTTCCTTTGCTCTCTTGCAATGTGCCTCCTATTAGGACCCAGGACTGTTTTAACCATCACTGGGGAGTTAAAGATGAGCCTCAGCCTTTGCAGAATGCTGGACTCGACTGTTTCTAATGTGCTTAGAGGGGCAGCATTAGGAGATTAGTATTAGTGGAGCTGCCTGCCTGCTTTCTGCAAGAAGAAGGGCTTGCCTAGACTCAGCTTATTGCATTAGATGGAGGAAAGTGTATTACTGAAAGCTGCTGGCTGGCATTTCAGATTGCACAGGGAGTGAGCAGGGGGAAAGGCAGGGTCCCTGAAGTGTGTGGACTGTGTGTGGACTCCTCAGCTTGTTGTCTGCATGTGCAGCATGGCAGGGATGGTCTCTGAAATGTCCTCCTCCTCCCCTGTCCTTCCTACCCATCATCTAAGAGAGAAGGTGACACTGTTGCAGCCAGGGATGGGAGCAGACAGATCCTGCCCCAGAGATGCAGCCTCTGGATGCTTTATATATTTGGTTTACGTATGGGCACTGAGTGATACAGAGCGTTAATCAGCCTCCTACCTCCTTTCCCAGGTTCCTGTCCCTTTCCCTCTTCTTGTGTTTTAGGACCTGTTTCCCTATTTCAGCCCTGGATGCCGCCTCAAAACATATCCTTGGTACCAGGGGATGCAGGGGACACACAGCAACCGTAAGCGTGGCCCCTCCACTTGGTTCTTTGGCACTGTCACCTTTTTCTCCTGTTATTTACCCTTTTTGTGTGTGTTTTCAGGCCTGACTTCTGTTGTTCTCCAGCACAGTAGGTGCTGTTCAGGTGGGTGGGGTGGAGCAGGGCAGAATCCATCCCACCCTATGTATGGACACTAACAAGGGCTGGAGATATCTCTTTCCTCCAGGAGGGTTAAATTTCTTCACAGGCAATTGTTCCTGCTCCATCACTTGACAAAAGAAGTCGGTTTCTGTTGTTAATCCCCAGTTTATGGACAGTTCAGCAGAGGCAAAGGGCAGACAAGGGGCTTCCCCAGCAGAAGGGAAGGAGCAACCCAGAGCTCACCAGCAGTGGAGGGGTGTTTCCTGGCAGAGCTGTAGGGCAGGGAAAGGGTCTCTTGCAGCGGTTGGTGTGTACAGAGAGTGTTCTACACGAAATCTGTTTAATTGTGTAGTTTGGAGCCCTCTTCCTGCCAAGCTTTTAAAATCTGCATATCTTGGTGCGGGCACATGGAGGCTCCCAGCACAACCCATGCTTTAACAAGTGATCTCTGGGTGTGTTGCAAAGCTGTGAGTGCAAAAAGCTGTCTCAATTGCTGCATGTACTGGGAAGCAGAGCTCAGTGCACCGGCAGCCTCATGCAAAGGCAGTTGTATGGGCAAGGGGTGCACGGAAATAGGGACTTTCTGGACGTTATAGAGTGCTGTGGGCAGGGCGATATCCTGCAAATTGTCTCTTTTACTGATGGTACTGATCTTCTGCACCCTTCCCTGCTATGGGTCCTCACCGATAGTCTGAACGGGATGCTCGGCTTGACTTTGAGGGGTGTATAGCTGGAGGATGTGTTAAGGACAGGATGCTGTTGGAGGCGTGGGGGTCCTGTTAGATCGAGCCCAGAGGAGGCCCCGGAGCTGCTGCGAGGGCTGGAGCAGCTCTGCTCTGGAGCCAGGCTGAGAGAGCTGGGCTGGGGCAGCCTGGAGAAGAGAAGGCTCCTGAAGGGGAGACCTTAGAGCAGCTCCAGTGCCTAAAGGGGCTACAGGAAACCTGGAGAGGGGCTTTGGACAAGGGCCTGTAGGGACAGGACAAGAGGAATGGCTTTAAGCTGCCTGAGGGGAGATTGAGATGAGCTCTGAGGCAGAAGCTCTTCCCTGTGAGGGTGCTGAGGCGCTGGCACAGAGTGCCCAGAGAAGCTGTGGCTGCCCCATCCCTGGCAGTGTTCAAGGCCAGGTTGGACACAGGGGCTTGGAGCAACCTGCTCTAGTGGAAGGTGTCCCTGCCTGTGGCAGGGGGTTGGAACTGGGTGAGCTTTAAGGTCCGTTCTAGCCCAAACCAGTCTGGGATTCTATGCTGCTGCTGCCTTTCCCTGTTTCTGAGTGCAGTTGACGTGGCAGTGGCTGCACCACTGCAGCACCCAATGGGTCTGAGTGAGGCTGATAGGTGCTGCACTGTGGGTGTCTGGTGGCATGAGCCCTCTCCCAGTGCCAGTGGTGAAGTCAGATTTGAGTGATGGGTGGCAGGAGGGTTTCCTTGAAAACAGCCTGGTCTGAGACCCATCACTGCTCTGACAGGGACATTTCAGGGATGTTTTGGGTGGGTGCCCTGAGGTGCCTCATCCCAGCTGGGAATCAATCCTCTAGGAGTTGGGAGGGTTGTGACTTCATGTTGGGGGTGGTGATGGAGGGTTTTCTTGGGGCAGAAATAGGACAGGCATGAGGATGGGGGGTACCTCATGCATGAGCATGTTCCCTGCAGAGCAGCACCAGCCCCATCTCCACAGCATCTGGCTCTTGCTCCAGTTAAGTCTCTCCCAGTTCCACTGTGGTGGAGCTTGGAATACAATTGGGGTCTTTTACTCCTGTCCTTGGCTTCCCAAACAGGAAAATGAGTAACTGTCAAAGCAATATTCATCCCACTTGATGGGCCTTGATTTTCTGCTTTGCACTGGGACAGTGTCAGGGCTCCTGCTCTTTGTTACCCAGCAAATCCCATTTTTGCTCATGAGAACCATGCTCCATGTGGAAGAGGGATGTGTGTGGGGTCCCACTCTGCCCTGGTAGCTGGAGCTGGTTTATCCCTATTGCTGGCAAAACTCAGCCACAAATGCTCTGAGAAATCTCCTGTGAGCTTTTCCTTCCATTGTAAGGCGCTGCTTTATGAGACCCACATGTTTCAGAGTCTGTGTCTCATCACTGCTCAGAGCCTGACTTTGCTGCTGAGGATGCTCTGCAGCCAGGCAGGGAAACCTTCACGCATGAACCTCCCCGCAGGGCACTGTCAGCTTTCTCCTTCTTATGAACCAAGACATGCTCGAGTAGATTAAAACATGTCTCCTATCTCGTTCAGCTTGTCGCTCGGGTTGGGAGCAGCTAAAATACTTCCTGATGGCCAGTATTCCCCTGCTTATAATGGGAATAGTCTTCACCTGACCCTGCTGCACACTGATCTTGAGACCCTGGCTCAGCGCCGCAGACGGCAGCCGGCGCTGCTGGGTTTGTTTAAGAATGATTCATTTCCTTAAGCCTTGTAATTCAGATGCTTTTCTGAGCATGTTTAAGCTCTGTCGTGTCTGTTGCTTTTCTACAGTTGTTACTCTTCATTTTTAGCATCTTTAACACATGCTGGGTGGGAAGACTTGCTTTGGGTGCATGGCTCACACGACTAGACTAGCGAGTGGCTATCTGCTCTCACTGGCAAGGATGCAGAGTGCAATCAGTTTCCTTTTGGTGCTGACCAGCACCAGCTGCTTTGCTTTGCTCCCTGCGAAGCAGCATCATGGATAGATATGGAAAATCCTTTGGGGTTGTGTTACAGTTCCATCAGTGGCGGAAGGTCTGAAGGCTCAGCCCAGGCTGAGAAACTGGGGCTGTTCAGCCTGGAGAAGAGAAGCTGCGTGGAGACCTCAGAGCAGCTCCCAGTGTCTGAAGGGGGCTACAAGGGTGCTGGGGAGGGACTCTTCAGCAGGGACTATAGTGGTAGGACAAGGGGTGATGGGTTCAAACTTAAATAAGGGACATTTAGGTTAGATCTTACATTTAGGTTATATCTTAGGCAGAAGTTCTTCCCTGTGAGGGTGCTGAAGCGCTGGCACAGGGTGCCCAGAGAAGCTGTGGCTGCCCCGTCCGTGGCAGTGTTGAAAGCCGGGTTGGACACAGGGGCTTGGAGCAACCTGCTCTAGTGGAAGGTGTCCCTGCCCATGGCAGGGGGTTGGAACTAGATGAGCTTTAAGGTCCCTCCCAACACAAACCATTCCATGATTTTATATGGGGGGAAAAGAGCTGCCAGCAGGAGGGTCTGTGCTTGGGATCTTGCTCTCATGGGAAGCCAAAGGTTGCAGTGGAGCATGGACAAGATGCTTTGCAAAGTGGTTTTTGCGTTCACAGAGAGATGCGTTTGCTGTTTAACTTGCTTCCAATGAAGGAACTGAGTGTACTGCAGAGTGGTGGGCGTTGCTGTGCTGCTCGGGGGGATTTGGGCTGTTAGTCCATGAAAACATGTGACCCTGCACCCCAGAACTGCAGGGAGGGAGCCCTGCAGTGTTTGCTGTTGGTCTGCTGGGTGGCTTTGGGCAGCTCAGCTCCTCCAGGCCTTGGTTTCCCCATCTGTAAATGACACTGAGCAGCTTCACAAAGTGTTTGCAATGAAGCACACTGTGGAAGGAAGAGGCAGTTTTAAAACACAGAGCAAGAAGTAAAGAATCCTTCAAGGATTTATGGAGTTCAGATTTCTGGAAGCTTGCAGAGCCTTCAGAACCTCCCCCTGATACCTCAGTAATTGCAGTTATTTTCCTTAGCTGGAGGAAAGCCTGTGAATGCCAGCTCTGCTCTACAGCTCGCATCCCATAACCATCCTCCTCTCCTCTGATTCCTTCACTTTGCATCTTTGCACTTACTTTTCCATCCTTATTGCCCATTTCTCCTGAAATCTCTGTGCGTTCCTAGTTGAAATCGCTCTTCTTCCTCCTCCCTGCTCTCTGCTTGGAGCTGCAGCTCTGCAACGATTGGAACCTCAAGCTGTTGCAGCAGGTCACAAACGAGACGTAGGAAGTTTGGGCTTAAAATGAACCTGCCTGCTGCAAAGTGGAGCTTGTAGGAGGGGTGTGAAAGAAGTTTGCTGTGAGTTTGGGTGTAGCATTGCAGGCTAGAGGGGTTCTCTACCTCTGCTGCGTGCATTGGTAGGTGCTGGCACCCAGCGCTTGTGCTTTACCCTTCAGGTGTCTGAATGATGTTTTGCACTTAAGAAGCCTCTCAATTAAAAGAGGAAATCTTCTTTCTGCAGTGTCTGAAATGAGCCTGGGCTTTTCTCTCCTGGGGCTGGAAACCTTTCAGTGGTGCCTGTCCCATCCTGGTTGCAAAATGCTCTGAGAGAACAAAGCATGCCCGAGGAGAAGTGGACCAGCGAACGCGACCTGGGTTCAGCTGCTTTCCTGAGTTGTGATATCTCCTGGGAATTTGACTTTATTGCTCCTTTTCCTTAACCAAGCTGTCATGCAGCTCCCTTAGAGCATTACACAGCACTTCCCTTTATCAGCCAAACTCAGGAAGAAGAGTTATCAAGTTAATATGATAAGACCTGTTTTCCCTGACTCTGCACTGATTGGCATCAATTATATCTTCCTCTTTAATTCTCTATTAAGACTCTCAGCCATTCCAGCATATTGTTTGGGATCAGCGACAGATGGCCAGACCCATTGTTTTTGCAGGTCACTTTGTTTATCCCTTAACAAACTGGCCCAACAGGAGCTATTTTCCAGTCCTCTGGATTTCCACCAGGTCCAGGGCTCAAGAGATGCTCAACACTTGCAGTATCACGAGCTGCTTCACTAACTGCTAATGCTTGGATACAAGTTATCTGGCTTGACCGGTTTAAAAACATCTCATTTTTGTGGCTGTTGTTTAATATCCTCTGTTTTTCTTGGAGTGGAGAGGATTTCATCACCCCCATATGATGGGAAGACATCTGGATCCCTTCAGGAGCCGGAGCAGCAATATCTCCTGAATGCTCCCTACTTCTCACTCCCACTGCGGGTCTTGCTGAATTTGGTGGAATAACGTCATCGTTAGGCTTAGGATTTTGGGTTTCTTTCTGCCAGGGCAAGGATACAGCCTGAAAAGGCACCAGAACACCCCAAAGTGCTGGATTATTTGCCCAGGTTGAGGAAATTGTTATTTACCACTTGATCTGCAGAGCTCAAACTCTGCCATCACTTTCTCAGCTAAACTAACATTATTTCCTGGGCCAGCTGAAGGTGCAATTTGGGTTGTGCTTGTGCAATACTCCAGCGTTTCTTGAGGGTCCCGATAGTTTGATCATTGCTTTGCAAAAAAGCAGGAGCCTTTCCCTGCTGGCAGGTGGGAGGGAAGTGTAATCCCATTCTAATAAAGTATATATGTAAAATATATATACTTTATATAGTAAAATACTTACTTTTATAAAGTAAAATATATATACTATATATATTCTATATAAAGTATATATAAAGTATATATGAATAGTCCTTCTGGCACTTCAGGATAAGCCAGTGCTTGAATAACTGTATGGTCTGAGACCCTTGCAAGGAGCATTAAACCTCTTTGGTAGCTTATTTTCCCCAAAGTGCCACGCTGCCTTGCAAGGGGATCTTTGCTCCTGGTGGGAAATCCCACCTCTCTCCTTTCTCTGCCTGCTTTGAGCATCCCTGCAACATCATCCCTACAACATCATCCCTGCAACATCATCCCTGCAACATTCGGAGCACAGGGCTCATCCTCCTCAACACATCGATACTATCCAGTCTTTTCCCTTTGGGGAAAGTAGGCTCATTTTTGGGGATGAGCTGGGACCAGGGTGGTCCCAGTGCGTTAGTCTGGGCTCTGAACTGGGAATACAGATCCTTCCTTCCCTTGTCTCATCACCGGCTGCCAATGAAGCATCCAGCTCACGTAATCTGGTTTGGTGGTAGCGCTTGTCTTATTAGTGTGCACCACACACTGGTTTTAATATAGTTGATGAACTTCACTATAGGAAGCTTTATGAATTCCCACTTGAAAACTAACTGTGAAAGGGCCAGAATTTGGGTGTGTGACTCCTGTGACTTATACAGGGCTTAAACCCTCAGGGAATTTGGCTGAGCCCCATCCACAGGCAAGCGCAGAGCCTGGGATGCAGGAGGTGGGATGCTCCAATTGCCATGGTCTGAACTAAAGGCAGAGAAAACAAAAGGGATATAAACAGTTGCATGAAGTTTCTAAGTATTTCAGTGTCTCAAAGACAGAGCAGAGCATCTCACTGTAGTAAAACAGGAGTCAGGATGAGTCCCTTCATAGAATCATACAATCACAGGATGAACCAGCTCGGAAAAGACCTTTAAGATCATCAAGTCCAACCGTTGCCCAGCACTGCCAAGGCCGCCACTAACCCATGGCCCTGAGGGCCTCGTATACACAGTGTGTGAACACTTGCAGGGACGGTGACTCCAGCCCTGCCCTGAGCAGCCTGTTCCAATGCCTGAGCACCCTGTGGGGAAGGAATTGTTCCTCAGCTCCATCTAAACCTCCCCTGGTGCAGCTTGAGGCCGTTTCCTCTTGTCCCATCCCTTGTTCCTTGGGAGCAGAGACCAGCCCCCTCCTGGCTCCATCCTCCTGTCAGGCAGTTGTAAGGAGCGATAAGGTCCCCCCAGAGCCTTCTCTTCATGAGAGTTATTAGGCTTCAAAGCAGACGTGATGCAATACCAGGTGGATTCATGCACTGCAGGGGCTCAGCAGCAGAGGTTGGGGGATTTTTTGTTGCCCTTTACTAGAACTCTCCATCCCTGCGTCAAGACGGGGTCTCAGGTTTGAGCTCTGTGAGAGCATCTCCACTGTAAGATCAACCAGTTGCTTAATATCATGTGAATCATATCAGGTTGGAACAAATCCAGCTTGATTAAGATAAAAACATGATGAGGAAAACCCATTTTGCTCTAATTATTCTGGATTTGGAACTTGCCATTAATGTGAGATAATAGTTAAGAACCAGAATACATTTAATGAATCTTCTTTCTATCTTTAGCTCCCTTTGACTGTGTTGCTTGTAGTCTGTGAAAGAATTCTAATGAGCAGATCTTCATTTGTGGGGAATAAGGATAGGAAGTTGAAGGGGACCAATGTGCAACCTCTCTTCTACTTTATCTTGGGAAAAGAATAATCAATTGTTGCTTGTTTTCCAGGCCAGGCTGTGCATAAAAGTGGTTCTTTGCTCTGCCCAACAGATAACAGAAGAAGTTTCAAACTTAAGACCTTCAGGACTGTGTTGAGAAATCAAATGTCTCAAAGGAGATGGCGAATATCATGGACACGGTGACTGATGCTGCTGTGGACCCAAGCGACAGAGGGTCTGTCCTCCCCAGTTAAACCCATTTCATATTTCATCTATGAAATATCTGCCACGTTATCTGGGTTTTCTAACAAGTGCATTATGTAGAAGGGAACATCTTTGCAGCCAGAAGATTATCTTCAAACCATGTGCAATATAATGAGACTGAACAAAGCCAGGAAGGAGGAGGGGAGGTGGAAATCATTTGGACATTATTTTAGTCTTTTTTTATAGAATTTAAAAATATCTCTTGAAGGATGAAGCAACCCAAAAGGAAACATTAACCAGAGCTGCTAATAAGCAGTCCAAGTGTTTTGCTTGGGGTGGGAGGGAGATGGGAGAAGTTCAGTCACTCTCACTGTTCCCTGTGGAAGGCCACGGGCTGTTTTCATCACTGGGATGTGAATAATTCCTGTTCCATTTTCCTGACTTTCCTGTAAATGCGCTTTATGAGTAGGTATGTGCTGTACCAAAGGTTGTGATTTATTTTAAGTTCTCATTAAGAAAGGAACATCTCCGCTGATGCTGAGGAAAGTGGTGTTGAACAGTCCACAAGTTGTGCCTTGCTTTCAGGATCCCTCCATGAAAAGCTAAGGAAAAGTCTGATCTCCAGGGGTGGAAAAGGCATAAAAACCTGATCCTGGCTGGTCGTGCCTCTGAATTTCATGAGAGCCCATATGCCCTTCTCTGCTGTTCCATGGTACTTCAATCCCGAGGGAATATTATAGTATTGTCTTGCTAATACTATAATAAACAGGAAGCCCATCACTCCTTTGCTGTTGCTGTTTCATTTTGCATGCCAAGGTCTTTTCTGTGGCAGGTTAAGAGCTGTGGGTTGCCCACACTGGGCTGTGAAGCTGTTAAACCTGGGGTTTCTATAACCTCACTGCATTTCCTAGGACCTAGATCCATTTCCTAGGACCATAGGGGTAAATATTATCCCAGTGCAATGGAATAGATGGTTTGCAAAGGAATAAGTGGTCTGCAAAGGCATAAATGCAAATGGCAAAGGGGTTGATGGTCTCTCCTGACGGCTCCCTGTTCTTGCCCCAGCCTCATCCACCTCTGCACGCTGCCTCCATCCCAGCTTTGAGACTAAAACCTGCTGGGCACATACTCTATCAATCAGAGGAGAACGGTGACAACAGCATTGTTGGTGGGACTCAGGTGAGCCCGGGACCCTCTGTGTCTGCATTGCAATAAGTCGCCAGGAATGATTTGGGGAAAGTTAATTTGGACTGGACCAACCAAAGTGAGCTGGAGCTTGCTCTGAAGCAGAGGATGCCCAAGGGGAGGTAATGGAGACAAAACCATTAGGCATGTGAACCAGAATTGAACTCTTGAATTCATGTTACTAATTGCTTTGGGTCCATGTCCAAGAACAAGCCTTGAGGTCCCCACTGGGGACCTGAAAAGTGGAGCAAAGACCACTCTGCCTGGAGGGCAGCACCAAAACCTGAGCAGAGCTATTTACCTTCATTTCAAACCACATACCAGGCAGGAGATGGGGAACATTCATAGGAGACACATGTGGGATGCTTCAAGGCACAACCCAAGTGAGGATGCACTTAAAAATAAACAACCTACATAGAAGAAAGGCTCTGAAATGGGAAAACTCAGGGGAATATTCATGGCAAAGCAACCAGCTGTCTGCACCATGTGTCTCTCCTTGCAGAAGAGCTTTGAAGATGAACCAAAAGGGTTTCTGAGGCACTGTTCAGGGCTGGGATTGCTCCAGACCTGTCTGTAGTTCAGCATCCTCCTTTCTGGCTGTCCCCAATGCAAACTTCAGCCGAAATGAGGTTTGAGAAGTTCCCTTCATGTTAGGGAAATGATGTGGTTCTTAAAGGAATGCGTTGGCTTTGGTGAGGTCACGTTTGTTTTGTTTACTTTTTAAACATGGATAATTTCTTGGCTTGGATTCCTCCTCCTGTGGTGGCATATGTGTTGTTAGCGATGGAGAAAGACCTTGTTCCTGGGAGCAGGGTTTGGGGGTCCCAGAGACTGAAGTTTCTTGGGCTTTGCATAGGTACAGGCTGGGGAGAACAGGCTGGGACAGTGAGAGAAGAAACAACAGTGAAAACCCACCAGTTTTAGTCAAAGCTGAGTTGCCCACCTTGGGGAATGAAGAGCAAGTATGGATCTGGCCCTTAGTGGGACATTGCTCCTTGGGCTTGTTTGCATTTAGTCCCAGCATGGTAGAAATCCTGTAGTCACTGGAGCCACAAAAATGACTTTTCCAGTTCATTTTCCAATGACTTGGAAAAGGGCTGGTGCTGATGGTACTTGGTTTTACCATGGTTTTTGCAGCATGAAGTACAGAGGGAGGTGGGTTGGGGACCAGGGCTGCTGGGAGAGCCCAAGATGCAGATCTCTGATCCCGCAGGGATTTGCTGGGCATGCCAAGGCTTGACAGAGGGATGTCAGGGAATCATGGAGTGAAGCGTTCCATGGTGTGAAATCAATCTGGTGTGAAAGGCGTCTGCACAAATCAAAGCTAATTGGGATGGTGGCTCTCATTAACTTCGCATCTGACCATGCCCTGCCTGGAGGCAGCCTGCAGCAGGGTAGGGAAAGGGAGCTCCTCCATGGGATCCTCCAGCTCTGCTGGCAAATCCCTCGGGATCTGGCAGTAACCACGGCACTGCCGCAGCCTGAGGATGGGCTGAAAGAGCTTTTTCTTTTGTGACCAACTGTGTCTTAATGTGGCTCAGCCAAATCCCACCTCCCAGGCATCCATCCCATCCCCTGAGAGGGCACCTGTGCTCTCCCCAGGCTGTCTCATCCTGCAGCTCCCCAGCACCAGAATTAATGGTCAGACCATAAAAAGTCTGAAACCTTAAAAAGACCCTTTAAAAGAGACCAGAGAAGTTCCCTGGTGTTTGGTGAGTAAGGGCTGAGCCTGTTTCCATCACCCCAAATAACTGAGCAGTGGCTTCTTCCACGTTACCATGGATGGAGCTGCCAGCAGGCTGGGGGAGGTGGGACTGGGCTTTTTGGGGAGATCTCACTTTCAAAACCACTAAGAACCTGTAAGAGATATCTGTTTGCAGCATTCTCTACATCATGATGGGTTCGTAGCGTGCTCTGGGGGTTGCAAAGGAGATTGAACAAAGCCTTTAGCAACTCTGAAATCTTGAGGGACCGACCCAGAAAGCACTTTTCTACCATGCTGATGATTCTAGGGCTGCAAACAGCCAAAGGACTCACTGAAGGTCTGACCCAGTCTCCCCCCACAGCCCTCCAGACAGCCCTGGGTTGCCCACAGTGGAAATGGCACATTAACGGGAGAAGAATTGACTTTCTGAATCGCAACACAGACCTGGATCTTGGGAAGCCCTGGTCCCAAAGGTGTTAAATTTAGTTTCTTTTGGAACATGATCTAGTAGCCCTTAAAACGGGGGATAGAATGTACCAGTACTAAAGTGATCTTTATTTTTCACTGGTGTTACAGAGTTTTTTTATGGCTTGTGTGTGTGTAACATAATGATACCTCTGTTTGCAACAGCCACTTTGTTAAAGTGTCTCTCTGTTACAGTTCAAGAGCATATTTTGATGAGCAAAATGATGGGAAACACCAGACCCCTTCATCATTTGGGTTGGTGGCTCCCAGCAGCAGAATGCTGCTCTGTTCCTCCCAACCAGCACCAAACCCACCCCATGGACATCTCTCACCGATGCCAATCTTGCCAAATCTCCACCTCCTCTTGGTATTGTACCTACTGGCCTTGACTGTGTTGCTCCATGCTGTTGGGTTTCTTTTGCTTGGTCGCTGAGCCAGCTAACTGTTAATGTGCTATTTCAGATTAATTGAGAGTTTGATAGTCTTTACTTGTCAGTCCAGTACATTAATGTGTTGCCACAACTCTGACTTGCCCTGTGCGTCTTAAAGATAACCATTGTATGGCCATAGGCGTGTTGAAATGTCATTTGGAGCATAGGGCTGGATTTGGCAAGGGAAGGCAAATTAAAAATGTATCCAGTCGATTAAAAAACATAATAGGGAGTGACTGAATGATGGCTGACATCAAGAGAAGATCCAAATCCCAGCGTGCTTTGATTCCCATAATCATCCGAAGGCAGGCAGGCTGCTCATCTTTATTCATAGCCCTTCAAAGACGTGCTCTGAGATGCTGAGCATCAGACGTGCTCTTTAGACGCTGAACACGTAGACGTTCCTCCTCTGTGCCCAGCACAGCTGCCATCTCCAGCAAGCTGTGTACACCACCACTCCCAGCTCTTCATTTCAGGGTGCAATTAAAGTGATGAGAGCTCTGCCATTGGGTCCATCCTGGTGGATAGGCAGGAAAAGGAGATGCAGGGAGCTGGGCTGGTATAGGGTCATGTAAAGCCACGTGTTGTAGGAACAAGCGTGAAGGTGTTTGAAGAAGACAGTGAAATTAGAAAGCCAAACATCTCAGGAAGTGTTTGAGGGCACTGACAAAGGCTCAGTGGATGCAGCCAGTGGGATGGGGCTTAGTTGGAGGAAGCTTTCAGGGACAACATATGAAATACTGTGAGCCTGCTTTGCTGGATTTTGGGGTAAAAGTCAGGATTCCTGCAGACCATCCTGGCCTCTACCTCTGCCCACAGATGCTGGCAAAAAACTTGCAATATAATGTCTCCAAGACCAGCCTTGAGCACGCTGGAGGTTTAATGAGTGCACACACGTGGATGTGTTCTGAGAGGGATTCAAATTCAAGTGCACAGCTCTGTTGCCCAGAGAAGCTGTGGCTGCCCCATCCCTGGCAGTGTTCAAGGCCAGGTTGGACACAGGGGCTTGGAGCAACCTGCTCTAGTGGAAGGTGTCCCTGCCCGTGGCAGGGGGTTGGGACTGGATGAGCTTTAAGGTCCCTTCAACACAAACCAGTTGGATTCTATGATTCTATGATAATCCCTGTATTTTCATCTCCCAACCTCTGATACAGGTAAATTACGTTTCTTTTTCACTTTTTCTTTTTGCTTTCCCCAAGATGCTATCATCAGTGCATCTTTAATGGAACGGTCTGAGATGCTGCTGTCACCTCCTGGTGTTTTCCATAACACATCATCTCTCTGACCACTGCAAGGCCAGGCCACTGATGCTGTGTTTTAAATGTCACTCCTATTCCTGAGGATGATTTCAGAGCGGGGCAATGTATCTGGCAACACCACATCATTGATAGAGCAAGTGAATGGTATTAAGGGGAAATGTAGCCAGGAAATAATGAAGCACTGCCTGAAATGGGGCAGTTTTAATGCAAAATGATGTGTTTGCTGCCGTGTCCCTTGTGCTGCCATTAGTATATTGGAAAGGGACTTGATTATTCAGGTCTAGCAGGAAAATCACCTTCACTGCTGAAGGTCAGACATTCCCACAGCTGAATTTAGCATCTTAATTCATCACCTGAGGTCCCAACACATTGCAAATGGGAGACGTTGCATCAACCATTGACCTCCAAGAGAGGAGCAGCTCATGTTTCTTAATTTCCTATCCTTTACTATGCAATTTAGTTTCATGGGATCTTCCAGGGGCTGAAGTGGCTGGATATGATTTTTACTTTGCTTCCCCTCCTTCATGTGGGTAATACTGAACTGTTTCTATGACTGTCTCAACTGGAACACATGTTGGGTGTATTTGAGCAATGAAATGTTGCCTTGTGAAATTCAAGGTATCAGCCTGAAAAACTAAAGCCTTCTCTTCAAGAAGGCTAAATCCTGGCGAATAGGTGCCACAGAAATGATGCAATTTCGGACTGGAGATGTAAAGGGAAGTCTTGTTACTCTGAGTTTGTTTTAAACTCTGGTTTTGCCAGTGTTTGCTGTGTTGCAGTAGTTTAAACACGTTCATTTGGTACCAGTCTGATGCTAAAACAAGCTGCTGCATCCCGTCGTCCTGGTGACCTCCACCGTGGTGTGGGCCTTGTGTTCAGCTACCAGTCAAACAAGTGATTTCTTTTCTTTTTATTTGGTTGTGTGATTTTTTTACCTGATGTTGAGTTTATTTTTTTTATGTTTTCTTTTTGTTTTTTTCATTAGAACTTGAAATTGTTCTTTCATATGCAAAGTTCAATAAAACAGCTGAAACACAGTGTGTGGTGTTTGAAACCTAAACGGGGCAGAGGGGAAAAGTTGGGGATGCAAAGGATGTACAAGGATGAGGATTGAGATGCATCCTCTGGATGAGCTCATTTTTCAGGATGAAATAAGCTGAAATTACTGTCATTCTGAAGAGTAAAACTCACTCCTTTAGAAGAGGATGTTGTGTCAGAAAAAGGAATGTCATTGGCAATGCTTTGGCAAAGCGAGTGCAATCAGAGGTTCCCACTTCAGAGCTGACCTGCTCCTCCTGATCTTGTCAAACAAGGTTTGAAGCTCATCTGAAAACCTTTTACCATTTCTTTGAGCTTCACCCAAAAGTGAATGTGGCCAAATAATGTCAAAGGTTGTTTTTAAGGTTACTGGTTGTCTTAAAAATAGCGAGATTGGAAAAAGAATTCAGGATTTTAGAGGGATTTTAAGCAGCAGGAGCAGTGCCCAGTCTCATTCCTGCACTCCCACAACTTTTGAGGAGAGGATGCCCAAAAGCAACTGAAAACTGGAGCCTTTTCTGCTTTCTTTTGCTTTTAAGTCACCTGTTTCTGGTATTTGCAGATTCAGTTTACAAAGCAGGATGCACATTCTTGGTTTGGGGAAAACAGCTGGAGACCATGAAATGAGTGGAGCCGTGGCTCAGCCCAAACTCCAGCTGAGATTTGGGATGAGGCACCCGAGCTTGGGGAAGGCTGGATCTGGTTCAGGATCTGGATCACTCAGATGGCTTGAACTGCAAATCCAAGTGCTGCTGTGCTGTGTCCAATAGCCCAGGCTCCTGCATGGGGAATTTGGTTTCAGTGCTCACTGAGCCAGGAGCACAGGCTATTATCCCAAGTGCTGGGTGCTGGGGCTGGTTTGTATGGGTTAGGTCTCTCTTTGCTTTCTAGGTTTGCTGTGAGCACCAGATCTGTTGGGGAAGATGAGCCAGGTGCTGGGTGCTGGGTGGCCCATGAGTAGCAAAATGAGCTTCAGCACAAGTATTTCCAAATGATCTCAGAGTGGCTGTGCTGGATGGGCCCAAGTGGTGTTGCTGTTGGTGGCAGGAGCAGGTTCAGGGCTGGTTCAGAGGAGCTCAGAGCCACAGCAGTGGGGTTTTAGTAGCTCTCGGTGCTTTTCTCTCTGCCATGACCTTGATTTCTCTATCAGCTCCCCTCAGGGTTGTGGTGCCTCCAGCTGCAGGTTTCGGTTGGCTGTGGTTAACTGGGGAGGTGCTTAAGCACCCGTGAAAAACAGGATGTCACAAGGTTTGAGATGCAGATGGTGGCATGAATACCATCAACCACAACCAGCCCTGGAGGAAGGACAGGCACAGGGGCTGTATCTGCCACATGCCACCTAAGTTTGCTTGAAGAGCAGCAGGAGACACCTTCCATGGCACCACCATGAGTGGAGGGGGATGCTCCCACACCCAACCCATCACTGAGACCCAGGGGTGAAGCTTGATTTGAGGCGCACACCCAGACCCCATGGGTTTTGCAGGGTTTCCAGCCCATACCTGGGGTGATGGAGAAGACATTGCACCAAAGAGCTGCAGAGGGACTGAACATGGTCAGTGCCAACAGCTCATCTCCGCCGAGATCGATTTTATCTACCAACTTGTTGGCTTTTGGAAGGCTGAGGGGAGTGCAGAGGGTGATGGGATGTAGGCCAGCCATGGGGTAACATGGCATAACAGCAGGATGGATGTCTTATGCTTCATCTTGGAGGTTACAAACACCATCAGGTAAATGCCACCGTGGCAGTAACACAGTGCTGGGTGTTTGGAGCTGCACATGGAGCAAGCACTGATGCTGCCGGCTTTGTGATGTATAACTTCATCTTAAAACAAGGGTCTGGAGGATTTGGGCTGCTGAAGGGCTGGTTTCTGCTGTCCTTTTGGCTGATGTTTGGCATCCCCATGTGAGGACAGCGTGGCTTCAGCATGTGCAGTAAATACTTCACTCCCTGCCTTGAAATCTGCTGCTTGAAAATCTCCCTGGGTGCCATTTCCTTCCTGTGTTATGAAGAAATACTGATTAATCACCTCAGCACCATGAAGGACTTTAATGACCTGTGTCGTATCCTTCTTTCCAAGCCAGAGCATCCAAGCTCTTCCAACCGTGTCTTTTCCAGAATGCTGTAGAGGGGCTCTTCCAGCTCGGAGTCAGGTCCCTACTGGCTGTTTCCTCTCTCCTCAAACCTTGTTTTGCTAAGGAGGCCTGGTATTAATTCTTTGCTTCCTGCCTATCAAACAGATGTTGGTATCCAAAAGGATCTTCCTATTCCATCCCTGGCAGTGTTCAAGGCCAGGTTGGACAGGGCTTGGAGCAACCTGCTCTAGTGGAAAGTGTCCCTGCCCATGGCAGGGGGTTGGAACTGGATGAGCTTTAAGGTCCCTTCCACCCCAAACCATTCTATGGTTCTATGATTCCAACCAGAGAGGCATGGCATCCTTCTGCAAGGGTCATTGGCTATCCCTCTGCTGTCGTATTTAACCGTGGGACTGCTGATGTTATCATTTCCCCCTGGAAATCTCCTTTGCTTATCACCACCTCTTTCTGGCCATTTGCTAGTGTTAAATTTATTGATATACTCTTGAATTTCTTCTACCAGTGCTTCAGTTTCAGCATCTCCCCACGCTTGTCTGCAGGCAGCACTGACGCCAAGGGCTTAGGCAGGGTTTCTGCTCTGCCTGTGTTTGTGAAGGGTGGAAGCAGATTCATCTCCTTTCAGGTGTTAACATGTGAGTTGCCTCTTGATTGTCAACGTGCAATGAGATGGGATGAAGACACCAACCAACAAATGTCACAATGGGGGTGGCAAAGGGGGGACCCTTTGCAAAGGGGGGACCACACTTTCCTTGTCTGTCCCAGATGATGAGCACCACTGTTTGTGGCTTTTTTGGCTGCATTTGGGCAACCTGTGTTTGTCCCACATGGGCCAAACAGCAGCCAATGTGCACAGAGCTCCTGAGCTTCAGGTCAGGGCTACCTGGGGTTCTGTCCCCTCTGTGATTGCAGGGAGGGAAATATTCCCCTGGCTTCATGGGGTTGTGGAATCACAGAGGATGCAGCAAGGATGTTTATTCCCAAGGACCCAGCCTACAGAGTGCTGGGGATTTCAGATGCTCTCAGGACCTTCCTGCAGAACAGAAGCATCTCCTTTACACACCAACATTTCCACAACCCCAGGGCTTGGAGCAACCTGCTCTAGTGGAAGGTGTCCCTGCCCATGGCAGCAGTTGGAACTGAATGAGCTTTAAGGTCCCTTCCAACCCAATTATATGAAGTTAAGGGAACCACCAGGATCTGGACCATGGACCTGAGCAAGGACTGAATCTGCTGTTACCCTGGCCAAGTCACAAGCTACATGGATGGTGCCATGTCTCCCATGGGTGCTCAGCAGCAGCGACAGCCCCGGTGGGTGCTGCTTGTCTGGGAAAGCGTGAGCTGGGAGCGGAGGGTGGGGAGGGGGAGAAGGGGAAGCCGGGGCTAAAAATAGCTATTTTTGAAAGAAACGGATGAAAACCTCTTTGAAGAAGTGAGGGGAGAGGGGGAGGGTTTCCATGGAAACGGGGAAGTCTGTCTCTTCCCAAAAGAGGGGGTGGGAAATGAAGAAATAGTAAATACGACAGAGAAATGATGGGAAGAGGATGCTGTGAGCCGGTGGCATTCCCCATGGATTGAGGGGAGGCGGCTGTGTGGTCTGAGCACACCTTGGTCCCAGGGGGAGTAGATGGGGCTCTGACGCTTCCTGCCTGCATAGACTTGGGCATGTCACCTTGTGTCTTCTCTGGGTCACCTGCAGCCCTGTGGCTGTCACCTGCCCATGTCATCAGCAAGAACAATGAGCCCAGAGCTGCTGGGACACGCTTGTGTGGCCAGGTCAGTGTCACCACACTGGGGCATCTCCATCCACTCCCGCAGCTGGAGATTCGCCATAAAGTGATGAATTTCCTCCAAACCCTTTGGGAAAGTGCACAGAAACCTGGGGTTTTCTTCTAGGAATTTTCCACCATGGCATAGACCTTACAAGGAGAGACCCTACAGGGAATGAGCAGCAGGGACATGAGGGTGAGGGCAGCCGGGGGCTTATGGCAAGGTTGGAGACCAAGCCAGAGCGGGCTGGCACGACACAGAGTTTGGCATGGCTTTGAATCTGGCATGATCCACAATTTGGCACAGCTTATGACCTGGTTTGGCCCATTTTGGCACAGGTGATGATTTGTCCTGGCTCACAATCTGGCACAGCTCCTGGTTTGGCCCAGTTCACAATCTGGCACAGTTCATGGTTTGGCACAACCCATGGTTTGGCCTGGATCATAATCTGGCATGGCCATGGGGCTGGCATGCCCCATAACTTGGCCCAACCCAGGGCTCAGTGGCGCTCTGTGCTGTGCCGTGCAGTGCCATCTCGTGGCTGAAGCTGCCACAGTGCCCATGGTGCCATCGTGCCCAAGGGGAAGGTGCTTCCCAGCTTGAGCATCCCCACCGGCTTCATCTCCTCCCTGCAGCATCTCCATGTGGGAGGAAAGGAAGAGGCAAATCATCCTCAAACCACTGTTCTCCCTGTCTTATTAGCAGTCCTGCTGTGCCCTGGGAAGGGATGAAGGTCTGGGCTGATGGGAAATTCTCACTCCATGGCTCAGATCTGACCTTCAACAGCTCTTGGTCCCCATCCGACACTAGCAGACACTGGGGATGAGACCCACAGGGTCTAAAATTAGCATCTCTTGGGCTGCTTGTCCCATTTGTGCTGTGATGGTTGACGGTATCATGCTGGTCATCACCTGCATGGGGAGCCACTTCCAAGACTGATGGCTAAAAAGGGGTTGTGTCCCATTGTAGCAGTGCAGAGGGGACGCTGAGGTCTCCTAACTGCTCCCCCAAGGCAAAGGCAATCTGCTTACAGATGCAGCCATCTCCACTGGAGGTTTCTCCCATCTCTCCTTAATCTTCTCTTCCCTAAGCTCAACAATGGAGGGTTTCAACTTTTCCCCTATTTCCCTGCCTTTTGGTGAGCTCTGAAGCTGGAGGAGGAGGGATGCTCCCTTGGGCATGAGCTGGTTCAGACCTGAGAGAGGTTCATTGCCTCTCCTCTCTCTTGGGGTGACACAAGCAGCCCTGGCTCAGCAAAGCAGTCATTTTGGGTGGCGTCTTGGATCAAGGCACTTTTGGAGCCCTGAAGCAACTCTGCTTACCTGGTCCCTTTGGAGCAGGACACAAGGACACGGCTGGGTCCCCTTGGCGAGGAGGTGGTGGTCTGCAGCAAGTCTGTGGGGACACAGAGGCTCTGATGACACCTTAAATAATGCCCAGCCCTGGCAAGGGATGGTGGGCCTTCATCCATGGGTGACATGCAGCCTGAGAAGCTGGCGGGCTTCCTTCCAGAGCTGAAAGCACCCGTGCCTGGCTGGCAGGAGGCTATTGATTTCTTCTCTGTTCCTTAATTTGACTTGTCCTGTCCTTTTGGTTTGTGCAAGTGAAATAAAGCAGCTTTGAGAGCCTCTTAACTGGAGCAGCCCGAGTGGAAGCAGCCCTCCCGGACTGACGCTCGCCTTGCGCCAGCAGGTCCATTAGCAACCCTGGAGCGAGCAGCAGCCTGGCATGAAATATTCACAGTCACCTCACCGAGCACTCAAGACCTGAAGTTCTTTACTGTGTTTTGAGCTAAATG
This sequence comes from Strigops habroptila, assembly GCF_004027225.2. Lineage (NCBI taxonomy): Eukaryota > Metazoa > Chordata > Aves > Psittaciformes > Psittacidae > Strigops > Strigops habroptila. The sequence continues at coordinate 5,166,808 of NC_044294.2, forward strand.
ACTTCTATTTTCAATGGAGAGTGCCCAGCTCCTCTCCAGACAGGCCGTCCAGGCTGGTGGAGCACCTTCGGAGGCAAAAGGGTTGCCACTCAGTGGTGTCAACCAAATGATAATTCAGACTGGTCCCCAAAGGAGCTATTTTTAAAATAATCACATCTTTTATTACCAAAACCACCTTGGAGAAATACAAAAGGAGAACTTCATGTTAACTTTGCAGACAGGCATATTTGCTGGTTCTCCTTTGGCTGTGATGTTCCTTCCCAGGAACCAGGAGCCCTCCCAGCTCTTCACAGCCCACCATTACAGCCCACAGCAGCACAACCTAAACATAGAATCCCAGACTGGTTTAGGTTGGAAGGGGCTTTAAAGCTCCTCCAGTTCCAACCCCCTGCCACGGGCAGGGACACCTTCCACTAGAGCAGGTTGCTCCAAGCCCCTGTGTCCAACCTGGCCTTGAACACTGCCAGGGATGGGGCAGCCACAGCTTCTCTGGGCACCCTGTGCCAGCGCCTCAGCACCCTCACAGGGAGGAGCTTCTGCCTCAGAGCTCATCTCAATCTCCCCTCTGGCAGGTTAAAGCCATTCCCCTTGTCCTGTCCCTACAGGCCTTTGTCTGAAGTCCCTATCTGGCATCAAACTGGTAGGAGTGGGGTGGGTTGAGGTTCCCCTACCCCACATCCTTTTGCCAAGTGAATTTCCTAGGGCCACACACACAAATGGGGTAAGGTTTCCAGTTTGGGTGACTACAAAGTCCATTTGGATGAGAGAAATAATCCAGAAGAGACCTACTTTTTACTTGCAATACTGATGCAGAGACGTTGGCTGGTTAAATCCATGTAAAACAGACAAGTGGGTGCAGCGCATCAGCTTGTCTAGTTCTCTGAAAGCCTGGGTTACGTCTGGAGTTGTCAGCGTGGCTGAGGGAGGCGAGTGCAGACTGTAAGAATAGCTCCACAATTAGGATAGTAAATCAGGGGAACGTCACTCAATTCAGGGAAATTCCCCTGATTTGCTGGAGACAGGATTCGGCCTCTTTCTGAGGAGCTGTTGCTGTTTGGATGTAAAAGAATCCCTGGTTTTGCAGAACCTTCTCAAGGCGGCAGCAGGAATAACAACTTAGAAATCTAATTGCACTAGAGTTGTTCTCTGCAAGGCCTCAGTTTCTGTGTATTGCGTAAGGATCAGCCTGAGGCAAATCCTTTTCTGGATTCAACCTACCCTGCTATGACAGATCTGCCTTTAGAAAAGGCTAAAACCCTGCAGATGACATTAAACCCCCTCATCCGGAGCCTCCTGTTACACTGGGCACAAGCAGTAAGGAAACCCATCCATGCAAGGGCTGTTTGCAGCAGCAAGTGAAGGATTCCTGATTTTGCCATAGGAATAGAAATTCATGTTCAGTATTGGGATCTGGCTGAGCAGGATCAAGACGGGTGCTGGGAGGAGCATCCTCCTCACTCCCCAATGCTGCCTTCACTCTGTTTCTGTGCCACCCGCTACTCCTGGCACCTTGGGAAGCTAAAATAATATGGTTTAGCCCTACCAGGTCCACACATCCCCCTGTATGGCTGGGAATTATACTTAGAACTGATTTTCTTGGATATTCAGGGTGGAGCCTGCCCTCCCATCCCACCCTGAGTTGTTGTCCCTGGGGCAATTGCCATTGGCACCAGCAGCTCCTTGACCACTGTGTATGGGAATAGAACTATTTTCCATTACTCTGGAATGGAGGCAATCATTGGAACATCCATCATGTTTGCTGGGTGCCAGGCACCTTGCAGGACTTGTTGCTGCCCTGATGCTCTTTGTCCAAGCAGGGGTCCAAGCAGATGTATCTCCCTTGCGCCCTAACGCAGGGTTTGATCCATAGGTTTTGATATGCCGATTCTGTAGGAGCTTGGCCATCTGCTTCCTTGGGGGTGGGAGATTCCTCCTTATGAAGGGAGGTTGGTAAATGCAAAGTGATATAAAATTATTGCTTTTTACATCCTCACCCCAGCCAAGAGCAGAGCAGTGTGGTCCCTGTGAGTCCAGTCCTGCTCCATCTCCTTCCCCAAAGCTCTATGGAGCTGGTAGTTCTCCATCCCCCAGCTCTCCCTGAGCAGATCCAGGCTATTACCAAGAATATGGTATGGATCAGTAAAGCAGCATCACGTATCCAGGGATATGATTATTTCCCAGTGGTTGAAATCTAGGTCTCTTGCTTGGGAGGAGGGAGGCGAGCGGAGGAGGGGGGAAGACGCTCATATTAATCTTATGAATATTCATGGAAAAGCTCTGCTGCCTTCGGGGGTTGACTCCTGGAGTTTGGGGGCTGTAGGTGAGAGGTGCCAGCAGCGGCGCGGAGCAGAGCGGCTGCTTGTGCATTCGCCGCATGCCTGACTGCAGAGCCAATTGTAAGTTGTTGCCTTTCTCTCTTCTCCCCCCCTCTCCTTCCATCCTTTTCCCTTCCTGCCCTGCTTAAAAACAGCCCGGCCATAAACTGTGCAAATGGAGGGGGTCGTGGTTTAGTCACAAACATGACCTTGTCCTCGAGGTGCCACCCAAAATCTCACCCTTCCTAAATACAGGCATGGCTCCTGCCCGCAGTGCTCTCTGGAGGCAGGGGGAAATTGAGGGGTTTTGGGCAAATCTTCACCTCCTCCATGCCCCCCGTTCCCCCCCTTCTCCAACCCCAAATTTGCATGAATTAACCCCAAAGATGCTTGGGGGAGGGGGAGGTGTGTTTGCCAGAAAGCATGTAATGAGGAGAAAGTAGGGGAAACTGAGTGCTGGGATGTGTGATGTCAACTCAGATGATGCCGTAACTGTACCCGATAAGCACCGAGCATCACTGCTTGGATTTGGACTGGGAAGGAAAGAGCCTGGACCTCATGGCAAATAAAAATCAACATGTTAAAAAGAAAAGTAAATCTCTGTGCTGTTAAGCAAAGCTGGGATGTTTTGGGAAGGGGGAAAGGGGAGGAGAAAGAGCATGGGCAGGAGAAAAAACTGCTTTTAGTAAAAAAAAAATAACTGAAGGTGGGTTGATTTGAGGTGAAATGGGGGTTTGTGGCTGCCAGAGATGCAGCAGCAGCAATATGGGGTTTGTGGTGCTTTAGTGTGATGCTCAGAGGAGCCAGGGAAGGTCAAATCCAGCTGAACTCCTGAGTGAGTGGCTGGGGAGCAAGTAATGGGGAGAAAATGCAGGCAAAGGAGAAAAACTGGGACAAATGCAACCTCCTGTGCTGTGGGCCTGGCAGAAAAGGGTTAAGCGAAGCGGTTGGATGCTGCAAGCCTTGTCAGGGTTGTACTATTTTTTCTAGTGCATAAGGAGAAGGGAGAGGAGGGTTGCACGGAAAAGGGAAATTTCCAAGAAAAGAGGGATCTGCGACAATATCTGCACCTCGGGTGATGAAGAGAGGAACCAACAGGCATAAATGGCCTGGAGACGGCTGAAATCTTTGCTGAGGAGGTTGGGACCATGGGGTTATTTTCCACCTGCCTCCCCTACCTGGTTCTGTAATCCTGGCTCAAAGTAGACAAGTCGAGTTGGAGCTGAAGAAGGGAGGTTAGAGGATTTTTTGGTTTATTTTTTCTTTGGGAGGGAAAAAAAAGAATCAAGGCAAAAAAATGAGAGATTGCTTGGACCTCTCTGGGTTGAGCATCTCCATGGTGTGAGGCAATGTAGGGTTGTGGGAATGGGTGCTCCTTAGGAGCAGGGATGGAGATGACCCCGCACCCGCCGGTGACCGGAGCCTGAACATCCCCATGAGAAATTCTTTGAGTCAAATTCCCACGGGGTGGGTCAGTCAGAGGTTTGGCTTTTGGGAGGATGGGGAGGACGTGGATACAGCTCGTGTGGGTACCACAGTCAGGCCCACGATGCTCAGGGTTCATCGGAGCCCTCAAGGGGGGGGCAAGTGGCTTTGGTGGGGGCTCACAGGGACCAGTGGGGGGTTCAGTGTTGCGGATGAAGCCGGAGCCTCCTGAATCACCTGGGAAAGTGACGCAATGGCGTGGGAGCTGCACCCAGTGGGTACCACCGACTCCTGGGTGCTTGGTGATGGTGGGAACCCACTGGGGCTTTGGAGGGATGGGGGCTGCGTTGTTCCCCCCCACCCCCTCTGCCTGGCACCGGCTTCCAGGGGCAGCCCTGCCCCGCTGCACGCCGTGGTGCTGAGGGAGAGCGCAGGGAGATGGGGCTCTGGTTTTTTCCGCCTTGCCGCTAGCGCGCTCTCGCCCTCCTCTCGTGTTGCAGTGCGGGTTGGCCAGGCAGCAGGATGCCTGGAGGAGCCAGGGCTTTGCAGATGCTCCTTTCAAGCCCCCAGCAGCTCGTTACCTTCTTGGTGTTTTTTCCAGGCGATGCCACACCTCCCGAGGACACTGGGGACATCGGGGTTTGCTGAGCTTAGCATCTTCTCACCGTCGTACCGGAGGCATCAGACAGACGCTCATCTGCCCTGAAGTGCAGATCTGCAACAGCTACCAAGAAGACTCTGTCTCTCTGTCTCTCTGTCTCTCTTTTCTCTCTCTCTCCAGTCCAAACCATTACAAGACCTGACTTCCACCATCTGGGAATCTAACCCCTTTTATGTCCCTTCTCCTTTTTCTACGATGACTCACCATTATTTTTAACTTTGAAGAGAGAGGAAATTATGGGGATCTTGGAAGCCTGTATTTCTCTCTAGGATTTCCCCAGGGTCAGATAATCGGTGTTACTAAAGAGACACTAAGATTTGGCTTCTCCAGGTAATGTGATTTGTTTTCTGTGTGCCATGGTGGTTTGCAGAGGATGACAGGAGCCAGGACACCAGCGGTCGAGGAGGGGGACTGCAGTGGTCCACGGGGCAGCCGCAAAGCTTGCCCAGTTGGCTGCAGGCAGGGAGGGCAGCATGTCGCCTCGATTTATGGCAAGAGGATTGGGAAGGTGCCGAACTTAAACCCAGAGCTAGAGATTTCCTAGAGGGGGAGATTGCCTGAGATTGCACGGTTAAATGTTAACCCTTAGCTGCATGCTTGGGAATGAGCAATGAGCTGAGCCTGGTCTGCCTCTCCCCGGCACCCCGCGGGGTCCCCTCGCCACTTTAGGGCTGGATGGGGTTATTTTTCTTCCTTCCTTGCTCTTCCCTTCCCCCTCCTTTCTTTATTTTTTAATTGGATTTTTTATTTTTAACCAAAATAATAGTCCTGGCTTGCCAATGCCAGTTTTTCCATGCTGGTTTTGAATAGGTGACAGTTCCTCAGGTGTTTTCTCTCTTCCACCTAATGGGCTGAGATGGGAGTTTTTGAACTCTGTCCCAAAGAAGGCAAATTACACCCCCTGCAAGGAAGGGGGTAGACGTGCTAGTGAAGAGAGCTGCTGTCCTCCCTCCAACTTTATCTCATCTCTCTCTTTCTCAGCAGGGGCGATTTTCTTTCCTTTTCTTTTTTTATTTTCTCTCTTTTTTTGTTATCTCATCCCTTCGCCTTTTCATGAGACACTTCCAAACCTACGTACCTGTCCTTCTGCAGGATAGTAGCCCTGACCTGAATCTGATCCCACCACTGGGCCCTGGGAAGAGTTTAGCATAAGGATTTCTTTTAAACCCCAATATGACAGTTGCTACTGGAGATCCTGCAGATGAAGCTGCAGCTCTTCCCGGTCACCCGCAGGACACATATAACCCTGAGACCGACCATGAATGCTGCGAGAGGGTGGTCATTAATATCTCGGGGCTGCGCTTTGAGACACAGCTCAAGACATTAGCCCAGTTTCCAGAGACCTTACTAGGGGATCCTAAAAAGAGAATGAGATATTTCGACCCGCTCCGGAATGAGTATTTCTTTGACCGGAACAGACCCAGCTTCGATGCCATCTTGTACTATTACCAGTCTGGTGGGAGGTTGCGGAGGCCAGTTAACGTGCCCTTAGATATCTTCTCAGAAGAGATTCGTTTCTATGAACTGGGGGAAGAAGCAATGGAGATGTTTCGGGAGGATGAAGGTTACATCAAAGAAGAGGAAAGACCATTGCCTGAGAATGAGTTTCAGAGACAAGTGTGGTTGCTCTTTGAGTACCCTGAGAGCTCAGGCCCTGCCAGGATTATAGCTATTGTCTCCGTCATGGTGATTTTAATCTCCATCGTCAGCTTTTGCCTGGAAACATTGCCCATTTTTCGGGATGAGAACGAAGACATGCATGGCAGCGGGCTGAGCCATCCCCCCTACTCCAACAGCAGCATGGGGTACCAGCAGTCCACCTCTTTCACAGACCCCTTCTTCATCGTGGAGACACTTTGCATCATCTGGTTCTCGTTTGAGTTCTTGGTGAGGTTTTTCGCCTGCCCCAGCAAGGCTGGGTTTTTTACCAACATCATGAACATTATAGACATCGTAGCCATCATTCCCTATTTCATCACCTTAGGGACGGAGATGGCCGAGAAGCCGGAGGATGGTCAGCAAGGCCAGCAGGCCATGTCCTTGGCCATCCTTCGAGTCATCCGCTTGGTGCGGGTCTTCAGGATCTTCAAACTCTCCCGGCACTCCAAGGGGCTGCAGATCCTGGGGCAGACTCTCAAGGCCAGCATGCGGGAGCTGGGCCTCTTGATATTTTTCCTCTTCATTGGCGTCATCCTCTTCTCCAGCGCCGTCTACTTTGCCGAGGCCGACGAGAGCGAGTCCCAGTTCCCAAGCATCCCCGATGCCTTCTGGTGGGCTGTGGTTTCCATGACGACTGTTGGCTACGGAGACATGGTCCCCACGACCATCGGGGGGAAAATAGTGGGTTCCTTGTGTGCCATCGCTGGCGTATTAACGATTGCCTTACCAGTGCCCGTCATAGTGTCTAACTTCAATTACTTCTACCACCGGGAGACGGAGGGAGAGGAGCAGGCTCAATATTTGCAAGTAACCAGCTGCCCAAAGATCCCCTCTTCCCCTGACCTAAAGAAAAGCAGAAGTGCCTCTACTATTAGTAAGTCTGATTATATGGAGATTCAGGAAGGCGTAAACAATAGCAATGAGGATTTTAGGGAGGAGAACTTGAAGACAGCCAATTGCACCCTAGCTAACACAAACTATGTGAATATCACCAAAATGCTAACCGATGTCTAGTGGCTAAAATCTAGTAACCTATTTAAAGCTGAAGTGGAACAATTGCAGATATTGAGTGCTGCTCTGCATTGTAGTTACTACAGTATTTTCTACAGTGTATATTTGGTTCTGCATGGGAAGCAATAGCTGTGTAAGTGACTTTTAACCTTTGATTTCCACACCCAATAAGCGTTCGTGCAAAAAAGAAACCCCAACAACAAACCATTTTGGTTCCCTTCTCCCATCCCAGGTCGTTTCCAAAGATACGGAGTGATCGAGCAATGGGATGGGGATGTGGGGGGGAAGCTCCAGACCACCCCGGGGTACCACGAACGCCGCTCCCTGTCCCATGGAGCTGGGTAAGAGCCAGCTTCCAGGCATGGGGAACGGCTGGGAAAGGTCAGGCAGAGCTTAATGAAGGGAAGATGGAGTCGTGTGTCCAAATTGCTGGAAGGCTCAGGTTTCCGCCCCGGGAATGCCAAGTGCGAACTCATCACCCAGGCTCGTGTTTCATAACTGAAAATGCTGCATGCTGCAATAGTTGGAGCCACTGCAGTATGCCAGTGTGAGGCCCAGGGGAGGGATAATTAGTATGAAGGCACATTATTTATTAAGTCTTAAATTTTCTATGCCAGGCATCGGGAGGGATGAGTAAATAAATCAAGCACTTGGACTGAATTCATCTCTCTAGATGACACTTCCATCACCAATATTTCCAGGATCACCAAAGACACCTCCACTGACACATTGAAAATGAGTTGGAAAAAGCATCTTTTTTTTTTATATCTATATATATAAAAACTGGAGCAACTATGCTGTGGCCTATAACATATTTACACTGCAGTGAAATCTAACCAGTAATACAGTACAGCTGCATGGATATTCGTTGCATGAATCTGAATATTTAATACACACACAAATATCTATTTTCTTAGTAGACTATACAGTATTCATGTTTATAGTGTTTATAGATTCTCCGGTGGCTCGAAGGAGATTCATGGGAGTTAAAAACTCTCCATTAGATTTAAAACCTGGATGGGGAAGGCATGTGCTGACAACAGTTTGATAGATAACAAGGCAAAGCCTGAGTGTCTGAGCAGCCAGACACAAGAGCCAACTAATGCAAGAGAGGGAAGGTGAGCTGAAAGTTAAACACCTGCGCTCATTATAGGGCGAGTAATTAGTCATTAATCTTGGTGTCATGAGCAGAAACCCACAGTAGATCAGAGAGGGCATGAGGAGCAGGTGGAAAAGCACGTACTGGCTCTCCTACTTGTTTGGTCAGCAATTTTCAGCCTTTCCTCATATAATTTGTGTGTGTGTGTGTGTATAGATATTTAGAGAGTGACTATAGGGCCAAATCCTCAGCAAATGTGAGTGCTTGAGGCATTGGGAGCTTTCCAGTTCAGAGTGCTGGGATGGTGGGACATGGGCTGGGAGCAGGATGACCTGCCCCATGGCACCCATGGGATTACCAGGATAGGGTGTGTTTTGGGCACATTTGGGCACATTTTCCTTTTCAATCATGTAGAACCTCAGGGCTGGTGGTTTATTCCTTTATGGTGGAGAGGGCACATGCTAAGGGTAGGCTGGATCTGAGCTGGTACCTCTGAGCCTTTGCTTTGCCTTCTTCCAGAGTTTTTAGGAGGGGTGAGTCAAGGTGCAGAGACCCTGAGGTTGTCTCTGCTTCTTCTTCATCCTGGCATTCCTTGGGGAAGTTGTCGGTCCAGGAAGATCTCACCTGCTTTCCCTATTCCCTGTCTGCCTTTTCTTGTGTTTCCCCCCACTGCTGACAATCCCCAGGGATGTGTGCCCTGTTCTTCTGGCAGGTCAGGGGAGAGGGATGCAAACCTGGTCCAAGGTCATGGTCAAGCAAAGCCTCCCCCAAGGGGTGTGGGATGGAGTTTAGGAGCCTGTTGAGTTGGGGTAAATTTGGGCTGAACTGGGGCATGGTCAGTGCTGTACTGCTGTGAAGTATGGACACAAGGAGAGCATGCAGAGGGAGGTCAATCAGCCCTGTCCTGAGCTCAGAGAGGAAACCCATACTAATAACAATAAACCAAACGGTGCTAGCGTATTCTACAGCAATGGTTCCAAATGCTGCTTTGGGGCTGGATCCACCTCTTGTGCTGATGTGGCTCCACTTGGGCAGGTGGAATCACTCCTCATTTTTATTTGATTGATCAATTGATTCACACCAAGCTATAATTAATACCAAGTGTCCACTTAGTGCGCGAGAGTCCTGGCTCCTGCTTGGTGCAGAGGACCAGCAGCGTCAATGTGCTTGGTCTCAAAGGTGCTCAGCACCACGCAGCATGAGACCCCCAGCCTGTCTTTAATTACATCTCGTTACATTAGGAGCCCTCTCCTCCCTCTTCACTGCTGCAGCTCTGAAATGGGAGCCCCTATAGCCCGTTAACACCTTAAAACACACACAAAAAGAAGCAACACAACTGAAAGCAATAAATCTCTGCTTCTGAAGCTTGTCAAATGGGATGGGGCTGGCATAAATTGCTGCCTCGGGCACAATTCCCAGGGCAGTTGTCCAGTTTCTATTGATTTGGCTTGTGGTGGGTCCATAGGGATGTGAGTTTGCACGGGGAAGCTGCCTGATGCACTGGGATTTTGCCTTCCCACCTATGGGTGCTCCTAGCACTGGGTGATCCCATCCCTGGGGTGTGGGAAAGCACCAAGGCTGAGGGCAGGTTGCTGCAGGGTTTTTGGGAGGATGCTGGCACTCAATGGGACTTTGCACTGGTGGTTTTTAATGCTGTGGGCTTTGGATGATTTGGGGCAGCTGTTGTGGTTCAGTAAGGAGGAAGATCATGGGGTTTTGAGTTGTTTTGGGTATGGTGTCCCTGTGGGCTTTCCCAGGCTGGGCAGGAAGGGAAAGTGGGTGTGTGAGCAGGATGAGGCACATCAAACCCACTCGCCAAGCTGGGAGGTCCTGGCTGCTTTGGGAATCCCCAGAGCCGCATTGCAGGGATGCACGGGCTCGAAAAGTGAGAGGCCACGTTCCTCCTGGAGCAGGACCATGGCCAGTCCCTTCCTCAGGATGGATCCTGCACCTCTTGCATAGACCCGTGCAGATGTTCCTGGGGAAAATGAGCCCTGGTGGGAGAATAGCTCTGATCTGTCCTTGGGGAAACAGGAAAACACCCGGATAAGCGCTTGGATGTTTGGTTTGGGGCAAGGAAGGTCTGTGGGGGCTGTGGCTGGAGGCAATCCATGAGGCTGCACGAAGCAGAAGGGTCCAGTCTCTCCCCTGCACAGACAAATGGTTCCCCTATAGCTTTTAATGGGATTTGTGCCTGCAGGTCGGAGCTCTAGTGCTATTTCTAGCTTTGCTTCTGACTCACTGATGTGATCTTGAACCAGTTTTTCAGGAGACTGTAGGTTTTCTTCTTCTCTTTTATTTATTTTTTCTTGAGGGATTTGGTTTAGGAGATTCTGGGCCTGTGTCTGCAGAGATGCTGAGCATCCAAAACTCCCCTTGACTCTGAAAGGGTGCAAAAATGAGCTGCAGAGTAGCTCAGCCTGAGGATGCTAAATTAAGGACCGGGGAAGGCGAGGGTCCCACCATCTGTGTTAGATTGCAGCAGGCCACTTAATGTAGGTGTCTGGTTCCTTTCCTCCTCCCATGGAGATATTTGCCTCTCTCCAGGGGTGGGATGGAGGACTGAAGCCCTCTGGTCTGTGGAGGTGCTCCTGGGTTGGTGCCCAGAGGAGAAGACCCTGTATTTTTGCATTATCCTTTGTGCCATGGTTTTGGAGAGATGGAAAGTGGTGATTATAGTGCAGGTTGTCTTCTAACACCCAACCACATGTCCAAGCCTGCAAGCAACCCATCAGCCCTTTAATATGTCCCAAAATCTCTGCTAAGGGCAATGGGGTGAGGTTCATCTAGCAGCTGGACGCCACCAAGTGATTAGGGAAAAAATTATCTATATGGGCCAATGTGTTTTATTGGGAAAACTATTCTCTGCAGTGATGTTCTGTGTCAAAGTCCTGCAGATTTGAACACTGAGCTATAGGAAGCAAAGGATCTCTAGATTGTTGTTTTGAGAGTGTAGCACGTGGGTGTATAAATATGGGCATATTTGTGCATAAATACGCAGAAGGAGAGCAAAAGAGAGAGGAGGAGGAGGTATTTCAGGAAGGGCCTTGCTTTGTTGTCAGATAATTCCTGGGTCAGCCCTTGAAATTGCTACCAAAGTCTTTACCAGAGCTGGCAATGCACCTAGGGATGGGCCCAAGCAAAGGAGATCCAGATCTGGCCTCAGAAGTGGAGCATCCTGAGAGCTGGTGGCATTGGCTCCCTGCGTGCCTCTGCAGACCAGCAGCTCTACAGCATCTCTGCTCTCGATCCTGAATCCCCAGCTTGGGCCTGTCACGACTGTTTCTGTGATGTGCAGGGAAAGCTGAGCAGAAGTTGATGGGATTTAGCTGAATTCAAGCACTCTGCTGCTCTGGGTGGGGGTTTTCAAGATTTATTTCTGTAGTGTTAGTATTTTAAGTCCCTTGAGCTATGCTGGCTTTTGGTCCCAGGGTGGTGGCAAAAAGCATCGCCCTGTTTTGAAGCTGGGATGGGTTTATTTCAAGATCTGCATCCATGGGGGGGAGTCCCAGGGGTTTGTTCAGTCAGTGGGAGCTGGTCAGCATGCTGCTAGGGTGAAAGGGGCTGAGGGATGAGGAAAGAAGGAGTCAGATCCAAACTATTTTGTTTTGCACCCAAAATAAGGCTATGGCTCTGTCCCTGCACCCCTGGCAGCATTTGACCTCTTCCACATTGAGCTTGTCCCTCAGTCCCTTTGGCTGGGGACCAGCTGCTGTCCCCTGCTGGGGTCCCTGAGTGGGGACAATGATTCCCCCCTATGCACCAGCCACTGTTCTGGCCCTGGCCAAAGCACTGCCCTTCCCCAGCCTTGGCCTCCCCATGAGGTTACTGCATTTGGCTGCCCAAATTTCATCCCCCCCTTCTCTGAAATGTGTGCTCTGACCCTGCTGCATCCCATCATGGGGGAGAGGAATCATCCTCCAGCAGTGTAAATCATCCCTGAGAGCACAGCACTGATTTACACCCGGGGACAAGATCCCCCAGCCCAATTGTGATGAGAGATAAATCCCTTATCCATGTTTTTTCTTCAGGAGAGGGATGGTTTGGCTTGTAGGAGCTGCTGGACATCATGTAACCACACAAGGTCTGTACACATGGACCCTCATGGGGACCACATCCCCTCCCCAGCCCTGCCTGGCTGTCCTGAGGTCGGGATTGGTCTTTTAGGGTTTGTTTCTTTGATTTTTACTTTTATTTTCAATCTTCTGCTGCCTCTAAGACTGTAAATTACCCTTTTGCACTTGCTCCCTCATTGCTTGAGACTTCGCTCTTGTCCTCCAATGTCATCCACTGAAGCACAAGAGATAAAAATGGGTATTGGATCAACCCTGCGTGCGGTGCCTAATTTGAGTGAATCGATAGCAAGAGGAAATCCAAGAAGGACTCATCCTAAGGATGCTGGAGCTGAACCTTTTGTTTCCATGGTTACGGGAGAAATGGGACCAGGAATGGAGAGAGGCCTATAAACTGTTAAAGAAGGACTCGTGGGAATTTCAAGTCATTTAACCATGCGTTTGCTAGACAAAAACTTTAGACACCAGCTGTATCTGAATTGCACAGTGTGTATAGACATTACTGCTCTTATTGACGACCTGGGGGTGTCTAGGGGTCGGGTGGATAACAGGGTAAGAGGCACCCGAGTCAATAAGGCTGACCGTTGTATATAGGTATACAGATCTGTGTACATACATAGCCCAACTGAGCATTTGCTGTCTGGTTTCTCATGAGTGTATATAATTTATTCTTCACAGAGTATCACAATTTTTGTAAATATCGGCACTAATTAAGAGGAAATAAATATGTATATTATTGAGGAGTTATTTGGGTATCAGTTCTGGGGAGGGGGATGGGAAGGGAAAGACAAACAGCCAGATTTTTGGTAGTCTGGGTGGGTTTTTGCTGTACGGCTAAGCCTTCTGTCAGAAAAGAAACAGCCTTTTCTGTCAGAAAAGGAAGAATGGAAAAATCAGTTGGTGCTGCATCATCAGCCAGTCCCCAGGGAATGTTGGAAGGGGAAACCCCCTGGAGGAGCTGATGGGTCTTGGTGATGGGCACCAGCAAGGGTGGACACACTGCATGGAGTGTATGGGATCCAGCAGCAATGCAGGTGGAGGGGAAGAGGCTGGAGCCAGGGTCAAGCCCACATTCCCCATCATTCTCCACTCCACCAACTTAGATATCATCGACCATGTGAGAGAAGCTGTGACTGCCCCATCCCTGGCAGTGTTCAAGGCCAGGTTGGACACAGGGGCTTGGAGCAACCTGCTCTAGTGGAAGGTGTCCCTGCCCGTGGCAGGGGGTTGGAACTGGAGGAGCTTTAAGGTCCCTTCCAGCCCAAACCAGGCTAGGATTCTATGTCCATGCAGGTAATGGGAATGTGGGGTGCTGGGGGGATAAACCTGCAGGTACCCAATGGGTATTGTTTTGAAGCTGGTGATCCCTCTTAGAAGAGGGAGAAGCAAACAGGTAAGGATGGTGCTAGTAGCATGTCCTCTGTGGGCTTACAAACCTCGTGTCCCCAGAGATGTCTCCTAGTAGGATCTCTGGCAGGGAGTAGGGATGGGTTCCCTGGGATGATTTGGTTGCTCCATCCCTTGGGAGAAACCATAGCAATATTTTCTCTTGCCGTTGTGTCTTCTCCATTCCTGCGAGGAGTGTCTTGGGGCAGCAAAGGGCAGGGAAGGTGCTGGGGGCCCTTGGTACTTGTGTCTTGGGTTTTGCCCGTTTGCTTGGTGGCTCTCACAGGCAACACCACTGCTCTGGGCTTCCCTTCTTGCAGGGTAGAGCTGGGGTTTTGCCCGTTTGCTTGGTGGCTCTCACAGGCAACACCACTGCTCTGGGCTTCCCTTCTTGCAGGGTAGAGCTAGGGTAACCCTGTGCTCATGGGCTAGAGAGTAAAACATCAGGAGAAGAGATCCTTCTCCTATGGCATGGGTTGGTCCTGCTCAGCGCTGGGAAGTGGCATCACCTTGTAACCCAAGGGTTAGCCCAGCAATGCTAAACCTCCATCTCAACCACCCCCACATCCCCTTGTATTGCTAATGGAGGAGCCCCTGGTGTGGGCTCAGAGTCAGAGTCCTTGGGTTTGAGTGTTTCTAAGGCCACCGTGTGACGCAGGGCATGTCATTTCCTATTCTGTGCCTCAGTTTCCCCATCTGTAACACATCCTGCTAAGCTATCTCCAATGGCTGCAGCAAACCGCAAAGCTTAGCTCAATACTGGGATAGCAAAAATGCATAAATAAGTGGCTGAGCTTGTGGATGGATGTTGTCAGGAGGAGAAGAGGTATTTAAGAGCAGCCAATTCTGAACATTTAAGTGTAGAAAACCATTGGAGTGCACAAAAAGTAACATAAGTGTTTATGAGCAATGCATCCTGAGTGAAATGTCACAGTGTTTGCTATAATGCTGAGTGGAAGCAATCCCCAAACTAGGCCATTTTGTGTTCCTCAGCCCCATTTCCAAGCCCAGGAGAAGTTCCATCCGGCTTCAGCAGATGCCAAACCTTTCTCTTATCTGTATCCTGTAGGCTTGTGGCCTCATAAATATCTAAACATAAAGTGGTACAAGGAGTTTGCAGACTAGTCTGCTCCACACAGGCTCTCTGAAGAGCTGGCAGGAGGAGGCTGTGAGGCAGCTACAGTAATGATTTTAAATTGCCAGTCTATCAGTGTGCTGCACCATCCGGCTGCACTTGGAGGATGCGGGAGCTGCCATCAGGGGTGTTGCATCCTCCTGCCAGCCGAGCTGCTTGTCCTTTTACACCATTCAAAGAGACGAGGAGAGGGATGGAAGAACGACACCATCCAACACGGAGACCTCCCCATGTTCGAGCAGCCCTTCCAGCCCCACCATCGGCAGCTCCCAGCCTGTGATCCCAACTGCGGCGAGCGGCTGGTCCCTGCTGAGCGCAGCCTTGGCTGGTTACGCCTCTGCTAAATGACCTACTTTCCTCCACTTTCTTTGCTGAGTGTTGCCTCTCTGCCAGGCAAAACCCCATGAAAACCCTCATGGATTTGCTCCAGAGCTCATAAATTAAAGAGACCTCCAAGGTGGCACAGTGATGTTCTTTCTTTGTCACGAGGAGCACCACGCCACACACCTTTGCAAAAGCTCCTCTCCCTGCTTAAGGGCTCAAAGCCCTCAAAATCCAGCTCATTTGCATCAAGGAAGGACAAGATGCAACTGCCAAGAAAGCACTACCTCTTATTACTTGTCCTGGAAAGTTCAGGATGCTCGGACCCCATTACAGCCCATCGCCTGTGCCCCTGGGACAAGTGGGAATTTTTAGTCTTCCTGACTGTCTGTTAGCGAGCCCGCTTCCATTTGGCAAAGAGGATCCTGAAAGCACATCCCAAACCAGAGCTGCGAAGAGGCCATTAAGTAAGATGCTGAGAGCAGAGAAGGGAAAATGATCCCACATCCAGGATGCTGCCGCTCTCCTGGTGATGCTCTGCAGATGCAGAGTCAAACCATCACTGCTGCAGCACCCTCGATCTGGAGTAGCCTTAACCAAGCAGTTGGGTGTACAAAACTTGCAAGGGTGGGTGTGAAGTGGGGCCCCCACAGCCTATCTTTAGGTAACCTCTAGGCAAAGTTTTGGCACTTGCACAGCTTTTGCTGAGATGCACATTTATCCCACAGCTCTGGAAATCAGGCCAGGTCCCTCTTTCTGCTTCCCACTTTCTCCTTACTCCTTCTTCTCCCTCCTTTGCATTTGTGCTGGGTGTTGAAAAACCTGTTCCTGGGAGCAGTGCTCTCCTCTTCAGCCTGGTACGGTGTAGGGGGCAGGAGAAGGGGGCTTTAGGCAAATGAGAGCAATAGCTGGGTGTGTTAAAGAAACATAAATCTATGCTTTTACAGGTGCAGAACAGAGTCTTCTGAGGCCCTGCATCTATGAAGCAGATGAAATAATGAGGTGTGAGCCACAGATTAAAGCCGGCTCTACCCAAATATTTAGAGCTACCCCAATATTTAGGCCCCTTGCTTCAACGTTACCCTAATTTGATGAGGAAGGCAAGATCCTGCTTAGACATCACAGTGTCCTGTGCTGGGAATATGCCAGAAGACCCGTGGTGAGACTGCCTCAGTTTTTTATCCTAACAAAGGGTTGGAGAAGCTGGGACCAAGGTGTGTGGGAGAGTTCCCAAAGGCTCAGCAGGGTTTGCCCCCTCCTGTTCTCTGTGGCTGTCACTAGGGCAAAGCTTGCTCACTGCCCTGGGTGAGCAGAGGAGATGGGGGCATTGATCCCAGCCAGAATTCCATGATGATACAGACGAGTCTTTGGGAGGTTGTTGGTTTGAAGGATGGCTTGCTGAGTTCACAGGGACCCCAGGGAATAAAGCACTACAGCCTCAGTGTTAGCAGAGAAACCCCAGAGTTTGCTGCAGGGAGCTGCTTTGCTGCTGCTTTAATGCAGCCAAAATCAGCTCCAGCCAAGAGCAGCGCTGGGGTCTGGGGAGACGGAGATGCCAAGGTCATCCTGCTCCACCTCCCTCCTGCCATCGCTCCTCTGGACCACAGGCACCGGGCAGGAGCAGGCCCCAAGGACACATTTTCCTAAGGAAGAGATGAAGGTGGGGGGCGGGCAAGGGAAGCAGAACAAATCTGTTCTGCCAGGCACCTGCTCCCTGCCTACGAAAAACTGCCGACGGCGCAGCGTGGAGAGCGCAGCCTTTCCGCTTAGGCGCGGGCTTGTCTTCCAGTGTCCTTTTCTCCTTGGCTAATTAAAGGCAAATCTCTGCTGAAGGAACACGGTTCTTCAGAGTTGAGCCTTAATAACTAGAAAGTGGCTGCAAACGCTCAGAGGCAGCTGCAGAAATCCTGGGCAGAAATAGCATTTTTATCTCGCAGCTTACCAGCTTTGGCTCTGGGGATAATACATTGCTGAGTTGTAGAAGGAGGCAACAGCAGATACAACCCCGTATTGTCCAGGTTTACAAAAGGATCAGTTGGATGGACCGACTCAACTCCCACATCATCCCTGGAGAGGACCTCGGAGATGGTGTGGCCATGGTGAAGGTTCCACCGATCCCCAGGGATGCTGTGGGGAATGGATGGGTGAATCATGTCTGAGTAAAGAAAGGTGTTTGCTGGTCTCTGGGCAGGTGATTCTAAATGCGGATCCTCCCATCCCCAAGGAGATGCCTCTAGGCAGCTGAATCCCATCTGGAAAAGGCATCACCCGCCTCTAGCTGCTGTAGGGGAAGGTGAGGTAGGCTTGTCCCAGGTCCTTGGTGTTGGGTGAGATCTTTGAGATGGGTTCTGGGGAGCCCAAAACCAGGCGAGGAAGGTGGAAAGGGAAGATGGACCACAGTGCTTGCCTTCCCATTTTGCTGTGGCTGCTCTCTGCCTCCTGCCAGCACTGCACGGTGGAAGGACTTTGCTCCAAACCTCGTGGTTTATCCCCATGGGAGGCCCAGCAGAAAGCAGCAGGGCTGGAAGCTGTTTCTCCAGCTTCAGCTCTCTAAAACCAGTCTGGTCTGCTGGGGTCACCTGAGGCTTAATGGAGAGACTGGCATCTCTGAAGGATGAAGGGATGAGGCTCCCCTTGGCTGTTGGCCTCCCTCCAGCAACTGCACAAGGGGTCCAGATGGTTGCAACATCTTCCACAACCAGACTAGTCCGACCCATGCTCTTGAGCATTCACATGCTGGTTATTTCCACTCTTTAAAAGGCAGAAGGAGAATTTAACCCTGAAGGACCTCCATCAAATAAGAAGAATGCTCTGCACTTGCATAACATCTCCCAGCCAGGCAGCCCAAAGCACTTTACTCACAAATGTTTTTAAAGGTTTTGGGTTACTGTAATGCCCTGAAACTCTTAAGGACGAAAAAAACAACCCCACAGCAGAGCATTTGGTATAGCAGGGCATCATTGCATGAGGACAGACACACACAAAAAAGAGGTTGTGGCATCCGATAAGGCTGGCAAGAAGCAGGCGTTGATAGTAACTATTATTATTCTGATGATGACATTATGTGGCTCTTACACAGTGCTTTTCATTAGTAGCTCTAAAGTGCTTTAGGAAAGAAGAGATTCAGATGGCTCAACCGTCTGCAGTGATTTCACTGGAGGAGCACAGGCCATGGTCTCATGCAGAAGCTCTTACTGCAGTTGTACTGGTTGCAGGGCAAGGGCCTCCTCTGCTCAGCTCCCAACCACCCTAATGACATTTAATTTACTATTTGGCTTCTAGAAGTCTCCCTGTGCTGCACAGCCTGAGTTTGTGGTCCTCACAAACCAGTGCAGAGCCAGGAGAACACCCCTCTCCACCCTTACAACCCCCCCAACATTCCTGTTCAACCTGAAATGAATGAAGCAGACTGATGCCAAAATCACAGTATTTTTGGCCATTTGAACATTTATGTGAGGAGCAGCTTTCCCACGGTGGGAAGGGATGCGAGGTCCTTGCAGGGGGACAAGCTGGCCTCATAGAATCATGGAATGGTTTGGGTTGGAAAAGACCTTAAGATCATCCAGTTCCAACCCCCTGCCATGGGCAGGGACACCTCACACTAGACCACGTCGCCCAAGGCTCTGTCCAACCTGGCCTTGAACACTGCCAGGGATGGAGCATTCAGCACTTCACCAGCGTGGTGAAAGCACTGTGTTTAACAGAGCAGAAGCCCAGCCCTAAGGCAGCGGGTGCCTGTGCCTTGGTTTTGGGGCTCCTGGGAGCACTTCAAATCCACATGAATGCTCCTGGGTGCTGCTGGCATTCAGCTCGTGTTGGAAGGAGCCTGGGTTTGATGTCAAGCAGCACATAGGTACTGCTGTCTGAGGGGGATTTGCAGTGCGCTCAGCCTCAGCTCAGGGGCTCCCTACTGTGCGTAGCCCCCCATCATGTGTGGGACCTGGGGTTTTGGTTGCCTTTGCCATTCAGCTCCTTTAGCACTGGAGAATCTCCTCTGCATTGGTTGTCATGTGTGAACCTCAGACCAGACCACGACCATGCGACGTGTATATGAACACACTCCCTTTATGCATGGACATGCAAATACCTCCATTAAATCCCAATGAGCACTGGTTTTAGATCTTTTCCCCTCCATGCCCTAGTTCAGCCTTAGTGATGATGCCGTAAGGGAAAGCAGCGCATGGGTTTAACTCAAGCAGTACCCAGGTGGAATGGTGGCACCTTGACCATGGTGGGAGTTGTCACTAGAAGAAAACAGCCCCTGGCAGAACCAGAAAGAGAAGCAAAAGCACCTTTGACCACAACACAGGCATTGCTCTGGTGCTGGGCAGGATAACAGGCATTGCTCTGGTGCTGGGCAGGATAAAGGGGATGCCACTGGGATGCTCGGCTGGAGGGAGAGGGTTTGCTGAGGTGGCTTCTCCCTGGCAGGGGCTTGGGGGCAGCTCCATTTCACTGCTGTGCTCTGTGGCTCCTGCAAGCTCGTCCTCTCCCTCCCCAGCAGCAGCAGAAGCGCCGGCTCAGCACAAAGCTGCAGCATCGCGGCTCAAGGATTAGACATTCATTTGCCAGAAATAGAAAATTGGGGGAATGTGTTTTAGTGTATTAAATATATTCTAAGAGGCTGCTGATGCACAGGAAGATGGCTGTCCTATTGATCCCTGTCCTCATCCTGCTCTGGGCAGAGATGACCCTCTCACCCTACACCAACCCCTATGGCCAGGAGCTGAGGATTTTTCACCATGGTGGTGCTCTTTAGGAGCGAAGAGCCTTAGAGCCAGGGTCCCCATTGCCCTGGGGAATCTCATGCTGACAGAGGCATTCCCAAGAGGACCTCTCCATTCGGTCTGGGTGTTGGGAGCCCTGTTACGGTCAGCAGAGAGAAACTCCTCTGCATGATTCATCCGGCTTAATTTAGCCTCTTGCCTCGGGGCCAGAAGAGACATGCCTTTAAAGAACCCATTTCTCTGCATTCCTGGGGGAAGGAGTCAGGGAAACAAGCTCAGATGCACCAGAGATGCTCACTGTTAGTTCAAGGAATGCCACTCGGATTTCCAGGGCACTGCTGCCTGAAAGACCCTTATTAAGTCCTAACTGTCAGGAGCTGTGTGGGATGGGATGGCTTTGATGCATGCCCAGGCAGAGCAGTGCTGAGATGTGTGGTTCGCATGACTGTAACTGCTTCCCACCACCAGCTTCATGCCTGCATCCATTATTTTCACAGTGAAGCCATAAGGACATCCCCCCTGCTCGCTCAGCTGGTGCCTTTCATGGCTATGGACAAGAGAGAAGACCCCTCTGGATGCTCTTTTCTGGGCCGTGTACTCTTGGTGTGCTGGGATGTGCTTTCCTGGCTGCCTGCGCTCCCACCGTCTGCTGCAGTGGCACAGTGCCTGCTCATGTCTTGGCCGGATGGTTTCCAAAGGCAAGCTCTTGCCAAGTGTAGACAGGTTGGGTGGCCAGCCAACACAACATCGTGAGCACCACGAGCCTCAGCAATCACATGGGGGAAGGGGTTTGGGGAGCAGTAAAGGACTGTAAGGTCCTCAATTGGCTCTGCTGGGTGGCATCCTTTGCACCAACAGAGGGCATCTCTCGTCCATCAGAGCTTGTTTCCCTGACTCCTTTCACCATGAATGCAGAGAAATGGGTCTTTTAAAGGCAGTTACTCTTCTGGCCTGAAGGCAGGTGTCTAAATTAAGCTGGATGATTGACATGGAGGAAGGCCTCTTTGACCATGACAGTGCTTTTGGCAACAAGACCCCATGAAGTTCTCCTGGGGATGCCTGTATGGAGAGAGGAAGACATGTGGGAGATGAGGAGATGAGTCAAGCGGTTCCAGGTTCCCGTAGGTGCCATCTTTTCCCACACCAAATACAGATCATCTTCTACCTCGAGTCATCACTGCTCATAGCAGTGGTTTCTGGTGCTGCAAGTGGATCCCAGAGGAGCACCAAGGTCCCACAGGAATGCAAGGGTTAACAGGGCTTCATAGCACTGTATTTTCTATGCTACTGGTCTGGTTCATCCCCAACCACCCAGCTCAGCCTGCCTTTGGTTCCCAGTGCTGCCAGCATCCCCCTGCCACCATCCCGCTGCCCTGACCCTGCACATATCGCTGGATTTACTCCAACTTCATGCCTGATGAGGCTCAGGCCGTACGTTGACAGTTAATGGACCTTAAAATGCCTGGAGATCCTGGTCCTGCTTCCCTGGCTTCATCAAGGGTGGAATTTTGCTGCAGGAGGGTGATAGTGAGGGTTGTAGGTACCCAAGTCCCATAGGAGTGGGAAGGCTCATGCCTTTGGGTCCCACAAGAGAGGGCAGACTCTGCCTGAATATTTGGCATGTGTTTACATGCAGACTCCTAAGTGGGAGCTACAAGATGTTCTTTCTCAGGATATCCTGTATTCCTTTCTCTCTTAATACCAGCTGAAGGCTATGCCCATTGGAACTGCCTCATAGCTACACATTCCCAAACCGTACAGATGTGCCCTCTCCACCCAGTCAGTCTACAAGAGGATTTCCATGTCCAACAGAGGAGCAAAAGACACTGTGAAGGACTTGATGAAGCATCTGCAGGGAGATCAGGCTGAACCCAAGTGTCTCAGGAGTGAAGAACTACCTCTTCATCATGTCCTGGGGATGGAGCAAGGCCACTCCTTTTTAGTGACTCCCTGCTTAGTTCGTAAAAGCATTGGGAACAAGAGGGAGATTTTCAGAGGCCTTTGGAGAGACAAGAAGTCTCATATGGTTCTTCTCCCTATTGATCTGACCCTCTAGATATGACCTTTCTCTGAATCTATTGCCTTGGTTGTCCATTTTTCCTCCCAAATCCCCCTGCAATGGCTGTAGCTGGCTGCTGTCTTTAGCGGTTCAGCTCACGCTCGCATCTGCCATCCTTATAAATAAATGATGAGTGATTGATTAGTCACTTCCCTCCGACTCCAGCCTCTCACCCTGACCCTTTGTTGGCTTAAATGGAAACTTCTTCAAACTCTTCTGGATGGTACCAGAGAACAATTCCTTTCGGGATGATGTCGGAGCATTTTAAGTATCAGAAAAATCTCTCCTTCACCATTTTTTTCCCTCCCATGTTGCTTAGACAACAGGGCTGGTTTTACCCTTACTCACCCACTTACCTGTGGGGTCCTCAGTGGGATGAAGAGGATGTGTTGCTAGGATGGATGTGCCCACTCTGGGGTCCTTGCTGCTGGGAGTTTGCCAAGGTGGGGGGTACATTAAGGCAGGATGATGGCCACAAGCCGCCTTGGCCCTGTGCACTGCAGGGAGGGCTGTTCTGCCTCTTTTCTTTGTCCTACAATGTCTTGGGCAATTCCCTTTAGCACAAAGTCTCCCAGACAGTGTGCTTGGTGTCTTTTGGGTCCTTTAAAACCCCATCCTCTGCAACAATACACCATCAGTGGTTATAAGGTGTTTTATTCTGGGTGGGAAGGAGCATTTATTGGGGTGTCTCCTCCCATTCACCCCTCACATTCATGCTGCTGAATGTGCTTGCTGGGGGAGAAAGGAGGAAGAGGCCAAGCCAGCAGTCCCTACCTCTGCCCCCTGTCCCCCTAGGCCAGGTTTGTACCCTTCCCAATGTGGAACACCAGTAGCTGCATCTTGCTATTTAGAGGAAATCTATAAACCACTCAGTACAGCGTGAACCCGCCAGCCTTCCCGCGGCCTTCTGCAGGGTATTGATCAGCCAAGGGTTTCATCTGCCCATTTTCTCTTTGTCATCCCTCATCTCTCTTTCTCTGTTTCTCTGAAGCCACCCTCAGCAACATCACCCAGCACCCCATGTGCTCCATCCTGCTCCCAGCTCTTGTGCAATGAAGCCCCATGGCTGATGGCGCAGTGCCAAGCAGGTTCCCCCCATCAGCCCTGGGGCTTTAGGGACAGTTTGAGGCTGGTCAGTGGTTCCCATAGTGAAGTTCCACAGTGAAGTTCCCATGGAATGAGTATCTATCTATCTGAGCTGCCTGTGGGCTCTGCTGCACTCAGTGTGGTCCCTGGGCTGAAAGGGGTGGTGTCCCCCATGGGGTGCTTCAGTCCATACAGACTGGTAAATCCCCCAGTGCATGGACATTTCCCTCTCTCTTCATTTCCAGAAGTGGGGAGAGCAACCAAGAGCTGGGAAACCATCCCCAGCTGATCTGCACATCAGTGCTTTGTTCATACACGTTCTCCTTCCCCTTTACAGGCTCCAAAATCTCCGGGGATGGGTGGAATAAGCCAACCAGGCAAAGCCTGTGATGCCAAGAATGCTGTAGATCCATCAGCCTCAGGGGAAGGAGTAAACCCTGCCCAGATGACCTGAACCTGCACCTCCACCCAAAAAACCCCCAGATCTGGCCAGGACCCTCCGCAACTGCTTTGGCTGGTGCAGAAATCAGAGCCATCACTGAGCAGAGAGCTGGGGAAGTGTTTCCTTTATTTCACAGAAAGATAATGACTCACTCACTGATGCCTTTTGTTGCTGTTGTGGGAAACATATTGTCTGGATTAATATCTTGGCTTGGGAATGTAGGTGGGGAAAAAGATTGGAAGTTTTCAAAGCATCCTATTGGGAAAACAAAAGTCTTTTTTCTTTCAAATGCCAAGTTGGTTGGGAAAATGCTTTTAAAAGGTTAAACCTGAGTGCAATGTTTAGCTTAAGAGCAACGCCCATTCAAATATTCAAGCTGTAAAATTTGTTGGTGTCCCAAACTCTTCATTTACTCTAACTCTAGGGAGGAAAATCAACCAACCCCCACAAAGAGCCTCCAGAGGTGGAAAAGCTATTTCCAGACCAGACATTGTCTTAGAATCATAGAATCATAGAATGGTTTGGGTTGGAAGGGACCTTAAAGCTCATCCAGTTCCAACACCCTGCCACGGGCAGGGACACCTTCCACTAGAGCAGGTTGCTCCAAGCCCCTGTGTCCAACCCAGCCTTGAACACTGCCAGAGACGTGGCATAAAGAAATTCTTCTTTAACAGAAGGATTATAGGGTCAGGCTCCTTAGAAGTACCTTGGACCTGGTTCTTGTCCAGGGATGGCCTCAAAGCCGCTGTAGATCTAAGCTGTGGCACGAGTGGGAGCTGCTGGTGGTGGCTGGTCCCTGCTCCCCGGGTGACAGCTCAGTGGCTGGGACATCACGCCAGGGTGCGAAACAAGGGCTGGAGCCAGCAGTAAAACCTCTTTTCACTGGAGGATGATGAAGGTTGGTTGCAAACAGAATCTCACCAGGAGGAGGACTAACAGGACCATGAGCACATCTTCATATCCGCGGGCTGGTGCAGGCAGAAATGCAAAAGCAAAGAGCACTCAATGGATTTAAAACTGCTCTTGCAAAGCTGGAAAAACCCCCATCCTGGTGAAAACCACTTAAATGTCCAGGAAGAGAATGCCCAGAATTTCAGCAGCTGAGTGCATCCCTCAAAGGGACACAAAGCAGAGCCCTGGGGACATGCAGGCTCACTGTGTGCGGGGGGACAAGGTGGCCAGCAAGGGACACGCAGCTGAGGACCCAGGAGCACCACAGCTCTGCAGACACGGTGGCAATAATTGCTCCAAGCCATTCTTATGGGAATGTGATGCTGGAACAGAAGGAGATGCTCAGGCTCACAGTAGCTTCCCAGGGACATGTTGTTCTCCTACACGCTGGGAATAACAATGAAACAAAACCAGTGTTGGGACAGGGTTTATCCCTGGAGGTGATCCCTGATTCCTGCAATGAGCTCCCAGATGTTCCCAGTCCATTGGGATGAGGTAAATATCCCCAGTAAATATCCAGCTCCTCATGTGTGGGCTGGATGTTACACCAGGAGCTGGGAGATGGCACAAGGCCATGTGCTATTTTAATGTCAGTGGTTGTTTCCTGATTTTCCAGGTGGGAAGCAGAGCACAGGGAGCTGCAGACTGGAGCAGAGGGAATTTGCTGATCACTGTTTTGGCAATCATAAATTTGGGTGAAATTCCAGTGAGGTTTTGAGCCAACGGAGAAGAGGGAAAGCGAGTTGAAGTTGAACCATGTCATTTGGATACTCCTTTAGATAAAATGTTCACTGCTTCCCTACAGTGGGAATCACCCCTTTCTGAACTGCTCTTTTCTTAGAAGCAGCCTTCTGATATCTGAAGGGGGCTAAAAGGATGCTGAAGAGGGACTCTTCATCAGGGTGTGTAGGGACAGGACATGGGGTGATGGGTTCAAACTGAAACAGGGGAAGTTCAGGTTGGATCTAAGGCAGAAGCTCTTCCCTGTGAGGGTGCTGAGGCGCTGGCACAGGGTGCCCAGAGAAGCTGTGGCTGCCCCATCCCTGGCAGTGTTCAAGGCCAGGTTGGACACAGGGGCTTGGAGCAACCTGCTCTAGTGGAAGGTGTCCCTGTCCCTGGCAGGTGGTTGGAACTAGATGAGCTTTAAGGTCCCTTCCAACTTAAACCAGTCTGGGATTCTATGATAAAGCCCTGGACATCTGCTCCTTACCAAGATATAAATCAGTTCCCTTGTCCCTGCCCCAGCATACACACAGCCAAATAAATGTCCCAACCTATCCCCATGGCATCTACCACCCTTCCCATGCTCACTCCCCTTCCATGAGGCTGCCCCCTAAGCTGGAAGCTCTGCTCAGGTTCATCCTCCCGAAATTCAGCTCTAGACATCTTGGTGGTGTTTAAATATTTACAGCAGACGGTGGTAAAAAAGATTGAAACATGAATTATTCACAGCTTCGCTTTTATCTTGGCAGGGGCGGTCGTGTTTAGCAGGAGGATTCCTCTGGCAGGGGATGGGCCTTGATTGAGAACGGGTGAGAAAGTGGGGAGGGAGGGAGGGTCTCGGGGTTGCTGAGGGAAAACCAAAAGGGGACATATTGCTGTTGGAGCAAGCCCAGAGGAGGCCACAAGGATGAGCAGGGGCTGGAGCAGCTCCTGTATGGAGCCAGGCTGAGAACATTGGGGCTGTTCAGCCTGGAGAAGAGAAGCTGCGTGGAGACCTCAGAGCAGCTTCCAGTGTCTGAAGGAGGCTACAAGGACGGGGAGAGGGACTCTTCGTCAGGGACTGTAGTGATAAGACAAGGGGTGATGGGTTTAAACTGGAACAGGAGAAGTTGAGGTTAAATATACGCAGAAGCTCTTCCCTGTGAGGGTGCTGAGGCGCTGGCACAGACTTTTCCCAGAGAAGCTGTGGCTGCCCCATCCCTGGCAGTGTTCAAGTCCAGGTTGGACACAGGGACTTGGAGCAACCTGCTCTAGTGGAAGGTGTCCCTGCCTGTGGCAGGGGGTTGGAACTGGAGGAGCTTTAAGGTCCTTTCCAATCCAAACCAGCCTGGGATTCTATGTTATGGGCACAGCAAACTGAACCTGGCACTCATGCAAGATGCATTTTTTCCCTCCTTGCATGTCTTTCTAAGTGGCACAGGGCTGGTGCATCAGGAAGACGTGTTGGTGCAGAGCACGTTGAAGGTCTCAGCATGCAGGAGATGCTGCAGCACCTTCACAGCCCCATGTATGGCGTAAGTCCTGGCTCCAGGCTTGTCCCCAAGCCTGTGTGTCCCTGGGTCTGTGTCCTACTGAGTTGCCATCACTTTGGGCATCCCTGGCACTGGGTGATCTTGTAACCCAGCCTGTGGCTCAAAAGAGAGTGATTTCCCATAGGTAACACTGTTCACACAAGTGGTTTCCAGTGATTGAGGAATATGCTGCAAATCCCACCATGTTCCTGTTCACCCCAAGCAATTTACCCCAAGGATGCTTGCAGAAAGGATACCAAACCCCCTGCAAGACACTTTTTCTGGCGACTAAAGGGCTTCAATCACACCCCTGAGGCAAAAATAAGTGTTCAAAATCTCGACTGTGAAAGGAGGATGAAAAATCCTCTCTGCCTTTCTGTCCCTAGCAGCTTCTCCCTATCAAGATCGACTCCCACCAGCCTGTGGATGGATTTTGACGCCGTTTCAGATCCAAAGGGGAGCAGGTGACATGGAGGCAGGTTTTGGAGGGGAAGAGTGGGGAAGAAACACATTGGGGAAAAGAAGACCCACACCACAACCCTGTGTGTCCTTTCCCTGGGATTAGGGCATGTTCTCAAGCTGGTGGCATCTTATTCGCATTCAAATAAGCCTGAACCTGGT
The DNA here is from genome assembly GCF_004027225.2 of Strigops habroptila. NCBI lineage: Eukaryota > Metazoa > Chordata > Aves > Psittaciformes > Psittacidae > Strigops > Strigops habroptila. The sequence continues at coordinate 5,194,013 of NC_044294.2, forward strand.
GCTGGACCAGTCCCACCAATATGGCCATGCAGAAGAGCCAGGAGCATCCTGCCTGTGATGGCAGAGTCGTGTCCTACAGCCCAGCCCTGTGAACTGCACTATGCAGAGGGATGAAGCACCAAACAGGACATCCCTGCCTCTTGATTCCAGAGGTTCCCACTGTGGGAGGATCCAGGCCTCTCTGGCTTTCCAGGCTGTCGTGTTTCCCTGCCTGCAGCAGGAGGAGTGGAGCGAGCCTGGTTGATTTGCAGCTCTGTTTCCTTCACTATCCCTGGGGAGAGCAAAATGAAAATGGGGTTTTAAACTGGAGGCTTTTCCTGAAGGGCACTTTCCCATCATTCAGCCTCAGAACTCCTCTTCTAAGTCACCCCTGGCACAGAAGCCAGCCGGAATTGCTGGGGATAGCCCATGTTAGGATTTGACCTGTTGATTCCACAGCTGGAGTCATAGGGGTTTGCACCCTTTCTGCCCCAGCCTCAGCTCCTTCAGCCCCTTCAGGATGATCCCTCTGTGCCTTGGTTTCCCCATGCCCAAAGCAGCCGCTATACAAAGCTCTGAGAGACCAGGTTTGTAACTGATGGCACTTTTTGCTTTTCCTGGGAGCATGTTTCCTTGTGTACCTCATCCCAGGTGGAAATTAAAGGCCAGAGAGGGGAGCATTTGGATGCACACATCCCAAAACCTGGGTGCTCTTATGGAGCAGCACCAGTAGAGAGGCAGGAAGACACAAACAGTGGATGCCCTGGGTTTTTGCTGATGGGAAAAGCTGAGTTTCCCTGTTTGTGCATGAGTGGGCATCACCAGTGGGGCCATGTACTTTCAGTGGGGCCATATACCATTACTGGGGCTTCCCTATGAGGTTATTCAGCCATAATGGTAATAAAAACAAAAGTTAAATGTTTGTGTGGAATGAATCTCATGGAGATATCCCAGCGAGGGATGTGTCGTACCAATGAGGTGGGAGAGAGGCCTCATTCCTACTTAGTCGTTGGAGAAATCAGGCGCGAGGAGCTCATCTGAGGAGGAGAGGAATTCCAAAGCTTCCACTGAGGGTTCACTCGGCCTCATAACCAAGGGCTACCCCTTCCGTGAGAAAGATCCAGGGTTATTTCCTTGCTCCTGGAGGAGAATTAGTCATTGCTGCCCCAAAACAGGGATTTCGTATGTTGTCTTTCTCATCACCAGCAAGGACAGGGGGTGCCCAGGCAGTGGAGCGAGGGCTGTCCCTCCATCCAAGCCAGTGCAGCTCTGGTTTGATGTGGGGATTCAAGGGGATCCCCAGTGACATTCCCCCCTCCCAAAACATCCAACTTCTGGCCCCTCCTCAGGCTGTCAGTGTACAATGAAGCCAGGATTTGCTGGGCAAATAGCTTTAATGTTTTGCCTAAAAGTCACTCGTGGAATGGTTTGAGTTGGAAAGTAAGTGTTAAATCATGAATTGTGGAATCCCAGACTGGTTTGGCTTGGAAAGGATCTTAAGATCATCCAGTTACAACCCTCTGCCACAGGCAGGGACACCTTCCACTAGAGCAGGTTGCTCCAAGCCCCATCCAACCTGGCCTTGAACACTTAGGTCCAAGTCCAAGAAGTGTCCAGGAGCTGGGGGGATAGTGGCAGGTTGCTGGGTTGAATGTGGGCTGCCATCGAGGTGAATAATGTTAGGATAAAAGGAATTTTCCTTCATAATCCCAGCAGAGAAAGCCAGTGCTGGAGAGGCAACAATCCAGGGAGCTATTTCCCACTTGGGAATTGCTTCTGGAGGCTCCCCAAGGTTCAGCTCTCTGAGGGTGCAGCACATCTTGCAGTTTTATGGGTGCAAACAGGGCTCATCCGCTCCAGGATCCTCCAGGAGTGATCAACATCCACTGCCCATGGAGGAAGATGGGGATGGGACAGTATCTCCAAACCTTTCCTCTATCACATCTCCAGAGATGTGTGTCCTGGGGTCTTTGCTGCAGAGCCCTGCCTGGTTCTGCATGAACCTGTCGCTGCGTGTGATCTGTGGGGCAGAGAAGATGGGGCAACTCTCGTCTATATCCCAGTGATGGTCTAGCATCTTTATCATGCCTTTTCACCCCCTTAGTAAAGCAGTTTGGAATGGGGAGGGAGGATGCTGCAACCAGCACTGGATCCAGAGCCAAACAGGGTGCTCAACACCATGGGTGCTGCTCACCACCAAGATCCTTTTCCTTCCTATTCCCTGCCCAATTCCTAGATTCTCACCCAGATTTTCAGCCCAACCAGCACATCTTGTCCCAACCAGTAGGAAAACCTGTTCACCAGCATCATCGGGGGAGCCACAACCTTCCAAAGCTGGGGCTAGTTGGGCACCTGAAGCTGATAACCTGGTGAGCAGCTCCCCCTGCCTGAGGTTAGAAAAGGACCTTTAGCAAAGCTAAACCAGTCTGAGACCATCTCTGGGGCTGCTGGTGTTACTGTGCCAGCCAGACACATGCTGTTCTTGGGTTAAAGCAGGTGAGTGAGGCCAGGCAGAGCTTACAGGGGAGGAGGGCTTGTGTTTGGATTGTTAGATGGAAATCAAACCCAAGATGTGACTATCTGAGGGTGTGGATCCCTACTCCTCATGCAGCAGCGCTGGGGATGTTGTGACAGATTTCTGGCAGCTCCTGTCTGCATCTTCCTCCCCTGCGGGATCCAGGGAGAGGGAAGAGGGTTTGTTAATGGAGGGGATGAGGAGAGGTGGGTTTCTGTGGGTTGTTTTGTTTTACACCAGCCAATTTGGCTGCCTCGTATCAGGGCACACACTGTTGAAGTGGGGGTGCGGTGCTGCCTGCTGAGCCGGCAGGAGCAGGAGGAGAGATAGAGGGGACCACTTTGGGTCAGTATTGAGAAATCAGCCCCCAGGAGCCACCTGGAGTTAGGAGCAAACACCTTCTCACTAAAGAAAATGCTTGTTTTTAATATCTTACCTTGTTGGGTTCAGACTTCATTGAGCTGAGTATCAGTATCTAATTGCTCCTCATGAATGTAGCTGTGTTTAAGAGGTCTAAGCGTAAACTCTCTCTGCTCAAGGGACTATATGAAGGTGCTGAGTGGGTGTTTTTTCCCCTTTTTCACCTCAAAGAGGGTAAATTTTGCAGAGGGCACTTGTACCCTCACCTCCATCCAGGCCATTCCTGAACCAGATCTTTGCCTTTTGCCTCCAGCATCTCTGTCTCCATTGCAGGAATGAGGTTTCTTTAACCTGCCAGAGGGGAGATTGAGATGAGCTCTGAGGCAGAAGCTCTTCCCTGTGAGGGTGCTGAGGCGCTGGCACAGGGTGCCCAGAGAAGCTGTGGCTGCCCCATCCCTGGCAGTGTTCAAGGCCAGGTTGGACACAGGGGCTTGGAGCACCCTGCTCTAGTGGAAGGTGTCCCTGCCCATGGCAGGGGGTTGGAACTGGATGAGCTGTAATGTCCTTCCAACACAAACCAGTCTGGGATTCCATGGTTCATGATCTAACAGATGTCACCAAGAAGAGTCCTACCTTTTCCCCATCTCTGCCATGAGCACATTTGAGCTCTAAACCAGCAGAAAACTGGGGGGTTTGCAGCAGTGGAACAGGCTGAGGAGGCTGCAAGAGGGCAAATGGGACCTTTCCAGTGCCTACATTGTCCTGGCTGATGCAAACCTTGGTATCCACCACCAAACCCCCCTTCTCCTCCCTGCCCTAAAGGAGTGAGCCTGAGATAACACTTGTTATGGGGAAAACTTGGGTTTTCATCCCAGGGGTGAATGATTTTTAAAGGAATACATATATTCTGGACCTCAAGTTCATGAAACAGCTGCAAATCAACCTCTTTCTGCAGCTGCTGTCCTCTGTTAGCAGAAGGATCGCTCCCTGTATTTCCACTACTGCCTTCCTCCCCAGAACGAGGAGCATCAGCAGCACCCCAGTGTATAAGTGGGCCCTGCAAGGTTTCCAGCTCTGCTTTCACCCCAAATCCTCAGCTTTTTAAAGACAAGGAAGAAATTACCCCTCAATGGTGGGCAGGTCTCACCTGTGGGGACAGATAACCATAGGTTGGGGTTAGGAATAGATGTTGAGACACAGGAAATAGCTTAAATACCTGTTCTTATGTGGTTATCCCTATATGCATATTGATGTGTTTGTATTCTCTTTAGACTCTATATGTGTGCGGGTAGAGGAGAATATAGATACGTACGCACAAACACATGCGCTCACTTTTTCTCCTTCCCTGGAGAGCAATGGCACCAGCTGAAGCAGCTTCCTCTACACCTTTCTAATCAACCCTATAAATCCTCTTTTCATTTGAGATGAAAGTTTTCCCCCAAAACACCAATTCTTTTTGTTCCCAGGCTCAGCCTTCATTGCATGCATCCCCCCTGCTCCTCAGCATCTCACTGAGACCTGCTGCAGCCAGTGTCCCATTAAGCATCTCTTAGAGCAACAGCTTCATACCCACAACTGGGTGGGGTTTTGCCACTGGGAATAGCCTTGAACCCCTTCATACCCTTTTGTGTGTGTTGAAATGGGTGATTTTAATAGTGAAGAGAGGAACTAAAGCCCTGAAAATCCTTTTTGGTCCGTCTGTGCCATCCCTAAATAAAACATATGCACCACTGTCCTCTTCTGGCTGGAGCTGTTATACTGCACCTACTTGCACTGTTCTATTGCAGCCACTTGCCAAGACCTGCAGGATCGTTTTGTTTCAGGTAAATTTGCCTTGTCCCATCCCTCCCTGCTGCAGAGGATGGGACTTGGGAGCTTCACTTCATCAGCAGCACAGCCCTGGGTTTGGGCAGTGAGGGAGCAGGATCTGATTGCAGCCACCAGGTCCTGTGGACCGTGGGGTTTTGGGGTCCTGCTGAGATGTAAATAGGTGTTGTGGTGTGCTGTCAAAACACAGTATCACAGAGCCACCCTTAGCCAGCAAGACCCTGTAGCCATAGAGCAGATAGATAGAAACTGCTGCTTTGGAGACACCAGCAAGTGCTTCCTGATGTTACCAGGCTTTAGCTGCTGCAGGAGACTGATTCAGAGGCTCAAATGGAATAACCTGAACAAGCAGAGCTGCTCCATCAAGATGTGGATGAAAAGAGGAGGGAAGGGAGGTTTTGGAAGCTCAGTCCTCCTGTGTGCTTTGTGCCTCAGTTTCCCCATCTTTAACGTTGCTTTGGACAGGTTTTGAGACAACAAAGAGATGTTGTACTTGGTCTTATGACTCTGTAAAGCAGGAATAGCTACTTGGGGTGGATGTTGTGTTATGCTTGTCCCCAGCAGCTCACAGGAGGGAGTTTTCCCTTTGAATGAGGTCAGTTACCACCAGGGAACCAGAGCCGTCTCCTCACCTTCCTCCTGGCTGTCCCCATCATGTGCAGGAAGAAGAAAGGATCTAGCAGAGGTCCTAACTTCAGACTTTTCCCCTTGCTCCTCCATCTTCCCTAGTTTTCAGGGCACCAAAGGAGAAGCATTTCATTGCTACTTCCTGCAGCCTTTCTTTTCCATCTGTGTCTCGACTCTTCCCTGATTGTCTGAAAAGCAACCATCTCCCTCTCCTCTGCTTCACCCCAAAACGTGACACATCCACATCTACATCCTTGCACTGTCCAGTGGCAGAGACAAGATGGGTGAGAGCATCTTCTCCTCCCTTTGCTGCTGATTTGAGGGAGGGGATTCTCCCCCTCTGCTGTGCTTTGGGGGGACTGCCCCTGCAGTCCTGATCCAGCTCTGGGGCAACAGCACAAGAGGGTCGTGGAGCTGTTGGAGCGAGTCCAGAGGATGCCATAGAGCTGCTGTGAGGGCTGGAGCAGCTCTGCTCTGGAGCCAGGCTGAGAGAGGGGGTTGGAATTGGATGAGCTTTAAGGTCCCTTCCAACCCAACCCATTCTATGGTTTTATGATTCCTCATCCTTTGGCTGATAGAAAATGGACAAGCAAAGGTCTCTTCATGGAGGAGGCTGTTGTGGGGTTTAAATAAGGGCTGGAGATGGGTGCTTTGTTGTCATCCTTCACGGATGCTGGGGTGAGATGCTGCACTCCCCAGGGAGGAAGCAACAGTGTGAGCAGATATGCACTGTGGTCAGAGGTGGTGAGAGTTTCTTATTACTGATACAGAATAGCCTGATCTCAGTGACCAGGAGCTGCTGTGATGTGGGTCAGGCTTACAAAACATGCCCAGAAGGTAAGAGGCATGGAACAGGACCCTGCCTGTTGATGGGGCCACATCGAGTTGGGCAACAAAGCCCCACCGGGTGGAACTTCATCGGGGTCAGCACAGCATCCAAGGTGATTAGTGACAGTGTTTATAGACAGGCTGATGAGGAAGTGGGGATCAGATTGCCCAACACCACCCAGGCACGAGGGATAGCATAGCACAGCCTGGTGAAATCAGAGTGGGCAGAGAAAGTGATAATGAAAGATTAGAGAAGGGGATGTGCTGGGAAAGGGGCCTTGGGGTGCAGGGGCAATGATGATGGGACCATCATCCTCCAGTTAAAGAGCTGGTCCAGAGACTGGGATGCTGCTTCTGGCTCTGCCCTAAATGCTCTTCACCTCCTCAGGGTATTGGGGATGGATTGGATCCCCAACTCAAAGCCACAGTGGAGGGATAACCTATATGAATATCCCTTATTTCCTGTGCTCCTCTTGCTGATGGGAGCCAGCCCCAAAGCACAGGGGTGGTGTGGTGGAGTCCGAGATGTTTAACTAAACATGTGCTCCAACAGACTTCATCTTCCTCTAAGAGTGCTGTTAGTGGGTTCACAAACAGCATTTAGAGCTCTGGGAAGGAACATCTGATGGGAAGAACCATACTAGCTGCAGTGTCAGGCAGATATCAGAGTGCTGCCCATGAGCCAGAGGGGAAATGGGGCTTGAGATGGTGAGAGGGGGCAATTCTGAGGTAACAGCCTCAAGCTGCACCAGGGGAGGTTTAGATGGAGATGAGGAACAATTCCTTCCCCAGAGGGTGCTCAGGCATTGGAACAGGCTGCCCAGGGCAGGGCTGGAGTCACCGTCCCTGCAAGTGTTCACGCACCGTGTAGACGAGACCCTCAGCGCCATGGGTTAGTGGTGGCCTTGGCAGTGCTGGGGAATGGTTGGATGGGATGAGCTTAAAGGTCTTTTCCAACCTGGTCGATTCTGTGATTCTGTGCTGCCCCTGTTGCAGCAGGAGTGAGTGGCAGTCCCAGCCTGCCAGCAACCCAGGCTCAAACCTGCTGCTATGGTATCCTGGCCAGGGATGCACTGGCAAGGCAGATCCATGCCTTCCCTGGGCTTTACAGAGCTGGGAGCAGCGAGATCCCCAAACCTCCTTTTACTAAGTTAGTCTCAGCTTTCCCTTCTCCTGGTCTTGCTTTTTGGGCTTTTGGGGACCCCAAGTCCTGAGTGCATGAAGCAACCCCCTTTTTCTCCCCCCAATCCATCACCCCACCTTCCCCTTCCCTCTCTGCCTGCCAACAACCTGCTGGAGTGTGGCCAGTGCAGAGCCGCTGGCACTTGGCTGCCTGCACCATGGGAGCTGGGGCTGCTCCTGCCGGGGCCACAGATGGCAGGCAGGGCAGGTCCCATCCAGCCACAGTCAGAAGCTTTTGTTTTGCTGCCTGGAGCTTTTCTTTTCAGGCTTGGCATTTCCAGGTCACCAAGTGATATCTGGGAGCAGGAGCAGCCCCAGTGTGATGGAGGAGGTGTCTTGGAGAGGGCTTGGGGTGACCGGTGGTCCTTCTCTGGATGGATGTGGGCAGCCAGGACCCTGGGGAGAGGCTGGAATTTAGTGCTGCAGCTTTGAAACGTTCAGTGATGATCAAATACACCCAAGTCCTGCAAAGCAAGGAAATAAAGGAGAAGAAAGAACCAAGTGGGACAGAAACCAGGGAGAAAGGAGGTGATGGAGATGGCAAGGTGCAGCGAGGAGGGAGAAACACAATCCACCCAAGTGGGTACATAATTTATTTGCCCATTAGCTATTAATAAGCTGGCCTTTTGTATCAAGTCTCCTGACGTCCTTGTAACAACTTCAGGCCTTTCTGTGGAGCATCACCCTTTCTGGGTGTTCTTGTGCTACTTGCCATGCTAACATGATTCTTGATATGTCCCGTGCCTTCGTTGCCACCATTCAGCTGAACGCGTAATTAATGAGATTCCCCATTACTGCAGTGTAACAGGAACCTCTGGGAAACACCCAGGAGGCAGTGCCATCTCCTAGGGATACTGGGCAGGCAGGGCTTCGAGTGGTGCTTGAAGGATGAGGTAAGTCTTTGGGACTTCCTTGTGAGTTGGGTTAAAGCAGAGTGGCCAAGCTGATGACCTGGGCAAGCCATGGACCTTTCCTTCCACCCTCTGCTGTCCATGACTGCTGCAGGACTGGATGTGATACCCGATACTAAGATGCTCAATGTAGCAAGGAGAGGTGGAGAAGACCCATCTATCCTGGTCAACAAACGCATGGCTACCCTGCAGCCTCCAGCCTGTACCTTCCTTCCATCTTCCTCACCAAGCAGAGAATAGATGGGTTTAACACACATCCTGTGTGTTCCTGGGATAAAGATGACCAGGACACCATACCATAGGCTTGGAAGGACCCATCAGAGCAGCCCAAGTCTCCTACAGGTGATTCTTGGTGGCTCAGGGAACAAGGTGGGTCTTTGGTAAGGGGAAGACCCTTCTGAGACCTTGGAGTATATCAGCTCTTCCCTGGCGTTGTCTGATGCTGTTGCTCAGAGCTGAATGCAGGGCTTCCTTTTGAGTATGCCCACAGTGTGGGATGCTCAGTGCCTTTTGGCCACTTGAAAGGCTCCCAGGACCACGCTGAGACATGGAAAGGCCACAAGTCAACAGGTCCCCACAGCACTGCACAGGAAGAGCGGTGAGGCCAGGACTCAAGCCTGAAGCCATGTAGCTCCTATTGAGGCAGCAATGTGCCTTGGTGGGACCAAGAGACTGGACTACAGCCCATATCTGGGCAGGTAAGAGCTGCTGGATTCTTTGGTGCCTTTTAGTCTGAAAATGTGAATGTTGCTTCTTAAAATGGGTGTTGATACCAGGTTGGGAAGCTCTTAATGTCAAATGAAATCCCTCACCCCATATGTACATTGCCCATGGAGCAATGATGGGGACAAATCTGCTCCCAAGTAATGAAGCTATCACTTGGGGGGGGTTCAGCTCAGGAGCTGAGCTCTTGGGGTTGTACAACCTCTCTCTTGGGGTTGGTTACCAAAGAGTTTGGGTTTGTTCAGGGCAGTTGTTATCCCTGCGTGTGAAGATGCACCACAGCCCTGCTTGCAGCACCACGATTCTTCCTCGTGTTTCCTTTAAAGCCAAGGACAGCAAGATAAGGTAGGGTTACACCAGGGTGTAGGATTTCCGAATCTGAGTCTTTCCTGAGACAAACTCTTTCTAATCCTTACCTGTGTGTCAGAGTTGCGCAGGCACTGGCCACGTCCATAACCACCCAAGATATTCATATTGCTTGAGGAAAGGCTGTAATTGAGGCTGGTGGAACGGGGCTGCAGGTGAGTGACTGGTTTTAATCTTGTTTACTGTGCTTATACAAGTCTGTACAGCATTAATGCTGTAATGGAAATGTAATGGAGCCCAACACCCATGGCAAGTTCCCACCTATATTAAGCCAATCCTTTTATTTGACTTTATTATCACTAGGATGTGGAAGAATCACCCGGTTGAAAAGGTTTCCATTTATCTCGAACTTAAAACGGTGCTTGGCTCATGGTTTTATACCAAGTTGTGCTGATACAGGAGGTTTGGATGCTCTTGGCTTTGTGCCTGAACCCAGACAGATACACTCTGTGCTTTGGGCATTTACAGCCTTTGTTTCTCTTCCAAGACTTAAATAAAGTAGTTACTCTCAGCTGTGATCTTTTTAATGGGTTTGAATGCTTTGCAAAGTCTTCCATTAGAAAATCATCAGCCGTTGCAATCTGCTCTACTGGAGCATATGCAAGAAACATTGAAGAAACACAGCGAGGAAATATTAGTTGCCTTCAGCCTGCTCGAATTAAACCGTAAGGACCCGGAGTGAAATAATTCATCAGGATTTCTGACAGGCTGAAATCTGTGGCTGCCAAATAGTCACTTAAAACCCTAAACAGCGGCGGGAGCATCTGTTCTATTGGGGTGAATTCAATGGGGAGGGGATGAGATGCGCAAGGGGATGACATCAGGTTCAGGCTGCAATGATAATAGTTAATGGGATCTTTCTTTTTAAGTTGGCTTTTATTTCACCTGGAAATAAAAGGGATGTTTTAGTTGATCCCAAGGGACTGAGTGTGGGATTCCCCACTGCGCAAAGCTGTGCAGCACTTACTACAGTGATGCAGAGAAAGATGTGGGGAAGGTTAATGGGAATATGGGGGCAGAACAGCTTCTAGATGCAGTGGATTCGGTACAGTTTGCATTTAGTGGTGAAGAATAACATGGTTTTCAGAGAGTCTGGTTCAGGTCGTCTTCCCTGGTCTTGTGGGTTGGTGCAGGAACACCGATGGATCTGGTCCTGGTGCTGGCTCACTGCAGCTCTCGCGCTAACAAACACTTCTGCCCTCCAAGCGGTAATGAAGAAGCCCACAGAAAACCAGTCACTGGGAGCAGAGGTTGAGTGGAAGGACATGGAAGGGCCCAAAGAGACTTGCCTTGGTTAGTATAGGGTTTGGGTTCAAGCAAGCATCACCCCGGAGTTACTCCTAAGAGTCCTAAGAGTAGTTTGATGTGTGATGAGTTTCATGGTCCCAGGGAGAGGCAATCTCTGTAGGGATTGTAGAAATTTCCGTACAAGCAAAGCCTCATCCAAATAAAACCTGATTTTTATCAGGGAAAAAATTAGTGTTTTGCTGATTCCCAGAGCTGCACAATTTGGCTTCCTCAGCTGAGCCATTCCCTTTGTATCTCCTACAACCCCAAAGTGGCTTAAAACTGCAGTTTTTACAGCCAAGATCATGCATTTGTGCCCTGTAAATGCTTTCCCACTGTATTCCCAAGACGAAATTCAGCTCTTGGCATGCAATTGGGAAAGCCAAGGCTTTGCCATGGTCACTTCAGTGCTGCCCTGGGTGCAGAGGGGACGGGGACACCCCATCCTTGGACAGCTCTACACCCCTCGGGGCTTGGCTGCTGTGGGGCTCGGCCATATCCATTTTCAGAGGTCATGGGAAGGAGATCAGGAAATTGCTCCAAGGCAAAATCAGCTCCAACTTCCCATGAGGAGCTTGGGGCTGCCAGGAGAATGTGACCCCAAGGGGCAGCTTTTTGCTTTGGCTGAGCTTTGAGATCCTCTTTTCTCTCCAGCCTGGGGGAGATTTTCCAGTCCTAGTTTTCCAGGCCTAATTTTCCAGGATATTGTTTTCTTTTCATTTCCTTGGGGTTCTTCTTGAGCAGCACCTCTGGGAGACCCTGACTTTGCACATTCCCACTGCCGGGATGCTGCTGAAAGGGCTCAGCACAGGCTGATCTCCATTTCTTTTCCAATTCAACAGCACAGCGTGGAAGCCTGCCCCAGTTACGCAAGGTGGAATAAAGCTTGAGGGAAAGGCTCAGCATCCCAAGCTGCTGGCAGGAGGATTTGGGATGCAGGTGAGGGCTGGGGACAGCTTTTGGAGGTCAGTCAAGATATGCCCTGGCTGGTACCCGCCCCATTCCTGTGTGCTAAGTGCCTTTCTAGAATGATGCTCTTGGTTTTGCCTTTGCTTGTGAAGTTTTGGGGCAGGGAAGGAGGGCAATGATCTCTGCAGGGGCTGGGGAAAGATAGGGAAAGAGAGGGAGATAGCTGCAGTTTCATCAAATCCTGCTGGCAAAGTAGGCAGGGGCTTGAAATGGCAGCTGAGATGCCTTCACTGAATGTGATGCTTTTTGGATGCTTTTGGGATGATGATGGCTTTTTGGACTGAGAGGCTATGGCTGAATCCAGCAGCTCTGTCCTTGACTGGGGCTGCTCTTGGCTGTATTGGCCAGGCCTCAGTGTTGTATGGGCAAGGTGTGACCCCCCTGAAGAGGTTTACAGAGGAACAGGCACCCCTGCCCATATAAAAATGGGAATGGAAAAAGCACACGGGGGGCAGCTCCCCCTCCCAAATCTTTAGCAGTTTTGGGGCTTTCCTAACGGCAATCACAGGCTCCCAGAAAGAGAGGATTTTCCCATGCACCGGAGCAAAGTCAGGCCCAGATGTTGGCAGCAGCCGAGGAAGTGACCAGGCAAAGGCATCCATGGCCAGAGCAGCCTTGTATGCCTCCACCCACCTGGTACTTCGGTGTTGGTGGTGGGAGCACCAGAGGGTCCTGTTTTTCCAGCTTCAATCCCCTTTCAAGTGGGTGAAAATAAACAGGGTCCCTGTGAAACCAGCACTGTCCTGGCTGCATTTGGCAGAGCACCCCAGTGAGCAGCTCTGCATGGAGGGAACAGAAAGGGTCACCTCTCAGCATCACCTCCTCTTCCTCCACTCTGGGCTTTTCCTTCCTCACCCTCACTCAGAAAGCAAAGGCCGTGCATGTATTTGCAGACACGAAAGTGGTGGATTGGGGTCCTGGATGTGGCTGCTGCTGGTGGGCAGGACCCAGCGAGGGAGCAAAAACCCATTTCAGGCACAAGGAGAATGAGGACAAGGAGTCCCACCGGGCTCACGTGGGTACTGGCATCGCCTTTCCACCCAGCGCAGGAGAGGGACGAGCATCCCGGTGCCATGCGCCCACGAGAGGCGAAGGGGCAGCATCACCGGGCAGCCCCTGGCCAGCAGAGCTGAAGGAGGAGGAGGAGGAGGATGGAGACAGGGGGACCAGGAACCCCACGCGCTGGAGGAGGATGAGGATGATGCAAAAGCCGGGTTTGTTGCTCCCTTCTTCTTTGTAGCGGGATGAAGTTCGGGGTGGAGGAGAGGAAGGTTTGGTGGGGATGTTTGGGGCAGTTGGGTGCTGCTCTCCTTTTTCATGGGGTGATGGTGACCAGAGGAGAAGTTTAGTTTGTCCTTGGAGGAAAAGGGAGGGTGAAGCGCTCCCGGTCGCTGGGTGTGAGCAGTGAGGAACCCAGCTTTGCCAGGAGGGTCCCACTGGCATCATCCCAACCACTTTAAGTCTTAAATACTCTTTGCTGCCGGCTCTGGACAGGACTGAGGGGTGGTGGGTTGGGGGAATGCCCTGATCTCTGCAGTGGCTCAGCACACAATCCCACCAACCCTGCGTGACACCAGGACCCCAAACCTGCCACCATCTCTTTGTAGCTGCTGCTGTTGCAGAAATTGGGATCAATGCAGGTATCCGTCTGACCCGATTAGCGGCTTCCTATTGCTTTCCATTTATACCTATATCCATTTTTGGCTCTGGCCGACAACCTCCTCACAGGGTTTGCTGCCAGTGCGGATTTTGAAGGGGGAACAAAGTCATTTCTTTGTCGCTAGGAGCAGACTGAGGTTACAGCGCTGAGCTCTGGACGCTGGGTCAGGCTCTGCCTCTATCCCAGCACTTTTGGACAGACTGGGAAAGTGGGAAAGTTTCCCATCGATCCAGAATCGAATTGTCTTTATCGCGTTACAGCCGCGGTAAGCAGGAGGGTGAGAGAGGGGAGGATGGCTGCCTCCCCATCCCCATCCCGGTGCCCGGATGGAGCCGGGATGCTCGGGGGGTAAAGAGGTCACTCCATGCACTTCCCCGCATCTCTTCAGGCACAGGCTAATCAAAGCACTTCAAAAGTGCTTTGTGTCCATCTGTCCATCCTAAATCGTGTCAAACACTTTGCAGCTACAATTGCTTTGTGAATCCCAGCGGAGAGCAGACCTCCAGCCTCTAAAAAGCCCATTCAGCATCCCCAGAGCCACCCTAGCACCCTATAGTCAAAACCCCATTTAAATCTTATCCTGAATCAGGCTAAAACCCCAACTCCAAGCACTGGGAAGATGAGGAGGGCTCAGCTGCAGCAAAGCCTGGCTCAGACCCAGGCTCTCACCGGCTCCCTTTGCAGAGCTCATTCCACCCCATCTGGCTTTCCCTGCTACCTGTGCCGAGCTGCAGCAGCTTTGATGGTGCACCCGGTGTGGGACCATGTCAGCTCCCTCCTAGCAGGAATTCACCCTCGTTATTAAATTACATCCTGACCTGGTTAATCCATAGCTGATTAATTTTGGGCTCTATAGCTGGGTATCAGAAAGGTTTCATCTGTCTCATGGCGTGTACTGTGTGTACCAGGCTCTCTGTTAATCTGATGTTTTTCAATATAAAGAAATAAGGGTGGAAAAATAAGAATGAAGTATGGAAACTGGAGAGGCTTAAAGGAGTCTGGCTGGACATGCTTCTCTGCCTATCATGGTGGTCAGCAGCAAGGGACCCCTCCATCCCAGCACCAGGAACCCAGTTTGGGATCTTCCTCCTGTGCACCTTTTCCTGCAGGGCTCCTGCTTGGGTGTACAGAACATCACCAGCCCTGGATAAACTGAGGCACAGAGATGGAAGTAGCTCATAGGAGTTGATTCAGGCTCATCATATCTTTCCTGGTATGATTTCTGGGTTTCAATGTTGGGGCTCATCCTGCTCCCCCCTGTCTAAAGACACACTTTAACCTTTCCTTTTGATAGCAAAGGTGTCTTAGAGAGGGCTCAGACCAGGCTGCTCCTGAGCTCTGGCCTCCTTTGGTGCCATGGGGCAGGAGAAACCCTGGGCTCACTCTGAGCCCTTGTGTCATTGCAGCGTATTTTGGCCTCTTTTTCATTTCCCACACTGAGGACTTGAAAGCAGGGGCAGCTTTTACCAGACCCCCACCATCCTCTCAGAGGTTTGAATTATTCTTTCCATGATTTTACCATTCATAAACTCCCAGCATCTCCCCTCCTGCTTATTCCCTTGCAGCTGCACACGTTTGCCTTGAGTTTAAAGAACTCATTGTGCAAACATCTCTGCCAAGGAGGGAGATGAACCATAAACTTTTGCAGGATCTTCCCTAACAGCAAACCAAGAAACCCCCTGTTTTCCTTCCAGGGATGGTCCCTGCCCAGCTCCATCCAAGAGTCACGTAGGTGAACTCAGTGCTGAACCCCAGCTAATGAGTTCTGCTAAGAAAGAGGAAAATGAACAGAGGCTCATTACTGCAGTAAATTGCTCTGTGGATTGAAGCATGTGCCTGGTGCAGAGCAGAACCCACACGCTGCAGTCTCTGTGAGCATCATTTGGCTTGAGAATGAGGGAAAAATCCAGTCCAGTGCTACTGCCTTGTTCCATGGGAGCAGTGATGGGGTCTGCACTCCTCTCTTGTCATCTCCTTCTTCCTACCCTGTTCATCCCATGTCAGATTATAGGCGAAAAGGCTGTTCTCTGCCTTATTCCCCACTGGGAAAATGAAGCTCCCCGTGCAAACACAGGTCCAAGCAGTAATTTAGGAACCTGCTATAAATAAAACCCTTCTTTGCCAACTACTCTCTCCTTGCGGCAGGACAGGCTGTGGGGTGTCTTTGTCCCCCTTTCAGCAGCACTGAGTGTGGAGGCAGTGGTCCCATACCAGCACTTACTGGATGCCTGTCCATCCCAGATGCAGGACACCCTCAGAGGTCAAGTTTGTCCGTTAGGTAAATCCCAGCAGAGCCAGAGATGCCAGGAGCACAGAGCAGACGATTAGAGGGAAAACAGTGCAGGAGAGCCCAGGGCAGCCCGGCTTGTGAGGGTGTTTAAGTCCTTGAGGCAAAAGAGTGTTTAAAGTCACCTTGTTTAAAGGCAAAACTTTCCCAAGGGTGCCCAGGGTGTAGCCAAAACCTCCAGAGATGAGGGAGTTGTGTAACTGTCCTGTTTCTTGGAGGCAATGATGTTATTCCGGGCATCTCCCCCTGTACCTGTCTGCCCTGGACCATAACCCTGCTTTGACTTCAGGGATATTCCTACTAACAACAGGGTTTTGCTAAGCTCACTTCTCAGCCCTGATCATCAGCTCCTGGGGATGGTTTTCATGCTCCATGTTTCCCTCAGCCACAGATGCTCTTTGCCTGAGTGCAGGATGTGATCCTGATTAGTGCCAGGGAGATTTGGGGGGAACAGGCACAAAAGAGGTCAGGTTTTGCCTACAAACACCCTCACCCTGTGGTCAAAACCCTCCCAACCTGGGTTTGGAGGTGAGCTGGGCACAGGCTGAGGCTGAATTTAGGTGCCAGGAATATCAGTTTAATGCCTTTTTGTTCGTAGATCTCCATCCGCCTCACCAGAGTGGATAAACATAAGGGCTGTACTCCATAGGGGTGCAGAAGGGGGTATATAAACTGATAAACCAGCCCTGAAGGGCCTGATCAGAGGTCTGGATAATGTGGTGTCCCCTTTCCATTGCAGATGGCTGGAGATAAGATGCCCCAAGCTGGCAGGTCCCGGGCTGTCCTCTGGGATGGGGCTGTTTAATGTGCTCATTAACATCACAGGGGGAGAAATAGCTCAGAGGACAGGAAAGGATGCTGGAGGGAGGGAAATTGAGGTGATCGGGTCCCTTAAGAGCAAAGGAGCGTCACCGTGGAGGAATTCAGGCTGAAGCACACAGGTAGAAATGTGCCACCTCCTCCTTTGCCTTCCCCAGATGCGGATGCCTGGGAGGAGGAGATGAAGGAGGAGGAGGATGAGGAGAATGAGGAGGAGAGAAGGAGGGTAACCTGGGTGAAGGTAGAGGGTGGAACCCAGTTCCCAAATGGAATGAAACCACCGTGGAGCAGCCAAGGTGAGGCTGCCTGTGAGCGCAGCAAGCTCCGGGAAGGAAAGAAACTGAAAATGGGGAAATGAAATCAAAATGATTCCCAGTTATTTCAGCGAATGGTGCCAACCTGCCCGGTCCCATCCACCCAGGGCGTTTCTGTGTCTATTTATTCCTGGAGGATATAAGCCCAGCAGCCCTGCGGTCTGAGCCAGAGGCCGGCCGGCAGCCAGGCATGAGGAAGGGGCATGTCTCCTCTCTTCCTTGTCCCTTGTTCCCCACTAATGCCGCCTGTACCTGCTGCTGCAGCCGGTCCCATCACCCAGGGGTGGGACAGAGATGTCCCACGTGGTGGTGGCACCAGGACCATCCCCTCCTGGAAATGAGCCAGCTGTACCCATGGGCACAGGCAGGAGGTAGGTGGGCAATGGGGGATGCTCCAACCCTTGGGCTTTCCCCTCCCCTCCTCTTTTTAACATCATTATTATATATTAATAATAAACAGAGCCCTATATCCTGCTGTAAATCTCTCTCCTGGTGCCTGTGGTGTGCGGGTCCCTGTCCCCCCTCTCCACCTCCCTCCTGGGGACCGGCTCAGACCTCGCCACGTCACGGACGAGACGTGTCCCCTCTGGACCATCGGAGCATTATTGAGGATTAAAGGTGGCATCCGCCAGAAGGACACGTCCTCCCCCATCTCGCTCATGGGCGAGCGGGTGGGGGCAGGAGGTGGGTGGCTGGGTTCCCCCTCCCCGGGCAAGCAGGGCATGGGGATAAGGTGTCCCCTGCACCCCACCAGCCCCCCTTCCCAATGGATCTCTGTCTCTTTTTGGGGCTCCCAAGGCGATGGTGGGGCCGAGGCTCCGAACCGTTCCGGATCCTGCCTCCGTGCCTGCCAAAGCCCATCCCTGGCGTGCTGGGCTGCCAATTATACTGTGAATCAAACAGAGAAGAGCCTTTTAAATGACATTGCCTGCGTTATCCCAAAGGGACCTTTCAAGGGTATGGCTGGACTTTTTTTTTCCATCTCCGCTTTCCCTACACATCCCTATGTGTGTTTAATAACTCTCTTCCCAGATGCAGAGAGCGGTGGCACTTCCATGCCCTGTGTGGGTAAGTCCCCATAGGTAATGGTGTGGGAGGGCTACGGGAGGAATCACCTCTGTTCTCATCCTACTACAGGGGTGATGGGGAGGGGATGGGGTGGGAGAGATGCTTAGCATCTCCCATTTTCTGGAATAGCATTGGAAATGGCTGTTGTTCACCCCAGGAGTGTGGGGCTGAAGGGATGATGGGTGGGAAGCAGAAGGGAACTGCAGACATTGAGGATTTGATGGTTGCAGAGGGGCTGGTGGGAACCACAGCCCCGGTTTACTTGGGATGTGGTGGGCAAAACACAAACTCTCCCTCCAAACGACCTTTCTCTTTCGCTGTCTCTCTACCTCAGATGTGGTTTGTACATTATTTTCCCCAGGCAGGGATTTCAGCTGAAGGGTATTAGTTAATCAGATTCTGAGAAGCAGATGTTAGGTGATTTAGGAGGCAACTTTCTGGTTCAAGCCTCTGCCAGACCCTGGAGCGCGCGTTGCAAAGCTTTGGGAGGGTGTTTTGTGACTTCAGGCAGCATTGTTAATATTGGTCTGAAGTGAAAATGAGACAGAAAGGGTGGTCTGGGGTTTGGGGGCAGGTGGGGCACCTACCTCTGGTGATGGGGACAGGCAGATATCAGCATGGTTTGGGGCTTTGAAGGCAAGAAAAGGAAACTCATTGCCCTGCATCCCTTGTGCAGCTTGAAACAGAGCTAAAAAGAACCTTCCTGTGTCCCAACAGGGGGGATGAGCACAACTTTCCGCTCTCAACCCTGACCAGGACACACAAATTGTCCCCTTTGAAGCTCTGTGCCTCAGTTTCCTCATGAGGGATGGTGCTGGGGGAGCTCAGTTTGATGTGCACAGAGTCTCCTGAGCAAAGCCACATTTCAAGATAATCACCATTTCTTCTGTGACCAAAAGTCTCATCCTACCAAGCAAGGGCTGGGGACTTCTCTTGCGCGCAGGGCCAGCGGGCAGTATTAAGAGTTAAGCACACTTAATACTTAAAGTACCAAGATCATCCCACGGCGCTGCCTTAGGATGTGGTATCATGGTCAGCTTTAGCTGCTCTAACTTTGCTCACTGTGGAGAGAAGCTCCTGGGCACATGGGCTCCCCCGGGTTGTCCCATCAGGACAGAGAGTGGTGAGTTGTGTGGTGGGCCAGGTCATCTCACCCATCAGCTCAACACTAAACACTCCCATTCTCCTTATTTAAACCTATTTTTCTTTGTGGTTTTTTTTTCTGATTTAAACATCATCTTTGGGGGTTTATATTAAGAAAAACTAAGAACATGAGAAGGAAAGGATATGATTATATGATTCTATGATTCTATATGTGCTGCTTTTCCTTTTTCTTTTAATGCTTGGTTTTCCCCTCAAGAGAGCTTTGTTTGGGCTGGTCTTACCTCAGTACCCCTTTACATGCTTCCCAATGCTACATGGAGGCTGAAACGTGGGTTATTTGCAGCTCTTGGTTGCTGTCTCCCCGCCAAGTTTGTGTTGCACTTTCTGCACCCGGCATTGCCCTGATGCTGCATCTCATCCTGCCCGCAACAACTTCTCAACAGAGCCACCAAAAAGTCAAGCCTGAGCTGAATCCAGCTTCATGGAGAGCTGCAGCACTGTGGGCATCCCTGAGAGGACATTGCTGGGGCTGGAGGACTTGGTCTTGGAGTCATTTGGCTCCTCAGCTTTGCAGAAGGTTCCTTTGGGGGGCAAAACCACGCTGCTGCGGCTTCCTCCAGGCTTCATTTCTGCCCTGTTGTCCCAAATACTCCTCTCTACATGCGCCCAAGCAGGAAAACTCTCACAAAACCAAGCAGAAGCAGCTCTATAGAGATGGATGCCTAAGAACAACCATGCTCTGTGGCTTTATTTTAAGCAAAGAAACTTGATCTTTAAGTAGCTGATGATAAATTGTGGGATTTGTCCCCAAATCCAGAATTTCATGACTCTGCTAAGGAAAGGATAAGGTTGAGCCCTTGCCTGGGATATGGGTCCTTACTCCTGTATGAAGTTTTGCTTTTGGTGTTGTAATGCTGAGAGCAGAAGAGGGAGGATTTGTAGCAAGCCAGGATGTTATCACCTACTTCTGCAGCAGATTTGGGTTTCCAGCTTGTCCCACCCAACCTCACCAGCAGTGCACCAGCTAGGAGGAAAGGGGAAGGAAAAGCTCCAGAGCCTCACTTGATTGCAGTTAAAAAGGCAGATTGAGGCACCTGGTGCAGCTCTGTCACCATGGACAGGATAGGTCCCTTCCCACCACCTGGTTGTACAATGCAAAGCCTGTACTGGCGAGCATCCTCACCGCAGGACCGGCCCCAGCACCGCTGCTGCTCCTTGCAGACGTGGCCTAAATTGTGTTGCTATTCTTGGCAGCCCAGGGCATTTGGGTTTTTTCATTCCCTGTCTCTGAACTTGTCTGGGGAAGAGAGCCAGCGCGCCCTTGGTGATGAGCGGTCACGCAGAGCAGTTCTGGGTGTCCTTCTGCAGGATCTCATGTCTGGAAAAGATATTTCTGGGGAAAAGTGCTGGAAAGAAAATAAATCAGGGGCTTGGATTTACTTGGAAAGTGCATTTTGGGGCAATTCTCCCCAGAACCATTCTCCATTAACATCTAATTTCTCTTCATGCTTCTCCCTGAGGCAGGAAAGGTAATTTCCCAGCTCTGTAACTTGGCCTGGTCCCTGGGCTCTTATTTGACTTTGCCTTCAAGTTCAGTACAACAGCAGCAGCATGTTGGGGAGAGGTGTGCCCAGCAGTATTTGGGGACATGGTGTCTGTTGCTGATGGAGCTGGTCTGGTTAAAAATCCACCCCGTGGCCTGAAAGATCCTCTCCAAGTGACCTGAGTGTTTAGCCCTCGTCTTCCTCCTATGGCTGGGAATATCAGGTCTACCATGCAGGAGACAGAAGAGCTCTGGAGGACACCACCCCATCCTCTGCCCACCCAAAGTCTGGATCAAGGCAAGGGGTTCTTAACCCAGTTCATACCCCTCTTCACACAGATAAAAGGGGTTCTGTAAGGCTGGTAGACATGTCCTTCTCCTCCTGACCTGCCTTCCTCCTGGGCTGCACTCCCGAAATCCCAGTATGGCTCCTAGTTTGGGAATGCCGGTTGACCAGCTGCAACATGCGAAGGACCTCCTGGGGTTTGACCCAATACCTCTTCCGTCTGCAGCAAGGACTGCTGCTAACCAGAACTCCCATGTTTAACACCTCTAAATCCCACTTTAAGCTCTGGATCCACAACTAGACATGTCTGAAATGACCCTTTGCTTTACAGGGCTGGGATTGCTGGGGAAAGGCTAGGTGGGACACCTGGGTTCACCCCCATCCTCTGCTACTGCCTGACCTTTTATCCTTGGGTGCTGTACATGGTACTGGGAGGTTTCATGATGATAATGAAGCCATGCCAAAAGGGCTTGAAGGATCCAGAGATGAACAACTTGCTTTTGGCAGTCAGTGAAATGAATGTTTCCATGAAAAAACACCAGGTTTTCTGATCCCAGGTTTCATTTATTCCTTTTAGCTGTGCCAAGTGATGCATCTGCCCAATTCAGCTCTGTCTCCCTGTCCGTTCACTTGCAGATCCTCATAGCGTGGGAAAGACGCAAGCTGCCGGCATCCGATCCGGGGATTTATGCTGCTAATCTGATTAGTGTATGATGGACGTGTCCAGTTGGAAGGAGATGGAGGTGGCACTAGTCAGTTTTGACAACGCTGATCAGATTGTGGAGGATCCCTGTTATTCAAACGACCTCAGCCCCGCCAGCCAGTCGCGGAAAGGCCACCCCAGCTGCGCCAACCTCCTCTCCAACCTGCGGATCCTCATCAACAGCGAAAACGCCAACAATGAGACCATCTTCTCCAGGTTCTCCACCGAGTTCAGTGAGCATCTGGTGGGGGAGAGGGTGGGTATGGACGAGGGGGACCAACGAGTCATCATTAACATCGCTGGGCTGAGGTTTGAGACGCGGCTCAAGACCCTCAACCAGTTCCCTGAGACCTTGCTCGGGGACCCGGAAAAGAGGATGCGTTACTTCGACTCCATGAGGAATGAGTATTTCTTTGATAGGAACAGGCCCAGTTTTGATGGGATCCTGTACTATTACCAGTCTGGTGGCAAAATACGGCGCCCGGCCAACGTCCCCATTGACGTCTTTGCTGATGAAATCACCTTCTACGAGCTGGGTGATGAAGCCATGGACCAGTTCAGAGAGGATGAAGGGTTCATCAAGGACCCTGAGACCCTCTTACCAACTAATGACTTTCATAGGCAATTTTGGCTGCTCTTTGAGTACCCTGAAAGCTCCAGTGCAGCCAGGGGTGTAGCTTTGGTCTCCGTCCTAGTCATTGTCATCTCCATCATCATCTTCTGCATGGAGACCTTGCCAGAGTTCAGGGAGGAAAGGGAGTTTAAGTCCACCCAGGAGCTTTCTAAGAATCTGACAGACACCTTGCTGGCCCACAGTACCTTCACAGACCCTTTCTTCGTCATAGAGACTGCCTGCATCATCTGGTTCTCCTTCGAGCTCTTTGTCCGGTTCATCGTGTGCCCCAGCAAGACTGAGTTCTTCAGGAACATCATGAACATCATCGACATCGTGTCCATCATTCCCTACTTTGTGACGCTCACCACCGAACTGATCCAGCAGAGTGAACTCAATGGGCAGCAGAACATGTCCTTGGCCATCCTGCGGATCATTCGGCTGGTCAGGGTCTTCCGTATCTTCAAGCTGTCCCGGCACTCCAAGGGGCTGCAGATCCTGGGGCAGACCCTCAAGGCCAGCATGCGGGAGCTGGGCTTGCTCATCTTCTTCCTCTTCATCGGCGTCATCCTCTTCTCCAGCGCTGTCTACTTCGCAGAAGTGGATGAACCACAGTCCCACTTCTCCAGCATCCCTGATGGCTTCTGGTGGGCCGTGGTCACTATGACAACTGTTGGCTATGGAGACATGTGTCCCACAACCTTGGGTGGGAAGATCGTGGGGACTCTGTGTGCCATTGCAGGTGTACTGACCATTGCGCTGCCCGTCCCTGTCATCGTCTCGAACTTCAACTATTTCTACCACAGGGAGACAGAGAATGAAGAGAAGCAAATCCTGCCTGGGGAGGTGGAGCGAATTCTCACCAGCGTGGTGACGGGCAACGGCAGCATGGAGTCCCTCAATAAGACCAATGGGGGTTACCCTCGAGACAAGGCCAAAAAATGATGCTTGAGGCCATGATGGGACTGGGCACTGTGTGGTGGGATTGGCTGGATAAGGTATAACCCATCTGCATGCTGTGATTTCTTTCTTTTTTAAAACCAAATGTGCTGCTGCTTATTTTCTTCTTCTTCTTTTTTTTTTTTCTCTAGACATTTTTCAATCTCTGATTTCCTGTGGCTGTTCAAATAAACACCATCTTTCTTATCTCTCTGCCCTGCCCATCAGTCTGGTTTTTGTTAATTTGATGCTCATCTGCTTGACATTTACCTTCTCTGTCCATAGCTTCAGAGTGGAGCTCCCCATCTACAGAGAATTCCCCCATTTATCAGAGGAGAAATAAGGGCAAAATGACATTAAATGCTCGGTGGCACTCAGCTGGATGAAGCTGGGTCAGCTCCCTGCTATTTTAATCCATTTAACATAGTTTCTCCCCACCCATCACATAGGTTCTGGGGGTCTGACCAATTCCCAGACTTGGGAATGCTCTGGCTGAAAAATTAGCCAGTGAAAAGAATAGATTACGAGTTATATTTGTAGCTGGACAAGTTTCTTGGTCTTCCTGCCTACTTAATTGTGTTGGCACAGCAGTGATGGATGGAACCAAGCAACCAGGTGAGGGGATTAGGAGGAGAGGGATGGTGACCAGTCACAGTGGCACAGCCACCAAGGAAGGTCCAGACCACCATGCCTCAATGGGATTTCTGATGGAAAACTGAGCTTTGAGAGAGGAAAGGGGATTTCTCCTGCAACAAATGCTCAACTCAAGGGTTAGCTGGTGTACAAATGCCCTTGTGGCTTTGATTGTCACTTACGTTGCTGCGAATGGGGCACAGAGCAATGAGGGCTGATATAGCCCAACAGCTCAGCTTCCCACTGTGAAAAGGCACTTCTGGTTCTCTGCACCATGCACATTTCCCTCAGCACTTCTGATGGGAGAAACCAGCACCAGATCATTTTGCCGTTCCCTCTAATGCCAGCAGGTTTCCTTCCGAAAACATTTTGTTCCGACTTCACTGTTTCACTTGGCTTTTGCTGATGTTTCTGCCTACATTAAAATCACAGTTTCTCATGCAGTGTCTACACATCCGCTTTTATATCCCACATCTGTTATACTCGATGTCTCATCTCCTAAAGGTTCAACATGATCGTTACACAATGTGCCAGCATCTCTGATTTGCAATTTCATTCAGAAAGGAGCGGTGAAAGATGGGGTTTATATTTGGGGTTTTATTCCTGTTCTGTTGGAAAACGGGACTTTGGGCTTGCTGGGATTTTTCCCCATGCAGAAATCCTGCAATCCTGGTCTGGGAGGGTTGTTATTTGGGGTTTGGGTTGGGGTTTTTTGGTGGGCTGTCTTTCTGCAATGAGGTCTTCTGCACCGCAGAGAGATGGATCTGGGTCATGACCAGCACAACTCCTTCAGGAGAGGTTTTTCCCTCTGAGACAAACCCCCCTTTTGACCTGCTCTCCATGAGCTTTTCTCCATCCTTCCACCATCTTCTTCCTCACCTTGCAAATCCCAGACCAGGAGGAGGAGCTGTGGGAGCTCTTTAATCTCCTTCCCATCGTTTTCAAGTTCTCATTATCTGCGGGGACAGCTGGAGGAGGCACATCTGGGCACAGCTGGAGAGCAGCACCCTGAGACATTCAGCTCCTCTCCATTCATCCTTCAGTCCTTTCCAGCAGCTCTGCCATGTCACTAGTTCTATTTCACAGCAGGTTCTTTCTCCTTTTCCTCTAGAAAGCTTGAATTTACTCATTCTTTTATACTTTTTAGAGCTCAGCCTGGTCAGCTATGAGCTCATCTTTACTGATTCTGCTCTGCTAGCAAACAGGGACTGGAATGGTGCTGGAACGGATGGATGGATGGATGGATGGATGGATGGATGGATGGATGGATGGATGGACGGACGGACAACCTGACTCTTATTAACTTGTAAACTTTATTCTCAAATAAAAGAATAGATGCTTCAAAGCCTGGCATGCAGAAAATACTGTTTATTTGGTCTCCACTTTTTGCCCTTGGCTTTGTGCTGCTCCATGCGGGAAATCATGGGTTGAAACATGGGACATTATAGATCTCCAGAACTCCGGATCTCCAGATATGTGAGCTGAGGACAAACTCTGCAGGAGCTTCCCCAGCAGTTTGGCTCGCACTGTCCGTTGCAGGCGAGCAGGTCTGAGGGGGATCCCTGGTTTCTTCTATGAGGACAGGGTCAGAGGCATTAAACCTCTCCAGCCACATTAGCTTATTTCTAGTTCATCCTAAAGTGAAGAGAAGGAAAACCAGGCTATGAATACCCAGTGCCAACACTCAGCTGGTGCTTGACAAAAACCTGCCAGAAAACCCATTATCCCACACAATTTGCAGCTTTGCACCTTCCTAAATAGAGGCCCAAAGCTCAAAGCTCAATGAAATCCATAAAAGTCTCTTAGTAACTGTGCTATTCTTGAGTCAAGCCCTAATGAGCCAATATCTGTCATGTCATCCAGCACACAGGCTGAATTCCCACTTGAAATTCTGCTAAAAAGACGACCAAAAAACTCCTCTTTGCTTTATCAGAATGATGCCCTGGCTGTTTTTTATCCCTAGATCACGTTGGAATCTGTGGTCACATGTGAAGTATTTGTCAACTAGAAGCGTCTCCCTCCTCCTTTGAGCTGCTATTTCCAAGCAAGCCCTGGAGCATCCTTTTGCCACCAGGCAGCTATTTCTGTGCCTCCCCCGTGTACAGGAGCACAGTGTCGGCACCGCAGCCACGAGGTGGCACTCCAGGATAGACACTTCCCTGGATGTAGACAGTCCCAACATGTGTTTCCCCCTCTCTAATTCCTGCTTGGAAGCTTTTAGCTGGTGTGTTTCTTCATTGCATGTGTAAACGCAGATGTGGGAAGGGATGCTTTGGCCATGGGGGATGCTCTTATGGAGGAAGCCCATTGCAGGATGGCGTTTGCCAGGGACTCTTGGCACCAGTGCAGAATAGACATGCCAGGAGGGTGTAGGAGCTGCTTCCTAACAGCATTTGGGCTGTTGGTCCTGCCTGGAATAAGGACACGGCTTCCCTCTCCCGTTCCGCTTACCGAGAGGACAGCTACAGCCACTGGATGCTTCTGCTGTGTCTTGCCCATCCTGGCAGGGGCTGGTCCATGTGTTGCTCACCCTCAGAACTATAGTTCCCACTGCATCAGGCTCATTTCTTCTTGCCCATAACAATGAGAAAATTCCTGTGATGGAGCTGAGGTAAAGCCCCATCTGCCCAAAATCCAGGCTTGGGTCCCTCTTGTGCTTGGGCATGAGGGATTCCCACCCTCCAGCATGTGTGACCCAGCGCTGTGTGACCTCTGGATCTCTCCCTCTGTATCCCTGTCCCCATCAGGTAAGCAATCTACCATCCCCACCAGTAATGGAGCCTCATTTATCAATAAATAATGCAAATAGCCCCTTATCCCCCAGCACAGGAGAAATTAAGCAGCAGCAGGGACTATTGGATCTCTCTCCCGGTCACCTGCTGAGCGTGGTCACTGCAGCTGCAGAGAAGGAAAGAGGCAAACTCCATTTTCAATAGGGTTTTCTACGGATGGAAGTAATTTCCTTGTCGATCATCTGCTGCATTAAAGCAATGAAACCAAATTAGAGAAGGAACCATCCTGACCATTGTGAGGGAAAATGATAATCAAATAAATATACTAGGTTTTGGTGATGGTTTTGCACCGCAGTAAACACTACAGCTGAGGATTAGCTGTTGTTTCCAGGCCATCTCATAGCACAGAGTGGTTCATTACTGGGAAAGGAGCATTTAATAGAGATTCTTTATGGAGAAACAACTAAGTGTAACTGGATTGTTCTAATCTATGGAAACTGAAATGAGACATCACCTCCACACATGCAGAGCTGTGGTTGTGCTGCTGTAAAAGCCTCACGATGGGAGGGCACAAAGTAATCAGCTTAATAAAAGAAACACAAACCATGAAACTGACGATTTTTTAACACTGTTATAAAATATTGTGCTTTTCTGGATGTGTCCAAGGCCAGGTTGGACGGGGCTTGGAACAAGCTGCTCCAGTGGAAAGTGTCCTTGCCCATGGCAGGGGGTTGGAACTGGATGAGGTTTAAGTTCTCTTCCAACCCAAATCAGTCCATGATTCTATGACTTTCCTGACTTCTTCTCCCCCCGTATTGCTGTGGGGAATGCCTTTCTATTTGGCAACTCCTGGTGTCCCCCAAACCCTTCTACCATGGTCCCAGTGCTGAGCAACAGGCCGTGGCAGCTGCAGCATCCCCACTGCAGGATTCTTCTTTTGTAAAGAAGCAGCAAAACTTCTGATGTGTAAAAACCCACCTAAATAAAACCAACCTGGTCATTGCAGTGATTTATTTTCACCAAATATACGGTATTTCTGGAGGGAGAAACAAGTGCAGGGCAGCTCTCACCCAGCATCAAACAGCAAATCTCAGCTACTTCACTCCCCATGATAACACAGCGTCTGCCACAGCCATGATTTTGGGGGCTTTTGGGGTCTTTAGAAATGGAAACTGTTGCTGCTCTAGAACTGAAATCCATCCAAACCCACCAAAACCATCAAACAGGGAGGGTCCAGAGCAGAGAGGGGTGCCACAGCTCCCAGCACCAAAGCCCAAGGGCTTTCCAGGGGTAGCATTGAGCACTCAAAGCTCCAGAATAAGTTTTATGTTCAAGCACTGCTTGAAAGGAAACCAATCAGGTTGTTTTGAGGGATTCTTTTTGCTGTGAATGCTAATTATTCTTATTATTTCTTTGCATTTATTATTGCCAGGGGTTGTTATAAGAAGCTCAAGTGATACACAAGTTTTTCATGGTATGTATTTCAGGGGGAAACTGAAAGCACGTGTCTGAGATCACTTTTATGAGTAAGATATAACTTGAATAGCCCATTCTCTTCTCAAATTCAACTGACATAGAGAAGCTCACAGACTCGTATGGTGCCTAAGCCTCAGGCAGATGTTGAGGCCGAAAGATCCCAAAGACCCACATATGGCACAACACGGCTTGAGCCAGCCCTGCCTCAGCCTCTGCCAAACACATTGCATTGCTGGAACTTTGGGAAAACCCATTCCTTAATTCCTCACAGCTACTTGACAGTGGCTTCTTTTAATTGCAGGCTACATTAGATCATTCATCACCAGCTTGAAGAGCTGCTTCCAGGGAAGAAACACATGGATAAGACACGATCAGGCAATACCACAATAGAATTATCATTACAGAAATTATTTATCCAGTAGGAATTGCAAATCCCTTGTGAAAGGGATTTTTGTGGCCACAGACATTTCCCACGCACACAGTCCTTCGATCCAGAGTATGCTGGAGCCAGGATCTGCTCCAGGCTGGGGCAGAGCCACATGTCACAGCAGTTTGGTCTGACCGTGCCTCAGTTTCCCTGTATAACATAGAGCTTATAACAACACTTTCTACCTTGGAAAAGCACTTTTAAGGTTGCCTGGCACTATGTGGGCACCCGGTGGTCATGGAAAAGGGCAAGAAATGGGTGCTGGGTGCTCATGGATGGAGACCAAGGAGCATCACCCTAAAAATCAATGTTCTTGAAGTTGATGGAGCAGCGGTAGCGGCTGTCAAGGAACCTGGAGCAGATGAGGTTGGGTAAACAGGGGCAGGTGTGGTGCTGGCGCTTCCCGAAGAAAGGGACCTGTGGAGAGAGATGGGAGAGATGAGGACGTCAGGGCTCAGCCAGAAACTTACCAAATGGGATCAAAGCCCTGAGAAAATCTCTGGCTGTTCTCAGAGGTTTAACAGGGATATGCCTAACATGAATCTTTGATCCCTCTGAAGCCTTTTGCTCCTTCCTCATGTGAGCAGGAGCCTTAGCATCCTTAAATCTTGCTCGCACCATGCCAAATCAATACAAGAGCACAGAGTGGGATGCTCCCTGCAAGGCTGGGATGCTGCTGCTGAATCCCCACGGATGAGGCATTGCAGCAGTGTCGCGCTTTGGGTTAATCCCAGTGCGCTGGGGGTTCTTATCAGATAGAAATCACGGCGCTGGGGCAGCTCTGTGGCATTAACTCGGCTTTTCCACGCTTGGCAGAGCATTTACAACTCAATTTGGAGCAGTGTGGCTTGTGCTTTTCTTTGAAATGAATGGGCCAGGCAGCTCGGTCCCAGCTTCAAGTCAAGGTCTGCAGCACCCATGGGACATCCTGAGTATTAAGGGTGGAACAGACAGGCAGGAGGGTGCTCAAAATACTTTAGAGGCTAAAACCAGCTCTTTATTCCTCCTTGTGCTGCTATGAAGCATCTCTTTGTTTTGTTCCTTGAGGATATGACCTTGTCAACATCTAATCAATTCTCAAAACGCCTTTAGCGGGCATTTGTTCAAGCAACATCTGAATAATCTTTGTTCATAAATCTGCCTCTTGAAAGGAAAACTAGAGGTAGAGGATGTTATGAAAGCCACGTAGGCAATGACTGTGGAACACTGAAAACAGGGAAGTTTGTACAGGCAGCAGTTGTTATGAATGCCATCTAAGGTAAGGAACCACCATGATCATAGAATCATAGAATCCCAGACTGATTTGGGTTGGAAAGGACCTTAAGATCATCCAGTTCCAATCCCCTGTCACAGGCAGGGACACCTTCCACTAGAGCAGGTTGCTCCAAGCCCCTGTGTCCAACCTGGCCTTGAACACTGCCAGGGATGGGGCAGCCACAGCTTCTCTGGGCACCCTGTGCCAGCGCCTCAGCACCCTCACAGGGAAGAACTTCTGCCTTATCTCCAATCTGAACTTCCCCTCCTTCAGTTTGAACCCATCACCCCTCGTCCTATCACTACAGTCCCTGATGAAGAGACCCTGATGCTGCTGCCCAGTGCTTCATCCCAAATCCACCCCGCCCAACACCAACCCCCTTTTCCCAGTCCTTATCCCCCATCCCAGCCCCATTGGGCATCCCCATGCTGGTACCTTGTGACTGAAGGGGTGGCACTCGTCCCCCTCCTGCCCCAGGGGGGTGCACATCCGCAGCCCCCGCAGCCACAGGCTGACAGCGCAGCAGGTCCCGCTGCCGCACTGCGGGTCCCGCTCGCAGGCCTGGGAAGAGGGATGATGTTAGTGGAATCACCTGGGAAAACATCCCTATCCCACTTCTGGAAGGGGCTAGGGGAGAAATCCCCCCATGCCGAGCTGCTGGGTGTAAGCCCTTGCTGGGGATTTAAGGGAGAAGAGTTTGTTGTTCCCAGCTCTCCCATTTAGGGTTGAGCTGGGGAGGTTTTGGGGCAGGGCAGGGGTTGTGGTGCTGGGGGTTGCAGAATGAAGGGGGATCTCCCTGGCGCATGCAGGTCTGGGACACACAGGGGAAAAGTTTGCAGCTGCCCAACTTAAAAGCAGAATTGGTGCCAAGTTAGAGCAGCGGCGCTGAGGATAAACTCACTGTCCGTCGTGTACAGACATTGCCCGTCTGAGCCTATAAAACCTGCTAAATAATGCAAATGCCCATTTCTAGGGGCTTTTTTTGTTAATAGAGAGTAATGCCAACGGCTTGGCCTCTTCCACCCAAGGCAGATGGAAAATGGGAATCAGAAACCTATTCCCCTGGGATGGGGAAACTGAGGCACGGATGCAAATGCTGCACCAGCTCACCACCACACCTGGAAGCTCATGAGGACGCTCAGAAGAGGTGGATGGGGAACCTCAAGCACGAAGCAGGTCTCGTTTTGCTCCCCAGGCTGTGTTGGCCATCACCAGAACAGCTCTTTGCACCCCCAAGCCCTGTTCCAACCCGTTCTCCTGATGGTAGCACAGGAAGAACTGATGGTGATCATCCAAACCCCAAACAGGATCACGCCCTCCTTAGGGTACCGCTATCCCAGGAGCTCTCAGCCACAAGCCCACAGCTCATATGGAGAAAAGGTGTGGAAATAGCAACTGGGGAAAAAAACATGAGGGCAATGGATAGAACGTGATTTTAGGGTGCTTCTCTCACAGGGAGGCAATAAGAAGATTTTGTAGAGTCTGCCCTTTCCTGAAGGGAATTTAATTCTCCTTGAGCATCCAAAGCACCTTGTAAGAACCAAATACTATTAAAAATCAAATCTCAGCAATGATGGACCCTCGCCTGCAAAGTCAAGGGGGCTGATGGGCGCTAATAGGGGCTGCAGGCAAGCCATGAGCTACATATACAACCTCTTCTCTCCGCTTATTTAAAATGAGCCATTTAAGCCCTGGGAAATGATAACCCAGGTCTATTTGGCCCTGGATGGAGGTGGCTGCCCCCAACTTGGCTTTACAGCTCCAGGCTGGTGAGATCCAGCCAAAAAGAATTATAGGCTTGAAAGAAATAGGTCTGACTGTGAGGGGTGTCTGGGAAAAAAGGAGCCAAGAGCCAGTCGAAGTCAACCACAGAATTCCCATCAGCTGGGAAAAGCCGGGAAGCAGAGAGTAGCCGGGATACAAACACTTTGCCTTGGTTTCAAACGGAAGATTTTCTGCTGCCCAGGGTAAAAAGCGGGGGTGAAGGGAATGATTTGTTTAATCCTGAAAGGACTTCCAGCGAAACTCAGCTCATTGAAGGAAGCTTGTGGGAACTCATGAAGAATGGACCACAGGAGAAAGAACATAATGCGCTACGACTAGAAGAGGTTTAGGCCGCAAGGACACTGTGACATTGAAGCCTGTGGTTATACAATAACAGGATGTAGATCCGGTTAGAACCGATACTGTCAGCAAGTATGAAACTGAGGCATGCAGTGGAAAAGTACAAAAGCAGAACTTGTAACCCTAAGAGACGGAACAAACAGAGCAAAGAAGAACAGCAAATAAGGAGCTTAGCTTTTGCAATATGTATTAGGTAATTAATATGTAACCAATGATCTTTGTACACGGTTATCTTAAAGTATGCATGCAGCCTTATAAAAGAAGCTTGTTAAGGACAATAAAAGAGATCTGTTTTCCACCTAGCAGGGTCTCCGTCTCTCAATCGCGGCAAATTGGTGACCCCGACGTGATATGGGATCGTGAACCACCTAACTGCGTGGCAGGCTGCGAGTCCCACAGAACGTTGAGTGAGCTGCTGAAAGGAAGCAGGAGCCGGCCGGCAATTAATCCCTCCGAAAAGAGGTGAGCTGTGGGAAACATGGGAAATCAGGCATCTTCCCCTGAGAGAGACGTATATGAGCTTATGAAAGCTCTCTTAAGAAAACATGGAAAAACCATCTCTGGGCATGATCTTAAAGTTATTCTTAAGTGGGTTCAAGTTAAATTACCTGCGGTAACCTCATCCACTATTTTTACAAAAGAACTTTGGGACAATGTGGGAGTGAAGTTATGGGATGCGGCGACTACGGGAAATGTTGAGGCTCAGCGTATGCTCCCGTGGTGGAGAAGCATTTTCGAGGTTTTAAAGGCCCAGGAGGAAAGTCATAAAAATGACCCAGATAGAGGGGAAGATTCCCCGAAAAAGGGGCCCTCGGCGCCGCCGACAGTATGCGCCGCGGGGTGTCCCCCAGAAGATGATCCCTTTGATCCGGGACCTGTGGACCCTGAGAGGGAGCCGGATCTGTACCCCCCTGACCCACATGAGGTATGGGCTGACATCAGACGTCAAGCTCTAAAGGAGGGGGAATTAGAGATCGCCAAAACGATAGTGGCTCCGGTACTTTATCAGCGAGGAGGAGGGGGGCAATGGGAAGCCCTATCCTTTCCAGTGATTAAAGAGCTGCGCCGTACTGTTACTGAACATGGACTTTCCTCACCATATTTTGCGAGTTTGTTATCCTCGGTTTTTGATACATATGTCATGACTCCGCATGACTTAAAATCTTTAGCGCAGCTGCTCCTGACACCGACTCAGTACTCTCTATGGGAGGCCCAATGGAGAAGGGGACTTCAGGCGCTCCTTTTGACTTATGTGGGCCATGACAATAATGCAATTGCTGCATTAACCCTAGAGCACCTTACAGGCACCGGTCAGCATACCAACCCGGCAGACCAAGCCCGAATTCCACGAGAAGCCCTCGAGGCGACCCGCGAAGAGGCAAAAAAGGCCTTTTTTAAGGTTCCCGACTCGCAAAAACCGCAAAAGGCTTTTACTACTATCACACAAGAACCCCGAAAACCCTATATGCAATTCATTGATAGATTAAAACAGGCTCTGGAACGTCAAATAGATAATACAGAAGCACGAGAGATTTTGTTGTTAAAATTGGCTGTAGAAAATGCTAATGCAGATTGTAAAAAGCTACTAAAATCTCTCCCGAATCAGAACCCTACTTTAATCGAAATGATCGAAGCATGTAATAGAATTGGTACTGTAGATCATAAATTTGAGGCCATGGCTGCCGCTTTTGCAGCTATGCGCGGCCCGTCGGGATCGGGGAACTGTTATGGTTGCGGCCAACCTGGTCATCTGAAAAAGAATTGTTTGGCTACTAACACTGGCCCTAAGCCCCGAGCTCCAGGGATTTGCCCTAAGTGTCGAAAAGGAAGACATTATGCTAATCAATGTCGATCCAAGTATGATTTACAGGGCCAACCGATCCAGAGAAACCGATCTCGGAGCGCGGGACAGCGACGCGTGAAGACACAAATGACGCCGTCACCCTTCAAGAACCCCCAAAGGGAGGCAGTGGTGCCTCAAGTCTTCGCCCAGCAACACCAGGCAGCGCCGGACTGGACCTGGCAACCGCCCACACAGTAACGTTACTTGATTCCTCGGTTCATTTATTGCCAACAGATATTTCAGGGCCTTTAACCCCAAAAACACATGCCTTGCTGATAGGGAGGTCTTCTACGACAATATCCGGGCTTTTTGTGTTACCAGGTGTTATTGACTCAGACAGTACTGAAAATATTAAAATTATGGCATGGACCCCGTTCCCTCCTTGTACGGTGCCGAAAGGCAGCCGCATAGCACAACTGATTCTTATACCCACTGATACAAATCGCCCAAATTTGGATCAGCTCCAAAAAAGACAGGGCGGATTTGGTTCAACTGGAAGCCCACAAATTTTATGGGTACAATCTCTCTCTCAAAAACGGCCTATGTACCAATGTACACTCATTCGCGGAGAACAAAAAGTAGTTTTAAATGGAATAATTGACACTGGGGCTGATGTCACAGTAATTTCTCAGGCCAAGTGGCCCCCACAATGGCCTCTGGCCAATGTTTCTCAGGCGTTAGCTGGAATCGGCGGAACTGGTAAAAGCCATCAGAGCTTGGAGCTTATCCAAATTCAAGGCCCAGAAGGGCACATTGCCTCTGTTAAACCTTTTGTGTTACCTGTCCCCATGGTTTTATGGGGACGAGACGTGTTATCACAGTGGGGAATGACTATCCATACCCATTTTTAGGCGGGGCCATTGAAACGCGCGACACCCTAAAATTAACTTGGAAAACTAATGTTCCCATTTGGGTAGATCAATGGCCCCTACCTTTAGAAAAGCTTCGCGCCCTTCAGGAGCTAGTCTCAGAACAACTTGAAAAGGGACACATTGTACCTTCTACTAGCCCCTGGAATTCTCCTGTCTTTGTTATCAGAAAACAAACTGGCAAGTGGCGCTTACTCCATGACCTCAGAAAAATCAATGATGTTATGGAAACGATGGGGGCCTTACAACCTGGACTCCCGTCTCCTACGATGATTCCCCGAAATTGGCATTTAACTGTTATCGACCTTAAAGATTGCTTCTTTAATATTCCCTTGCATCCAGAGGATGCTCCTAAATTCGCTTTTTCAGTCCCCAGCGTTAATATGCAAGCTCCATTGCAGAGGTACCAATGGGTTGTGTTGCCACAAGGAATGAAAAATAGCCCGACGATATGCCAATGGTATATAGCTAAGGTGCTTAATCCTGTCCGAGCTACGATGTCTAATATCTTATTGTACCACTATATGGACGACATCCTAGTGGCCGCACAACACCACGAAGTCATGGAGAAAGCCGTAGCCCTTGTCACGGCTGCCGTTAATTCGGCAGGCCTCTGTATAGCACCAGAAAAAATTCAAAAAACTTCCCCATGGAACTATCTGGGCTGGCGCATAAGAGCCCAAACTATAGTTCCTCAACCATTGCAGATACAAGCTGAGGTTAAAAACTTGCATGATGCACAAAAATTGTTGGGAACAATTAATTGGGTGCGGCCTCTACTAGGGATTTCTAATGCGGATTTGAGCCCCTTATTTGAGCTGCTCAAAGGAGACACAGATTTACGTTCTCAACGCCATCTTAACCCTGAGGCTATTACCTCATTACAGAAAGTTGCTACAGCTATTACTCTTAGACAAGCACACCGCTGTGATCTTGATCTCGCCTTTCATTTAATTGTTTTAAACCCGGCTCGACAACCCTATGCATTGATATTTCAATGGGATCTACAAAAATCAGATCCGTTGTTAATTATTGAATGGATTTTTCTATCTAATCAGTCTACAAAAACCATTTTAACACAATATGAAATGTTTGCTCACTTGATAATTAAGGCCAGACAGCGATTGCTGATGTTATCAGGAACTGACTTTGCTTACATTTGTTTACCCGTAACGGCTATGTATCTGCAATGGCTCTATCAACAGTCAGACACCTTTATGCTCGCCTTAGCAGGTTATACAGGCCAACTTACTTCTCACCCACCTTCACATAAACTGCTTAATGCTAATTTCTGTATAACATCTAAACCGAAACGGAGTGACCAACCTTTACAAGCCCTTACTGTATTTACAGACGGATCTGGAAAATCACACAAATCCGTCATATTGTGGTGGGACAACCAACGTAAGCGTTGGAATTCAGACGTAAAAACAGTCCCTGGCTCCCCTCAGATAGTAGAGTTAGCCGCGGTAGTTCGAGTTTTTCGAAAATGGTCAACACCAATCAATATTATTACCGACTCAGCTTATGTTGCAGGAATAGTAGAGCGAGCTGAGGCATCCACATTACGTAATATTTTGCACTCTGACTTATTTGTTCTATTACAGGAACTCATTTTTCTCCTAGACTCTCGCTCTTACCCCTATTTTGTTATGCATGTCAGATCGCACACTTCTTTACCCGGCTTTATTGCAGAAGGCAATCGCCGAGCTGATTTGTTAACATTACCGGTACAGGTGCTACCAGATCGTGTGGCTCAAGCCAGACTCAGCCATTCCTTTTTCCACCAAAATGCGGGAGGCCTAAAGAGACAGTTCGGTCTTACCTCCCAGCAGGCAACTAATATTGTTGCTACATGCCCTGACTGCCAAAGGCATTCCTTTCCCTCTATTGCGGGTGGAGTCAACCCTCGAGGACTGCAAAGCTTACAACTGTGGCAAACAGATGTTACCCATTATTCAGAATTTGGTAAATTGAAATATGTCCATTCTTCCATTGACACCTTTTCAGGCGCTTTATTTGCCTCTTGTCATACCGGAGAAAAGGCACGTGATGTCCGTAAACATCTTATGCGTGCTTTTGCTACGTTGGGTATACCTGCACAAATCAAGACAGATAACGGTCCTGCTTATGTCTCTAAAACAATGAAAGAGTTTTTTGACTCTTGGGGAATAGTTCACATTACTGGTATTCCTCATTCTCCTACGGGTCAATCCTTAATCGAACGTTCCCATCAATCATTAAAACGTCTACTACAACAACAAAAAGGGGGAATAGGAGTTGCTACTCCTGAGGAACGATTACAGAAAGCTTTATATGTTTTTAACTTTTTGAATTGCTCTTTATTAGACAGTAATCCCCCGATAATTCGACACTTTAACGCAAATACTTCATTCGAGATGCGAATTAAGGCTCCTGTACTGATTCGTGATCCAGAAACAGGTAAGATAATGGGACCTTATCCCCTTGTCACATGGGGCAGAGGCTATGCTTGTGTTTCCACAGAGAAAGGCCCCAGGTGGATCCCAGCAAAGAACGTGCGACCATTCCGTGAACCTTTGCCAAAGATTTCGTCCGAGGATTCTGAACAGCGCTTGGAAGAGCCTATCACAAAAGAAGCCGACCCTGAAGACTTGAGTACTTTACATGAATAACTGCTGTGTGCATGGGCGCCGAGAAGTATTTCTTGGGAAGGTTTCCTGCAGTTTGTGCGGATGTTGTGATCCCTGTGTGTGTGTGTTACGCTTGTGACAAGGAGTGGTGGTGCCGCTTGACTCGCTCCAGGCGCTGGTGTTCTCCTTGCCTGGAAAGAGAATTAGAAACAGTCAGAATATTACTTATAACAGGGCACGAACCCTCAGAAAGCAGCCGCCTTTTTGATTACCGCGCTGAATGGCACAGAGGGGTAATTGAGAGGGCAAAAATCATACAGATTTGTGATTTAGAATGTAGTCGAACTAATTTAGTACCTGCTATCTGGCTAGTCTCGAAAGAAGACTGGGAGCGCACCAAGAAAAAGTGTGAAAGGCGGTTCGCCTGGAAAAGGAAAATCAAGCAGCAGGACCGACCCTTTAAAACAGGAAAATGAGACTAATTAAGGGTAGCCCTGGAATGATGTGCCTCCTACCGGGAATCATTGTTTCCATCCTCATTAGTGGCATAAAAGCTTGGGAAACCCTTAAACACATAGAAGACAGGAAAAACCTCTGGGTCACTTGGGCAGAAAAAATCAACCAGAGTAGCCTTTGTCTCTCAATGGCTACTCCTTCTGATCCTTTTAGAACATGTTTATTAGGAGTCCCTATTAACATGACCTTGATAAATAACTCTACTATCACCCTTGATCCTTTTGTTATAACATGTGGTAATCTCTGGCGCCCCACGCGCTGTAACAAGGATAATATTACTTTTAACGCTTCTTCCCCTTTTATGAAGTGCAAAAGCTCTTTGTGTACCACGACTAGAGAAGTACAGGAATTTAATCTTTTAGGCTCTGCTCCCTCTGATCAATGTTTTTTGTTTAACTCCCATAACAATCAAGATGATCCTATTAATGTTACATCATATCGACCTTACAATATATCAGCATATTGTCAAAAAATTGTTAATGTTACAACGATCACCTCCAATGCAGGACGACTGCCAGATGGGATGTTTTTAATCTGTGGCGATCGAGCTTGGCAGGGAATTCCTCGAAGTGCTAAGGGAGGACCTTGTTATATTGGCCGTTTAACACTATTTACACCGAGTATCACTAATATCTTTCAAGCCAATCATACAAATAACCACCGCAGTAAAAGAGCTCTTGTAGAATTAGGTGATGATTGCAAGGATGAAGTGGTACTCTGGAACCCCCCTGAAGTTATTTTAGCTAGTATATTTGCCCCCGGGGTAGCTTCAGCACAGGCGTTAACGCAACTGAGAAAATTAGCATGTTGGACTGGAAAACAAATTAATGTTACAACAGACGTTTTGTCTGAATTGGCCAGTGACGTCCAAGGAATAAGACTTGCCTTGCTACAGAATCGTGCCGCAATTGATTTCTTACTCTTAGCACAGGGACATGGGTGTGAAGAGTTTGAAGGAATGTGTTGTATGAACCTTTCTGACCATTCCCAATCAATACACAAACAGCTTTCCATTTTGAGGGATAATATGAAAAAACTCCGTGAAAGTAATGATCCTTTCACGGACTGGTTATCCTCATTAGGCTTGTCCGGATGGTGGATTACAATTTTAGAGAAGGTAACTGTTGTTATAATAATAATATTATTGCTAATCTTGCTTTTACCGTGTGTTATACAATGCCTGCAGAAGATAATAGCTAACTCTGTAAAACGAGTCCTTATGGTGCAACAAGAAGGGGGAAATGAAGGGAATGATTTGTTTAATCCTGAAAGGACTTCCAGCGAAACTCAGCTCATTGAAGGAAGCTTGTGGGAACTCATGAAGAATGGACCACAGGAGAAAGAACATAATGCGCTACGACTAGAAGAGGTTTAGGCCGCAAGGACACTGTGACATTGAAGCCTGTGGTTATACAATAACAGGATGTAGATCCGGTTAGAACCGATACTGTCAGCAAGTATGAAACTGAGGCATGCAGTGGAAAAGTACAAAAGCAGAACTTGTAACCCTAAGAGACGGAACAAACAGAGCAAAGAAGAACAGCAAATAAGGAGCTTAGCTTTTGCAATATGTATTAGGTAATTAATATGTAACCAATGATCTTTGTACACGGTTATCTTAAAGTATGCATGCAGCCTTATAAAAGAAGCTTGTTAAGGACAATAAAAGAGATCTGTTTTCCACCTAGCAGGGTCTCCGTCTCTCAATCGCGGCACGGGGGTTCATCCAAGCCTGGCTTTGCTGAAAGCAGCATCTGGACTCCTGAAGGATCATGAAAGCCTGGATCCTGCCCCCAAAACTCGCTGCTCCTCTTTTGGCATCACCTCGATCCAGCGCTTGCTCCGCAGCACCGAGCTCTCTGCCACACCAAGCCCCGGCAGTCCCTTAACACAGCACTGCTCCTCTCCTTTGCATCCCCACAGTTCCCCTCTCTTTTCATCACTTCTCTAAATCTGGGAGGGAGAAACACAACGTGGGGTGCTCAAGCCTTTGTCCCGGTTGGCAGTGTGCTCTGAGGGATGCCCATAAAGATATAGCACTTTTTCCCTGCTGGAAAACTTCCTCAAATGCCCTGTTTTCCCACATGCAGGGTTGGTACAGTGCTGAGAAGAGAAGCAAAAAGAGCAGCTCAGTGGTGTGACTTTACACTCACATGGGCTGGGGCTGGCTGTGGGAACAGCATCCATGTGCTGGAAAACCAGGTAATAAACTGGGGAAAAGCACCCAAACCACAGCATTGAAAAGCATCAATTCCTGCCTTCATTCCCCAAATCATCAAAACAGATATGGATTCTCCCAGGTTGGGGATGGAAGCGACACTTACCCCGGTGATAACGGCGCAGGGGCAGGAGGAGATGAGCAGGAGCAAGCAGAGGGTCTGCAGGATCCAGCCCATGGTGCCGGGGCAGGAGCTGTGTCCCCTGCTCCGCCAAGCTCTGCAGCAGCCCCGCGCCACCCGCCCTATATAACCCCTTCCAGCTCCACCACCCTGGGCTTTTTTGCCCCCCCTTGATGATCTCAGAATAAAGCAGATGAGACCTGAATCTCTAATGGTGGAAAAGAAATATTAATAAAGCACCGAGGAAGGGAAAAAAACCCACCTCTCCCACCCACAGCCACATCCCAGGGTTATTTTTCAGCCGAGCCAACACAGCTGGATTTTCCAAGTCCACCTCTACATCCATATTTATCCCTTGACAGGTGTACTTAAGAATTGAATTAAGACTTTGTGATTATTTAGCTAAAAGAAAACACAAGACTAAAGTTAGCCTGCTACTTGTGGGCTCATAAGAGCACAATGGGTAATAATGTGCCTCTGTGATAAATATCCTCTAGAAACAGAGGCTGGGCTGCATTTATTTGTGGGAATAAAAGAAGGCAGAGAGGGAACAATATCTTTTTAAGTAATGAGGGTGTGTTTGAATCGGAAGCTAATGTGTAAATTTGTTGATTTATGGGTTGAAGTGTATATCCCCCATATCTCAAATTGCATTTGATGCATCTCCTGGGAGCACAAGGGAATAAGACCAGGGATTGCTGAAGTGGCTAAAAAGGCAGGAAGAGATGGAATTATCAGCTTCTTTTTCATCCCAATGTGCTGGGGATGGGGGCCTCGACAAAAGCAGTCACTGGCCCAACAGTCACATCCATCACGTGGGAGAGGAGCAAGAAATCTCAGCAGCCTCTGAGATGCGACATCCCCATGGAGCTGGGACTGGTTCCTCCCATGTGGCCCCTTTGCCCTTCTATGGCCAACATATAGTTCTGGTATCCCACTGTCCAGCTTGGATTTGGCCAGGACTCCCAGACCAAGTTCCCAATGCCCGGAGCTGTGCCGGCCAGGGCCATGCAAGCAGAGACCGTGGCTAAGACCCTTTGCACAAGAGCAGGGAGTAAAACTCCGTTTTTCCCCCCCAAAATAAAGCTGAGTTTGCAATTCTGACCCAGCAAGATGGATTTTTCCAGCCCTGGATTGCCAGGTTCCATCCCTATAGCATCAGGGCTCCTCATCAGCATCATGTTTATAAATATAGTCCCTTCTGGCTTTTCCCACTGAGGAATAAACACCCCTGAGCCTGATTTTGGGGCTGCTCCCTGCCAGACCTGCTCCTTGGGGGGCAAATTAGGGACCGGGAACAGCCAGAGGGGAAACATGGCCGGAGGTGATGGGTTGGGATTTGAAATACGGGTTTGCTCAGTTTAATCAGCCTTTTCTGTTGAGTTTCTTTTGTAGAGGATCAGTCCAGTGCTAAATTGTCTATTTAATTGCTTCTCTGCCCAGAGAGCAGCACTTCTTTTGAAGTGGCAGCTGTTCTGCTGCTTCCCTAAAGTCTCCTCCACCTGGGCTTGAATTAAGTAATCCCAACTCTCCCCAAAACCCCTCCTTCCGTAAATCCTGCAGTCAGGAGCATTGTTCTGGGAGGTTTCCTTGGGAAGGTGTTGATGGGGCAGGAAGGATGCAGCCCCCGGCCTCTATAGGGCATATTTTTGTCCTGTCCTGGGGAGAAAAAGAATAACACAAAAAGGGAATCTAAGCCCAAGCCATCCTACTGGGGCGGGATGCAGTGGGGAGCCACTGGACACTTGGGATTGGGGCTCCCGGTGCTGCCCAAAAGGGCTCCCAGCTCGATGAAGGAGAAAGAAAAATAGAATTAAAAATAATAAATAAATAAAAGCTGTTGCTGCACTTCCCCCATCAATAACATTTTAATTTTCCAACCTGACAAGCCAAGATCTATTGCCAGGCGCAGTCGGGAACGGCTTCAGCCGGCACTTTATTAGCGTCGCCGAGCTCTGCGATGCAGCCACCATAAATTACCTCCTACTCTCTGCTGGCAGCGGGGCTCCTTTTTGGGAGGAGGCTCCTGGCAGGAAAGCCGGGATGGGCATCGCTTTGAACACCCATGGGAACGGGGTGTTCAAAAGGGAGTCCTGATCCCCGCACCCCGGCACCATGTGCATTGGTCCAGTGTGGCCCTTCTTGCTGTAAATCATAGAATCCCCGACTGATTTGGGTTGGAAGGGACCTTAAAGCTCATCCAGTTCCAACCCCCTGCCACAGGCAGGGACACCTTCCACTAGAGCAGGTTGCTCCAAGCCCCTGTGTCCAACCTGGCCTTGAACACTGCCAGGGATGGGGCAGCCACAGCTTCTCTGGGCACCCTGTGCCAGCGCCTCAGCACCCTCACAGGCAAGAGCTTCTGCCTCAGAGCTCATCTCAATCTCCCCTCTGGCAAGTTAAAGCCATTCCCCTTGTCCTGTCCCTACAGGCCCTTGTCCAAAGCCCCTCTCCAGGTTTCCTGGAGCCCCTTTAGGCACTGGAGCTGCTCTAAGGTCTCCCCTTCAGGAGCCTTCTCTTCTCCAGGCTGCCCCAGCCCAGCTCTCTCAGCCTGGCTCCAGAGCAGAGCTGCTCCAGCCCTCGCAGCAGCTCCGGGGCCTCCTCTGGCCTCGCTCCAGCAGCTCCACGTCCCTCTTGTGCTGTTGCCCCAGAGCTGGATCAGGACTGCAGGGGGGGGGGAGTCTCATCAGCGAGACCCCCCTGTGTCCCCGTGTCCCTGCATCCCTCGCTGTGGTCCAGCTGCGAGAGGATGCTCCACCTGGGGAAGCGTGTGCGGGGCCCTTAAACCACCACTGGAACTTCATTTTGCCGTTCAAATCCCGAGCGCTGCTGCGTGGCGGGACGGAAACACGAACAAACCACGCTCGGGCGTATAAAGGTGGAAAAAAGGGAGGAAAACACCCCAAACCCCAAGAACCGCACCAAACAGCAGCCCGGGGAGAGCTGCCTCCGGGGCGCAGTGTCCGGATTCGCATCCAGCCCCTGAACTGGCTCATGTCTGAGCCTGAAGCGGCTGCTTTATTACCCAGACCCCCGGGAGGCTCCGCGACAGAGGGTCGGGAGCTGCTTGGGGCGCAGCGCGGGTCCCCCCGCCATGGGGCCGGGCGAGCGGCTCCGCGCTACGAGGCCTTCTGGCCCTGCGGAGCCGCCGTCTCGGTGAGCGGCGCCACTGCCTGGAGGTGCCGGGGAGGGCGGAAGCGAAGGGGCGCGGCAAGATGGAGGGGACGCTGGAGCAGCACTTGGAGGACACGTACGGGCCGGGGGGGACCGGCAGAGACCCGCCGGGGCCGGGGGGGGAGCGGGGCCAGGCCGGGGGGAAGAAGGGAGGAGCTGGGCCTAGGCCGGCGGGGCCGCCCGGCGCTCACCGCCGCTGTGTCTCTCCCCTCCGCAGCATGAAGAGCCCGGCCGTGGTGGGAGTCCTGTGCACCGACTCGCAGGGGCTCAACCTGGGCTGTGAGTAACCGAGCCTCACCGGAGAGCGAGGGTTGGGGGTTTAGGGGTACCAGACCCCGTGCTGCTGGAGCCTCCCGCCCGCCTGTGGGTGTCCCCAAGCCCCATGGCGCTCACCTCCCCTCCATCCCCATACACTGGAGGGAACCAGAGTGAGCTCTTTGTGCCTCTGAAGTTCAGGCTTTGCAGTGGTTTGAGGGCAACAATCTGGGGTGATGCTGCATCAGCCCTCAAGGGGGGCTGATGGGCTGAGCGGGAGCAGCCCCCTCAGCTCCAGGGGGGGAGCTGCTTCACTCGAGGCACATGGAATGGTTTGGGGGGGAAGGGGTCTCTAAAGGTCGTTTAATCCAACCCTCGGTGGAGAAGCGCTGTTGTTCCCAATAGACACGTGGCTTTAGGGAACATCTCCCACGTCTTCCAGGCAGAGGAACCCTGTCGGATGAGCACGCTGGTGTCATCTCTGTGCTTGCCCAGCAGGCAGCCAAGCTCACCTCTGACCCAACCGATACCCCCGTGGTGTGCCTGGAGTCGGACAGCGGGTGAGTTCCCAGCCAGGGGCTGCCACTATTCCCCCCATCTGCCTTTCTGCAGCCCTGGGGTTCTCCTCATGGTGAGCTGAACTGGGGGAGCTCCAAAGCTATGGGGGGAAGGTACTCACTGCCATGGGCATGTGAATTAGAATCATAGAATGGTTTGGGGTAGAAAGGACCTTAAAGCTCATCCAATTTCACCCCCCTGCCACGGGCAGGGACACCTTCCACTAGAGCAGGTTGCTCCAAGCCCCTGTGTCCAACCTGGCCTTGAACACTGCCAGGGATGGGGCAGCCACAGCTTCTCTGGGCACCCTGTGCCAGCGCCTCAGCACCCTCACAGGGAAGAGCTTCTGCCTTAGATCTAACCTGAACTTCCCCTCTTTCAGTTTGAATCCATCACCCCTTGTCCTATCACTACAGTCCCTGATGATGGGGACTGTATCAAGGATCCCTCTCCAGCATCCTTGTAGCCCCCTTCAGACACTGGAAGCTGCTCTGAGGTCTCCACGCAGCTTCTCTTCTCCAGGCTGAACAGCCCCAATGTTCTCAGCCTGTCTCCATATGGGAGCTGCTCCAGCCTGTGGTCATCCTCGTGGCCTCCTCTGGACTTGCTCCAACAGCTCCATGTCCTTTTTATGTTGGGGACGCCAGAACTGCACACAGTGCTGCAAGTGGGGTCTCATGAGAGCAGAGCAGAGGGGCAGGGTCTAAAAGTCTCTACATTCATGGGAGCTGAAGCAGCAGGAACTGCAGAAGCTGTAGGAAACCTTTCAGGGG
This sequence comes from Strigops habroptila, assembly GCF_004027225.2. Lineage (NCBI taxonomy): Eukaryota > Metazoa > Chordata > Aves > Psittaciformes > Psittacidae > Strigops > Strigops habroptila. The sequence continues at coordinate 5,238,509 of NC_044294.2, forward strand.
TGGTGGTTACTGCAGCTCTATTTTCTTCCACACTTGGCATCCCCACAGATAACAAAGCCAGTGCTGGAGCCAGTCCGTGTTGTAGGCAAAGACTTTTGCAGCAGAAGAGATGCAGCAACTGCAGGTCCAGCACTGAGCTGGGGGTGCTGCAGCCACTGACTGATACCTCTGTCCCTTTTCCCACCCAAGTTGGCCCTTTCTCATCCCAGCACTTTTCTTGATCTAGGAACATCATGATCCAGAAGCACGACAGCATCACTGTCGCAGTCCATAAGCTGGCATCCTGACCACCAGGAACCTGTGCAGCGCTTCACTCCCACCCCTGGCCCAGCTCCTCCTCACTGGACAACCACCCTCCTCTGCTGCTCCAGCCCAGAACACGCTTGTAGTACCAAAACCTGGGCTGAAGGCTCTCCCTCTCCACTTACCAGCTCCTTCTGCAGCTCTCGGGGTCTCTAACTCACATTTTAGCACTTGTGCTGCTGAGGATGGAACGTGGGTCACTCACCAAGCCTGTGTAATGATCAGATACTACAAGGTGTATTTGTGTGTGTGGCCTTAGTTGTTGGAGAAATCAATAAATGACCTGCAAAAACACCTTTGCTTCCCTTTGTTCCAGCTATGAAAACCGTGTCCGTGGCTTTGCCCTGATTCCAAAGCCAAGTGAGGTGACTGCTCCCGCTCCCCTCTTCACTAGCATTTCTCTGGAGAGGAGAGACTTGAATTAGTGGAGGCTCCTCCAATAGACAAGGTGCAACCACTTCCCAAGGAATTTCTCCTTGGAAATGGTTACCTTCCTCTAGTTAAACATCCCGTGTGTAAGTTACTTGCTTACTATGCCTTGGATTGAAGTTCAGCCCTGCACATGGTGGTCCTGGCTGCCTGGTCCCCGTGTGAACTGTTAATGGATGTTGACAGCATCCTCACTAATCCAGATCTACTCCCTCTTAGAGACTCAAGCATTTGCAGGGAAAATCCTGCAAAAAGGCTTTCCCCTTGGAAAACTCCTGCACTCAAAAGCTTCCTGTGTGTGAGGCAGTGGGAAAGAGCTGGCCTGCAGCTGTGCTGGTGCATGAAGTGGAGGGGAAGCTCCGCAGCAGAGCATGAGCCAGGAAATGGGGCTGGCTCAGAGTTAAAAGGACAGTCACGCTGCTGTGACTTTACTACTAGGAGCAGCTCTGCTTATCAGCAATATTCACAGTCGCTGCTGTGCTTAAACCACACTCACTGCAAAGCCCATTCCACTTAAAAGCTTAATGCACATCTTGAAAGTCCTACTCTAGGGAAAGATCCTCCACAGGCTCTGCTGGATCCCGGGCTCCCCCAGCAAGCTGGAGCAGTGCCATCCCTGCCGAGAGAGGGAGCAGAGATCCGTATCTTGATCCCACAAGCTTATCTGCCCTCAGGAATGCTGATGGGCGTGACGGGTCACCCAAGAAGAGGCGGGGGGGGGAAGCGTGAGGGCTCTATTTACCCAGAGGTTGGTGCATATTTACAGGAGAGGCACGGAGCCAACTCCAATCCTGCTCAACTACAGCTGCACTCGAGTGGCTGCTCCGCTCCGCTGCCGAGCATCTTGGCTGGAAAATCTAAAGCTTTCCAGACTATCCCATCCCAAATGATGCCATTTCCCAGACCAAGGGTTGTGCAGCAGAAGCAGGACAGGCAAGGACGGGGCTCTGCTCCCCTGCAGCCACCATTGCCACCTCTTGCTCTGCTCAACAAGACCCAGGGCTCTTCCTGGAGCTCTATCCCTTCCTTTTTTCTCCCAGCAGGATTTCTGCTCCCAAAGTTCCGAGCTTCCTGCTCCTGGCCAGGGAAGGGGAGGGACTCCTGGCCTTGGGGCCCTGCTAGCTGGGCTCTGCCTCCCGAGAGGAGGAGGAGGACGGGCTCCGTCCACTCAGCCCCAGCGCTTGCCGGGCTCCATGTCCCACTGTGGGGCTCGTTGGGCAGGTCGGACAACATCATCCTCACTGGAGGTGAATGAAGGACCAGACTTTGGGGTGCCAAAGGAAGGGGGAATTTAGTCTCTGGAGCAAATGAAAAGACGATTCCTCTTTGCAAGCAACTGTTTCGGGAGGATTTTCCAGCATGGTGCAGCAAGGGGGTAAGGAAACTTCAGGTTCATCAACCTCGATTCCTTTAGGATCCAGCTGGTCCCTGAGGCAGGATCCTGCCACAGCCAGAGGTGTGGGATGGGCGGGAGGATGGAAGGGAGATAAGCAGAGAAGGACATGGGAGGGAGAGCTTCCCATGAGAGCTCAAAGACAGACGAAGGTAGACGGTGACCCCCCAGCTTTTGGCACAAACCAACTAAACTGCCCACTCTAAAGCATCAGAAAGGTGTTAGTCTCTTAAAATCCCTTAAAGCTGAAGTGGTTCCAGTAATCTGGGGGAAAAGAGAAAGGATATTAAGCTGTTTGCAGGCAGCAAATGTGCAATTTACCATCTGGTGGCCAAAAGGTTGGTAAAAGCTTCCCCCACCCCCAAAAGCTTTCACAAGCTGAATGCAAAGTACTGGTGCCTGCCCCAGTAACAGCGGAGCTGGAGGGTTCAAAGGCAGCTGATGCCTCCACGGAAACAGCTCTTGAATTGAAACAGCAACAGAGCAACGTGTTAATGTGTCCTGAAATTCTCATTCCCAGGGGAAAGGAAGGTGGAAGAGCCGGAGGCTCCCACAGCCGGGAATTGCCCTGAGGCTGAAGCTGCGGATGGAGGGTGGGCATGTGGAGTGGTGTTCCACTTCTTCCTGGTAAGCAGAGAACAAACTCAACTAAGCCTCCCTGGAGCTGGGGCAGATGGAAAGATCTTGAGTCTCAAATGGAGCAGAGGATGGGACAGGCTGAACCCATCGAGGGAAGGGCAAAAATCAGCCGCGCTTTGCTACCCCGAGCACCATCACCCATCCCACCAGGGCTGAGCAGAAACCTTCCCCTATGAAACACCACCTGAAGACCTCTCAGTGATACACATGAGGGTGCCCGACCCGCAGCCCAGCACCAAAAGGCAGCTTGCAACGCTAAGATGAGTTTTCCCTACTCATACACACCACCACTGGGGTGCCAAACCCAATGGGGTGTCTTGTACCTTTGGTAAGGGCAAGATCCCACCTTGGGGCAGTGAAGGATTGGAGCTGAGATGGGCCCCCAGGCTGACTGCTGGGGCAGCACTGGGTACAGGCAGCACACACACACACAATTCCTCTCTCCTGGGAGGGCCGGGCATCTCAACACCACTTAAAGGCGCTAATTCTCCCTGCCACAGGCTCTAATACCACATCAATGAGGAAGACACCATCCCCCAGCTGGGAAAGCTGGGAAGCACAGGAAAACTTTCCCTACTTCCACTCCATCCAAAGTAACTCCCGGCCAATCATTAACCACCCACTACCGGGGGGGGAAAGAGGGAGTTAACATTAAGGACACAAACTGTCCTTTGCCCCCTTGGCAGGGCAAGCCTGGGAACCTGCCCCAGCTGATGTCCATCCTGCCCAACACCTCAGCTCCCAGTGACCTCCAATAGTGACAAGACCCATTTAGATTCATTTTCAGTATTAAAAGTTGGGCTCTGGTGTTATTTTGTTCCTTTTCTCTGGAAAAGCCAGTTTGCACCCAAGGTATTTTTGAGGGTCTAAGATGAAACTGCAGCATGGCCACCAACTGATATTCCACCCTCCTGGTATTCCGCCAGTACGCACCAGTCAACATGTCCCACCTTGTTTCTCCTAAAGCACAAGTTGTCTGCACAAGGAAAGCATAAGGAAAAGGTTTTCCTCCTGCTTGTGGCATCTCACCTGCATCTGCTTCCAATTCAGGTCAACGTACTCGTGATGGGGATGCTCAAGACCTTTGGGATTTTCTTCGTGGCTTTCCAAGAGGAGGTGGGGGGCTCCTCTGAGCAAATCAGCTGGATCGGCTCCATCATGTCCTCGCTGCGCTTCTTGGGAGGTGAGCTGGAATCCGTAGGGATTGGAGCAGCATGTCAACCTCAAGCCCATTTGCTTTGATATATGGGCACCGAGGATGCTTTGCGGATCCCATTTCCATCCCAGACTGCTGCGACTTGGACATGCCCGATGCCCACATGTGTCTTAGGAGCATGGTCCAAGGATGGGGATCATGTGTGCCACAACACCTTGCTGTAACAGGTTTATTATCCACACCCAGAGCCAAGCCTCACCCCTAACATCAATGTTGCCCCCCTCCGAGGAAGTCACTGAGTAATTCATGGTGGCTGAGCATGGCGTGCACCAGGAAACAGGCTCTGTTTGGGCTTTGACTCCTTCCCCTGCCCCGACCCCTGAGCTCCCAGGTTACAAAGCCTCTTGTCTGCTCTCCTGAATAATAACCCATCCCAAATGAATCCTGTCCTGAGTATTAACACGTCCTCCAACATAAGAGGGATGTGGAGCTGTTGGAGCAAGTCCAGGGAGACCTTAGAGCAGCTCCCAGTGCCTAAAGGGGCTATGAGAAACCTGGAGAGGGGCTTTGGACAAAGCCTTGTAGGGACAGGACAAGGGGAATGGCTTTAACCTGCCAGAGGGGAGATTGAGATGAGCTCTGAAGCAGAAGTTCTTCCCTGTGAGGGTGCTGAGGCGCTGGCACAGGGTGCCCAGAGAAGCTGTGGCTGCCCCATCCCTGGCAGTGTTCAAGGCCAGGTTGGACACAGGGGCTTGGAGCAACCTGCTCTAGTGGAAGGTGTCCCTGCCCTCCCACTCTCCCAAGGTGGCACATGGACCACTTCCTAAGGCACCAGATGACATGATCCCAATACACTTCCCCAAGCCCTGCGAAGCAGCATTTGCCATCTTCAGCCTGAGCTTTGTTCCTCCTTCCCCTTCCAGCCCCGCTTGTGGCCGTGGTCTGCAGGAAGCTGGGCGAGCGGCCGACCTCCATCGCCGGGGCTGTCATGGTGGCCGGGGGCTGCCTGCTCAGCACACAGGCCACCAGCGTCCCCTTCCTCTGCATCTCCATGGGACTCCTCCTGGGTGAGCAGCCTGCGACTTGGGCACAGATTTCCCTGGGCACGACGAGTAAAAGCAGCTCCTTTAACATTACAGCAGGCAGGTCCTTTACTGCTAGAGCATCCCCAGCTCCTTTCCATGGGATGTTGTGTGAAACCTCAAAGCTTCATGCTCAGGAGCATAAAACACCAGTTTCAACACACTAATCTCAACTAACCTTGATTTTTGTCTGGATCCAGCATGAATCCTGGCCTTTTAAACCCCTTACTAACAGTGCACAGCCTCAATACCCCCATACACTGAATACCACGCATGAAACCTTGTTCTCCACTGACTGTACCAGCAGAAGTCCCCCACTTTGAGCCCATGAACCCTCCACTCTGCGGACAATGATCTTGGGATGTTGTGATGTTGAATCCCTAAACATCATGATATAAAGAGTCAATTTTGGGGCACAAACATCTCATTTCTGTCCCTCACCACAGGTATGGGCTTCGCCTGCCTCTACCAGGCAGCCGCGGTGATGACGGCCAAGCGCTGCAGGACACGGCTGGCCTTCTCCAACGCCATCGCCCGCTCCGGGATGGGGCTGACGTTCCTCATAGCACCATTCACTCAGCTTCTCATCGATTTTTATGGCTGGCAAGGTGAGCCCAGCTCCCATTTCTTCTAATTCATCAGCATTAAGAGGGCGTTTGAGGATATCTCAGCATAAGAGGGAGTCTGAGGATATCTGGGCAGGGTTAGAGGCTCTTTTTAAAACTTAGAATTGGATGCACTGAGGAACAGCTCTTCTAGGATAGTTTGGGGACATCCTGGTAATGATTAAACACTTAAACCAGTCATTAAAGTCAAGTCAGAGCCAAAACAGACACCTCAGAAACCAAAACCAGAACTGAAAATCCTGACTTTTACTACACTGTTTCAGGCCACCTTGAAGGTCCATCACATGTAATGGGCTTCTAATGAGGGAAAACAAACCAACCTCCCAGATCCCAGAGGTGGCTCTGGATTTGTTGTGTGCATCACAGCAAAAGGGGCTTCCAGCTGGCAAAAACCAGGAATCAAAGCTTTCAGAGATACCTCCTCCTTACAGCAGAGCTTTCTCCATGTTCAATGCACACTACACCCTGTTCTAAAAGATCATTTCCTACTGTCCTCCTCCCTTCCCACGCCAAGGAAAATAAATAGCATCTTCTGCCTTCCCTCAGGTACTCTCCTGATTTTTGGAGGCATCATGTTAAACCTCGTGCCTTCCAGCATGCTGCTGCGCCCTGTCAGCACCCAGCCACCTCGACGCCCCCCTGCTCAAAGCCAAGACCATGGTGGCTCTTCAACAGCAAAGAAGGACTCAGAAACCCCCGACAGATGCTTAGATGAAAGCACTCACAAGGAAATACAGCTTCACAGCACACAGGACCTTCCCACCACGGAGGGATTCACGATGTCCCATGGCAGAGATGTCCCTGCTCCTGTAAATACTTTGGAAAGGGTCAAGAAACCCACCACGAGCTCAGCAGAAACAGCCACCGAGGCCAAGAGAAGAAGCTACAAACCCCATCCAGGGACCCAAGCAGAAAATTCACAGCCTCTCCTCGACTTCTCCCCACTGAAGGATCCCATCTTCTACATTTTCACATGGTCTTTTCTGTTCTGCCACTTGGCCTACTTCGTGCCCACCTTCCACTTGGTAGCAAGAGCCAGGACACTGGGCGTAAGCAGCATGGATGCCTCTTACCTCATTTCAGTGGCTGGTAGGCAAAAAGAATCTTTTAAAGCCATTTATAATCACAATGATACTCAAATTGGAAAGAGAAGCAACACAAAGCTTGCCAAGAAATAGTCCCAAATATGGCCCAGAATGAATCTTCAGCCTGTACCCCCCCTTCTGTAAATATAACGGCGCCTTCTGTACATGTACCAAGTCGCTCTCACATGGTGGGTGGTTCTCTCAGCCTAAGCTAGATGATCCCCCACCCCCGCTGCATGGAACAAACACCAGTTTCCAAATACATAGGTGCTATCTGTCCTCCTAAAGCCTTCCCACCACCATCCCTGCTTTGCCTAAACCCATAAGCCACAGAAATTCAGAGCCACGTGGCATTCCAAGACCTCAAGTTTGACCCAGGAATGTGTGCAGAGATTAAAAATCAGTATTAGGGGGAAAAAAACCAACATTAACTTGGATCTAACCAGTTGAATTTGGCACATTTACCTCTAAGGGGGGAAAAAACAACCCAAACCCCCCCAAAATACCCCAAATATGCCTGATTATAAGTAGGGATTAACATTAAAGTCGCACTTGGTTAAGAAAGTGGCTCCAACCTCAGTCATTGTAAAGGTTTTTATTGTACAAAAATAAACTTCTGTATCATATTTAGAAATGACATATGCTGTCAAGGCATCTAGAAGGAGAAGGCAGCAGTTAATGTGACATTTGGATTAAGAGCGGGAGGGACACCGTGGTCAGCAAGCTATTAGCTGGCAGTGAGCACTCCTCTGATCTTTAATTCATAAGCAAATGGAGCAAGAGATGTAAAAACCAAGTATCAAAAGTCTGCTGAGCCTTTCAAAAAGGCTGGGCTTCTGTCCTTCTTTGCTTCCTTATAGATATTACCATCTCATAAGCATCTTTCTTCTTCATATTCTGCTTTATCTCCATCTCGAAAGAGAGCTCAAAGAGCAAGCTTCTCTTTCCTGGTTTTACTAAAGGGCACTGCAGAGTCATCCACTGAGTACACAGCCCTTAATTGAATTTTTACAGACCACTTTGGTGCACCCACAGGCACTTGGCAATAGCAGGCACCAAGGCAAAGGGGAAAACCCAACCCCTCAAACATTAATTTTACATCAGTCTAAAATCACCTTCCTGTAACTTCCCAGCATTCCAGCCCTTTGAGGTCACGTTCCCGCAGCAAGCGGGTGGGATTGGGATGGGTTTTGGTGCAAAATAGCAAACTAAAGACTAAATATAGTCTTCTTTGAGGCTCTGGTGGACTCCTCTTCCCCGCAGGCATCACGGAGATGGTCAGCCAGCTCCTCTCAGGCTGGGTGGCCGACAAGAACTGGACCAAGAAGTATCACTACCACGCGGCTTACCTTGTCCTCAGCGGCATCACTAACCTGCTCTGTCCTCTGGCCACCACCTTCCCGTTGCTCATGACCTATGTGGTGGCCTTTGCTGTTTTCTGCGGTGGGTTCATGGCTCTGGTCCTCCCTGTGCTGGTGAGTAGGATGTTCTGTTAATAAACATCAGACGTGGCATTTCCAACAGTATTCCCAAATCATCCCAACCCCTTTCCATAAAGCTGCATTAGCCAGACCTGCCCAAGAGGGCTCTCCCCTCCTGCCATCCCAGTTGGAGCCCCAAATCTCCTCTCCACCCCACTTACTAGTATCCACAGCCCAAATGTAACAGGAACACTAGGAATTGATTGCAGATTTGTAATGACCTGGCTCTAATTGCCTTCCACATCCTCCTTTCTAAGGGAGAACACCCCACCTCGTAAGTATCGGGATGAATCCATTCATTTCCTAATGCTAACACAGGGTTGTGCATATCCACTCCCAATCCCAGAATTATCTATAACACACACAGAGCAGTCACACAGGATCTGGATATGGAGGTATCATTATCACTTGGCATTTCTTTATGGGGGTGAATTCAGAGTTTAAAACACCTTCCTCATAGTCTTAGCAGCGTTACTAAGAGTTTCAGGAGGTGCCCAAGCAGCTGGAAGGCAGGAAAGCATCTCCCATCCTAGTAATTTCCATGCTGGCCTTAAGGAGGCGAGCGGATTCCAGGCTGGATCAGACCTAGAGGTGCAAAGTCCTTTCAAAACTGCAGCTGAAGAGGATGCTCCCCAGTAAAAATAATAAAATCATCTCTTGTGCTTTCACACATTGAGTCATTTGAAGTCAGTAATTACCCATTTTGGTTTACAAACAGGTGGATCTTGTGGGAGTGCAAAACCTCCACAGCTACTTGGGGTTTGCTGCCTTCTTTGCTGGGATAGCAGCAGTTGGAGGACCTCCGCTAGCAGGTAACTCTTCTGTTATGTATAATTATACCCACCACAGACATCCCGTGGTACAACACGCTGGTGGTTCACTCTCCTACCCGTGAGCATCCAAGGATGGTTCTTCTGTCTAAGTGGGGGAGGGAAAACCAACCATATTTCAGATATTTCTCTCTGTACACATATTCCGCTCAGGCATTTGCAAAACCCAACTAGTTTAGCAAAAGGCTACACGGAAAAAGGGCAGCTAAATCCGCCCCCCACCCCCCTCCCCATCACCACCACATTTTAACACAGCACATTACCAGGGATCTTACCCCCAACGGAGCATTATAACCCTGAACTTGGAACAGAGGGACTGGAGGAGAGGAAGGCAGAGCAAGGAGAGGCTCAGCAGCAGTCCCATCAAGCAGAGGCACTGAAACCTAAGGAGAGGTCTCTGTAATCTCATTTTGAAGATTACACAGCTCAGCCACAGGAGCTCCTGGGCCCAAAGATAAGGAGGATGAAAAGCTTTTCCTTTCTCTCTCTGCCAGAAAACCAAAGCAGTTCTGAGTATCTGGCAGATTTCAAATGCTTAGAAGTGAGGCTCCAGGTTCTGCTTACAGGCAAGGGGCTTGTTCTCCTCCAAACATCTTGGCCAGGACCAAAGCTTTTCCTTTCCCTGATGACCCTTTAGCCATACCTCATCGCTGGAAACAGCATCTGAGCTCTTCCGAGGTCCTCATGATGCAAACAAACTAGGACAAGCTGCAAGGTCAAATAGCAGGGTGAATTATGTCCTGTCACTCACCTAGCAAATGTATCCTGAATAGAACCTGGCAACTTGGTCCTCATTTATTGCTTCCTGCCCCCTGCTCTCAGCTGCCCCAGGCCTGCAGAGACACTTTGCTCAAAGCTGCCAAGGAGCCTGTAAATCCCAGCTCCATGCAGAGGTTTAACAATGCTGCTCTATCATAAGCATGTGAAAAAACCACCAAATTGATTTCCCTAATCAATATTTCTAGGTTGGTAAAACTCAATGTGGATGCAATTTCGAGCAACTAAAGTGTTTCACTGACAGCATGCTTTACGCTGTCACAGTGATCCATAGCCTCTATTGGATATCTCTTCCACTGATACAAGATGTATGTCCACCCAAAAGCAATCCCTGTGCAACCATCACAGTAAATTCCCTGACACAGTAACATACAGTATAAAAAGAGCTAAATAACTGGGCTCTCTCTTACCCATGCATCACACATGCTAACATAGTGGTTATACTTTCATCCGCTTTCAATATATTTGCACTAATTGGAAGTCTTTTGCCTTCTGAAAGTGCCAACCACTCACCCTGTGAACACCCTGTCTGCATTTTGTAAAGCAAGCAGGTTTCCTGCAAAAAGCCTTCCACAGAAATCAGTCTTCTTGATACTGGTGGGATAAATAAAGGCCAAATACAGCCAAGAAGGAAAACTCTCGCTGATCCATCTCCCTGCAGGCAAACCAAGAGAGAACCAATTCAGAGCTCAGGATCTAGGGTTGTGATCCAAGAGAAATGTGCAATTTTCTCCTCCATTACAGTATTAAGTGTGAAAACTGAATAAGACCAGAAGCTGCTAACTAAAACTGTCCAAAAGCATCTGCTCCTTGAAGGATACAAACAGGATATAAATGCTCTGTGGGACCCTGGGGTTTAGTGCCTCTGATGGCTGCTGACCTCCCTAAAACCTTCCCTTTAGCATTACAATGTTCTAAAACTCAAGTATTTTTACACAGTGAAACCCAAAGCATAATGAGAACCATCAAGGTTAAAAATGCTTATTTTGCACACTAGAACAAAGCCTGATCACAATGCATCCAAAAGGTGACTTACCTGCAAATCTGTTTAACTACAAGCCCTTAAATCCAGAGGCAGCCTGACCGAAAGCCCAGGGTGAAGAGTTTGAAGGTTCCATCACAGCTCCTCACCCACCAGCACTTCTGGGTACTTCTGCCCTGCTGAAAAACCCCAAACCCAAACAGAACAAGACAGAACAAACATTACTTTGGCAGCCACAAGCAAGCTAAGGAGAGGAGAGTACGTTTTATTTCTGCAAAGCAGCATAAATCAGTAACTCAAACTGCAAAAGAAATAAACCAAACCCTGTCATCCACAATTACAAACCAGATTCCAGCATCCAGCACACAAACACCAGCCCCAGCAATTTTGGGTGGTGAAAGGGGATGGAGTCATTTGAAAGCTGTGCTGGCACGTGAATTGGGATGCTCCATCTCAATTTTACCTGCATCTTCACACCAGGTATTGCGGCTTAGGAATACACAAAGCTTCTGGTTACAGAGCAGCAGCACAATTTGAACACAGAATCCCAGACTGGTTTGGGTTGGAAAGGACCTTAAAGCTCCTCCAGTTCCAACCCCCTGCCACGGGCAGGGACACCTTCCACTAGAGCAGGTTGCTCCAAGCCCCTGTGTCCAACCTGGCCTTGAACACTGCCAGGGATGGGGCAGCCACAGCTTCTCTGGGCACCCTGTGCCAGCGCCTCAGCACCCTCACAGGGAAGAGCTTCTGCCTCAGAGCTCATCTCAATCTCCCCTCTGGCAGGTTAAAGCCATTCCCCTTGTCCTGTCCCTACAGGCCCCTCTCCAGGTTTCTTGCAGCTCCTTTAGGTATTGGAAGACAAAACTGCTGCTTTGCTGGAGTTTGCACACCATGAGCTTCTAATTCAGCTTCCTCCAGCAGGCACGATTTTCTTATTTGGATGAGGAATGAGGGTACAAGCACCAGATGTGCCTTGAAAGGCTGGGATGTGATGTGGTGGAACGTAATCATTGTGAGGTGATCACTGTGTGGTGAGGAGGCAAAGCTGGTCTTACAATACACCCCCCAAAATACTCCAAATTTAAAACCATCCTGAAAGATACTTAAAAATAATTTAAATAAATCAGAACTCAACTGGAGCATTGTCCTGCACACCTTACAAATGACCATGTTAGTATCATAGAATGGTTTAGCTTGGAAAGGACCTTAAGATCATCCAGTTCCAACCCCTCTGCCACGAGTAGGGATGCCTCACAGTAGACCAGGTTGCTCCAAGCCCCATCCAACCTGGCCTTGAACAGCCCCTTTTCCTGTCCAAATCTCAGAGATTTTCAGACAGCAAACACAGATCCCACCCTGGAGAACAAACCATTGCAAAAACATCAGGGTCACGGGAACAGCACCCACGTCACCACAGCCAGCACCATGGGATCCTCTTTCCCAACAGCGAGCTCCGGCTTCGCCTCCGCCGCGGCTCACACGATATCCCTGAGAAAAGAAACAGAGCTGGAACTCCCCTGAGAAAGGCACGAGCCAACAGGAACAGAACCCAGGGTAGAGCAACACAGCCCACAGCCTTCCCTCTGTCCCATAAAACCTTCCTGCAGCCACGGAAATCTACAGCAAGGAAAACAACAGCACCTCTGCTCTATCACCGATGCCCAGATTTCACTGGCACTGTTTCCTTCCCTGCTGAGCGCTGTGGCACTCACAGATACAGCAGCAAAGCTAAGAACAGGATCTCCAGGGACTATGTTGTTTCCCTTCCTAACCAGAGCTGGTTTTAAGAATCCCAAATTTGGGCCAGATCTGCTGTTTGTGTAAATCATGCAAGTCCAGGGATGTCCCCAGAGGAACTGCATTTTATGCCAGCAGTAGATCTGGCTCAGCTGCTAACCCACATCGGACACCCAACCATCCCAGGCCAGATTTGGGAGTATATTAAGGTTTTTATTATGTATAACAGCAACTCGCATCACTTTGCTATTTTAGATTCAAACAGAGGAATTACCCACCTTTAAAATCATTGTCTAGACACAAGATGCTATGCCATAACTATACAAAACACTTCGAGGTCACTTTAAAAGGTGACCTGCCACCTCACAGATTCCTGAGCCTTTATGGAATTTAGTTATTCCTTTTAAGTGCTCACAAAGCTACTTTTAAGCAAGTTCACATCAAGCTCCTGGCCTGAGATCTCTCATGTTAGACAGGTTGCATTAAACTGGGTCTGCTTACAAGAAGAATGTGGAGTTTGCAGCCCAGATGTTGCAGACACCAACACATGCAAGTCATCTCATTAGTCCAGTGGGATTATCCATCTGCTGCAGCAGCTACTTTTGGCCCACTTATTTACACAGGAATAAAAAGGCAGGGGTGAAATTCAAGCAAATTAAAACCCATGTGCACTACAAGGATCAGAAGTTAGCTCTGGGAAGAATGAGCTACAAGTTAGGGTTAGAGTTAATACCAACAGCATTAGATATAACTGTCCATGTCCCTGTCAATGCTGCACAGCAGCAGGCACATGAAGAGTTAAGACAATTCAAAGAAAACATCTAAGGAATTCTTAAACGAGAACACACATCCCTGCTTCCCACCCACCTCCCAAAATGAGCTCTTTTTCTTCTGGTGAGAAAAATCCAACAGCTTTAATACCACTCTTTTCTCCTGCAGGGTGGCTGTATGACTACACACAGACATATGTCTGCTCTTTCCTCTTTGCTGGAGCCTGCGCTCTCATCTCACCTATTTCTTTCTTCTTTGAGCCTTCGGCCCAGAAATGGAAGCAAAACAAAGCCAACCTAAACAACGGCCCCGGGCGTGGATGAGGTAATTCTGTGGTGGACATTTTAAAGCATAGAAGCATAGAATGGTTTGGGTTGGAAGGGACCTGGAAGATCATCTAGTTCCAACCCCCCGCCATGGGTGCTCTTTGATGGCATCCACAGTGGGAAAGTGATTGCCAGCACAGACCTTCTGGTCCAGGAAATACAAACAGCAGCAAGAATAAGGATTTTAGGATGACAGATTCACAGTTTGTATACCCAAGTATTCCTCCTGCACGTGTGATTAAAGCCATCCAACAAATACACAGTGTAAAGCATTATTTGATGGGAGAAAACAAGGCCAACGGCCCAGATGGACACAGGCTTCACTTGGACTTTGCTCCTGAGCCATGTCTTTCTGTATCTTAGGTTTAATGCTGCTGTGTTCAGCCTGACAGCTCAGTTCCAGAGCTGCAGAGCCACCCCTCCAGCTCTTCCAGCCACCACAAGAGAGCAAAGCTGACTCACCTCTTGGGATGAGGACCTCAAAAGTGCCGAAACCAGCAGGAGATTTTAGCTTATTCTATTCACATACGAATGATTAGCAAGGACAGAGATAGGAATTAAACTTCCATGAGGATATGGAGAACAGTCATTCCACAAATCCCTCTTTCTGTGAGAAGGATGCTGCACTGTGGCCACTCACTCTCCAAGGCACCGTGTTATTTGCCACAGCACAGAGGACCTGGAAGCAAAACCAGTTCTAATTAAAGCCAGCACCACAATATGACAAACTTAAATGTCACATCCATCTCTCAGACCCCTTTCCCCTCCTTCCCACCCTCCCAGTCATCCAACAATTCCTTGGGATTCAATGAACACACAAAGGCAGCTTCCAGAACCAGGCAGCAACACTGAGCCTATATTCAACCAGCACCCTCTAAGTTTAATTCGGATGGGTAAGCTGTAACTAATCACTGCTTTGACTTTCTTTCCAGTTGTGAGGTTATGGTATTTTGCATTACCATGAGATATTGGATATTAATCTGGGATATTGTAAGGGCTTTATAGAATCAGTGAATCAACCAGGTTGGAATGGACCTTTAAGATCATCAAGTCCAACCCTTCCCCAGCACTGCCAAGGCCACCACTAACCCATGGCACTGAGGCCTCCGCTACACGGTGTGTGAACACTTGCAGGGCCGGTGACTCCAGCACTGCCCTGGGCAGCCTGTTCCAATGCCTGAGCACCCTTTGGGGAAGGAATTGTTCCTCATCTCCATCTAAACCTCCCCTGGGGCAGCTTGAGGCCGTTTCCTCTTGTCCCATCCCTTGTTCCTTGGGAGCAGAGACCAGCCCCCTCCTGGCTCCATCCTCCTGTCAGGCAGTTGCAGAGAGCGAGAAGGTCCCCCCTGAGCCTTCTCTTCTCCAGGCTAAACCCCCCACAGTTCCCTCACTATCCCAGCCACTGGCATTACCCTTAAATACTAAAACATCAAGAGAGTTGTTTCCTTATAGAAACACTCCTTTAAACTGTCAAATGGGTTATTTCAAGCACCAAATTAAGTGGGCTATATTTAATAAAAAGCTACAGAACATTATAGAGGTATTAAGGAGCTAAAACATTGCCGCAGGCAGGAAGGTTTCCTCACAGATAATGGGCTGAATTGAGAAGTTACACAACTACACCAGGGTGCTCAAATGAGGGGAAAAAATAGCCTTAAATCTGCAGCACATGGGGAACATCAGGGCTACGAAGAGGTGAAGTTTTCACATGCTGCTTCACAGCTTCTCCCAACTCCTGCAGGAATCCACAGGCAGCAAACACTTTGGAAATTGTCCTTTTACACCTTAACCACTGCATCAAACACAGGGCACAAGTCAGTTGTACCAGTTAATATCCGTATCCGCAACAGGAATCATCAAATCACAGACTGATTGGGTTGGAAGTTGAGACCTTAAAGCTCATCCAGTTTCAATTCCCTGCCATGGGCAGGGACACCTTCCACTAGAGCAGGTTGGACAAGCCCTGTCCAACCTGGCCTTGAACACTGCCAGAGATCTCTAGTGGGTCATTTTTGGAGCAACCAGGGTTTAAGGATGACTATTTAAGAAGCATTTAAGGCACTGGGAGTTTAAGAGGAGTGAGTGGGTACCATATATTATATGGCTCAGGCCTGCACTAAGCCTTCAGCTGAGACTGAAGCTGGGATGAAGCTTCCATTTTCACCTCACGAAACACTACAGTTCATCACTCTCCTACTGAACAAACTAAAGACCAGCAGCACCGGTTTGCTCTTGTAACAGACACTCTCAGGAACACTTGGCTTCATGTTTTCCAATCCAAAAGCTTAAACCCCCTCTCATTCTGCATCTCTCTAACACATATTTGAATTCAACAGTGGGGTTTGCTATTAATAATGAGACCCAGGGACTAAAGCAACATGGGGACGAAGAAGAGCCAACACACCACATCCTTATCCCGCTGCTCTTGCTCTACGTGATTTATAGCACCTATTCTCATGTTCTGATCTCTTCTTCTCCATGTAAATAAAGCCACTCCGCTCAATACCACCCTCCTTTCAACACAAGCTCTGTTACATTTTCACCTTTTTTGCCACCAAGGAATGACTAGCAGCAGGATGCGGTGTCTGCAGCTCCCATCCCATCTGCTCCAACAAACAGGCTCCCTTCAAAACCTCCAGGTTTTTAAGGAGGAGAGTCCTGCCCCTGACCTTTCCAGGCTAACGCATGCCACCGATTCCCTACCCTTAGTGAGAAAAAATGGGCCTCCCAAGTGCTTTTACCCTTCTCTTTCCTTCTGCAAAGGGGCAAATAACTCAGGAACTCCCATTTCCCACAGCATCTTACCCCACAGATGGGTACCACCAGCCTTTACTTGCCAAAAACGTAACTCTGCAGAGAAAAAGTACCTGTCTCTAGCCCTGATTAACTCTTACCTATCAAAAGAGGTTGAGGAAACTAGTCCCTGTAAAGAGAAACTCCTCCCAGCTGCCCTGCACAGTCCTACCATTAAGCTGGGAGGTGGGAGAAGAGTCTTGGAGCCTTTGTCTTTGCAAGAGAGCAGGCTCAGGATAACATCTGCTGGTCAGATACACTCCTCTCACACCTTTTGCTGAGAAGGGAAGCACAGAAGAGATGCTTTAGTTCTCCTCGCAGCTCAAAACTAAAGGCATTTATTTACTTGCAAAATACATGCAACACACACATTAGAGAAACAAACAGCGATGACGATGGGAACATCTGCCTGAAGGAAGATTTTTCCATCCCATTGAAGTCATCTTGCAAATAACTTCATAAAGCCAGTTTTGCATAGTAAAGAGCATCACATGCTGTTTGGCTAAATGTAAAATTGCTGGGACACAAACAAGTTTAAAGCCGTCATGTCTCAGGTTCACTTGGCAAATCCCCTTCGCGCCTGCTCCCTTAACTCAACTGCAGAACACAGGGTAGAGAAAATGAGCAGCAATGGCTTAATAAGATCTTCAGCATGAAAAAATGCTTTGTTTGAATTAGAATCATTGAATGGTTTGTGTTGGAAGGAAACTTAAAGCTCATCCAGCTCCAACCCCCTGCCACGGGCAGGGACACCTTCCACTAGAGCAGGTTGCTCCAAGCCCCTGTGTCCAACCTGGCCTTGAACACTGCCAGGGATGGGGCAGCCACAGCTTCTCTGGGCACCCTGTGCCAGCACCTCAGCACCCTCACAGGGAAGAGCTTCTGCCTCA
This sequence comes from Strigops habroptila, assembly GCF_004027225.2. NCBI lineage: Eukaryota > Metazoa > Chordata > Aves > Psittaciformes > Psittacidae > Strigops > Strigops habroptila. Next base: position 5,255,809 of record NC_044294.2, read on the forward strand.
GAGCTCATCTCAGTCTCCCCTCTGGCGGGTTAAAGCCATTCCCCTTGACCGTTGTCCAAAGCCCCTCTCCAGGTTTCCAGTAGCCCCTTTAGGTAGGTACTGGAAGACTGTTACAATGCAATGCCCTCCCAGTCCTCTGCCCTGCTCCCGAGAAAGCCCAAGAGCACAGGGCGGGATGCCCTTCTGCTTCCCAACCCACTATACCTCAAGCATCATCCCTGCACTTTGTATTAGAAGGAAATGGATAACAACCTCCTACGGATCTTTCCAAGAAAATAACTTAACTTGCAATAAATAAAACCCCCTTGTAGAACTAATGACAACCTCAGCACTCCATCCTGAGTCACTCGGTGTAACATTTCCTGGCCCCAAGCTCATCTTTTGCTCCAGCAGGCTGCCTGCACTTGTATCTTGGGGAGAAAACAGGTTTAGAAGCATTTGAACAAAGATTTGGTTGGTTTAAAACCTTAAAATTCCTGCCAGGAAGATGGTGGAAGGAAACTGAGCATTGAAGATCTCTCCAAAAGATACAGTGACACACAGGCTACCAGAGCTTGCTGATGAAGCTTCTGAGTGGCAAAAGGCTTTTACAAGAAGCTCAAGGAAACAGCCTCCAATTTTCACTGTATCCCAACAGAAACCTGCCACAACACTCCAAGTTGATGGACAAGGACTCTGTTACCCTGAGTCCTGACTCATTTTAGCACTACGAGATTAAGAAAGCAAGAAGAAAACATGGAATTGACTCTCTAAGACATCACAGCACAAGCTGGTGCTGTTAATGAGTAAGTTACTCCTGGGTTTGTTTCATCCAAACAACTCTGCTGCAAGGCTACCATCCTCCATTGGAGTTACAGGGAGGGGAAATGCTTTTCTATCATCATTCAGGGCTTTATTCCAAGGTATAATCCTGTGAGGCAGCTCCGGGAGCTAGAGCTGTAGCCAGAAAGGAAGTAACACAAGAGCACTGGGACTCTGCTGCCATCTCAACCCTGTCCTGGTCACCCTCCATCACCCACCAGGTATTTGGGCAGCACTGATTTAGAGGTAGGCAACTGCATGATCTTAATCTTCAACTGATTCAACATAAACCAGCATAAAAAGCTGCTAAGCCTCAGATCAGGTCTCTCAAAGTTATGGAAGCTGGTGCAACCAGAGGTCACGTACAGAAGCATGCTGCCTAAGTCCTTAACTCACACTGGAATTCTTCTATATTCTTATTTTATACAGTCATCGTACACCCCAGAGAGCCCTGGCTATGAGCTGCAGGTTCCCTTTGTCATTGTGTTTGAGGAAACCTGCTCTGGGTTAATGAAAGTCAGGGTCGAGCTTTAAAACATGGATTGAGCCATTCCTCAGTACACAAAATAAACCTCTCCCTGCCTCGTGCTCTCATAGTCAGCCTCTCTCCTTGATAATAACCTACTAGTAACCAAGGCCAGGGATTCCCCACCGCTCCTCTCTGATAAACCCAGGCACTAAACACAGAGTTGATCCTAAAGTTTATCACATAATGACAACCTTTATCTCGCAATAAAATCCCCTCCAAGGGCTGGGCTGGAATCCTTGCCGTCGTTTCTCCAACATGCAGGAGCTCTGGATGTTGACTATCTATGTGATATTCAAATGATAGGAGCTTGGAGAACTGACCAGGAACCATACAACTGCTCCAAGGCCTGAGACCAGGGTGAAGGGCAAGAAGTTTGAGGATTAATCCATCACATTGACCTGCTCTCAGCACCTTGGTTGCTTTATGCACAAAACCACTGCAAGACTTCTTGCCTACGGTGGTACTGGAGAAACAGCAGCTCTGTAGGAGGCTCCTAATCAAAATAACTCAAGTTTTAAAGGAGAACAAGAAGCTTTCTCATGGCTGCAGCAGGCGCAGGTCTGGTTTTGGGTACTGGAACACAACACACCCCAAACAAGGTGCTCCAGCTACCAACACTACTGAGGTTTCTGCTTTGACCTTAAGCCACGGGAAGAAAGCAAAAAGCAATTGAAAATAGCTAGGTAAGGATATGACAACATGAGCTTCCAGCAACAGGAAACAAGGCTGCTCTTCCTTCGCCCGCTTGGTTGGCAGATAGCGCGTGTGGTTTCGGCTGTTTACTTGCTCTTCCACACGCTGATAACAGGAACATTTGGCTTTTTTTTCCCTGGTGCTTGTTTCCCTCCCTGCCTGGAACACATCCTGCAGCCGTGTTTGTGATGCAGAGCGTTGTTAAGCTGGAAGTCAGCAAAGCCTGAATGGAAAAGCTTCACTTCCAGGGAGATGAAAGCCTCCAACAGGAGGTGGGGAGTGGGGTTTGGGGTTGGGTTTTAGCTGAGAGCTCCTCGCTTTTAAGCCTGCAGTAACCACAAAGGAGATGGGAGCTCTTGCTGATGGCCACAGACAATTTCAGAAGTAATTCATGGGTCAAAGTCTCCATTTCCAAAGCGATACAGACTTTGCCTCCTAAGTCAGCACCAAGCTTTGCAAAACTCTCCCCTACAGATATTCCTCACGTGAGCACAATAGGGCAAGGACTGCACTCTGGCTCAGGAGAGGTGGTGTCTTTACAACACCCCAGTGACTAATATAATGCATATACATTGATCTCCAACCCCTCAAGCCTTTGATCAAGCAGGGAAAGGGAGCTACAGCCACACTGGCTGCGATAAGGGTGGTTGCAGGGACGGGGTACCCAGGGCCAGGCCTCAACCTGCTGCTGGGACACAAGTTTGTGTGCAAGGAGGAAGAGGCAAGGCACTTGTTAAAGGATATCTGACAGCCGGGAAGGCATCTATGCTGCTACGTCTTAGTGCAAGAGAAGCTGGGCTGACAGATAGGAGACATGAAGTCTTGTATTCAGCCACCCAAGAGCAGCACAGAAACAAGAACATCCCCTTCCTCGCTGTCCTGTCCTCCGCAAACCTCAATGACAGCAGCTTGGTGCTTGAAGAGCTCATCCTGCACCAAACCTCTGCCCAGGCTGGCAATGGTGCTGGGCTCTGAACTGAAGCACCCCAGGCTGGCAATGGTTCTGGGCTCTGAACTGAAGCACCCCAGGCTGGCAATGGTGCTGGGCTCTGAGCTGAAGCACCCCAGGCTGGCAATGGTGCTGGGCTCTGGGCTCTGAGCTGAAGCACCCCAGGCTGGCAATGGTGCTGGGCTCTGCCTACACTGCAGGCAACAACCAAAACCAATCCCTCGGCCAAGTAGGCTGCACCACCACGGCCCAAAGGACAACTTCTCTCCACTGGCAGCCAGAGCTTAACAACCACCCTCTTGAGACCTCACTGACTTCCCGTAACTAGAAATCCCTCTGCACCCTGCGTGTTCTCAGGCATCGCTAAGATGTCTAATTTTACAGGCTTGAAACACAGCACTTGCATATGAAAGGAGATACAGACTGAAAGATCTAAGACCTCACTTGCTACAAATGGCAGAAATGAGAGGGAAAACTGCCAGCTCAGGGCAGAACCCTGGATTCAGTTGTACGTGTTGCTATAAGTCAACCTGACCTATCACTGGAGCTGGGGACAGGAAATACTGGAGATAGCTAAAACTCTACAGACCCATATTCAGATCCGATTGCAGAACTAGGTATGAAGGTCAAGGCAGGGAGATAAGTAGGTGAAATATCCGTAACCCACAACTGACCTATGGCTCATCTGCTCATCTGTGCACACACAACCCATCGTGACGCTGGGAAAACACACACAAGCTCCAACACAAAAGCACAGACAGAGGAGCTGGGTTGGGAGGTGGCAACTCATCAACCCACAGCAACACCATTGTGTTTGTCACATCCCTACCTCAATTTTTCAACCTCATATAAGTAATACATCCCTGGAGGGGCATACAAAGGATGGGCAAAATAAGTAGATCTTTGTGCCACCGTGTTCTCTGCTCCTTCTAGAGGTACCTCAGCTCCATCAGGACATGAGCAAATAGGACAAACACCAGCAGGCTCTCATTAATCGGCCCCGTGTAACCCATCACACGAGTCCTTCAGCAGCTTACTCTGCCTTAAGAGTTTACTTCACCCAGTTCTCAAGCCAGCTATAATTACACTCAGGCACACAGCTACCAGACAATAACAGAAGGAGACACAAAAGGAATCACAAAGCCATCAGCCCAAGATACTTTCCAGTCCTCTCCCTGGCCTTTCTGCAGGCGCCTCGCACCAAAAACCAGGACACATGCTGAGAGCGTATCCTCAAAGAGCATTTGCCATTTCCTAGTAAACCAGCAGCACGAGGCAAACATAAGCTTGTTATTAGCAAAGAGCAGAATCTGGGCCACCTGATGTCTTAAACTTACTTATTAATTCAGCCGTGGCTGTTAAAAGCACAACTCTAAACCAACGTGTGAATTCAAATAACCGGTTCCCCGTCTAATCCACTTGCATCACTTTCTACCGCAGTGCAGTTAATTCAATGGTTCTCTTTATAAATCCACTTTCCCCAGAAGTCTCATTAGCCAAATTAATATGATGCGTATAGAGCATTTAACCCTTCAAAGAGACTAGTTTTAACAAAAGCCTGGCTTTACCTGGCAGCTGACGCATCCCTCTAACCAATTCAGAAGGCAGAGGGGCAGAGCCAGCACACAAAAAACAACTCACTATTACAAAGCAACCACAGAAGAATCATCCCACACCACATCCCACGATACCTCCAAGTCTCCAGAATAAATACATAATGCAAAGGAGACAGGGAACAATCTCCTGGTGAAATACAGAGTGAAATCCAAGTCACAGAGGCAGACCTCTTCTGGAATAGCCACTGACAGCCCTGGTTGCTGTAACGCAAGTCAAAGCATACCCAAAAAGTGGGAGAGTGCCCAAGCCCTGGAACACGTGCCCAAGCAGCTAGCCAGCCCATCAAAACCATCTCCTGCAGTTGGGCTGCACTAACAGATCACTCATCTCCTGTTGGCATCAACCAGCCAGCTGAGTTAGAGGTTGAAACGTGCCTCCTGTTACGTCCACCAAACCCAAACCTTTTGCACACCACTTCAAATTATACCAGATTCAGAGGTCACATTACAACAGAACATGAAATACATTGCAAACATGTGAATTTTAACTACAAACACCGACTTCTAGAAGAAAAGGCATCTCACGAGTCTCCCCGCTCCCCTCATCACCAGCAACATCTACAATTACTCCCATTTACAATCAGCTATTTCGTATAAATGCTGATACCAGCATCCCATAAACACATCAACAGCTTTGCCTCATCATTGCTTGGCTTTCCATATCAACACATACAAATGATAAATAGCATTCTGGGTTAAAGCAGTGTTAATTCAAGCAGTTTATCAAGTCAAAATAAGAGCTCTGGCTTGCCAAGTGAAAACCTGGAGATTCACCCACACGGCATCTTGCTCCAGGTAGGCAGAGAAACCCCCCCATCCATCCAAGAACTCCCCAAGCAAACATAGAATATACACTGAAGAGTTGGCTCCTCCATTCCCATTCCCGGAGAGGATGGAGCAGCACATTATCCAAAGCAAATATGTTAGTAACAGTCAGTAAACTGGAGAACCAAGAGGACAAAAAGGCGAACAACAAAAGCATCTTCTTTTACATTGCAATTCAGTTCAACCTTTTAAACCCCCTTACCTGTTTTAGGGATTTACACAGCTCTCTGCCCCGGGAACCTTGGAGAGCACAACCATGGCATCCTCTTGGTGAAAGGCACAGCCTAGCAATGGTCCCGCATGGCTGCAGGACAGCACTAGGTTCGTTATCCACAGGAGGTTAAAGTATGTCAAGGCAATCAAGGGCAAGCTTGCATTTCAAGGTGTCTTCATCTGCATGTCACATTAATTCTAACAGACAGCATAACCACGAGAGGTTTCTGAAGCCAACGATGCAGCAGTGTTAGCTTCCTCTTGACGGCTGCGGTTGTCAAATGTGCCCCGAAGTCTCCTGTAGCCAACATGGAGTTGTACTCCTGCACTGGAACAGCCTTCAGGAGCCCCCAATAACAGGAGAACGCAGCAACTACAGCACACAACATTGTCAGGCCGCCTCTTTTCTCCTCTCACCATCTGTACTACACAGGGAGGTGACTGCGAGCAAAGCCGCAGCCGTACCTGGGGCGCGATCAGGGTGCATGCACATCCGAGGCGTGTGGAACCGTTTGCTTCAAAACCGGTCAAAATAAGGCACTGAGACACCAACGCAAAAGGTTTTTAAATTACCAACTCTAGCTCTCAGGAACTCTTCATCCATTCAGCACTAAACCCATCACTGCATAACCGCTGAAGAGCCCCAGAGGAGACGGAGGAGCGCCTCGCGCATGTCAGGAAAGGCTTTTATTTAACATCATTTAAACACTTTTTAAGGACTCATTTCTCTTTTTCCTTTTGGCAATTTTGGTGCAAAAGGTTTTTTTTTTAAAACGTGCAAGACTTTTTTTTTTTTTCCTCCTCTTCAAACTTAAAAACCAAAAAAAAAAACAAAAAAAAAAAAAAAAAAAACCAAAAAACAACCAACCAAAAAAAAGACAGAATCAAAACTAAAGCCAAACATGGTGGGTGAACAAAAGAAATCACAAACTTAAAATTCAGCAACTCCAGCTCTTCGAACCAGCGAAGCCCCGGACTTGGCCACCGTTCTGAGACGCAGGGTGGTGCTTCCCTGCTTCTTGCATGCCAGCATCAGCACCGCTTCCCCGTCAAGGTGAGGAGTAAAGCAGCAAGTGACCCCCTTTTTCACTGCCACCAAAGGGGGGGCCACGGCAAGACAATCAACTAGATTCCTTCCGATCTGGTACAAGAGGCTGGTCAAGGCCAAAGTGTCGCTTCTCCCTGCTTCTTGCTCAAGACCCACAACTATGAGATCAAGCAGTGAGCGGCAGCAGCAGCATGGAACCCCTCCGCTGCAAACAAAGGGGGTCACAACGTTTGTCGTCAATTCACTTCCAGGCAGAAAAACCAACTTTTCCTCAAAAGAAACAATTTATTTAGAATGAAACAAAATCAGCTCAACTGTGAGCGCATGTTTTGAGTGACAGCTACTTTTAAGCTGTGTGAGCCATAAAAAGGGTATTCCTTTACTTTTCCAGCAATCTTGTGTACACAGCACAAAGCAAAGAGGTCATTTTTTTTTTTTTCCACTTAAAACACGGGCATTGGCATCACAATAGCAGATACACAACTTTTTTTTTTTTTTTAAAGCTGCCATTTTAGTAAAATGCACAAATACTAAACAGATAAGCTTTCTTCCATCGAGAGGCCCATGTAAATTCCACATAAGCCACAGCTTCTCTTCCCAAAGGTCCATTAGAGCTTGGTATCCCATGCGGTTGTCTTCTGCAGTCCACCAGCTTTTGCTTTGCAGGAGGAAAGAAAATGTTATTTCAATACAAATGTATACAACAGATTTTGTTTCTTTTCTCTTTTTTTTTCTTTTCCCCCTCCCTACATTATACAGATGAATATAAAGAGCAACGAGGCCTTTCTGAATATTCTACTCGGACTTCAAAAAGCACCAATACCACCCATGGGCACAAAGCCTTGAAATGAAGTCACCTTCTATGTATAGATGCAGAACAAGTAGTGCAGGGCTTCTTTTTGGACCAAGGTTTAAACTAGGCTTACAGTACTGATGATTATTCAACTTGCAGTAACAGTTAATGGGACACATGAAAATACTTAACCCGGAGAAAAACCAACGGAATTGGGGATAATTCAGTTGACTTTCCTCAAAAGAACAATTCCTGAAGGCAACTTAGCAACAGAAATATGAAATGTAGTGTTTCCACGTTTCTTTTGTTCTCGTTTTGCTGTGGTATTCTAACAGCAGACAACTCCAATATGAAAGAAAAGGTCAAATCAAAGACACACCTAATAGAATTTAAAAGTATTACTATTCAAGTAATAGTTCTCAGCCATCATTTTCACACGATCAAAACTGCAGGAAGTTGAATATTCCATGAACCATTCTCCAAACCACAGGGTCTGATTTAAGCCTAATGCAAAAAAATCATCCCAATCGTTCCGTTTATAACTCAGTGGAATATCTGTCCTTTGGTGCTATCTGCACAAAGTAATAAAGGGGGAAACAAAAGGGAAAGAACCCCAAAAGCTCTATTAGTCACACGGCAAGAACTTTTTCCACTTCAACAGGCACACAGCAGACTCCCCAGGAGTACTGCCCTCAACACTGGTTTTCTTAAAGCCAGGAACTATGATTTCCCAAGCCATTTTTTCCCTGAGTCCTCAGAAGTTTTGAGCCTGTCTTTGCAATTTTGAGTCACTCCTCCTCTCCATTAATACTTTAAGGCCTTTCACTTCAGTTACCATCAACCAGATGGTTCCTCAACCAATGCAAGAAATCGAGAACTCTCTTCTCCGCTCACCAGTCACCAAAACACTTCAATCCTTTAACATCCACGTTGATAAAGTAAGAGAGAGGGTAAGGTTTGCGTGCCTGGCATGTAACACCCTTCTCTCTACGATGCTATTTGTAACCCAGAAGTCTGAAACCTCTGGAGTTGAGGGTAACATCAGTGTTCACGCCGCAGTCCCAGAGAACAGCAGACTGCACACGAGACAGGAGCAAACAAAGCCACTGGCCGGCAGCCAAGGAAGTTGCATAAAGTTTCCAATGCAAAATAAACCCCCCCAATAATAAAACCTTAAACAAAAGTATGAGTCATTTGAGGTTCTTTCCCCAAAGCATAAAGCAAAAACTATGAAATGATTCAGGAAAAGGACATCCTTTTTCCACGCTAATTCAACAAACGCATGAAATAGAGGAACAGCAGCTGCACACAACGGTGGAAGAAACACTGAGCTCTCTGCTAAGAGCTCTCTGCTGAACACAACGAGAGAGCTGAAGTCTGCTACATCTGTTTTGCTCTATACACAAGTGGTATCACACTTCTACTTCTGTTCAGCCCTGGCCAAGCCAACGTTTAGTGGACAGTTACTCCAATGGTGCACACTTCAGAGCCTAAGAGAAAAGCACAGCCACCCAAGCTGCACCAGCCTTGGTGGCAGCACGTCAACTTCAGTGCTGGCAAAACAAAATGTTGCCAGTCAACTAGGTTTTGACATTTAAGAACCCTCAAAGGGTGTTAAAAACCTTGCTTTCAAAACAGAGCAGCAACCACAAATAAACCAGATTTAAAGAAGCAGGTACTCCATAAGGAACCAGAAAACCTGGAGTCAAATGCAGCCTCGCCTGGTCCTTATTACCCTCCCAGTACAGCCCAATTTAAACTCATGAAAGCCCGTGGCAGGTACAACCACGCCTATTTTACAAGGAAAAAGGGAAGTGCACTAGGATGCTCTTTCCAAAAGGTTTCCCACACTGAGTTTGCTTTGACAAGCCATGTTGACCCCAAGTTTTATGGGTTTTAAAAACAGGTGCCTGCTGCGTATCAGCATAACAAACACTGTCCTCAGCAAGTGTAAGTGTTGAACACAAACAACATTAGTGCTTCTTTTATACTTTTTTTGGTTTGGGGCAGATTTGAATTCCCAGCAGTTCAAGTTTCTTGGCTTTAAAACTCCACGCTTGCAAGTGACTTGGGTCAGATGCAATGAGAAAACTCACTCAGCACCCTGAGCGAGCTCGCAGCAGTGTTGAGAACCCGCTGGCACACAACAGGCACCTGCTAGAATTAAAACAGACATTCTTTGCAACAAGTTGTATCTTCTGAAACATATCATTATCTGAGTTACCGGTGTCATTTTGATAACCTCTCATTGTTAATAGTAAGCTGAACAGCTGAATTCTGCCATCGATTTACATTCACGCTGAAGGACAACCCAGAAATCCTGGAGTTTACCCTCAAACATCTAAGAGCATTAAATGAGGCTTTTGTGTTTCCATATAGAAAGAAAAGTAGCTACAAAATCAAAATGTGATCTCAAGATACGCTGCCACGTGCAAGTTCTCAGTCAGACAAGGGAAACTGAAGCCCACTTAAACCAAAGCACTCTCTGACGAGTGGTTCAGTAAAGCTTATCACAGAAATTCATCTTCTTGTGACAGTGAACATCAAGCAAGTACAGTCACATTTCATGTCGTGCCCATAAAATACATTCAAGACATTTCCTCCTTCGTCTGCTATTTGCACCATTCTGCATTTTGAACTGGATTTTTGTGGTGCAAGTTGAAACAGAAATCAACTTGTCCCTGTACCAACTACCCAAGGAATACACGAGAGGATGGACCGAGTGAAGCAGCATCACTTTTACACTGCCCAAGTCTCTGAAAACATGGCTAAGTGCAAGGCTATGTTCTGGGTTTAAGTGCAAGATTACAATTTGAGGGCCTGTAAATAGATTTACACTGCAGTTTGGAAGCCAGCTGCAACATCCCCTCAGTTGTTAAACAGAACAACAGCAATTTAGATCCCTTCTTTACGCCTGCATTAGAGCGGCCAAGGCAGCTGAAGAAAAGTGCCCAATGAGTGGGGAAAAGCATAAGAGAAAATGAACCAAGTTCTTTAGAAAAAGATAAAGCAAACCGTTTCCTCCTAGAATCATAAGAACAAAAGATCAAACCTCAGCATCTCGGAGTACTTTTAATACTTCTCCAAGATGCTAAACCCCACTTTACTCCAGATGCCCATAAAATGCTAAAACCTCATGTAATGCCCACTGTACTGTACCTCAAAAGTCCCCAGCAGACAGCAGTTCCTTGCTATTAACAATGAGGTAAAACGTTAATGAGAACTTTCCTGTAATTAACTTATCACAGAATTAAAACCATCTCTGGAGAGAAGCACACTTGCTCAGAGTTTGCACTGTGGAACCAGACCCCGCTGTACCTGCAACTCTTTGAAAAGGGGAAAAGAAAGGCAGTAAAACCCCAAACCCCACAATATAACTAAAGTTATTTCTTAAAGCACCTCCTTGTTTCTTGCATATCAGAGGAAGCACAAAGACATTCATGGTTTGTAACAAAGTCCTCAGCTCTTTACCAACCATCGCCACTGCTACAAACCCAAAGTGCATTTATGGGATACAACAGAACTGAGGGCAACAGGAGGAATACACCTTGTTAAAAAAAAGCATACTTTCAGTGCATGCATTTGGAGGGGCTGGATGAGATTCTCACACACCCAATAAAGAGGAATTCAATGTTCTGCAGTGTACCCGAGAGCAGGTGCTGCTCCCCTGGAGGACACCAACCTGGAGCCATGCAACTCAAAGGGAAAACCACTCAGGAAAGGGATCACGCGCGCCCCACGGGGCCGCCGGACCTGAGGCCACTATGGAATTTCAAGGACTCCAAAACAAAAACCATGACACCAGTCTGTTAGTAAAGATGTGGGGTTTTTTTTCCATTTCAACCGAGTGCTTTAAATCTGGTCTTTGAGGTTTAAGAACTCTGAGGACGAGCTTTTAAAATACATGAAATGAAAAAAGGACACGAATCGAAATTAAGAAGACAGGAGTTTGGGTCTTTCCACCCCACTCTTCTTTCTTTTCTTTTTTTTCTCCTTTTTTTATGGTGTTTTTTTCTTTTCTGTAAATCAAAGCAGGCTGAGCCTCCCTGCTGTCCCCACTGCCAGGGGATTCCCGAAACATCCTATTCTGGCTAATGGCTATCCAACCTTTCTGGCTTCTAACTTTATAGAAACAAAAAAAACATAGTAACAGAAAAACGGGCAGGGAAAACAAAAAAAAAAAGTCACCTACAAACCAAGATCTAATTTAAAATAACAACAGGGCTGGCTAAGGCTGTATCCCATAGCACCTGGCACACGCTGGAAGGGGTCTGGGTGGAAGAGGAGGCAGGGTTGGGTACAGAGAACAACGAGGGCCTTAGGATGCCCCACGGACAATGATCATGACCAGATAGTCGTCCTCTGATTTGGCCAGCGCCTTGGCCGTGGAGTCCAGGAATTGCTGGGAGAAATCGCAGGGTGGGAAAGCGTGCAGGACCCCGCTGTTCTCCTTGTCTTTGTTACCCCCCACAGGGAGGCTGATCACCCCAGCAGCCTGCTTTTGCTTTAGATAGGACACCAGATTCCTGAGTGGCCTCTGGGTGGAGGTGGTGGCGGCCTCGCTAGCTCCGGCTGCAGAGCGGTTGTCTGATGCGCCAGGCACAGCCAAAAGGATGGCGTAGCCATTGGGACCCGCCACTTTGATGCGGCGATTGACCTCGTCCAGCTTGGGCTGGTCCAGGCGAAGACGTTGGGTGATCTTGAGCTGAGCTACTTTCCCACCAGTCGCTCCCTCCACGAGGAGGCTGCTGGCAACACCGAGGTCCCCCTGAAGCAGATGCATGTTGGACGGGAAGTTGCTGTTCTTCAGCAGGAGCATCCCCTGCCAAGCCAAGCACAGCTTGGGGGCTCCCCCGGCCTGCGCCGCCCCGTCCTGCTGCTGCTTCTGAGGAGGGGGTTTGAGGCGGGAGCCTCCACCACCTCCTTCCATAGCACGTTCATCCTTTTTGGCTGGACTTTTGCACTCCTGCGCGGCGGCTGCTGCGGAAGCACGATGTTTCCGCTCCCGTTCGGCGGAATTCTTGCGGTCGCGCTTTTCGTTCTGTCCCCGCTCCAGGCTGCCCCTGCGAGATTCCCGGACAGGAGAAGGCCGCTCCAAGAGGAGCAAGCGGGAGGAAGAGCGCTCGGGGTCACTACTGTAACGCTCCCTCCCTCCAAGGAGCTCGGGGCTGCGGTCCGGAGGGGAGGTTGTGGTTAAACAGTGACGCTTACGGGAGGAAGAAGAGCGCTCACTGTCTGGAGAGCGGTCCAAGTGCCGGCCTCCATCCTCCGCCAGTCTCCGTTTCCTAGGCTGATCCCTACTACTACTGCCCAACTCCCTCTCCCCTCGGTCCCGCTCCAAGGACCAACCATCCCGGCGGCGCTCCAGACTTTCCAGTGGGTCATAGGCAGCTGCCCGATTACTCCTATCCCGTACAGGGGGTGGGGGGGGGCACCCACTCTGTCTCAGGATAAAGGTCTCTGTCGCGGTCTCTATAGAGTAACGGTGGCGTCCTGTCCCGGGCCCCCCGAAGAGGATCAGGTGGGGCTCCCCGGTGAGCCCCAAAAGCAGCCGCCTCCGCCACGAGCTCATAATGAGCAGGAGGTGGCAAGGGCAGAGGCTGCAGGTAGGGCTGCTGGTACCGATGCTCAGTGTCGGCAAAGTCTACGCGGAGCCGGCGATCCGGCCCCCCCAAAGGAAAACCACGCATGTGGGTGCACGCGGCCTGCGCCGCGTCCAGGCTCTCATACTGGATATAAGCCCAGGAATCACCTTTGCGGTAATCGATAGTGCGAATGGTACCAAACCGATCAAACTCCCTGGCCAGGGCAGCAAGGGGCACCCAGGGCCCAAGGCCACCCACCCAGAGCCTGGTGGTCGGAGTGGCTTTACCATACCCAATCTTGATGGGGTTACGGAGAAGCACCTTTCCCGACATGGCCAACTTGGCCCGGTGTGCCATGTCCAGGTTTTCAAACTTAAGAAACCCATAGGTGCTGGTCTGCCCACGCCCCGGCCTTTTGATGTCCACCTCGGTGATGACCCCAAAGCGATCGAAAGCTCGGCGTAAATCTGACTCGCTCACGGTGATGTCCAGGTTGCCCAGGAACAACGTGCGGTTGGCTCGCTGGTCATCCTCGGGGCTGATCTCCTCCTCGCCAGCAGCTCCAGCACCTCCTCCTCCTCCACGGAAGCCCCCGGCAGCCGCCACACCGGCCACCCGCTCCAGCCCATAGGCCGGCCGCACTCGTGCTTCATAGAAACCCCCGTAGTCCCTCTCCCTCTCCAGCTCCCTGGGCAGAGGGGGTGGAGGAGGCAAACGGCCCAGGGCGAGCTGCTGCAGCCGGTAGTCTCGATACCCCAGGGCGCCGCCGCTCCCTGCGGGTGACAGCGCCCGCTGCGTCGCCCCGGCCGGAGGGTGCCTCACGGCCGCCGCAGCTGCCGCCGCCACCCCTACGGCTGCCGTGCCGTAGGGAGACTCTTTATCCAGCAGCGCCGGGGAGCGGCTGCTGCGGCGCCGGCTGCTCCCCGCGCCGCTCCCCACGTAGACGGCTTCGATTTTGAGCGGGCGGTCGTAGAGCACGAGGCGGCCGCGGGCGTGTTTGGCGGCGCGGGCATCCTCGGGCCGGCGGAAGTTCACAAAGGCCACACGTTCATCGGCGGCGCCGGTGCCGGGCGGGAGGCGGCTGATTTTGACGCTCACGTCGCCGAACCGCTTGAACTCGTGGAAGAGCCCGTCCTCCACCGCCTCGTCGCTCAGCGCCGAGCCCAGCTCGCTGATCTTCAGCGTCTTGTACTCGCCGCCACCGCCCGACTCGGAGGACGAGGAGGACGGGGCCGCCGCCGGAGCGCGGGACTCACCGCCACCGCCGCGGCTGCTGCTGCTGCGCGACGCCTCCGCCGCCTTCCCGCTGCCGTACCCGTGCCGGCTGCCCCCGCCGCCCGCCGCCGCCGTCCCGGCCTCGTACTCGCGGCTACCGGCGCGACCGGCCTTGTCCGGGTGAGGGCCCCGCCGGCTGCTCCCGCTGTTGCTGTCGTTGGAGGCCGCCGGGGCCGCCGCTTTCCCGCCGCTGCCGTTGGAGCCGCCGGAGCCGCTCGGCTTCTTGCTGCTCCGCTCACCCCGCGCCGACGACGAGGAGGACGCCGAGTCCTCGCCGCCGCCGCCGCCGCCCCGAGAACGCTTGGCTTTAGCCGGCGAGCGCTCCTTGCCCTTCATGGCGGCGGGCGGCGGGGCCCCGGCCCGGCCCCGGCGCTGCTCCCGCCGGCGGCCTCACCGACTGACTGACCGCCGCGCTCACGCACCCGCCGCCATCTTGGAAGCCGCGGCCGCAGCGGGCCCCGCCCACCCCGGCGCTCATTGGTGGCTCGGCGCCGGCCCGCCGCCCTCGTTGGCCGCCGAGAGCGAAGCCCCGCCCACCCCCCCGCTCCGCCCTTTCCGATTGGCTCAGCACTGTGTCGTTCCGCCGGCCGGCCTCGCGCGCCCGCGAGGAGGGGGCGGGAAGAGCCCGCCCTCACGCTCCTCTCCGCCTCGCTCGCTCATTGGGCAGTTAGAAAGGGCGCGGCCTTCTGACTGGGGGCTTTTCGCTGCCAATCACAGCATTTCGACCGTGGGAGGCCTTTCCCTGCTCATTGGCTATTGGGTCGAACTTACCTCCTCCTTCTGATTGGCTCTCTTACCTGTCTGTTGTTAGAGGCGTGCTGCGGCCCCGCCCCGCCCTTCCCCATTGGTCCGCTGGCTGAGACGCGGGTTCCCGTCGTCCCTCTCACACTCTCGCGAGCTTCTCTATCCCCGCCCCCTCCCCTCATTGGTCACCTCTGCCCATTCCCTGAGCGGCTCTGATTGGCTGAAGCTCACGCCGCTCCCGACGAAGTGCGGGCGGCTGTCCAAGCCCCGCCCTTCGCTTATGATTGGGCCAGAAAAATCTCCTCAGGCACCTGATTGGATGCGGTAAGTCGCTTGCGGATAGGCTAAAGCTGCGATCAGTCACGCTTGCTCTTGCTCTGATTGGTCAATGCGAGGAAGAGGGCGGTTCCCGGGCAGAGCTCGCCGTGCGGCAGCGGCGCAGGGCTCAGACCGCGCCGTGGTGCGGCGCGGGGCAGGGGTGGGGATATGTTGCTGCCTCCGCCCGTCCCCCCAGCCCTCAGGGGCGAGCGAGCGGCCGCGGAATAAACGCCACCGGGGTGGGCCGGGGCTTGACTTCACCGCGGGAAGGGGAGAGCGTTCAAGCGGGCGGCGGCAATTCGGCCCTGCGCCTGCTTCCTTGTACGTGTCCGCACCAGCAGGCACCCCGACACCGCTCCCGGAGCGGCTGCGGGAGCCCCGGCGCCCGGCCCGCGTGCGGGAGCCCGGGAGGAGCCGCAGGGAGCAAGGCGCTGCCCTGCCTCGCACTGCGCTGCCTCGATCGAGGCGTTCAAAGCGTTTCCAGCATTCCCCGTATAGTAAAACACAGGTTTTACTGATCCGTTTCCGTTTTCACCGGCGTTTTCACTCGGGAGCTGCAGCTCGGGAGGAGGGGAGGGATGGGAAAGGACAGGTTTGGGTTCAGTCTTCTGAAAAGACCCATAGAATAGACTCATAGAATGGTTTGGGTTGGAAAGGACCTTCAGATCATCCAATTCCAACCCCCTGCCATGGGCAGGGACACCATAAAGCATCAATCATCCCCCCAGACCCTAACTCCACACCTCCAGGGCTCCACCATTTGTTCTGCATTAAAAGGCATCAAAGCTCTTCCCTGTGAGGGTGCTGAGGCGCTGGCACAGGGTGCCCAGAGAAGCTGTGGCTGCCCCATCCCTGGCAGTGTTCAAGGCCAGGTTGGACACAGGGGCTTGGAGCAACCTGCTCTAGTGGAAGGTGTCCCTGTCTGTGGCAGGGGTTGGAACTGGATGAGCTTTAAGGTCCCTTCCAAGCCAAACCACGCTGGGATTCTATGACACTATGAAATGCAGCAGTACCTGAGGAGGAAAACACAACCCTGCAGCCACACTGCAGTAGAAGAATTTCATTTAAGCCAGCGATGCTCCGGCCCCCCTGAGCCGTGTTTTATAATCACAGCCTAAGTGGTTTGAGCTAAAGCGAGCAGACAGCACAATGTTCCCTTGCTGTGCCTCAGAGAGAAATGTCCTCGCGTCTCTGTGTCACCCCATGGAAATAAGATCGCTCCCCAGGAACGGCTCAACCCCACACGGGGAGAATTGAATCCAATTTGGTTTTAATAGCAGGCCATTAGGCTGCATTTCTCCCTGTCATATCATCTGCTTCTGACAGAGACGGTACAGAGGCTCCTGAAGTTGTGGGTGGCTTTTCAGTGGTGGGTAAATAGCTGGTGGCTAAATATAGAGCTGGGAGTGATAGAAATTGTGTTTGAAATACATATTGAGCTTCTGAAAACGAGATCCTCCTACGTAACAGCACTGAGTTAACCCAATAGGTGTATCAGAGATGGACCCGCGATGATATGGGTGCTTGGCTCATGTGGAGATAGTCATCATGAAGTATATGGAAGACAGAAACAATGGAAAACTGTTGGAGCAAGTCCAGAGGAGGCCACGACGATGATCAGGGGCTGGAGCACCTCCCGTATGAAGACAGGCTGAGAACATTGAGGCTGGGGAAGAGAAGCTGCGTGGAGACCTCAGAGCAGCTTCCAGTGTCTGAAGGGGGCTACAAGGATGCTGGAGAGGGACCTTCATCAGGGACTGTAGCGATAGGACAAGGGGCGATGGGTTCAAACTGAAATAGGGGAAGTTCAGGTTAGATATTAGGCAGAAGTTCTTTACCGTGAGGGTGCTGAGGCGCTGCAATGGGCTGCCCAAGGAAGTTGTGAATGCTCCATCCCTGGCGGTGTTCAAGGCCAGGTTGGACAGAGCCGTGGGCAACATGGTTTAGTGTGAAGTGTCCCTGCCCATGGCAGGGGGTTGGGTCCTTTCCAACCCTAACTATTCTATGATTCTATGAGGTGGATGTGGATCAGACAAGCTTATCATAGAGTCTTGGAATGGTTTGAGTTGGAAGGGACCTTAAAGCTCATCCAGTTCCAACCCCCTGCCACAGGCAGGGGCACCTTCCTCTAGACCAAGAGACTTGTTTTGCCACATTTCAGCTTCATCTTTGAGGTTACATCTGATAAAACCTGGCAGAGCTCCAGTGGCTTGAGAGAGAATACATCACTTCCAAACAGCTAGTGATAGAGACTTCTATCTGCCAAGGTCCTAAAACCACTTCCTTGTGGTGCCTCGGGGTGATTGGGAGCAAAAGACAGACATTCGAATTCCTCAGCTGATGAGTCACGGCGTAAAAGACACCTTGGGGGAGCGCTGGGGCACATCACTGCAGGGACGATGTCCTGACAGACACTTAATCTGATTTCAAGCCTCCCTACCCGCTCCTTCCAAGGGGAGACTCTTCTCCTTCTGGCTTTTTCCACCTCTACATCAGCCGCCATAGATGTGGATCTCTGCAGTGCCTGGTTTGGTGGCACTCGTGTTTTGGAGCAGGTTTTGGCACTGCGAAAAGGCAACACAGCACCAGAAAGAAGCCCTGGAGAGGATTGTGTTTGCCAGGCCATGGAGAAGGCCTGGAGTAAGCAGGAATATCCCCCCAGGCGCAGGCTAGATAAAGAGCGCTCTGTCTGCACTTATATGTATGAATAATTAAGGTGCCAGATGGCCCTTGAGCCCCTGGCCTAGATATAAACATCTAATTACATTTGGTGTCCATGGGAGTTGGGCATCCAGGTCCCTCTGCGGAGCTGGGCTCATCCTGGAGGATACTTGTGTGTTGCAGAGCCAAAGAAACTTGCTGCTTTCCTGCAAAAAATGATTCTCTGGGGGTTTAACTGTGCATCTCCCTTGCAAATCCTGGCTGGAGATGAGGAATGAGGGACTCTTCATCAGGGACTGTAGCAATAGGACAAGGGGTGATGGGTTCAAGCTTAAACATGGGAGATTTAGGTTGGATATAAGGAAGAAGCTCTTCCCTGTGAGGGTGCTGAGGCGCTGGCACAGGGTGCCCAGAGAAGCTGTGGCTGCCCCATCCCTGGCAGTGTTCAAGGCCAGGTTGGACACAGGGGCTTGGAGCAACCTGCTCTAGTGGAAGGTGTCCCTGCCCATGGCAGGGGGTTGGAACTGGATGAGCTTTAAGGTCCCTTCAATCCAAACCAGTCTGTGATTCTATGATCACAGAGGAACAGGTCAGTCTGATGGAGGAGGAGAAGCTCCCTGGCAGGATCCCAAAGTCATTCAACACAGGCAGAAGGTTTGTGAGCATCTCGACTGGAGAGGCATTTGCTTGGTTGCAGCTCTGCGTTCAGACGAGCTGCCTTTCTTCCTGGAGCTGTGCTTGGATCCCAGCTGGCCATTAGAGATGTTGAAATACATTAGCTTCACTTAGGTGAGGCCACAAGAGCCCTCCCGGGACGGGAGCTGCCTGCCCAGACGTGAGCTCTCACACACTCTGACCCGGGGAGGAGGCAAAAGCGCTTCTCCTGCTGATCCCCACAGCAGCCCAGCCCTCGCCTTTGCCAGCAGGATCAAGAAACCCAACTGGAGAACATCCACCCTGCGGGATGAGGTTTGGCAGCCGACCACAGGCAGCTCGAGGAAAGCCAGGAGAGAGCAGATTCCTTCCTGCAGCTGGGAAAGCAGTGTCCAGCACTCGCTGGCAGCGAGATAGGGTCAAGTTCAAGCCTCTTCACCCTCCCCTGTGCCTCTGCTTGAGTTAACCACTGCCTAAACCAGGCTCCCTTTGCCCTGGTTCAGCTCCGAGGACTTTGGGGACAGCTTTTGCAGCGGTTCCCCGAGCAGGATGATCCCTGCTCCCCATCGACCTCCTGGAGCATCCTCACAAGGAGCAGCCCCAGGGCGCCCGGTGCGCATCAGTCTCCAGCCCCGGGGGTCCCAGCACCACGTCCCGGGGCTCTGCTCGCTCCTGCCCGTCCCTCTGCCGGCAGAGGGCAACGGCAGCCCAGGAATGGCCGGGACCTGATCCGGCCCCATGCTGCGGCTTCCACCTGAGAGTCACAGATTAACGGAGAGTCATAATAACCCCCCGAAGAGAATAACCCCCCGAAGTACAGAGGGAATTAGGCAAGGAAGGAGGCTGGAGCAGCTCCCGTATGGAGACAGGCTGAGAACATCGGGGCTGTTCAGCCTGGAGAAGAGAAGCTGCTGGAGACCTCAGAGCAGCTTCCAGTGTCTGAAGGGGGCTACAAGGATGCTGGAGAGGGACCTTCATCAGAGAGCGTAGCCAGGTTGAACAGGGCTTGAAGCAACCTGCACTAGTGGAAGGTGTCCCTGCCTGTGGCAGGGATTGGAACTGGATGAGCTTTAAGGTCCCTTCCAACCCAAACCTGTCTATGATTCCATGAATCTAGAATTACAAAGCTTTGAGCACCCGCGCTCTTGGCCTCCTGCCCTTCCCCGGCTCCAGCTTCCCTCCACTTGTCTCACTGGGGATGGCCCTGCTCAGCACACTGATGTTTCTACAGGATGTAGGCACCCGATTTTGGATGCCCATCCCTGGTCCCTCCTGGCAAGGCTCCTCCTGCAGGGGTGCAGCCCAATGAAGCCAAGCGGGGCCCTGGGGAGCTGCGTACATCCATGGGCTTCGGGTAGTTTGGCTCATGTCACCTCCAGTCTGTCTGCAAGCTGGTTCCTTCGCCTTCCAATCGCTACCTGCGCTCAGAGGAGCCCAATTTTGCTTCCTACTCCATTGAGAAACCCTTTCACCAAGAGGCAGCAATCCAGCCCATCATCACTCCATGCCTTGGTTCCTCTCCCTCCTCAGGAGGAAAACAAAGCCCTTGTCTCAGGGAGGAGCAGCACGTCCCAGAGGGTCTCAGCCCATCTGTGCTCACGCAGAGCAGAGACGAGAGCCACCATGATCCCAGCAGGTGCCTTTAAACACTGGAGCCTCCGCTTGAGCAATTCCATGTCCCTGCACGAGGAAAGCCAGGACACAGCCTCCAGCAAAAGACGTTTCCCAACCATTTGCACAAGGGAAGGGAAAGGCTGGGCAGGAGCCAGCGAGAGCCCAGTGCTCACACAGGGACCAAGGAGATGGCACCTCGCACCCCTCTTCTGCACCTGAAAGGATCCGTACCTTGTTTCCCACCATCACAGAAACACAGGTCCCACGTCTCCCTTTAGTCCTCAGGGTGGTGGTTGTCACGTCTCACAGCTCTTCCCTGTGCCATGCTCCAGCAGCAGTGGGAGCAGAGGGTGTCACACCGAACAGCACATCCTCTCCTGTCCTCTCAGGGCATCTTTGCCTGCAGCCCTAGAGGAGAGGAGACCAAGTCTTCACAACATCTTCCCTCCCTTCCAACTGCTTCCCAAGCAAAAAAGATCTTGTGCTGAAATGCAAGGAGCCCAGAAGGTGCCTGGAACCCCTCTGCTTGGAGAACACACATGCCGACCACAAAACTCCCTGTTTCTTCCCTAGTTATCCCCATTTCCCACCCCACCATCCCTGCCGTGCACAGGCTTTCTCTTCCCTGTCACCCATGAGCGATTTCCCACCTGCTACCGAGCTCCAGTGCCTCCGTTTCCCCACCCTGTGGGTTTTCAGAGGGGGGGGTGGTCCTGTGCCAGGCAGATTGGGATGGACGATGCCCCCACCAAGCACCAAATGCTCGCCAGCACATCCCAG
Organism: Strigops habroptila; assembly: GCF_004027225.2. NCBI lineage: Eukaryota > Metazoa > Chordata > Aves > Psittaciformes > Psittacidae > Strigops > Strigops habroptila. The sequence goes on from NC_044294.2 coordinate 5,276,907, forward strand.
GGTACTCCAGCACAGGTTCATCGTGTCTTTATGCTCCTAGCAGGAGGGAAAGATGACAATTAAACTAAACCATAGGCTGACAGCTCCATTCATCACCTCGAGGGGAGCAGTTACAATCTGGACAGGGTGGAAACTCAGGCAGGAGACGATCAATAAAGGCCCCAGGTCTGTAAGGAGACACCCATCAACCTTCATTTGGGGCTCCAAAGTCAAAACCCTGCCTGACTTTGCCATCAGAGCAAAGCTGGACCAGAGGAAGGAATGTGCGAGTTGAACTCCCTCGAGGTCTTGGGTTTCCAAGCTGACAGCCCTGGGCAAGGCTTTGCTGCTCAAGGAGACCCTTGTCCTCAGTGTAACAGGGTGCTCACCACCAAGGAGTGGTGAATAATTCATGGGCTCTGGCTGATCACGAAGCTCCTGGGGCAGAGCTGGGAGCTGAGCAATGAGGGCTGCCCTCCAGAGGGGTCTTTAACTCCTAGGAACAAGGGGATCTTCTTGCTTCTAAAGGACTGGGTGCTGGGAAACACTTTGGGATCTCAATGCCAATGGACCAGCTGGTGTGAGGGACGTAGAGCTGCTCCTGGCCATCCCGGTGCTTCACACACAGAGCAGCATCACTGTGGTGGCTTCACGCTCTTCCTCCTGTGGAACCAAACCTGCCACTCATGTCCCCTCATGGGCACTGTGTAACAGATGTAATGCCATGCCTTTCTATCCCTCTGTCTGGTCCATCAGCAGTTCACGTCCAGAAGAGCTGGGCTCAGTCCAGCACCTCCTTCTTGGCTCCCAGCCTTCCTGGGGACAAGGACCCAAGCTGGGCTGTCCTCACTCAGGCAGAGAGACCAGCGCAAAGGAGGAAAACCATATGGACAGGGTGGTGGCACCACAAACCTGCTGCACACAGGCTGGTGAGAGCCCATGGGCTCTCAGAGGGTTGCATTGCCAGCCCTACTCCATCAGCAAGAGCCTGGATTTGGCTGTTGATGGAAAAGAACCATGGTTTAGAGACCTAAAAGGCTCAGTGTCTGGCTTTATGCAGTGTGGGTGCAGCCAATGGGCACAGGAGGGTGGCTGAGAGGAACCTTGGAATCTCCCCATCCCACAAGCCTCCTTCCCCTCTAAGCTGTTCTACATCCCGTGGGTCTTTATCAAGAACCACTCTGCACATTTGGTGCCTGGAGCTCCCTCAAGCACGGACCATGAATCCTGACTAAATATATATTTAAGGGAGACATGGGGATATTTTTAAATGACCCCTGGAGCTATTTCTGCTTCATTTCCCTCACTTTTCTTCCGTGTCTCTCCCTGATCTTCTCCTGCACAGAAGACAAGAGCTCATTTTCATCTCTCCTGTCTGGTTGATGGGGTGCCTGACTGGATGAAGACAAAAACCAGCCCAAAAAAGAGCAGCCACAGCTGAGAATAGCAGCTGGGGGCAGAGCACATCAGGGTCCATCCCTCTTCCTGCTGTGGGTGCTGGTTATCACCAGCCAAGAGCAACCAGGGTGGAATATTCCCCTCTGTAGCCCTGCCCAGGCACCCAATGGGGCTTTTGGCCCCTCTGGAGTCTTAAATTAGATACAGCTTAGATGGTCAGGGGGGGATGTGCTCATAGTGCTGATGCTTTAGGCCAACCTGCTCAAAAGCAAAAACACATCCCCTTGGCACCCAGCTTGCTGCAAGCAAACAGCAGGGCCACCCATTGCCCAAACCCCAGGTTACTTTCCACCCTGGGCCAAGCCATTTCACTGCTTCACAGCCTCAGTTCCCCCCATCTGACACATGTGGATAATCACCCATTCCTGGAGGTAATAAAGCCCCTGGTGCCTCCTGGCCATGAGCCACGCACAGAGCCTGCAGATGGAAGAGGTTATTTTCCTTAGGGGAAGGGCAGCGTCTTTGTGTGTACACACACATGTGGGTTTATTGCACCGAAACACTGCCAGGAGGGAAAGAAAACTGAGTGGAAAACCCAAATCTTTGCTGCTGAGGAGAAACTGGTTCGCTGGGTTAACCCTTTCATCTCTGCCGTGGTCTCCTTCCCCATCCTCTTCCTGCTGATCCCCTTGAGATGCCACCATCGCTCATCTTGGGCCATCAGCTCATTCATCTTCCCTGCAGGTGTGATTTGCCCTTCAGGCTCTGCCCCTCGCCCTCACCATCTGTCCCTTAACTCCGAGCTCCATCCCATCTCCCCCTGCAGCAGATTCCCCCTCATCCCGACTGCTCTGGTTTGGGCATTCCTTAGGAGGCTGCGGGGATTTTGCCTGGCTCCTTTGGGTGGTTGGAGTGGGAAGCAGCAGGATTGTTTGCAGGCTTGAACAGGAAAGGGGGAAATGCTCCTTGTTTCTTCTCTGTGGCTTTCGCATCCCTGCCTTCCCTCCGAAAATACAGACAAGAGCACGGAGTAAAGCAGGAAATGGGGATCCCAGGGAGGGAATGGATCCCTGCCGAGGTCCCATCTCCCAGGGAGCTCCCTCAGCACCAGGGCAGGATTTTAACCTGCATCTGCACCATCCTGCGTGAGCAGCCCCAGGGTATCACTGCTGAGATTCTACCACCAGGGTCCTCCAAACCATCCCACAAGGCAGGTGGAGTAACACACACACAGGAGCAAACACATCCCAGGGGCTGAGGACACCAACAGCTTCCATTTTGCTCCAAATCTCTCCAGAAAGCTTTGAGACACCCCCAGTTACTCTTCCCTGGTGATCCCAATGATCCCAAGGTAGAGGCAGCTGGTAATCAGGTTACCATTGCTCTGCAATAACCACCACACTTGGTGCATTCACAGCAAACTAAGCTGCATGAGCTGTAAATGAAACTTCTCAGCCAAAGTCCTTTGAAAGTCCTGTTGCACATTCAGTCCTGGAGATGCTCCATCAACTCCTGCATCTGTATTTCAGCACAGGATGGGCCTGGGATCCTTCCAGAGGATGCAGCCCATGAGGAGGGTACCCAGCTGGGACCCCACAGCAGGGTTTGAGGCTGGCCCCACACTGCCCAAAGGAAACATATTCCCCCCACCTTGACTGTGGGTGCTCACCCAGAGCAGGGTTCTCTGAAGACAGCCCTGGAGGACCAGGGAGGTCTTTCCAAGCTAAACACCATGGGGGAAGTTCCTCCCTCAGCCTCAGTGTGCATCTCCCCTCCCTGCAGGCACCACTTACAAAGGCAGAAATCAAGCCAAACCCCACCCTGAGCTAATCCAGGTCCTGCTTCAGCCCTCCCTGGGTTGCTGTTCCCCATGGCAGCTCCAGAGCCTCCATCCTGGTCCCTGCATCCCTCCCATCCTCCAAGCTGTGGCATCACAGTCAGAGCTCTTACACTCGGACAGGCGCTGCCATCCAGAAAAGGACTCCCAAGGACACACGCCGAGGAAGGTCACACCACTCTCAGCTTGATTAGATGGATTAGAGACCAGTATCTAACCCTCCTCCAAGACTAGCAGAGCAGGGCTGTGACCTTCCCAGGTGACCAGCTCTGGTTTGCCTGGGGCTGATCCCTGTGATGCGGAAAGGAAGATGCCACCCAATTCCATGGGTGTCATTCAGCCAGCTCCAAGGCCAGGGTGCAGCGTTCACTCTCTCCTCCTGCTCCTCTGGCCACTGTCCCCACAGGGACACAGGCAGCAGGTGAGATAATTCACCATTTAATGTGGGCAGATGGCTTAATTTAAACCAGGTCAGAAAGGAGGGAAGCCAGTCTGTGAATATCTCCATGAGTTCAGCCTGTTCTCCCATCCCTCCCCACCCCTGCACTGCCCTTCTCCAGCAGCAGATGAGGTCCCCACACTGCCTGGGGCCTAGATCCAGCCGCAAAGGCTCCTCAGGTCCTTTTGTCCTTTCTCCTCCCCAAGCTTCTCTATGCAGGAGGGAGGGAAAAAAACATACCCAAGTGCAGCAAAACCCCTTTGCAACTCGGTTTGGTCTGCAAAAGCTCTTGAGACCTTCATCTTACGTGGTTGGGTTGACCAAGGGCAGGTACTGGCACGGTTAGAGGTGGTGGCATGGTCACCCACTGGTGCTGTGCCCCAAGGACTACAGGGCAGGGGATGTCCTGAGCAAGAGAATGGGGCTGAGGTGGGTAGGAGAGGGGTGGGATGGAGTACGGGGAAGCTGCTGAGCAGAAGGGAGAGATAAAGACCAAAGGGGCTGTGGCTTCTGTGCTGTACCAGGCTAAATCCCCTCCTCCTCCTGTCCTGGGGGACATCCCAATGATCATGGTGCCCATTAATCCCTTCCTCAACTCCCCTCCAAGCAGTGCTCCGCAGACTGCACCTCCACCCAAGGCTTCTTCACGCTTCCTGTTCTTCCCCACCTTGAGGTCCTCGCCCATATCAAGGCACCTCCTGACTCTTGCCTTCCACCCAAAACCAAAGCATAGCCACACAAGTCCTGTTTTACACCCACCAAACCCCTCACACAGAGAGGTCCTGCCCAGGTTGGAGCTCCCAGTGCTAAAACCCACCAGTGCCCTCTTGGCCACCTTGGTCAGCGGGGGCAAATGAGGCAGATCTGAGCCAAAACCCCCACCAGAGCCCGGTGGTGAATGCAGAACGATCAGGCAAAGGTATGATCAAGTGTTCAGCACTGCTGTTTCCTAGCCAGACATTAACCCAGCACGGCTCCCTGTGCCCCTGAGGAGAGCCAGGCAGCCAGCCCTGGGCTGGGCAGGCATTGTGGAAGCAAACACAGCACCTTGGATTGCCAATCCACGAGCAAAGCCACCCTGAGAGGTGGGGAAACCACCTACGACAAGTGGGCTGACCCCCCTAATTCCCAGAACAAACCCGTCAGGCTCTTATCAGTCAAGAGACGGTGATTTTCCTGTAATTACCCCCATCCCCTGTTGCACATAACAAATCCATCCTGGTCATGCAGAGAGTTTTCATAACAGGTTGCATGGCCGTAGGTGATGGCTTTAAAAAGCTCCCCCTCCCATGGAGCCGCGCTTGCCGTGCCTGTTCCCTCCGCAGCAATGAATGCTAATAGCAAGGCTTAGCACCACGCAGCAGTTTATGGCCTGTTTAATGCAGGAAGTCAAAGTTACGGAGCACAATGGTCTCCTCCAGCCACAAAGATAAGCATCAGCCAAAGAGAAAGGCAAAGCAGCCTTTGGGAAGCGGCAGAGCACGTCAACAGCCTTGATTCGGGATATCAAAACTGAAGCTGGGAGTTAAGCCCCAGGCTAAAAACTCGGTGGCAGAAGCCATGGCTGGTGATTTGCTTCTCTCCCACCTGCATCCATGAACCTGCCTCAGGCACAACGGGCTCATGCCAAATGTTATTCCCATCTCCTTCAGCACTTTCCTCCCCCATTAAACCCCCTGACTGCGTGGTCCCACCGAGGCTGAGGGTCTTAGGGAGCCACTCGGTGCCATATCAGCACAAAGCAGCTGCTCAGGGTGGTGATTCACAGGGCTGATAGCCAGCCAGGACACACTGATCCAAATTCCAATCAGACCAGGGAAAAACCCACCCACCTGCATCCTCCACAGGCGAAATATGGGGGAGAAACCCAGAAAATGCTTCTTCCTGCATCTTGGAAGATGCTGATTCCATGGAAATGCAGTCAGGAATGGCGTGTTGAGGTGGGATGAGGTGCAGGTGCTTGCTACCCTGCTGAGGGGATGGGTTTGTCCTGCAGGCTGGAAAAGCAGAGGGGAAAAGCAGCAAGGAAAAGCGGGGAGAAGAGCCAGGAGCAAAGGTGATGGGGTTCACTAAGAAACTTCTCTTTCTTCCTTCCTCCTGGTGAGGTTTTGAGACGGATGGGCATGGACTGTGCACATGAGAGGCAGGAGGCTTGCCCTCAGCAGCACAGGCAGCTCCCTGGCCACTGTAGAAGTTGGGGATCCCCCCGTTGCACCTCTTTTTAGCAGCTATGAGGGACCCAAAGTGCCCCGGAGAGACATGAACCGTCCTGATTTACAGGCTCGAGTGTCTCCGCCTGCACCCGCCTCGCTCCTGCCTCAGCCTGCCGGGGCGGTGCCGTCTCTGCAGCAGAGACAACGGGATTAGCATCGATTTGCCGGGAGCAGCATCCTCAGTGTGGGCTCAACGCGCTTCTCCGAGTGCCCGAGAGCACCCACCGCCCCTGCGGCTCCCTCCCAGCCCCCGCATCCACAGCTCTTCCCTCCCAGCAACCAGCAGATCCTTTGGCAGAGCATCCTGGCCCCATAGTGCCCCAATCAGAGGAGAGAGAAGTGGGTCCTGACCCAAATATGCAGCTTTAAGAGCTGACCCCCGCCATGTGCATCGCCTCCCTCCTGCTGGCTTTTTGGGTATGGTTGTTGTAGGACAAACCTGTTTTCTTATATGAGAGAGAAAAAAAGCATCCCCGAGAGCAAAGTGGGCTGGTTTATCCCCATATGGCTTGCTGGTACCAGTGCAAATCCAGAAAGCAATGGGGAGAGGGGCTGAACGTGCAAACGAGACAATTCCTAGTGCTGCATTTCGGGATGGGGAGATGCCTGCAGCCTGGAGAGCTCCTGCATTCAAATTGAGCCCGGTCCCTGTTGTGGTACCTGGGAAGGGGACGCGGCAGCGGCACAACACGGCTCCCCCCGAGGCAGGGCAGTCACCAGCGATTTCAAAGAGGTGCTGGGGAACGGAGGCACTTGAACATCTTTAATGATGCATGTTCCCTGTCGGCTCTGCACTGTGAAGCCTTTAAAGTCGGGCTCCCTTTGATTAGACAATAGACCTGGAGAGAGAAATGCTTCCCCTCCTTCTCCCCCCCCATCAAACTTCCGCCATACCCATCCTGCCCCAAAAGGGCTAAATTTAGAAGCAAAAAGCCCATGAATTGCAAGTAAGGAGCAGCGGATGCTGCTGAGAGCAGAGCAGCAGCTCCACAACCACATACATTTAGTCCACAGTTTCTCCCGATGGGATTTAGCTGAGGATGGGAGCACAGAGGGGGCTCCTCACCACTCACCCCCAACTTCTACCCATCACTTTCTGGGGTACAGGAGCTCTCATTATACTGTGCAGAGCCAACACATTTCTCCCCCATCACAGCCAGAACCCAGACCAATGAGGAGAGCCTGCATCTCTCCCAGCTTCTCCCGAATCACTTCCAAAGTGCTGCTCTGAAGGGATTGTTTCAGTTCAGCCCCAGCCTCTTAAAAGGCCATTTCTCCCCCCAAAACCCGGCCCTGCCAAGCTCATCAGCTTACACTGGCTTTCAACACACCAGTCAGCACCGAGGACATGTTTAAACCAGTGATGGGAACGTGACGTCCTTCTCCGAGAGGGACAAGCACTCGGGAAGCACGAAGAGGCTCCAGCTCCAGCTGATTCCCAATTATTCTGCTCCGAAATTGCTCCATGGTATTTATTTTGGAGTCATTAACATCCCATTAAAAGCATCCTGTTAAGCAGAGCTGGCTGGCAGGGAGCTGGGCAGATGCAAGGCTGGAAGGAACCACGGCTCTCCCAGTATGGCAAGTTCTCCAAAACCCACTAGTTATGTCCCTAAATAGTTTCCTTCCACAAACAGTGAGATGGTGTCAGCTGCTGCTTTTTTTTCTTGACATGAACAGCAGAAAATAACAAAAAGAGCTGCCAATGGCAGCTATAAATGCAAAGCAGAGGCTGGAGTGTGGGGGTTCCACAGAGAGAGACCAGGGGAACACGTTCAAAGAGGATGATGACCCTGTGAGGTGCTACCACAGCCTGGCAAAGCTGCTTGGACACCACTGACCTTCCCTTTGCTTGCAGTCTGGTGTTTACTCCAGCTGGAAGCAACCAGAGCATCCTTGCTGCAGGATGCTCTTCAGGCTTCTCCCTTCCTCCCCTTGGCCAAACCTCCTGAAGTCTCCATGCACAAGGGAGGACATGGTGCTCTGGTGCAAACATGGTGCTATTTCCCATCAAGGCTTAAATGCAACAGGTTTATAATACATCTCCCCACTCCACAGAGTGCTCACCCCTGCCTGACCATCCCTGCTTCCCATTGGTGCTGAGAATGAAGCTGCACAAGTCATCCATCCTCTCCCAAAGGAGGGCCACAGGGTCCTGTGGAGAATTGAGCCAGGCTGCTGACATAAAGGCAGTAGATAGCTGGAGTGATGCAATTTGTTTGGGGTTTTGGGTTTGATTTGGGCTCTTTTTGCTCCAGGCTGTTCCACAAATCTAGTTTTCCAAGAGCAGAAAGCAAAGATGAAGACTTGCTCACCCAGGAGAACACAAAGGGCTGATGATGGAACTGCCCAGGTGACAGCAGTGATAGGAGGCAGTTTGTTGCATGCAGCCTCCGAGATTCAAACAGAAAGTGCCCTTTGTTACCACTGAGCATCTGGCAGGGTTAGGAGTATGGCCCCAGCACAGGGTCCCCAAGCCCAGGGACATGGGGGACTCCCTGGGACACTCCTGCCATGGTGTGACACCATGACAGCCAGGTCACACTGTGCACCCCAGCTGGATGTCTGCCCCCAACCCAGCAGTACAACAAGTGCTGGGGTGTTAGTCCTCTACTAACCCATGCCAAACGTTGACCAAAGCCAAGATCCAAGAGCTCAACCATGACCCTCAGACACCAAAGTCCTTCTAGTAGCACCCCCTTGACACCATGGGGAAAGGCACCTCTTCCAAGATGACACAAAACCAGGAAGCTGGGCCAAAACATGACTTTTCTGCCTCTTATTACCCAGAACAAGGAAAACAGACCATTTTTGAACACAGCCTAAATAGGAACAAGTCTAAATTCACCATGAACAGAGATAAAAGCCCATTGTGTCGCCTGTTCCCAATCCTGGAATAACCCGTTGGACAGGAGCTGTTTCAGTCATGCTGAGTGCAGCCTAGAGATGGAAGAACAATTATTGATGAAAGCAGAAATGGGTTTCAATTAGAAAAAGCCAATGCCAACAGTTTTTAGATCAAAAGAAGCCTTTTCACTGCTTGGGCAAAAATCTGAATCAATCAGGCTGAAAAATGCTGCAGTAAAAAGCGTTTTGGTTGGAACCATTTCTCAACTTGGAGTTTGCTCGGAGGACATGGGGCTCGAAACATCTATTTCCCTTGTAATGAAAACACCTTTAAGAACCTGAAGCAGTTTTGCTGCAGATGGGATTTCATTTTTTGTCCCCAGGTGAAGGATGGGAAAAGCACAAACTGAGCTTCGAGAACTGAGTAGATTTGTTCTGGTTTGAAAAATCAAAGTACCAAACCGCACTGCAGAGGACATGGCCTCAATGTACCCCATTGCAACAGGGGTTTGGTGGCTCAGGTCTGTCTATGGCCTTGTGAAATCTCTGCTCCACCTCTCTGTGAAGCCAACCAGATCCTGCTGCAGGATGAGATCTCACCAGGAACTCTGGATGTGGGGACCCCTTCTGCTCCCAGAAGCAGCTCATCCCTCCAGAGATGATCCATCCCAACCCTGGCCAGAAGTTGCACCATGTTACACATCACCCATAGATCTGCTCTTGCAGGCCAAGCAGCCCCATGCACGGGGGCAGTGATGGGCTGGCCAAATCCAAGACCTGGCCTTTGCTTGGTGCTTTATATCATCATGATTAACTGCTTCATTTCAGCCTCCATTGCAGCACCTACAAGCAGTCCCAGGCTGGGTTTTCTAGGTTTCTACATGCTGGATCGCCTCGTGAAAGTCTCATCATAGTAAAGGGAAAGTAACTGGGAAGAAATGGAGGCTCCAGCTTGAATCTAAATGTGTTCAAGGATGAGACTTGCTTGGAAAACCTATGCCTAAGGCAGGGCCTCACTTCTGGGGACCATATAGCAGAGACCAGCTCCTTGGGTTCATCATGCAACCTATGTCCACGTCCCCACCAGAGCAATATCTCCAAGGGTGCCATCAAAGGAGTCTGCAGACCAAGCATCTGTGGTTCTTAGGAGAAGTAAATGACCACCTCAGTGCTGCAGATCAGCCAATGCCACAACATCACCGGCCGAGATGAGTCCTAACCACAGTGCTGGGGACAAGCAGGAGAAATCCTATACATTTCCAAGATAGATGCAGCAGGAGGGGGGGATGGGGAGATTTGCCAAGCTAGAAGACAAAGGAGAACAGCAATGGTTCAGTCTCTTCCCCATGGAGACTCTTGTGGCCAACGTCTCTATGTTGGCCAACAGGCAAACCAAGACAGGATGGTTCTGCAGTGATCCTAAGCAATCATCTTAATCCTCATGTCCTCTTAGAGCATTTCTGCTCCCACATTGTGGACTAAAGACCACCTGCCCCTGGCAAAGCCCCTTAGAGGTGCTTCCAGGCAGAAAAAGACAAGGTCCCAACATGGGTATGAGGATCTGCTGATGGAGATGGGGGGTAAATTCCTGGTTCCACCATTCCAGGAGAGCAAACCCGGACCCATCTCCTCCTCAGCACCACACTGCTCCTTTTCCTCGTAGCAAGGCCAAGACCTCTTGCCACCCTGCACTACCAGCTTAGCAAACCCAGCACCCAGAAAGCACATCCAACCGCCAAAATCCCACCAAAGGGGGATGAGGTGCCAACAGAACCACCACCTTTGAACACCATTTCACAACCTGATGCCCACATCCTTGCTCCCACGCCTGCATCCTGGGTGAAAAAAGACCAGGATTTATAGCCACCATCCTCCTCCTGGAGCCAGATCTTGGCCATCCCTGTGCCTGCTCCCTACCTGCTGCTTTTTGCTTTCTCCTTTCACAAGGGAAACGGGTTGCCTGGAGCTGGGTCTCCATGGAAACTTGGGCTTTTCAGACACTCAACGGAAAACGCTGGCACGGAGACGCTTGTGCAGGAATACTGATTCAGCCCCAGCGTCTGTAACACTGACTGCATTTTAATCCTGCTCCGCTCCCCGGCGAGCTAAAAATAGCTTCCTGTCGCCTCCTGAACTCACATAAACAGCTTCAAGCAACATGGTGCTGCCAGAGCAGAAATTCCATGAATCAGCTAAAAAAAACAGGCATAGGGGAGGGAACGGTGGGGTCTCAACCCTCGTCATGCCATAGGGAGCACCAGTGTGGTGGGGAAGAGAACATCCCGCGCTCCAGGGATGGAGGAGAAGGAGCAATTGGAGCTGTGCACCACATGGGTCCTTGGGGCTTTGTTTCACCTCTAGAAGATGTCCTTTTCCAGGTGTAAAAGCAAGCAAACAAGGGGTTTGTGGTCCCCAAGCAGCTGGTGTGTGCATTGGCATGCCGAGCTCAACACACTAATGTGGGCTGGGGGAAGGAGCCAACCGTCCCCAGCAAGGAGTTTGGGGACAAGCTGGGGAAGGGGTGATTTTGGCTGCCCATTGGTGAGCTGTGACCTGGCTCACTGCTTTCCCTTCTCGCTCTTTGAGAAGGGGATGGGGAGGGCCAGCACATGGTGACTCTGGGTGCAGGCCATGAGGGCTGTGATCACTGCCAGCGCCCTCGCTGTGCTCGCAGCCATGTGTCAGCCCAGCATTACTGGGACCGTAATAGGCAAGTGAGATCCTGATCTCCTCCCCTCTGTTAGCCAGGACTGTCCTCAGCTGACTCCAGGAGCTTCCTTTTGCAGAAGACACCAAGACCTCCTTTTATATTGTAAAGGCTTTCTCCCAGCAGCACACCCTGCCCTGGCAAGGAACACTCAGATGGGGAAACTGAGGCACAAGCCTGCTTGCTCAGGACCTGTGTGGAAGCTGGGAGTGAATCCAGGTCTCCCAGCTCTCCCAACCATGCTGAGGGATGGGCATTGCCTTTCACCTCCAAAGCAACACCCCTGCACCCATCACAGAAGCTCTCCTACCCCCCCATTAAATGGCTTTCAAAAGCTCAGGGGAGGAAAATCAACCCCCCTCCAAGTGGCTTTATGGAGCCTCATCCAACTCAGCAAGTGGATGGAGAGTTGGGATTGATTTTTATGGAGAACCTCTGAGTTTACACCTTTGCTTTTGGCCCAGCTGCTGGGAACAGGCAGCATTCCCAGGATGCTGCTCTAAACCTTTATTTCCACCAGGAACCAGAGAAGCAGGAGAAATGCCATCCCAAGCTGACAGACAGAGCATTTAGGGTGGGTGATAAATGAGATTTTGCAGTGGAAAACTGCCCCTTGCCCTGCCCAAAGTCGAAAAGCCAGTTTCCCAGTAAAACCCATTTGAGGGTTCAGCCATCCCCAGCATCCCCCACATCCCCTCCTAAGGCTCTCCCCTGCTTATCTGGCTTTCTCAGTACATATTACAAGAGCACAAAGTAGGGATGGGGGAAGAAAAGAACATTTTCAGGTCACTTTCTGTGGGTTCTGAGAGCTTCCTCCAGCAATGGTAGGATTAAGGCTCTAAAAAGCCAGAACGGCAAAATAAACCCCTGCAAGGTTTCATGTGGCCCAGCCAAAAATGGGCTGCGAGCCTCATTCATTCCTTGATGGCAAAGAAACATCATTCTGGGCTTGAGATATTTATTACAGTTCATCATTTACCTTAAAAGAGTGGGAACTGGACACATTCAACGCCACCATTCCCATCCCTCCCTGCCAAAATCCTCAGTGCCAGCCCTATTAAATTAAGAGCCTCAAGCGTCACTGATGGGAAAGGGACGTGCAGAGATGCGGCAGCCGGGGACCACTGCTGAGTCCAGTGGCTGTAAATCTCCACAGTGAGGTCACTGGGCACTGAGCTGCCTCTTGGGAGAAACCCTGAGCCCCTCTTCCCAGCAGCAAACTGGTTCCAGTTGCTTTGGAGTGGGGTGATGTTCCAGTCGAAATGGAGGTGGTGGGAATAAAGCTTCATAGGGTCCCACTGATCCCAAGCAGAGCAAGGAAGCCCCTTGCATCACTTCTCTTACCTTCACAATCCCCGCTCCAAGGGCATGACCAGTGATATCAACTTGGATAGCTTCTTAAGCTGCTCCAAACTGGGTTTATGCCTCCAGTGCTCCCAGCTGCACCTCCTGCAGCCCACAGGCTCCCCCAGGCAGTGGCAAGCACAGGTATCCTCAGTTGAGAGCTGGGATTAGGGCAGGGAAGCAATCTCCTCATCTTTCCACAGGTATTCAGCAGGAAGGAGGAGGTACACCTGGCTCCATGGGAACCTTCCTCCTTCCTAAATGCCTCCAGGCAATGCCACAGCCCCAAAGATGAGTGTGGAACAAGGCCAAGTCAACCAGGGCAATGCAACGCAAGGGAAGGTGCCCATTGCTGGTGGAGAGGGAAGACGCTGAGCCTCACTGCTGGGTTCATATGTGCCTGGTGGGGATGTAAACTGGTCCCAGTGGTTTGGGACCACTGGATCTTGGTACTATGTGGCCATCAGAGAGCTTTCACCCTGCTCAGGTCACACCACAGTGGGAAGAGTGATTCCCCCATGGGCTCTGGGTAACCTTGATTTTAGCAGTGGACTTCCAGGCACTGGGAAGCACACGTGAGTCTGCTCACATCCCCTCAAAATCCCTTAATGAAGAGCTGCCTGCTGCTGGATTCCAGCAATATCCTGGTTCAGGCAGGCCTGAACTGCTCCTGTCCATGGGATGGAGATGCAGCACAAAGCTCTGGAAGCCTGTCCTCACCCAGAGCTGGCTCAGCCCTGGTTATCTGCTCATGGTGGGATGCTCAGTTCCTGCTGCCCTTATCCTGGGCTTTGCTCTGATGTGGATGCAACCCTGGGAGCTGTTGCCCAGCCATGTCCCATCCCCTCCCAGCAGCTACTTCCCTAGATTAAACCCTGTGTGCTCATCACCTCCTAACCTGTCATTCTGGGTAGAGATTGTACTTCCCAGATTCTGGTGTCAGCCTCGGCACAGAGCTTCCCGCTTGTTTTTGTTGACAGCACCATCTTTCCCTGATTAAAATTCCTTTAAGAGCACCTAATGGCTGATCCCAGCAATCCTGTCCCTGTCCCGCTGTCTTTCTGCCCATGTTCCCTCTCTGCTGCATGTCCCCAGGTGCTGGTGTGCCTCCATCCCTGCTTAGTCTTTCCTTGGCTTCAAAAATCAAGGGAAAGAGTCAAAAATGCTCCTGGAGATGGAGGAAGAGGTGATTTTTATCTGGGAAAAGAAAGGGGCTGGTGTCAGGCTGTGCCAGGCTCTGCCCCCATCCCTCATTCCCCTTCTCCTGCTTGGCTGGTGCTGGGTTTATACCAAGAGGGATGGAGAGCCACGAAACGCAGGCCAGGAGGGGACTCATGCCAAAAGCACCTGAATTCAAACCATGAGGCTCCGAACGAGCAGCCTCATGGCTTGGATTTGGGTCCCCACCAACCCCAGGCTGGGGCTGCTGGAGTTGCGGATATGGGGAACACCAGGAGCATCCCACTGGGGAGCTGGATGACTGTGTCCAAATCTGGTTTGAATTCCTTGTGGGGACAGCCAAAGCATCAACAAACTGACCTTTCTGCTCCCCTTTGGGCTTTCTGCTCCCTCCATGCTCTTTCGTGCCCGGTCCTGGTGCTCCCCCAAGGGGATTTTTCCCCGTCTCCCATCTCCATCCCCTCACCCACCACAACCTCCCTGTGTCTCCATGGTCCATCGGGAAGTTGGAGTGCCCTTGGCCTTGCCCAGTGCACAGCCCCAGCCCAGTGATGGAGCATCCAGAGCAAGAGCTAAGGAAGCCCTGCACCATCTGAGGGGGGTTGGGATGGGGGCTTCACCCCCCTTCTGCACCCAAACACCACCTCAGCGTTGTGGGGTGAAGGACCTTACCTGGCTGATGGCTCACATCCACCTTCAGGCAGCTTCAGAAAGGTTTGGCAGCACTTCACACTCCCCCTCCTGCCCCAGATCTAGGCTGTGGCTGTAATATTCTCATCCTATTGCCCCAGGGTTGGGTGTTAAGGCATTAACTCCCCCACCAAGCCAACAGGCAAAGAGGGGGGAGGAGAAGGGCACCATGGAAAGCTGGGCGATCCCTGGGGTCCCTGAGCCATCAGTTTCTTCCTCCTGATCATTTTTGGTCCAGGGATCAGTGGGGAACAGCTGTGGTACAGAACGGTGATGGGAAGAGGCTTTGTCCAGGATGGAGAAGGGACCTTGTCCTGCTAAAGCAGACACCTCCATCCAGCTTTGTACCATCCACCTTGTCCTTAAAACACACCTCCCAAAGAGTTAGACTGTCCAGGTCCCCTTGAGGTCCCTCTCACACAGCCTGGCAGGTCCTGAGCACCCCTGAGATGCTCCAAGCACCCACAGTCCCCAAATGCTGCATGAGCCTGACCCTGGCGGGATGCAGGTGTTCAGCATCACTTGACCCAGCATCCCTGGTCAGCCAGGACCCAAGGATCCATCCGTGACCACAGCCATGTCGGAGAAGTACCATGGGGCTCTCACGAGGGCTCTCTGCAGCCGCAGCAGGAAGCAGAGCATCTCACTCCCAGCCTCGGAGGAAGGCTCCTGCTTTAATTGCTCTTTGGCCTCCAGCCACTGATTGCTCACATTTGTGACTGCTTTCTTTGCAGTTCCCTGGCAGCTTTTCAGTTCCCTCCACTGGTTTTAACCATCCCAACCTCTCCCGGTCTCAAATAAAAGACCTCATGCCCTTGGGGTGGGTTGTCAACAGGTTGAGCTCCAAATTCCCCATCCTGGATGTGTCAGCTGGCATCCCTCCAACTCACTGCAGCAGTGGTTTGGAGTGTTGGAGTTGTTCCAGGTCTCTTTGGCTCTCTGGGGCTCATGCTGTGCCTCTCAGAGCTGGTCAAAAGGTGACACCAGGAGCATCCCAGCTCCAGACTGGGGTGAAACATTAACCCATGGGTCAGCTTAATGCCGACTGCTTGGCCTTGCAGCTAGACCCAGCCAGCCCAGCGAGGACCAGCCCATTCACCTCAATGCGCTGTTCACTCTGAACCCTAAGGATGGCACAACTGCAGCCATAATGCTGATTATTTCATCTTTGATAGCCCGAGCAGGCAGAGCCAATGCATTTGTCAGCTCTGCAGAGCCTCTTCTTCAACAAATGAATATCTTGTGGATGGTGAAACCAGTCTGCTGTGGGCTTTCCAGTGGGCTCTACTCCAAGATGTGCGATAAAGTGAGGAGCTTGGCCACAACATCTAGGCAACGCCGCTGCTGAAATCACCATTCCCACTGCCAGGGACATCCCAGGGTTGGGACAGGGCTTTGTAGGCACAAAGGATGCTGGCGGTGAGGAAACACATCGGCAGGAGGGGTACAGGAGCTGACTCAGCTCACGGATGTCTTTATTCGAACTCTAGTACGGTTGGACAGGTAGAGGCATGCGAACAGGACAGACAGAAACGGGAGTAGTATTGCCTTGATCACAGAGATATGTAACAGCATTAGAAAGACACTGACCCTTCCAGGCCAGCCGGGTTCACCCCACCTCAGCCACCGATCGCTTCCCATCCCCATCCCTGCACCCCAACCGACCCGCTCATCCCCCCCCGTCCTCTGGGGTCTGCACCCTGGGCTGAGCACCCATGGGAGGGGGGTGATGGGGCAGCCACCCACTCATGGCACCTCGAATGGAGCCTTTGAAACCCCAGAGAAGGGTCCCCAGCAGCTGTGTGACAATGGAGAGGTCAGAGTGTGTATGGTGATGTCCCGATGAGGCTCCGGAGCCGGAGAAGTGAGGTGCATCCAAAAGCAATGGGCGAGGGGCAGGGGGCAGCCCGAGGTGCACTGGGGACATGGGCAGCATGTATGTGGCAGGGCTGGCAGCAGGCAGGGGAGCAGGGCCACCCCCAGCACCCCGACCTGGCCCCGTGGCTGTGCAGCACCTCTTGGGGGGGACCCGGCTGCCAACCCCCTGCCCCGGCCACAGAGCTGGTGGCTGGAGCTTTGGGCTGCTGTGGTGGGCAAGGAAAGCTCCTCTGGGAGAGCATTCCTGGGGGCATGCGTGTTCCGGCCTTGGGGAGAGCATCCCTTGGCCTCAGGGACAGCATCTCCCTTGGCGAATGCATCCCTCAGTCTTGGGGAGAGCATCTTCCTTGTGGAATGCATCCCTCAGCCTTGGGGAGAGCATCTTCCTTGTGGAATGCATCCCTCAGCCTTGGGGAGAGCATCTTCCTTGTGGAATGCATCCCTCAACCTTGGGGAGAGCATCTTCCTTGTGGAATGCATCCCTCAGCCTTGGGGAGAGCATCTCCCTTGGGGAATGCATCCCTTGGCCTTGGGGAGAGCATCTCCCTTGGGGAATGCATCCCTCAGCACTGAGGAGAGCATCACCCTCAGGGAATGCATCCCTTGGCCTTGAGGAGAGCATCTCCTTTGGGGAGAGCATCCCTCAGCGCTGGGGAGAGCATCACCCTTGGGGAATGCATCCCTTGGCCGCCAGGAGAGCATCCCTGTGCTTTAGGGAGAGCATCCCTGGGGGAATGCATCGCTCAGCCTTAGGAAGAGCAACACTTGGCCTCAGAGAGAGCATCCCAGAGCCTTGGGAAGTGCATCCCTTGGCCTTGGGGTATGCGTCCCTTGGGGAAAGCATCCCTCAGCCTCACGGACAGCATCCCACCACCCTGGGGACAGCATCCCCCAGGGTGTGCGTCCGTCTGCCTCGGAGAAAGCATCCCTTGGGGAGAGCATCCCTCAGGGACGGCATCCCTCACCGAGGCGCTGCCTGCATCCAGCCAGAGCTCAGGAGAAGGTGACCACCTCACCCTGGGGGTAACTGGAAGAGAGGACGTCTTGGCAGGTATCTGCAATTAAAGACACAAGTATTAAACACATTAGACACTGCTTTCATCAGTCGATGTGGAGAAAGAGGAGAGGGAGAGCAAGAATGAGCTTCCAGGGGACCAAACGTTGCAGGGTGAAGAAACCAGAGTAGCTACAAAGTGAAATGGTCTTCTCCAGAGGGATAAAATGCTGCTATTCCATCAGTAAATCAGGAAAAATATTTTACAAAGCCTCAGAAAGGACCCAGAGATGGCAACTTGGGAAACAACGTGGAGTCAGGGTGATTTTGGGGGTAAAAATCACGAGCAGAGGAACGAAGTCGTCCCTGCTGCAGCTCTCTCCTGCAGAAAGCTGCTCTTGACCAAAACTTCCCAAGCCAGATGTCCCAAAGCCAAGCCTGGTGCATTAATATCCCACAGTGTTTTTCCTTGTCTCTCTCTCTCTCTCTCTCATTCGTTATCATTGAATTAATTACCACTGATTGGAGCTCTGAGTCACAACACTGCCTCTCCCCGTGTGCCAGGACCCAGGTTCCAGGCGAGGGGCCATCAGACAGGGAGACAGTGTCTGATCCACCCGATAAGGCGCGGAGCTGCCCTTTCTACCCAGGGATTTGGCTGCAAAATCCCCCTGCCAGCTCCTGAGCAGGGCTTTGACCCAACTTTCCCCCCTGAACACCAAATATAGCTCCAAAAGCACCTCATTTTCCTCAAAAGAAAGGTCTCATCGTCTATTGAGCATCACTGCACAGCTTGGATGAGCAGCATCCAGATGCAGAGGCTTTGCAAAGCCACGTATCCGGGAAAACCCCCTTGGGATTAAAGTCCCTCAATCCCAGGGCTTGCAGGAGAGGTCCCCACATCCAGAGCTGCCAAAAGGACTGCTTTGGGAGACCCATCACCATCCCCCAGCAGCAATTTAAGGACCAGCATGAAGCGGCTGCTGCAAAACCTCCCCACTCCTGGTTCAATCACTTCTGCGAGCAGCTAAAAGCTCTTGGCAGAGCTTGTGGCCTGCTTGAAACATTCCCCATCAGGTCGATTGATCTACCAGGGACACGACTCAGCTTTTAACTCCCATCTCCTCCCCATTCAAAGCCACTTTGTGTGCGAGCTCGAGCCCTGCTGCCCTCAACCCCCAGGGACCTGCCTTGGAAAGCAGCTTCCCAGCCCCGGAGAAAATTAGCACCACTAAAAATAAATAACAACAGCTGAGAGATTCTTTTCTCCCTGTTGTTAAATCACTGTCCCCCGGACAAAGCCACCACGAGAAAACCGCCCTCCTGTTTCAGCTTATTGTTCCCAGCTCCACCAGCCAGTTCCAGCCTCTCTCATCCTCGCAGCCCCTCTGCAGCGTATGGCACCATCCTCAGGTTAAAGCCATTCCCCTTGTCCTGTCCCCACAGCCCCTTGTCCAAAGCCCCTCTCCAGGTTTCCTGGAGCCCCTTTAGGCACTGGAGCTGCTCTAAGGTCTCCCCTTCAGGAGCCTTCTCTTCTCCAGGCTGCCCCAGCCCAGCTCTCTCAGCCTGGCTCCAGAGCAGAGCTGCTCCAGCCCTCACAGCAGCTCCGGGGCCTCCTCTGGCCTCGCTCCAGCAGCTCCACGTCCCTCTTGTGCTGTTGCCCCAGAGCTGGATCAGGACTGCAGGGGGGGTCTCCCCAGAGCACAGCAGAAGGGCAGGATCCCCTCCCTGACCTGCTGCTCACGCTCTGGGGTGCAGACACACACCGCTGGGTTTCACACAGTCCCACTTTCCCCTGACAAGCACCTCCCCAAACACCCTTAAGTGCTGCATTCACAGGCTGCCAGCCTCCAGCTGCTCCAGCACAATGTTTGGGTAGGTCCTACACTAACTTCACTTGGTCTGCCAATGCACTTGCTTCTGTTTTTTCCTTCTTTTTCTTTCCCCCCACATTGTTTGCAGACAAGAGGCTCAGGACCTGCTGATAGAGGAATCACCAAAAGCCAAAACACTCCTGCAAGGGATGGCTCCTCGCAGCCCCCATGGTCACCTCTCCACTTTTCAGGTCCTTTTCCTTCCACCACTGACACAGGAGGGGTTTGAAGAGCCAGCAGTGCCCCATGGGGCAGAACATCCCACTGCATCTTCCAGCCCCCATCTGCATCTCTCACAATGCCCATCTCCATGGACCCCGTAACAATGGAGGATGTCGTGATGATGGAACAAAAGCCAGTGGCCATCTGCATCCATGGTGCTGTGAGGACCAGAGATGCTACCCTGGTGGGCTGCACATCTACAAAGCCACCCCTCACCTTGGGCATCCTCTGCACAAGCCAAGAGCTGGTCCCCAGCCTCGTGCCGGCGCGGTGCTGCCATCAGGCTGATTCTCTTCCCACTCTCCGAAGCCAAAGGATTACATTTTCCATGGCCACCAGGACATATTCCCTGCCCCAGCCTGTCCCACATGAGAGGAAGAGTGTGATCCGCTCCCCAGCAGCCAGCAGAACATTTTCCAAGCCTCTATATACCTTTCCATGGGGGAAAAGCATAAAAATCCCATCTCCAGTGCAGGCTGGGGCACAAAGCCCCTTCCAACCCAGCCTTTATGGTTTTCCACACCAGGCAACCAGCTCCCATGTTTGGATGAGCTGTTTTGGGAGCCCTGTGGGGGGAAAGGGGAGGATGGGATCTCTTGGTATCCGTTTCTGCGTCTGCTTCAGGTTAAGTAAGAGACTGGGAGCTGGGAGGCACCTATTTATAAGCTCAACTGCATCTTATTTTGCATCTGCCTCTGCTCTCCCTGTTCCTCATCAGCACGGGCAAGGGATGGGGTTGCTATTTATTTTGCATTCGGTTTTATTGTCATCAAATAAGCACTGAGGATTTTTCCTGGCAGTGCTGGGGAAGCCAGAAACAGGCTGCTTCTGGGTAGAACAATTACTCTCTTGACATCTTCACCTCCTGCCCTGCTGCCTGACAGGCCTTTCTATTTTCTCAGCTCTTTCAGGCATCTCCCGAGAAACAGAGTAGTTGTTGCACCAATAACAATTAATATTTGCATGTAACCCGGGGTGGCAGCACAGTCTCCACACAGCACTTGGCCTCTGAGCCTTCCAGGAGGAAGAGAGAAGCGAAAAGCTGCTGCCGGAGGGGAAATTGTCCCCAAATCGCCCCAAATCCAAAGGATGAGGCTGCTCTGGTGCACTGGGGTGGGTTGTTAGAGGGGCTTGATCCTTGTCCCAGAGTCCTGCTGGGCTCAGCAGACAGACACACAGACAGATGCAAGGACTCAACGTCAGGGCAGCAACACCAACAACATCCCAATGCAGCATCTCTGATCCCATTCCTGCTGTTGAGCATCACGTGCATCTGCAGCCACGATGGGGAGAGGACTACAGGGCACTAAAGTTCCTTCCGGTACCACGCTGCTGAGCATCACACTATGCATAGGCAAGGGGCATGTATATAGCAGAATCGGACTGGTTTGAGTTGGAAAGGACCTTAAAGCTCATCCAGTTCCAACCCCCTGCCATGGGCAGGGACACCTTCCACTAGAGCAGGTTGCTCCAAGCCCCATCCAACCTGGCCTAATGGTATTCACAATGCTTTATCTGCATGTTCCTACTCAATCACAGCATCCCACTGGGAACAAAACAGCAGCTCAGACCCAACATGCTCCCTCCACCCCATGGGAAACCCTCTTTTCCAGGCTGGCGAGCTCACTGCCCCGACAGTCACTGCACACCGGTTGATTTTTAGAGGTTTTTTAAAATGCCATTTTAGGACTTGGGCATAAATCAAGCACCCTTCCTTTCTCTCCCTGCTTTTCCCCTTAGCTGGAACGTGCGCTCCTCGCCAGATCCCTAAACATAGATAAGTGGCTGGGAGGATATTCGGGGGAAGTATCGTATATTCTTGCTCTATTCTTATCCTTTTCTCCAGGCAGCCAATTTTGGCCGCTGTTTGAGATAAAACCCTGAGCTCCAGAGATATTTAGTGGTCTGGTCTTCTGTTCCGCTACGGCTCCTCGTAGAATGTTATCCAAGAGGGGATTAACTGCTGCCAAGTCGCCCCCAAAACCAACCCAGACCCCACCTAAAAATAACAACATGCTGTTTTCCCCCTCCTGCATCCCCCAAATCACTTGCTCAGAAGGCGGCGGGGAGGAAGAGGGACAAGATGCGATGGGTTTCTCAACAGTTTGGTGCCTCCCACTGAAATCCCTCCGTCTCCCATTCGGGGCTGGGTTGGTTTAGAGGAGCTTTTTGCACATTAGTCATCCCTTCTCCCGAGTTGCATAACGACATTGCTAAAAATTGCATCCTACCGGCTCCATATCAGCTCTCACACTCAAGCCTCGTTGCTCTGATGGGGAATGAGGGGTTTTGGGGGGTCCAGCAAAGGTTTTACCACATGGAGCAACCAGCTCCAGTGTTTGGATAAGCTGCTATGGGAGGCCTGTGGGGGGGAAATGGGAAGATGGGATCTCTTGGAATCTGTGGCTGCATCTGCTCCAGGGTTAATCCTTTGCTTTCAAGAGACTCCAGCCCCAAAGTCTGAGGTTCTTGGTGTGCTGCTTCTGCAAGAGACAGGGCAGCAGTGCTGGGTTTTCATGCCTGGCTCATCCCCAAAGTCAGTGCATGACCTTGGTTAAATGATTTATGATTTAGAGACCACTGGAAGCTATGAGGGTGACCTTCCCGCTTGCACGGGCTGGGGATATTCCAGCTCCTCCTGCTGTGAGAGAAGCAGCTCCAAAGGGCGGGTTGTGCCAGACAAGCACCAGTACGGTGCTACCGTACTCACAACCCTTCACCCAGCTCATGGGGTTTTGGGGTGATTCATGAACCCGGAGAGTTACCTGACTGTTGGATGTGGGAATACCCTTTCATTACAGAAATCCAAGGGATGCAGCTATACCAACACACATCATAAACCCGGGTGCTGCTGGCAAAGGGTGAATCAATATCATGGCACGGGGGTCAGAAACCACCACAGAACACCCTGGGCAGAGGATGGATGCTCATCCTAATTACTCCCTGAATCCAAACAAATTCCAGCTCCAGCACCGGCTCTATGTGGTGCTCAGCTCCTGCCATCAACCCCCATAATCCAGATCATGGCACCAAGTCTTTTTGCCTCTTTTCTGCTTCCTTTCACCTCTGGCTGCTCTGCTCACATGGCTGAGGCAGGGGAAGGCAGGAAGGAAGGAAACAAAGCAAAATAAAAGGCAAGTGCTTGTTGTTGGCCCCGTGTAGGGCTTGGAGGGGGGTGTTTTGGAGATGTGGTGGCTGGCTCCTCCTGGCAGCTCCTTCAACTCAGTAGGGAGGAAATAAACCAAGCCAGACGAGGCACTTAACTCTTCCTCCTTGTGTAGCATCTCTGGCACTGTGGCAGCAAGGAGTTTTACTGCAGGAGGCTCTCAGTGTTAACCCTTGTCTAAATGGAAGGAAACTGAGGCACAGGGAGCCTGCGAAGGAGCAGGAGGGTCCCAGCTGTGGGATCTGCCAAAATCCAGCTCAGCTCCTTCAAGGTGGAGGGACCAGTCATCCACCAAGGGGATCCTCACGCTGCAGCATCCCCTGAGGACCACCTCTGGATTGGCCACGATAGAGGGGAAAGGCGAGAGCTCCAAAAAGCTCTTGGGGTTTTTGTTATTCTTAAACACAGGCAAAGCTAAGCTTTGCTCCCCACCCTCTGACTGAAAGTCCTCAGGCTCCAGCCCCACTGAGCTGGGGTAAGGAAAGAGGCCAAGAAAGCAGGAGGATGACAGTCAAGAGCAGGCCTGCACCCACCAAACCAGCTCCTTTCAGCCACCAAAGACCCAGATGCCTGCAGGGAGGCAGAGCCAGGATCATGGAGCTAGAAACTGTATTGCCAACAGTGTGCTGGGCTGCACCCCCAGAGCATGAGCAGCCGGTCAGGGAGGGGATCCTGCTCCTCTGCTGAACTCTGGGGAGCCCCCCCTGCAGTCCTGATCCAGCTCTGGGGCAGCAACACCAGAGGGACTTGAAGCTGTTGGAGTGAGCCCAGAGGAGGCCCTGGAGCTGCTGCGAGGGCTGGAGCAGCTCTGCTCTGGAGCCAGGCTGAGAGAGCTGGGCTGGGGCAGCCTGGAGAAGAGAAGGCTCCTGAAGGGGAGACCTTAGAGCAGCTCCAGTGCCTAAAGGGGCTCCAGGAAACCTGGAGAGGGGCTTTGGACAAGGGCCTGTAGGGACAGGCCAAGGGGAATGGCTTTAACCTGCCAGAGGGGAGACTGAGATGAGCTCTGAGGCAGAAGCTCTTCCCTGTGAGGGTGCTGAGGCGCTGGCACAGGGTGCCCAGAGAAGCTGTGGCTGCCCCATCCCTGGCAGTGTTCAAGGCCAGGTTGGACACAGGGGCTTGGAGCAACCTGCTCTAGTGGAAGGTGTCCCTGCCCGTGGCAGGGGGTTGGAACTGGATCATCTTAAGGTCCTTTCCAACCCAAACCAGCCTGGCATTCTATGAAATGAGCCAGAACTCAGGGGACTGCAGGTTTTGCTCCAGTTCAGAAATATCTTTCAAAATCATCCCAAAACCTGACATACGTGAACAAAAACCAGTAGTACAACAGGGAACTGAGCACTCCAACCACATCCTCCCAAGGAGGGGGAGGACCCGGGTCAAACCCAGCTCCCATCCCTATGGGGATGCTCTCCCTATCACCCTGCATCCATCTCAAAAGAGGATTCTTTTGAGAAACCCCCCATCCATTTAGGCATCATTTTCTTCCAAGTGTCTCATTTCCCCACTATTCAACAGGAGTAGCACTTCCCCAACCACTCCTGGGGACCTGTATTCCTCTTCCCACCACCTCCCAGCTCTTCATGGAAGCATCCATACATCTATTTGCCAAACCTTTATCCCAACTTCCTTGTTCTCCCCACACCCAGCCCAGGGCCCTAGAGCCTCCATGGGTTGGTTTTCATGGATGCCAAAGCCACATTCAGCCCCACAATCATCCCTGAGGTTGGACAGAGAAGCAGACACAAGAAGGGAAGCTGCAAGTGTGATTTAGGCAGAAAAAGGCACAAAACAAGAGGGGAATGGCTGCTGGGCAGGGAATCAAGGTTTATTCATCTGTTGCTCCCAGAAACCTGAAGCTGCTTTTAAAAACCAAAAGGAAAAGTGACCTAAAACGATACGAACTCAGCCATTTCCAGCACAATGATCTATAATTGCATGAGTCAACGTGTCCTCCCTGCATCTCTACCACCCTTTAACCCAAGTGCAAACAGCCCACGGGAAGGAGGGCTCGACACCACAGGGAATCGCACGGCTTGGCCCAGTTTATTTAGGATGAATAAGGTTTCAAGAGGGGGGGGAGAAGAAAGGAAAACACCACCTACTCCAGGGATTGTCCAAAACACATGGAGAGGAGACAAGTTCAACGGAGACATTACACGTCCTGCAAACCAGGCAGGGGGAGCACGGCAACAGCGCTGGGCTGGATCGGATCAGAACCCGCTTCTCAGGGCTGGAGATGTCCCAGCTCGGTCTCCTGTGGGCACGGGCAGCGCCACGGAGACCCAGTGTCACTGGGGAAGGGGGGGGGACAGAGCGACACAGCACAACAAAGCGGGATCCGGGTGGCGCTTTAGAGGATGGAGGGGACGGGAGAGCAGGGACGCCGCAGAGGACAGGGAGAGCTGCAGTGGGACGTGAGGGGAGGCAAGCCCACCGTGGATCCTGCCACGCCATCTATGCTGCTTAGGCTCCGGGATTTTCCATAGCCTTGGTGAAGAAAACGGGACAGGTTAGAGCCGAGCAGCCTCCTTCCTACGGCTTGGAAAGCAAAGAGCACCAGGGTGAGCATCGCCCAGCCCCACACCCCAATTCAACCCCCTAAAGCACAATCAAGAAGGGGTTTGTTGAGGGCAACCAAGCTTCTGGGGATCATTCAGACCTTCCCCTCCCTTGCCCTGGGCTCCCCAAGCAGCACCAGCCAAATCCAGGACTCCAGAGTCGCTGATGCTGGGAAACCAAATCGCTCCTGGGGAGTGTTGGGTTTGGTTTCCCAAATTGCTCTGAATGAGGAATGAGTCTGGGGATTTTGTGGGCTGAAGCAAATGGGGAAAAGCAGCAGAACTCAAACATGGGATTTGGGAGGAGCTATTCCCCCAGCTCTGGTTTTTAAGCCAGCTGTAGCAGCAAGCTGCTGCTGACACCTTTCTGTATGGAAAGCAGCAGGTAGATGCGCTCATGGTTTTCCATGAGAAACTGCATTAAAGAGCAAATATTTCTATTGCTTTAAGCACAGGAACCATTCCCACCCCCCCAAAGAGCCAGAAATTGCTCCAGCTTTTATTGAAAAGCAACAGGCAGAACAAATGCTCTCACAGGTCAAAAGCCACTTGTCTTTCTGGAAAGAAACTACCTATTTGCAGTGAAAATGGGCTTTTTAGGTCTCTGCAGCAGCCCTGTTCAAACATGAGCCCCAAGAGCTGCTCTCTGGATCACTGCAGCTTGCAGGGACAGGTCTGCTGCCAAGATATGGAAAACTAAGGATGGTCCCAGCCAGGATGAGCCCAACCACCCTGCACCCTGCTGCATCCTACTGGGATGAGAGGAAATCCAGCCAAGCCCTTGCCTTCCCTGCAAGCACCAGCGAGCTCCGGAGTGAGCGTGTGTGTGGACATGGAGGGGGGAAGAAGGGAGGCGGCTCCCTGACAGCAGAAAAACAAGGTGATGGATGGTCCCTTCAGCAGTGCCAAGGCTTGGAAACTGTCTCCGCATCTCCCCGGGGACTTCACGGCATGTCCTTGGGTTCTGCTTCCATGCAAAGGCACTAAGAGCAGTTACTGGCCCAGCCAAGGCTGTTTTAGGCTTGGATCAGGGATTAACACTCACAGTATCACCCCCAAGGAGGATGCTGAGACATGAGCATCATCTGCAAAAGGCTCCAGAGCACTGCCTCTTTAAATCTGATTTTTATCCCCTTTTAATACCTTTTCACAAATCATTTCCCAACCGCAGCAGCCGGCAGGGATAACCCAGCCCCCGAGGAGATGCAGCATCCTCCAGGTCCAGGGTACGGAATGCCACCTGCCTAAACCTGTTGCTGACTTCAGCAAAGCTTTTCCACTTCCCGCATCAGAAACAAGAGCAGAATCAGGCCTCAAAGAAGAGAAGAGCAATTTCCTTATTTCCTTTTTGGCATAAATCCACACAGCAAGTGAGGAGGGAAGCAAGCGCAGCGCTGAGCCGGTGGGAGCAGGGGATGCTTCCCCACCTACAGCAGTTGATGCATAGACCTCCTGCTCCTCAAGTAACCCTTGAAAACCTCTCTCAGGCTCATCTTTCTGCAAACCTTGCTCTTTTCCCAGGAGCAAAGAGGCTTCTCAAAGAGCTCATGCATTCCCCTGCCACCCTGTGCCCATGCAATGGGAAGCAGTCGTGCCAAGATGCAACTGGTCCCTGAAAGCTTGGGGTTATGGATGGATCCAGCACCCAAACAACATCAGTTTGGCAGAGAGATGTTACAGGGCTTGCTGGCAGTGCAAGGACCCACTGATGTGATTGAGCACTTTATAGGGATGCTCTTTGCCCTCTTGCTCAGATCACTGCATAGAAAAGGATGGCAATGGGCATAGGAACAGGGCCAAAGTACTGCTGCCAGCTTTAAGTCTCAAGCA
This sequence comes from Strigops habroptila, assembly GCF_004027225.2. NCBI lineage: Eukaryota > Metazoa > Chordata > Aves > Psittaciformes > Psittacidae > Strigops > Strigops habroptila. Next base: position 5,304,062 of record NC_044294.2, read on the forward strand.
TCTCAGTTCAGGGTGGCATTTAAGAAAGATGCTCGATTGCCCCAGGGTCCCTCTGCAACAGGACTCCGAGGGCAAACCCACCCCAAGCCCAACACTTCATCTTCTCCTTCAATTTATTCCTAAACCACACTCATGGGAGCAGCTGGGAAGGAGCTCAGGGCTCCATCCCTGAATGCCACCAAGCTCAGGGCCAGGCGGAACCATGGAGTCAAGCAAAGCACTAGAGGGTTGTGCTGTGCTAATTGCCACCGGTGCTGTTCCTTAAGGGAGCTGGTATCCCAGTAACTCACATAGGTGCCAACTGAGGTCACTGGGATTGCTTTATATAGGGGTTTGTTGCCAAGGAGCCATATAGAGACATCTTCTGAGCAGAGCAGTGGGGCAATGCCACGCTCCTCACCAGCGAATGCTTGCACGTGCATGCTCACATATGCTTTGAGCCAGCAGCAGATGGGGATGGGGTAACGCAAGCAGGAGCATTGCCCAGGAACGCCTGTGCTTGTTGATAACAACGGCCTGGTGCTGAGCTGTGTGTGCATGTACTCACACGTGTGTTCCCGTGCAAACGTGGGCTTGTCCTCACTTCATTCCCCCCCTCCCTAACCCAAGCATCACTCACATGAGCATCCCCGCGCTCGAGCCCACACTGCTCAAGCCACATGCTGGTCACAGCCCTTCACTAATAGCAAGCAACAGACTAAAAATCATCTGTGTGATGCTTTGGGGTTTGACTACCAAGCCAAAAATTGCCACTTTGCCAGGTTGGTGTGCAGTCAAAGGAGGTGCTGTAAGAGCTGACCTGGAGGACGTTAAATCCCCGTCCTTCCATGTAACCCCATTGCCTGTGGCTCCTGTTGAAATCGTACAATCCCAGACTGGTTTGGGTTGGAAGGGACCTTCAAGCTCATCCAGTTCCAACTCCCTGCCACGGGCATGGACACCTTCCACTAGAGCAGGTTGCTCCAAGCCCCTGTGTCCAACCTGGCCTTGAACACTGCCAGGGATGGGGCAGCCACAGCTTCTCCGGGCACCCTGTGCCAGCGCCTCAGCACCCTCACAGGGAAGAGCTTCTGCCTCAGAGCTCATCTCAATCTCCCCTCTGGCAGGTTAAAGCCATTCCCCCTTGTCCACTCTGGTTTCAATCACTATCTTTTCCCTAGACTGTCATAACCAATCTCAGAGGCATGGGGGATGCTGAACTCATCCTGCCTCCATATCCCTCCATCCAAGCAGAAGACAGGGGCTCATGTGCCAAGACAAACCCATCCCAACGTGTCTGGGCCCAAGCAGGACACATTTAGGGGAACTGCTGAGCAGGCCGTGAGTGTTGCAGGGAGATAAAGGGTCTGGATATGTCCCCAGCAGCAAGGGAGCAAGGAAGCAGCAATAGAGACAAGAAACACATGCCACGTGGCAATCCACTGCAATCCAGATCTATCTTCTCCAGGGACCATGTCCAAGGGGTGGTAGGCAGGGGTAGCCCTTCTCTTTGAGCTGCTCTAAGGAGACCAACCTCTGGAATTGGGCTTGAACCATGATGGATGCTGAGATCTGCAGCATATTCCTGAACCAGCTCCAGCTCCTGATTTCCACAGCTTGTACAGACATCAGTACCTGTCCCAAGATCTGACAGATGGCCATCAGCAAGTCGGGCTCAGAACCAAGCTCATCTCAATTTGCAGAGCTGCCAACATCCCAGTACCAGAACAAACAGCCTCAGCAGGAGATAAATCAGGATGAGGGAAGAGGCGCTCCCGCAGCTCCCAACGGCTGGGCACAGGAGGCTGCTTTGCCACTCTCATCACCTCTGGTCACCACTAACCCTGACCGTGCTGGAGCATCTCACCAGGGAAGACATCAGCCCTGAGCTCCCATGGAAGCATCGCACCAGTCCATCCCCAACAACCCAAGCATCCCAAGCAGTGCTACAGCAACAAACCTTCGAGGGCCTCCAAAGCACCACCACCACGAGCCAACAGACCTTGGCGTGCAGCTCAGACACAGTACATCATCTCTTCTCCTCCCTGGTCCTAGATATTGAGGTTCCCTCTTCCCAAAACGTCTCATGCATCACTCAAGCCACTCTGGACACCAGATCCACTTTTCTCCAGGTGGAAGACCATTTCAGCAAGATGGGGATAAGTGACCCATGTCAACATCTGGTTTTAATGATGACACTTGCAGGAAAGACACCAGAACAAACCAAGAAAGATCACCAAAGTGCCCTTTGAATAGCTGTTGCTGACACCATGCAAGGAGAACCACCTCCTGGTCTCCAACAACCAAATAATGTGATTTGGGAGCCCAGCAAAAGCAGCACTGGATCCTCAGCTCTCAGATCTACTCTAATTGTCCTGACTTCAGCAGGACCAAGCTCAAATGCTTCAGTTGAAGTGATGCCTGACTTGAGCATCTTGTAAGGATGAGGATCAGCACTGGCTTTCATCCTTCTCCTTCATCCCTTCCAGTTCAGTATCCCTCCAGACTGGAGCAGGACCAGAGCCCCCTCACCCCTTTGCATTAGCAGGCATTAACAAAAGAAACAAACTGCACAGGAAAAGACACTTCCAGGAAAAACATGAGGCATTTCAAGCCAATATTTGTCTAGCACCCTTCTGCCCAAAGATGAGCAAAGCTTTGCATTTCTTCCCTCTTCCTAAGGAGGAGGCTGAGCAGGAATGCCAAGGGGAATCTTTGATTGCCTAGGAGGAAGCAGCCAATTTGCTTCTACTAATGTAATAAATGTGATTGCCCCCAAACAGCTCCCTGTGTCCCAAACCCATCTCTCCTTTACCATCCCAAGCAAGGCTACAACAACAAACCCTTGAGGGCCTCCAAAACACCAACACCACGAACGAAGCCTTGGCATTAAGCTCAGAGATGCTGCACATCATCTTTTCTCCTCCCTGGTCCCAGCTCCCATGCCTCCCATTCATTGGGAGATACTGGGATGATGGTACCAAGCAGGTAGAGATAGATCTTCATCCCATCCTGGACACACAAGAAAAACTCCAGAACTGAAGAACTGAGCCATGTCTTAAGAATTATCCCAGCAATCGAGGGTGCAGTTGGATCTTGTGAGTGAAGGTAGGGACTGGATTTACCCTCCTAGGGGCTGGAGTCAGGCCCAGGACACGCTCACTGGTGGAGCAGAGAAGGCTGGAGGACAGTGTGAAGGGATCAGGGTGAAGAGGAGTGTTGTTTTGTCATGGGAAGGAAGAGTTTTGTGTTTTCCTGACTCATCTCCCCCACAGTTTCCCATTGAAAACCTCAACACTCAACTCTCACATTCCAAACCCAGAGGAGACAGCCCTGCTGGCAGCCCGGTGCTGTTGGCAAGGCAGCACTTGACACATCGCAGCTCCCTACGCTCGAACCCACCAGAAGACATCAGAGGGGAAAAGGAAAGGAAAAGCCTGTGGATTCTTTTCCCTGCTGAAAACCTTTTGACCACCTTCAGTCACAACCTCACCACAACCCCAGGGGAGATGTCCCCCTCACACCACCCTGAGATGGGCGATTGAAGCCCAGGAAGAAGAGCTGGAAGGACAGGAGAAGCTGAAGCACTGGGGAGCAAAGGGACAGAGCTGTCCCCACGGAGAGTAGTGCATCCAGCGTGGGGTCACACACCCCAAATGGTGGCAACAGGGGAGGAGAACTTGGGGGAGCAAAAACCAAAAGTATAGAGCTAGCACAGAGAGACATGGTGAACAAAGATGAAGCAGATGGAGAGGCAGGAGGACAAGTGGATTTGGGGAGCAGAGAACAACAGCCAGGCAGGCGGATGGACGTGAACCACTGTCTTGGGTCAAGGCAACAGACCTTCACCTCACTCCTCCCATATCAGCCATACCTTTCTGGATGCCTCCATCCGCCGCACAGGAGAAGTCGCCTGTGGCCAGCAGGAAGCATGTGGAGGATTTCTTGTTCTTATCCCGGGTGCTGGAGCGCCGCATGGGCCGCTTCTCCTCATCGGTGGGTGACAGCGGCTGCTCCTCATCCGACAGCACCACGTTGGCTTCACCATTCTGCTTAGAGTCTGCAAGAAGGTGGCAGAGACCCATCAGCAGTCAACAAACCCACAGGACGAGGTGCTTGGGGTGGACGGAACGGTTTGCTTAGACCATGCAAGGAAGCAGAAGACAACTTTGCAGGTGGCCCAAAGCAACACCCACAAATCCAGGTCCCCATCCCAGCCTGGACATGCTAACTTTGAGTTACCAGGGGAGCAGGACCACTCTAAATCCTCACCCAAGCAGCAAAGAGCAGCTTTACTCCTGCTGAGGGTTATATACCCTGCAAAGCCAAGCAGAGAAGAAACACCCATGGTCTTTAAGATCCACCCACCTCTTTGGTGGGAATTAGCTCTCCAAAATTCCCACAGCTGAGATAAGAGCTGCTCAGGTTAGTGCTGAAGTGTTAATTGATGGCATCTGGCTCTGTGGTTCATTAGCTGAAATGATGCAATGCCAGATGAGGGTCTGGCCTGAGCTCCTGGATCAGTGGTGGGGTGAAGGGATGGGGTTGACCTGCTCCTCTAGAGCAGGACACTGCCAGGGCTCCTGGGGCACGGGATGTGTAGGCATTGGAAAAGGGAGATTTATAAAGGAAAACTACTATAGGGCATTTGGAGCTCCTTGTGTCCTCACACATGAAAGACCATCACTGTTAAACACATGTGGCCAGATGTGCAGCTGCTCAGGACTGACGCTGCTGAATGCAACATCAGTGCAGGACACAACCCCACCGGGGTGTCTCCTATTTCCTCGCTGCAAATTAACTCTCCTGACCTGAAGGAAAGACTGACCAAACCCCGAACTTCACCTCAGTGCCTGAGGCCAAACCATAAACACAGAGGGGCTGACTTTGCTCCTTGCTGAGCATGGGATTTGGAGCAGTGTTGACCTTGCCAGGCAGGGATGCTGCGTCTATTAGAAGATGAATGGGGAGGTGGGGTCAAGTCCCAGGGAATATCCATGGATTTACCCATTTTTGTGAAGCTTGTCTTGATTTATGGTGGGAGGAAGCAAAACAAATTCTACCCCAAAAGCATTACCAGGCTAAGATGGGAATCGGACAAATAACCTCTGTCAGTGTGAGAAAGAGATGGGCTGGGTAGGGTCACCTTGAATCACACCGTGGTGACTTCATCCATGCCATCAGAAAAGCAGGATTTCGCCTTTATCCCCCTGCCTGGATGGTGATCTTAATCTGCAGCATCCCGGTCCACCAACACGGCACCCAATATCCGGACACCCAAGGGCCCCAGCCCTTTCTGCACCAAGATCTCACCAACCCAAGAGCTGGGGACTGTATCCCCAGCTCTTGCTGCTGCTGGGAGCAGCAGGGCAGCTCCCAGGGACTCTGGGATACAGGGAACCAAAGACATTGCCTTGGGGGCTCCTCCTGGAGGTGTCCCCCTCCCTCTGCCCCACTTTGGGGGTCTCACCTGACCGTTTCCTCTCCGTTGCCCCCTCCTCTACCGCCAAGGGGCAAGTGTCGCTCTGGGTGCTGTTCCGGGGGGAGTTCTCCTCGGATTTGCAGTAGGTCGGGGAGTCCAGCGGGGCCGGACGGGGTATATGCTTTTTCTTCTTCTTTGGCAGCTTCTGCTTGGCCATGGCCAATGAATAGTACATCCCAAAGTTATTGACAATGACAGGCACGGGCATGGCGATGGTGAGCACCCCGGCCAATGCACAGAGAGCCCCCACCACCATGCCCGACCAGGTCTTGGGGTACATGTCGCCGTAGCCCAGGGTGGTCATGGTCACCACAGCCCACCAGAACCCAATGGGGATGTTCTTAAAGTGAGTGTGGTCGCTCCCACGTGGGTCGGACGTCTTGGCTCCAATCCGCTCAGCATAGTAGATCATAGTGGCGAAAATCAAGACCCCCAAGGCGAGGAAGATGATGAGGAGCAGGAATTCATTGGTGCTGGCCCGGAGCGTGTGGCCCAGCACCCGCAGACCCACAAAGTGCCGTGTCAGCTTGAAGATCCGGAGGATCCGGACGAAACGGACCACCCGTAGGAAGCCCAGTACGTCCCGGGCAGCTTTGGAGGACAGGCCACTGAGACCAACCTCCAGGTAGAAGGGCAAGATGGCCACAAAGTCAATGATGTTGAGCAGGTTTTTAACAAAGAGAAGCTTATCTGGACAGCAGATGATGCGAACCAGGAACTCGAGGGTGAACCACAGGACACAGACCCCTTCGATGTAGGTGAGGATGGGCTCCGTCTCCACTTTATGCGTCAGCAGGATGGTCGTGGTGTTGCCAACCACGAGGGTCTCCGTCACGTTGACGTCGATGTTGAAGGCCTCGTGCGTCTCCAGGCAGAAGGTTGTGATGGAGACCAGGATGAAGAAAAGCGAGGCAAAAGCAACTACCTGCAGTAGTAGAAATCACATGGGCTGTTAGGGGATTTGGGCCAACCCCACCTGATTTGGGTCAACCTCTCCTCTTTGAAGGAGAGCAGCAATTATGAACCATTGTGACAGCTTTGGGGCAGCCTGAGACACACTTCTGGTGTCACCTGCCTTTGGTCCATCTCTTCTAATCCCTACTAGTGAATAGCAATAATAGGGATGGGAGAAGTCCTCAGTGAGTAAAAACAAGTGTGCCTGTCTCAAAACACCCCAGAGCTAAGCTGCTGCCACCTGTTTCCCCAAGACCAAGGATGGAGAATGAGGAGGGTTCCCTGGGCCTGTCCCATGAGTTGACAGCAAACCTCAGTGTCTGGGGCCATCAATCCAGCACCTTTCTCCAAGTGTTATGATAGGTGCAAGGGAAGATGTGCTGGGCTCTAGGTGTGGCTGGAGATGTGCCAGGAATGACAGTGATGGGGATGAAGGGAGACCTGCAGCACATGTGTTTGGAGCAAGCCTCCACTGGGAACCACATTAAAAGGGGACTTTGAGAGGACTTTGTCAAAGATCTTTCCCCCACATTCATTCCAATGCCCCCCAGATGAGACGTTCACACCATTCACAACTGTGAGGTTTGGGGTCTGGATGTATCAGAGATGTCCCTTTGTCACCTCCCTGCTCCCTAAAAGTCAGTGGTAGACGATGTGCCCACCAATGCTCCCAGCACTGAGAGGGCAGGACAAGGAGGAGAGAACAGGCAGAGCTCAGCATCCTGCTGATGCCTCAACCTGGTGTCACCCAGATGCTCCCCTTTCTCCCCTCTGCCCAACCAGTGAGACCAGTTGCACTGGATGGAGACCTCCAACCCCTCCACATCACCTTCTCCCTGCTTTGCCTCAGATAGGAGCAAGGAGGGGCCATCAACACACGATGGAAACCTCAAGCTGTGTCAGAAAGAAACCACTTTGTCATGCCCCCATCAATCCTGCTCAGCCCTCCCTGGCAGGATGAGCTCATGATGAGTCCATTACCCATCTGCTTCCAAAAGCCCCCGAGGATAAGCCTCCGAGAAGAAAAGCTCTTCTTCTACCTTCCTCCAGCACAAAAGCAGGGCAGTTTTGGCTTCCCAGGAGCACATCCTGCTATGGCACCCTTTGCTGCTCACACACCCGAGCAGGATGTGACCTTGTGCTGTTGGAGCCACCCGACAGGCTGTGTTCTGCAAGCAGCGGCACCGAGACACAGCCCAGGTCCTCGGCTGGAGTGAATCAGCAGCAGAGACAGCCTGAGTCACGCTTGAGAAAAACCCAGCCCTGGCCACCAGCCGCAACGTGCCAGCAGCCCTGAGCCTGCTGGGAGCATCCTTGAGGGGTGTCCCCAAGGGCAAACCCATGTGGGTGCAGCACAGAGACCTTCAGCCCTCCAAAGGTTTTCACAGCCCAGAAACCAACCGTATCCTGGGCTGCATCCCCAGAGCGGGAGCAGCAGGATGAAGGAGGTGATCCTCCCCCTCTACTGCGCTCTGGGGAAACCCCACTTGCAGCACTGTGTGCAGTTCTGAGGTCCCCAACATAAGAAGGACATGGAGCTGTTGGAGCAAGTCCAGAGGCCACGAGGATGCTCAGGGGCTGAAGCACCTCCCGTATGAAGACAGGCTGAGAACATTGGGGCTGTTCAGCCTGGAGAAGAGAAGCTGCGTGGAGACCTCAGAGCAGCTTCCAGTATCTGCAGGGGGCTACAAGGATGCTGGAGAGGGACCTTCATCAGGGACTGTAGTGATAGGACACGGGGTGATGGGTTTAAACTGAAAGAGGGGAAGTTCAGGTTGGATATAAGCAGAAGTTCTTCCCTGTGAGGGTGCTGAGGCGCTGGCACAGGGTGCCCAGAGAAGCTGTGGCTGCCTCATCCCTGGCAGTGTTCAAGGCCAGGTTGGACACAGGGGCTTGGAGCAACCTGCTCTAGTGGAAGGTGTCCCTGCCCGTGGCAGGGGGTTGGAACTGGATGAGCTTTAAGGTCCTTTTGAGCCCAAACCATTCTACGATTGTCAGTTAGTTGTAAAGTCTAAGCCAGGCTCTAACTGATGAAGAAACGTCTGGAAGATGATTCTCCGGCCCTAGTGGTAGACACCTGCTTGGGTATGGTCTGAGATGCTCCATGCCCCTCAGATGACACCACGCTGGACTATATGCTGTGGTGTGGCTCCATTGGGGGCAGCTCCAAAGGCAGCCCCCACCGATCAGCTGTGCACAATTTGGGAAGCAAACCCAACAAAAAAGTGGGATCTCAAAGCAAGACCAGTTTAACCACACAAGCATGTCCACACATGGCCAAAATAATCCACTTTTCAGCAGAGGGCTGAGTAACATTCCTGGCTTTCCCTGAAGGGGAATCACAGGGAAACTGGAAGACTCAACTTCAACTCAAAGCAAAATAAGAGGAAAGAAATTACCAAGGAAGAGGGTGAGACCCTGGAACGCTGCGGGAATGAAGCAGCCCTGCTGCATGAGTCGTGTAGGTGAGATCTGATTTAGCCCCAGGAGCAAAAGCAACCTCTAAAAATAGATGAATCAGGTTCACAGCCGGTGCCAACCATCGTCCCCCTGCAGAGTCAATAGTGCTGCCCCAGTTTTGTGTCAGCTGTGACCAGAGATGGCTCATCTCAGCTTTGGCCTCTGCTCCAAGCTCAAGTAGCCACCAATGCAGCACTGAAAGTCCCACCAAACAAGCCCTCCACAACCTGCTGGTGATCTACACGATCTCAACGTGTGCTCAACAGCTTGAGATGGATGTTCCAAAATAAACATGATCCTACAGGGGGTCACTGGCCTGGAATTCCCAGTGGAAGTGAGGTCAGGACCCCACAAGTCAGGCTGCAAAGGGATAATGAGGAGCTACGAATAAGCAGAGCTTGGAAGTAGAGGTGAAATCACAACCAGGGCAGCTTTACAGGGGGAGAAAAGGAGTTTTAAACTCCAGCTGGGAGTTTAGGGACCAAATTTCCACTGAGACTGGAAAAGACACAGGAGCCAGTGATCCCACTGGATTGATGCTACAAGGAAAAGAGGCTAAAATCTTGGGGAGGGGAATTTCTAACCACAGGCTCCAGCTCAGGAGGTGCCAGGAGAGAAAAGCTGGATGGAGGGAAAGACGGAAATAGCCGGGAGTTGACTGAGTCAGGGCCCAAGGGGCTGCTCCATGGATGAGGAGGAGCAGGGACTGGAGAAATTCAGCCCTTGAGATTCTTAGTCACTGCTGTTAGGATGGAGGGAGAGGGTTCAAACGCACGACCTGGGATCACTCTCCTGCCCAGTGCTGCCAAGGTTTGGGAAGACCGGCTGCTCCAGCACATCCCCAGGCCGAACGTGGTGGTCAGCAGCACCCCTTCTGCTCCAAAAAGGAAAGGGGACACTCCAAAATGGGGCAGCATTAAAGAAATGCCACTTCAGCCACTCCAAGACACCACGGCAGCACCATGAACGTTGCACATGCAGAGATGCTCATGGGTTCCAGAGCATCCCAGTGATGGATGGTGACTCCAAGCCAGTAACAGCTCCCCACATTAACTGGGTGCACTGGGCAGGTTGCACTGCTCCATGCCTCAGTTTCCCCTTTGCCAAAGCAGTCCTAAGCCGTTGCAGAACTATACTGGTATTTGAGAGTGGGATATTGGAACAGAAGAGACTGTGGGTGATAGCACTGGAAGGCGACTGTCCCCATGGCAGGGCTAAGCTGAGCCTTTACCTGGGAGCAGGAAGAAGGAAATGGGGAGCTCCCAGCGCAGATTGGTCCCACTCCAACCCAGGGCTCACGTCACAACCTGTTCCCTCTTTCTTCCCTCCAACACACTCCTCCTAAAGCAAATGCCTCTCCAAGAGCAGCTCAGCACACGGGAGAAGCAGAACCGAACAACAGTGTGAAAAATCTGAGCTCAATTATTGTGCTTGGGTTTATTTTGGGGGTTCTTTCCTTTTTTATTTGGAGCTTTGCACCACTCAGAGCATCTCTCCAAGGTGATGAGCCCTCAGGGATGGGCAAAGGATCAGGTAACCCTTTTAAAACAAGTTAAGCTCTTGCTGGCCAAGCATCCTCTGCGTGTGTGTGTTGCTTTTGTGTTAGCAGCAAAAACACTGCCTTGACAAACTGACCCCCTGCCCTGTGTGCTGCTGGTGGGTGTGAAATGCCTGCAGGATTTCTTACCATTGAGGGCTTTTTTTACACCTCTAAATACATCCAGAATTCATTTTAAGCCCAAATGCCTGTATGTGCGTGTGTGGTGGATGTATAAGCTGTGTGATGTGGGATACACACGCAGCGATGGGATGCAGTGGGGATGGAATGAGGTGGGGATGGGGGGGTGTCTGTGGGTCAGTGGGCAGCACTTTGGGGATGATCTAAGAGTAGCTGGGAGAGGAAACACAGGTACAGAATAGTGCCCGAGCCAGGCTGGGATCCCAAAGATGCGCCTGGTTATGTGGGATACATCCTGAGCATCTCAGTGTCTGTGGCTAGGGACTGTCTGCATGGCCAAGGAGGATCATGGGTGAGGTGTTTGTGCGTGTATGTGCTCCTGTGTGTCTGTACACAGTGTACCTGGTCCTCAGGGATGTGTGAAGATGAGGAGGGTTGGGGTGTGTGTGTGAGTTACTGTGGCTCAGAGCCCGTGCTCACATGTGCTGATGGGCACCGTATGTTGTGTGTGGGCAGCATCGGTGCGGTGATGGTGGGGACCAGGGTGCAGGGATGAGGGTGCTGGTGGGGCGCAGGGAGAGGTGCTTGTGCAGAGGCACGGGGTGTCCGTTGGGGCTGCTGAGGCTCTAGAAGAGGACCACGAGTTCCCTGCGGATAACCATGAGGATTCCATCTGCTTCAGGACCTGATCTGGGAGCCAGGAGGCACCAGCCCCTTCCCCCCAATCCATACCTGGGCCATTAGCTCCATACCTGTCTGGGTTTACACACAACCCAGTGAGAGGAACCCAAGCAATCCTGCCTGTCCTGGAGCATCCTGAAACTCTGGCAGGACTCAGCCCTGCCAAGGACTCTCCCTGACAATCCCTCCTCTCCGTGTGTCCAGGAGGTGGACAAAGGAGGCAGGGGGTGGGTTTGCCCCCCGTTTCAGCCCAGATGCAATGCATTAGGAGGGGATGGGGAGATGATGGAAGAGATTTCCTATAGGATGAGATATAGCCAATGTGCCCCATGGTAGGAGGGGGATGGCTATGGTGAGGCCCACCAGCAAAGTCCATCTCACCCATGGGGATGGGAAGGTGAAGACACGACCCCAGTATCATCCCATCCCACCTTCCCACTGTGTTTCAGGAGCTTACCCTTGCCGCCTTGGACGAGTAGGGATCCTCAAAGAGCGCCCACATCCTGGGCTGCCAATTCCGACAGCAGCCAGCCCCTCCGGCAGCCCCCGCCGCGCCTGGTGGCCTGTCATCCATGCCCAGGCGTTGCAGGGCCATCTCCCTACCCCCTTCCTCTTCAGGCTCCTCTCCACCAGCCCCTCCACCAGGCTCAGGACTCTCGAAGATGTCCAGGGCCTCTTCAGCATCGCGGTGCTGGCGGTAGGTCATCCAGCAGCACGGCTCCACGTCCGTCTCATCGATGCCCCAGTAGGTCAGCTCCTCCTCGAAGAGGGGTCCGCAGATGTCCGCGGGGCAGTGCAGCTTCCCGGTGCGGTAGTAGTTGAGCACGTAGGAGAAGATCCCAGGGTGACGGTCGAAGAAGAACTCATTGCTTTTCCCATCAAAGTCAAAGTTGCTCTGGGCATCGGGGTCGGCCAACCAGGCCAGGCGGGTGCCCGGCAAAGTCCGTAGGGTGCTTTTGTAGGTCTCATGCCGGGTGCCCCCTACATTGATGGTGATCTTGTCCGACTCTTCCCCTTTGCCCATCTCTTCCTTCAGGCATGTTTTGGAGGGTGGTTTGTTCCCAGACTTGCGTCCACGGTAGGAGGAGACACACACCGAGCTGATCATAGATTTCGGTGGATGGGAGATGCACGCTACGCGCACCCTTCCTCCGGGCGAGGAGCTGGGGGTCGGCGGAGGCGGGAGATGGGGGGCACAGATGGGACTGGGGAAGGGGGAAAAGGGGGGGCTCAGCCTTGGCTCTGGCCTCAGGGGGGAGCAAGCTGGAGCCGAGCCGGACACCGCTGGCTGCTGGGGGGGGGACAGCAAGGGGAGGCTGCAACCTCCACCCCCTCCAAAACCACCCCCCACCCCGAATAAAACCGCCCTAAACCCCAGGAGCCAGCCCAGCCCCGCCGGGCAGCAACAAGTGCGGCAGGAGGGGGCTCGGGGCGGGGGGGGGGGCACACCGGCTGACCCGGGGGATGCGGACCCGCCCGGGGATGATGCTGATGCTGCTGCCGCCGAGGCCGGGCCGGGGGAGGGGGGATAAAGGGGGTTGAGCCCCGATCCACACCGGGCAGAGTGTCCCTCACTCCGGTACCTGCAGCGCCCGGCGCGGGGGGGCCCTGCCGCCCGCCCCTCCCGCTCCACCGGCTCCGCGCTCCCTCCGCCCCCCCGGGCCGCGCTCGGCGAGAGGGGGGACGGCGGCGGGGGGTGGGGGCGCGTTCCCGGTTTCCGCCGGGGGGGGGGGCGATGGATGCGACCCCTCCGCCTCCCCTCCCGCTGTCCACCCCCCCTTCCCCAGCCGGGCTCTGCTCTCCCCCGGGGGGGGCTGCGGCGCCGGGGGCCGCGCTCACGCGTGGCCGGGCCGGGGGGGCCCCTGTTGCGCCCCGCGGTCGCTCCCGGCTCGGCGGCGTGAGCAGCTCCGGGGCTCGGCGGGGGAAGCGGCGGCGCCGCCGCCCCCCCGGGGCTTTATAGAGCTGGGAGCAAGCGGCGGGGTTACAGGAGCCGGTACCGCCCCGCCGGGGGGGGCCGGGGACCCCCCCCCCGAGCCCCAGAGCCCGGCCCCATAGCCCCCCGCTGCGCCCCCCGCCCGCCTTCATCCCTCCATCCCTCCCTCCCAACCACGCTCCTCCATCCCGCATCCATCCCTCCACCCCGCATCCCTCCGCCCCGGCCCCCCTGGCCCCCCGCATCCCCAGGCCCCGCTCACCTCCCCGCGGCTGCGGGTGAGGGTCTCGGGGCTCGGTGTCAGCGAGGAGTGAACCCCGGACACCCCGGCTCCGCTTCGCGCCGGAGGGGAAATGCAGCCCGGAGCTGCCTGCGGATCCGGAGCCAGCTCTTGGCAGAGGCTCGAGCAGATCCCATCCCTCCCTGGCTCGCAATCCCTCGCTCACCGGGAGGTCAGGAGAGACCGACCCCGAGCGCGGAGCCGTGGCCGGTGGGGAGCCGGGTGCCTGCGGACAGACCAGACCCCCCCTTCCCTCCCATCACCTTCCCTCAGAATCTCCCCGTCCTCTTTCAGCTCTTGAGTGGAAGATGCCCCTTCCCCAGGGCTGCACCCCAAGGCTGGGATCAGGGTACAACCACCCCAGCACCAGGGGGCCTTCCCCTAAACCCTCCTCCTTGGGGGGGCTCTTGCACCCCCGGGGTGCTGGGGATGCTCAGCCCGTCTCCCAGGGATGCTCAGCCCCATCTCCTGGGGCTGGGGAGGAGGTGAAGAGCTGCGGTGGCCCAGGGGACAAGGCTGTCACCAAGGTGAAGACCTGAGGGACCGCATGCTGCCAGGGTGAGGGGGTGCAGGTGGGTCCTTTGGGATCACAGATGGGATCCAAGCCCAGCACAAGCCCGTTATTGGGGTGTTGGGGGGCGAACCGGGGGGGTCAGCACTGGGATAACAGGGTCTTTGGTGCAGGGTGAAGGGACAGCGAGTGAAGGATGCTGCCCCACTCCAGCATCCCTCTCTGCACCTCCCCAGGCTCCGAGTGTCCCCCCCATGTCTCTCCTCACCCCAGCCTGTCCCCTCGGTGCCATGCTCACCCCTTACTGGGGGTGTTGGGGGGGTGACTGGGGGCAAAGCTCCACCCAAAACCACCACCACGAGGCGTTAGAGCCGCGCTTCAGATCTTACCCCCAAGAAAGCCCTGCTCCAAGTGTAACTGCAACAGCTTCCAGGGCCGGATCCTGAGCGGGGGGAGGCTGGTGTAGCTCCACACCCAAACCACCCAGGGCTGCACCAGCAGGAGAGCTCGGAGCCCCGGGGAAAACCGTGCTGGAAAGATGGAGCCTTGCATCACCGGCCAGGCATTGCAGCTCAGCTCCTCAGCCCCCGGAGCGCAGGTTCGGCCACAGGGAAGGAATGCTGCGACCTGCTGCTAATATTTCATCCTGGTGACTTTCATCCCATGGAGATCTTGGTGTACCCAAGCGTGGCTGATCCCGGGGTGGGAGGAGGTGGCCAGGCAGACAAATGGGTTGTATCTGGGGAAGGAAGAGATCTTTTAGCCAGCAACACCCGCCCAAAGCTGTCTGCTCTCGAAATATGCCTTCAGATTGTTAATGTCCATGAAAAAAAAAAAAACAGAAAGGAAAAGAGAGAGAGAAAATAGAAAAAGCTTTGATGAATAAGGGCCTTTTTGGAGCAAGAGGGAGTCACTTTTGCAGGGGCTTCCTGCAAGGCTGAAGGCATCTCAGATAACATCCACAGGAAGGCTGGAATGAAGAGCAGGACGAAAGCCACAACCCTCAGGTGGGTCTTGAGCATGGGTAGGGGACATCTGGGTGTCCCCCCAGGTCTCTGCACTGTCTTTCCCCCTGACTCAGCACAGCGCCCTGAGCCCTGCCCATGGCTCTGCACACAGGACAAGTCCCAAGCTTGGCACACCAAGACCAGCACAATGGGCCAAGGGATGCTCCAAAGGCTGCATGGCCTAAAGGAGAGGTTGGAGATCATGCCATGTCCCCATCCATGGAGGGACGGAGGAAGAAGGTGGACTTCAGCTCACTTTAGGGAGACACAATCCTGCCTTGAGGTAGAGATGGACAAACTAACCTCTGCAGGTCCTTCCAGCTCAGGATTCTGCTCATAAAGAGATACGTTGACCTCAGCAACCCGTTAGATGCTCCAGACAAGGCCTCTGCCCTCTTCCCTTCAAGCTTTTGGTGCAACAGGTCCCATCACAGGTCTGTGGATAGTGGCACCCACAGCACCGCAGGGTGCTGATGCTGCAGAGCAGCTCCCCAGGGAATGAGCCTCAAGCAACCTTTCAGGATGCTCTTTTGGAAAGTGGATCTTCCCAGAGCATCTGTCACAACCTGTGGGCAAGGTCCATCTCTGCTGGGAGAATTTTGCCACTAAATTGCTCAGCACCAGCAGAACAGGGCTATTTGGGCTGCGCAAGGGTGCATGGACACCGTTTACAGCCCTGTCCCCCCACAAGCTCTGCCTGGAAGGGGAGCTGGCTCAATCCCTGCACCCCAGGTTGCTCCGGAGAGCGCAGTGCTGAGTCCCCATGCTGCTCTCACACAGTGCCACCTTGTGGGTCCTGCCACAGAGGCTGGAGCCAAGGCAAAGGAAAACCACAGGCAGACGAGGGTGTCTCGGTCCGGCGGCGAATCTGGCTCCATCCACAGCATCACTGATGTAATTCTGCTCCATAAACACGGTCTGGGAGCAGGAGGAGGAGGCTGGGCTGGAGCGGGGATGGTGGTGGTGAGCGTCTGCCTTTGGAATGACTGGGAACGGGTCACGAGCCTGCCGAGCCTCGGTTTCCCCATGTTTAAGAGTCGGGATAATTGGCTCTGTTTTCCTTTCCGAGGTGCTCGGGGAAGCACAGCAAGATGCTGTTAGTAGCTCCACCGTGTGTCCGTACCCTGGTCAAGAGTTGTTTTGAGATGGGACACCCAAAATCCACCTCCTGATCCAACAGCACCAGCCTTCACCTCCCACCAGGCTCTGAAGGTTCCCTGCCTCACTGTCATGAGACATTATCTAAAGAATAAACCCCAAAACACCTGTTTTTGGCTTAAATCTTACATTTGGGTCCCTTTTGTAGCCCCACAAGGGCCAAAATCACCCTTTGCAGTTTGTCTCATTCAGCTGTTTTGTGGCACTGGGTCCCATGTGTTTCTGGCCCCTCCAGACCCACTCCCAGCCCCTGGCACTCTGTGGGGTGGATGAAGCCAAATCTTGCCCCACATACCTCCTGCTCCAGGGCTTTTCCATGGCAGCAGCTCATCCAGATCCCTGTGATAGCTGCAATCCCAAGGATGCAGCAGAGCCGCTGCTTGGGGGTTGCTTTTGCAGGCAGAAAGAGGGATAAAACAAACCAAGGCCCCTCCATGCTGTAGGGTGGCCTGGGGTCAATGAGCCTTGTCCAGTGTCTCTGGATCCGGGATCTGAGTCTCTTCCCAAGCCCAGAGTCACCCAATGCACACAGCACAAGGGTGGGCTGAGGCCGGACAGCTCATCACAGCAGTGAGCACCACGTGTGGGTACCACAGAGCCCGAGGCATCCCCCTGACCCAGGCTCAATGGGTGCAGCACCTGTAATCCTGCATCTGTGCTACCACACTGAGGATGAGGAGGAGCTGGGGGTGTCTCCATCCCTGCTCCCACAGACCAGGGCCATACTGCGGCTCAGAGCTGCCCTACGTGTCCTGGTCATCACCCTTGAGGGATGTTTTCCCCCCAAACCAGGTCCTGGACAGCCTCTGGGCAGAGATAACCCAAGGGCCACCTCCTGCCTCCGCCATGCCCAGTGCTGCTGCTCCAACCCCATGTCAGACACTCACCCCAGTCCTACACCATCTCCAGATGGGGCAGAGGTGCTCAGGGAACCTGCTCTACTCCTACATGGCTGCCACTGCAGCAGGGATGAGTTCGGGTCACAGCCACAGTGACACCCTGATGGCATCTCCAGTGCTGGTGCATCTCATCTGGTCCCATCCATCCTGTTTCTTCCCCCCTTTCTCATGCTCCCCAGGACTGATTCAACCCTGGAGACACCAAATGAGCTACAGAAGGTGGGAGGGAAGGGAAGAGGCAGCCTCACTCCCAACCAAGCCTGTTCCTAAGCTGATACCCAGCATCTGAACTCACCTGGGGCTGCTGGAAATCCCTGGTGCTTCTCCAGACTCCCAGTATCCCCCAGTGCTCCGGATAAGCCACCAGCAATAGAACTGGTGTGTTGTGCAGAGTAGATGCTGCGTCTTACCAGTTTGTATGCCAGTGTGTACTGGTTGAACTGGTCCAGGATGGATGATCACCTCCACGATGTTCCTGAAGCATCCTGAGCGAGCCCCTTGCAGGGGCCGATGCTGGATGGAGGAAGTGAATCAGAGGATGAGGGGAGACAGAAGGACAACAGTGGCGATGGACAGGCCAGCGAAGGACAGAGACATCGATCCCATGGGTGCCAACAGCCCATTGCTTTAACTTTCTCCAACCTCAAATCTCGGAGACCCCCCAAAGCCCAGCCCAGGAAAGGAAACAGAGACAGAGAAGAGACGTGGTGAGAAGAGATTTGGTAAGAAGAGACTTTAATCAGACTCCATTACATCTGTTACAGGGTTCTCCACTGCTGAGGAGTTGGGCCGGCACAGCACGCGTGGTAAATACACCGGCTACGAGGATACATGGGACAAGTTACTACGAGATCTGTGCTTTTACCTGTACAGGAGGGTTTCACCAATGTTGTGCTTGCCCACAGGGGAGGTGGCCACATCCTGCATGATGCCATGTGTTCCCCGTCCCCGGCCACCAAGGCCACCGGCTCTGCTGGGTGAGACCCAGGCTCGGGGCAGGATGGGGGACAGGAGGAAGGCAGTGAGGGCTGCTCCATGGAGGGGTTTAACATGATCTACCAGGGTCTGGGTGGAGGGCAGGAGGTGAAGCAGGGGCTGTTTTGGAGGGGAAAGAGCCAAGGGACACCCAGGGATGGCGCCGATCATCAACCATCTCCAGCCATCCCCATCAGTGTCAAGCACAGATCCAGCCCCACCAGAGCATCAACAGCAGATCCCGATGCTCTGGATGGAGCATCCCAGATCCAGCCCTGCAGGGACTGCATGAACCCCCAGACCCACAGCACCACCAGCACCAGCCATCCCCTCTCCAGAGCCACTGAACCCCTCCCCAGCTCTGTCCCCAGAGAGGGGACAGTGGTTTGACCCCTCCTGATCTACCCAACACCTCCTTGTCCCCCACCATCTGCTCTGAGCAACAGGATCCAGGCTGGGAACCGAGCAGGGAGCTGATGTGGGGGGACAGGAATATCAGCAGTGGTTCCCCCTCCTTTTCCCACTGTCTGGAGGAGAACTGAAAAGTGCCTGTGCTCACAAGTAGCAGCTATTCCCTGTGCCTCTGTGGGGAAAAAGAGGGGAAAAGGTAATTTCTAGGGCTAAAAGCTACTGGGGGTCAGCCCGATCCGCAGCTCAGGATCCCGAGGAGGTGTGTGGAGGGAGAACCTGCCCCGGTGAGCAGGAGAAACCCCCCCCCCCAGGCTCCAAAAGTGACCGAGGACAGCGAGAAAGTGAATCCCAAACAAACCCATCCACACGGACACACACACAGCATCTACGGACCAACACGCGCACGCTCACACGGCAACGACACGGATCACTTCCACTTGTAACACACACATCCCAACCCAACACCCCGTGTCCAACACCGAGCAAATGCCACGAAGGAATACAGTATTGCCACGGATAAAAAGGAAGGTGTCATCCCTCCTCCTCCTCTCTGCTGGATGCCCCAGGGCTGATGGATGTCCTGGGCTAAGGGGGGGGAAGGAAGAGTCACCCAGCACACATGAGAAATCAGAAGGTAGAAATAGGTCCCAATATACAATGAGAATTGATCTGTACAGCACTGGGACTGGAAATAGGTCACGGGCCACTTTGGGATATGTTTTGTCATTTAACAGCATTTACAGTAACATTTACAGAATAAATATACAATAGAAATAGAGACTCTCTAGGTTATGATTCCATCTCCTCTCTCTGTCTATACTTCATGTATCTATATAATAGAGCTTTTGTTGTTACCTTCTTATTGACTTTGCCTCTTTTTGACGCTGCAAGAAGAGGGGAGGAAAGAGAACGCCTCCCTGGCTGGTTTGGGAATGGTGATGGGAGGAGAGATGGAAGGCTGGATCCTTCCTCCCAGGGTTTGAGGAGCGTCACGCCATGGGAGCGGATGGGACTAAGCCCTTTGGTGTCCTGCTCCGTGAGGTCCATGGGAGCTGTGGTAGGAATCCAGCCCCAGGCTTAGGGGTATTGGGAAGGTGATATTGGGCAATGATTTGGCTCATCCTCTGTCTTGCTGGTTGGGTGGAGGAAAGTGGGGACAGAGGGAGAAGTAAGAGGTGGGAGGGAACATCTTGCCTGATGATGGGGAAATGCCACAGGGTTTGTGCTTCTCCCACCCAGAGACAATGTTTGATGTCCCTTTGCATGGGCAGGGGAAGGAGAAAGACAGCAGAGGGGATGGTGAAGTGGGGACCACTGCAGGAGAGACCACACAGGGCTGGCACTTCTCAGAGCCATCAAAGACTGAGCTGCTTTGGTTCAGGCCATGCCTCCATTTTCCCCGTGGGAAAATGGTTAATGAAGGGCCTGAGCTAATTGTCCAGGAAGAGCCTTCAGGTCACCAGCCAAGCCCATGGAGAAGGACTATAAAGGATCACAACCCACCAGAGAAATGTCATTATGGGGACCTCCTGGCCTCAGGGATGGTAAAAGAAGGTACTTTCCGACTTCACCTCCCAGTTGACAGGAGAATCATGGCGGAATAAAGCCCATTGACATGAAAGCAGGGAAGTAAAGGGCTTATGGGCAAGCACCCACAAACCTGGCCTTCAGACTGGCTTGAAATACCATCATGCATGATCTAAGCCCAGCAGAACCAAGGATGAGGAGTTCCCTCAGCTTTTGGAGGCCATAGCAACATGCTGAGAGGAGAGAGAGGGCAAACAAGCTGCTGCTCTCCTGTCCCCTTTGGGAAAGGAGGAAGATGCCATCTAATACTGGTACCCTTGACAGCAATGATTGGCTACATGTAGGATTCAGGGAAACGACCCTCAGGCACAGTGGGAGACTCGGAGCTGGGAGATCCCAACCTTTCCTAGAAGCCTGGGGAAAACCAACATAGGGTCCCATCAGCCTGGTCCCCAGATAATGTGGATGGGGATGATAGAAGCCCCTGGGCTCTAACAAGGGCTCACCAGCCTGGATCAAGAGCTAGCGGGGACACCAGGACCTGGCACTGACTCCCAATAACTGCTGCTCAGCAGATGCCTGCTGCCCCCAAGAGCTGGTTACCCTCATCTGAAGGCTGGTGGGCTCCTGTGGAGGTGCAACAGGAGGTATTACAGACCTCCTGGCTTGAAGCTATGAGAAATGAGGACATGTGTCCAGAGCTAATCACTGCCCGGGCCACTGCAGCTGGTGGGTGCAAGGGAGGTAAGTCAGGAGGTGGTTTCCTGAGAGCTAAACCAGGCCTGTGGTAGGGCTGGATGCCCCACAGCTTCTCTGCCTGTCCCTCTGGGACACGTAAAGAGTGTGGCAAGAGGAGACGCTCACCATGGCAGGGTTTTGGTTCAGCAGAGCATCCCACATGTCAGGAGTAACTCCAGGAGAGCACTCCTGACCCCCACCATGGGAACCCCATCCAGACCCCACACACACTCACCCATCTAAATCACCCTCACTTCGAGGTCCTTCTGCCACTCAGCACAATAACTACCCAACCATGGAGCACGTTGACTACGTCACCCCATGGATGTGACATCTCCATGTCCCACAGCAACCCCCAGACACTGTCCCCATGCTGGTGGTGACACAACAGATACCAAGGATCCACCATCCAACTGTCTCACACATTGCAATGTCTCAGCCAGCCCCGTGCTGCTCCCTGGCAACCCTGGTCAAAATGTGGGGGTTATTTAGGTGTGTCCACAGCTATAAAAACCTACAGGAGATACAACAACAACAACGATGGTGACAACAACAGCACCTTTTTGTGCTCTGAACATCGATGGGTAATTGTGCTCGTTGGAATAAGGCCATGACTCCTCCCAGCTAAAGGACAACAGAGTGGGAGGGAAGAGCGCTGGGTGACAGGAGGAAGGGTTCTGGCTTCCCACCTGCCTCCAGGTCCTTTTTCCAACCATCAGCTGCTTAGAAAAGAGCTTCTTTGCTTCAGGTTTGAGCTGCATTGAGGACAACTCTTGGAAAGGTATCGCAGCATCTCTTGTTCCTCCTCCCTCCCCCGAAAGCTCGGGGGGATCCTGCCTTTCCACCCAGGGTTGTCGGAGGAGTCCTGCCCCTCCCGCAATCCCTTCTTCCTGATGTCATCCTAGAAATGGCTGCTTTTGGTTACGATTTTAAGAGGGGTTTCTTCTTCATCTTCCTTAGTAAGTAATTTTCCTGTTGCCTGGACAGCCAGGATCCACTCCCCAGTGACCTCCTCTCCCGGTGGGGGTGGTCCATAGGCAACCATCACAGTTCGGATTCCGGGGTGCTGGCCAGTAGGTACCCGCTCCCGTATCGTCCGTTGGGGGCACTGCTCATTTCCATGGGGGAATTGCTCCCAGGACCCAGGTAGGAACGGTGTGTGGGCATGGGGGACGGGGTCTCGCTGGGCACTTTGCTCAGGATGAAGCGGGTCTCATCATTGTCTTCCAAATTGGAGATGTCCTTCATCATCCGGCCCTTCTTGTAGGTGACAGAGAGGGCGTTGGAGCCGTCCGACACGAGGTGGAACTGCCGGAGGATGAAGACCAGGGGCAGAGGGAGGGATGCCAGAATGATCAGAGAGATGAGGATGGCCATGGCCCAGGTTGGGTAGAAAAGGAACTTCTCTGCAGCCTGGAAGAGGCAAACACCAGTGTCAAGGGGCTGTTACAGCAAAGGTGATACACACCAGGTAGAACATCTCTAGACAATTCCTGCTGCCTCCTGCCACACTTCATCCTCAGGGGCACCACATGAAGCTGTCAGAAGGTGGGTTCAAACCAAGGGAAAGGCCATGGTCCTGCACACAGCGTGTAGCTGTGGAAGCCAACCAAAAGCCAAGCTCACCCATCAGCTTGTGGTCAGAGCTGGCTGGAGGCTTCAGGGCAGTGTGGACAAACCTGAGGGCTCGCAGAGGATGAGTGGCCACAGGCAGGATGTCTCCCAGCAGGAAAGGAGAGCAGAAATGAGCAGAGCAATGAAGTTCCTGCTATGAGGGTGCTGAGGCGCCGGCACAGGGTGCCCAGAGAAGCTGTGGCTGCCCCATCCCTGGCAGTGTTCAAGGCCAGGTTGGACACAGGGGCTTGGAGCAACCTGCTCTAGTGGAAGGTGTCCCTGCCCATGGCAGGGGAGTGGGACTGGATGATCTGAAGGTCCTTTCCAACCCAAACCATTCTATGATTCTATGAGCAGGGTGCTTTGCAGCTCTCAGCTGCCTGGACCAGAGTGGGAGGTGGCGGTGGGGAAGGGATCCATGCTTACCTCCTCTTTGATCCATGCACTGTAGCCCGGGGGACTGACTCCCAGCTGGATGATGCTGGCGGTCATGAGCACGGCCATGCAGATGGGAGAGACATACTTCCAGGTGTAGTAGTAGAACTGGTAAGGCCGGAAACCCAGCATTTCCGTCAGCTCCTGCATGAACCTGCCAAGAAGAGGAGATGAAACCATGCCATTCCCCACCTCCAAGTGAGAAACTCCCTCCCAGGAGCCCCCATTGTAAATTATGGTCAAGGTACAGCCTGAAGAAGAACTCAGCTGATCCAGACAAGCATCCCAGTGTCCATCAAGCCTGCAAGATTGGTTGGAAATCTCCTAAGGAAAAGGCCATTTGAACATCAGCCAGAGCGCCCTTTGCTCCGGCCAATTTATGGACAGCAAGAACAGGCACTGAAGGGAACAAGGTCTCCTTCCAGAGGGACCTGGAAACCTCAGATAAAAGGGTAATTGCAAGTGACAGAGCACTACAACCAACAGTAAATACCCAGTAGAAGGACTTGCTCCTGGGGCTGGGCTACACTTAGGGCAGGAGAAGAGGGTCAAGGTGAACCAAATTCCTGCCTATAAGGTAGCTTCTCCTGGAGCATTTGCTCCATTAGAGCTGGCCTCTTGGGGAAGAATTCATATGGAAAAGAGCTGTTTTTTAAAGCCAGAAGTTACAGCACAGTCCTTACTCTTGTTGTACAAGTGTCTTACTTCTTGGTGCCATAAATCCAGGCCACAGCGATGTTCTCCAGGATGACCACGACTGTCAGTGGCAGTGTGGCTGAGTAATCATCAAACATGGTGACAAAGTAATTCCCAGAGCGCTGCACAAAGATCAGTCCCACCAGGAAGGCGAAGATGCAGGAGCCAACTGTTGGAAGCAACCAGGCATGGTCAGAGCACCCCAAGGGATGCCAAGGCCTCCACCACAAGGTCCATCCCCTGCATTAGCAGGGTCCAGTTACTTGTCCACTATGTCCACACTTCCCTGGAGTGACTCCCCAGGACAACAGGGACCCTCCACCCCTTCCCCAGGAGGTTGCAGGAGAAAAGACCTCACCTGTGAACACTTCCTTCCGCACCTTGAAGGTGTCGATGATGGGTGTAGTGATGCCTGACATGGTCCCGATCATGCTGCCCAACCCCAGGTTTATCAGCATCAGGAAGAACATGACGGACCAAAACGGTGAGGCTGGGAAGTGGGTCATGGCTTCTGTGAAGGCAATGAAGGCCAGGCCAGTTCCTTGCACTGACTGTTCAGGAGGAGAGAGGACCAAAAGATGAGAAGGAACATGTCAGGGTCAGCCTACAAGCCCCTGCATGCCTCACTGAACCACTCTTTGGCTGGACAGGGTGCTGGGACATCTAGTCTGGATCATGATTTGCCCAGAAAGGTTGGACCAGATGATCCTTGAGGTCCTTCCAACCTGGGATTCCAGGATTCTTCAAGGAAAGAAAAATCAAGTCTGAATCCGAGCCTGGAAGCAGTGATGACCCCACTAGGCTTGCCATGGACAGTGCTTCTCCCCACCCCAGGAAGGACCACTGTGTGCTGGGAACGACCAGAGGGAATCCCCATCCCTGAAGGGCCTCTAAAAGTAGTTTCTCCCAATCCATGTGCCAGGAGTGACACAAGTAGAGCAGCTCCTACCAGGGAGAGACAATGGGGAAGGTGACGTCCTGGTCCTACTAGGGAGTGCCACCAGGTACCTTGTTGAGTTCATCCTCCAACAGGCAGGGGTCCAAGCCCAGTTCTTTGAAGTGCGCCTCTTTGACGGTCATGATCACCCTGTACATCTCGTTGTAGTCTTTGGCTGTGAGGTGGGAGAAGTTCACGTGGGGTGGGATGAGGTCGTGGCTCAGCACGTTGGTGTTTAGGTAGCCCAAGATCTTCTCAGCGTTCCTAAGGGAAAGAGAAGCCTGGTCACCAGAGATGTCCCCTTTCTCCCAGGGTAGAGGATGGGGCCTGACCATGGCTTGGTTCACTCCAGGCAGGACGAACCTCCCTGGGTCGTGTAACCTGCGTCTTGGTCAGAAGAACTCTTTTGTAAGTAAACACTGCCTTAGGCCACATGACAGAGGATGCAGATGGGAGCCCACCAGGGAATGCGTTCCCTGCACCTCCTTCTCAGGTTTATTTCCTGCTCTGGGACTCCATGCATGGCCCAGACGTTTTATGGGTACAGCTTAGTGTCTAAAGATAACACAAGGTGCATAAATTCACCTTCCTCCAGCTGCTTCTAGGGTTCAGCTCAGCAGGTCCCTTCACCTTGCAGACAAGTGGACCCTACGATGTGCAGGAACTGGAGGAAAGCCAGGTGATGTGACCAGACATGTTGGATTTACCCTCAATGCGCAGGCTAAGAGCCCATTTTAGGGCAGGCTTTTAGTTTGGAGGAGCTGAATACCCAACTCTGGAGCTACCATCTCTGGAGATCCAAGTCTTGACCATCAGGAACGTGAGTCCACCAAAACACAACATCACCCAGCTCCAGAGCACTTACTCTATTGCCTCCAGACCCACCGCCACCACTAGCAAAGACCTGCCCACCCCAAACAGAAAACCAGCAAATCTTACTCCACCACACATTTCTCATTCATGATGTTGGCCTTGAAGCCCAGCACAGCAAACACAACCAGGGTGGCCAGGACGGACGTGAAGAAGTTGATGAAGGAGACAAGGGTGGCATCAAAGTGGCAGTTGTTGTCCTGCTTGTTGTAGCTGGAGAAGGCGATGACTCCCCCAAAGCCCAGCCCCAAGGCAAAGAAAACCTGTGTAGCTGCCTCCCGCCACACCTGGGGGTCCAGCATCTTGTCCAGCTTGGAAGGAAGACAGAGGAAGAAGTTGTTAGGTGGTTTGGTGGCCCCACAACTCATCCCAATGGAGTCAGAGCTGAATTAAAAGGTTGGTTTGGGAGCAGCCATGGGCATGCTTTGATCTATCAGGTTTGGGTCTTGCATTATCCAGCTCTCATAGGTCCTTCTCTTGCCCACAGAGGGGGAAACTGAGGCATGGAGATAGGCAGGGGAAGGTTTGATCTGACCATGTCCCTGGGTGCTCCATCTGCCCCAGAGCCCAAGCTGGATGTCCAACCTTCCAGTGCAAAGCCCTATAGCTTTCCAATGGAGCACCCAGCAGGCCTGGGGAGCTGGTGTTCCCATCCCCTCACCTAAGGGCGCCACGTGTCACCCAGTGATGGTTCTCCATCCTCCCCTGGCCACCTCCTGCCTTCAGAGCAGGAAGCACTTGAAATCAAACATCTTGGCTGCTGGGTTTGTTTAACCTCCCAAACCACATCCCCCCTCTCCTGTGAGCCAGAGCTGGAGGCCTCTGAGCATCATTCACCACGAGATCATCATTAATACCTTCTAAGAGGCTCTAACACCAGCTGAGATGATTCATCTACATCTCTGCTTAATTCATTAATTAGCTGGTTAATGAATAGATGATGCCACCAACAGAGAGTTTCCTGCCAGCCAGCATCTTCCCATGAAGTCTTTAATATACCACCTTGGGCCACCCCCATGCCCCCACCCTGGCATCTGGGTACCTAAAAGCGACAGGAGTGATGCTGAGGCTCAAAGTAGCCCCAGGGTGGTGAGCTCATGAGGCTCTTGGCTGTCCTGGCCATACTCTGTGTTTAGGGTGCTGCTGGCACATCCTGATGCCAGATCAGGATCTCTGGGGTAGTTTGGGGTTGGTACTCTTGGTTTTGGGGTGGGAAATAGGGAAAATAAACTGTGACCTGCCAGGAGGAGAACCTGCTTAGAGTCTGCTGGGCTTGGAGGCTCTCACCTTGGGTGTGAACATGTGCATGATCCCATCCACCGCCCCGCGCAGCAGAAGTCCCCGCACCAAGAAGCAAACCAGCACCACATAGGGGAAGAGTGAGCTGAAGTACATCACCTACGGCAAGAGGGATGCAACGTGGGCATGATCTCATTGACTGGGCTCAGTCACCTCCCATCCAATCCAAGGACAGCACCACAGGGTTTACCCTCCCCAAAACGAGGTCTGCTCCTCAGGCAGTGCAGGGTTAAGCTGTGGAACTCCTTGGTGCAGGATGTTACCAGGGCAGTGTTACCAGAGCTCTGCACCCCTATCCCGTTCCCCCAGGGCTGCAGGTTCCAGGCCTATTCCTGATTCCTGGCATGATGGGCAGATGTAGATGGGACTTCATCCTGGCCAAGGAAAACCTGTCGCTGTGGTCCTGCTTCTACAGCTCACTATCATCCCCCTGCTCTCAGGGCCACAGGGCAGGGATCTCATTGCCCTCTGCTACCTGCTAACACACCAGATGTTTTGTAGAACACATCTGGAGACAGGGATGTTCAAGTATCCTGGAATACCATACTCTTCTGCATCCCACCCCACTGCTTGAAGCATCAGTGGCCTCTGCAGGCCGACAACATCCTCTGCTCCTCCCTGCCCTGCTTCTCCTGCACAGAGTTCTGGTGCTCCTGATGCAAAGGAGGGCTCAGCTCTCACCCCTCCATCCTAGGAGCATCCATCGAGATGGTGTGCATCAAGGGATCAGACAGTTGATGGCCCCCCAATGCAGGGGCTGGGCAGGTGACTTGGGTACCCTGATGTAGCCAAGCCCTGGCCATGACTGCAAGTGTCAGTTGGACTAAGCCTCTTCCCTACACCCTCTTTTGATCTTGTCCTGGATCCCCCCAGAGATAGCCCCAACTCTGGAGTGGGTGGGAGCATCCCAGGGGACACAGCATTGTCCAGCCACCAAGATCAGGGCAGGAGGCTGTGGTCCAGGCAAGAGGTTTCTGCCTTGAGGACAGACCCAGCCAGGCTCAGGTGGCCACCGATACCCACCTTCCCTGAGGACTGGATGCCTTTGATCATGGCCAAGCCAACAAGGCTCCAGGCCACCAGCAGGCACAGGGTCATCTTCCAGTTGAGCCCCCCACTCTCTGAGATGGAGTTGGAGATGTCCAGGGTCTCCCGGTACCAGAAGTAGGTGGTGGCCGAGCTCCTCTCGCATTCAGTCTCCACAACTGCAACCAGACAGAGGCAGGAGAACGTGAGGGGGCTGGGGAAGAGTCACCACCATCTCTTAGGGGATGAACATCAACTAAAGACCTGCTGGAGCTGGCCAGAGAAGGCAGGTACCCTGGGAACTGAGGGACAGGAATTCATGGGGCTCATTGTTAGCAGGAAAAAGAAGACATGGGCCATAAAGCCATTGTGAGGTGAAAATGAGATGTTAAATACAGGGAGAGACATTTGCATGTGCTATAAAGCCTCCCAGAGTGTCCCAAGGAGATGCTCAGATGCTATTAAACACCATTAGCTCCATCAGCGTCTTGGTCAGGCTCTGATGGAGCAGCCAGGTGAGCCCTGCCTAGCTCTTGCTGCCTCCTTCCATGATCCTGGGTCAGATCCCATCTCCAAGCACTGAGGCAGCCTGGAGACCCAAGCTCTGAATCCCCAGACTAATCAAACCCCACCAGTGGGGACAGACCCCAAGGTCTGGGAAAGACTTGTCCAAATGATCAAGGCAGCTGGACCAGAGAGGACCCAGTGTCCCGGGAGACATCTCAAACTCCAGTGTCCCCAACCTGTGACTTATATTGGGTGTCCCCAGTGTCCCACAGCCCCCTGCCCTGGGAACTGCTCCTCCCATGCCAGCAGCCATTCCTTACCAGCCACGGAGCCGTTCTTCACGATGGGACACTCGCTCCAGGGAAGAGGGTACTGGAAGGACTTAAAGAAGTAGAAGATGCTCCAGCCGATGATGACGTTGTAATAGAGACCAACAAAAAAACAGACCTTGGAGGAGGAACAAGGGCACAGTATTAAATCACAGGGCAGTGACACTGTCCCCAGCACACCCCTCGCTGGGTGGAGACCCAGGGGAGCGGGGCCCATTCCCAAACCAGCCCTAGACCCATGAGTGGAGCTGGAAAAACTCCCTTTGACCTCTTTATCCTCCACACGGAGCCCCTCAGGGTTGGCTTCCAGGCCCCCCACCAGCTTTGCAGCAGAACCCCCCTGAGGCAGGGGTCCAAAGGCACCCATGGGTGCACTCACCAGGCAGCTGGCGTAGCCAATGCCTCCCAGGCGTGGACAGATGTAATTCCAGACACCAATGCTGCCCCGGCGGATCCGCTGCCCCACCGCCAGCTCCAGGAAGAAGAGGGGGAGCCCGATGATGACAAGCAGGACCAGGTATGGGACCAGGTAGGCACCTGGCAGGGGAGAGAAAGCTCAGCATGGACCTGCTCTCATGCAGCCAGGGATGGAGGGACAGGCAGGGCAGAGTGGGGACAGGCTCTGCCTGGTCCATCAGTTCATTTGCAATGGATCTGGGAATGCGCATCAGTGCTTGGGCAGGAGGAGACAGCCATGGAGAGGAGCAAACACTTATGCATGGAAGGAAAGTGTGTGCAACATCTCCTGCCAACACACCTAAAGACACTGGATCCATACATACACGTCACCCCACACACAAGGAGACACCTCCATGAGCCAACCCATATTCCTGGCTGTCTTGGACACATGGGCAAGGAGGAGCTCCCCTGTTCACCCAGATCCTGCTGGCACACACGTGTCAGAGCGCAGCCAAGCCCTCTGCATCACCCCACACACCCCCATAGACACCCACATTCCCAGCAGCAGCATCCCGGTGCCACCCGGCATGGAGCGAGGTCCTCTGGTAGGAGCAGGAAGAGCTGAAATTAATCTCTGCCTAATTGAGGAGGCTGAAGAGGAATTAGCAGCTCCCGAAGCAGAACCAAATGACCGTAAAGGCTGCGATGACTCACGCTGCAGCGCCCGGCTGATGGATTGCTCCAGCTCCTGCCGGGAGCTGAGGAACGGGCTCAGAAGCATGTGGCTCACGATCGGCAGGTGATCCACAGGCACGTGATGGACTCTGGTTGTGTTGGGCAAATTCCCAGCTGGATTTATGCCCCAGTGACAGCCATCACCCCCAGCTCCGGGCAGGACCTGTGGGAGATGATGCTGCTCCTAGCAGTGGCACTGCAATAGTGTCCTGAGCCAGCACCCTGGCAGCGGGTTGGGATTGATAGAATCATGGAATGGTTTGGGTTGGAAGGGACCTTAAAGCTCCTCCAGTCCCAACCCCCTGCCATGGGCAGGGACACCTTCCACTAGAGCAGGTTGCTCCAAGCCCCTGTGTCCAACCTGGCCTTGAACACTGCCAGGGATGGGGCAGCCACAGCTTCTCTGGGCACCCTGTGCCAGCGCCTCAGCACCCTCACAGGGAAGAGCTTCTGCCTCAGAGCTCATCTCAATCTCCCCTCTGGCAGGTTAAAGCCATTCCCCTTGTCCTGTCCCTACAGGTCCTTGTCCAAAGCCTCTCTCCAGGTTTCTTGTTTGCCCCTTCAGGTATAGCTAAGTTGATAAATGGGGAAACTGAGGCACAGAGCTGGGAACTGGCTTGAGCAGCAGTTCTGAGCTTTCCTGAGCTTTTTCTTTCAGCCGAGTGTTATCTTCTCCCCTGTCCCATGGGGCAGACACTGATTTTCTGCCTTTTTTCCCCCACAGTACTTAATCCTCTTGGCCCCTGTCGTGTGAGGCTGGTGCCAGGCAGATGGATGTGGGAGGTGGGCAGTGATGGACAGACCACTTCTGGGTGTGCTGAGCAGCCCCGGGATGTGGTGGTGATGGCTGGTGTGGCAGGGGTTGGACTGGATGAGCTTTAAGGTCCTTTCCCACCCAAACCACTCTGTGATTCTCTATAAAACAGGGGCAATGGTTGGTGCCGTTTGTAAAGCCTTTTTGAAGACCTGCTCCCAAATCCAGCTGTGTGTCCCAGACCTTGCCC
Source organism: Strigops habroptila (assembly GCF_004027225.2). Classification (NCBI taxonomy): domain Eukaryota; kingdom Metazoa; phylum Chordata; class Aves; order Psittaciformes; family Psittacidae; genus Strigops; species Strigops habroptila. The sequence goes on from NC_044294.2 coordinate 5,334,586, forward strand.
ATCTTCTCCACTGCAGCAGGTCTCAGGCCTCTGGCAGGTTCCCTGCCCCACTTCCCATACATCTGCCCCTTTGTCTAAAACCACTTGCTTAATGCTCCCCAAATGCAGAGAGCAAATGCACCAGGATGAATCCAGCCGGGGAGCACAAGCTGAGCCAAAGCCCCTCAGACACACAGGACAGCAGAGACCTTGGGATAAGCTGAGAATCTTTCATTCATTGCACTAATGCCAGCTAGTTGTTGACTGTTGTGCCAATGGGGAAACTGAGGCATGGCTGGGCTAGGTGCTTACAGAGAAGCAGGACTCCGGATCTCCAGCTCTGGGTCTGAGCTGTCTCCTAACCTCATTGAATCAGGAAAACCTGCTTCAAAGACACAGAGATCTGTGTAATGAATCCATCACGGTCATATCCATCTATCCCAGGCCTGGATTTACCCCAGGCCACCCAGCAACCTTAACTGAGGGCACTGGGAGATGTGCGCCAGTGCCTGGGGCGATGCTGGGATGCAGGAGCTGACCGCAGCTCCATGCCAGCCGGGAAGGGAGGGAATGGGGGTGGGAGCAGCCCTGGGGTGGGAAGTGCTGACTGGACAGGTTTTCCTTTGGGAGAATGACTCATCCTGAAGATGACACCAGAGATGTTTTAATTATTGAGAGCGCTGCAGGCTCCCGGGCTGGGGCACATCAAATGGTGCAGCACCAGGAATGAGGGAAGTGCAAGGGGAAAAGGGGGAAGCTGGGCTGGTCCTGGCCTGATTCAATGCTACTTGGCTGGGGCTGCTTCTCATCACTGCAAAGGTCAAGGGCTGGGTTTGGATTAATGATGAGCAACGTCCCCTCTCATCAGTGTCGTGAAGGGTGTCAGGTCTCAGCACAGCTGGAAGAGACCTGGCCCTCTGGGCTGCTCGTACTCAAGAAGGGGGCATGGGGTGGGATGGGAGGATGGGGTGGTTGGAAGGAGGGTTTGGGAAGGTGCTGGAGCCTCCACAACGTGGCTTCAGGCCATAGGGAAACGGTGGGACTTTCTCCTCCTGCTTTTTTTTAACCCTAGTTTCCAAATTGCCCCAGCAGGAATTGGGGACTGCAGCAAGAAATGCTGGCTCCAGCCTGGGATTCACCTTGACTTTGCAGTGGGTGGGTGGAAATCCTTTAGGAAGAGGCTGCACCTCTGCACTGATGAATACTCAGCACTGAGCCTGCCCCTTTTCTCCTTCAAAGCCCCCAAGACCCCACTTTAGAGCCCAAATAATGATCCACACCCTGATGTGCAGCAAGGCAGGACTGAGCCATATCCCCTTCCCAAGTACTGAGCCCTTCTCCCACCTCCTCCATTCTTCTGGCAGAGGTAGGGGAAGCGCCAGACATTGCCCAGCCCCACGGAGTAGCCGATCTGCGCCAGGATGTACTGCAGCTTGCTGTTCCACGCCGGCCGGTTCTCGGCATCCAGCTCCTCATCTCCATCCTTCTGCTTGTCCCAGGTCTCCCCCGTCACGTTGAGGACACTGCGTTTGTAGTCCACGGGCTCCTCGTGGGCCAGCAGGTCAGCCACTGACTCGGTGACATGCTCGCTGCTGTGCTCCCGCTGCGTCACTTTGCTGTTCTTCGGCATCGGAATGGCTCCACGCGGCCCCAAGGGGCGGGATGGGGCGAGGGGAGAAGAGGAACTTCCCACAGGGAATGGCACCCGGGTGAGCTACAGCTCGGGCCTCACCTCCTCTTCATCAGCAGGACCTGGGTGGGGAAGGCGTTGACAGAGGGTGAGATGGTTTTGCCTTACCTGGTGCTGGTGGGACCAAGGTCTCCAGCACCTTCATGCCTTGGGGACCTCCTCTTGGACTGGGGGATGACAAGGACCTCCTTCTTCATGACCAATGGACCAGGAGCACCCCCTTGGTTCAACATTCATGGAGAAGAACCTCCTGCAACCCACAGGAGGGCATTTCCCTTGGCTGCAGGGGCTGGTGGAGAGCGACGGAGCCAGTCATATCACTGTGATGCTTCTTTTCTTCTCTAACAACCCTGGACCAACAGCTAATCCCCCACAAGGGCTGACACCACATCCAGCACCTCTCCATCCCTTCCTGGCCATCGGCAGAGCCCACGCTCAGCCCCACAGCAGCTTGGAAGCACTCAGGGGATGGTGACAAACACCCAGGCTGTATCTCTGCCCCTGGACGTTATCAGGAGTGACTTAAAAGCCTGGGAGTCCGCAGCTAAATCTTCCCAGGCAGCTTTACAGCAGATAACGGCTGCAAAACAGCAGCAGCCAAGGCAAAGCCATCACTCATCCCGGCTCCTCCACCTTCCCAGCCTTGGTCACGGGCCAGGGAGAGCTGTACCAGTCCCAATCCCACAGCATCCACGTGGTTACACCACTTAGCACCGGTTTACCCACCCCACCTCATTCCCAAAACCGATGGCACCAGATCCCACGGGTGCAGAGCTGGGATGGGCACAGGGTGAGTTTTGGACTCAGGGAGGGAATGTGGGTGATGAGTAGATGTGTGTGGTGGGTCACGCATTTCCACTGGGGCCTCTTCTCCATACTGGGAGGACTGGGGGTGACTGGCTGCTCCCACCCTAGCAGGGACCATGGTGCTTCACCAGCTGGGGAGGAGGAAACACAAGAAACCCCACCAGAAACCCCACGTCTTGGAGAAATGATTCTCCCAAAGGGCCATGCTTGCTTCTTCCCTCTGTCCTCCCTTTCCAGAAGACACCAGGCTGGTCACTGGCCCCTGGAAGAGTGATGGTGATGTGCTCAGGGACCTGTCCCAGCCCAAGGGGACTGTAGCATCACCTCACCTTGAGGGCTTTATCATTCAGTTCAGAGCTCATACAAGACCCAGGTGGCATCTTGGAGGTGATACAATCCACCAGCACAGTCCTTGGAGCAGCCAACCCTCACATGGTGGCCGGTGGCCACTGGATGGATAATGCAGGATGGATGATGCAGGATGGACCTCCCACTGTCCCTCTGATGAGCCAAGACACAACTCTCCATGATTTCCCACAGCCATCCCAGCTCTTCTTCCCTTTGGCCCAACATCCATCTTTTAGATCCAATTCAGCCCCCAACCCAAAGCTTTTCAGAGCAGCAGGTTCAGCCTGGGCAGCAAAGCTCATTCCCAACCAGCGCACCGAGGTCCCAACCCGGCGTGGGAGGGAAGCAAAGTGTCGGCAGTGGGAATCCTCACCCTCCCTCGCCTTCACCTTGGTGTTTTTTCACCCCTGAAGAAAGTTCCCCCTTTGCCAGGCCCTGTTCCTATTAAAAAAGCTATTTTTGGCCGTCGGCTGCATCCGTTGCCAGGCAACGGTGTCGGCTCCGCATCTTCTCTGGATCCGGCTCCTCCGGAGAAGCCGTTTGAATTATTTCTTCAAGCCTGGGCCAGCAATGTTTAATTTCCTAACAAGGGCTCATTCACATAAAACACTCACAGCTCAATCATGGCAATTACCAGCACGTGCCTGGAGCATCCTCAGCCAGGATGGACACAGGCACAGAGGGGAGGGAAGGGCCTCATCCGGCTGCCAGGAAATCACTGGGATTTCCATCGATTTTGGACCAGGCTCTGTATAGATTGATGCAGACCTGGTTCAATCACCCACGAGCTTGTTGCTGCTCCCTGGCTGCTCAGCAGCCACTTCAGCTCCTTCTGAGCAAAGGCAACTCGGACCTTCAGAAGGACTCAGCCTCCAGGGCTAAAACCTGTCTTTATACTAAGGATAGACCTGGGATCCCCTGGCTGAGCCCCTGAGCCCCCAGAGCTCAGTGCCTCAGGGAAGGGGCACCCAAACTGCTCCTCCGGGGCAGCTCAACCCCTTGGAGCAAAGCCTGGGAGATGCCCATCTCCAGGGATGCTGAGCCAGACCAGTGTGCTGGGGTCAGGATGGACCCCAAAGCATCTCTCCCAGGACCTCTACCTACCCCTATCCTCAGTTTAAGTCCCCGCAGCATCCTTAGGAGCTGAGAGGCAGCAGGTCCTTGAGGAGAAGGTTTCTTCAAGCACATCCAAAGCCCCACAGGCTCTCAGCACCTTGGAGGACACCCATGACAGCAACATTCCCAAAGGATTTGGGATGCTTGGCTGCTCTCCTGGGGTGAGGCAAGGGCTCTCTAGGCATTGGGATGACACCGAAAGATGAGGGCAAAGAGGTACAAGTCTTCCTCCTCATGGGAGATGCACTCAAACTGAACTAGAGCAGGGGAAAACCATGGCAGAGGTCCAGACCTTGATCCAGGCACAGTTCTGTCACCGAGTCCCCATGGCTTGCTTGGGGAGGTCCTGCTGTGTCCCACATGGCTCAGCCCCAGCCTGGTGATGGTGGTGTTGCCTGGAGGAGATCCAGGCCTGAAGGAGAGAGGACTGTTCCCATCAGTGATGCTGTGAGCATGCCCAACCTTTACCATCTACGTGAGATGAGCCCAGCCAACACCAGCACAAAGCCACCAGCACACACAGCGCAGAGACCTGACCCTGGGAGCAGCAAGGTCAGCATTCCCCAGCATTCTGCATCACCCACAAGCTCTGCACCGCTCAGATTGGAAAGCAGGGTCTAAATCCACCTGAAAGAGGTATTTCCACTCCTTTCTTCTGTTGAAAAGGGAATTGGATCGAGAATTCATCAGCCAAAAATAACATCCACCCTGCGAGAAAGACGCGGCAGCTCAGCTGACAAGCAGGAGCTTGCTGGGCTGGGCAGAGATAGCAAACCCCTGGCACTGCCAGATGGAGATTCAGCTCCGTTACTTCGCCTTCATGACCTGAATTTTCTTCCATGTGCATTTTTCCTTCCTTTTTAGAAGACAGATTCGAGTCTTTCAGAGCCAACCCTCAACCACCGTATCCCTTTGCACCTTCACCACTGCAGCGGGTCGAAGGCACATGGTACAAGCTGGATTCAGCCCACCCAGGGAAGGGGCAGTGATGGAGAAGCTCCTGCTCTGCTACACCCAGGATGTTTAATCCCTACCCTGTGGCTCCCATTGATCCCAACTGGAGATGGAAACACCCACTGGGGACAGGCTGCTATCTGGGATGAGTGGAGAGCTCTGGGAGCTGAGGGCATCCCACCTCCCAGCCCTGCCAGCAGCATCACAGGGGGTTTAGCAGAGGAGGGATGCTCCAAGCCATGTGTCCTGCCTCAGCTTGTCCTTGCTTTCTTGGGAAGGTGGCTGGGGAGCAATAAAGGAGGCTGGAAACGTGTCAGCAAAGCTTTCAGCTAGGCCTGGGAGTGCAGAGGCAGGCAGGGAGGGGATGGGGATTTACAGCAGCCTCCAAGGAGAGCAGCCACCAACATGCTCTGGGTCTGAAGGGTGGGCACAGGGGCAGATTTCTCCTCTCCTATATCCAGATTCTACACTTAGACCCTGTTTGAGTCCATAAAGGGGAAACTGAGGCAGGAAGAAACACAGGCTGAGATGGGGTGAATTCACGATTAGCATTGAAACCACGAGGACTCTCTGTTGGTGCGTCCCTATCCCAACACCTCTCCTTGAGCTGTGACCCTGCTGCACTCAGCTCCCAGGCAAATCCCCCGCAGCTCCTAAAGGAAAGGGGGAAGATGCTCCTTGTAAAGCATCCTCACTCCATCGAGGTCACAGAGCAGGGAAGGGAGGGAAGAGCAAAGGGCCAGAGGCAAAGAGGGATTTCAGAAGCTAGAAGGCCATTCTCAGGTTTGGGCTAGGAGACCTGAGCATCCATTCACAGCTCCACATCCTCCCAACACCCACAGGGACAGGGAAACCTTGCACAGAGGGACAGGCTGCTTGGTGCAGATGGGGAGGGGAAGGGATGGATCCAAGGTCACCCAGGAAGCCAAAGAGCCTGGGAAGGGGAGGCGGAGGGAAGGAACATGCATCCCTCCTGCATCCCTCTGTACTCTGCAAGCAACAAAGGGAAGGACCCTGCATGCACAAACAGCCTTTGAGACCAAATCATGAGAAAACCAGCTCCAGGCCCATACCTGCTGCTCCCTGCAGTCCGGAATGCCTCTGGGATGGACAGGGATCACCCTGGCAGAGCAGGTCCCTTGGAATGTATCCCACTCCTATAAGCTGCAAGAAACCAAGGGCAGGACCTTCCCAGCAGCATCCAAACTCCACTTCAGAGCCCCGAGCAGAGATTTTTGCCCCAGGCAGAAGCATTGCAGCTCAGATCCCCCCAGCCCTGCTCCAAGGACCTTACTGCAGCCACTGCCATGCAAACCCCCTTTCCACAAGCCCAGGCTGGTCCAAGATGCCTCCATCTTAAATCTATTCCAGGCTGGGGCTTGCTCCTCCCTGCTCATCCTCTCTGGCTCCACAGGGAAGGGGTTTGCCATCTGGGCTCAGTGGGGCTTCTCCCTTTCTCTCCTTCTTCAAGTAATCCCTATTAATCAGCACCAGGCTCTCACCACCCCACAGAGATGACACACAGTGACTCAATCCCACCAGCCAAGATGCACCCTGGGGTGCTCCCTCCCCTACACCCACCCATGGAGAGGCACAAACCTCAGACAAGGGTCAGCGTGACCTGATAGGAGAGCCCAGGGTGACCGAGGAGAGGGGCACCCACAAGAAGCTTCGCTGGAACCAAGCTCCCAGTGGTGTGGGACCAAGAGCAGCTCAGTGCCACACACCCGGCAGTGCTGGAGATGCTCTTGGCCGTGTCCTTCCCATGCAAACACCCAGGTCTGTTTTAGCATCGTGACACAGGAGTGCTTCACATTGGCTGATGAATCAGAGCTGCCTCCGCTTCTGCCGTACACCTACTCAAGTGGCTTTCACCGGCAAAGGCACCCAGATGTTATAAATAACCCCTCAGCTCCCATAAAGACAAGCAGAGGTGGGACCACACGCTTTCCACCACCTCCAGCTCCAGGGGGTTTATGCCCCTTGGGATGCTGTGACATTACAACAACACTTTTCTTCAATATATGCCAAAAAGACCTTCGGGAAGAGCAGTTTTGTTGCTGGGTCATGAGACAGACACAACAGCACTGGAGGAGGGGGAGCCAGAGCTTGGGCTTGTCACGAAGTGTATGAGCACATTGATTCAGTGAATCTGGTCTCCTTCTGTGACTCATTTAGTAGCATGAAAACCTCCATCAGCTGCAATAGCATGACAGCCGTCATATGAGCACTCCAGGGCTGCCTTTCATTCCCCAGATGATCTTTTCCCAGTTAGATCCCTCTCAACTCACCCACTCCAGCTGAAGGTTAGCGACTGAACACAAACCCAGGCCAGGTTTACCCGAAAAGGCAGCAAAATGGGTGATATTCAGAGCCCTCTGCAAGCTCTTGCTTCTCCCTATAGTAATTCATGAAGCTGCTGCTACAGTTGTAAACAAACAAGCCCAAATGCCACCCAAGGATGGGGTAAAACCAGAGCTGCTCCTCCCAAGGCAATGGTTTGGTCTGGATGTGCATCGAGGGTGAGTTTAATCCTCGTGACTCCAGCTCTGATAGAACTCCAGGGGAGTCACTCCAGATTTAAACCAAACCCTTCTATTCCTGTTGACTTCAATAGCCACCTCCGATTTATCCCAGAGGACAGCTCAGACCCACATTTGCCTTCCCTTCCAAGCAGCTGAGCTGTCATCAAACCACCATCCAGGTTCCTTGACCTAGTCCTGACACCTCTAGAGAAATATTCACAAGAAACTCTATGCTCTTCCAAGAATAACTCCACTGCTGTGGCATTTTGGGCGTATTTTTCCTACCAAGACCAGAAATAGTTGCATCAGCTCCTGCTGGATTCAAAGCTCAGGTGCCTCAGACACAAGGTATGATCCAAGAAGCAAGATTTCACCTTCCGAGTCCTTTCCAAACAGCTGGGAGCAGATTTCTCAGCTGGTTTAAGCCCCACGACCCCAGAATGATGTAGATCTGCCTCTGGCCAAGATGTCAGCCCAAAACACGCACCTCCAGCGATGCAATACAGCCACAGAAGGGAATAAAGACTCCCCACACCCATTAGTGAGAATTGTACCAGTATCCAGGACCCCAAACCCCATTTTTCTGCCCCAAAACCAGCCACCTGCATTCAGGGAGCAGCAGAGAAATAAAAGAAGGGGAAAACGATCTCACCCCCCTCAGCACTTGGGGGGGCCAGGAATGAAATATCCATCGCAACCAAATGCTTTATCCTCTCCCAATGTTATTGTCAAGGTCAACCTGGAAGCTGCATTTCCACCCATCCTCAGGCTCAAAGGGGGTGAGCCCCCCATCAACCCCAGCCGGGCAGCCAGTGCCACCCCCCTGTGGTCCCCCCCAGCCTCTCCGGGGTGGCTTAAGCCATTTGCTGTCTCTTAATGTCCCCCCCAGCCCTCGATGCCTTCACACTTGGGTGTCCCCCCACTGTCACCCCCCTCCCCAGCCCTTCCCTGGGCATCTCCCCACCAAGGGGCAGCGGTGGAGGGGGGACGGACAGAACCGGCAGCTCTCGGTGAGACGGGAGACCCCTGGTAGCGGGACCCCGGGAGGAGCATCCTTACCTCGGGGTGCGGCGGCGGGTGCCCGGTGGCTCCCGGGGGGGGTGAAAGTGACCCGTTCCCGGGAGAAATTGAGCAGATCCTGGAGGAAACGGAGCAAATTCCCGGGAGAAATTGATCCGGTTCCTCCCCTCGATGAGGAAAGGCGGCGGCGGGGCCGGTACGTGGGTCCCGGTGCTGTGCGGAACCGCGGCCGCCGTGCAGGAGGAAGAGACGCTGCGCGGGGGTCCGGAGGCTGCGGGGATGGGCGGCTGCGGGGAGACCGGAGGCTGCTGCGGGGGGAACCGGCGGCCGCTTTCTCTTACCCCCCCGCTACCCGCCCTCCGCTGCCACCACTCGGCGGATGCGCGCTGGGCTCGGCCCGGCCCCGCTCCCGTTCGCCGGAGGGGAGGTAACTCCGTTGGGCTCCCAAATAGACAAATAAGACTAAAAGAAAAAGCAATTTAAAATAGAAAGAAATAACTAATGAGGGACACGCAGCCCCTGACGCAGGCTTGAGTCACCAGGGCTGCACGTCAAAGCTGGGGTGCCGGCCACCCTCCCCCCATTCCAACACCTCGCTCCGACGGGGGTTCTGGCATTAAAAAGGCAAAAATAAACAGAAACGAGTCCTGACAGAAGGGCTGGGCTTGGATTTGTCCATCCCAGTGCTGTGGGGAAAAGCAAAACTACCTTTATAATACCTCCTGCCCCAAAAGAGCAGCCCCGCAGGGGGCTGTGGGGAAGGGGAGTGGAGATTTGGGCATCCCTGTCATAGAATCCCAGAGTGGTTTGGGTTGGAAAGGACCTTAAGATGATCCAGCTCCAACCCCCTGCCACGGGCAGGGACACCTTCCACTAGAGCAGGTTGCTCCAAGCCCCTGTGTCCAACCTGGCCTTGAACACTGCCAGGGATGGGGCAGCCACAGCTTCTCTGGGCACCCTGTGCCAGCGCCTCAGCACCCTCACAGGGAAGAGCTTCTGCCTAAGAGCTCATCTCAATCTCCCCTCTGGCAGGTTAAAGCCATTTCCCCTTGGCCTGTCCCTACATCCCTTGTCCAAAGCCCCTCTCCAGGTTTCCTGGAGCCCCTTTAGGCACTGGAGCTGCTCTAAGGTCTCCCCTTCAGGAGCCTTCTCTTCTCCAGGCTGCCCCAGCCCAGCTCTCTCAGCCTGGCTCCAGAGCAGAGCTGCTCCAGTCCTCACAGCCCTCCAAGGATAACTTGATATAGAGGAGTCACTTTGTCTCAGACCACACAGGGACAAAGGGAAACAGTCAGGGCCCAAACTCTGCTCCCCATAACTCAAGTGTGGAACCTGCTTTTTGACCACAGTGATGCTTGGGGCTGGCCCCAAACCCAGTGAGACTCAGGGACCCCAGACCCAACACTGGGCTCAGAGGACACCGCATCTCCAGCCACACCAGTTCTTTCTCACACCAAAGCTGAGCCCAGGAGCAGCACAGACCAGAGCAAAGGTGAGCTGGGGGTGTAATCCAGCTTTGGAGGATGAGATATTTGCATTTATGAACCCACCTTTAATGCTGATGGTGAAATTCTGCAGGTAAAAGTGTCCCATTCCCCATCCCAACACAACAGGATATGGTGACACCAAGTCAAAAATACACCTTCTTTCAGCACAAACAGCTCTTCAGAGCAAGCAAAACCCAAATGCAGCTTCTGAGGCTTAATTTATCACTCACTTAGGGTGCTGTGGTGCAGTAGGTGTGGTGTGGCAAACAGAGAGCCAGGCACATCTGTAGAGACCAGCCCTCCCCTTCTAGTCAGTACCAGTGAGAGTCCTGCCCTCCAAAACCATCTCATGGGGTTAATCAGGGAAGCCAAAGGGTTCTTGGTTTTTGTTTACTGGTGGGGAAAGGCAGTTTTCAAGGGAATTCATGATGATTGAAATTATTAAGGTCTTTGGGTCCTGAAAACCAAAATTCAGCCCATTCAAACCCCAGCGGTGCAGCCTGGATACATCCTCCCAGCCAGTGTGTCGCTGGTGCTGGCGATACTGGTACCAGTATCCAGCTCCTAAGCCTGTGAGAAACCCTGATGGGAGGAAAAACACATTGGGAAGAGCCAAACCATGAGAGGATTCAGCCATCCAGCCCCAAACCAGGCTCCTCGATCTCAACATTTATGCACATTTCTGGCCTTCAGAGCTGTTTCCCTTTCCAGCCTATTAAACACAGAATGATCAATCCTCCCGGGTACCTGGGAGCTTGGCCAGCGACTGCTCCGAGATCCAGCACCCGGGTGATGCTTGCAAGTCTCCCTCCTGCCTGCCCGGGAGAAATGAGGCCACACTCCATTAAACCTGCACCTTTGCCCATCTCAGGCAGGGACAAGGCAGCTCAATGCGGCACTTGAAGGGGAAGAGGCTCATCACATCTGTGATTTATTGCCTGCCTTGGCTTGTTGCTGCCATGTCTCTGCACATCTCAATCCAGCCTGGAAGAGATGGGCTGTGGGTTAAAGCCTGCCTGAAGCTCCTCTGTTTGGCGTCGACCTATGTGAGCCCATCAAAGGCTTGATGCTGTCTGAGTTTTAAACACCTTGTTGTGCTCCTTCCCCTCCATGTGCTGGGCTGCACCCCCAGAGCTGTTGGAGAGAGTCCAGAGGAGGCCCCGGAGCTGCTGCGAGGGCTGGAGCAGCTCTGCTCTGGAGCCAGGCTGAGAGAGCTGGGCTGGGGCAGCCTGGAGAAGAGAAGGCTCCTGAAGGGGAGACCTTAGAGCAGCTCCAGTGCCTAAAGGGGCTCCAGGAAACCTGGAGAGGGGCTTTGGACAAGGGCCTGTAGGGACAGGACAAGGGGAATGGCTTTAACCTGCCAGAGGGGAGATTGAGATGAGCTCTTAGGCAGCAGCTCTTCCCTGTGAGGGTGCTGAGGCGCTGGCACAGGGTGCCCAGAGAAGCTGTGGCTGCCCCATCCCTGGCAGTGTTCAAGGCCAGGTTGGACACAGGGGCTTGGAGCAACCTGCTCTAGTGGAAGGTGTCCCTGCCCGTGGCAGGGGTTGGGACTGGAGGGGCTTGAAGGTCCCTTCAATCCAAACCACTCTGGGATTCTATGATTCTGTGATTCCTGCTTTCTGGTTGATAGGAGAAGCAGAAGTGGAGGGCAGGGACGCAATGCCCAGGCTGGGAAGGGAACACAAAACTTGGAGCCATTGGGACATCAATGAGGTCTCCTGCTTTTCCCTTTGGGGACAGGCAATGGCACGTATTAATGAACAGGGAGAGAGAAATGTGCGCTACATCATGTCACCTCCATGGGGACCAAGAGCCCTATATGGGGATGCTCCCTGCTCCGCTCCCGTGTGACTGCCCAGAGATCCGGATGCAGTCAGGGCTCTGGGACAAAGCCGAGGGGAAGAGAGGCCAGGAGACATCACAGGGTGTTGGAGACATTTCTCCATCCATGAAATTCAACCCCAAGCAGGGTTGGTGTGGGACGGACTCTCCTCTGGCTGCGAGGTGAAGCCACCCCTGTGCAGAGCAGCATCAGGCTTGTCACATGCACCGGGAAGAGCCCAGTGACGGGAGAACAGCTCTGATGTCTACAAAAACCTCCCCATTTCCAAAGATAGGGACATTTGTTGCATCCTGGCACTGTCTCCATGAAGAGATGGGTGTGAGCTTGGGAGTGCTGGGGAAGGGGAACTGCAGAGCCCACAGGCTGCAAATGCCAGCAGTGTAAAGCGCTCTGCACACCCAGAGATTAAACAGGAGATCCAGTGACCTTCTTAAGGGGGTCTTAAGCAAAGGGAAATCAAGCAACCTAATTAAGAGGGGCTGAACCAGGCATTCCACATCCCTGCACATATCAGCGGGGAGCAGGGATGAGCCCGCTCGAGGTGGGGTTGGGCACTTCCTGCATCACGGGGGACTCGATGACACCTTGAGGTGTCATAAATCCTCCCCTCTGGATTTAAATACCTCCCTTTGGCTGGTCACCCATCACCAGAGTGCGCTGCTTGGTGGTAAACTGAGGCACAGAGTGATCCCTGGGTGTAGCAGAGCTAAACCAAGACTGGACGAGCCCGGTACTTTTCCAACCCCAGCCAAAGCAGCAGGAACAGCGTGGATTAAGGCAGAGCATGAGTAATGTCTCTCCTGGAAGAGCAGTGCCCCGGAGAGCCAGCGAAGGGCTGGTACCACGCGCAGAGACAGACGCACTTCCAGAGCGCTGGAGCGGCAGCCTATAAATATCCACCTGAATTTCCTGCTGCTCTCATGTGACCCTGATCCCGCACTTCAGCTGCCATCTGTCACCATGGAAATGGCATCCCAGGGCCACCAACCATTCATTCATCCCTAGGACTGGTCCGAGGGAGGGGGCCCGGAGTGGGGGAGGCTTTTAACAGGATGGAAGCTGCTGTTCGGGGAGGGAAAAATCCAGTGGGAAGGTTTCAAGGTGAGGATGGAGCGAGTGAGGATGGAGCGAGTGAGGATGGAGCGGTGCTTCCCAGGAGGAATGCAGCACAGCCTGCGCTTCCAAACGCGCTGCAGCCACACCAGGGCAGAGCTATGGGAAGGGAGGGACAGCCAGACAAGCCTGGATGGATGGAGAACAGGGATGGATGGACATCTGCAGGGAGCACAGGGATGAATGAATCCCTCCCCTGATCAGTCTGGAGCATCATGAGGCTGCTGCCAGCATGGGGAGATGCATTTATCTGTCTCCCCCCCAAACCCCTCCTGGATGCAGGTCTTTGGGAGGAGGTGGCTGCCTCAGTAACTCACCTTAATGCCTCCTCTGCTAGTGAAAAGCCTCCTAAACCTGTTTTTTTCCCCCCAAAGCAGAGTGTGAACAGGGTAGGGATTAACAGGACAGTGAGCGTGGTGCTGTCAGTGCACCCAGAAGATGCTTTTCCACCTAAGCTGTCAAGCTGACCTACATTCAAGTGATAATAAGCAAAGGGGATAATGCCCTCTGGTTTCTAAGCATGTATTTGCCTGCAGAGCCAGGGCCCATCAGATGCTGCTGACAGAGAGGGAAAGCTGCAGAGCCTGGGAAAGAAGATCCCAGCCTGACTCAGAGGAGAGGAATTTCTGGCTCCTACAGAGCATTTTCCACCCAAGGCTCCTAAACTCCTTCTCTCATCCCATGGCACGTGCCCAAGGCTACAGGGAAGGTGGTGGCACAGCCAGGATCCCAACCAGGATTTGTCCTCCCCATCCCAGCAATGCTCAATCCTTGTCATCACAAGGGTTGGTGACTGTTGAGCCACTTCCAAGGGCTCCCAAACCTCCGCGATCACTCCAAGAGCAGGATGACAACCTCACAGGGTACCGTGTCCTCAAATGAGGGGTAAATGCCAGACAGCCCCAGCTGGAAACCTCAAGAATGATGGAGAAAATGACCTTTAGCAGAAACATCTCCCATATATTAGTGACCATAATGCAACCAGCCCCAGTGCCCTCCATGCACTCACCTGGTGGCTGGTTCTCTCCAGGGCTGCAAGGAGCAGGGACCAGCTATTTTTGGCTGGGAGATCATGTCTGGAAAACAAAAGGGTGGTTGGGAGGAGGCAACGAGCTGTGTCTGAGCGCAAGAAGAAAACCACACTGCTCCGTTCAGCCCTGGGGGATGAGCATGCAGGGAAGAAAGGAGACTCTGCACAATAGAAGGGAAAATAACAAAGCCCAGCACAGGCAGAGGAATGAGAACCATGTCACGTCGCCCTGGGCAAGGACTACTTAGCAGCAGGACAACTGGCTTGAAAGAGCTGCTGCTCCTGACTTCTGCTCTTAATTTTCTTCCCATCCCGAGTCTGTGCTGTGCAATGGGGTGGATTCAGCTCGGGCTCCATCTCCAGGTGCCTCTGGTAGCCTGGATGGTTCTTTTTGGAGGGGTTTTGAAGGCTTTCCATGTAGCTTGGCTCATATTGCTTCTTTTCCCCCTCCCCAAGTGCTGCCCCTCACTGCCTGTTTCATCTGAGCCATCTCCACCTCCCCAGAGGGTTTGCAGTGGGAGAGACCCCAAAAGCCCTCCCTGATGGGCACATCCAGCCCACCCTGCCCAGCACAAAGGGCCTGAGTGCGGGATGTGGGACAATCAGAGCCTGGACCTGCTCTGGGAAGCTGCAGAGTCCTTGGACGTTCTGTCCTTTGAAGTGAAAACAAGAAGCCTTCAGAGGGCTCAGCCTCAGATCTCATTGCATGGCCACTGCTGGCTGCACTGCTTATTGCTGCTGGAATACAGAGAGATCTCAGCCTGCCTCTGGGCCAACTTCTTTGAGTGGGGACGTGTCCCCTAGTCTCAAAGGGGGGACCAAGCCAAGCAGGGAGGGAGTTTGCTACAGCCTTGTCTGATGCTGCCCAAACCAGCACATGGCTTATTCCTCCAATGCTCATCCTGGCTGTGAAACCTGCCTGGCACATTCAACAGGGCTCAAAGTGCCAAAACCAGAGGATTTCACCCCAACCCTGGGGAGGAAAAAAGCATGTCCTGGGCTCTTGAGCATCTCTGGACCTGATCAAATGAGTCCAGAGGAGGCCCCGGAGCTGCTGCGAGGGCTGGAGCAGCTCTGCTCTGGAGCCAGGCTGAGAGAGCTGGGCTGGGGCAGCCTGGAGAAGAGAAGGCTCCTGAAGGGGAGACCTTAGAGCAGCTCCAGTGCCTAAAGGGGCTCCAGGAAACCTGGAGAGGGGCTTTGGACAAGGGCCTGTAGGGACAGGACAAGGGGAATGGCTTTAACCTGCCAGAGGGGAGATTGAGATGAGCTCTTTGGCAGAAGCTCTTCCCTGTGAGGGTGCTGAGGCGCTGGCACAGGGTGCCCAGAGAAGCTGTGGCTGCCCCATCCCTGGCAGTGTTCAAGGCCAGGTTGGACACAGGGGCTTGGAGCAACCTGCTCTAGTGGAAGGTGTCCCTGCCCGTGGCAGGGGTTGGAGCTGGAGGGGCTTGAAGGTCCCTTCAACACAAACCATTCCATGAGCTTAGCAGGGTTAGCTCATCATCCTCCCCTGGGGACGTAGCCCCCAGCAACTTGGCACCCGGCATCCTTCTGTAGCTCAGCTAATGAGAAGCAGCCAAACACCATCCAGCCAGTCTCCACCAGTAGCTGCTTTCAACAGAAGTCACCCAGAACCACCCCGGGGCCATGCAGATGGGAGCAGATGGGAACCAGCCAGCACTTCCCACTGTCCCCAGCCTGGCAACGCAGCTCCCGAGTCACAGCGAGGGCCAGGGAGCTGCTGGAATAAGGGAATGGAGAAATCAAAGCTGCCGGCTTCAGCCGGGGGATGCTTCCCACCGGATCCCCAAGGCTCCCTTGGGATTCAGTGCATGGAGCCCGTTGGCTCCTGTTTCACCAGCTGCCATGTGATTTTTGCCCTGGGTATATTTTAAGCACTGCCTTTGACGTCACACCTGCTTCCCCAGGATGCTGCTTTCCACACTTTTCCAGGCAAAACAGTTCCCAAATCTCCCCTTCAGCTTTCCCCCATCAGGCACTGAGCTCCCTTGTCCCCTGCAGTACCACCCCCCTGCAGCCAGGTCACCCTTTAGCAGCTGAACAGAGCTGAGGATGAGAGGGGTGATGTTTGATAATCCCTTTTGGCAGAACAAGGACAAGGTGGGAAAACCGCAGGCTGAGATTCCCGACTCACCCAGCAATTGGACTTGGGGCAGGACTAGTCCATCAGCCCCACAGGGCGGATGCAGGAAGCAAAGCATCAGATGGAGCCACTCAGGGTGGTGGGTTCAGCCTCCCCATGCCCCAACCGACCACCCTGACAAGCCCCATCGAGCATCCAACTGGGAGGCAGACCCCATCCCATCCCCAAATGAACTGCTGCATCCTGCCCCAGAGCAGGAGCGAGCCTCCAAACCCCAAACCTCCCAGGCCTGAGCACCTCCAGGAGCAGGATAGGGCCATCTGAGGAGAAGGATGTGGGCAGGGATGGGATTGCTCCAGCAGCTTTGCAGCACTGCAGCACAGACACGCACTGAGCTCTTCACTCATGTGTCTCAACACAGAAATAGCCACTGTCTGTCCCTTGAAACCTTCACCTGAGCCTCACTTCACCTCCCATCGAGCTGCTTGGGCTGACCCCGGGCTGGTGGAGAGCAACAGAGGGTAAAGACCTGACCCATCTTTTCCCTCCTCCCAGGAATTTTTACCTTCAGCTCGCTCTCAGCACTTCCCACTGGATCCCGGTGCCAGCACAAGCATCTCCATGTCCTTCCTCAGAGGTGCCCAAAGTCAGGCTGTCCATGGGGATGCTGTGGGGATACCCAGTGCCCTGTACACGGCACAAACCCACCCTTCGATGTGCTGTGAGCACTCCTGAAAGGAACCCAAAACATCTGGCTGAAGGTGCCTGTTTCCTTACCCTGGCCTCTGGAACAGCTGGATTTCTCTCTTTAAACCCTCTGGACATCACCCAGATGGGCATTTCCAGGGGCAATCCTGCATCTCACCCGCTGGTGGGATGGCTCCAGCTGTGGTCCAGCTTCCACTGGAGCTTTATCAGTGGAGGGGGAAGCCACAGGAGGTCTTGGGGCTGGGAGAGGCCACCGGCAGGATTAATGCTGATAACAAAAGCCCCATCCCAGCTGGAAATGATCATCATGTGAAGACAAGCGGGTTGGGACAAGCCACCTTCCCCTCCCTTGTGCCCCCAACCCTTGGAGCTCCCCACACGAAGGGGTTTCACTGTGCTCTAAGGACAGAGCAAGCCCTGAGGTATGTGAAACGCTGCTGGAGAGAAGAGCCTGGATGTTATCCCTCACCCTCCCCGCTGAGCTCCCATCCACCCAGCACCCATGGAGCTGCCTCTCCCTGCCTCCCTGTGGAGAAGCAGCTGATGCTCAGCCCCTCTAGAGCCCTTTCCCATCAGGAAGAGCCAGGCTGCCCCACTATAGCTGGCACTAATGAAGGCATCTGCTCCCCATTAGCCCTCTGGGGCTGATTCTTCTTCTCTCCCATCCAACAGCACAGACCCAGCCCAGCTGCAACGGGGCCAGGAGGAGGAAGCTTGGAAGAGGTCAGGATGCTTGGAAGAGCTTTGAGGAGTGTTTCTGCCTGGGTAGGATCTCCTGGGATGAGCTGTGTGGGTCCAACGTGTCCGCACTGCCCCATCCAACTCACACCACGGATGCAGGCACATGCCTTGAGCATCCTGCACTGAGGCAGGATTTGTTGCAGCTTTGCAAGATGTAGGGAAAGGGGATTTCTCAGCCAAGGCACAGATTGATGCAGCTTTGCAAGGAGCTGGGAAAGGGGCATATTCCTCCCCAGATCTCCTTACCTGGAAGGGGAAATATCCCAGCCATACAGCTTGACAGGGGGTACCCCCACACAGAGCAGGGCTGGCTGTGGGTTGGGCTCTGGCTTTGTACCTGTTCAATCCTCCCATGTTCCTGGTTTCTCCTCCTTTTCCCCAGTGCCCAGAGTCTTCTGTGCTGGCTGAGAAATTGGGGTTCCCCCCACTATGCCTCATCCCTTCCCCTGAGGCTCCGGCACTGCCTGGAGCCAAGGGAAGCTGGAAACAGCATTAAGACCAAGCAAGGCTTAATGAATCAGGGAAGGAATTACTGAGGCCTCATCAACCAGGACTTTCCTCCCTGTTCAACAATGCTCAGAGCTTCAGCCCCAGCACAGCATGATCCCAGCTCGAACCATCCCCTCATAAGAACACCTTGGAACCAGCCATTCCGGGACCTCCTGGGGCATCTTCCAGTGGAAACACCCACCCAGCTCAGCCTGTACATGGGAAACCATCCAACTGCCTGCTCATCCCCATCCTGCTCCCCTCCAGCATCCCCATGGCTGTCAGCACACGGAGCCGCTGCCAAGACAGCAACACTCTCCATTGTCCGGGTCAGGCTTCAGCCGCTGCCACCCGAGAGGAGATTTGGACACCCAACAAAACTGGCAAGGCCAAAGAGACCCCGGAGGAGGTGAAGAGACAAACAAGGAGAGAAACCAACTCCCCAAGAACACAATGGGTCTTTCTGAGGCCGGGATAAAGAGCAGGGTCCCCGCTGTAGGGCTCGACCTCTGCTGAGTGACACGGCCACCGCTGCTGAGAAAGGGAGCGTGGAGGAATGCGGCCGCGCAGGGGGTGCTCTGGGAAGGGGGGACACGGGGGGTGATCGTGATTGGGAGAGGAGAATGCAAAGCCCGTGGCCTTTCGAGCCACCCTCCCATCAGAGACCAGTGCTTGTGGCTCCATATCGGCTGCACCAGCTGGAAACTCAAAGCGGGGCAGAGGCGAGGGGGGCTGAGCACAACCTGGGGGCTGCAAAGCAAGGGGAGGGTTGGAGGATGCAGAAAGAGCCTGGATAAAACAAGAACCGTTGAACCAGGCTGATTCTGTGGGTGTTTTAACCTTCCCTTCTCTTTGTTAGCTACAACTTACAGCCCCTTCAAGAAGATAGTCAAAGCTGGAGCCAAAAACACACACCAGCATCCCTGCAGCTGGGGATGGGGAAGGTCAGGTGGAATCAGCAGATACTTGTCCCCATCCTGCCTCAGTTTCCCCATGTATGAAGGTGCCTCCTCACCCAAACATCTGAGCTCAGCAGATGAGGCTTTGGGTTTGCACTGTGCACCTCCATTCAGGGTGGAAATAGCAGTGGGAATAGAGGCTGAAAGTGCAGGGGAAAGGGGGGATCCCACTTTGGGGAAGGGTTGGGAAGTCCTGGGTGGGAGAAGTCAGTAAAAACAAGAATAAGAGGAGCTGGGAGCGAGGATAAGGAAAGGGAAGAGCGAGGAGGCGGCGAGACAGACTGCACCAACCATCTGCTGCCGGTGCTTTTAATTGCTTGGGCTCATTTCAGCTCCACTGCCTCGGCTCTGTTGCAAGAGCTGCCAGTGATGGGAGCTGCTCCCCAGCACCAGGACCACAGGGGACACTCAGGGATAGGGCAGGATGAGCCCCAGCCCCTGAGCAACCCAAGTGTGATGGAGGGGAAGAAATGAGCTGGGTTTTGCAGGGCTGAGCTGGGGAAAGCAGCATCAGTGCCAAGGCTGGGACCAGCCGGGCTCCATCACCAACCACCCGCTGGGGCCAGAAGCCTCTGGCAGAGCCACACTGGAGCAGGGGAAGGAAAAGCAGCCACAGATGCTTTACACAACCAGGCAGATGCCCCAATCCCTCGCAGCTTTTTGAAGCCACCTCAATTGAAGCACTTGAGCTTGAGAAGGTGACGTGCACCTGGGGCTGCTGAGCTCTGCTCCGAGCTATAATTATACCCCCTCTCCCCCAGCAGCTCCTTCTGCACCATCTGCACATCCTGACACCTCCTTCGCTCTTCCCATTGCTGCCATCCTGCTGGTCCCCCCCCAAAACCCCTCATTCTGGGGTCCCCATCCCCACAGCATTGCTTTCCCACACCCCAAAATCACCGATGCCAACTGCCTGGAATGGGCACAAAAATAGCCGGAATTCTGGGCATCCCCTACCCTCCTCAGCATGGGATCTCTCTTGCTGGACCAGGATCCCCTATCAGGGCACCAGCACCACGCTGGTGGCCAAGACCACCGGCCCCTGCCATGGTGGGGGTCCCCCCCGTCACAATGGCTATACCCCACAAGGTCTTTGTCTCAGCCCTACCATAACTCAAAGAACAACAAGGAGCCCCTGTGCTCCCCACAGCCCTTTTATCCCACATTTGGGGGCTCAGGGTGGGAGGGAAAACCCAGCTGTTAATTATTCCTTCATCAGAAATGCAAAACCTCAGCTGCCCATGGGCTACACTGCGCGAATCTGCTCACACAATGGAGCATCCATAATCCCACTGGTTTAGTGGCTGGCACTGATTTACAGGCTGGGCATCGCTTGCCCTTCGGGGGGTCCCCAGGCTCCTGAAAATTCCCAAATCCCTTGCTGATCCAGATCTGACCAACAGCACCATGGATCCCATTAACTGGGACAGCCCAGGGAACTGGAAGATACATCCAAAATGATCACTCACCAAGCAGCTTAAAGCAGTCAGCTTAGAGCACCAAGGAGAAAAAGGTGCATCTAGAGGAAGACAGATCCTTAATCCTGGAGCAAACCCTGCTCTGGGCCCTCCCATCCCTGCCTCATCCATCCTCTTGGGACTTCAACCTCCTTCCAGCACCCCAGAAGGGTTTATCCATGTAAATCACAGAGAACAGGGTCGGTTGGGGACGGGCCAAGCGTTGGGACATTTGCCTGGGAATACAGGAAGGAGAGAGGTGAAGAGAGCCCCTGGAGATGTTCTGACTCTCACAGGGAATGTGGCAGGTAAGGTATGAGTGGGGTTAGGGAGGGAGACTGGTAGGACAAGGGGGAATGGCTTTAACCTGCCAGAGGGGAGATTGAGATGAGCTCTGAGGCAGAAGCTCTTCCCTGTGAGGGTGCTGAGGTGCTGGCACAGGGTGCCCAGAGAAGCTGTGGCTGCCCCATCCCTGGCAGTGTTCAAGGCCAGGTTGGACACAGGGGCTTGGAGCAACCTGCTCTAGTGGAAGGTGTCCCTGCCCGTGGCAGGGGGTTGGAGCTGGAGGAGCTTGAAGGTTCCTTCCAACCCAGACTAGGTTGTGGTCTATGTAAAGGGTGATTAGGAAGAGGTGCCTTCACCTGCTGCATGAGCAGGGTGTGATCAAACACACAGGCCCCCTCTTTTGAGGGGCAGTGATCCTCCTCCTGATCTCCCCCAGGAGCAGCCGTGCTGGGAGCAGGATCCAGCCCCTCTTCCCATGTCATTTCACCAGGTAATTGCCTCTCTCAATTACACAATTACCATAAGCAAAGGTAATTACAGAACGGAGGCGAATAACCCTGCAGTGATTTCAGGTGGCAGCCTGAGGAGCGTGATGTGTTTGGGAAAACAGTGCTGGGAGGGAAACCACCTCCCAAAAGCAGGGAATGGGAATGACACAGCAGCTTCACACACCCCTTTACACACACGTGTACGCTGAGAGCCACTCTGGGCTCATTAACAGCTTGGTGGAAGGATGAATGATGGAGCTAAGCAGCCACTTAGCAATGTGGGATTGAGGTGGGTTGATGATATTAACACAAGCGGCTCCTCTGCCCTGTTTCTTCCTTTGCCTCCAGCACAGGGCTGGAGTTTGCAGTGTTTTCCTGCTTTATAATCACCCGGAGGGAGGCATTAGCAGCCGGGTGGAAGGATAAACTGCAGGGCCAGGCAGTGCTACCAGGTTGGGGTTGCAACGTGATAAAGGCACTAAATAATTTCACTGTATGAATGAGGGAAGGGAAGGAGGAGGCGGCACAGGAATGCTCCAGGAGGCCGTGGCACATCCAAGGCGCTGGAGGGAGTTGGGAATCGAAGGTGCACCTTGTTCCCATCAGCTCCTTTAGCAAAAGGCAGCGCTTATAATACAGCTCCTGGGGACCACCGACCTTCCCTCTCTGGGGTCCCCTTGTCACTAGGTGGCAGTGGAGCATCTCCGTGAGGCTCTGAGGGGGCCCGAGACTCCCCCGAGCCTCTCCATCCCCTCCGGATGCGATGCCCGGAGCCCTCGTTACCCCAGTGCTGGTCCAAAGGGAACGCAGATGGGAGCTTGGCAAACGCGAGGCGTCGGCGCTGCCCTGGATCCAGCCCATGTTCTGGCTGCGACTTTATTTGGGTGGAAAAGAAGGCAGATTTTGGCTGCTTTGCAGGGCTGGATTCACGTGCGCTACCCACGTTTCAAACC
Source organism: Strigops habroptila (assembly GCF_004027225.2). NCBI lineage: Eukaryota > Metazoa > Chordata > Aves > Psittaciformes > Psittacidae > Strigops > Strigops habroptila. The sequence continues at coordinate 5,356,676 of NC_044294.2, forward strand.
CAGGCGCAGGGATGATGCACATCCCAAATTCCCTGCTGCAAATAACCCCCAGAGCAACAGGGACAGGACCAAGCGCAGGGATCCCCTCTTAGACAAGCTACAAGCAGGGGAAGCAAGACAAAGCCGGGAGCTGGCATCCCTGTATCCTGAGCTACCATCTCCCTGGGGTAAAAACAACCTCTTTAACCCAAGCACGATCCCATGGGAAGAACCAGCCCCAAGGAATTAAACTGCCTGACTGGGCTGGCAGCAGAGCAGCCGATTCCAGGCCTCCCAAATGAGGAATCCCACATGAAAATCAGGTTAGTTCAATCGCTGCAGCGTTTGGCACGTGGCTACAACCCAATCTAGAAAGCAGCTCCGATAAATCAGTGTGATCTCTGGGTGTGCATCAGCTCTGGTTTCACAGCCCTTCAAGCAGGATGCTCTATCTACAGCGGAGGGGACTTTTGGGGATGTCTGGGTTTTCTGCCTCGGCATCCAACCTTCCCTTTGCCCTCCAGGACCAGCATCCGGGATGGGGCAGCCCCAGAGCTGGATCAATTCCTGCTTGGGAAAGAGATAGCGGAACCTGGAGATGATCTCTCTCTCCAAGGTGGTCAGGGCTGGGACATGCAGCTCCAGGCAGAGGCATCCAGTCAAAATGCACAGGAATACCTGGAAAGGGAGGACTTCACCCCAAATTCACTAGTTGGGAGGACAAAGCTCCCAGACCCAGCAGAGCAGAGATGACAGCACCAGGGTGCAGGGATGGGGGTGAGGTCAGGGAATGGATCTATCATAAGCTGGGTTGATAAAGATGGGAATAAAGAAGGCAGAATTTCTCAGCTCCTCTGGTCCACACTGTGCTGAGAGCATCGAAGTGCAGGGCTGGTGCGGCAGGAGACATCCCCTCCAAGCCCAGCAAAACCAGTATCCCACCAGGACCTTCCTCTGGCAAAACCCTAAGCACATGAGGGCTCCATGAGCAGTTTGGGAGAGAGATTTTAGGGTTTACTCCCTCCTTTTGGGCATTATCCCCAAATGAGGGGAAGAGGGATGGGAAAACAGATGGAACCTTGTTCTGCAATCCCTGACTCAAACCTTCCCAGGGAGCAGGTGGAATCCACGAGTCTCTGGGACTTCAACAGCCTGAAAGAGAGGGATGGCATTAAATCAGGCTGAACACCCAGCTATGTGCTGGGTGCAGTTGTGGCTGGCGGCTTTAACCACGCTGGACCCTGTGCTGCTGACAGGAGTCAGGGTGATGCAGTCCAGCCGCAACACCAGAGAGCGGCACTAAGACCACATCCATCCTCCACAGGGATTTCTTGCCTTGGCAGCCAGAAGGAGGGAAAGCAGCGAGATCTGCTCATTCTCAGCTGCATTTCCACAGGCCCCCAGGACCTGCGTTCCCTGACACCGGGGCATTGGGTTTCCATGGCTGAGGATCAGCCTCTTATCACCGGGGGCTGCAGGAAATTGGGGCTGATGGGAGGCCCTGGGAGCCAGGATGGGGTTTGATGCCTCCAGAGCGGCTGCTGCTGGGACAGACACGGAGCCCAGGTCCCTTCGGGGGCACCCACCCTATGGTCTGGGTAGAACATATCGGGGTGCATTTGGGATATACCCTGGGGATTGCTCCTCACCTCCTGCCTTCTTGCATCACCAAGCGGGTCCTGGGGTGAACACATGCAATAGGGTAGTGGGAAAACAGGGAGCCCTCCTCCTCCTCCTCTTCTACAGGCTGCTATGGCAGGAGAAGGGAGGAAAGATGTTTGCAGGGAGCCTCCAAGAGAAGAAACCCCAAGGGCCCAACCCCCTGAGCCCCTCCACCAGGATCTTCCCTGCTTTTCCTTCCTCCCAGCCCATCCAGCTCCTCGGAGGAGAGGCACAGCAGAGCCGTCTGCTCCCTATTAAAGCAACAAACAGGGGCTCTGCCTCCAGGTGCCCTCGAACATTCCTGAGGAGCCAGCAGGAGTCTTGGAATAAAATACCATCCCAAAAGCAGCTGCTTGGATGGGGGCTCCCTGTGGGAAGAGGGGTTGTCACAGCAGGTCCCATTGGGGTGGAAGTGTCCCAGCAAAGCGAAGGGGTGTTGGGATGATGGATCTTGCGTGATGCACGAACTCCTGCACCTGACTCCTGCAGAGCAGATGCATTTTACTCCCTATAGCAAATGGTCTTTCTGCCCCGTTCCCAGCCATGGAGCGTATTCCTGCTTCCCTTTCATCCCCTTTTGGGGCTGGATACAACCCCTCGCTCCCTCCTAGGATAAACCTTACTCGCTTCTCACCCAGAAGTGGTTGTGTTCATGGATAAAAGGAGGTGGGGGGAATGAATCCTCCTTGCACAGCCAAGGGGAAGGAGCTGGGCTGGGAGATGGCGCTGCTGGAATCAATGAAGGGATGGATCGCAGCCTGCAAGACGAGGCAGCCTCGATAGCGTCGGCATGTCCCACGCTGCTGGGCTCTGGCCTCCTTTGAATGAAACCAGTTAATGCAATTACTGCAAGTCAGAGGGACACAGAGAAGGCTCTGTGCCTTCCTGCATGGAAAAGCATTCCCACATTCACCAAATCGCCTTCGTGCCAGGGATAGGGGCATCCGTGGGGGATGCGACACAGGGCAGGAGCGAGGGAATGCTGCAAAAGCTCTCCCTGAGCACCCCGCTTCGGACCAACAGGCAGAGAAGATGCTGCTGTGCAGAGAGGGATGAAGAGCAGACCCCCAGGGCTGCAGCAAAACAGGGAACAAAAGATGCTGCAGCAATCTTATAGCTCCCTGCTGCCTTTTAACCTTCCCCGCACAATTCCATCCTCGGCCCAGCCCAGCAAGTCCGAGGTGTGGTTTGAATTGGGTTAAGAGGATGGAGCATCCCCTTCCCGGCTCCCTGGGGAGCAGGGGCACAGAGAGGGCTGTTCTGCCTCTGCTCCGCCCCGGGCTGGGCTAACAGCCGTGACTCCGGGTGCGGCAGGAAAGGGGGGTCAATGCCTGGGAAAGCCTCGTGCCCTGCTGAAGTTATTGGATCTACTTCGCCGCGTGGGGCACGTTGCGCCTGGGAGCCAGGTGGGACCCATTAAACTCCATCCTGGGGACGAGGTGGGTCCCACATGCCCCCAGGAGAAGGGTCAGGACGCTGTTTCCTCTCCCCCAAGCAGTGTCCTCCCAGAAGTGGGGCTGGGAGAAAAGCCCAAGAGCGGGGAAGGATGGAGGGATAGACAGAGATGCTGTTGGGAAGAAAGGAGAGGGGCAAAGGGTACAAGTCAGATCCTGCTCATGGGGTAACTGTATGCTGGGGGTAATGGGGTAATAATGCTGGGATCCGTATTTCCCAAATTAGCAGCTTTAGACCCAAATATGATGGTCACTCAAGCTGCTAACATTTAACCTGTGTGAGCATCTCTGTGCTCCAAGAACTTCTGTCCCGATGAAACCACCTCGTAGGGAGCGCCCCCCCCCAACAGCACAGGGTGCCCCAAGACCCCAGCACCCAGAAATCTGTGTCCCTCCCAAATGCCCAGCACATCCCTGGCTCCCTCTGCCACATGGGTCCCATCTCCAGCTCCTCACTCCAGCTTTTGAGGCTCTGCAGAGCCCAGCTGGGGTGAGGAACCTCTGTCAAAGATGCTCAGAAGAAGCAGCATGAAGAAAGACCATCACAAATCACTGCTTTTCCCCCAGAATGGCCTATTCTGCGCAGGGAATGTGGTGCCCAGAACCCATCATATTTTTTCCCCAACCCAACCCTCTGTAACACTCCCTTTCCCTTAAATTACCTGGATGTGATGACTTTCCTATAAGCTTCACACTCTGTGATCTCATTTCTCCAGGTGATCCCCTTTGGAGCATCCTCTCTACGGCACTGGACCACTGGGTCAGATGCTGAGCCCTTACCCCCTGCTCTAGGAGGCAACTTCCCCCTTTTACCCCCATCTCCATGCAGGAAGGGCTGATCCTCATCGTTTCTTCCTTCCTAACTACTCATGGCACAGAGGATTTAATGGGAAAATGCTGTGGGCTGCTTGGGGAGCAGGAGGAAAACATCTTTTACTCCAGTTTGGCAGAGGTCGCCTCCACTTATTGCGCTGACCTTCCCACCCTGCTGCTCCGAAGGCTTTGAACCTGCTCAGATCCCATTAATGGGGTTAAGCAACAGCAGGGAAAAGGGAGGGTAAATATCAGAGGAAATATAGGGAGCCTGCTGGTGTTTAAGGCCTGATTCTGTGTGATGCTCAGCTCCCCATCACCTGGGACAGCCCCGTGATTCATGCCATGGAGCTGTTCTCATTAACCACCCAATGCAGGGAGAAAACCCAGTGTGGAAAAGCTCAAGTAGGGATGTATCTGGGGCGAGTATCACTGCACACTGCTCCCGTCTCCCCTGTGGGCTCACTCGCAGCCAGATGCAGCCCACATCCACGCTGCAGTGAGGGGAACATGCTCCCAAGAGCCTTAATCCAGTTACCAGGGTCTGAACATCCACCAAGACACAGGAATTCTGCCTGATTCCCCCCCCCCCCCCGATCCCCTTTGCAAAGCAGCCCCGTCTCCCGCTGTTGTGCTTGTGCCAATTAACTTGCTCAAAGCAATTAATGAGCTCCAACACCTCCAGCCATCACCTGCCTGTAATAGCAGTGACCCAGAGGGTGTCAGCACACAGCTGTGGGTTGGGAAAGCAAGCAAGGATGGAGATTTGCTTCCATCGGCACATCCGTTATCCCAGAGGTTAAATCAGCCTTCCCCGTGTCATGCAAACTTGCACCATTACTTCTCTGTCCTGGTCCTCCTGGGGCTGGCAGAGGTAAATCAGGGTCTCTCATTCTAAGAGATGAGGAAACAAGGTACCAAAACCTTTGCACCCCATCAGTGGGTCTCTACTGAACGAGCCAAAAGGGAAGGGGAGAGCAGAAGACCCACGCTCCAAACAACCCAAGACCCCTCTTACACTTGCTGGTCTGGTTCCTCAGCAGGGCTAAAACCACCTGCTGCTTTTTTGGGGGTTTCTAAGGCTTTTGGGGGGCTGAAATTGCTTAAAAGGTCAATGGCACGGTTTTTGTTTCCTATCAAGGGACCTTTGAGAGAGGGAACAGTTCATGGCTCCTCACAGTTGAAAGGTCAAAGCTGTTTCTGGTTCTCCTTATCAGCAATGGCTGAGCAAGGAAACCTTTTGCCTTCTAGGTCGGGTAGGGGAGGTCATGCCGGGGACACAGCACCGGGGCACCGGAGATGAGATGCTGGTGGCAAAAGGTGGGAAGAAACCCAGGAGACGGGAATTATGCCCTATCTCCAGACCTACAGCAAGGCCATGGAGGGGGAGGCTGCCCTTCCCACCACACTGGCAGGCCCCATGGTACCATCTCCTGGAGAACTAAAGGCAGTGGGACATGATGGTTTGGGTTTTACCATTGCCCAAAGTAGATATGGCCACTGCAACAATGGGGCCTGCCCCACCGGTGGCCGCTCAGCTCCCTGGATCTGTTCCATGTCCCTCCCAGCACTGCTGGGTTTGGTTTGGCTCACACTGTTGACATGGATGAGGACCCATGTTGGGTTTGGGTGCTGGGACTCCTCCAGGCTCTGGGACCCCTCCAGAAACACAGTGGCGGCTGGGCACAAAATCCATCCATCCCTCCATCCATCCTTTCTTCCATCCATCCATCCATCCATCCATCCATCCATCCATCCATCCCTCCCTCCCTCCCTCCATCCATCCCAGACCATAACACCATGGTGCCCATCCAACCAGTGCTCCGAGTTGTTGGACATTTTGATCTGCCCTTTCCCTGCTCCTTCCCACTCCCTGCACGAGCTGGTCCTCACACACCCAAAACCAGCCGGACCCAGCCAGGCTGGATTTGCTTCCCAACAAAGTGGTGGGAAGCAAGAAGCCTTGACAGCCCATGCGGTTTTCACACAACTCCCGCTGTCCTCTGGGTGTTGTCACCTTTCATTCCTCCTGACAGGTACAGAGATCACCACCAGCCTGTTATGGAAACACAACAACTCCTGGGAAAGCAAAACGTTCTGCCAAGCTTTTGGCTGGGAAGAGTGGAAAGCACATGGCAAGGAGGGGAAAAAACACCCTCCTGAGATGCATGAAGGTGACTCCTTGGGGTCAAGCTCAGGTCCCCTGTCTTCCTCCAGTTGTAAAGGCAGCCAAAGCATCATCAACCCACCAACAGACCACCCAAGGAAGAGCTTGGGGAGGGATTTGCAACCCTCAGCACCCACGTCAATGCCACGTGCCTCAGTTTCCCCGTCTGACAGAGAAGCACTTCGACCCCTGGTGTTGTCTCCTTAATGGGACCAGGAAGGGAAGGACACATCCAGCACCCACCACCAAACCACAGCCTGAAACACCTATGAGCTGGAGCATCCCATGTACACTCCTGTACCACATCCACTTGGATGGGTGTATGGAGGGACGGAGGGATGTGGTACAAGAGCAACAGCAGTGAGAACACGCAGCTCTCCTCCCCGCAGAGCCCCCGGGCACGGCTCCTTCCCCCTCCTCCAGCCACCAAAAAAATCCCAATTACTTTCAGGTGTCGGCCAGTTCATAAAATAAATCTTTTCCTTAAGGGAAGAGGAGCTTTCAATGGGAAGTGGGTTTTTTTCCCAAAGGCTAAACACAAACCAGAAGGCAATGGGCTCTGGTGCGCGGGCTCCACTGCCCTTTCAGGACACACTTGGCTTTATTTTTTTCCCCTTGTTTCACTCTTCCCACTTCCATAAAAAAAAATCCCTCATTTTTCACTCTTCGTCCTTCCAGAACAAAATATTCCCTAATTTGTAAGGGCTGCTACAAATTTATCCCAGTGAGCACAAGGCGATGCCATCCCGCTGGCTCGGGGAGTTCCTTCCGTCGCTGTTTGTTACGGACTCTCCAGAGAAAACTTTTCCTTTCTCTGCCATAAATTTTCCACTTACTTTTTAAGAGAAGAAAATGTTTTCTGGTGCTTTTTTCTTGGCTCTCTGTCAGGAATGATTACTTCCAGATTTATTGGGACGTGCACAGGAGGCGGCGATACCTGGGATCTCCGGAGCTCGCCGGGATAATGATGCAGGCAGCACTTGTCAAGCCTCACATCTGATTTATGGAGCAAGATTTCATCTGTCCCGGTGCGTATAATTTACTGGGATCGGGAAGTGGCTCGTTAGGGAATGAGATGAATAAATCCATCAATCCCCTGAGGAGGGGAAGAGCTTTGTCCAGCTCCGTGTGCCGCTCGCAAATCCCAATGGAGGGCTTTGGGGTTTTTCTCAGACGGGGAGCAGGGCCCTCACCGGGATAATTCGGGATCGACAAGCCCCGGCTGGAGGGACAAAGGAGCCCCAAGGAGGGGAAAGCACCATGGGGTATCCCGGGGCATGGTGCGGGTTCTGCTCCCCCGTGATGGCTGAGTGGGAATTGGGGGGTGCTGAGACCCCGGTGCAGCTCAGGGACCCACTTCCCCGATCCCAAACAAGCAGGGAAAGCTGGAGCCAAACACGTTTGCTTTTACAAAGCTCATTCCTGGAAGGGCTTGGATCTATTCCTGGAAGCAGAGATCCTTTCTCACTGCAGAGAGAGGAGCTGGGCTTAACCCCCTGCCCAGCACCCCAAAAACATTCCCCACATCCCCTCCTTTTCTCCTTTTTTCCCCCATTTGCACCATTTTCCAGGCATTTTCCATACAAAGCCCAAAGTCAGCCCAAGGTCACGGGGAATAAACCCCCAGGGGAACAGATTCCCCCCGGCGGCAGAGCCGCACATCCCACAGGCAGCATCAATCTGCGTTAGCACCCAGCACCAACTTACTCTGATTTACACCCATTTATCCAGCTGCTGTGTTAATTCAGGGGCCGGATCCTGCTCCTGGTTCCGTACATATTAAATCCAAAGGGAATCCACTTATTTCGTGCAGTTAGATTTATGCCACATAACGGTGTTACTCTAAAAGAAACTCCAATTGACCCGAATCCTATGCTTCCCGACAGAGTGAAGCTGGAATTCCCTTTAATCCCTTGATGTATTCCTGATTTTGCAATTGCTATCAGATTTTTAGGAGTCAAAGACCCATTCAGCTCACAGTTCCATGTAATTTACTGGGATTCATGCCATAAATACACATCCAGCCCGGCATCTCCCCCAAATCCCAGCCACTGCCACTTCCAGGCTTCATTTCATCCCTTCATATATATATATATATATATAAATAAATACATATATTTGGAGAGCCGGAAGGAAAAACAAGCCTGAACTTGGCATCCTGAAGCACTTTCCAAAGCAGCCTGAAAATCCCGCACATGGATTTAGCACAAATCATTCCTTACTGAAGCAGAAAGCCGCTCGGCGGCTCGGCACAGCGTTAGAATCGCTGGGAGAAAGGATCCATCCCTCCATCCCCTCTGCTTCCCATTGGAAAACTCACTTTATAGAGACCAAATGAAGTGGTGGGAGAAATCCACCCCGTGTTCCCAACAGCAAGGATGGAGCTGGATCCTTGTTTAAAGCAGCCTGAGAGAATTAAGCTGATTTATTCCTTATAAACACTTGGGGGATTTATTCAGCAGCTGCAAAATAATATTAGTTTTTATGTTGGGTTGAATCAAGCCCAAATCACTTGGATTTATTGGGAGTTTTCTTTCCCCTTCATCTCGCTCCATGAAATGCAACGGAAAACAAAGCGATGGGCTCAGCTTTAATCCCACACTTTGCGTTCGCGGGTTTTCTTTCCTGCTTGGTCTTGCTACCAGTCCTTTACAGCACGCTCCGACATGGAATGCTGCTCTGGAAAACGGCACTGGGAGAAAAACTGGAACAGAGAGAGTTCAATAAGGCCCAAAATAACCCCCCCAAAAATGGAATTCCAACAAATCCACTCTTTTCCCCAGGAAAATCCCCCTCATTGGCAGCGCTGGGGTGTCCGTGTGCTTTTAGAGCTGACGTGTGTCCCTCCTCTCTACATCCGCAGGGCTCTAACCCAGCCCAGCAGCTCGGGATGTACAGACAACCCCATTGGAATATCGTTTTATACAAATTGAGCTCTTTTAGGCCATTTCCACTCTATCTCGATGCAACGGAGACACAAATCCACAGGAGTTTAGTGTCCACGTGGTAGAAAGAGGAAAGAATGCAGAAACACACCGTGTTTGTGTGCAGAATTACCATGTACCATTGCATGGGCTTGATTTATCAGTGTATCTATAAATGTGCATGAGTATATCCATATGGACGTGTATATAAATGTGCATATAAATGTGCATGTCTATATAGATGTGTATGTGCATATAAATGTGTATGTACATATAAATGTTCGTGTGCATATAAAGTGCATGTGTATATAGATGTGCAGGGCGTTGGAACTAGATGATTTTAAGGTCCTTTCCAACCCTAACTATTCTATGATTCTATGTGCATATAAATGCGTGTATATATATAAATATGCATGTATATATAAAAAGATGCGTGTGTATAGATATAAATATGCATGTATGTGGATATAAATATGCATGCAGGTCTATAAATACATGTGCAAACATGTGAAGCACGTGTGTGCCACAGGCTGTCCCCTGCCTTTGTGCACCATTAAGACACGTGGGGGAATATCTGTGGCTGTGATTTTGTGAGACCATTTTCTACCTCATTAAAGAACAAACCTGACCCTGTTGGGGTTCTGGTTGTGATCAGCAAAGGAGATTTCCCCAAACGGATTAATAAAGTCAGTTTTTCCTGCCATCCACGTGCACATTCCTAAGCGAGATCAAACTGTAGTTGGGCTGAAGCTCTACAGTGAGTCGGATATTAAGAATGGGAGGATTTTCTGGGATGTTTGGGAGGGAGAGAGGGATGTGCAGATGGGAGAGGGTTGGGATTGAACCCGGGATAGCTCTGCAGCAATAAGAAACAACCATAAGCAAGGGCACACGTTCCATTTGCTGCTCAGGGCTGAGATCATTGTCCCTGTGGGATGCAGGGATGTGCCCAAGACAAACTAGACCATGTTGGCACCCAACATGGGCGTAGACCAGACAGGGATGGGTGTCCCCTGGGGCTCAGGAGAAGGTCCTCACCATGGGACACAGAGTCTGGAGGAGGGGACGCAAGCAGGAAAGCAGCCATTGGTGGTCTTCGTCTACCCTATTTGACCTTGTCCTTGGAGAAGGAGAAGCCCATTCCCAGTCCGTGGCATTGCTCCGCACCTCACCAGCATTCCCAAGGCTCTGGATAACGCTGCAAAGCCTGTGCAGGGATGTTCATAGAAACCACAGAGCTATGCAAATCCTCCCGGCCTGCTGCCGAGCTCTTCAGTGACATCTCGTGATCCCAAGGGGGGAGAAGCAGCTTTCTGGGATGGTTGGAGGCAGTCGGGAAAGCCAATGGGATGCAAAGAGGGTGGGGGGAGTTATTTCTCCTTCCAGCAAGCAAGAGAGAAAGCAAACCCAGAAGATACGTGCCCACAGAGCATCCGATTGGAGTCCTCCCGCTGCACTTGGTGGCTCCATTGCCACGGGTTGGTGGCAGATGCAGTTAAAATGAGGCCACAAAAGGCCATTTCAAGCCAAGAGCCAATCCCAGCAGTGCTTCCCCCCACAGGGATGTGGGAGTCGGAGCCGTGACGTTGTGGAAAGTTTCTCCTGGAAGCTTTTCAGCCAAGGAGTTTGTTGGGATCGTCCTGGTCAGTCCCATCCTAGCACCCATCCGTAGTGCCCTAAGGAGAGGTACCCGCCTTGGGTGATCCCAAAGCACCCAACGGGAGGATGAGGCACCCTGGGCTGGCTCTACACGCAGGAAAACCCAGGGCAGAGGCTTGGTGGCAGGTTCAGGATCCCCCAGGAGTCCCCCACCAGTGCTCACAAACCCCATTCCCACCTTCCCAAGCGCTTTTCCACCTGCCCAGGAGGGTCCTGGTGATGGCTCCAGCCTGGAAAACCAGCTCATCCCAAAGCAACCCACCCGTCCCCCTCCACACCACCGGCACACATGGAGAGACTCATCTCTCTGCTATTAAAACCCCTTTAAATGCCAGCAGTAAACCAGGAGAGGGACGTTGAAGCCTTTACAGGAGTTCTGCTGTTTGATAACATTTAACGACCTGCTGCGTGCCACAGGACTCTCAGTCCCTATTTAGCCACAATTTACAGCACACAGCCAGCTGTGAACAGGGAAAAGTCTCGGCAGCTCCAGCTGCTGCCAAGGGAAGGCGTCGGGAATGCTGCGGGATGCAGAGGGAACCATCCATCTCCAGGATGGGCGAGGAGGGGTCACCGCACGCTCAGACCCCCCATTCCAGAGCCAGTCCCTCTCTGCCTGAAGAAGTCTGAGCCCACGAGCTCATCCCAAGCTCTATTCCTCCTGTCAATGCCATTTCCCAGACTAGGAGCTGGAAAATCCGGCTGTGATTTACACCCAACACGCCACAACCCCGGCGCTCCTGCGAGAACCGGGGCTTTCACTGCAACCACAACACATCGACTGCAGCCAAGACACGGGGCTTAGGTTCTACGTTCACCACAAGCTCTTTGGATTCCAGGTTTGTGATTCCAGGTTTGCTCCGTGCCTGGAGTAACGAAACACGGCCAAAACAAGCAGTATCGCGCTGCAAAATGGTGTTTAATGGTCAGTGTTATCCTGTTGTTCCGCTGTTCATCACCCGCCCGTGAGCAGCCGGGTCCTTCTCCGCCTCTTTGTGCTGCTCCCTTGTAGTTCCTCCCCTGCAGCCCTGGAACCTGCAGGTTATTTTTCCCTCTAGGGAAAGGAAGGATGCCCTGGGATGAGTTGGAAGTTACAAGCCATAATCTGTGCTGTGCAATGGGGAAAACGGCAACCAGAGGTGGAAACCGGCTCCCCACAGCCCCCATATCAGCTCCTTGCTCCGTGCCTGTTATTTAATCCCCTCTCTCCTTCACACCAAGCCTTGGAATCATCGAACATGCCACAGCATTTTGCACACAAGTCTGTGTACCCATCAGCCAAATACCCAGTGCCAGGAGCAGCCGAAGTGGCTCCGGGGTGGATGGATGCAGAGGAGCAAAAAGGGAGGCGAGAGGGTGAAGAAATCCAGGCAAGCTCTGATCCCTTCATCCCCATCCCCAGTGCCCACTGCAAAAGCCAAAGCCGGGCTGCTGGAATGGGGGGACCCAGCAGCAGGGACACATAGGGAGCAGGATAGGACCTCCTCGGTGCTGAGAGCAACCAAAACCCAACCAGCAGAGCCCAGCGCCTGCTCCAAGGGCAGACACAGCACCATAGGATCCCAGATCCCATGTCCTAGGGTCATGATCATCCCTGAACTGATCTGCCCAGGCCTCAACCCTGGCCTTGGTGGGAGGAAAAGGCTACAGATGGGTTCGAGAAAACTTGGGAAGGGGAAAAGTAAACCCAGAGGGTGACTAAAACATGGAAGTTTCTCTCCCGGACTGGGATTTTGGGCTGCTCGGAGTGGTTGGGATGAAGCTCTAAACGAAGGAGAGGCCTTGGGCATTTCCTGTAGTTGGGAGACACTGGGAGCGCTGGGAGGGGAGGAGGGGGCTCCCTCCACAGCCCCTGTATAGGGATAGAGGGGGGGGCTGCTGCTCGGCTCGGACCCCCTCGGGGGAAGGGACCTGGGGGCTATTTGGGGGGGTGGAATTTGGGTTTAGAGGGTTAACGAAGAGGCTGTGGTTGGACGCACGTGACTGGCGGGGAAGTGGGCTGGGGGTGGGGGTGTGCATGGGGGGGGGCTCAGCGATCCCTCCCCCCCCCCCACCTCCTCCTCCTCCTCCCCGGTCCCCCGCACAAAATCCGCTCCCCTCCGGCCGCCCCCCCCCGGTCCCTCCAACCTGCGCCATGGAGGCACCGGGCTGCCCGGCCTTCCTCCCGCCTCGCCGGGCCGGGCCCCCCCCGGGGCTGCCCCGGGCTCCCACCGCTTTCCCCCCGGGACCCCCCCGGCGCCCGCCGCCGCTCAGTCCCCGCCTGGCCCGTTGTCCGCCGGAGCGGGCAGAGCCCCGGTACCGGGGGATCTCCAGCCCGGGCCCCCTCGCCATGGCCGTCAATGGGAAGCCATTCTACCCGGCCGGGGCTGCAGGTACCGGGGAGAGAGGCGGGTGGATGGATGGGGGACACCGGGGCCGCCGACCCCCTCCCCGGCCCCTTCTGCTTCTCTTTCCTCCCTCTCTGCCCCTGCCCGCCTGCCCGATCCTGCCGCTGCGCTCTGTGGCTGCCGGGACCCGCAGCCCTGAGCCCTTCCCGAGCGGCCCCGGCTTCACCGATGCGGCCGCTGTCGCGATGTGGCCCCGTCGGATCGCGGATGGCATCCCCCGACGGGAGCGGGGAGCCGGCAAGGGTCGGGCCGGTGCGCTCGTGTGTCGGGCAGCCGGGACCGTGTCACGACAGAGACTCAGGTCTCCGGGGTTGTTCCCACCGCCCAGGACGGAGGGGGAAAGAGGCGGTGGGGGAGACCCCAGTCCCGCTGCCGCGACGGCGGGTCCCGTTACCGGGACCGGAGAACGACCCTGTCCCTTGGAGGAGGCTGGAAAGGCCTCACCGGGCAGGACCGGCTGCAGCAACCGGGACGGGCCCGGGGATCCCGGGTCTCGCAGAGCACGGAGCAACCCGGTGCAGGACTCTGGAGCTCCACTGTTCCCGGTTCCCCGGTGCACAGCCCCGGGGGCTCCCGGTTCTCGGGACTCCACACTCGATTGCGGCAGGACGAGCCGCTTCCCCGGGGCTTTCCCATTGCTTCCACCGGCCGAACAGCTCCCGCCGCTCCCTCGCACTTTCCCTCCCGGCCGGGACCGTCGGGGGCTCCCCCGTTCCGCGGGCCTTTTGCCCCCCCTTTCGCTTTAATATAAGACCAAGGCAGCGCCGCGGGTGTAATGGGAACCGGGTGGGGCCCAGCAAAGCCCCCTTCCGGCTCCTAACCGGGGGGAACAGGTAGAAAACACCCCGGGGAGACCGGGGGCACCGGGCCGGTCCCCTCGGCCGCGCTTACCTGCTCCCGGCACAGCGGCGGGGACGCTGCTGGGTCCAAGGAGGGGCCTTTTGCTGGTTTCTGGAGTGTCTCGCCCGGTTCCAGGGAGCCCTTTCCATGCCCCATCCCGTCGCTAATGATCCCTTTGAGTTCTCCTTTTCCCCGGGAATGGGGCAGCTGTTTTCCAGTTGCGAGATCCCCAGCGCCGCCGAATCTTTTAGGGGGGAAACCAGCACAATCTTCGCTTTTCTCATCCTCTTTGTCCCCCTGCGCCGCCGTGTTTATTTAGCTACGAGCCCGTATCCTGCTCCCTTCCTGCCTTCTCCTTCTTTCGGGCCATTTATTTATCTGTCTCCGATGCCGAAGCCCGCGGGTCGCTCGGGAATTGCCTTGGAAAACAGGGAGAAACCCCAAACCCGACGCCTCGTGCAGCGGGATTTGCTTTATTTCGGTCCGTTTTCCTAAGTTTTTAGTCCTATTTGGGGGTTTTCCCTTCATTTGGCTCCTTTGGGACTTGGTTTGTGTCATTAAACCCCTCGGCCCAGCGCTTCGGAGGACAAAGCGGGCAGGAAACGGCGATTCGGCCTCATCCCTTCGCCGTTACCCACCGCCGGGCACTGGGCAGGTCGGTACCGAGGGGATGGGGAGCAATTCCCGCCCCCCCCCTCAGAATTCCCCCCAAAGAACGTTTTCCCATTAATCCGAAGCAGCTGGAGCCGGGCTCTCGGCTGCTTCCGGAACCCCCAAATTGCCTTCATTAGGAAACAGCCAAAAATCAAAACCAAAAGTCCGGAAAAGGCCTCGGCAGGGGCTGGAGCCTCGGCTGGGTCCATAGGGATGGGGACCCCATTCCCCCGCTCCACTGAGATGTGATGGTTAATGGGCCGGGAAGGAGGATCCATCCCCAAGGAATCGATTTCCCCCTCTCACCCTCCCCAGGCCCAGCCGTGGGCCCGATCCTGCCCCTCCGAGGGGGCCAGGGGGTCTCCCCCTGCCCAAGTCGCTGGAGCTGGCGCTTGGGGGTGAGACCAGGGTAACCCCCAGCTTTGCCAGGTTGTCTCCTTCCCAGGTGACCCCCCTGTGTCCCCTCAGCGCGGGGGGACCCCAAATCATCCCCTCATCTGCTAAGTCCCCCCCTCCTCTGGTTCATCTCCCTGGGGTGCCAGCAGCACCCAGCATGGGCCATGGTATCCGTGTGCATCCAAGTGTCCCCACACGGGGACAAACAACCCTCCCAGGGGACAAAGGTGACCTCCAAAACTTGTGGCAGTGACTTATCTCCATGAACCTCATTTCATTGGGCACCCCTGAGCTGCAGCAGCAGCGAGGGGAAGGGGGGAACCCCCAGATCTCTTGCTCCGGCTCTGCAGGGGGGTGCGAAGGGGAGTTCTCCAGCAAAAGGGGGGGGTCAGGGGGGGTGTTTTTCACTCCTTTCTAGCTGGTTTCCCAACTTTCAGCTATAAGGAAATGCCAGGGGCAAGGAGATGCTCCATGGGACAGATCCCGTGTGGGGGGGGGGGTCTGGACCAGCACCCACACATGCTGGGGGGGGCACTGCCGGAGCCGATGCCTTGCCCCGGGTGGAGGCATCAGGCGGTGCTGGAATGGAGCAGGGTGGGAAGGGTTGAGTAAAGCCCCGTCTGCAAGCCCCTGCCCTCGCCTCCTCTACCCCCCATTCACCCGCAGCTTAAAAGCAGCATCCAAGAGGCTCCCCAAGTCGGCCCCCGAGAACCCGCTGTCCCCCGACCCTGGGACATTGCCTGTCCCCAGCTCCCCCCGTGAGCAGGGATTGTGCCGCCCCCAGTGATGGATTTGACCCGCTGTGTGCCTGTCCTGAGCCCCTTTCCCCTGGGACCATACCCCAACACCCTCCTGGGGTGATGGGGACCGTGCAGGAGGGTTGGGGCTGTCTTGGCTTCATCAGCACCATTAACACCCCCACCCTGTGCCTCTCCCCTGCCAGGCAGCGAGAAGGGATGCAAAGGTGGGTACCAGGCGGTGCCCGCACCCTGCCGGGGCCCCCCCAAAGCGCTGGGGGAACTGGGGTGTCCCATGGGAGCCCCCCTGGGCAGCCTACACCGGGTGCCCGAGTTCCCCGAGCCCCTGGGCAAGAGCAAGAAGCGGAGGAACAGGACGACCTTCAGCACGTTCCAGCTGGAGGAGCTGGAGAAGGTTTTCCAGAAGACGCATTATCCCGACGTCTATGCCCGGGAGCAGTTGGCGCTACAGACGGACCTGACCGAAGCCAGGGTGCAGGTACCGGCTCCCCGAGGGATGGGCATGGATGTTTTCCCTCATAGAAGGTGGTTTTCCCAGCAGGATGATGCTAAATCCCAGCCCAGGCACTGGCTTCACCCGCCGGTGCCGAGCTCTCCCCCCTTGTCCCCTTCTTTGCAGCACCCGGGGGGTGGGAATCTGCCCCTCCCAGCATCCCCTAATGGGATCCCACCCTGCGCATCCATCAATCCCAGCTCCTTTTCCCACCTCAACCCCCAATTCAGCTGCCTCCAGGCCAGGGACGGAGCTGCTCAGCACCTCCCAGGATGCGGGGCAGGATGAGGACCTCCTTCACCCCCCCCGCGCCAGGCCAGCGAGCTCCTTCCAGAGGCATCTCCATGTGGTTTGAGGCTCCCAGTGGGAAGAGGCGGCTGGGGGGTGGCTCCCACCAGGGAGGAAAGGGAAGGCAGGCGGGACACGAAGTGAGCAGGGAGCACCCATCGGGTGCTGGGTGCTGCCCTCCCCATGGGGCAGGGGCTGGGGACAAGGCACCCACTCCGAGCCCTGATTTGGGGTGGATTTAGATGCAATTACCTATAACCCTGGGGTGAGCATCCTGGTCCTGCATCCCCCATCCCATTCCTGCATCCCACATCCCGTTCCTGCACCCAGCACCGATCCCCAGCCCCATCCAGCAGCACAGGGGGGACATGCAGGTGGGTCACAGTGACCACACAGGGCTCCAAGAGCCTCATTCTGCATCAAAACCTGGGGTAAAGAGGGTCCAGAAGGACAAAAAGAAGCGAAAAGGCGCATCCACGGAGCAGGAGCACTGGTTTTCCAAGAGGGATATTTTCCATATATTATACGGATAAAGCCATATATTATATGGCCGGTGAGCTCAAGCAGGGCTGTGCACTTCCTCCATTCACCTCCAGCGTACCAGGATGCTGGGATATGGAATTAGGGCTCTTTTCCTGCCGGGAAGATGAGCATGGACCAGGGCAGGGGCTGCCCATCTCCCCCCCCGGAGGTGCCTGAGCTCAGCCCCCTCCTCCGTCCCCAGGTCTGGTTCCAGAACCGAAGAGCCAAGTGGCGGAAACGGGAACGTTACGGGAAAATCCAGGAGGTGAGAGCCGGCACCAGGGCTGCCCCTTCCCCCCCTGCCCCCCATCACCCATCCCGGGCAGGGATCCCATCCCATCGCTCCCTGTGGGATGAACCCCATCACCCGTGTTTGCCCCTTCTCTCCATGTGGGTCCATCCATCCTTGGCAAAAACACATGGTCCCGGATGGAAAAGGGGGGGTATTCCAGCAGCATCCCATTTTGCCACATTCAGGACGATGCTGCTTTACATCCCCCTCCATTTCTCATGGGAACATGCCCTTTGGGGCAGGTTTTGGGGTGTCCACCCCCCCAAGAAACCCCTTTAGCTGTCCCACATCCACCCATCAGCATTTCCTGCTCCCTTTTCCTGCCAAACTGCCTTTTTTCCCCTCCTTCCAACATCGAAAAGCACAAAAATCATTTAAATCTCAGCTTCAGGCACTCCCCCGATGCCAAAATCTCTGCAGGGGGAAGGGAGGGAAGATTCCAACCGGGATTCAACCCCCCCGAGGCAATTAGAGCAAAGCAAAGGCATCCCTCGCAGTGCGCCCTGTGGATGCAGGCGATCCAAGGGGTGTGGATGGGCTCCCAGAGCGGGTTATGGGGTCCTATGGGGGGAAACGGGGTCCTATGGGGGAAATGGGGTCCTATGGGGGGAAATGGGGTCCCCTCCCTCACCTGCCCCCCCCATCTCACTTTGGGCTTTCATCTCTCTTGGTTTCTGTCCTGTCTTTCAGCTCCAGAGCAACCTATGGCCCAGCTCCGGCGCCAGGAGCCCCCCAGGGCTGCTGCCCCCCGAGAGCCTCCCGGCCCCTGGCTTGTCTCCGTATCCCCACAGCAACATCACCGGCTTCATGGGCACTCCCACCTCTCCCGGCCCCCATCCCGGCATCAACAGCCTCTGCTCCCTGCACGGCCTCCCCCCCCCCGCCCCTGGGCACCCACCCCTTCGAGCCCGCACCCGAACATGACTACAAGTCCCCCGCCTTGGTGCCGCTGAGGGTGAAGAGCAAAGAGGCCACCAGCGGCCTGTTGAACTGGGCTACATGATCCCATGGGATCCCATGGACCAGCTGCCCCCCCCCCAGTGTGTGTTCCCCCCCCCCCCCAGCACCAGGGATTGGGAGCAGGTCACCCTTACCCCCTCCCTGCGCATCCCGATCTCCATGAGCTTTCCCGCATCCCAACCCACTGTTGGATAGCCCTGGCTGATGAGGGGGGCACAAGGGTCACCCCCAAACCCAGACTGCCCCAACAGGGCTGGAACTGGAGCTTGGGACCCCAAAAGTGGCTCCCAAGAACCCTGAGCCCGCCCCTTCCCAAGCACCTTCAGACCATGGGAGTTGATGGAGATACTGGTGGTTCGCAGCAGGGTCCCCCCTGCCCGGCCCTGGGAAGGGGCACCAGGTTGGTTTGGGGGTGCACCCCCCTCCCCAGCCCGGATTTGGCCGCTGCACCCCCCCACTGCAACCAGCACTGGCAGACATTGGGCTCTTCATGTCCCAGAGTGGGGAGACCCACACACAAGATGCTGGTGCTCAGGGGGGTTATTGGGGCTCCTTGTGTTCAAAGAGCCCCCCCAAGTCACCGGCTGCGCTTTATGCCCCCCCTTGGAATGGGGATCAGGTGTGGGACAAGGGACAACCCCCCTGGCACAGCCACCAGCTCTGAGAGCCCCCCGGGATGGGAGATAAACCAGGATGGGGAGGGATGAAGACACCTCCACTGAAGCCCTGTGGGGTCACCCATAGCCCACAGCAGAGGCACCCCACAGGCCTGCTGTGCACCCAGTGGGTGCCCCCCTGGCCCGGGGCACCCCGTGCTCTGGCTCCGGGCCACTGGAGGGGGGTATGTTATCCGTTAGGAACAATAAAGCACAGGTTCAATAAGCTCTTCCCGGCTCCAACAGCTGCGGGCTGGGAATGGTTTGGAGCGAGGTGTGATGCTCACACCTCATCCACAGCATCCCGCGCTGGCTCCCACACCGGGACCAGGTTTTGAGGGCTGGGGGGCACCCAGATGGAAGGAATCCCCCCCCAGTGTGGCTTCTCTGATGGCTATTAAGGGCTGTTTGCTGCCTCCTGCCTTTAGAGCGCATGGGAGCATGGCCAGGATGAGGGGTGAGCATCCCCCCCAGACTGGGCTCACTCCTGGAGGACCATGGGGGGGTCAACTGGGGCTGCTCCAGCCTCCCTCTGCCTGCAAACACCAAGCAGGGAAGCAAAGGGCTTCCTCCTGCCTCTCCCCACTCCAACCAGGGGGGAATATCCCATTGGAGCTGCTGCTCCTCTGCCAGGGAAACTGAGGCACGACAGGTAAGGGTGAGCTATGGCAAAGCCAGGCTTTGGGGTTGGATGTTCAGCCCCTCTGAGAGGGTCAGAAAGCACAGTGACACCACCACACCGGGATCAGAAACCCCAGGACAGAACTGGGAATGTTCAGGGAATGGGATCAGCAAACCCCTGTGTGAGCAGCTCCTGCCCGCTCCCCCCCCGGAGGCCCCCAGCTCCCATTGCAAGCCAGAAATGAAATCTTCCAGCGACAAGTGATCCACCCGCAGTGGGACAGGAGGAGGGAGCAGGGGCAAGGACACAACCATCGCTGGGTGCCCCCGTGGGGCGGGAATTGGGGGGGGGACAGACGGAGCCCACGCTGGGGTCAGACATCGGGACTGGATGTATGTGCACAGCTCACCCGCGCCCCCCAGCGGGGCGAGGGGACACTGCAGCCTCCAGCGCCTTGATCCCCCAGCAGCGCCCCCCCCTGCAGCCCGAACCCCGGCAGGGCCCCCCCGTTCTCCTGCCACACACCAGCCTCTGCTCCCCGTGTCCCCCAGCGGCACCAAAGGGACCCTCACCCCGCTGCCTGCTCCCCCCTTCTCAACCCCGGCTGGTGGGGGGGCAGGAGGAGGGTGCTGGTGGTGCTGTCTCCAGGGGTGCACACAGGTCCCCCCCAGCCCCATAGGGAACAACCTCCACCAAACCTTCACCCTCAGCTCAGGGTTGAGCCGGCACAGCCTGGAAGAAGGCAGAGGGGCAGGATGGTGTCCTGGTGAGGAACCCCACAGCTCCAGCCTCTATCCCAAGCCCACCACAGGGAGGGGTCCAGGCACCCATAGACCCCCCCCCCAAAGCTTCAATCCTCCTGCCCCTCAGCAGCGGCCTTGAGCTCTCCCCAAAGCAAGCCCCTCCTGCCTCCCTGGTGTGTCCATCACTGCAGCAGCTCCTCCCAGGAGATGGGTCGGGAGAAGACCTCCCGCTCCAGCCACAGGTCGTAGTTGACCTGGAAGTCCTCGGGCAGGTCCACGCGCTGGCCCAGCACGCTCTGCAGGCAGTTGTCCACCGGCAGGAAATCGGGGTTGCTGTGGGCCCGGTCGTAGCGGCGCGAGTTGAAACGCTCGATGCTGGCACGAAGGGCACATTCCTCTGCCTGGAAATCCCAGGGCCGGGCATCCAGGTCTGGGAAAAGGGGTGTTAAGAGGGGAATTGGGGCTCAAATCCCTCCGGAAAGGTCTTTGCGGGTCCTTACAAAGAGCAACACGTGGGGCACGGAGGAGGCAGAGACCAACACCAGCCGCTCTTCCGCGTGATGCCACCACCCCAAATCCCTCCCCACAGCCCAGCCTAAGGGCTGCACAAGCCCTAAAGGCAGCAAAGGGACAGCTCTGGGTGCAGACACGTCCCTGCCTGGAGCAGGACAGTGCCTGAGGGGTGCTCTGCAGGCACTGCAGTTCACGTACCGTTGCCATAAGCCCAGTCGTCGTTGAGACGGTGCCGGACCTTCTGGTAGATGGCTGACATGGTCTTCATGTTGCTCTTCCTCCACTGCCGGCCCAGGTACTTGGTCTGCACCTTGAGCAGCTTCAGCACATAGAGCTGCATCATGGCCTGCTTCACCTTCAGCGCCCGCTTCAGGATGGGGGCTGATTTGAACACCACCAGCATCTGCAGGGACAGGGGGGCACAGCGGGTGACATAGAATCATGGAATGGTTTGGGTTGGAAGGGACCTTCAAGCTCCTCCAGCTCCAACCCCCTGCCACGGGCAGGGACACCTTCCACTAGAGCAGGTTGCTCCAAGCCCCTGTGTCCAACCTGGCCTTGAACACTGCCAGGGATGGGGCAGCCACAGCTTCTCTGGGCACCCTGTGCCAGCGCCTCAGCACCCTCACAGGGAAGAGCTTCTGCCTCACAGCTCATCTCATCCATTGCACAAGTGGCACCTCTCACTGGAGTGAGCACCCTCCCTCTCCCCTTCCACCACCCCGTCTCGCCTCCCGCTCCCTGAGGCAGCCCAGGGGCACCCTGAGGTATCCCCAGCCCCACACCCAGTCCAGGCACCCTGGGGAGCCCAGTCTGGCTGGGCCCCGGGGGGCTCCCCCCCCTCACCATGGTGCGGGAGTGCTTCCACTTTGTCAGCTTGTTCAGGATGCGCAGGAGGTTGATGCAGGAGAAGAGGTTCCTCCAGCAGAACTGGTTGTTGTCTCCAGCTTCCTGCGGGAAAGCAGAGGCAGGGGTGAGGCAGGAGCTGGGAACAGGGATGAGGAGAGGCTGTTCTGGTCTGAAGACCCACACTCAAAGGGGTACAGCTCAACATGCCAGCCCCACACCACCCCTAAGCCCCAGGGGGTGAGTGCAGAAATGGGTGCTGGAGCCCTGCTGCCTCCCTGCACCCATGTTCGCCCGCAGGAAGCACCCAAGGGTGCCAGGAGCTAGCAGAGAAGGGAGCGACTCACCAGGCTCTCTGCTGTCAGCTCGGGCAGCTCGTGCACCACACAGTAGGGGTAGTCCAGGACAGAAATGCTGCAGGAAGGAGAGGGGGTGTTGTGCTGCTCCCCCAGATCCTACTTGGCCTGGGGGTAACACAGCCCCACACCTCCCACCCACTGGAGGTCATGGAATGGTTTGGAAGGGACCTTAAAGCTCATCCAGTTCCAACTGCCTGCCACGGGCAGGGACACCTTCCACTAGAGCAGGTTGCTCCAAGCCCCTGTGTCCAACCTGGCCTTGAACACTGCCAGGGATGGGGCAGCCACAGCTTCTCTGGGAAAAGTCTGTGCCAGCGCCTCAGCACCCTCACAGGGAAGAGCTTCTGCCTCAGAGCTCATCTCAGTCTCCCCTCTGTTAGTTTAAAACCATCCCCTCTTGTCCTACAGGCTGTGGTGGGCACTTCCCCAGCCCTACTGCACCCACAGCCAAGGAGGGACCACGAGGGGGCAAAGCAAGCAGGGACACGGGTGAGCAGCTTCCTTCGTTACCTGTTCTTGGCAGTGATGTAGGACATGATGTTCTGGTTGAAGAACTTCAGGATGAGCGGGATGCAGTTGGCAAAGACGAGGTGCTGAGCCATGTACTCAAACTGGGGAGAAAGGTGAGTGAATGGGGACCCGGTTTGGGTGCTGCCTATCCCCAAAGCCCCGGGCAGGGTGGCTGGACCCTGCCCCACCTCACCTGGTAGATGTGGTTCAGCTTGAAGTGCTTGAGCAGGAGGAGCAGCACAGCAGAAATGGCTTTGACAATGATCTCCTTGTGCCGATTGACATCCACCCCCAGCTTCATGCTCTGCAGCACCGTGGTCCTGAGCGACACAGAGGGGCTGGGGCACTGTCTGCAGACAGCCCTGCCATTCCCTACGGCACCCCACTGAGCAGAAGGTGATGAGATCACCCAGGAGGACCTCAAGAGGGCCCCAGCCCAAACGACACCACCCTGCCTGGCTCCTCCTCGTCCCCCCTTCCCTTCCCTTCCCCTCTCCCCAGCACCCCAAGGTCACTCACGGCATCTCCTCTGGCAAGACATCTGCCAGGATGTTGATGGAGTCTGTCTTGGCTTTGGAAGTGGGGGCTGCAGCGAGGAGTATCTTCAGCAGAGCAATCTGGGGAGAAGGGAGAGATGGGGCAATGGGATGGGAGCCCCACTGCAGCAGGGAGTCACAGGGGTGTGTATGGGGGGGAACGTGGGGGCACCCCTGGAAAGGGATGGAGCAGTGGAGGGAAGCCACCTCCACCCAGCCCAGGAACCCCCCCAGCTCACCATGTACTGGGGCAGGCTTGGCAGCAGCCCCTGGTACAGGATCTCTGCAGGGACTTGCTCCACTTCTTCTTCTCCCTGGCGCCACAGAAGACCAGGAGCTGCCACTGGTGCCATGGGCCTGGCTCAGCCCCAGGTCCCTGACCCCCAGGGCAGGATACCCCCAGCTCCCACCCCAAGCCTCCCCACACAACCCACCCTCCCCAGTGCACCAAATCCCCCCTCCCTGACAGGACCAAATGCCCCCAGGCCAGGATCTCCATCCCCTCCTCATCCCCACACTCACTCCAGAGAGCGGGGAGCGCAGGAACTCATCTTCCATGTGCACTTGGACCTCTGCAATGGACGTGTACTTGTGCTGCACACAGAGAGAGCAGGGGGTCACCCCATGGCACCCTCTCGATGTCACCAGCCCCAGCCTGCTCCCATCAGCCTTTTAAGTCCCTCCCTGTTACTCCTGACTGATGCTGATGGGCAGGGTGAGACGATTCCAGTAAGAAAGGGGTGAAACCAGTAAGGAAAGGTGCTCATCCAGTCTGGGAGACCAGGGATCCCACCCCAGGGCTGAGGAAAATGCCCCTCGTGGTGCCAAGCTGTGACTGATGGAGAAGGATGGGGAAGGGGCACCCACCCAACAGCAGGGCCTGGAGGAATTCCTCAATGGACTCACCAGCTTCAGGGTTCGGATGCTCTCATGGATGGGCCTGGGCAAACCCACCACGGTGTTGGTGTCACTAGAGGGAAAGGAAAGAGCCAGGTTGGAGCAAAGCTGGTGGGTCAGAGACCATCACCCAGCACCCCAAGAAGGAGCCACTGAGCTCAGGACCTCCCTGCCGCCAAGCAAAGGGCAATGGGAGCTCCCACATAAGCACATTCCACCACAACCCCACCTCCCAAAATCAGCCCCCCCCCCCGGTTGGCTCTGCAGGAACCCACCTGCCAAGGGTGTAACCGATGAACTTGCTGCGGCTGGACTCCAGGAACATCTCAATGTCCTTCTCTCTGCAGCAAAGGGGAAAGGGGAAGAGTCACGTCTCCCTGTGCCCCTGGGTCCAGCACAGCCCCAGGAGAAGCCTCATGGCCACATAAAGGAATCATGGAACCAACCAGGTTGGAAAAGACCTTTAAGCTCATCAAGTCCAACCCTTCCCCAGCACTGCCAAGGCCACCACTAACCCATGGCACTGAGGCCTCGGCTACACGGTGTGTGAACACTTGCAGGGCCGGTGACTCCAGCACTGCCCTGGGCAGCCTGTTCCAATGCCTGAGCACCCTCTGGGGAAGGAATTGTTCCTCAGCTCCATCTAAACCTCCCCTGGTGCAGCTTGAGGCCGTTTCCTCTTGTCCCATCCCTTGTTCCTTGGGAGCAGAGACCAGCCCCCTCCTGGCTCCATCCTCCTGTCAGGCAGTTGCAGAGAGCAAGAAGGTCCCCCCTGAGCCTTCTCTTCTCCAGACTAAACCCCCCCCAGGTCCCTCAGTCGTTCCTCATCACACTTGTGCTCCAGGCCCTGCACCAGCTCCGGTGCCCTTCTCTGGCCCCGCTCCAGCACCTCAATGTCTCTCTTGCAGTGAGGGGCCCAGAACTGACACAGGATTCGAGGTGCAGCCTCACCAGTGCCCAGCACAGGGGGATGATCCCTGCCCTGGCCCTGCTGCCACACTGGTGCTGGTACAGGCCAGGATGCTGGTGGCCTCTTGGCTGCCTGGGCACAAGCTGCTCATGTTCAGCTCCATCCATCAGCACCCCCATGAAATGGTGCTGAGCCAACTCCCCCAAAAGAACAGCCACCAAAGTGACCACCCCATCCCCAGCACCTTCCCCCCAGCCCTGCTGACACCCTCAGTATCTAACAGGCTCTTTGCGCTCCAGCTCTCCCTGCAGGGCAGCCCCAGGGACTCACCGGACCTTGGGGGCCCAGGGCAGCCCTTTGGGGCAGGTGATGCGGTCGCTGGGGGGGTGCTGGGTGGGGGGGGCATCACTTCATCCCGTTCCAGGGGGAAGGTCTCTCCCTCCAGGCTGTTGTCATCATCGTTCTCCTCCTCTTCCTCACGGGAGTCATCAGCTTTGTAGGGATCCCGCTCATTGAAGGCGTCGAGGTTATCCTGCTTGATGAGGGCCTGGAAAGAGAAGAGGAGGAGGAGGGAGGTGAATAAGTTGCTCCAATGCCCAGAGCACTGTCCCCTCCTTTCTGGCACTGTCCCCACCTTGTGCTCGCGCCGGCCCCGCTTCTGCTGCTGCTCGATGAGGTCGGAGGCGGAGGCAGGGGGGGAGGCAGCTCTCATGTTCCGGATCACCTTGATGCTGTCCTCCGGCAGCGGCGGCAGCCCCAGCAGCTCCCTCTTCTCTGCCTTCATGCTCTGCAGCTCCTCAAAGCCGCCCAGGGTGCACTGCAAGCACCAGGGGCTCCTTAACGCCAGGCTAGCTCCGCCTGCCCTTCCCAAAGCCACTCTCCAGAAGCCCCAAATCCTTCCCCGGGGTGTGAAACTGTCCCTGTGCTGCTCTGGTCGCTGGGAAGGGCACAAGGGACAGGAGGGTGTTCAGGCACCCACAACTCAAGTGTCCGGACCTCTTCCTTCTTAAGGACCTTTCCTTCTTAAGGAAGAAGCTCTTCCCTGTGAGGGTGCTGAGGTGCTGGCACAGGGTGCCCAGAGAAGCTGTGGCTGCCCCATCCCTGGCAGTGTTCAAGGCCAGGTTGAACAGAGCCTTGGGAGACATGGTCTAGTGTGAGGTGACCCTGTCCATGGCAGAGGGTTGGAACTGCATGATCTTAAGGTCCTTTCCAATCCAAACCACCTCTGTCATTGATTCTATGGTTCTCTGCTTCTTTCATGCAGATCCCCCAGCGGGGACTTTGCTTTAGGTCTATCCCTGGTATCCAGCTCCACACACCAATATCCAATGCTCCCCTCCGAGGTGAAACCTGGGGCTGGGTTTAACTACTCGGCTGAAGAGGCTGGAGCAATTGCAGCCACCTCTGAGGGCAGAACTTCCTTCCTCTGGCGACTGGCAAACCACAAGGCATGTACCAGCACATTCCACAGCTGCTCCTTACCAGCACAGTCTTCCAGAGCAGGAGCAGCACCTTCTTCATAGGGAAGTGAGGAGCGTGGCCGCTGCAGAACTTGGTCACCATCCCAAAGAGCATGACGGAGAAAGGCTCGTTGTTGTACAGGGGGGCTCCTGGAACCACAGGGCAGCAATAGGCTCATCCCTGGCCTCATCCCAGCCACCAGCACGCTCCCCATCTTCATTAACCTCATCTCACCCCACACAGCTCTTCCAGACCACTGCCTTCCTCTGCTCACCCCCCCAGCAAGGTTCAGCCCAGCAGAAACCAACCCAGTGCTGCCAGTCCCCAGCACCAGAGGCCTGGAGCCGAACCCCATCTCTCCAGCCCTGGCTCCTGCCCTCCATCACCCCCAAGGCCCTCACCCAGCTCTGCTCGGAAGGTCTGTCTCATGCTCTTCCACTCGGGCTTGTCGCCCTCAGCCTCCTGCCGCACAGTCTCCACGATGAGGTACATGATGTTCAGCAGCACCCTGCAAGCAGCAGCAGGTCAGGATGGAGCCACCACCAGCACCCAGAGCTCGGCGGGGGGGAGACGGCTCAGTGCTCAAGCACTGGGGAAAGGCTCTCACTTCCCCTTGCTTTATTGCTTCCATGCCTCCAACCATGAGGCTGAGCACAGTGATGATGCCCAGGGAGGTGGGACCACCCTGGGACACCCCCTGGTGCCTGCTGGGCTGTCCCAGCGTGCCAAGGAAAGCAGCAGAGAGCAGAGCCCCTCCTCACACCCATCCCTGCCCCATACCTCAGGTCTGTGCTGTCGGCCAGGGAGATGGCTGGTTTCCTGACGGCGCTGCTGCAGGCTGCACTGTTGCTGTGGAGGGAAAACAGCCTCAGAGGGGCCTCTGGACACGTCTGAACTCTGCCCCGAGCAAAACACACACCAGAGGAATAGATCTTACTGGAATGAGCCCCCTGTTCACAGTGCAGACAAGGGAGGGGGAACAGAGTGGTCTCTGCAGCACAGCTCAGAGCATTTCTGGATAAATCAGGTGTAACCCTTCACTATGCATCCACTGGGAGCAACAGGAATCATCCCAGTAGCTGCAGAGAGCAGGTTAGGGATAACCTATGGAGCCAGGCTGGGGCAGCCTGGAGAAGAGAAGGCTCCTGAAGGGGAGACCTTAGAGCAGCTCCAGTGCCTGAAGGGGCTCCAGGAAACCTGGAGAGGGGCTTTGGACAAGGGCCTGTAGGGACAGGCCAAGGGGAATGGCTTTAACCTGCCAGAGGGGAGACTGAGATGAGCTCTGAGGCAGAAGCTCTTCCCTGTGAGGGTGCTGAGGCGCTGGCACAGGGTGCCCAGAGAAGCTGTGGCTGCCCCATCCCTGGCAGTGTTCAAGGCCAGGTTGGACACAGGGGCTTGGAGCAACCTGCTCTAGTGGAAGGTGTCCCTGCCCGTGGCAGGGGGGTGGAACTGGAGGAGCTTTAAGGTCCCTTCAACACAAACCAGTCTGGGATTCTGTGACAGACAGACCAGGAATGGAACTGCAACCGGCTGGAAAAACTCCAGCCAAGGAGTTTTGAACTCCTTGGGCTGGTTCTGAAGCGCTTTCCCCCAGTACTCACTCTATCTCCATGTTCAGCAGCTCCACCAAAGCATTGAACGTCCCCACTTCCAGCAAGAGGAAGATGTTGTACCTCATCCAAGCCTGCACCTCGGCCTCAGAGCCACACTCCCCAAACGTGCCTGCAACAACACCCTCTCTGGATCCCGGCCAGCTCCACAGGGATCCCTCCACCCCACCACAGCACTTTGCAGGGGGAGAGAACACCACAGCCTTAAGGCAAAGAGTCAGATGTAGAGCATGGAGCTGCTCCCTTGGTCTGGCAGAGCCAGGACAGCATGGGGAAGTCAGTCAGACTTTGGACCAAACTCTTCTAAACTGACTTCCATAAGAACCAGTTTCATTCCAAACATCCCAAGCGAAATCAGGAACACAAGGAACAGGAATGACTTGAAATTCCTCATCCCCAGTCCCTGAGCTGGATTTAGCAATGGGGAGAAGGGGCCGAGGCCCAGCATCACCTTGGGCAACATAAAGGATGGCTCGAGCAACCCTGAGCCTCTTCTCCCTGGCAGTGACCTCCAGCCCGTCGAGCAGGCGCATGGCGTGCGTGCGGTGCTGGTTCCTGTCCAGCTCCGTCCACTTCTTGTCCCGCACTGCAAAGGCAAAGCGAGCAGGATGAGGGCACGGGGACACCCCACAGCACAAGAGGCTTCAGCAGGATGGAGCTGGGTGCTCCTGGGAGGAATGCTGGGGAGGGAGCAGAGCGGGGCTGATGCCTCCTGCTTCCCATCGGACACCAGCTGAATCACATCCATCTGAACTGGAGCTGATGGGAAGGAGGTGGATGCTCTTGCTGGTGCCACCCTGGTGCTGATGAAGCACCTCAGACACCAACACCAGAGGCAGCCTGAGCTCTGCGATGAGCCCATGCCCACTAATGATGTCTCCAGTACAAACCACATGAAGATCATCAGTGTGTGGCCTGAGCTGATGCACATTAACATGTCGATCCCTGCCTCTCCTCTGGGAGATCCTTGCTCTCCCCCGAGGGGTCAGAGGTCCAAGAGAAGGGTCTTACTGTGGATCCTGAAGTCCTCCTCGAAGCACTTGCGGTTGAGCAGGAACTCTGGTCCTTCTGTGTAGCTGTACAGCTCTGCAGGAGGAGCACAGGGGAAAACCTCCTGAGCTGGCCGAGAGAGCTGCACCTCAGCCCCCCTAAACACAGCGTTACCCAAGAGGAGAGAAAAGCACAACCCACACCCAGCATAAGGCTAAAGCCACTCACGACAGCCATCAGCTCCCTTTTAACAGGAACAAGGTGTTGAAAGGCACTACCAGAGCGAGGCTGGAGCTGACAGAGCTCCTTAAATCCCTACCAGGAAAGGAAATCATGGCTGATTCATTGAGGCATCAAGATGAGTTCCTCACCCGAGAGCTCTGCTGCCCATTTGTCTGTATCTGCATATTCAAACTCCAGGTCTGGGGACTCCGAGTAGCCCTGGAAGCACAAGAAGTCATCAGTTCAATGACAACAGTACCCAGGAAGCCCCAAATCCCTACAGGACCTCATCCGCCCGCGAATCCCGGCTGGAAGCTTGTGTTTGAGCCCCAAACCTGCACCCGCAGCAGCGTCAATGTCTCCAAGGCAACTCCTACCCTCCTCCTCCTGCACCTCCAGCCGCATTGAGCTGCCCCGGTGCGCAGCCCCCGGTGCTGCAGCCCCTCTGGGCGCTCCCAAAAGGCGCAGGAAATCAAAGCAGGAGGCGGGATGTGCTTAATCCCAGCGTTCTGCAGGACCGGGAGGTGTCCGGGGTGGGATAAACCGGGTTATCCCCCCCCCGTGCTGAGCAGAGGGATGTCAAGAGATGTAGACAGTGAGAACGGAACAACTCCTGAGAGGGCTTTTAGGGTGGAAAAAGATCCAGGAGAAGCCTTGGAGCACAAAATCGCTGCTCCCTTAAAGTCATCGAAGTGGATCCGAATGATTCCTGAATCTCAGGGCACCCACTCGTGGGCAAGGGGCAGATCCAACGCGGCAGCGTGGGAGCCATTCCCCGCATCCAGGGCTCAGGAATCTCCTCACGGAGCATTCCCAACCCCGCCGAGGACACCCATGGACGCGGGCGGATCTGAAGCCACCCCAGCAGGGAAACCGGCTGGAAAAGCCTTGGGATCAATGAGCTTCACCCCTCCACACACATCCCTCCGGTCCCCCCCCCACGACCTCGGTGTCTCCATGGGACCGACCCGTACCGGCACCCCGGCGGGCCCGCACCCGGGAAAGGCCGCTCGTTCCCGCCCCCCCCCGCCCTCAACGGAGTCGGAGCCGGGCCCGGCGGCGGCGGCGCTGACCTCGGAGTCCTTCCGCGGCGGCCGGCCCAGCTCCCGGCCCTTGGCGGGCGGCGCGGCCCCGCCGCGGGCCTTGTTGTTCCCCGGGAGCGGCCCCGCGCCCCCCGGCTCCATGGCGGCCGCCCACACCGCGCCGAGCTCTCGCGAGGACTCACCCCCCCCTCTCGCGGGAGCGGCAGGGAGAGCCGGGGTAGCGCCGCCGCCGCCGCCATGTTGGGAGTGGCACCGGCGGAGCTCCCTCTCCCCGCCGAACGGCTGCGACTTGGCTCCTCCCGCCGGTCTCCCACCGCCCCGCAGCGGCGGCCGCGGCCCCGCCCAGCACCGCCCGCCCGCCCCCCGGCGGACACGGGCGACCGGCCGGCGGAGAGCTCCGCCCCTGCGCCGCCATATTAGGTGTGGCGCAGCGCTGGGCGCGGCCATGTTGGGAGCGGCGCTTCCGCCCTCCCCTGGGGCCGCCATGTTGGGAGTGGCAGGAAGGGGATGGAGGGGTCGGACCCCAAAGAGAAGGGGGTGAAGCCTCAAATGAAGGGGTTTTGGGGGGCTCAGACCCCAAACCAAGGGCTGTAGAACAAGTGAACCCTCAAATGAAGAGGGTTTGGGGTCTCAGACCCCCAAACCAAGGGCTGTAGAACAAGCGAACCCTCAAATGAAGGGGGTTTGGCAGCTTAGACCCCTCAGAGAGGGGTTTAAACCCCAAGTAAAAGGGTGGAGAGGGGGGTCAGACCCCAAAAAGCAGGAGCCTGGAGATGCTCAGAGGGTGCTGAGGGTCC